>NC_059540.1:3295000-4545000 GCF_905220415.1 Colias croceus | reverse complement strand
AAGTGTCCCGCATCTTATGAGCAAGTGTCCCACCGGTTGGGGAGACTTGAATCAAAACTCATTTTTCATTAAAACTTAGTTTACTGTCTTCTCCTTGCAATTTTTATTTTCAAAATGGTATAAAATCTTAGCCATATAATAAGGCTTCCTAATGGTATATAGATCTTAAAGCTCTCAAGGTCACTGATCAGATTTTATAGAGTTTTTAGTAAAAAGCGGTTCAAGTCTCCCGGACTCCCCCTACCTAAGCCTCGTTGATGATTTCAAATATAAAAATGCCCTATAAGTTTTGATAATGGATTTGAAATCAGCTTACAGTACCTAATCTACTTAAAACTTTGATTGGACCCGCTAGCGGGTCAAATAAAAAGAATCATCAAAATCGGTTCACCCAGTCGAAACTTATGAACAAATAAGTTAATATTTAGCTTTACTTATAATAAGAAGGTAGAGATTTTCTTTTATTCTCTTCCGAATTTCACCAAGATTGTAACAGGATAAAGAATACACAACAATACTCCGGGGCCCGGATAACAACCCGGATAATCAAATATGATTTTGACCCAACTCATTACCATTAAGTATAGTACTTTGAAGCTAGCTAATTACTTTTACTGGACGCCATATTGAATTTAGTTGGACTCGACATGTATGTGACCAAAATCTTTAATGGTATAATAAAAATATACCTAATAAAAAGGTAAGTAGGTAACGGAAGCACCGTTACTTACCACCATATTTAAAAAAAAACCTTACTTCACATACTACAATAGTCAATACATAATCAATAATGAATATAAACACATTTTAGCAGACTTGTAGTTAGTGCCAACTTAAATCACGCATACGAACATGGAAAGGCGAACGTAAGCGCAAATCTATCTGACCAAGTTTTTACGCATGTTCATTTATCATTCCTCGAAGCACTTAAAAGGTAATTAGGTAATGTCATACCATACCCTTGCTGTATATGGAATGACGAAGAGTACGTAATTATAGTTGCCCTGTATTTGGTTATAATCGCATTACTACCAACTTTAACAATATAATTTATTTTCTTGTGCAGTTGTTTATTATAGTATGTAAATGAGATGAGGAAGATATGAATTCGTTAATGTAGGTAATGTTTTCTTTTAAGCTATTGCATAGCTTCTATCGCGGGCCTTGAGCGCGGGGACTGAATCGAGAAATTCCGTAACGAAAAAACCTCACGCTCCCCACTCTGACGGGCTCAGAGGTGTGGCTTGAAGGTATGCTATGCAATAGCTTTGCCGCGGCAGTCCCCGAGTGCCACACGTCTTTTTTGTGGTCTATCTGAATTAGAAATTACATGCAAATCTGTTCTGCCTTTGCTTTGTGCAGTGATTGACCCGGAAACTTTCAAATTATTAAAATGGAGACGTATTTATTTCCTTGTTGTAAAATAAGCTTTAGCCACGACTTCTCTCGTAACACCTGAAAGTTATTAAGTAAAGATCTTACCACGTAGGTACTACTTAATTTATTTTTTCATTCGTTACAAAGCAATTCATGCACCTAGAGATAGGTATTAGTAATGTTCTGTGAATTTTTAGCTGTTATGTACCTAGTAGATTACAAATAACGATTAAAAATGTTGTGCTATGGGGATAATATTTAATGGACTTATACTAGTTTTTTTTTAAATAAATACACAATTTTTACCGAAAAAATGACTTCGATTCCGTCTTTTTTTTCGTAGTCGATAATTTTTAGTAAAATTGTTAATTAACCTGTTAAAATAACTCATAAGCTTTTGGAAATAATAAACAGAATCCATCCCCCATTTTGAAGTTTATTTTCGATATTTCTTCATGAATATTCAGAATATTATAGGCGGTCACATGCGCATGAGCGACATTGTATATTCTGTGCTGATGCCTGATAGCTATAACAAAGAAACACTATAGTTTTCAGAAGGAACAGTAATATTGGCATGAGTTGATAGGACTGCTCCTATGGTCGTTTTAATTCAGTTATAGAAATTTATGTGTAGGTAAAATGTTCAAGGTGATTCATGTATGTCAGCCAGCAGCCTAATTTGACCTATTAGTAGTTAATAAAATTTTAAATAAAACACATGATTGTAATGATCTTTAAATAATATAGCATTTCTGCTGAATAACAAACGATTAACGTTATTTTTTCAAAAGAACTTAGAGTCTATCACAATATTCAATATTATAACGAATGTTATGACTTGAAATAAAGTAGGTGATCCTTCACTTGACGACATGACATCACGTCATCAAGACGCGGAAATGTACTTTTTAAAAGAAACATAAATTATGTTATAAATTATAGTTATTCCTTATATAATATTAATAGGTCACAAATGAGGCTATATATATGATCAGACCGTTGCTTCATTTTGTTCGATAATGTGATAAAAAGTTGAATATTTTTAAATATTTGAGGTTTTGTTTAGTCTGTTCACCTGCAGCTCTATATGTCGTAATAAAATGTGAAAAAATAACAAATTGGATATACATAATATGTACTGGAGTACTCCAGTATGTACATACTACATATACAAATTTATTTACAGATCTGAGCCGCGGTTATCCGCATTACTCTGCTGCTATTGCTCTTAGCGTGATGATATAGGTAATATTAGCTAGCTACCTACTAGTTATTATACTATGTATTTAAATTATAATATAAGCCTTTGCCTTCCTCAATAAATGGATTGTATAACAGTGAAATAATTTTTCAAATCGGATCCCTGGTTCCTGAGATAAGCACGTTCAAGCAAAGAAACAAACAAACTCAGCTTTATATACCTACCTAAGTAAAGATTAAAAATGTTGTAACGTCATGAATGAAATGATTGATTAGAATTTTTTACAATGTGCATCGTGTGCAATTTCCTTGAATGTATGCACTGCATATTTTTCACTAACCTATATTAATTTATCAAGGATACTTGTGCACTCTTTCAATGCAAACCAAATTTGTACAAGAAGCGATCAAATTTTATCACGAGCGAGTGTATCGGACGCTTGTAGGTATTCAATCTACAGGCTAGTTTTCTCAATAAGCCGTAATTGTTTGGCGCTAATGTTGCTAGCCACGTGTTGCGCTTGTGTTGCCAAGGGAGTGAGTGGTAGCGGTGACGGCCGCGGCGCGGCGGTGCGGGTGCGAAGCGCCACCGAGCTCCGCGCCACCTCGACCGACACGCAAGCGATCCCAACTACCAGGCGCACATACGTTATGCAGAGTTCTCGCGCGTTTGCCCAATGTAGAACATAAGTCGTGATGTCGCTGTCTCTTTCACGCTATCGATGAACATTATCTACTAGAGTGGACCAGACTATCCGCATTTCTTGAATGATTACAATGGAAAGTATACCGTATTTCTAAGACGCATAGAGTCTTAATTGATAAACATATAAATTCTTACAAAACAGCGTGAATTTTAATGAATTACATCTATCTGATGGAACCTCCGCGATGCGCCACGAAAAGGGAAGTATTTTCTGAGGTGTTCGAGGTATTTGTAATGTATTTCACGTATTCATGTTGTCCTAATCGTCGTGATGCTTAAGGACCATTTTAGCGTGGTTAACATTCCTCTGATATTTAACGCGGTGGCATGGCACTGTGACTGACTAGCTTAGCTGGTAAAAAAACAAAACAGGGAAAATTTTTATGCGGAATGTTTGGTTTGGTGGCGTTTTTACTTGGTTGAAATTTATTGGTATCCGTCGTCGGCTATTTTGTCGGCAACGATTACATAATTTATTCCCAAGTAGGTTCGCTCTAGGTATTCAGGTTCGCTTTGTCGCTGTTTTGTCCTATTTTTTATTTGCAAATTTAGATTCAAATCAGTCGTATTAACATTATATGAATAACGTCTTTATAAGAAACACAATATTAATATAATTTGATCTGAAGGTAACAAACATCTAATCTGCAATAGTTAATATTTAATATTATCAAGCCAACTTGGACAATATCCATTTATCCAATTTCAGATTGAACTAGACTTCATTTTAACTTTTACCATTTGAACTAGACTTAATTATTACGGAAACAGTTTAATCAAACAGCCTAGCAACAGCATATAAGTAATAAAAGATGAAAACAAAAGATGGAAAATTATAATTTCAAAACATGCTCCTAAAATAACACTAGAGTTAAGTTGAGTGAGGTCGACGCTAGAGAAGATGGCGCGTGACGCGATATAGCGGGCATTGTTACTAGGACTGTAGAAGTGAAAGACGGTTACAAACAATGCTGCGCATGCCCCCAGGTTCCTACATAATACCTCGCTCTCATTGATTCCATTTCTCAAATAATAAAAGGGCGTTATCGACAAAGGAGTTTTTGTCCTTATCACTATTGAGCTAAGACTGATATTACAATAAATTTCAATGGTCAATGTCAGTATAGGAATGTGTTAAGTACTTCTGTACGAGTATGCGAGCCGGGTGAGCAGCGCGCACTGCGCAACTCCCCAGTCACACGTCACAAGCACAGCAAGGCAATCTTGTCGGGTGAGATTATTATGCAAACAATGCTCGCCAGTCAACTCGCTTGCCATGGACAGCCTAAAAACTCAAATAACGCGGAACTTATACTAAAATAGCTTGTGAAATTATGTTCATCCACATCGAGTCAATATTGAGAGATTTTTATCGCATTTTGCTCTCAAGGCTGTTTGCTTTTGCAACACATGGATAATGATTAATGTTAGTGAATTGATTAGCCATGTTTGAAGTGTTGGTGTAGTAACGCCAACTATTGGTCATTTCATTACCTCCATTTCTTATTTATCATGTAAAATTTGTGTCATATTTCATATTAGTACCTACTACCTACCTACGTAATAAGTAATAACTATCTAATAAAGATCATTTGATAACATATTACTAAAATTAAAAAAAATAAAATTAGTGCTTTTTGGTTATTGCAAAGATATAAGCCGATGAGCTAATCTATGTATACAATTTACATAAGTAAAATTTAATTATGACATAGGAAATAATGTAGTCATTCCATTGACCAGCCAGAACGTGGTCGCGCGATGTGAACATAATAGTGAGAATTGAGATGTACCTACCTACATTTTTTTTTTTTTTTTTTTTTTAGTGGGGAAATCTTGCATAGATACCCACGGCCTCCGGGGAAGAGGCCGTGGGTTATGTCGGATTCCTACCGACCAAAACCCCACTGTGTTCCGTCAAGCCGCATCAGCGACAGGGCCACGGGTATGTGTAGAATTCATCCGTGAGTACCTACCTACATATTATTTTTTTATTTATTTTGATAGTGCTTTAAATATATATTAATAATAATAATAAATTCTTTATTTAAGAGTTACTAATACTAGCTGTTCATACTAGCTGTCCCGGTAAACGTTGTTCTGCCTCTTCATCATTAAACGGTATGAAAAATAGATGTTGCCTTAGATGTTGCATTAGATGTTGAATGCCGATTCTCAGACCTACCCTTAGATCATTAAGTAATCTATGGACCTACCCGATATGCACACAAAATTTGATAAGAAATCCATACTAATATTATAAATGCGAAAGTAACTCTGTCTGTCTGTCTGTTACTCAATCACGCCTTAACTACTGAACCAATTTGCATGAAATTTGGAATAGAGATATTTTGATACCCGGGAAAGGACATAGGCTACTTTTTACCCCTGGACATAGGATAGGTTTTATCCCGGAAATCCCACGGGAACGGGAACTATGCGGGTTTTTCTTTAACTGCGCGGGTGAAGCCGCGGGTGGAAAGCTATATGTTATAAATTTTATTTGAGGGCCATCTTTTCATATTTATAAACCTTATTATATCAATCAGAAATAATGTAGCTTTCTGTTGATGAGGGAATTTTTAGAATCGATTCAGTACTTTTTGAGTGAAATCGTTGCTAAGAAACAGCAAAATATTTCCTGTGCGAATCGATATTTATTCGTTCATGATACATTTTCACTTACTACCTCTAATTAAAAATCCTAACAAACAGATTATTTAGAATTGAGATAATATGTAATAAGATGTATCTGAGTATAAGATCTGTAAAGAGCGCTACATAATATAGGTATTGAAAATTTATTGTATTTGTTCATTATATTGATGAATGTAGCCTGTATATTATTTACTAGCTGCTCCCCGCGGTTTCCGCGCCTCATATCCTGTTGGTATTAGCGTGATGATATAATATACCTAGCTGTTTAAAACTAGTTCGGGTGCCAAAGGATTCATTATTTAAACCTGTGTAATTATGTCAATAAAGAATTTTTATTATTATTTTTTTTTCCTTCCTCGCCTTCCTTCCTTGCCTTCCTCGATGAATGGGCTATCTAACACCGAAAGAATTTTTCAAATCGAACCAGTAGTTCCTGAGATTAGCGCGTTCAAACAAACTCTTCCGCATTTATAATATTATACGTAGTTATAGATTTATTTGCGACGCGATGCGTGGAAAATGGAAATACATAGAAAAATAAGTAGTCAACGTAACGATTTTCCCTTGAGATTAGATTAATAATTTGCAAGTATTCCGCGATACATGTTTCTTAGCCAATACTATTATTTTGTATACCTATATAAAGAGCCATTTTTATGAGAGTAGGTAAATGAGCCTAGTGGTAAGCGGGTCCACAGTCCATATAGACATCTTACGAAGATGTGTTGCTGACATTTTAAGAAAGAGGTAGGTCCATGATAGGTCCTTTTAAATGCGAAGATATAGGAGATTAAAAATAGTCAATATAAATAAAATTAGATCTCGAGAGAGATGCTTTGCTTGAAGGAGCTGATTGTCGTGGGATGGTCGCTACCATGGCGATCTCTACCTACGACTGAATAGATTTTAATGAGATTTAGGACCTTCTTTCTCGGGTAACATACATTACGATATTAAACCCGGCAAACTCACGTAATTGAATTTACGCTGAAAAACGTTACAGAGCGGACTAACTACTAACGTAAAACGCAGAAAAACACGCTAACTGAAAACGCACGCAAAAAGGACGCTCTTCTCTATGTAGTATATTATTTTGTTATATATTATTATACCTAGTGTTCATCTGTACTAATATTATAAAGCTGATGAGTTTGTTCGTTTGAACATGCTTATCTCAGGAACTGTGTGTATACTGGTCCGATTTGAAAATTTATTTCGGTGTTAGATAGCCCATTTATCGAGGAAGGCTTATAGGCTATAATCATCAGCTAAGACCAACAGGAGTGGAGCACTGCGGGTAAAACTTTAGGGCACAGCTAATACTTATAATATGGTTACCTACCTGATAAAATATTCTCACTCAATTACAAAGTAATATTATAATTAAGTTAGTTTATAATTAATGACTTATTAGATGAGGGATACGTACGGATGTTTGTCAGTTTATCACGCAAATACCACACAACTGATGGATTTGTTTTGAACATTTATTATATTACGCAAATAGTATAGGGGAAGTAAAGAAATTAGAATAAATATATTAAAAATAATAATGATGTTGATTCTTTAATAAAATGCGAAAAATATTTTACAAATTAGCAATGAGTGGTCATTTACATGTGGACAAAATTATATCCGTGTTTACTAACAACAGGCCCCGGAACCACAGACAATAGAAAATCTATTGTGTCTGGGACCGATCGGGCCGCTTGGGGCTCAATGGGTTGCTTAGTTAAATGGTTTTTGCGTGCGAAAAATAAACAAACGTCATTTTTAATAAAAACCTTTGAAATATAAGTATATTAAGAAGAGCTGGAACGTCAACACATTTACACATTGCACATGTTAGGCCGGGAGATACTGACACAAAATTTCGGGTCATTTGTAACAGGATGGCGGTCTAGAGGGGTCTTACTTATCCGACGAGTGTGACTTACGCCCACGCGACTAGTCCGCCGGTACCAGCGTTCTCACCATCATTTTTCTTTTTGTCATTGCATAATAAGACCTCTGTAGAACCGCCATTCTGTTACAAATGACCCGAAATTTTGTGTCAGTATCTCCCGGCCTATGTATGTGTCATATTTTGCAATTGTTTATAAATACAGGGTGATGTAATTGGTGTAGTACGAATATCTAAAAATCTATGAAGAATTTTGTGATACAGTAAATAGAAGAATTATATACTATTTTACAGTATTTAATAAAATCATTTAATTTTTTTTTTCATTTTCATTAGAAATGTCAATTTTTCTCACCAAGGTGGAAATTGGGATGATAAGGATCTTGTTAGAAAAATATAAATTTTGACTAAAATCGGCATTTTTTTTTCAAAAATCAAATTACTAATTAATAATCAAAGTTATCCACATTATTAAAAAAATAAGCCAAACTATACACAATTTCTACTTGATGCAATCCTCAAAGATCATGGACATAGTGTATTGCGCCTTCCACCGTACCATCCAGAACTCAACCCAATAAAGTTAATATGGGGCATAATTAAAGGGAAAGTAGCATCACAAAATGTGAACTTTAACTTGAAAACTGTGGAAGAATTATTTAGAAAGGAAGCAAATGCCATTAGTCTGGATATGTTTAGTGACGTTTGGAGAAAGACGCGAGAACATGAGGAAAAATATATTCAATTAGAACCAAAAGTATATAATTACACTGACTCATTTATAATAACATTAAGAAATTCCGACGGCGAAACATCGAGTTCTTCGAGCGATGAAAGTTTCAGTGAAGTAGAAGATTACGATTATGATTAAATAGATTCTTCTTCTTCTCTATAGATACTGCTTTCTGAATTGGTGGTAAATGTTAAAACTGTTAAACTGTTATGACGATTCAAAAGTGCTTCTAGAAGAAGTCTAATAGTATAAATGTTTGAGTTTGAGTTTAAAACCAATAGTGTGAAAATTATACAATAAACATGTAACATATATTTGTTAGCGCGTATTACGTACTTACTACAAAATATATAATGTGGAGGAAAGAAGGTGGAATTCCTCCATCGAAAAAGGGAGGATCCTCGACCAGTCAACTCGACTGGCCGGCCGTAAAGGCCCCGATGGATGATGTCGGAAAGTTGTATATAATCATGGACCCAATAAATATCTAGAGGACTTATCATAGCCATAGTAAACAGCGTAATTCGTTTCTCAGTTCCCAATTTAGTCGATAGATGTCACTCGCAGTATCATTTGGCATTTTTTTATAATTGAATGGTTCTTGTCTCAACTAGATGTCGCTTCTAAAAAAAATCAATGTGCCAAATAGTATCTTGACGTAAAATATAATACGCAAAAAACGTAAACTATAACGTTAAATATAAAACGTAAAATATTATAAAGGCAAGAGGCGGCTCGTGACAAAATTGTACGGGTGTTCAATTATTGAACTAAAACAAAGAAAATACATTAGCGTAGTAAATTCATAACAAAAAAAAATGAGCACCACATTATAAATGTCTATTTAAACACTAAAAATTATAAAGTACAGGCCATTTCAAAACGAATTCAATGATTATCAATTAATAATTAGAAAATCCCCGAATTTGCTTTCGCGAGCGTATTTTTATTGTTTGTTTATAATATAGGAGTGGCAACTGGCAACGTCGCGCGCTTGTCGCGCGCAATTGCTGCTGTCATGCGATGCGGCAACATCGCGGTTTCGCGCAGGACCTCCGCAGGACTGTCGCAAAATTTCTCTTTCACTCTTATTGGATTCCGTATTTAGGCATTTGATATTCGTATTGGAGTTTAGGTATACGATAAATTTAATTTTAAATTATAGATATATTAATTGTTAAATGAATGAGCACAACTTTATTATAATAATTATTTATGAGAGTTCACTGCCCCAGCGCTCCTTAGGATGAACCGCCTATTTTTTCAGTTTTCACTTCGATCATCGCTGTTCGAGAGTGACTTCGTGACCACCATCATGGACCACGCTGCTATGAACTGTTTTTATCTAAGAACTACTCGAACAATTAGAGCATAAATTTCAACGTAAGACGTATAAGTGTCTGTAGCTGTATTGACTCAGTCTCGTACTTATAAACTAATGGACGCTGGTTCAAATCATCGCCGTACATCTAGATTTTTTTTTCTTTTCCCGTATTTTTTACTCATATAAATATGTAATACTGTTTACAAGGGAATAATTAAGAAGAAAAAAGATAGGTATAGACATTTTTTTTTCACAAAAAATAAAGAATATATATACACTACTCTGATCACTATGTCGAATGTTTGTACTTTGTAGTGGGTGTCGAAACCTTATTAAAGGTACTCACTTCCTTAGATGCTCCCTATGTTCTTTAGCGTATGACTTGCAGTGCGCTGGAACCAACGATAAGAGATTTTATGCCATTTTATCTGAAAAGAAGTCTTCTTGGAAATGTCCAGCATGTCTTAGCCAGCGACCCAAACTTGATAACACCAACACAGTCAGTCGCTTACGTCAGTATGAAGCGTACGTGTTTGATCAAGCGGGTTACAAATTAAATTCAAATCTAATTGAAATAGTATATCTTGTTGGAAGTTTTTATTAGTGGTGCTTAAGTTATCAAAAACAATCTGATTTGTGGACGAATACGCGTTATACATCATGATTTATTATTAAAATTAACATTGGAAACTTTTTGCGTAAAAGTGATAAAAGTGGTTGACGGTATATTAAAAACAAAAGTTACAAATTAACATTGTCATATATCGTGACGATTTACCAGATACAATAAGAAACATAATTTCGTTGAAAATTACAAGACACTCGTAGCTTTGTACAAAGTGAACTGGACTTAAAACAGTTAGTAGGAAGATCGATCCTGACACGGGTCATATTATCAGAAATTTATTACTATATTTTTTTTTTCTTAATTACTTAAATTTTCCAATCATTATGAAGTTTGCCTGTTGCAAAGCTACAACAGAAGGCAGCGCTGGGATTTTATCTTGCCCTCATTGTAAACGAAATTATCATATTGCATGTTTGTTCCCAACTGACAAAAAGAAACAATTGACAAGCGAATTTAAAAAAAAATGGTTTTGCCCTGAATGTTCCACTCATCAGTCAAGATCTCTGAATACTGAAAATACCCCAGTACGCTCATGCGCTCAATTGTTACAACGAAGTCCTGATAACATTACAACACGTAGAGGTGGCACATCTTCTTTTAAATCCCCTATCGCTGTGAATAATAATGCATAATAATGCACAATAATAATCAGCTGACTCTATTCGAGAGATTATATCCGAAGAGATGGAAAAGCTGCGGCGCTCACTGGAATCATCAATTATGAATAGGATTTCGTCAGATTTAAATTGTATAAAGCAAGAAATTATTAGTTTAAAAGACAGTATCACATTTATAAACAGCAGATATGATGATTTCAGCAAAACTATTTCAACGCTTGAAAAAATTAATAATAATTCTAATTCGTAATTCTGCACTAAGCCCTGTGAGGAGCATGAACGCTCTTAACTAAAAACTAAAATAATTCAAAAACACCGGAGTTTTTAAAACAACGCCCTCTAGATGTAATAATTGAAAATCGATAGTTTGCTGTTTCCATAGTTCTAAAATTGGTCACTAGTGGTGCTTTTAAAGCTGCAAATTAAATAATAAGCTCAAATCAGAGCGCCATCTAGTAATAGTCTG
Source organism: Colias croceus (assembly GCF_905220415.1). Classification (NCBI taxonomy): domain Eukaryota; kingdom Metazoa; phylum Arthropoda; class Insecta; order Lepidoptera; family Pieridae; genus Colias; species Colias croceus. Next base: position 4,533,385 of record NC_059540.1, on the reverse strand, counting down.
AAATTACGGGGTACGATCTCTAGTATGACCATTACCAGTCCACTAGATTATATTCGTCCATGATATAATATAGCTCTGTAGCGAAACATTTCGCTTGCGCGATTCAGAGCGAGGTGTCGCTAGCGCTACAATAATATTTCTTAGATATTTTTACTCGACCAAAGTCAGGACAAGACTGCTCCGCAACTGCAGAAGACGTCCGTTATTTAAATCATTATCAAAACAACCATCCGTGTGTTGGGACTTGGGAGTGAGCGCACGTGTTATTTGTATTGTTTTTATGACCTGAAATTTAAATATTATTTGATAATTGAATGATTATTAATACTTTTATCCAATTGATTATTTTTAGAATAAATAATTAAGTTCATCAATTGATTTACTTTTAAATTATAATTTTACAGGTAAATTATGAGAGCTTTCATAATTATATTTGCATATATATTTATCTACAACGCACCCATTTTACAATTCAAGTCTAAAATGAAACTAGAGTCGCATTTATTTTTGAACATACTGTAAGTGAAATTGCATAAGTGTGAGTACTGTGAACATGCCAGCTTTCCTTAATTGACCGATACCGGAAAAATTTGGACGTTTCACGCATCGGTCTTCATTGTTATTTCGCATGACTGATTTATTTTGACCTACATATATATTTTTATATTAAAATAAATAAAGCTATGTAAAGTAAGGTAAGTAAAAAATGAAGGGTATATAAATTTAAAATTATATTTACCACGGAGATTAATGTATTCTGGTAAATAGCTATACATAATATGTACCTAGGTACTTAGATTTGGATTTGACATGGATTTTTTATACTAACGAATGCATATGAGTTTGCATATGTGGGTATAATGTTTGATTTAAAATGGATTTTCCAAATAGTATCAATGTTTCCAAATCCAACAAACTCGATTCACTTTCCCAGACTTCTCTTGCATAGGTAGCTCTATACCTGAACACTTTTGAGAAACACACACAATATGAGAAATATAAATAATTAATACCAATCAATCGTTATAAATATTTTATCTAAGTATTTTATTCGCTATATAAAATAATATGGTCCTTATAAAATAATATTTCAAAATGAAGATTATAACACGCTGAACTGTAATAAGGGTATAATTGCATCTAATTAATTAAAAATTCAATCCAGGTTAATGCCGCCGCTTTCAGCGCGAACATCCAAGTACAAAGACCCAGGGATTTCGAACAGCGCGGCGAAGAGCGCGCCGCGCCAGTGCGGCAACATCGCATCATGTATATCGATCCTTCTGATCCCTTACAGCGCTTCTCTTGCTTGAGGAATTATCTATGATTGCGCGTACGTACACCGCGCAGCGTAGAATACGCTTTTTTCTCTAATCTGATTTAACACGTACAATGAAAACGTTTACGTTACCTTTGCAGCGCAACAGCGCTTAACAATTTCATCGTTTAGCACTCGCATATTGTGTTCAGCCGCTTGAAGCGATTGTTTTTGAAAGAGGATAAGAAAATTGACGTAAACATGTACGTTAGTGTGCGTGTAGGGTCTGCAATTGCGAGGGCGTAAGATAAAATGTAGCTGACAGGTAAAGATGGGGATTAGTCTGCAAATAGCAACAAATAGGTATGCCTTATGTACAGGCCGTAGGGCAGGTAATGTATTACGGTTCAGTGACCATTATAAGGTCACTTGATTATTCCGTTTAGTTACAATGTATTGTATGATGGATGAAGATGTAGATAATAGTGTTATTGTATTTATAAGGCCATTGGTTTGTTAGGTATTTAGTTATGTTTTAAGAACAAGTCAATTAACATTCTTAATAAGTGTGTTGTTTCTGTAAGTTTAAAAATTTTTTCGTATTATTTACTATGTATTAAATATATAACTATTTTTAGTAAATTTAAAACTAAAAATCATGGTCTATAAATAATAACGACAAAGGTATATTTTTAACAGTATTTATATTATAATATTATGGTCATACTTTATAGGTACATACAATTTTAATTGGTATAGAATGATAGTTTTAAACAACTTTTGGCTACAAAGCTTGGATATGAACCGATATATAGCATTAGCATCCTTTGTAAATAGAGGAAAGTTGTGATTTGCATCAGATGCTGTTTACCAAATTGTAAGCTACTCAGATCTTCTTTTGAAACGCGTTGCTTCGACTGGTCAATTTCAAGCCAAAATCATCAAAGAAAAACTGTTTAGCGGCCTTGCACAAATTTCAGCTAACTTTACAAAGTTTATTTTTCAAAAGGTATTTTTTTCTGGGTCGTAATCCTCAGTAACCTTGATGGGCACATATATTTCTTTTTATTTTACTTTTTGGAAAGCTGAAATACGTAAAACAAAAAAATATAAGGTAAGTTAAAAAAGTATAAATTTCAATGTAAAAACGAACAATCTTATAACTACATGTGAGTGCAATACCGATGTCGTGTGTTGTTTCATTACTAGTAACAATCTTTAAAATGGTGTTCTAAATTTTCATCATAATATTGTTATTACAATATATTCTCCTCGCTATCCATAAAAACTCGTCATCATGGTTACCTTACTTGTTAAATTTGTTTATTGAAAACTTGTTGAAAAATGATAAAGTATTGGGGAAATAACAAATTTAACATGACTGCTTACTAAAATGATGCTAAATTAGACAATTTTTGCCATTGAAATGATTCTAAACAGGTAAATGCAGGAGTATTGAGGAATATTGTAAATAACGTAAATATACACTTGCCTGTGAAATTCTATGCCAGAATTCGGTGTCCAAACGCTTCTGCAATTTTGCACAATACAATGCATTCTTTATATTCGGAAAATATTTATTAAATACGCAACAATATTAACTTACTTAAATATTCGAAGCGACGCAATTTTTTTGACACACATGCCATATTGACAAAGTGAGAGTTGCTACAATTTTATTATGGTGACTACCCATAATCAGGGAGTATCGCTTTTTAATAATTGGTTCAGATACTTAGTTTATTTAGCATAAATAATAATTGTCTCATCCAACAATGCTTCTGAATGACGTTGTTGGCAATTTATCAACAAACTCATGTACAAAAACTAACCTTTTGCACAGAATATTACAGCATACATAGTAAGTAGCCTTGGGAAAACTTCGTATTAACAGTGGCAATACCAAGTTAGGTGTGAAAGTGATCCCATCAAAAACATAAATGTAAAATTTGGAGCCGAGTTCAATCGTTGACTTAATTTGCTCAAAAAAGAAATGAGATCTAAATGTGTGCCAAGTTCTGCAGACAGTCCAGAAATTTATTTACAAAGATGTATTAAGTTCTTAGGTTGACTGAAAACTCAATTGTTTTATTTTCCCTTAGAGAACAATGTTTATTCCAAAATATAACTTTTTAAATTTGAATAATATAATTATTTTCACAAAGCAAACAACTAATGACCTATTGAACCCCATAATTTAATGAGGCTAGTTTTACATACTGTTTATATTTTGTGGGGTTCTAAAAACTAGCCTCATCAAATTATGGGGTTCAATAGGTCATTAGTTGTTTGCTTTGTGAAAATAATTATATTATTCAAATTTAAAAAGTTATATTTTGGAATAAACATTGTTCTCTAAGGGAAAATAAAAAAAATTGACTTTTCAGTCAACCTAAGAACTTAATACATCTTTGTAAATAAATTTCTGGACTGTCTGCAGAACTTGGCACACATTTAGATCTCATTTCTTTTTTGAGCAAATTAAGTCAACGATTGAACTCGGCTCCAAATTTTACATTTATGTTTTTGATGGGATATCATTACTTTTTGTACAGAAAATTACTCTACAAATTTGATTTACTTTATGAATATAATCATGTCTGGTTCATTACATACAAAACTGGATTAATGCCATCCGACTACCAATAGATGCCGCTAAGTGTATCATTTTAACCAGCAAAAAATAAAATTAGATTTAATTGCAATTTCATTGCTTTTTATAATTTTTTACATACTTTTGTAAATGGAACCTACCTATTTAATTTCATTTTCGCTCGATTTTAACTAATTTTACAGAAAAGTTTATATTCAAAACAACGCCATCTCATGAAACTACTATAAACAAGTTATTCTCCTCCGATTTGGCGATGCTAAACGAATAATAGATGGCACTACAGACTTTTTACGTTACTTTTCACGTTTTTAACACAGACTAATAATAATATTATCACAGACCACAGACTAATAATAATATACTACGTTTTTAATACATAGTCTCATTGCCTTTGCCACCTATAAAAATATTGTAAATGGGTTAAAGCCGTTATTAATTATTACAAACTGCGTTCCTGTAGCGGCCTATATTAGGTAGGTACCTAGTGTATTGATAATTTTCATACGAAAAATGAATTGTCGGAAAACTTGCGAGATTGTGTGAATATTTGATTGCAAGATCTCATTACAAAATAATATACAACCACAGACTAATAATAATATACTACGATACAACCTATACTTAAACCGTAGTAAGTATATTATTTCTAGTCACATTTAATTATATGTATATAAATTATAAATAAATATTAAAGGACAATATTACACAAATCGACCTAGTCCCACAGTAATCTCAATTAAGGCTTATGTTGTGGGTACTAGACGACGATAAATATAATATCACAGACTAATAATAATATACTACGTATACAAATAATATAATATTTTATAAATACATATATAGATAACACCCAGACCCAAAAACAAATAATCAAGTACATCACACAAATATTTGCCCTGACCGGGGATCGAACCCGGGACCGTCGGCTCAGTAGGCAGTTACTTTACAACTGCGCCAACCGCGTCGTTAAGAATATCAAGAAATCATCATTAATGATAATAAATCGAAACTAAAGTTAAATACCTACCTACGTCATCTTGTTTTATTTTCTAAATAATCCTATCAGATTACCTTTATATGAAGTATGAACCAAAAAGTTTTGAGATTTAAACCGTAGAAAAGGTTTTGAATGATCCTTTGCGTTTTTTTTTCTTTATGCGCCTAAAATTAAATATTTCGACATCGATTCCCGAATGAAGTATTTTTAACCGACTTCAAAAAAAAGGAGGAGGTTATCAATTCGGCCGGTATATTTTTTTTTTATGCATGTACACCGATTACTCCGAGGTTTCTGAACCGATTTACGTGATTCTTTTTTTGTTCGATGCGGGATGGTGTCGAATTGGTCCCATAAAAATTTTATTCGGATAGGCCCAGTAGTTTTTATTTTATGAGCATTTTTGTCTGTAGGTATTTGTAAATTTTGCAAGTGCAAGTTTGAAGTCGGTTGTTTTTAACGCAGTTATCACTTGTCCCGTTATAAAAAGTAGCCTATGTTCATCAGGTAGGTATAATTTTTGCTTCGAATGATGAAAGAATTTTTCAAATCAGTCCAGTAGTTTCGGATCCTATCCAATACAAACAAACAAACAATCAAATAATTTCTGTTTTGTAGATAAATACGAAAGTTACTCCGTCATAGTAGGACAAAATAGTGGGACCACGAGAAAATAGGTATTCCCGCACGCGTCTGAACCGATTTTGACGGAAATTTCGATATATGTACATACCTACGTTGAAAAAGGACATCTCAATTTTGTTGCATAAATAGGATTCAAGGGGTAGGAACAGGGATTGAATAAGGCACACGGTTGAAGCCGCAGAATGAAAGTTGGTAATTTATAAGATTAATTTATTGTAAAATAAACTAGTTCATTTTACTTAAACATATTCTATTTATCATTCATTGACTTATCATAAACTTTTGAGTCTAGTACCTAGTTACCTATTATGTGAAAATTTTGAAAAAAATGTTTTCTTTAGGAAATTATTAGCATTAATTGATTACCTTGTCTTGTCATTAATTTATTTACCTACTTGGTAATAATCGGTCGAACACTTGTTTAAAGTTTATTTTCCTTGTCCTTACCAGGTAATCTAAATTATTTAATTTTTGCAGTAGGTAATTAATTCATTTCGGCTTGATCAGACAAGGCCATTAGGTGAAGCGAGATTGCCAAATATGGGTGATCTGTAGATATACATAATCCACAAGGAAGCATCACATTTGCTGTAGCTTCTTATGGGTAGGTGAACGAAGTAACCAGGTCTGCAAACTGTAAACAGCTGTCCATACCCAAGCACCACTCAGCAGCTTTCAAGGGTAGCTTTCGATACAATGCCACTGTGTTGGAACAACATTCCACCACCATTAACCAGTTTGACAAATATTAATAATTTTCGTTTCCAATACCGGAAACATATTTTAAAATCCTGTTCTAACCCTTAGTGCATTTGTATCGAATTACAGTTTACACATAAACTTTAATTAAATATTTATTTTATTTACTGGTTATAATATAACATAACATTATATAGACATTTATTTTCTGCCTATTTATCATTATACTTAATTATTATAAACATTGTATATGTTAACGGAAATGTATGTAATTCCTAAAATCGCACGGAAATGTGTGAAATAAATCATTTTATAGTACACATTTCCTAGGAAATCTATACATTTCCTAACTAACAATCGGAAATGTAAAACATCTAAGATATTGGAAGGTACGCGGGACGAGGGGTATGTATGTCGCAATCGGATTGTATAATCCGCCGAATTACAAACGGCCGGCATTTTGTAATATGCCAAAAATTCGTAATCAGAATTTTTTGGTTTGGATAAGGGGGTGGGTTAGGTTAGGTTCGTGTTTTTTAAAACTATACAGAAATAGGAGCCCCACTTCGTGGGGCTCCGTCGGCTCGCGACCGTCTTTTTGTAGAATTTTTGAAAAAGACGAATTTCGGCATATTACAAAATGCCGGCTGTTTGTAATACGGCGGATTATACAATCCGACTGCGACATGTACACGGGGTCAGCAGGACGAGGGGACTGATTACTTACCAAATGAAAATTTGATTTGATTGAATATAAGTTGATTTAAGAAATGTTAATTAGTAAGATAATATGAACATATTGTTATTATCCGGGGCGGACTGCTAGTTTATTATAAAATTGGTCTCATTCTATTATCACGCCGTTGCATTTCGACTTATATTCGGATCTTAAGGGTGCTATTACGGATTTTTACAAAAACACGCTGTTTTTCGGTACCATTTTAACTTAAAGCAATTACACGTGAGAACATAGTAATATCTTAATTTAAAGATAATATATTCAGCTCTACGTTCATCTTATAAAAATTGTACGGCGTTACACAAAATGAAATACGATTTTCCCAGCACAATAATCGCATAAAATGCAAAAAAATGGGGTCTAAAACGGTACCATTTTAAGAAAAGTAAAAGCCTAATCTATCTTCTTACCTATACATTATTGAGGGATATATAGTCCTTTATAGATTATGATAATTTTTTTGTATCTAAATCAAAATTTTATTTCAATTATTAGCTAAATTAAAAATACTTGTTGATTTCTTCATACATTTTGCTCTCGCGGGTCGTCAGACCGCGCTCAGAAGCGCTCTTGGAAGGACGGGTGTATCGCTCCTCGTCCCAAAAATAAAAACGAATAAGAAAAAGATTATTGTGCGTGCACTGTCGTTTTTGTGATTTGAAATATTTGATACTTTATAAGTAAGAGTAAACTGTATAAGTTTCATATTCAAATTATTTGTAATTTAAAATTATGTTTTAAAAATTACGTTGACTGAGATCCCCTTTTTTATGGGTTGTTGAACGGATTGGTGGGGTAAAGCAATTTGACAAAACTTAAATCCAAAATGGCGCCGACGAAAATTTTACATATTTTCGTCATGGGTGTCATTTTCATGGTTTTGGGGTAGCTATTAACGAATATGAGGTCAAAACTAAAATCCAAGATGGCGCCGACAAAAAATTTACATCTTTTCGTCATGGGTGTCATTTTCATGGTTTTGGGGTAGCTATTAACGAATATGAGGTCAAAACTAAAATCCAAGATGGCGCCGACAAAAAATTTACATCTTTTCGTCATGGGTGTCATTTTCATGGTTTTTGGGGTAGCTATTAAACAATATGAGGTCAAAATTAAAATCCAAGATGGCGCCGACGAAAATTTTACATATTTTCGTCATGGGTGTCATTTTCATGGTTATTGGGGTATCTATTAATGAATATGAGGTCAACATTAAAATCCAAGATGGCGCCGACGAAACTTTTACATATTTTCGTCATGGGTGTCATTTTCATGGTTTTTGGGGTAGCTATTAACGAATATGAGGTCAAAACTGAAATCCAAAATGGCGCTGACGAAAATTTTACATTTTTTCGTCATGGGTGTCATTTTCATGGTTTTTGGGGTAGCTATTAACCAATATGAGGTCAAAACTAAAATCCAAGATGGCGCCGACGAAAAATTTGACATATTTTCGTCATGGGTGTCATTTTTGTGGTTTTAGGTGTGTCTCTTTAAATGATGTATCTCTTTAAAATTATTTTTAAGACTGTCCCACTCATACTCTGTATAGGTTATAGCTTTGCATACGCTAAGTACGTAAAAAATACTTATAAAATGCCAGGTGTATCTTTTTTTTCAATTAGATTAATTCATAAAACTCTTTGTGTACACGGTACACCCCGTAAATGCAACCCGCCCAACTTTGTCACTCGCACGTGAGCTATCGTTTAATTATGTTTTCATAGACAAAATAATCACATTAGCGAAACGGTATATGCCGGCTGCACGAAGTTAGAGAAGAAAACATGGATTTTCAGGAAAAATTTAGCAAAATTTTTTTTATGTAATTTTGTTGTTTAAGTATTTTTACGTGATTAGGGTTTGCAAAACTACAAGTCCCTTAGCACTTAGTATACCGATAGTGGGGCACCCTGTATAGTCGAATTCTTATATACTACGAGAGAGAGAGAGAGAAATAATCTTAAAGAGCATTGAAATAAATGTTTAGGAATCGTCGTTGGCGCCATCTTGGATTTTAGTTCTGACCTCATATTGGTTAATAGCTACCCCAAAAACCTTGAAAAAGACACCCATGACGAAAACATGTAAAATTTTCGTCGGCGCCATCTTGGATTTTAATTTTGACCTCATATTGTTTAATAGCTACCCCAAAAACCATGAAAATGACACCCATCACGAAAAAAGTCAAATTTTCATCAGCGCCATCTTGGATTATAGTTTTGACCTCATATTCGTTAATAGCTACCCCAAAAACCATGAAAATGCCACCCATGACGAAAAAATGTCAAATTTTTCGTCGGAGCCATCTTGGATTTTAGTTTTGACCTCATATTGATTAATAGCTACCCCAAAAACCATGAAAATGACACCCATGACGAAAAGATGTAAAATTTTCGTCGGCGCCATCTTGGATTTTAGTTTTTACCTCGGGTAATAGCTTCCCCAAAAACCATCCACATTTGCAAAATATGTGTTTGCTCCTTAGGAAAAGATCAGATTTCCTAGGTAATGTGACGAATCTAATTTATTTAATTCGGACCGTAACTCGGAATAACATACATATAACATACATACATATTTTCTAAGAATTGTATACAATGCCGGATTTAATACATTGCCGGTAACATAATAATATGTATGATAATTCTTAAAAAAGTACATATTTTAAACATTTCTTAAAAAGCTTCTAGATATTGCATACAATTCCTAGAGGTTTTGTAAAACACACACTTTTTTTAAAGTTAGTTACTAACATACTTATCACAATAATTGTACCTACCTACCTAGTTACTTATAAAAGTATCAAAATGAATTTTTAAAATTCGTAATAAATTAAAAATAATATCAAGTATGAAGATGGTCTATAAAATGGAATGCGCTTACGCTATGTTTACGTGAGCGTGATGTTCCCGCGAACCACGTGGCGACGTTAGATACCTAAATTTGAGTAACGCAGATTTGTGACAGCGTCCTTAACCACTAGGATTTGTATACAATTCCTTGATTTCATACATTTCCGGTAACATATACATAATTACATTTTATTTATTTACATTAAGTATATACATACTGATATTATATCTACCAGCTACCTATATTACATGTTTTAACTGATGTATTTATTTATTAGTATCTATCATATTAATAGAAATATATCTTTCACATAATATACTCATGTTAAATTATCATTATATACAATTCTAGACTGAAACTCCAATAGTCACTTGGGGTCACTGAAAATCAGTGGTGGTAAGGTATTAATCACATTGCCATCATATACTTAGTTGGCTCCATTTATCAGGTCACTCACTTCTTAGGAATAAGATTATTTTTATTTAATTATTTTTCTTTTTATTTCTTTTTGTTTTTCCTTTGTTTATAAATGTATCTCGTGTTGTGATCTTGACAATAAATGTGTTTTATTTATTTATTTATTTAATGTCTCTTACTGCATGCTTTTCATGCAGTTGTCCGCACCATATGTATTGTGGTCTTTGTCCATACACACTTTCTCCAAAGCCCTGCTTTGGTCATGTTTCATGTATAAGCTCCTGTATAGTAGTAAAATTAAATCAAATAGGTATTTAATTCTTATTTCTTGAAATTTGGTACCTATAGTATTTTTTGTGTGATACAAATCAAAACCAACAGTCAGGTTAGGTAGACTACAATTTACAAAACTGGCAGGGTTGCCATGCAATGGTTGGTGGTTAGTGAAACACTTGACTCGACTGTAAGCTTGTATTGAACTGCTTAAACTGTAGAACAACAGGACTATATATTCTAGACGCACACATACAATCGATTACACACTACACAGTACACTGTAAACTGTAGAATTAATATTAAAGACATAGTTCATTATATTTTGTAGTCTTTGATTATTTATACAACAGACTAGAAATAAATACTATGTATGCGATTATACCTATTCTAGCCATCCATTTTCGTGTTCCTTAAAATTAAGTACATCTTAGTCAAAGGGCAACTTATTGTGCCCTTGCCCGTAATGCACTCATAATTTCAAGTTGAATGTTTGTCATTCTTTATGTACCAAACACAGTCACGGCCACGGCGCTCATTCCATTTTACTGGTATTAAAACAGATGAAATCCTTCATGATCCCATATCCTTCTTAGTAGCAAATGTAGAAATCCCTTTCTTGTGTCTACAATGTTTTTGTGGAGAATCGTATTATTATTTACATTTGGGATGGATTAATTCTTCTCCTCTCTTGAACAAATTTGTTATTGCGAACGTAAGCAATAAGTCTGTAATAAAACAATCTTATATTGGGTTACAAATCCATAAACCAATCATTAAAAAATCATGTTTGTAAAAATTTATGTTCTGAGAAAATATCAGTTTACCATATAAAGCTTATTTTCTGCCTGTAGATTCTACATAACCTCACAGTCCATCCATAAACCATATTTAGCACTTATTTTTTAAATATTAGTCAACAATTAAAAACGAAAACAAACAAAGCTTCTCGTTTTGGTTTTGACAGAATCTCGTAAATAAAATGAACTAAATACCAGTCATAATAATGTACTCTGTGACTAAATATGTCATTTTACTTTGTTTATTTAAAAATCCGAGTAGGTAGGTATTTATTTTTATTATTATGTTGATTGACACTTGACGCCACAGACTTGAAAATAAAAGGTACGTGTACATATATTTACATTAGTGCCATCTAGTGGCTCTGGAAGGAAAAGAACTTCAAGTCTGTGTTTAACGTGCCATCTAGTGTGTTAAAAGCAAAAGACCAAGAGATATAATCGAACATGTAGTACGTTTTTTCCCCACTGGCGCTTTAATTGCGCAAATTCATAGTGCAACTTTTTTTGTATGGAGTGAACCGTCTGTTGTATACGTAGTATATTATTATTAGTCTGTGATATAATACTTTTTATATACGATTTTTTTTATTTTTTCTTGCGGTTTCTCTGTATGGTTTGTTTAGTATTATCCTTACTAATATTATAAATGCGAAAGTAACTCTGTCTGTCTGTCTGTTACTCAATCACGCCTAAACTACTGACCCAATTTGCATGAAATTTGGTATGGAGATATTTTGATACCCTAGAAAGGACATAGGCTACTTTTTATTGCGAAATATGTACCACGGGCGTAGCCGGGGCGGACCGCTAGTTTTCTATATTTTCTTATATGTTATGAATGTCAGCGCACATTGCCCCGTCATTATCTGCAATTTTTTAAACTCGTTTTCTGTTTAAAAGATTACATGATTTTCCAAACATCCAGCGTGAATTTGTACACACACTATTACCAAGATGCAAAGATCGTTGTAGAAGAATCGTCGTCTTACTCCATGATGTTACGGTATTGCCATGACGCGATCTTAAAATTTTACTCTAAACGCGCCTAAAGATGTTTCACTCATATTAATATTACGCAAATTAAATCATTTCGACCTTCGACGAAGCCTTCTTCCATTACACCATTAATTATGGTAATTATTTTTGCATGCTTGTATTGGCTGAACATGTTTACAGTGCTTTATTAATATAATTGTATCACCATTGAATACCATGTTTAAACCAAAATAAAGATTTTATTTATTTTTATTTATTTACACTGAAATTAAAACTAAACTAAACACTCATAAATAAAGAATAAATAAATGTGAATATGTAAAATGATATAATATTATTTTTAACTGTATGAGCAATATTTTTATTACAATTTTCTTTTATTTTACGTTTAATAACAGTTTTGAATAAAGAAATCATGCAATCGAAGTAATCCACCCTAGCGATACTATCGCGAGTGAGTGTGATGTCAGAGGCGCTTCGAATCTACCAAGGAATCTACAGATGTTTCGTCCTAAAATATGTAAACTTCAATAATCTATATCTCAGTCATTTATTGATGGATTTCAAAATTTTTTTCGGCCACTGATTAGTTTTGATCTATTTTTTAAGACTAGTAAGGTGAATATACTATTTTCTATTTTTTTAAACTTTTCCATTTTTCCATACAAACAAAATTAATGACATTGAAAAAAAAATTAAATACAAATAAATTCAGTATTTTCTGATTTTTTCCTTTGTACACTCACTATTACCTAGCTGATTACAAAATTTGAACTTTCTAGGTCATCTGGAAGTGGGTTAGGTTTTGTATATGTCTATAAGTCAGTCAGTCTTAAAAATTGCGATTTTTGGATATTAATATCTACGCAACTGTTTAATCTGTATTTATGAAATTTAAGGTTCTTGTTTATCTTGAGGTCCTCTTGATATGTACCAAATTTGGTTTATGTAACTCAAATAGTTTTCGAGTTATAAGGGGGTGAAAAGTGGCTCGAAATGGTTCGTGTAAATATACACACGGCTGCTGCTCGCCAGTTCTCTTCGCTTGAACTCGGCTTGACACGCTGCCGCGTGTCTAGATAAAAAACATGAACTGGGCAATATTTTCTTGTTACACGTCAATGTTCATACCGAAATCTCCAGTGTATTAGATATAAGCTTCTTGGGAATTACCCTCAGATAAAATTACTTAACTTTGTCAGTCTCGCGGAAACGTGAGCTCGGTCGTGTGTTTTATTGATTAGATAGCTTTAAATACGATACAAGTATTTTATTAATAAATAATATTTACTAAGGAATTTATTATGTAATTGGAAATTGTATAAATAAAAAGTGAAGGGATACAAGAGAAGAAAGAAAATCAATGATAACAGCAGAAGCGTAGCGTGCCTTGGCGGGGCCCCGTATAAAAATTCATTTTGGGGCCCTTAGGAAGGGTAAAGATTTCTCACAAAAGCGCACGTTGGGGGCCCCCTTGGCGCGGGGGCCCCATATAATTGATACGGCAGATACGGCGGTAGATAACCCCTAGGCCCCTGGATAACAGTAACGTCGGAACGATTATAAGCATGCGGATGCGTGCATTTAACGCTATAAACATATCTACATATTATTTATGTAGGTATGAGTAAGTGAAGATATAAATAATTTATTAATCTATACTAATATTATATACTAATCACTACATAGTATAAAACAAAGTCGTTTCTCTGTACCTAAGTCCCTTTGTATGCTGAAATCTTTAAAACTACGCAACGGATTTTGATGCGGTTTTTTTAATAGATAGAGTGATTCAAGAGGAAGGTTTTAGTACCTGTATAATTTATTCGGTTTTAGACAAAAACGGGCGAAGCCGCGGGCGGTAAGATTATAAAGAGGAAAGGTTTGTATGTAGGTATGTACTTATGTATGGTTTTCACTTTTCACGCATAAACTGTATTTTATTTAATAACTAGCTTTCCGCTCGCGGCTTCGCCCGCATTGTCTAAAAACTAATAAAATATTACTTATACTAAAACCTTCCTCTTTAATCCCTCTCTCTATTAAAAAAAACCGCTTATAAATCCGTTGCGTAGTTTGAAACTTGAAAGATTTAAGCATACAAAGGGACATGGGACAGAGAAAGTGACTTTGTTTTATACTATATTGTAGTAATTTTTGTGTTTTGTAAGATAGTTTAAAGGCTGGGAGAGAAGTAATTCTGTAATTGTTTTCTACCGTACGCGTAGGTAAACGTATCGTTCCTTTGACGGCGAAGCAGTAGCTAGTATCTGTACCTAGTTACCTTTAAAAACCTAAACATAAACGTAACTTCAATTATTTATCTCTATACTCTTTCATAGTAGCGTAACATTTAATTTTTAGTTTCATAGCATTCAAATGCGAGATATGGAGATTTTTTTTAAGAATAGAAAACAATTCTCATAAAAAAACATCCTTACCTACACATATTTAAAAATCTGTCATTTTGATATAGGGTCCCCCGACTCCCGACTCCCGGCTCTAATACCTTTCTAGTAGTTTCTACGTAACTATTTTTAACTATTATGCTATAGATCGGTGTTAGGGAAATATTAAAGATTATGTTGAAAATATTGACATGATTAGTCCTTTGATCCTTTGTCCTTTGATCTTCAAAAATCAGCGTATTCATTTGAAATTTATTAGTCTGTTCGTGAACAACTCAGCTTGTTTTGATAACGAGTAGCTTATCCACTTTATAATAATTTATTGGCTAGGTACTTGCTGTGCCTCTCGGTTGTACCCGCATTGTTTAGATGCTATTGGTCTTAGCGTGATAGCCTTTATTATGTTGACCCGACCCGAGTTATATTCATACAAAATTTGATGGAAATTCATGTACTAGTACTTTTTGAGTTAAAATAGACAAACGGACAAAAATTCTAAAAACTTAATTTTGCTTTTGGTCGATGATGATTGTAGATCACGCCCCAAGTGTTATAAAAAATATTCAATGTAGGTTACAATTTTGACTTTCCTACGTAGTTATTTATTATATAGGTATGTATTACGGTCTATATATTGCCGTAATCTTTATTATTTAAATTTCTTCTACTCTTTCGGCCACCTCACGCCATCTATTGAGATAATTTAACAACAATTTCAACACATATGAAACATTACCTATTTCAACGATTAAAAACATCATATCCAACGGGGCAGTTGTTGGATTATTTTTTTAGTTAGTAGCGTTCAATTCAATGAGATTTTTTAAAGAATTGAATAAATTAGATCTCGATTCGAACCCGCGTCTTGCACCGTACGGTGGCAATTATAAGGCCTATTTCTTGTAGAAAATATCAACATAATATTCATGTATTATTTTAAAAGTTACAAAAGATGGGTTATTTTTTATTAGGTACCTAGGTATATTATATTATTTATGGTTTAGTTAGGTATATGGAATTTGTTAATTATAAACCTTGTTCGTGAAGTTTGTGAGTATGGATGGATGTTGGTAAGTCCCCCCTCGGGAAAACCACTGTGCGGATTTTCATACACTCAAAAAATGATTTATTCAATTAGACTTCTAGAAGCACTTTAGAATCGTCATAACGTATTTTTACCAGTTACCACCGATTCGTAAAGCGTTATCTACGAAAAAGAGCCGGCAAGAAACTCCACACTTCCAGAGTTGCTCTCTTACCATAATAATACTTGGTAGTGAGCTGATATACCAAATTAACACATAGGTATGCTATAGAAATTCATACTTGCCTTTTTCCGCGTGTCTCGTGCCCGCAGTTCGTTTGAATCTCGGGATTTGTTTACTTGCTCCATAGAAAGACTTGCTCGATTTGCTCGTCGTTAGTTTTTATTTCTGGATTATTCCTAATATGTATATTGATTCCTTGATATGGATTTTAACTGTAGTGTATGAAATGCTTAGTGACTAACACATGTAATTTAATAAGAATCTAAATATATATCTATACTAGCTGTTCCCCGCGGTTTCACCAGCATTGCTCCGCTCCTGTTGGTCTTACCGTGATGCTAGGTATATAGCCTAGCCTTCCTCGATATAGGCTATCTAACACCGAAAGAATTTTTCAAATCGGACCAGTAGTTCTCGAGATTAGCGCGTTCAAACAAACAAACAAACTCTTCAGCTTTACAATATTAGTATAGATATAAATTATATTAGGTATGTAGATGTACTACATATCAAATTTAAGTAGATAGGAGTATTCAAGCGTAATACTAAAACAAGATTAATTAAAAGTGTATATCTGAATAGTTATTGGATACTTTTCATTTCACTTTGATTTCGTATTGTCTCAGCTCTTTGTGAATACCTACTTGATGAATTACTTCGATTATTATTAACCCTGTAAATACTGTGAATACTTGAAGGTTAATTTCTTTTAGCAAACTTCATTGAGGTCTTATATTTACATTTAAATTTTAAACAGTCTTTACTCTTTAATCTTTATGTAAAAAAGCCTTCGAAGCAAAATTTCAATGCCACTATTTACAACTTAAAATGCTCCAATATACAATATGTCCTTTTGTAATTGGATAAAAAAGATACCAATTAAAAAGGCAAATTAAACCCAATCCCGTTACGCTTTTCCTAATTAAATCATTATACGTGTTCTACAACTACAGGACTAAAAGCGGCGTTTTTATCTAGATAAATAAAACGAGTCAAAAAACCAGTTCATAAGATTCTAATTTAACTGGCAGCGTTCACTTTGAACGTTCTGTTTTTAGTGCGAGCCCGAGGGCACGGGAGTTCAATTGAGAATTCACAAACACGAAAGCAGAATAACCAGTTAGCAAGACCTCTTTACAAAGGGTATAGTGGCGTTTCAAGGCATTCATTTATACGGATGAGCGCGGGGCGGTGAAGGTCGTTGTAGTTGGCCGATGTGAAATACTCGACTCCTATAGTTTCATGGTCTCCTAGTAAGTTGCGTTCAGCGTGGCATGTCACGACCGCACCGGTTGGTTTGACGGCCACGAACCGCGCCTGACACACGAAATTGGCCATCGACAGAACTGCTTTTTAGATAAGGATTAGATAGTATATATATAATTAAATATTAATTGGTTGTATGTTCGTTCGTCTATTATTTGAGCTAATAATTTAAATAAACTGCAAAAGTTATTTTTACAGATTTTTTAATAAATGTTTTGTGAATTTTATAATCTTTCATGAGTAATCTAATTAAAAAATCTAATGTTTTTTAATAAGTACCAATCTAAATAAAATTATAATAATAAATAATAATTGTCGCGGAAGAATTCCAACCAATACCCGCGGCCCCATCATTAAAGCGGCTCGACGGAACACAGTGAGGTTTTAGTCGGTAGGAATCCGACATAACCCACGGCTCCTTCCCCGGGGGCAGTGGGTATCTTTGGAAGATTTCCCCACTATTAAAAAAAAAAAAAAAAGGTACGTCACGAGAAGAGAACATAGATACCTACGTACTAGAGCTTTTCGCCCGCGTTTTCGAAGAAAAACCCGCATAGTTCCCGTTCCCGTGGGATTTCCGGGATAAAACACATATTATGTTAACACATATGGATTAACATCCAAGTTACCATCTTTATGTGTGATAAATTTCATTGTAATCGGTTCAGTAGCATTTGCGTGAAAGAGTAACAAACATACACACAAATACACATACATCCATCCTCGCAAACTTTCGCAATTATAATATTAGTAGGATAGGATTGTAATAACTACAAAAGAATTGTAAACTAGATAATAAAACATTTAGTACATTATCAAAAAATTTATTATCATCATAATTATCATATGGGTACAAGAGCAGGAGACAAGTAAAATTTAACATTCCTGTAAACGTACTGTTAATTCTGCGCTGAAATATTCATTCTAGCACTAAATTATTACATTTTTTATGTCAGTTTTTCTACGATGATGCATTGAAAATGTTTCCATTTCTTAAATCGCAAGCGTCTCGAGGACGTGACGAAGATGTTTGAATAACGAAATTCCCTTCTGTCTTCTTGTTTGAAGAAAATATAACATTAATTAAATATAAAAATTTTCCTTTTCTTGCTTGCACCGCCGCGGACGTTTTGCTAATGGAGTAATAATACCTAAACGAAAAATAAGTATGAGTAAAAACATCATCTAGCAATTAGGAGTTAGGGATTAGTTCATTAGTAATATGAAACTTTAATAGAAACATAACATCAAAAAACGGTATTTACAAATAGGTAAAATTATATTTTTAACAAAGTACTCACTGTTTCTGTCAGCTAAGGCATCATACTCGTCATCACATTTTATACCCATGTCCGCGAGACATATTTGGGATAATAGATTGTAATACCATAATGTTGGCTGGTATTTTTCACCTTTAAATCTCGCTGCTAATACCTAAAAAATAATTGGTAATAAGTATTACACATTCCAATAAAAAGAAAAATTATACAATGTGTCTATGACATTTATTCAATTACCTTCCTAATTACTTTTACACAGGTACTCTTCAAACTAGCTATTCGCTTCTTTAAAATGGCGTGCGTGGCTTCTTCATCGATTTTTTTATATTTCTTTAAAAGAATACTGTATGCAGCTAAGCGAGCTTTTTTATTACGATACTGAGAATCAGTAATATCCCATAAGCATGGAAAGTTTCTATACATTTCTATGACTTTAATTAGATGTTCCTTCTCGTAGTCGAGCATTTTAAATACGTCTGCTTCGCACCGATACAGTCGTCGCACTGACGAAGTGACGAAGGCGAAGCGGACCGGCAACGTCCGATCCGTAAAATTCGACTTGGGTTTCTAATGCTATCCTGCTTACTCGTTGTGGCAACGCTTGTTGTTTCATGTTGTTTCATGTTTGGCGGGTTTCGAATTTATAGGAAGATAATTTATTAGCATTCTTTTTTTAAGCAATCGGGTAACATACATATGGGCTAGATATAGATATTTTTAAATATATATTTTATTGATAATTGTTAAACGTTTTTTTTTATGTAGCTATCAGTTTTTTTTGTTCTTAAATCATAGCCGTTTTTTAAAGGCAAGGTGTTAGCTTATAATTAATTGTTGCACTTGATTTGTTAAATTGCATTTTCCTTGTATGTCTATAATTAGTGTTAACAATAATTGTTGGCTATCCTTTGTAAAATAAATAAATAAATAAAATAAATAAATATGTCATTTACTGGTCTATAGGTCATACTTACAACATAGGTATTGCAATACTGTGTTTACAACGCCATTGCATAAATTTTAAAATTAATCATTGTGAATTCTGAATTATATTATAGGATTAGTAGATACTAAGGAATACAGTATATTAAGGAAATACCTAGGTAGGTAAGTATATCTATATAGTTAATTTCCTTCTATTTATGACATAAAATAAAACACACTCCAAAATTCATACAGACTGTAGAAACCGATTTCCGAACGGGCCGAAAATGGTAAATGTTTTGACGATTTAAAAGTTCTAAGCATCTAGAAGAAGACTAATTAAAAAATGAATGTTTCTTCCAATTTTTGTTACTAAAACACTATTGAATTATAACAACCACGCATTGATCCGAGTACCCTACCTCTCTAAACTAATCTGAGCGTCACGATTTTGAATATTTAAGGATAGAAGTTAGTAGCCAAAGGAGAAAAGAGGAATCACGATGTACTAAATTGCTGTTGGAATATTTAACATTTTTTGTGAGACGTTAAAGCGTTCTCAAATATACTTACTGCTTTACAATCTAGGAGGTGCGCGATCATTTGGCTTGTAACTTTGTAAGGTGCCGCAAATAAGTCTGTGGTAACTGGTAATATTATATTATATTGCTCTACATGATCGATTTAAAAATGCTCTCGTAATTCGTAACAAACAAACATAAATCTATAAATTCTATAATATAATCATAGTTAATAAGGGATATTCTTCGCGAATAGTTTTCTAAGCCCGCCTTGTTTCCTTAGTTTCCACAGCGTATTTACAAACTATACAAGGCCAGCACACAACGGTGTGAAAATCACGTATAGTTTGAAAATAACTTCTTTACTTTCTTCCAATCTATAGAATAGTAGTACGCAAATACTCGCGTATACTTTGTAGTGAAGTAAGTAAGAAAAGCGCTCCAAAACATACAGCGCCAGTAGGTACGCATGCGGACTAAGCGCGCCGTCTTCCCATTGCTCGCGTTTATATTATTGTATTGTATTGCTGTTTTTAAATCTATTATTACAATGCATACACGAATGTTGCGTACTGATCGTGTATAGTTTGCATCGTAGATGCTTGCGTCTTCGTTCCAGATTGAAGCGACGCGACGCGTCACGCGACTGACCCCTGCTTCGCGGGGCTCCTTTTTTATGTACTTAAAAAAAAATGTTGTGTGGTTTTATGAAACCACGGTAATAGTGAAACTTTTTTTCACACTATAGACATTTAACTAAAAATTATCGTATTTGTACGATAATTATTATCGTACGTATCGTGCGTCACGCGACATGCGCTACACAGACCATAAAATTTGAGACGATGTAATAAAAGTTTCACTTTAAAACACTAACCTAACCTAACCCACACCCTTATGTTACCTATTTATTTGCCTGCTTACCTAATAATATTTTTATTCCATATTTTACTGAATCAATAATAATCAAGAAGAATAAAACTAGATAGATATAGATAGCTGTGTACAATTCTTTGAATTCCTATATACTTACATACGTATTTATTATTTCGTTTAAGCGTAAGTGGTGTTAGTATATTTAGTAATTAGTTGCATTTTGCCTACTGATCGTGTATCATTTCATCATTTGGAACGAAGACGCAAGCATCCGGGTTACAAAGTATATTATACGCGATAAGTAAAATTCGTGTATATCTAAGGTGTATATATTGTAATCACAGACTTAAAAACAGCATTATAATGTAAACACGAGCAGTTTCCTATGGTTGCGTTCTGGCTATGCATAGATTGGAAAGACGCGTTTCCACACGTCATGTGGAAGATTGCAGTGTTATTGTAGGTATCGAAAATCTACGAATTTCAATGTAATACAATTACAATTAATGATTACAATTCTCCTACATTGTAACTAATTTTTAACTAGAATTGCGTGCCTTTTGTAATAAATAACACCAGAGTTTTACTTGAATAAACTTTCTGTTAAATTAGGTCTAATGAGGTTGATATTCATCATTTATGTATGAGCGTTAGGTAAGATCGAGTGTAATTTTAACCGATTTATAAACAAGATTATGAGTTATACTCGTTTTAAATTTTAATACGAAGCAATGCTACTGGAAGTGCATAATAAACAAATCTAGGTAAGTAAATGATGGTCTATTTGCGCATATAAAAAGGTATTTTTTATATTTTGAAGTGAAACTTCTTTGGGCGCGTTAAGAGTAAAATTTACGGGTCGCATCATGCCAATACCGTCATGTCATGGAGTAAGGCCACGATTTTGGTATCTCTGAATCTTGCCAAAGAAGTTCTGACACGTGTGTTCGAAACACACGAACTTTTTTAAGTATCCACCGTAATGTACCTAAGGTACATTACGGTGGATTAATTTTTGTTGAAGCAGGTACGGGCGGCCGTACACGGACCGCTCGAGCAGTTAACGGCTGAGCGACGTACACGGACGGCTCGAGCGGTCGGTCGTTGACGGCTCGAGCCGTCGGTTCTTGACTGCTCGAGCCGTCGCTACCAACCGCTCGAGCCGTTGATTTTTTGACTAGTCGCGTCATTGATTTTCAGGGGGAGAGGAAGCCGTCGACGGCTCTAGCGCAGTCAACGGCTCGAGCAGTCAGTGTATGCCTCACGACCGCTCGCGAGCCGTCAACGGCACGATGGAATTTCGTCATGCAGTTGACGGCTTGAAGCGGTCGCGACGGCTCGAGCCGTCACGTGTACGGCGGTGAATGAATGCCTATAGTTCACCGCGCGGTCGCGGCTTCAAGCGGTCGGTCTCAACTGCTTGAAGCGGTCCGTGTACGGCCGCCCTAAGTAGGAATAGTTAGTTTAAGGGCGGCCGTACACGGACCGCTTCAAGCAGTTGAGACCGACCGCTTGAAGCCGCGACCGCGCGGTGAACTATAGGCATTCATTCACCGCCGTACACGTGACGGCTCGAGCCGTCGCGACCGCTTCAAGCCGTCAACTGCATGACGAAATTCCACCGTACCGTTGACGGCTCGCGAGCGGTCGTGAGGCATACACTGACTGCTCGAGCCGTTGACTGCGCTAGAGCCGTCGACGGCTGCCTTCCCCCCTGAAAATCAATGACTTGACTAGTCAAAAAAATCAACCGCTCGAGCGGTTGGTAGCGACGGCTCGAGCGGTCAACAACCGACGGCTCGAGCAGTTGACGCCGACCGCTTGAGCCGTCCGTGTACGTCGCTCAGCCGTTAACTGCTCGAGCGGTCCGTGTACGGCCGCCCTAACAAAATTATAAAATAACGAATACTTACCTTTTTCAATTGATCGCTGCCATTTTGTACCTCAGAAAACTAGCAATTTTCGACTCATAATATTATTATGTAAGACCTAAGAAGCCGTTGAGAATTCCTAGTATTTCATACGAAGCTAATGTCCATACCCCACAAGATGTTCGGGTAGGTAAATGGGATTTTGATGACCCGTCGGCGCCAGGCGTGATGAACTGTGACTTGTATAAAATATGTGTGTGCTACTGTATTTTTGTTTGTTGGTTAATAATATAGATTTAGTACTGGGAAAGATTGGTCATATCGCTACATAGTTATAAACAAAGTTTCTTTCTCTGTCCCTATGTCCCTAATGTATACTTTAAAACTTCGCAATGGATTTTGATGTTGTTTAATAGATAGAGTGATTCAAGAGGAAGGTTGTATATAATATGTAATTAATTACGTTTTAGACAAAGCGGGCGAAGCCGCGGGCGGAAAGCTAGTTATGAAATGATCTTTAGAGGTGATTTCTATCTGTAATGCCTTTTTGGTCATTATATTCATGCATGTTTTATACTTTTCTCCCAAAAACCAGGCAAGACGGTTTCAGTAGGTAATTGTAAAAACATAAGTATCTATAAATCGTGAAAGAGTGTATTGTATGTAAAACGTGGTAGATTGATAAATTTTTTTTAATGGATCAATTATTGACAATAATGTTTCGTCATAGACACAATTTCTATTTGCAACGAAAAGGCCAATTCTTGAACAAAACATTTTGCTTAGACATTTTGATTCAACGTTCTTCAAATTTGAATCGTAAAGTTCTTTTTAAATTTAAATATAAATAGAACTCCAGTACCAATCTAATAAATTCAGTTTTAAACTAACATCCATTCAAATCAATTACTAACTAAATAGCCCACTAATTATCACTACATTTCCGTTGCGACACGATATCGCACAACGCACACCACACGACGTAATATCCGTTATCACCATACCCTTAGGTAGCGATACGATAAATTACGTTCATGGCCCACAGGAGATGCCACATCTCGATCATAAACACGTAAAATGCATGACCAATCAAAATACCAATGTCGGGTCACGCACACATCCACACCACGTACGGAACGCGTGTAATTACACACTTGAAATGCATTAATATTCAACGGTCACGCACACATGCGTAACACGTGCGCACGTGATACGTTTGTGATAAGGGAAGTGTGCATGTGTGCGTTTAAAATGCATTAGTTTGTGCATGTGTGGCGGTTCACGCACACAAGGGCCGCGCCTACTGAGATGGAACACGCGTTCAAGGGATAACAGAGGGCTTACAATTATTAAAGAAAGAAACGTGTGGATATGCCAGTGCTTTTTTAATCTAATTATTGGGATATTGTGACTTTTGAAAAAGTTTTAATCAAAATAAGTGCTAAATAAACCGTCATATAGAAATTAGACTAAATACACATTTTTAAAAGACAACGTACAGACTATTGTTCACGGTGTTTGGAATGGATTTAAGTAGGTAACTAAACTAATATTTACTGAACAAATTATTAGTGAATAAACAAAAAAAAAAATTAAATCATTTGTAAATACTAAAATAGTTTTATCACCATATTACGAGAAGCAGTTTTTATGCTCATTAAAACAAACGAAAATGCATAGATTTTTTTTATTAGGTACATTACTAGATTACTGTAGAGACTTGTAGAGTCAAAGTGGAGTAGATTGTCTCTGCCGCAATAGTATAGCGATATAAATAGTGATATCCTTGTTTCCTTGCTTTTTCAAATAGTATCTACTTCTATAAAATTATTGTGTACCGAAAATTTTAATATTTTGGCTGATGAAAAATTTGCACCTCAATCTATATGAGTACCTATACCTACTAACAGTTCTTTGATAAACTTTAAATTATTTCTCACTGAATTGTGTTATTTGAAATGTCCAAACATAATTGTCTGCTACATTTGTCAATAAAATTAATTTAAGCAAAATAAAACGAACATGCGTATCCACATTAAGGCCATTCAGACAGCCCAAAGCGAGAGCCCCCGCCCACATAAAAAATGACATCTAAATAAATCCATTAAGCCTGGACGCGACGCTCTTCCTGTCTGTAAGCCCCTTTATTTGGCTGTGTGAAGGCGCCTTTATTTATGTTTTGACAGCACTCTGGCTGAGCTCGTGATTTGTGATGAGAAACATACTTAATATTTAATTAAGATGGGGATCTCGACATCTTTGAATGTCACGTTAATGTTTTGTGACGTCATAACGTAAGAACTTGTGACACATGCTCCTTTTATGTTATACAACAAAACATGAATTTTTCACAATAATTTGTTTAAACAATGAAACAATGGAGTGCACAAAAAAAAATTGGGTAAACATTGCAATTTATAGTTTAAAAAACAAAATCCCACATCGATCATATTAATTCATTCACTTTAACTCTAATCCGAGGTGAAAACCCCCAGGCGCTCTATTATTAGTAGGTACCTACGTATGTAGTTTTTATTATTTGTAGGTAACCCTTCCATAATGTAGCCTATAGATTCTTTAGATGTTTCCAAGTAATTACCCATTGTGTTCGTTCGTAATTTATGTAGAATAAATTCTTTAGTATCATGTCATCTGTTCTGAAACCTGTTTATTTCTCGTTTAACAAAATTGAGGTGCAGATGAATTGCAATAAACCTAGCAAAATACGTAATAGAATTAGCTTAACGGCTATAGTTTATTTTTCTATAAAAATAACCTCGACATTTACATGTTGTGTTTATTTCTTTCCAAAAAAAAAAGACACTAATAAAACTAAACAACTCTACCTGTGACTCTACTAGGTATGTTAAATTATCTATAACCTACAACCACAGAATATAATATAATAATATAGTAGGTACTACGTACTACAACATTATTTAAGTCATGTTCTTTTCAATCAATATCCCAGGTTACAGAAAATTGGATACACTCGGCTCCCTTATAATTTCTCTCTGTTTTAGGATAGGTATATTTTAAACATGTAACATTATCATTATGACTTACTAGCTGCGCTCCACGGTTTCATTATGTTTCTCATTTTTATGATGATATATCCTTCCTCGATGAATGGGCTATCTAACACCGAAAGAATTTTTCAAATCGGACCAGTAGTTTCTGAGATTAGCGCGTTCAAACAAACAAACTCTTCAGCTTTAGCAGCTACTAGCTGCGCTCCACTGTTACACCCGCGTGGCTCCGCTCCTGTTGGTCTTAGCGTGATGTGATGACCTACAGTAAAAGTTCTTTATTCGCGGGTAAATGTGCCGCAAATAGAGAAATCGTGAATACGAAATGGTAATTTGTAAGGGAGTTATAGGGGATGTACGAAATAAAAAAGCAAATACATAAAGAAATCAGTTTAATTGAAGTTTTTTACCCCGCGAAAAGTCCATAAACGCAACAATGAACGAAAAACTAATATTCATTTTTTCATCCTCCATTTTCGTTTAAAACATGATCCGCAATAAACTCTGCAGTTGATTACTGAAAACATTTATTTATTTGACAGTAAATCAATGAATATTTCCGAACTTTTAAATTACGCAGACATACAAATAATCCAATAAAATCTGTAAAATTAATGAACAATACAGAACAGCAAGAGCATTTAATTTCAATTTATTATTAAATATTAATAAATAATAGTAAACGATGAATAAATTGATATTTCGATAGACTTAAAAAAGAAACACACAGTTTTAAAGAGCAATAAATCAGAGATGGCAATACAATCGATCTAAAAAAGAAGACCAGAAAAGCGTAAAAAGAACGTGTTTTGCTTTCTTTCTTCAAATAAATGGGGAATTTCTTTCTTCAAATAAGCGAAATTCAGGAATAATTGGTGAATTCAAAGAGTATTTAGCCAATTAACGAATAATCGCTGAGGGTTGGGGTTCGATCTCTATTGGATTGAGGGTTGCTACCCCCAGGGACGATTGTTACAACTTCCTTTGGAATTTCTTTCTGTTTCGCGTTTCTGAACGTATTGGATTAATACTTTTTAAGGGTTCGTTAATGAGGTTTGGTGATGATAATTTCGTTTGTAGATACAATTAAAAACAACGTAATAAATGAGAAGCGAATAATATAGTGTTGCAATAAAGAAATTAAAAACGATTTAAAGTAAGTAACTTTTCTAGTAGATAATGGTACTTGCCTTTTAGCCATTGTGTAACTATTAGGTGTTTTAATACATAGATGTTATTTCTAATTAGAATTATTTAGATTCCTAGGAATAGTTGAAAATATGAAAATAATACAATGTTTTGGCTAAATTCATCATTGTATTCAGTGGAACTAAGGTAAAAATAGGTTTAAATGGGTAATTGTTGTAGTATAACTGCTTTTCTTATGCAATCTAGATAATAGAATATTATAAAAAAATAATACAATTAAGAACTTAGTATCATATAGGTAATCCCAACTAGTAGTTGTTTTCAGGTTTTCGTCGTTTGCCTATAATAGGTAAGAGGAACGTAATTTAATTTTCTAGGTTTTAAGGGAATCTATCTAATCTACTAATATTATAAATGCGAAAGTTTGTGAGGATGTGTGTGTGTTTGTTACTCTTTCACTCAAATACTACTGAACCGATTACAATGAAATTTGGCACACATATGTATAGAGGGTAACTTGGATTATTACATAGGATAAGTTTTGTCTCGGAAATACCAAGGGAACGGGATCTATGCGGGTTTTTTTCTGAAAACGCGGGCGGAGCCGCGGGCGGAAAGATAGTATAATCTATATTTAAATATCTAATAGACTACCTACATGTATTATTATATTGCATGTTGATAAAATATGTATTTAGCTGAAATATATGTAAATTAAACAGGTAATTCTTTTAACACCACTCTCCTTTTAATATATATCCGGTTTATCTTCATTCTTCTAGCCTAATTTTAAAAAGTTTAGTAGTTTACTGTTAAAGTCATCCATAATAATTGTAGATATATATAATTCCATCGTAAAATATCATCATTACTAAATAAATTATACTTTAAACTTTATTATTATAATGCAAAAAAGTAGATTTTGGAAAAAATGCTAGTTGTTCGATTTCGCTTCTACGGTGACGTAATAGTATTTAACGGTTTCTTTTAGTTATAAAAACTCTGGAACAAAAAACAAAAACATTTAAAAACAATGTAATTCACACCGAAGCATCGAAAAGCCACGTGAAAATATAAACAAATGAATACGAAACCTCAGCAAATAGCTGTGTTAGCGCAATACTAGCAATCTGCGACAACCAATATCCTACGACCTTCCCTGCCCCTCGCAATCCTACAAAATAACGAATAAACCGGAGTTGGTATTCAAAATCCAGAGGTCTTCATAGAATGGTTTTAAAAAGTAAGCTGCATTGACAAGTCCAGATTAAAAAGACCTCCCGCTGCGCGTTCTCCATACTGCCGCGTGGGTGTAACGGGTGTTTTGTTTGATATAGCAGGGGCCTTAATAAACTGGTTGGAATACGCAGTAATGTAAGCGCATTAGTGCGCGCCATGC
Organism: Colias croceus; assembly: GCF_905220415.1. Classification (NCBI taxonomy): domain Eukaryota; kingdom Metazoa; phylum Arthropoda; class Insecta; order Lepidoptera; family Pieridae; genus Colias; species Colias croceus. The sequence continues at coordinate 4,505,097 of NC_059540.1, read as the reverse complement.
CGTGACACGCGGTACGTTGACCGCTCTTTGTAAGCAATTGCTACATCAATAGGGCTGGCTCTGACACAGTTTTTGTTGATATTTTATGTATTCAGCGTTTGGGGTCACGAATTATTTGTCCGTGTTGAGTTCTGATTTTGTTTTATATGTTGAACAACGAGTGGGTACGAAATTGTAAATTTATGTCTTGTGAATTGCAATTTTGTAAAAGTTGTATTATAATATCTACATAGATATTAGTTAAAAAAATGTGTTTTTATGTCTTTTCATTATTTTTAAACAACATAAATTACAGAATTTATTGACCTTATAATTACTTATTATAAAGTCAATAAATTCTGTACTAATGAAAATATGTTATTGTTATTGGATGAATAGATGTAATAACACATTTTGTAAAGATGTTTCGTGTATCTGATTGATGAATTTACGTTCGAATGCAGTTAAACTTCTCTGCAACGCTTATATTATGTTTCTCATTTTTATGATATCGCAATTTTAACATTAAATTTGGTGTTATACAAATTTAATTAATAATTAAACATAAATAAATAGTAATGTGTTACAGCCCTAGATTAACAAACAGGATTTAAGCCCCGCAAATGGATATTTGTCCTTTATGAAAGTCGCAACCTTATTACAGTAGTACCTAGAATTTTTCATTTATATTTTATATAATAAAAATTATAAATTCGTATCTTATTGTAATTTTGAAAATAACTTTGGGAATAGAAATATTGATTTTAAACATTCCTTCATTGAAAGAAAGTTTACATGAAGGCAAATATTTTTGTCTGTATGTTAATTCGTTACCCCAGTATCGTAAACTAATTCTAATTTAGATATAACGTTGATTGATTAATTTAAACTTGAAGGGAGTGATTTAGGGGATGAAAATTTTGATGGGGAACGGCTGCCGAAATAACGAAAATTTAAAATGAGCGAATTCACGGGCAGGAAACTTGTACGTAAAGTTAATCGAGTAAAACCATGATTATTTATCTATTTATCCATAAAACTTTTTATGGTAAAATTATTTATCCAATTTCATCTACCCAATATATGTAGATAATAATTATTACAATCAAACGAAGTAATATTTTTAATTTAACAACACAAATTTTTATTTAATTTTTACGGGAAAATTTCTATACATAATTTTTACGGGAGGCCCGTGTCCCAGGGAACATAATGGGCTGATGATGATTTTTGTTGAGATATTTACTAAAAACCAGACTAGACTAAACCATACACTATAGAACTTACTCATAGGTATTGAAACTCTGTGACTAACTCTGATCTTCAATTCCTAGAAAAAAAAAGTATTTTCGTTCCACAAAATACTGCAACCGCTCTGCTCTATAGACACTAAAAACCAAGACGATGAATTTATCCTACGTTGTTCAGCCCTGACAAGTCCCCATGTAAAATATCTACATGTGTATATCTGTATCTCTTTCACAACCGTTTCATAAAAGCTTTCAATCCTAGGTATGCTTAACCACTACAAATCTACATACATACTTAAACACTAAAAACCTAGATCAAACATAGACGACCAAAACCCACGTTGTATACCTATGCCTGACAGCCGAATCTGAGATCTATATCTTTTACAATTATGCTGTATTCAAATAGCCCTTTGGTCCTTTACTTAAACACTACATACCTAAATTAATACTTAAACAGTAAATACCTAGAACAAACCTAGACGACAAAAACCGACGCTGTTCAGCCCTGACAGCCGAATCTGTGATTTGTCCGCCAATTCGGGGCAACGACCGTCGCGTCGCAAACTGCGTGCTAACGGTGTTTCGCTTTGCTACCCGCTATCGTGTCTATGCCTAATGGCTAGCTTTGTGACCTGGATTTACTTGCGAAATGGTACATGAATGTATTGTGTAAAAATTTTAAAGAATAGAAAAGGAAGGGATGGCATCGCATTCTAAAGCGTCGCCACGGTAAAGCGCGTCACACACGGTGAAGATACTATAATATTACACCTGTTACCATCCTGTTACAAATGACCCGAAATTTTGTGGGTCATTTGTAACAGGATGGCGGTTCTACAGGGGTCTTAGTACGCAATGACAAAAATAATGATGGTCAGAACGCTGATACCGGAAACCTTAAGATACTATAACGTTTTATATTAGAGAATCTTAACATAAAATATTATAGTGTCTTCACCGTGTGTGACGCGCTTAAGGCGAAAGACATGGGAATCCCGCCTCATGATCGAGTCTTCTATAGGTAAAAACAGGCTATAGAGGGCAAAATAATCTTGTTTATGTACTACTAGATTTCCACCCACGGCTTCGCCCGCGTTTTCAAAGAAAAATCTGCATAGTTTCCGTTCCTGTGCGATTTCTGGAATAAAAGTTAGCCCATGTCTTATTTTGGGTCTTCAGCTACCTACATGCCAAATTTCATTGTAATCGGTTCAGTATCATTTGCGCGAAAGGGTAACAAATCCATCCATCGGCCATCCACCCTAACCAACTTTCGCATTTATAATATTAGTAGGGTTGTTTCAAGACTCTCATTACCTAGGTTATTTTTAATTTCACAATATTTTCAGCCATTTCTTATTTCTATGAACAAGTGCGGGCAATATTTACCTCGCCCGTATAGATATTACCAGGGTATTAAACATTATATTGAAACCGCAAAGCGATGCGGGTTCCTCTATTTATAGAGTGGGAACTGGGAACCCGTCAAAACGACAGTTCGGATTCTGTTTTATCTTTTTATAGCACTTTGAAGATAAAATATGCGGAAAGGAAGTTTGAGGTTATGTAAATTTCGTGGTATATTTTAAATACAGTTTTTAATAGTATTTTCATTGAAAGAAGATAACAAATGAATGTATTTTCAATTACTTACGTTACACAATTTATAATTTAATTTAGTCGTGTAAATTTCTGAAATCTGTTTTTATTTAATATAATTGATAAATCCATAGAGATAGTAACAGACTACGATATTAATTTGAATCTTGTAAATAGCAAATAATTATATAATTTTAAGCGTTTTCCTGTTGGGTCGCAAATAATGGCAAAATATTAAATAGTATTTATTATAAAGGAAAATAAACAAGAATACTGAGATATTTATGAAATAATTCACACATTAATTTCTACATAGCTCTGCTTTTTTCTTTTAAATACTACCTAATTAGTTTTAAATTTATTTATCTATCTATTTTTGATCATTCAATATAATTTATTGCTCCAAAATTAATTAGTAAATGCAAGACACCTGCGAAACAATCAAATAAAATCTCTTTATATTTGAAAAGAAAAATATTATGTATCAATTATTATATTTCAACAAAAATAATTCTTTCAGTTGATACAGTTGATAGTAATCTTACAATCGTGTCACCGTCCTGTAGAGCGAGACAGAAATACCACAGTCCATAAGTGGGAGAGAGAGGGATACAGCAATCCCAGTAAATTGGTTGTTGATTGGATAATTATTTTATTGATACAGTTAAATACCGCGGCTCCCTACGTTGGGGATGTGGCGGGAAAATTTTAAGCATTAATCAGTCTTTATATTATTTTGTGGTAAAAATGGGTATTTAAAAAGATAAATGGAGGATTATTTTTTGTGAAACAGGAAGGAGATGATTGCTTTGCAAAAAAAAAAACATGAGGTATCGTTTTAGTAAAAGGTACAATTTTATCTTGTAGAATAAAAATGGGACAGAAATGATTTTGAACTTTTAACGCCTGTCGCGATCGTAATATTAATATGGATCACAGAAAAGTCATTTTTTATTTAAAGTTATTTGTTCCTGTTCTGTAAAACAATTCAAAAATTTTCCTACTTATATACAGTACCTACCTACTAGCGGTCCGCCCCGGCTTCGCCCGTGGTACATATTTCGCAATAAAAGGTAGCCTATGTTCTTTCTCAGGGTCTAAAGATTGTCTGTGCCAAATTTCATCAAAATCGGTCCAGTAGTTTATGAGCCTATTCATTACAATCAAACAAACAAACAAAGTTTTCCTCTTTATAATATCGTAGATGTAGATATATAAGTATCAGATATAATACGATTTTCTTTGATTCATTGTGTTAGTGTAGCAGTTTGGAAATCGTATTCATGTTGCGAATAGAATTGATCAGCTCTATTTTTGTTGATCATTACAACCTTTATTTATTGGCAAATATATATAAAAAAGTCCTGAATCGCACATGACAACCTACACATTCCACACTTATCATTAACTCATACCTTTACAAAGTAATAATCCCACCTCAACACTATATCAGAAATTACGTCATTAGTACGTAAATGTATATAAAAATTCCACATACAGTAGCTGATAACTTATCAGCACGTTATCTGCATGCTAGTGACGCACAGACACCATTTACTTGATCCGCCTTGATGTATTGACGGGCCTTCTCTCTCATTGTTTTTGGGTATATATTTCCTCGTTTTTTGTTCGTAAATTGCCTTTTTTCGTCATTGTGTTGATGGGATAATTTATTTAATATGTCATCGGGCCAACTACAGCATTGTCGTCATATTATCCCTATTTTTCCAAACGTTGATCTATAATCGCAATTTTTTTTTTATGCGAGTTTTTGTTCCTTCTTATTTAAGTTAGCAAACGTGAAAATTGCGTAAAATCCTAGTATTCATAACGTCATGTCTGATGTCATACTTTCACAAAATAATTGTAAATTTTGTGAATTACTTTGGAAAATTACGCTGAACGTTCGCGTCTAATTCTCCGTCATTTTTCACTTTTATATTCATCATATCCATCATTCCAAGGTTAAGAACAATATTGAATAATAGGTACTTTGTATAGGTTTAATAAATTGATAAAATAACGAACGCGAATCGCCAAGGATTGAAAATCCAGCAAATAAATTATAAAAAAGTTTTTAATAGTTCTGCAATCTATACTAATATTATAAAGCTGAAAAGTTTGTGCGTTTGTTTGAACGCGCTATTCTCGGGAACTACGTCTGGTCCGATTTGAAAAATTCTTTCGGTGTTGATAGCTCATTTATCGAGGAAGGCTATATGCTATAAATCATCACGCTACGACCAACAGGAATGCAGCCACGGGGGTGAAACCGCGTGTAGCAGCTAGTCTCTTATAAATCGAACATTATCAAACATCAGCCTGCTATAAACATATCTACGTATAATTTAATTACCCATAGGTACATAGATGTTTCCATCAAGAGAAATGAACATTTAGTCACGGTAGCGTGCGTGTTTTGAAACGCGTTCAGTATAATTTAATAACAGCATTCAGGCGAGGATAAACATTGGCTGCTTATGTTTTATGTAATACTAGCTGATCCATGCCACTTCGTCTGCTCTTAAAAGGAATATTGAAGTGCCATTTTATATCAATTTTAATTCTTCTCTCCTATTAGTCGTAGCGTGATGTTAGCCTGCAGTCTTCTTCGATAAGTGGACAGCACAATTTTGTTTTTCTATACGAACTAGGTAACAATTGCTGAGATTAGCCTGTTGAAACGAACAAACAAGCAAGTCATCTTTGTAATATTATTGTAGATATGTGTCCAATAACTTACGGTATTTGTAGAATTTAATTGCTGGGAACAATGCGGCAGAAAACTAGACCATCGAGATTCAAGATTGTAACTTCACGATATGACTAACTTACTATGTGTGTTATGGGTCATGTGACCCTAATACTACTTCTTTTTCACACTGTACTGTACTCATTCTGTAGATACCTATTATAGACCTTCCCATGCATACATCAAACTCAAAAATATCATCATTTAACGGGCTCGCCGTTCGGCAAATTGATTAATGCCTGGCCTGAGTAAAAATATCCTCAGAGCTGAACATGAAATTTGTATTATTTTCGAGAGTTTTAGTATTAAATTCAATGTGAGTTTAGTGAATTTTATACATATTATAAACTAATACGGGGCGTGTATCTTTTTCGTTGAGGGTTTAAAAGCAATAATTGTGAAATGAATACCTGGTAAGTGCGCCATACTAGCGCCATCTAGTGGATGCTCTCTTTTGACGAATTGCGGTTAATTCGAGGCAACCTAGATTCTGTTAAGGACTAACATGAATCACCGTTTTATAAAAGGAAGTTTTGATCATGCATAGAATATTTCACGTAAAGATAGGTAGCTATAAGTATTTTTTATTTATTTTATCACATACTTGATATTTTTTGTATTCCGTAATAATTTGTCTTGTTATGAAATGGCTATAAATTTATTTTATTGGTAATTCATATTCAATTAATTATGATTCATAACTAGTTTGTATGCACAAAAGTGTCAATTATTGCTGAATATACCTATTGTACGAAAATATTAAAACCACACCTGTGAAATATGCTGAAATTTTGCTTAGGTGAACGTTGGGTAAACGTAGGTAAAGATCTTTGCGATCGTTGGGAAATCTTCAGGCCAGCGATAACAAATCGACTATTTCATACTCGTCAACAAGAAACATACCTACATTCGTCAAATCCATATCTATAATAAAACAAACTGAACTTCATACAATACGGAAACACAAAAATACGTAAGAACCAGATTCGTAGGTATCATCATCATCATCACTACATACCTAGTATACCTAAAACAAAGTCGCTTTCTCTGTCCCTATGTCCCTTTGTATGCCTAAATCTTTAAAACTACACAACGGATTTTGATGCGGTGTTTTTTAATAGATAGAGTGATTCAAGAGGAAGGTTTTAGTATATACTTTATTAGGTTTTAGACAAAGCGGGCGAAGCCGCGGGCGGTAAGCTAGTTAAATATAAACGGAATCTCAAGCACTCAAGAACATGTAAACTTTATAGACGCTATCTAATGAATGTCTAATGAACATGGAGTCGTAAATGGAGTATAAATTAGCGTTCACGCACAAATACCAATCTGTTCTCGATCGTAACTCGTAAACTGTGACCGATTTGATTTTAACTTCGAATTGAAGGGCTGTCACATTGGTGTTTTTAATAAGTGTTCTTAAAAACTTTTTGAATAGTGTTCTCGTCTTTGTGCTAGGGCCTTAGGGGTGAGGGGAGATTCTGATTTCTATGAATGACGAACTAATACGAAGATATTGTAGGATGATAGTTTACGTTCTACGGATCTCATCTTGTAACCAAATTGTAACTTGGTTAGTTGTACTATGAAAATTGATTAAATATGAATATAATGCATCTTGCATTGTTCTAATTTCTATGGGGTCATGGCCCATGGGACGTAGAATAATTTTATTTTCAGACTGAAAAATACTATGAAGTTGAAAATGAATATTTTTGTTCAAGTAATAAATACAGTCCAACTAAAGTAAAATAAATTCTTAAAAAACAGTCATTCAATATTTTGTCAACAAAAAAAATAAAAATGTTAACCACAGGATGTATCAAAAGCAATCGAATAAAATGACGCTATTTAATTTACAAAAAAACTTTAAAGATCAATCTCATAATAGCCCGTATTTATGGCAATCAATAGCAGCAGCCCTAGAAAATATGTGATGGAAACTTCAACCATATCGTCTTGTAATAAGAACCATAATCCCATGTAATATTATCAACGTCTTAGCTCAAAATGACTGAGCGTGTATCGCTAATGGCGCATGAAATTGATCGCGCCGTCCAATATCTAAATGAATTTAATTTTACTTTTTTACGAATCATTGGCAATGACTGCGTGTAATAAACTTAAAAACTTCAATCTTTTATAAACTGTTTTAAGAATTTTATGTTTTAACGAGAACAGATAAAAAATTCATAAACTTTTTAAATTTGTTTGTAGCCAGCCAGTCTTCACTCGGCGGGGTTACCTAAACCTGGAGAAAAAACAAAAATACAATATAACCACGTTATTTAACAATAAAGTAGCTTAAAATTTAATTTAATTAGTCAAATTTTCATTTTATTCGTGTAGCAAAAAAGAAACAAAAAATATATTATCTGCCCTCTTTGCAACATTACATTATCTGTGTCCCAGTTAAAAAAGTAAACAATGATTCCCGGCTCCCGCCAATGCCTCGTGCCGGAATTTCTCTGAAAAAAGTAATGGGAGTTTTTTTTAACAAATAGTGACGTAATAGCATTATTTGTCTGTTGTGTTTTTTGTGATATTTCATTGTTTTATAAAGTATTTATTGTTTAGCAATCTAAACGTTATTTGTCTATTTTTAATAAGTTTTCTATAGAATGAAGAAATAAATAACGCGTGCAATGTTCATTAAACAAAAGGTTAGTTTTAATACCTTTCAATAATTCAATTATTCAATTATTCAATTATATGATTTTAATTTAATTGTATTTCATTGTAATTGTTGAATTGTATTTAATTGTATTTTTAATTCTTATTTAACAATACATAATATAATAAAACTAGTCGCTGGTTCCGTTCCTAATTCCTATGTATGCAAATCTTTAAAACTACGCATCGGATTTTGAAGAGGTGATAGAGACGTTCTTGGGGGAAGGTTTTTGTATATTTTACTAAGATTTCTATAACTTGTCGATTAACAACAATCACAAGTACCTAATGGTATGGTTCAGTGAATACCTACTATGTCGAAACTTTACGTCATAACTATAACCTATATACCTATGTCTCTGAGCCTATGACGCGGGCTTGTATCCTAGCTTCTTGATCCTATCCTTTTGTATTAAAATAGCAGCTGTCATAGTAATTTAAAAGACGGTTATTATTATCAATTATGTGATAAATGATCGAATTTTGCAATATTTATTTAAAAACTTATTATATTAACTTATTGGGTGCATAGTTAATTCAGCGGTAAACTAACAGTGTTAATTTATCATATTATAACATTCAAGTTCGTTTTAGATTAATCTATCTATAGGTAAAAATTGTATAAAACAAACAAAACTCAGATATATATTTATGACAAAGAGAATATTGGATAACTTTATCAAACATTTCTGACAACTATTACGAGGAAACTGAACAATTTATCACTTTGCGAACGATAAAGGCACTCAACGAACTTTCAAATTGAGTTAGGATAGTTCCCTCCTCCCCCTTATTGGGAGAGGTTTGGGAGGACACCCGGTTTGAATTTATATAAACTTTTGGTACCTATGCTTGATTTTCATTCAAACTGAATTATACTAATTTTAAAGTAGGTAGTTGCAGTAAAATAATTATTAGTGTTCAATTTTTCTTTAACTTTCAGTACCTATTTTGAGGATGAAGGACAAATTTAGCAGGTAATTTTTAAATATCGATAAAAAAATAAGCAAGAAATTTCAAATTTAATGAGCTTGTTATATAGGTAACTACCTAGGTACTCGGCGTTACCTAGAAAACATGGCAATCGATTAAATTGTTAATCATCTTTAAATGGAAGAATGAATTTGTTAGGTAGGTAAATTTAAAGTTTGAATCAAAATCTATTCGCTAAAATTCATCAGTATATACTATCTCTTCAATTATAACGATATCATTATGTACCTACAGAGGTAACAGAGGTTTATCATACTAGGTATAGTAATTTTCACTCATAATTTAATAACAATCGTTAGTCTAACTCTACAGAATTGTGATGTATTACCCTGCAGAAGTATGCGTGCAAATAGAGCCCACCCTATATTCCATAATTTTCTTATTCCACTGGGACGGAAGACCAACATGACCGCAGTGAAAGCATACGCATGGACGACAGCAACACAGGCTATCCGGCCAAGGACGTGGTTACTAGAGGATAATATCAATATTTGGATAATTGCCGATTGGATAATTCAAATGTTTTTGAAGTTTAAATATCTTATGGGCCCCTCAACATATTTTATATGTTGATCTCGTAAGGCACGCTACGCTAGGTAGGTACCTACTGCATCCGGCATAGTCCTATTTCTACATTACCATTTTCGTAACTTCGGATTTTTCTTGGAATTAGAAGCTGTAACCTCTCATATCAACCAAATAATTTTATAATTAATTCTTTATTTTATCTATGCTAATACATATTATAATGCTGAAGAGTTTGTTTGTTTGTTTGTTTGAATACGCTAATCTCAGTAACTACTGGTCCGATTTGAAAAATTCTTTCGGCGTTAGATAGCTCATTTATCGAGGAAGGCTAGCATCATGCTAAGACCAACAGAAGCGGAGCTATGCAGGTGAAACCGCACAGCTCGTTTATAGATAATACGTATAACACATTTCTTATAGGTATTATGTCCCTAAAAAATATATTATTTCAAAAGTCGTTAGTCATAAACAAACATGCAAACTGTATTTCAGGACGATGATAGGCACAATAAATTGGTATAAAGATAAATGGATTTGCGGCTACGGAAAACCTGTCACTTTCCCGGGATCACGAAGGGTTGCCACTTTACTGATATTGAGTTTGATTTTTTACATTAGTAAGTTATTAATTTAATTTCGTAGTTATCTTAACATAACTAACCCGATATTGTTTAAGACACGGTCTATACAACACTTATGTCGTCAATGTCTTAACATTTAAACCTATCTATGCGAATTACATACCAATTATTAAAGCATAGTGATTTAAAAGCGGAAATCGCTACAAAAGGATACATTATCTTTTATCATGCACTCAAATAATAATTTGGTTATCCTTTTATTTAGATTGTTAAAGTGACCTTCATTGCTTCCTTCGAAAGGAAAATATACGAATTGGAACGATACGCATAATTTATTTTTAAATTTATTATAAGCAACTCATATAATCCACTTATACCTACATATTATTAACTTACTTTATGCATTTATCGGATAGAACCAATAGAACACGATATCATTTACTTAAAGTAAGTAACAGATCCGCATCGTGCTCTTTATACTTAGACTATCTATCAATGCATTATTAAGTTTGATTTTTAAAATTATAAAAACTTTATTTTTATTTTACACAACCCTAGCATGATACCGGGACCCCAGGGAAAACGATCCGCTAACCCCGGATTGCGGGTCTCGTAAATTAAACACCGTGACACCGTCGGACGCCATCACACCGTAATTGGCAATTTCATTTAAGCATCCAATTAGTAAGTTTTATTCCACTTTATAACTACATTAAACGTACTATACCTTTTAATTTACGTCTTATAATGCCTTTTATAAGAAAGTAAATTAATAATTAATGAGGTTTAAGGATTCGTTTAGCAATATTAATGACTGATATAAAAGTAGGATAAGTAGTCGTTAGTAAGCTATTAAAATTACATTAATAGCTTTATGGTCATTCGATTTATCGACTTATATCCTGTCCGTATAAAATTGCGATCGATATCATATAATGTTCATTTATTGTTAATTAAAAATAGTTAATAGCAATTAAACTTTCGTCATAGACAATTGTTCTATTAATAATTATTATAAATGTGTAGGTAATAAAGACAAATACAACGACAAATAGCAAATTGAAATACAATACCTATGTTTAACAACAAGTTAATGTAGCAATTAAGTTACCTACGTAAGTTACGTAACTAATTGGCACTTGGTATTGAATAGTTATGAAGTTTTAAAACTCCATGGAAGTTCTGATCAACTCTCAACTATTGGCTAACTTATTTTGCTCCTATATAAAAAGGAGAATAGAGCAAGGGCATACATTTAAAGAGACATTGAAATTTACACAAATATTCACTTAATACGTACTGCTGCGTTTAACAAGAGACGCGGACATTTTCATAAGAATAATGTACAAGGAAAACTTACTTAATCTTCAGGTTTTGTCTCACATTAATATGAGCATGCAATTACAATTCCAGAATGTAGTAAATATACACTAACCGCTCAAGTCAACCAGAGAACAAAATTATGTCTATTTCAATCAGGTATTAATACTATTATCTAACTATTGAGTTTGAGTTGATCCGTAAAAAACGACAAAAAACCATACGCTTCTTCTTCATAATACTCACATCAATGTACAAGTATTTAGCAGCTGGTAGCCCTTATTTTTTATTCACAAATCGACAATAGACAATTTTATTTCACCCTTGCAAGGAATACAATGACGCGTAAAAAGCAAATCCGATATTTTGCCTGACCAAATCGGTGCCACGTGCCATCCCTTCGGTATAAATACTAAATGGATACTCTTTTATTTAGCGTGGTTAATATCATTGAGCTGCTTGACCCTATGAAAAATGGTTGAGCTTTCTTGTAGTGTCTTTTTCAATTAAAAGCTTTATTTATGCCTTGTTTTAAAAGCTGATACTAGGTATGAAAAAAGAGCGTTTGTGACGAGCATACGTGTCAGAAATGAAACTTCTTTGGCAAGATTAAAAAATACCAAAATCGTCGCCTTACTCCATGACGTGACGCTATTACCATGACGCGACCTTGAAATTATCCTCAAAGCGCCTAAAAAAGTTTCACTTCAAAAAGTTAATTTCGTGTATTCGTAACAGTAATGCATAATATCATTGGTTTTGACATGCAATTATCTTATTACCTAGTACCTACCCATTAATTTGCTTTACAGAAACTAGAAATGTAGAAAAATGCATTAAATCCCAGGTAAAACTAACGAACCTTATGTCTAGACTACTAAATCAAGTAACAGGTGGCCTGTTTCAAACAAATCATTGAACATTTTAATTTAACGATAAGAAATTTGTCTTTCACCATATTTATTTAGTTTTAAAGTCTGATAGGGATGATAAAGTTTATTATTTCTTTCACGATACGCAAAAATAGACAGGACAGGAATATGCACGGAAAGAATTGGCTGAAGCTTTCTAGAAAGTTACACCAACTACAGAAGGATGGAGGATCCTAACCGTACACGGTACACATGATATTCCTTTACTTTCTTTAATTAACCCTTCCCATGTAATAAGGGAAATTTTGCAGAATAAATCACTAATTTAAAGTATCTACATCACGTAGATAGTTCATAAATATTTGTTAGCACTTACTTAGATCATAGATGAGCATTACCCTAATGAGACATATTATCTTAAAGCAGCGACTTCATTAGCGTGGTATTGGTACCTTGACATGATCATTGCCAGAATAAATTGTATCCTATCTTAATATATATAAATCTCGTGTCACAATGTTTGTCCTCAATGGACTCCTAAACCACTTAACCGATTATAATAAAATTCGCACACCATGTGCAGTTCGATCCAACTTGAGAGATAGGATAGTTTTTATGAAAAAAAAATGTAAACATGTAGGTACCACGGGCGAAGCCGGGGCGAAAAGCTAGTATCTTAAATATAACTAAAAAGAAATGCGTTCTTTTTTGTGTGAATGTTATAGTGAAATCCCGAAACAGGGAAGGACTGGATTATCTTAGGTTTGGCAAAAGCCATCGGGTGTTAAGATGCCTCAGCTAGACAACGACTGACGAAAATTGTTTTGTAAAAGGCCGAAATATTACATATATTTGGGCTTTGACAAAGTCATTATGCCAGACTTGAGGTTTGACCAGTCCATCCTACGAGTGCCGAGCTTCGGGGTTTGACTATAACATGAATAAAAAAGACTCGTCCACCCTCAAAAACTCTCCCGCTTTAATAATAAGTAGGTACTGTACTTTAAGATAGTTCTTCAAAACTTTATCAAAGTTAACAAAACTAATGTTTTCGATCAGCATTAAAACAAACTTTCTGATACTTTATTAACAAGCTTTAGCACTTTCCTCTGTCAGAAGTTTAACAAGAATAAACTAGGGAAAGTTGTTGACATCCCCACGCAATATGGAAATAGGGGAAAATATTGTAACCTATTTATGTAAATAGGGGTTGTTTTGTAATATTCGGAACAAGTTTTTGCATTCAAATCGAATATGAATTTATTTGCCGGGGATGGAGCGATGTGGTTGTTAACTTGTTTTGATAAGAAGGTATGTTTCGGGTGTGATTGATATTATATTTTTATTCTGTTAATATGATAACCTCATAAAAGAGTGGTGGCTGAAGATTATAAATTAAACTTCTGGATCGTTTATTTTAATTAAACATGAATATATCATAACGGAAAGTTTTGTAGGGAAGTTAAATTATAAAAAAAAAAATTGATTGAGTGATACATACCGGTATACTAAAGTTGAGTCATAAACTTTCCACCAACTTTGTTTAGTACCTTTACCAACTCTTGAGATCTTTGGACGTAAAAAGAAAGCAAAATTCATCGATAAAATAATAAAAAAGACAATACCAAAATACTATTTTCTTATTCCATTTACTCTTTATACATATATTTCACATATATTTCTTATTCTTCTAGACCATATTTACAAACTTGAAATAAAAATATAAATTGGCTCCTATTTCCATGCACCATACAAGGCGAAATTGTATGTAATCAGTAACCACCATAATTACATATTTCGTTTTCTTGGAAACAAATTACCAACTATGCAGTGCTACTATGTAAGGAGCTTTTAATTTAACAGTTAAGCCCAGTCACGAGAAACTCCAGGCTAAAAGCTGTTATTGCAAGGGATAATGACTCTTGGAGATGAATTGAGTATCTCTGTAACTCGTACACGAGAATAATATAAGTAGGTACAATCTACTGTGATATTAGAGATCCTTATACTTGCACGTATTTGCGTGCGAGTCGATAAGAGACGATTTTATGTAACATTTCTTCACTGTTTTATGGAGAAGCTAGGCTTAAAATTGAGTTTCGAGTCTGGATAGTAAAATTAATTGAGTCTGGATTGGGAAAATGATGTAGGTATCTATTTACAGACGACTATAAGCACATCTCAAGACGGTGAGCAACATTGCAAATTGAAATTTTTGTAAATCTTTAGACAAGAGGAACAAAGATGGATCTATTAGCCAGAGAGCAAAGAGCAGAGAGCATTTTAATCATGTGCGGACACCAGCGAGCACTGTCAACGACTGACGACAATAATTATTATTGGTCATTATAGGCGGGTCCTTATAGATCGAAGAACCGGAGTCAGTGTGGACGTGCCTCGACCGAGAAAATCGCATGGTTCACCATTTTATTCGGTAGAGCGACGCGACGTCTTCACGCAGCAGTTGCTTCGCGAGGATACTCGCTCTATGTAGATCTTACTTACTTACATTAGAATAAGTAATACACTGAATAAATCGTGTTTAAATCAACTTTAAGCAAATGTCCCTAACCACACCGTGTCATTATCTCCGCGCAATTACGTCGGTTGTCAATTATTGCAACTGGTTGCGGCGCGAATCAAACGGCAATGAGGCTTGCGTGCGCTGCATGTTTATAATGTGCTAGTTAAAAATAGTGTGTGTATGAATGTGGAATCAATGTTTATGTTTATTAATCGGTGCTATGTTTTATTTATTTTAGTATTAAGAGTGTGATGGTAACTATCCGTTTGTCTCTTCTATACGCCTAAGTGAAGCGATTTAGATGAAATTTTGTACAAAGATGCAATCTAATGTTTAATTATTAAACCACAATTATTAAACACAATTTTTGATTAGATAAAAGATTAATTATTAAGTAGTAATTAAATTATACAATAATTATCAAAAAGTATTGTTAATGTTTAATCACACAGAAATAAATGGACAACGTTTTATAATTCAATCCCTTTTGGCTTCAGCATTATATTTATAGCAAGTAGGTATATTTCTCAGTTCTCTGGATTATTATTTATATCACGATTCTCATAAACATTTTCAAAATTGGTAGAGTAGATCCACAGATTACCTTTATCCAAATTGACAAAACTTTTCCTCTTTAAGTGCCGAAGAGGGATCAAAGAGGATTTCTTCGATCTTTTTTTTATAAGATAGATGTATTTTAGAAGTCCACAGTTCTTCGTGGAGTATCGGAGTATTTATCCGTTCTATTCTCCGTTTAGATGTTATTTAGCAAAGTAGGTACCTATCTACTCTTGTCGGAAATGATTTGTAGACAAGTACCTAGTTACTGAATCAGTGTACAAAAATAGGGTGTATGTTATATCTAATATGCTACAGACTATCCGTAATATACCAGATATTATATGTAGCTTGTAAGTAATATTTTTTGAAGAATGTTTTTTTTTATTTATTTATTATTACATAAATCAATAACCTTTACAGGATAAACCCTAAATGTTCTTAATTTCGGTTAAATAAACTCGTGCTTATATTTAGTTATCTACATATTATTAATTATTATATTTAAATTATACTTTATTAAATTGTTGTAGTGTCGTATGCTACATTTTTCAATATAGGTAAATACTCGACATGTAATATGCAATCCTTTTCATGTAGGTATATAATTTCTATTTAGGTATCAATGCAAAAATTATGCCACAAAATAAACAATCGTTATTTATACAATATATGCTACAAAGATAAAAAGGCTCCTAATAGCCTTGCCGTATAACGGGCCATGGGAAATGGAGTATAAATAAAAAATAAATAAATTGCCTCTCAAGAGTATAAAGCACGCCGGGCGCGCCACGCATTTATTTCATTGAAGCCAACTTGAAGAATTCTGTGTCGGCAACGGGGAATCGGTTTGGTTCATGTTTTTTTTTTATATGATACGCATGGCTGATTTTTTTTGTTTGATTCTGTTTTGGTTGATCATTATTTGGTGATTTATTAATGCTTATGCTTAATTTTTTCGTTTTATAGAGCGCTGTTATCCACTGTGAATGGATTATGGAACGGTGCTTCTTTACTGGGAGGAATTTAAATTTGTACCTACAGTTCAAAGTCATATTAGGATAATACTCAACAATTTATATCGTCTAGGCATCGCGGTGGTGGGCAAACTTTATTAACTGAAAAATCATTATGAATATTTTCACAGACTGCAATTTATGTTATAAGAATATAAAAAAAAAAACCACCTGAACTGCAACAATTCCCCGATCCTGTCCTTAGTAGCATTCACAACTGGTTGCCGTGGGTGTCTAGGGGTATCGATTGGTGACAGAGCGGGACAGCATCACCTCCACCCCACGCGTGCGATAGAGACAACACAAGCCCTTCCAAGAACAAGATAGCATCAGAGTAACGCAAAGAAGAAACGAGACACCATCAATAAAAGGTTTTTTTATTATCTTTTTGTACCATTGTTACCTTATTTATTCATAACGCCTTTGTCGGACGCAGCACTCATTAAGGCCGTGTACGCGGTCCGTGCGCTGTTTGGCTCAAATATGTGATTTTCCAAACCAGATTGACCATCAACCACTTATCTTACAAACATATGAATTACTAATAATTTTAGGAAATTTTATTGTCTATATAGTTAGTTAAGAGTTTATTTCAATTAATACAGTATTTGTGAATACCATCAAGATAACTGAGCCGATGATTACTTGATTTCACTTTTAGTGTCAATTTCGAAGCTAAAAATATCTGACAGATCTAACACACATTTTTTTTAACTAACTGCAAAAATCCTTATTAAAATAGTTAGTTAAAAGATTTTTTTATTTTGGACTCCTAACTTACGAAATTAAAATCCGAACAATGTGAATTTTTTTAGAAATTATAGTTGACAAAATGATTATTTTCACCAAGATATTTGACTTAGTTGAATATAATTTATACATATTGCAATAAAAGAACGTCTTACTTATAAGATAAAATTTAAAAAATCAACTAAAGTACCTCTATTATTTTTCTACAATTTTTTTTAAAGTACTATAAAACACTGCGCGCGACCCGAATAAAATCAGTCGGCAGCGAGCCTTTCCAGAGAGAGGACATGTTGCTCGGCGCTCTCCTGTGGACCTATGCTGTTCATAGTAAAAGGATAGCGCAAGCCGCGATCTATCGTAATAGATCGCGGAGATTTTGACTTGCGTTAAATTGAATAAGCCCTCTTAAGGGAAATTGGCTTTGCGTAATCAGCACAATGCTTGTAATTATGAGGAATTAACCGCTGGCGGAATGTTAATTGGTACCTTTTGTGTTTTTGTTTACTTTCATTACTCTTGTTATGGTTTTGGCATATTTTGTCATATTTTGGTGATGGCTATTCCGGGTTTGGGGGCTTAATTTGTTATGGAGCTATGTCAAGAACGGAGATTTATTACTGTTTTTGTAAAAAAACAAAAACTTACGATCCAGGTTTCTGTAGATTTTTTTTCTCTCCTTATTTTAACTCTATCTACGCAATCGAAATCGCGGGCATAAATTGTTCTTCTTCTCTTTCACAATCAACTATTAGTAAATAGATTTTCTAAGTCATATAGGTAGAATAATTTAGCTTTTTAAAAATACAAACTGCATTAGCGTGAATATCAAGCTAAATACTAAGAGTGAAATACCAAATGATATCCATGACGATAAATACTTTAAAAAACTGAAAACCGACATACCTACATCTAAATACGCAAATGGAGCACCAAACAGCAAAGTAAACAAAGCCTACCTATTTGTCATTCTTGGGGCCGTATTATGACTTCTTATTTCCAGACAAATTACACCGTAAACTGATGCCATGGTTATTGCAATTATAATATGAATTTGCCAGTCAGTTCAATTCACGACGTAAACCGTCTGGAAATAAGAAGTCATAATACGGCCCCATGTAGTTACTAGTTGCTAAATAAAATAGACATTAGTTGCTGAACCTTACGGAGGTGGCTTATCATTTTCGTGAGTAGATGCTAATAAAATTTCACTGCAGTAGTGAAGAATAAGGCTATAATCCCGGATAAATTTGGTTTGGCATGCAATAAAATTGGTATAACTTGACGAAAACGTAAGTTTTATACCAGTTTCTAATAACCACGGGCATCGTAGAATTTTCTCTTACCTATCAAATGGTCATTACAGGAATCAATAAAAAGGCGTCATTGAAGTTATCATTACTTATATTTTCATTAATTATTATTATTGAATTAAATCGAATTGAATCGATTCGACTATTCAAGTGCAAAGATTCTCTCGTCACGTCATGCTGTCTGCCAAATACGCAGACTGATAAAAACTTAAAAAGGTGCCTTATCAGTTATCAGTTATCACTATCCACCTATTCGTAGATTATTAATTTAGGTCAAAATCTACATACCTAATCTTAAATCGTAGTTTAAGCTATTAGACTTTCACTCTCCCGTACTCAAACCCAGAGGTCACAACTTGAAACGTTCCCTTTGTTTATGATCAAAGAGCTGACAGCTCCAGTAAAGGCAATTTATCAAACCATTCAGTTCACGCGAAACTCTGTCCTAAATACATCTTTATTCGATGACAGACGTGTTTGAAGTTCTTGATACGTTGGACACGATAAGAGTTTAATGGATTTTAAGTGTGGTTTTTCACACTTTTATATTAGGTAGAGCTGTAAATATAGAATCACTTGTTTTCACCAATTTCAAATGCTCTTATCAGCATAAAATTTGGCAAATATACGTAGAGGAGGTTTACAATAATTACTAATACCAAAGAAGAATTTAAATACTTTAACTAAACTTTAAATGCGAAATCTGTTTTTCACGCCGTAATGGAGAGATGTTTTCGTAAGATTTTGTTTAGCTGGAGATAATTAGATGGTAAGAGTTAGAGGGTCTACATTCTACAGCAGTGGAACATCATATTCCCATGGGAATTTCCTTTGGCAACGCAGAAGAAATTGCATGCCACAGCCAATATGTTTATATGATAGTGTCTAATGGTGAAAACCGAAAGTGGGAGACGAAGCTCATGAGTTTGGGCCCATCAGCTTTCTTTGTGAGATTCTGTTATTTTTTGGATTGCATCCGCAGGTCTTTAGTCAATTAAACTAATAGTTCATTTTATTGTTTTTTAAGTACATATATTATTACGCATAGCTTACAAGTTACAGGGAGGGGGCAATAATGTATTAATGTCAGAATGTCTTTTTAGAAGACTCGAGTAAACAACTAACGCCATCTATGTGAGATGTCAAAGAAACTACAATCACGAGTTTAATTCTCACTCTGAGTTAATTTAAAGGGCATTTAAAAAATTATGTATAGTGATTTTATTGTCCTCAAAATTATATGTACTTACAAAATATCACCACTTTCCTTCAATTATTTTTTTTCACTTGGATTATCCGAGTTTCAACATCTCTAGTTTCAATACGTCTTCTAAGTTCTGATTGAATCTAAATCTAATAATAATATTTATTATGGTGCGTTTTAAATATAATTCATAATTGCATATAAAATCCAACAACATAATAACAATAAAAAAATACACTCATCCAAATTAAAAACGAAAACCATAAGCAAGTTTTTATCGAATAAAACATAAACGCAAGTGAGATTTGAGAGCGGTGAAACTCGGCTTTCTATTTTGCGGTCGGCACTCGACACGATTCGCGTTTCCCGCCACCTCACGACTCGACAAACGTTTTAATTTGCAATTATAGGACTTTTTATTTATTCTCAGTTTGAACGTGAAATTAAAGGGTTGTGTTAATTTGTATGAACAATGGATGTTTTGGACTGTGTAAAAGTAAATATAGGTATGTAGATAGAAAATTTTATTGAAAGTTCTTGTGCAGTTTTAACTGATCAGTATAAAAATGTTATAAAGACACACAGGCGTATGTAAGGTAAATATGTAAACAAACACAAACAAATTAAATAAAACACAGTAGTGCTTAAATAAAAATAATCTTTTATTTTGATACGTGTGTTGAGTGAATATTGACATTCCTTTCCCTCGGATCGCACTCACGAGTCACGACGAATAATTTTAATTTCGGCATAATTGCGCATAATTGCTCAGAATTTTGAGCACATATTCTTTTAGTGGCTTCAATATTATAATGTAATACTAATATTTTAAAGCTGTAGAGTTCTTTTTTGCTTTCTTATTGAACGCGCAAATCTCAGGAACCACGGGTCCGTTTAAAAAATTAGTTCACTGTTAGATAGTCCATTTGTCTCTGTTAGATAGACCAATAGGAGTAAAGAAATGCTGGTAAAACGGCGTGGCACAGCTAGTCTTTTATATTTTTAAAGAATAGAAGTAGTAGCAGGGTTAAAGCTGTTTTAAAATAACAATATAAATAGCACCCCTATATATTAGCACCCCGTTGAGTGTCGCTTTATCCGTTAATTGGTAACTTAACAGGCAATAAAATCGATTTTTACTAACAGCGTGACATATTTGAATTTTTCGCACGATGGTGGTTACCCCACCCTTATTAAATGTTGGTGTTAATATACCATATGCATAGTTTGTAAACCGTAACCATAAAATCAATACATGTAATAAATTGTTTGTTTGTATATCTACCTACTTATATGAGTTCTATTATGCTAACGTCAGAAACGGATCAACGAAATTGATGCGGTTTTACTTAAATCTGTATCGTGGTAATCTACAAATGCAAAATTATCTAATAATGCCAGTTTAGTTACATCTATGAACTAATGACTACGTCAATCCAGGAAAACCCTTTCTTATCCCTAAAAATTCAATTCAAAACATAATGTAATCAAAAGTATATTAAAGTTCTCATCAAAAACTGACCAGCCAAAGGTCAGCGCTGATTTTGAGCCACTCGACTCCTGACAGCACATGCTGATCCTTTCCAACATTTATCTTATCGTTCATTTAACACAACGTAAAGTCGGTGCCAAAAACTAAGCTCTTTGTATTAAGCCCGTGCACCGACATCAAACGTTTTTAGTAAATAGCACATCTAAATAATATTTAGTAATTAATAATATCAAATCTTTTTTATTTATTACTTTTCCGTTTTTGAAGTCGGTTGTATTTAACGCAGACATTTTTAGCTCCTAACATGAATTACACCAAAATTCAAGCAAAGTTCATTATTATTTACTTATTCCCCAAGAGTCGTTTTAAAATCATAAATAATAATTGTTTCCGATCAGTTTTAACAGAGTACTTGTTTGTTGATTCGTCCCTCACATCATAAAATTGGTTTACTACCGTTTTTATTGGGTAATAAATTTATTTTTATTTTAGTATAGCAACACTGTTAATACTTACGGACATTGTACAGACAGCATCTTCCCTATTTTAAGTAAATGTAAACAATTTTAGAAATATACCATTTAATAAATAGTTATTTTATTACAGAATGTTGACGTGTGAACTTACATACTTTTAGCTTATAGTAACGATGAGAATTAAGATCAACTATAATATATAAAACAGCGTGTGTGCCGACCACACGTGTCAAAAGTGAAACTTCTTTGGCAAGATTCAGAGATACCAATTCGTCGCCTTACTCCATGATGTGACGGCAATGCCATGGTGCAACCTAGAAATTTTACTCTCAACGCGCCTAAAGAAGTTTCACTTCAAACAATATATAAATTTTCGAATTGATTAATAATTGCCATGCTAGAAAGATTTTTCATAATATTATGTGTATTGAGTTTGGTTCTCATCCAAGCGATTCTTTCTATTCCACTGCTCATTTAGACCTCAGGTCAAGACCGCTGACCACAATAGTAAGAGCATATAATATTACCTACACCTAAGTTAGTTTCAACGCAAAAATATTAATATCTGGTGGAAATGAAAAACTTATTTATTATTTGACACTTAAAAATAGTAAAATTACAACTATGTACATATTATGTAGGTACTTACAAAACAGAAAAGGATAAAACTTATTTGTCAGCCTTATCATTTATTCCTGATCTCTTCCAGCCTCCCGGCAACCAGAGTAAGAGGTAAGAAGCAAATGAAATTACGCACTTACCCATAAAATCGACCAAAAAAAGATATCCAAAAGGATTACTGACATTCAACTTTTTTAATAAACGCAATCTAAGGCCCTTCGTACACAAGGCTACTCAAATCTCCATTACTCGACGACTGTAGTCCATAGTCCAGTTTACGAAAGGGGCTTAGTAAAGTAGGTATAAATTCCAGTAGTACCTAATAATTGAACCAATAAATGCTGATTACAATACGGTTCACAGCTTCATGATAAACCTTTTTCCTTTGTTGAAAAATCATAAATAAAAAAATAATTTGGCTGATAGATTTTTATCCATAATTTGTCATTTAACTAGCCTATAAGCTATAGAGAATATCTACAAGTTTAAGACCATTGCTAGACATATTAATATACAGTTGACAACAGGAAAACGTCGTAAAGCTAAAAAAAAGCAGGATAAAGGACATCACACAAGGTTGCAGTAACCTTTTACGGTCGGTATGTATCGATAGTGTAATTTAATACGATTGCATCGACTTTGTTTTTTCCTCGATAATTCGTGCCTTGTGAATGTGCTACTGATTTTAGAAGGGAACTTGGTTTTAAATATGATGTATCAAGTATCGTATTTAAAAATGTATTTAATACTCATTACTTTCATAGTATAAAACAAGGCGCTGTCGCTGTCTGTCTGTCTCTATATTGTATGCTTTAAATCTTAAAAACTACGCAACGGATTTTGATGTGATTTATTATGGGCGAAAATACACACTTTTCTTAGTAGTAAAACCTTATACCTAAAAAAGGATTTCGCCTTAGTATTATTTTAATTAATAAAACCCTAAGTTAAAAACCGTATGCAAATAGGTACATCTAAAAAAACCTGTATCTACCTGGATTAAAAATATGTATTTCACATTCCAGTTATATGGTAAACATGTAGTCGATAACAGCTCGTGCCAATAAATCATACTTTACTGCTTTTTGTAGCGTTGTTTTCTTTCATTCCTTGCAAGACAATTATCGTGTTTATGTGATTAATTATAACACATGCAACCAATTTCACACTAATGCAAGTCAATAGATTGCTAAACCGTGAAACTAATTTACCGTAACTATTGTCTATGTAAAATACCTCTAGTATACGCTTCGCTTCGAATTTGCTGAAGAAAAGTCATTACATGTTAGTAATAGTTTGGAAAATCCAAAAGTGCACGCCTCATAATCTCATCCTTTATAATAAAATTGATTATTTATAAAGAGTACACTATAAATATAAAAAAGAAATAAAATAAAACAGTTGGAAAAGTAAAGAAAGCGGTACCGTAATAATTGAGCTATTTTTCTTGTGGCCCCACCTAGATGTGAAACTGCGCAGGTTTAAGGGACTGACTACCAACTTATTTTTTAACCGACTTCAAAAAAAAGGAGGAGGTTATCAATTCGGCCGGTATATATATATATTTTTTTTTTATTTATGTACACCGATTACTCCGAGGTTTCTGAACCGATTTACGTGATTCTTTTTTTGTTCGATGCGGGATGGTGTCGAATTGGTCCCATAAAAATTTTATTCGGATAGGCCCAGTAGTTTTTATTTTATGAGCATTTTTGTCTGTAGGTATTTGTAAATTTTGCAAGTGCAAGTTTGAAGTCGGTTGTTTTTAACGCAGTTATCACTTGTTTAAACCTTGGCTTATAGTATAAAGAATCGAGTTTATAATGGTGAATTTTGAGTACACTATAAATATAAAAAAAAATAAAATAAAATAAAGAATATAATATATAGATATACTAAAATTATGGAGAACAGTCATATTTTTTTTTTTGTTTATTTAATAACAATTAAACCACATCGAATCAGACCCTGAAAAATGAAAGGGTTCTATTCCTGAGCATACTCAAGCGTTAGAGAAAAAAAAAGACTCGATTAGTAAAGTATTTCGGTCGCTATCGTGTTAACAAGAAAATCC
This sequence comes from Colias croceus, assembly GCF_905220415.1. NCBI lineage: Eukaryota > Metazoa > Arthropoda > Insecta > Lepidoptera > Pieridae > Colias > Colias croceus. The sequence goes on along the minus strand of NC_059540.1, from coordinate 4,480,522 downwards.
TCCGCACATACAGACACACGGACGTCCAAGACAGAACTTTTTTAAACTGTTTTTTAACTAGTTTAAATAACAAAAATGACATCAAAAATATCATGAATGTTAAAAATAGTGTTTTTTCTTAATATGTGTGTGTATGTATTATCTTACAAGTGCAATGTATGATACATAAAGACATTTTAAGTTTGAAAAATCAGATGTTTTGCGCGAAGTGACAGTAGTACCCACCTCAACGCTTCGCTTATGAGGCGTGCAAAAGGAGGCTTACTATCCTATAGTAGAGATTTATAGTAATAGTGAGTCAAATTTAAACTATTCTATCCTACTAATACATATTATAAATGCGAAAGTTTGTGAGGATGGATGTGTATGTGTGTGTTTGTTACTCTTTCACGCAAATACTACTGAACCGATTACAATGAAATTTAGCACACATATTTGGATTAAAAGGTACATAGGATAGGTTTCCCACGGGAATGGGATCTTTGCGGGATTTTCAAAACGCGGGCGAAGCCGCGGGCGGAAAGCTAGTACTCTATAAATGCGAAAAAGGATGTTTGTTTCTACGGAACGGGTTTCCTACGGAACCTTTAAGTGTTTATGCAACAGAATAACAAAGGAATTAGGAATTACAGAAGTACAATAATAGGTTTTGGTAGAATTTTGATCGTGGCAGCAGCTGAGTAACTCGGCCGGAGCTCTAGCAGGATGTACCTAGCTAACACAGAAAAGAGATCTTAAATTACTTTATCCCACAGGAACTCAAACTTTGAATGATACATAAGATTAGGCACTGCAGGTAATAAATACAGTGACTCTAGCTTACGTTTAGTTCCAGTTATTATTCTGTGGTTTAGGTTAGTGCTAATAATGTTTTCGTTTCGATTTTAAATTTATGAAGGCTGCGATATGAAATCTCTCATTGTAATGATGTTTGCCACAAATCATAATCGATTTCTCATTTCTCAGATTTTGAGTTTCCCTAAAACATCATTCTGTTGTTTGCTGTACATTTAGGATAGATATATTATGAGTCTGTGATACTTACGGTTTTCATAAGAGGGGATTTTAGCCTGTTATTTTACCTTTATAAATGTATAGTAGGCATTACTTTTTTATGAATCAATGTTATAATCATTTGAGATAGATATCTACAGACTTTATTTTAATACGACGTAAATAAATAAATAGACAAACAAAAACATCATAATAATTGATTTTCCATAAAAGGACGTGTGGAATCTTAGAGCATTAAAAGTGTGTTAAGGGGAATACCTAAATATGCAGTAAAATAACGATACAAGCAATTTTCAAGCTTTCCTACAGCGATAAATGGCTTGCAAAACATAAAAACAAGTATTAGGTATATATTTTGTTATTCAAGCGACATAAACTCAGCTGAGATGTGAATCCTTCGACACAAAACATAAAATACTGTAGTTTATTGATTTGTTCTTGAAGTTAGCAACATTGTTTGAATGAAACCTTTTTGCGTCATTTATATTTATCACTTTATCATAATCTTGTTAAAATGCATTTAATTATCGGTCGTCGGTGTATTGTTAAGTGGAAAATTATTTTTACTGTAATGTTATTGAACAATCGATTTTTAATTACGTTTGCTAATTTTTAGAATTTCAAGTTAGTGTGGTAGTGTGAACAAATCTTGCTTGCAGCGCCATGTAGTCCCAAAGTAAACAGAGCTCATCTTATTGATGTATCGTTGCTTTTATTTTAAACTAGCTTCCGCCCGCGACTCCGTCCGCGCGAATGTCGGTCTTCGAGTGGATGGTTTATTTCTCCATTTTGAGTAACTCTGACAATGACATCTTGTTAATATCCCAAATACGGCTAGGCCTATAATAATACGCAACGTGTGTTCGCGGTTCTACAGAACAACGTCTATGGATAACTGAAAAATTAAGATTATTTTTTTTCTACGTATTTTTCCAGGATAAAAAGTATCCTATTTTACGCCCAGGATAATAAGGTATAATTATACCAAGTTTCATCGAAATCGGACCGGTAGGTAGTTTTCACGTGATGCCTTCACATACAGACAGACAGACAGACAGACAGACAGACAGACAGACAGACAGACAGACAGACAGACAGACAGACAGACAGACAGACAGACAGACAGACAAAAATTTTTTTAATCACATATTTGGGTTTGGTATCGATCCAGTAACACCCCCTGCTATTTATTTTTTCAATATTTTCAATGTACAGAATTGACCCTTCTACAGATTTATTATATGTATAGATTAATCTGTATTAGTCTAAAGGTATGAAGATACGTTTATGAAACGGCAACAGTATCAAACGATATAGAGTTTTGAGTAGACTTTGCTTCTATTGATTAAAATAATAAGAGAACACGTATGATTCACGGCCGATTTAAAAAAGAATATTTACATTTGAACAGGAATTTTTTTTTTATCAGTTATTTAAATTTTACAACTCCTGTGGTCAAGCAAAGCCGGGCAAAGCTAGTACCTACCTAAATTGCATTTCCCGATAACTGGATGGCTTTCAGATTCGTATATCTGATAGAATAGATCTGTCCTGCACAAGGAGTTTATTCTTATTTACAGATTATGTCAAATTTTTTGTCGTTTTGCCCCAAGCATCGTTTTCCTTTGAGTTTTCCCTCTAAGTTTTCTCTCATAATTGATCTCCATTGATCGTGACGGTTGCTAAATTTTATTTGATGTGAGAATTTTACGCGTAATCAAATACCAATAAATAAATAAATAAACAGATTCACTCAATAATTTCATAACACGAGTAGATATTATTCAAAACTAATCACGACACTAGTTTTAGCTCAAATGTATTCTAGCCTATTTCGTCAATTATTTACATGAGCATAGCCAATGACCCTGTACATAACAACAATAGGGTTACCAAAATAAATTATACAGCATGTTCATTGTTTGTGTCTATTTAAAGTAGCGATAGCAGACAAAATCTATTTAAAGTGAGCGAGGTGACAGGAGAGTCTCGCCCGAGGCGAATCAGTCTGTTTACCGATACGCCGGCCATTACCAATGCAAATGACGCCTTATTGAGCCGCCGGTGAAGTAGGGTTGGCAAACAAGTTTCTTTTTTTATAGGTTCATTTTTGTTTCAAATTGAATAAGTTTTTATGGGCATTTTTTGTAGTTGCGTGCAAATGCTTGAAGTTAAAATTAATGTTTTAGTTCTTTAAATAAATAGAAGTACTCACTCCATTATCTGCATAATGGTGCATCTTTTGCACTAATTAATAGTGTTTATGTATGGTTAGTATAAGGTGAATAATGTTGAATAATTAAAACGCTTTTAATATATTCCAAACCATCTTTATTTCGATAACATTACGTCTATCAAAAATAAATTAAATATAAAAAAAAATTGTGGCCACATGAATTCTTACAGATAATATAACATTATTTCTCCTTTTTAATAATACTAAATAATGAGAATACTCTGAAACATAAAAATAATACGCATTAATAAATAATAAACAAAATATCTTTAAAATTTCGCTGCCGTCAGTACAAACATGTACAATTTCGACAGGCCCTTGTGTTTTGTTTGCGAGCCGAGTCAATGTGTGTCGATACAGCTAAGTATAAAGCCAGCCAACGCTGACCTCCCCCGCCGCGCGCGCTATACAACATCCCATACAAAACGGGGCATTCATTCACGGAGCACGGCTCAAGTTACACTGGCGTTCGAAAGTTCACTAGTCTGTGTTAATAAGACCGTGCGTACCCGACCAGTGGCTTTGACCTGTGTTGGGTATAGAGTTTGTATACCGTTGTTCGCGGTGCTGTGGTCAATGTGTATTGGTTGCGTGGTTGTGTGCGTGTCGTCTCACCTTCGCGTGACCTCGGGTTTCGACAACAACTATTATTGTTCCCGAAGCTGAAGGTTTGCGAGTTGCGCGCGCGTTGATTACTGATGAGTTGTGTGCGTTTATTTTTAAATCGTGTGGGCTAATTTTAGAAAGTTGTAATTGTTTTGTAGGTTGTATGCTTGTTGTATGTTTTGGCGTGTGGTTAATTGATAATTATTATTAATTTCCAAATGTGTAAAGTCAATATTAGTAGTAAAATAAATCCCACCAAAAACATAAATGTAAAAATTGGAGCCGAGTTCAATCGTTGATTTAATTTGCCAAAAAAAGAAATGAGATTTTAGGTATATTTTGTGAGGTTCTATCGTTTTCTTTATCGTTTTTAGAACCTCACAAAATATACCTAAACAGTATGTAAAACTAGCCTCATCAAATTATGGGGTTCAATAGGTCATTAGTTGTTTGCTTTGTGAAAATAATTATATTATTCAAATTAAAAAAGTTATATTTTGGAATAAACATTGTTCTCTAAGGGAAAATAAAACAATTGAGTTTTCAGTCAACCTAAGAACAATACATCTTTGTAAATAAATTTCTGGACTGTCTGCAGAACTTGGCACACATTTAGATCTCATTTCTTTTTTTGGCAAATTAAATCAACGATTGAACTCGGCTCCAATTTTTACATTTATGTTTTTGGTGGGATATCATTACTTTTTGTACAGAAAATTATTCTGCAAATTTGATTTACTTTATAAATATAATACTTTTTATGTACGATTTTTTTTTCTTGCGGTTTCTCTGTATGGTTTGTTTAGTATTATTTTCTATATTTTCTTGTATGTTATGAATGTCAGCGCACATTGCCCCGTCATTATCTGCAATTTTTTAAACTCGTTTTCTGTTTAATTAATAAGGATATTGACTAAGGGTGCCGATCAATATCCTTATTAACTGATTTTAGCAGGTAAAACCAGTCAATAAGGATATTAACTAACCCCCTTGGTCAATAACCTTAATAACCGGTCAATAAGGATATTGACTGGTTCGGGGTTTTGACTGTAACACCGATAACTAGGGCACATTTGCTAGCGCTAGCTAATTTAATATGTGCATTTGCAACCAAATTTAAGCAACATTCAACTTTCATGTCTTTTAAGTTATTATATTAAATAAATGAACAAAATATAATACAAATTCATTCAAACCTGTTAACGAAAGAAAGTTATTTACTTGAATGAATAAATAAATTTATATGTAGGTACCTGCTAACGCCATCTATCGATATATTCCGATTTAAAACATATCCATTTTATGAAGCCCATAAAAACATTAAAAAAAAACAAGATAAAACAACGCCTAGGTACCTTGTGTAGTTTTGGCTGTTTTACCGTTTATTAAATTGTTCTCATGTTGATGTTCATTTTTCATAAAATACTAATAAATTTCATCATCATCATCATCATCATATAAATTTAATTAAGTCGTTATACCTAACTACTGGCAGTTATTAATTTATTCCATCCAATTTAATCCAATATAACAAACAAAAAACACAAAAAAATATGTTACCTGTTTGGCATTAGGTATCTGTTTTCTTACGCAAACAAACTTAAAATCTATTCAACATCCCACCTATTTCAAACAAAGCAACAGCCCTTGAAAGCCACAAAATAAACGAAATCCATTTTAGTAGGTGAGAACATAATTTATTCAGTATAAAAGAAAATCTCGAGGGCGGGAAAACAGCGTGAAATTGAAAGAAAGGGCAGGATATAAATAAATCCGTATCGTGGGGAACATTACTGGCTTATCGTCAGTGGCAGTGTTTGTTGTGAATTATGTTTAACAAAGGAACATGTTTATTTTAGAGTGTAACGGTTTTTAATTGGCCATTCGAATTGCTATAGCCGATAGCGATTATAGTAATTCCCAAGTACATGCCCTAGTACATGAATTAAAAAATATGTGTGGCACTCGATGACTGCCGCGGTAAATTATTATATATATTATAGCATGCCTTCAAGCCACACCTCCGAGCCCTTCGGAGTGGGGAGCGTGAGGTTTTTTCGTTACGGAATTTCTCGATTCGGTCCCCGCACTCAAGGCCCGCGATAGAAGCTATGCAATAGCTTAAAAGGATTTAAAGGAAAAATAAATTTTCAATGTGAACAAGAGCCGTATTTTATTTAATCACTTCCTTATTTTTCTTTCCAGCACAGGTATAATATATATTTTTAATACAATAAAACAACATCGCCTTAAAAATGATGTAATTTATTGTGTGCAGAGATATGGGTTTTTTCACTTTTTGTTCACAATGAAACCTTTATAATTTTTTAGATACAAGCTATGCATGGGTTTACGTCTTTTACTGTTAGATACCTTTATATGTATAAAGAATAAGCTAAACTAGCTGTTTCTCGCGGTTTACCTACTCGCAATGCTCTGCTAGTACTTATTGGTCTAAGCGTGATGATATAATATAGTCCTAGGTAGCCTTCCTTTATAAATGTATATAGTACAGACAACAGAGAAATAATTTTGCTGTGGTTACTGCGATTCGTGGGTTCAAGCAAACAAACAAACGCTTCAGCTTTATAATATTAGTATAAGTAAATTTTATCCCGAAGTAACTGTTGGATCGCGATTTTCTACAATCCACTGCTTTTATAATAGACCTACGTGAACGAAGTCGCGGGCACTGCTAGTAGTTATAAATATAAGGGCAATGGTATAAGATCGTATTGTTAAAAATAATTTAACAAGGTATTTTACCCGACTTGCTTTAAGTAGGGATCAGACAAAGATCTAGCGAGGCATGAATAAGACGCACGCTTTGTATGGATTCATTCGATCTGTTTTGTATTTTAAATCCACATAAATATTACATTTACAAACATAAATATATTAAAGGATTCTTAATAAATATTATTAGAAAATATGGGAATGTTCAAGCTAGATTTCTTGGGGTTTAGAAATTACGGTATGTCAAAAAATTAAAGCAAAGATACATACATCAATACATTAATTTATTGTGATTTATTTTATATTGATTCCTTTAAATGCATTTCAGTAACAATACAGTCTATGCCTCATGCTAGATACTAGATAGTTTAATTAGACCTCAGGTCTAATGAAACTATGAGGCACTTTCAATGTAACGTAAAAAGTAAGTCACAAAGGTAAGTCTGTAACTATAATTCCACGACATGGAAACTTTTTTAGAATATTTTATTTTGTTTGAATTAATCACAAACTCATCATGTAATTTTTACATTTGTTTTAATTGATTACAGCCAACCAGTAATTAGAGGTAGAGGCGTCAAAAATCGGAGGTGCAGGAGGCGCTAAATTTTTGAAATTACTTATTATGTAAGCGGACATCAGAGAACATTCACACAGAGGATTTTTAGAGAACAATATAATACTTTCCTTATAGGTCCTATAGAAGGTCGCATAATTTATTAATCTGTAAAGAAAGCAATAACAATTTTTTCGAAGTCTAATGTACAGTCAATTTAATGATTCATTACGTAGACTCTTAAGTCTTACTTCTATGCTGAATTTGAATTATTATTTTTCAAAAAAATTACGCTCTTAGCTCATCATTTTGAGAATAGTCATTGTATTTTTTAGTGTTTATACGAAGAACCTACTTATTTGGACGTAATCAATCAAAAATAATCTTAATATGTATACCTATGGGAAATTTTGTATTACAACGTGTAAACAATTTATTACTACTGGTAATTTTATATTTTTTATATCAAATAATTATAATCTACTCTTTATTAACTAACCTACCACAGTTAACTATTTGAACTCAATGAAAAACAGAGGCCATTAAACAGAATAGATAATCGATAAACGAGCCAATTAAATTATGATTATAATCGTGCATACATTTGTACCTAAATGATCGATCATTCACCAAAACGTCATACAACGTCCTAGAAACCGATATTAGGTGGATATTAGCATCAATAATCGATCAATACCCGATATCGATCGAAACACGTCACTAGTTATCACTAGAGAACCAAAAACACGCTACGTAGCTCGCGTTTTGCAGTTGACTTGTAGTTGAACCGAACTTGGACGATGCCAATTCATTATCAGGCTTCCACGAACACTTACATCATTCCGATGATCAATTATACCGCAAATTCCAGTTCTATCTATACACAATACAGCCCAATTTCAATTACGCGCGCTGACTCGATAAGCCAAAATGGAAGCGGACATCGATTGATTACTAGTCTCGTTCGGTCGAGTTTGAACGTCGTATTCATGGGGCTCGCCAAGTTAATTGGAATTTTAAATGCAAGGTGTTAAGGTTAATTTTTGCGTGTGAACGGTGAATGTATGTTGTTTTTAGAGCGAAACGCTGTGAAGCAATGAGAGAGGGCGTGCGATAAATAAACCACCTTTGAGCCGTCACCGCGCGGCTATTAAAATAAATTCGGATTGCTTGTTTTTGCGGTGGGACTTGGCCCGGTTCCCGGGTATGCGGCGTATTAATTTTTTGTCCTATTTCTGGAAGTAATTTTCGTATTCGTGCTGTGAAGTTTAGATCGGAATTCGTTGAGGCTTTAAGTTTAAAAGTTGGATGTAATGTTGAATGTATGTCATGCCTTGGACGGTTAGAGCAATGAACAGTATTCTATTAAATAATTTACATTGTTAATCTGAAAATATACCAACGTCTTTTATTTTCCGTAAACCCATTTCCTCGATTTTATGTTATTGCAAATACCAACAAATCATTGCTTGTGATACTAGACATCACTATAAATATTTTTTAAAGTATTTTTCTAGCTTCAATAGTGTGCAGTAGGTACTCCTAGCGCCATCTGTCGATAGGAGGCGTAACAAGAAGTTTAGCCGTACACGAGTCTCGATAGGATTGCACTTTATTAATTTTGTCTTTACAATAGTTTTTTTATTCTTTTCTGATTTCAACCACATTTCAACTGTTAGATTTTCTATGACTTTTGATTGTAAAATGTAAACTAATTCGATTTCTCTTCCAAGTCAAGCGTTTATTTATTTCTCACTGCTATTTGGGAACGTGCTTTATTGTGAATGATACCTACATACTACATAGGTATCTATAAAATACATTTTTGGTAAATTATTTAAATAAATATTTTAAAATTTTATTTCTTTCATATCATTAAGTCAAACTTGGTCACCAATTCTTGGCAATTTAAACTGATTGACTACTTGATTGCTTATCTTAATTACTAATTCTAGTTACAGTAAACCCTAATCATGGAAATCCCTATGTGAAGAATGTAGTTTCCTCTAATAAGTTTAACGAATATGTATGTTTTGCCTGTTTTTATTACACTTTGATAACAATACAATTGTACAATGTAGAAATATTGAATTGTATAACAGTAAGTAGAGGTGAAACCCTATTACATCGTACCTATGTTATCTACATTAACTTTATGAAATTATTTTCATATTCCTTAGTGAATAATGAACAGGAAATCCTGAAAAGTTGTATTTATTAATGATCACAATCTAGTAAAAAACTCATTATAGGTACCTACTTTACCTCAATGTGGCCTGATTTTATTATGCTTCGGAGTTCGGACTCTTCGGAACAGCAAGCAAGGTCAGATAGTAGGTAGATAATTTCATATTTTCATACATTGTAAAATGGAAAAACAATTGTTACAAATTATGGAAGATTTTAAGTACTCTACAACGGAAAACGGAGATAAATTGTTTCAAGCCCTATACATAATAACAAAGAGCTCTTATTCCTGTTTCATTTATGTTTTCTGCTATAAGAAGTATGAACAGTAACGAAAGTATTTTTCCTTACTGAAAAGATGATTATTGAAAGAAAATTTTTGTCCTTTTATTATAATAAAAAACAGGTTATTTTCTACAACTGAAACGAAATCGGACTCCGCCTAACTATAAATTTTATGTTCGACATTGATATAGATTCAAAGTAGTCTAAAGGCGCGTGTACACTAACCCTCTCTGTCGATAGCTGACGGAGACGGTAAATCACGTAGCAAATGACATTTTTTCCGGTTGGCACCCTCTACTCCACGGCACGACTGTCTCGAGAGATAGCGGGGTAGCGTCAGCATGAAAACGTTTATTAATTTTGTATGAATTTAAATATTTATTGTTAGTATCAATATTTTTAAGGGAAGTAAATAAAAATGTTATTTTTAAATTGTTGTTTTAATGCACAGCATACTTTAATTAGTAATAAATTAGAATATATATTTGAATCTACTATCTAAGCTATTAAAAATGGATTTCTTGTCCAATTACCACATACTTTGTCGTATATGTTAATTATGTAGTTTATACCATTTGTGAAAACGAATGCCAAAAAAAAATGGATCATTAGATCCAAAGCAAGAGTATAATACTAATTTAAAATTTCTATTGGTTCGTATTAGTAGAGTAAACTGCAGTAATAATAAGTGTACCCTCATACAAATACTATATCCTATTCCTATATGTATAATATGTTTAATCAAAATCATTGCGATACAATAAATTAATTAATTGCTATATCCCAGCTTAATATAGGTATGAACATGATGTACCTAGATATGGTTTCCATAATGTTATGTACAAAATACATGTATAAATAATCTTCTATACCTTTAATACACTTTTAATACTTATTTCTTCTAATTTTAGAGAAACATCCAGATTAAAATAATTACATTAACAAAAAACAATTTCCATCATTTTTGCGCACCGTACATGGGCGGGGCATGCGCCTCATTATTTAGATATTAATCCCTTCACCCTCTGCAGTCGGTCACGTTCCCTCTAATTAATATACACTTGTAGCGTTTATATTCGACTCGGAATTGTGAACAATTGTACTGCTGGAGTGAGTATTGTAGATACGGAATAATAGCTTTAGTTAATTTCATACGTTGAGATCACTTGTTTGGAGTGTTGAGTCCTGAGTAGTCTATTGACAAAAGCCCTGGTGGTGAAAATGTCATCTTCTCACTTATTTCTAGTATTAGAATAATTATAGTTAACATTGGAATAATAATTATTATGTAATAAATAATAATTCTTAAATTATTTTATCAGGAATAAGTAGGTTCGTCATTTTTATAATTAGAATCGCAATGTGATCGAAATAGAGCTAGAAAAACTGAGATTTTATTTTCTAATTGTTTTTCAATTATGCATTGCTCGTCTTTCACCTTTAAAAACTTATTTGTTGTACCTACTTGTAAAAAATTCAAATGATTTTTATTTCTGCTACTAAGTTTAATTGACGACGAGACGATTATATCTCACAGTTTATTGAATAGAAGAGGACGTGTTATCACTTATCACCTCAACGAAGCCGCGAATAAGCAATAAAACCACTGAACATCTGTGATCTGATAACAATTTAATATCGACTGAATCCATTCGTAATTCATTCCAATTTAATTCGCATTCTGATTCTGCTCTATGATAGAGTAGCAACTTCATAATATGAACTACTAAAATATGCTAATGCTATTAATGCTATTAAACTATTTAAAAAGATGAATGAAAAATGAGTGGAGAACATTTGAAGGAAGTCTAGGAAGCTATGCAACATCATGCGACGGCCAAAAAGGATGGAGCAGCAATGCAAAAAAATGTTACGTTTTGAGAGCTTCCGTTACCTTTACGGCTTAGCAGTCCAAAAATATATGAAACGTCGTAATTTAACTAGGTACGGTATTTTCGAAGTTTCTCGATTTAGGAATCGCAATAAATTTACCTCTAATATATAATATGTATAACTATATAACTAGCTGTGCCCTGCGGTTTTACCCGCAGTGCTCCACTCCTGTTGGTCTTAGCGTGATGATATATTATATCCTACAGCCTTCCTCGATAAATGTCCAATCGGACCAGTAGTTAAGGAGATTAGCGCATTTAAACAAACAAACAAACTCTTCAGCTTTATAATACCTATTAAAGTATGGATTTGGAATATTAAGAATATTGTGATTTGAATATACCAATCGTACACTCGGATGCTATAATGATGTTTTATTCCTTCATGTAGATTTTGTTTGACTCGAAAAGGTCACCACTTTATGGTGATCTTTTCGATGAAAAAAAGATGCTCAATTATTTGTATGATTATGAGCTTTTTCTCGACTGTTCCAGACTTGTTATGGTTTTAAAACAATACCTACGCATAGAATTTTAGTTTAGGTGGTGTCGTTGTACTAGTACAACGATGATGCAACTAAATATTACCTATTACTAATAATATTTTTATCTCCAAGCCTATCGAGTGGGATAACAAAAAGAAGAACTTTAATTTTTACATTTTCAAACTTCTGTTAGATAAAATGAGCAGCAGAGAAATCCAGACAATTATAATCTAAACAAAGGGTCTAGTAGCTAATTTATCCGGTGACCAAGGCCCCTAAAGTATTTTATTTGTGCTTTTATTAGCCGGCGCCCGGTGGACATTTTATCCTTCGCAAGAAGGGTTAGATATTATTCATGATAAGGGAGATTGGTCAAAGGGTTTTAATTTGGATTTTGTGTTTTATATGAGTAAAGAATTTTTTTATCGTTATTCATAACAGGATACAGAATTTGTGTGTGTTAAAATCAGTGTCAAGTACATCGATTTTTTGTAGCTATTATTACTGAAGTGCGTTTGGTATTAATATAATGTGATGTATTTGAAGAAAAAATATTTTAATTTTTTATGGATCTTTAGACTTATTGTACTAAGTAGGTATCTATCTTTTTAAATTAATTCTTCTACTCTATATTTTTTTTTCTTTTCTGCTTTTTTATCATATACTTAGGTAAAACGGGTGCCGAGTTACTGTATTAAATAAATGTAGGGTATAAAGAGGGTATATGATAAAAATAATTTAACTTCCTATCCGCGGGATTTGGAAGCAACCACTTCCAAGTTCCAACTCTATTTCCACGCTAAAAAATCATCAATATCGGTTTCGATTGAAAATACATATTATTCATTTATTTTCTAGTAGGTATTTTATTTTTATTCCATTAAAATAATAATTAACAGTAAAGGATTATTAGAGATATTCAAATAAGTTATACTAGTGATATAGTACAAACACATACTAAACTGCATTGTTCAAAGTTGGCTAGTTCACACAATCACTTTCACAACACATTGCTAAGCCGGTAGCTCTTTGTTTTGCGATAATTACAGCTAATAGTGTTTCACACATGAATGCAATACGGTTTGAAACTGTATTATGAAATACAAGATGAATTTGTTCTGGTATTGATGTTTGGATGTAAATAATTGATTAGCATTTGATTTTGCACCCGTCGTTCTAAATTAACCTAATTATAAATGTAAACGTAAGAATAATTCACGGATCGTTCGATACGAAATATCGTGATTATAATTTAATTATTATATTTGTATGTATTAAAAATTTAATTACATAGATGAGAAAATATTTCAGATACAAATATATTGAGTATGCAATAATTAAAATTAAAGTAAAAAATTGAATGCCACAATAATTTTCATTTAGCTAGCAAAACCAATTACATCCACTATCGAGTATGCAGGTCGTAAAACAGCATTCATTGATATCGTTGAGAGCGAGCGTCTATAATTATATTGCGACGTTGCCGCACCGGCCGACAGCCGACACTGCTCTCGCTTGCCGCAACGCGCAGTCTCGCTAGAGCGCGCTCCAGTGTACACCGTTGTTACGCGACACAAAATGGATTGCAGCTCAAATAATTCCGAGTTGGGCTGGCCGAAAATGGAATACGACTCAGACGGGGAACGGGAACCCACCAAAACTAAGGTCGACAGACCGCATTGGAATTCGGAGAACACTATGAAATTGATAGAAACAATGGAACGGGAATGCAAGGAATTGTGGGATACGAGTCACCCGTTGAACAAGGTTAGAACGGCGCGGCAGGCGAAGTACGAGTATTTGGCGTCCATGTTCGGGACGACCGCCGAGGAGATAAGCAGGAAAGTGCATAATCTGCGGACGCAGTTCAACAATGAGCTGAGGAAGATAAAACGGAAGCAGGGTGGGGTGCCGGAGGTGAGCGGGTGGGAGTACTTCGACTCCCTCCTGTTTCTGCAGCGGGCGCCGCTCGTCGATCCCCTCGACACGATAGAGGCTGTTAATCTCGAGGTAATATCCAATATTATGATTGCGTCATAACGTTTTGACACATTAATTGATATAAAACGTTTGTAGACGCCACGTCGGTAATGACAGGCGGTACAATAAAAACTGTTTGCTAATGGATTTGTTTTGTAATCAAGTTTGAAATATTGACTGTATAGGTACCTTTGCTTTTATAAATACGTAGGTTAATTAACATATTATTTCGATTATTATATATCTAATAAATTGAAGGAGTAAAACTAAATAAAAAACAATAGGAGTAGGTAGATTATTTGTTTGCTGGGTAGGTATAATATTATATAGAAAAGTATATTTTTAAGCCACATACATGATTAATTATTTATTGTTTAAGGATTAATATAATAATAGATAGATGTACATTATACGTAGGTACTTACTTAATAGGTATCTACGCTGTTTTATTTTGACCTTGAAATAGATGCTATTTATTATGGTGGAAATAACATGCCTGTATATTTATTGAAAAAAAAATTTAATGGCACTATAATATGAACGAGCAGCCACATACATGATTACGTCACGATGTGTCAAAACCTGTGTCTCGGCTGGCGTAAACAAATTGCGTCAGACACTCGTCTAGTCTTGTCTCTGACATTATCTCACTCTGACCCACTTTATCGCTTCGCAATTAAATGTATTGGGTTATAGGTTGGCAACTAGAAGTTGTTTAACATTCTCTCTGACGTCTTATCGCCTACTGTGATATGTTCTATTTGTATGTTAATTTGCAACTGATAAACATGCCAATTAATCATTCGCGAACGTACTGTTTAATAGCACCAAACTTTTTATCTGCTAAAAGCAATGGCCGTTTAGTTGGGCATTGATAAACGTTGATAAAATATTCATAGTCTCTTCAACTCTGTGCTTCAACTATTAATTATCCGTAGAAGTTGTTATCTATGCCATCTTTATCTTTCCAGCAGAACTAGTTTTAATTGGTTTAAATACATGATATTGTAGTTCAAGGGCATGAGCTAATTTAAATTGTAGGAATGTCAAAATAAAATCCATACAATTTTTACTGTCCTCACACATAACTTTAATTGAGTAGAGTATTTAATAACTGGATAAACAATTAATTAACACATTTATTACGGACTATATTTTAGCTCGCAGAATTCCAAGCAGACGAAGAGATAGAATTCGGGGCAGCACGTGCGAGGTCAACAGCGACGTTTTCGCCGAAACACCGCAAGTCTGCGATCCGGCTACCCGCGAACATCCCCTCCTCCCACTGCGAGGTCCGCGTGGCCCCGCTGCCCCCCGCCGCGCACCCCATGATGTGGCCCGAGGAACCTAAGCCGAGGATCAGGCCTGGCATTACGCCCGATGAATGTCAGGTATGCGTCGTTTTATGATGCCCTGGTAGATTGTGTAATTTATGCAGCGGTAGCGGATTGGAATTAATTAATGCTGTAAATAAATTATAATAAATAATTATTGATTGATTGTGATGATAAATTTGATTTTATTCCATACATAAATCGAATACGGATACTGTAAACTTATATGTCCTCTATGTTATTATTTTTGCGTATAATTTAAAACAAAAAGGAAATGATTCCTTGACCTATGAAAACATATTATTTACTATTACTTTTTAAACGATTCAGCCTCAATCAAATGTAAAATTAAGAAACCTTGTAAAAGTAAATGATTAATAAACGTAGGTCTTGCAACGCTTATAAAAGTAAATAAAAACAGTAATAAAATATTTCTTATTATTTATTTATTATAAATTGAAATTTATTTATTTTTAAATCTATGTTTACATACCTACAATAAAGTCCATACCATCGCGATCGCGAAGAGAAATTCAAAACTTTGACGAGTACTTATGAAATCTTTTTTATAAGTACTTAGTAGAACACTACAACTTTATGATAGGTACTTAACTTTTGATCAAAAAGTTAGAACGGTTTGAATATAAATTACTATACAATGTAATTTCGTTTTAAACATCAAAGATAAGAGTAGAGATAGAAACTTTTAGATACCTCTACTTCCATCTTTACCGAATATCATCGACGCTATAATTTATATTATATTTATCAGGCTTAAGCCTGAAGCCATTACAAGCCATTACAAGCGACATTTTAAATTTAAAAGTTCGCTTAAATAATAGATCATTTACAAGCAAATTTTATATCTAATTGAAAAATATATTATTCTAGATATTCGGAGACTTCGTGGCCTCAGAACTACGCACGCTGCGTTCAGCAGAGAATCGGAAGCGACTCAAGCGCATCATACAGAAGGCAATATTACAGATAGGGGAGGAAGAAGATGTCAATATTATACGATCTTGAAGGAATCATTTATAATATTAGTTATTTTTCAAGATACAAATGATTTTTGTTGTATGTACTTACAAATCAATGACGTCAAACTCGTATTTTCGTTTTAAAACTGAATTTTCTTAAAAAATGGTAAATATTTAATTTAGTTATAGTTTCTTTGTCATTTCAATAAATTAAATAATTTTAGTTGTACTAAGAAACATTAATTTTATTTTTTGTGATATTTGTGTATTCTCCACTTATGTGAACCTTTCGATGTATATATTATGTATTCCTTATAATTTGAGTAGACCTAGTAATACATTGTAATGTTATTATACTAGTGTGTAATCACTGCAGGTAATATCTGTTGCAATTGTTGAATGCCAATCATTAGCTATGTCCACACTGTGCCTTTTTTCGTTCATCAAGGGCATGCGTCACAGCGCAGTCAACAGCGCACGCAAAGCATGCCCTTGACGCATGCGTTATTGACAGTTGAAAGCACAGCGCGCGCTGCGAAAGACGTTTCCCGCGTCTGGTGGATTTCTGTGCCACAAAGCGTTCAACAACAAGATGGTGTAACCAATTTCAAAAGTCTATCGAATTTTTTTTCAGACATATGTGTAACATTTTTAAAAAGAATATCTTTATCTTCTCGTAATTCTCTCATAATCACATTACTTCGATTATTGTAATAGCCTCGTATCCAAAACTTTCGCTTGGTTCTTTTTTTTCTGGAATTTCTTATGACCAAGTAAGCAGCACATATTCCACTAAGTAAAATGTTGTCGTCGCACATGTTTCCACAAGCTGACAAACTACGAATGAACTAGGTAAATGACTATATTGGCGTTGCGTTCGTTAACGCATTCAATATTGAATTCAATATTGAAAGCGACAAACGAAAGTTGAATAGAAAGGTGAAGACGAAAGTTGAAGATGAAAGTGCATAGTGTGGACATAGCTATTCGATTAGGTACAATAATTATCTTTTGGCGATGTTTCTGGTCCTAGATAAGTTTTTAATATTAAAAAAAAGAACATAATATAGAAATATGTATTAATTTATAATAGCTGTAATTAGCTTAAGTGCGTAAATTTGTATATAATCTGAAATAAAAAGTATGTGATACAAAGCATGCGTTTGATTCAATAATTTTCCTTCTATTCAAATAATATTTTTTTAATTCTTTTCTCGGTAGCAAAACTACCCAGTCAGAAAGTAGGTATGTGCTAACTGCTAAGGCAAACTAAAATCTAGCTCGTTTCTAAATTTCATACCGAATCGATTAGCTGTTTCCAGTTCTAGACAGAAACCAAATCTTCAAAGGCGTGTTATAGTGCTACAAGCATTCATTAGTGACAATTTTCCAAAATCTGTAAATATTGATAAAACTTACTGCTTACACATCGACATCCCCATTACCCGCAGGAGTTTACTTGATATCTGTGAAGCCATTATTAGCCTATGTCGCCTAGTTTCTTACATCTTGCCTTGACTCATAGAAGCATAATATTATGCGTCGGGTACAATCTTCTAAGATTTGTAATTTCTTTTCAAACATGAATGGGGCTTAGAATGGGGCTAAATGAAAATGATTGCCATCTTAGAAATATATTTTAGGTACTTCTAGTGAGTTGCCGGAAAAGGTCTTTGACAAACAAAATAATGATTAGAATAGAAATTAGCGGTGTATTTTATTGTTTTTCCTTGTCATGATGATGATTGAATGAATTATCATGTTTTATTTAACTTCGATACATCAATGAAGCAAATTGAAAAACTTAAATCAGTTCACATTTCAATGAACTTGAATACTGGTCCTTCGAGCCGGAAATCTCTGCATTTGGCTGGGAAGTAAATTGTAATATACGGTGAAAGTGATTTTTCCGTAATGTATCAATGTCGAAATCTGTCGTGCAATAACCTCAGGTGAGGGAGAGGCCGGAGGGTAGCTAATCACACCGTGACGAGGGTGTGTTACCGATAGATGAGTAAAAATATTAACTTTACTGTTTCTACTGTTATACTACTACTTTAATAGTGAGTATATTTCACTTATTATTTTGATGATCTCTTCAATTTGGCTCAAATGAACAAAAAAGGGTTAAAAAAAGTACCCTACGTACTTTATAGGGGGCAGCAGAAGTGTCTAATATGACTGCCCCGAGCGGCCCGATCGGTCCACGACACAATAGATTTTCTATTGTGTCTGTGATTCCGGGGCCTGAGTTAATTACAAATAATATAATTATTATTAAGGTCCTGTTTGTGTTTTTTTTTTCTCCGACCTTTCGTCTCCTTCTACTATCCTTCTTGTCTTGGAACCTGGCTCTTAGGCTTTTGTAATAGCATTTTAGCTCGACCGACTTCAAATGAAGCAAGAAAATTAATTAAAATTTTATCCTTAGGTTTAAGTACACGGTAGATAATTATGCTTACTGTTAGAATCTTAGATTACAAAATAAAGTACAGATGGAGCATGACAACCGCCCGTCGCCCTTGTCAAAGAAAATACGAAATCAAAAGCAAATACGTCGCTGCACCAGTGCTATAGCGCATATAGTGTCATGCAATACGTCAAAAAGGGTTTGAAATTTTAGTGAAAAAATGCTGTCTTGTGATAATAAAACGCTGTAAAATTTGTTCCCGAAAACAAAAAAATAAGATAAAACATCGTTTCACAGGTTTTCTGTAGATTATTTGGCTGATTTATTCCTATAATAAGAATCATAATTTTACAGATATGAAGGAATACAAAACTTCAACGTATGTTGCCAGTATTTTGAAAATGAATTTGCCATTTTTATTGGTAAAACGGTGAAATGGTTAAAAGATCTCCAGGGTAATGCTGTTGGATTTTTCGATCGTGAATGTGATTATTTGTATAGTGCACTAAAGGTTCATGATCATTATTAGATTATTTTAATAAGCATAATACATTATTTTGTTACTTTTATAAAGCTTAAAAACGTCATAGTCGTTTTCGCTAGTGATTTAATTTATGTGAACTCCATGATGGATATGATGAAAATAAAATGTCCCGTATTCTCGACTAAAAACAACCGCTATTCGCATTCATATATTTTGAAAAGTAAAAAATAATATAATTATTATATTTAATATTAAAACTTTTTTTTATGTAATTTATTTAATTAAAAATTGAATACAATTATTTTGTCCATAACTTTAGTAGGCAGGTAATTTATGTAATAAAATATTTTTTACAATATTATAAAAAAATATCATTAACCCGAAATTATATTATATGTTTATTAAAATAAAAATTAAAACTAGTACTTGTAAATTTATGTATATAGCCTACGTCACCACTAACTCCGCCACTAACATAATAATTCAGATGATTGCAATGAAACCTCACAACTCAAAATCGGTCCAACGGTTTATATCTACTGCAGGGCGTGTCAAAGAAATATTATACATACATACATAAACTCAAAAAACATAACCCTCTTTTTTCTGTAGTCGGGGAAAAATTTGGGAAATTTTTCGATATCCGGTAACATTACACGCACACAGAAGCACCATGTACGTACAGTGCAGCGGCGAAATGACAGCACACATAGCTTTATTGAAAATGACGCTAAATCATTCGGTTTAGTTCGGCAACGCTCCATCTGTCTTTTATTTTGTAATCTAAGGTTAGAATAATCTGTTTTGTTATTTTTGATCTTATTTTTGAGAGTGACATGATCAAGTATGAAGTATGATCAAACTCTCGTAATAAAGATTAAAAAACATCTTAGACAAAGGTTAAAAAACCTACTACGGTAAAGATGAAAGTATTAGTAAAGTATTAGTAAAGTAAAGTATTAGTCTCAGGATAAAAGAATTTGTATAATCAGTCGATTTCTTTATTTGTCACTTACTTACATAGACTAAATTAAATTTCAAACAGATCTGTTACGAAAACCTCCCGATATTTGCTCAAACATTGAAATAAAATTTCAATCAATGCGGTTTTCCATAGATATTGGAGCGAATTATTAAAAGTCGCCTAGCAGACTGGGTGCTCCATTGTTCACTGATCCCTGATCTCTTGTAGCGAATTTATTGTTGTTTTGTATTCAAATATCAAATATTCTGCCATTGAAAGAGAAATACATTTTAATTGTCTGTGGAATTTGATTGAGTCGTTTTTAGTTAGGTACAATTAATGTAGAATATAATAAAACTTAAGTATTTTTCTTGTAGATTTTGATTTAGTGATAAATAACTAGCTAATATTAAATACTCACAGTGTATGTGTGGACAAGCCCCTACCTTTTCCACGTGTCCGCTCGCATCGTAATGTCGTAAGCAGTAAAGTACATCATTTATCTTCCTACCCTTTTCTCTATTTATTTGGGGTACGCAATTAAATTAAGGAAAAAGGATGAAAAAACATAAAGATACTACTGGGTATTGGATACTAGGAGATGTTAAGAAGCTTTCTGTTATTTCGAAATCATATTTTAAATTTCTCTTGTAGGTACAGTTATTTAAATGACACAAAGTTTACTTACTTTCTAGGGTTTTTTGTTTCATCTTCAATGTAACATAGGCTATATTTTTTAATATTTTTACTCCAGGCCAAGCAATGGCTAAAAAAATTATTTAATTTCATTATGATTTTCTAATTCAAAAAAAAAATAATGCAAATGCGGACAAATTATTAGGATCCGAGTCGATCGGCCTTACAATAATAAAATCATCTTTTATATCAATTTTCCTCTTCATTTATATTTTCGTTAACTTGGTCTTAATTTTCGCCTAATCTTAATATAGCCCGGGTTATCTGGGGGCACGGTAGTGCCCCCGCCAAGACGAGCCAAGCGAACCGCACGGGCACTACCTACCTTTTCTCGAAGCGCTTCGACGTTTTTTTGAACCCTCATAACTTGGGTTTGGATTATGCTAGATCAACAAAATTTTCGGGATATATTGTCAATAGCGGACTTATTGAACATATTAAGTTTTAATTACATTAGCTTTTATACTTCAGATTTTATTTATATCTAAAAAACGCTAATTTCGTCACTGACTCACTGATGATCATCAAAATTCTTAAGGTATTTCCTAATGTCCTAGAAAACTGAAATTTTGTATGTAAGCTAGTATTAGCACACAAACAACAAAAAAATTATAAAACTTGTAACTTTCATCCCCCAACCCCTTAAACTAGGGGATGGGAGTTTGTATGAGACCTGTAATTTTAAATTAAATTTTGATGACGCTAGAGGTCTAATCTAATAATCTAAAACTTGGTTCCCCTAGATATATACATATAAGTATGTATAGGTACTCCTTGTTAAAAAATAAAAAATAAAAATTTAATTGACATATAAAATTTTGTTACAAACAACTTACAAAAAGAAATGAAATCCCACCAAAAACATTTTCATGTAAAATGTTGCCAAGACGAGCCCATATGACTCGCACTGTCAAAAAGTTATCAGATCTCATGTAGAGCCAAGCTTCTAACACTACACGCCCTAACTCTACAAGGCCTAACTTCACAAACTCTACACCTTAGTCAAAATATGTGGCTTGGCCGTTCGTTACTACAAGAACTATTGTATAACACAAAAGTAATGAACAGTGAATTAATTTTTCACCTTACGCCGATGTGAATGTAGCGAAATGGCCGAGCCACATATTTTGACTAAGGTGTAGAGTTTGTGAAGTTAGGCCTTGTAGAGTTAGGGCGTGTAGTGTTAGAAGCTTGGCTCTACATGAGATCTGATAACTTTTTGACAGTGCGAGTCATATGGGCTCGTCTTGGCAACATTTTACATGAAAATGTTTTTGGTGGGATTTTATTGACACATACAAATAAATTCAACCTCATCTGATCAATAAAATATTAAAAGGAACGAAATTCAGTTTTTCTGTAGGCCAGGGAAAAATATTTCTCAATGCTCGCTGCAACCAATCACTACATCCTGTTCACGCTAGCGTGTTACCCATATATATCTATCCTTATCACTCGGCCGTTCACCCCGCTGAGTGCGATAATGTACGGCGTACGCACATACAAATTATTCTTGGATTTGACTTTCTTATTAACTTTATTATCGAGTGTGAAGTGGTGACGTCATATTGCTGTGAAATCAAATTAGTTATAGCTATGTATCGCTTTTTGATAAGGCTAGGTGTGATTCTGTTTGGTTTAAAATAAAAATTGAAGTTAGGTAATATTGTTACATCAGTAAGATTTTTGTTCGCTATTCATAATTAATTATCTGGTAGTCCGTAGTGCCCTACCTATAGTGAGAACTGAAACGTAAAATTATTTGGTCCCAGCAATTCATTAACCATCTCACTTATGGCTATTTTCGTATAAAAAATAAATAAATGTTAATTCTTAAGGGTATTTCCATCAATAAAAAAACATACACACAAACGCATTTTTAACAGAAATCCATATGTTTGCGTTTCCAAGAACTAACAGGGTTGTATTATTTCCACACCATCTCGTTCTAATGACTAGGAAAGCATGACGCGTTAGAAACTAGGAAGTAAACGTTATGTCAACAAGACAGCATGCGGCTAACGATAATGTCACGTGTTTGTGATTAATCGTGGGTTGTTACTTGGTACAAAACAACTGTCTTTTGCAATGCTTTATGTTTGTATATAAATCTTATCTAAGATATAAATATATTCTGTGGGTTTCTTTTGTTTTGAATATTATAAAGATCATAAATAAGTACCTCATTTATTCTTTTGCGACAACATACCTTTTCGTTATTTCCCTTCCGTATAATTATCGTTGTTGTCGGCTACAGGCTACTAAGTATATAAAAGTAAAATAAAAGCTGGGTAAATTAGTACCTTTTGAATTTTGATTAATGACTACTGCTTCTGTGTTCTCTGTACTTACAACTATAGTATTATAATTAAGCTTCATCTGAAATGAATTGTTATACCGAGGCAAGTGTAAAAAAAATAAATAAAATAACATTCCTTTAAATCGTTGTATCACTTACTTTAATCGTAGTATTATAATGAGTACCTACTAGCGCTTTTACTATGTACCTCAAGATCTCAAATTTGGGCCTCCAACACCAAAAGTTAACACAGTTTTTTTTTTCACTTCATAATCTAAATTATCATAATCACCAAGGGTTTGTCTTTTCACACCTTTGTCAAGGATTAAATCTTGGATTTGATATCCAAGATTTAAGCAGGATTTTTTTATTACAATCCCGACAATTATGGAGCAGGTGACCCACTTGGTGGTAGGTGATAGTTGCCGCCTATGACAATTCACAGCAATAAGGAACACTGCGAACGTATTGCGGTTTTGAGTACGTACTACGTAGGCTTTCAAGGTGAGTAGGGTTTTTGCTTGAAGGTTCCCATGTCATAGATATACTATTTGTGGAACACGGGAAGGTGGTAGGTTTATTCACAAAACTATTGTTTGAGGTCCTCAATTGACACTTTTAAATTGCAATACAGTAGGTTTAGAAGGTTTATCGAAATATGCCTATAATTATATGAACTTATAACTCTAGACTGACTATTCAAACAGATTTTAGATCCAATGTGAATTCTGTTTCCACGGAGAGCAGGGAAGCCAGGCCCATATATTTTTCCTTACCCTTCCCAATCGTTTCCTCTTTTTCCGTTGTCAATCCTTTATTATGCCATATCTATTTCAGTGGGCAATTTCTTTTCGTAGGGAATCTGCAAATGTTCACGGGCGGTGTGGAATGATAATCGTTTACCATCAGGAGTGAGAACCGCTTTGGTTAAGTACGTTTATTATACAAGTTCCTCAGTCATATTTAGCACAAATAGGGAAATTAAATACGAAATGCAGATGCATTATTTAATTTTATGTTTTAAACTTTCTATCACATCATTTGAAGCCCTTTTTAGTGATGGTGCAAAGGACAACATTTGTAGAAAAGCATCCTATAACCTATATTTGAACTATTATTGTGAGCAGATAGTTATATTATAAAAAGCAACTTCTCTCATCTTTCAAATAAAACATAATCCTGCTAATCGGATTAAATCACACTGAGTGCGACAAGCTATGTAAAAAACAACTGAATTATAAACTTCGGACGAAGCCATAGAAAATTACCAGAAATTCATAAACCAAAGAAGATTACTCAACTCTGAAAAACACCTCAAATCCTAACCTACCGACTGCGTATTATCTAAACTTTAGCAATCACGTACACAAACATTGGTTAAAACGTCCCTAACATCTGTCGATTTCTCAGGTCCCCTACAAAGGAAGCGCAAAGGGTTAGACAAAGAACACATATTGAGGAACCCACAGGAGTGAAAGAGACAACCGGACCGGAACATTAACGGGTCGCTTGATGGATCCTGGGCTAAATGAATGGTAAGGGCCAAAGTACGTAACATTGAATGGTCTGATTGCGAACGGGACAGGAAGACACGTTTGTTTGAAGTGAAATTAGATGTGATAATGCTAAAAATAGAAATAAAACGAATTATACGTCCAAAAAAAACATTTAGTAATGTTTAAGAAACGAATGGTACTAGAAATTAGAGCAAGCATTTTTCAGATCTTAAAATACAGTAGAATAATTCAAATGAACTACTTAATAATTAATTACCCAAATAAATTACTTGTTAATACCTACATCACACCTTCAAAAGCATATATTATGGTAACTGTTATTCCAAGCTGTTATCGAAACTAAAAAATAAATTCTTGCCTGAATTACATAAACTAAAATATGGTTATGAGAAGCATTGCCTGTATCAAAGATCTATAGCAGTAGCAAATAAACATTGAAATCTTAGCAGTTGATGATACTTCACGAAACTTACTATACATCAGTGCCTAAATCTAAGCTATCTTCCTGACTGATTTCAAGATTTCCTGAATTCGTCGGTACATTTCTTGAATTTGACCAGTACTCTGTAAGCAATAGATTCACTTTTAATTTTAGTTGCAATTTGTTCTAAATTGTATATCCTCAATCGTTAATAGTTATTAATTTAACGAAAAAAAGTTAAGCAACGGTATCGTTCTCGTGATATGAGTTTGTTTTTATCTCCTTTTTGTTGCGAAATCGAACGAAGCACCCTGAAAAAGAAAAGAAATTGGTTAATATCCACAAAAATAGAAGTTAAAGGTTTTTAAGATGATCTAATATAGGATTATAAACCAATAGACACAATTCTAGCAGCTATTGGCGCAATATATCTTGTAGTGTGGCTAATAAATGGGTGACGATAATTAACATCAGGTGACACGCAAGCTGTACATGCTATTAAAGTCTTTGAATTAGGTGACGAACTTTCCAGGATATTTATAAGTTTTACTATCATGAAGTCAAAGAAGACAAATTGGGATAAGTATATGCATTTAAAAGGTGGCATCGGCTAGGAACACGGAAGAAACAGTTTATGTGTTTTTGGATAAATATAAAAAGTATCGATTTTGAAACTATTAGATTGAATTCAAAAATTATTTCACCACAGGAAACTTGATTTTTTACAAATTTTTATTTATATTTTCATTCTGGCTTTATACAGGTAGAATCGGGCAAGAGATAACTTAGAAATAACTGAAAACCAGGTACATATTGTGTTTTGATTTTGTTCTTAATACCCTATCATAGCCATAGATAGGTACATAATAGAACTAATTACCTAGATGTAGTCAATTCTCTTGCAATATCTGTTTGTCTTTGTTAATCGAGAATTTGGAAATTCTACTCACTTCTCTTTATCATTTTGATATATTTTGATTATTCGGATATTTTCTGAAGTTAAACAATCCCCGTATACCTCATCTTGTGGAGTTATGAGATATTTTGAAGTTTTAGGATCATCATCATCTACATAACTTTGAATAAAATCACGAGGAGGCTCTTGTTGAAGAATATAATGTTGAATGATCACATTTCGTTAACCATTCTTCCTTATCTTCTATCTCTCTTTCCATTCGTTCTTCGATCTCGATTTTAACAATGTTTAATGGCCGAAATCCAAACTCCTTACCAAATTTTACACTATATCTTTTCAGAAAGAATTTTTACATTTCAGAATCTAAAAATTATTTACAATGTTCGTCCCAAATTTACAAAATAATTTTGACTAGGTACATTACAATCATGCACTCACAATTAGAAAATAAGTAACAAATATGAAATACAAAGTAAATAAAGGTTAACGTGGACGATAAATTACCACCTCCCACTGAGTATACCCACCGCCCACCCACGATCCCCTCTCGACAATTTTACGGGATTCCGAGAATTCAATCAATAATATGACTAAGCACTGTAGGTATATTATTTTTGTAATAAATAATGCACTCATATCACTTCATAACCTATAAATATACAGCGAGTTATGACATAAATATCATCACAATTTTTGCTCCTGTTCTCAGCGGTGTGCTTCTGTTTTTGCAATACCATACCCTCTTTAAAGAAGTTTTAAATTTAAAATTGACATAACAATAAAGACATTAACAAAACCAAACAACCGTCAAAAGATAAACAACAAAGATAACCTGAAAATCGAACAAATAAAAATATCGAGTCGATAAGAGTGACATTCCTACATCCCGCCGACAGCATCGTGCGACAGCTGGCGACGTGCGACGGAAGATCTCTTCCCGAGCTATGTCGCCCTGGTACTTGTCACCAGATACGATTGAGCATTTGTCGCCTGGATTAATTAACTTTTTTTAATGTGGCCATGTTCTACTTTTTTTCCCACGATCTTAATGACAACTTTTTGTTCAGAAGGAAAAAAGTGAGATTTCTCGACATAAGTCATTTTTCTTCTACAGATCTGCAGATACAGGACGTGACAAAAACCGTTTGTAATGGTGGTTCCTTTTAATGTCATTTTTTCCCTTTTTAATAACATTGGAACAAATTGCGAACAATGGCATGACTGGTGAAAAAATTCACCTGGATTAGAAATAGATAATTTATGGCATAGCAAATCACGTGGTATTTGCTTTATTACAATGAGCAATGAGCAATAAGAAAATAATTATATGTCACTTAAATAAATGACTTTGCTATATATACATAATATTATATTTAAGTAAGTAAGTAAATGTCAAACACGCGGTGAAATAAATGGTGTGCCTGAATAGTGAATCTAATAAAGATAATAATACAAAATTGATATGTAATTTTTAACACAAAACATGGCCCTAACTCCTAAGGAATGTTTACTTTTCTCAACCATCGTTTTAATAATTTACTATAAAATTGTAAATTATCTTTAAAATTTTACATGTACCTACGTATGCCATGAAGAAATTTGGTATTTATTGCGTTCATAAAGAATAAAGATAAATAAAGACTCAAACAGTTATCCCTAAGAAGTAAGAAGTAAAGTCGAAAGGACAACTTTTCCCCGATGCCCGTACTTTTGTTAGTTTTCGAGTTTTACTGAAACAAGCGGAGTTGTTTCTTGTTCGCAACTCGAACTTTCGACGTGAATGCGTCTGCGAAGTTTCGCTGTTCAATATTTATGGCACTTCATATAACTTTGCTCGTTACAATTATTATGACATAAATCCGTGCATTGAGACATTTTTAGTATTAATTGATAGGTAGGTACCTAATCATCTCAGAGTTCTCGTAAAACTAACTTAATCAGCTATTTGACTCAATCTGAAATTGTAGATTGGTACGAATGTTTGCTAAAGATATTTTTTTAATTTTTGGCATATAGGTATTTGTTAGGTAAGCGAGTACCTATAATCAATTTAAAAAATAGCAAAATTTATAAGTATTTCACACCAACAACTTTGCTATAAAATATTTTTACATCAACAAGTCTCAAGTCACTTCTAAAAAAAGATTGCCGTTTGAAATTCACAGCGATTAGTATTCCGATTTTATGATCTATATTTTATAACAAAATTTACAACTAGTAGTAAAAACTTAACAAGACGTTTGAAACAAGACATGACAAATGTTTCCCGGCCATCTAAAGAAATATGTTCAACTCAAGTAAAACGTACTCAAAGACCACAAACTGTGACCAGATGAAGTCGGTAATTGACGTCGGCTGCCGAGCCATTTAGTTCACTCAAGCACTTCTGTAATCCCGATATCATAAACATGCCAATATCAACTTTATCGTCTAGAAGTTATGGTAAAAAATTGCATGATGGTTGCGGCTTGCGTCATTACGCGAAGGTAATTTGATGCCGTATGGTTAGAACTTAGAGCGGACAACATATGATTTATGTCACGTGTGGTGGTGTGTGTGTCATGTGACTGTGTTCGCTCAATAAAACGGCGCATGCGTGCTAGCGCCATCTGTTGAGGCTCAGAGCCACGTGGGCCATGCGGCTGGGCGCACGCGCGTAAACATCGATCCTTATTCCTTGGGTTAATATTCATGTACATGACCCTTTGCGTTTGCCAATGTTGATGGTATGACGTTATCTTCGCGCTATTTACTGGATATATACCTACTTGTGGTAAATGATAGCATGCGGTTTACCTCATGCCTACATTGTTGTTTGTCAAAACAACGTGAATTTTTAATTTACCTTATAAGTACATAAGGATATAAGTATCTATAAAATTGATTATTAATTAGTTGTTATTAAAATATGATAAGTAGAATTTTGAATTTTGAATAACAGTGAAGTTACATAAATAACTATTAAGTATAGAAACAGTTATAGATCTAAAAATCTATCTAATATCTTAGTAGTATAACCAACCAAAATCCTTCGCTGCGTCTGTCTGTCTGACGATTCGACATAAACTTAAAAACTGCTGCACCGATCATTTGTCATCACCAAAAGATAACATGGGCGAAGCCTCGGACGGAATGCTAGTCAACTCATAAATTAATGAAATATGTTCCACTGAAATGGTTATACAGTTAATATTTATTACATACAATGTTCTACAAAAACATCATAAGTCATAACTTTATTAGTTTACCAAGAACATTCTTTACAACAACATAAAAACAATACTGTATACATATACACATAACAACACATGCAAGAAATATATGCGTACAGACCCGCCCTTAATAAATGTATAATTGGTGTAAAACATGAAAGAAAAACTAGTCTATTATTACGTAACGTAAAGAATTAATTAACCATTGAACTCAGTTATGGAGAAACGAGAAAAAACTGGTGAATTTTATTATAATAAAGAAAAATAATATTAATCAACAGAGAACTCATTGGAATAGAATTTCCTGTTTACGAACAACTTCAACAGTTTTAAAAACAAAAAAAATTTAAACAGCAATGATATTATTATGCATAAGTAAAAAGGTGTAGATAGCTTATTAGCGTTCCTATTCCTTCGTTATTTGCGTTGTTATAGGTACGTCAAAATGTAGCTAATTAGCCTCATTTTACTTCTGTTGTCCCTTTATCGCACACAATAGTTGAATCATGCCATCTCACTTTGAAGTCTTTTGTGTGTGCCGTCGTGTGCCGTTTTTGAAGATCGAATGTAGAATATCATTGGGAAATAGTCCCCTTGGAAGTTGGAAGGACCGCGGGTTATGTCAGATTCCTACCAACCCCACTGTGTTCCGTCGAGCCGCATTAATGACGTGGACATGGGTACGGAATTCGTCTGCGATCCCGTCAGCGCAGCCAAAAACGTAAACCCAGTAGAATTGGTAACTTAGGACAAACTCCAAGATAGATCGTTTCGCTTAAAATCCTCATTGGCTCGTGTCCCAGTGCGGGAACGTATAGGTATGAGCTGGTGATGATGATGATGATGATCAATTGGCTGATGGTCGAATGACCAAGCAAAATTAACCGAAAGCGTCCGTCCCGTTTGTGACATTCTAATCTTGCTGAGTAACGTGGTCTGTCAGCTCATGAGACGACGTGAGCGGAACACGTCTTACACCACACCGGACGATGGACTAGATCCCTTATTATCGGCTTATTATTTTTACGCAATTAGCAAAGGTAGAAGAATTTTCAAAATGTAAATATACAAACCTACAAAATTTTTAATTCTTCTCTCTTCTCCATTTGCTTACCTACACTGCCCTGGATCTCTCTTCTTAGATATTGATCTGATTTCTTACGTACGCAAAACATTACGCTCTACAAAAAATTAGCGATTTGTGGACTATTCTTACTTCTTAGTAATCATATTGTATGTACCTAATAAGTAGATTCTTCATCCTTGACATCAACTGTTTCAAGATAATAATTATGTAGGAAATTACCTGTGGAAGAATATTTAGTTTAATTTTAACTACAACCGGCATCGTCAATAGTGCACTGCCTTCTTTAGTGGATGAGAATTAGGTAATTGACGCAAAATGTACAGCACAGTTTTACCAAAAGACAAAGTTTAGAAATGAGACTTTTTTTAAAGGATTTTAACATTATATTATTTAACCCGACGAGACGCAGACTTCGGACTTATTAAGTTATTTTCTTACGACAGGATTTAATAGGTACATAATATCAATGATTGATGTAGACGGATAGGTAAATCAAACGCCGCCGCGTGCCTTTTAGATACAACAATACAATATACCTAAGTATGGTGTGATTTATTTATGTTCTTCTTATCTGTGAAGATGCCGACAGAACCGTCTTGAATGTCATAACTTGTCTATCTTTTAAGAATTTATTAAGGTAAAGGTACACCTACCTTATAGGCAGATATCAGCCGTACAATGGTACGGCTAAATTGTTAAATATAACAGAGTTGTAATTATTAAGCTATTGCATAACTTCTATCGCGGCCCTTGAGCGCGGGGACCGAATCCAGAAATTGCGTAACGAAAAACCTCACGCTCTGCACTCCGACAGGCACGGAGGCTTGAAGGCATGCTATGCAATAGCTTTACCGCGGCCGCGGCAGTCCCCGAGTGCCGCACGTATTTTTAATTTTATCTAGCTATTAAGAAGGATACCCGCATGTAGGTAGCGTTCATACCTATATTTTATCAAAATCAATAGCTAAGTTGGGTACTTACATGAAGCATTTCGCGCACCGTGAGGCAGCGCTGTAGCCTATATGTACAACATTTACTTATTTAAAGAAATCTCAATTCTCATGAGTCATTAAAAAATAAACATCACATGCAACAGTTTCTAAGATAATACGGCTCACTTACCTTTACCTACAAGGTTTTTATTTCCAATTAAAACTCCATGCACTTACATAGGTCTAAATAATTGTAATATCATGGTTGCTTCATTCACCTTGCTCTCGCACATTCGTTCTCGTTGTGTTATTTCACAAACAGCCTCTTCTGTTATGATGTCTTATTCATCATCAAATTAAAAATTTAAAAAATACAATCCTATCTGCCTGAACAACAATTACCCGCGCAATTTACCATAGACATTGGTAGCTCTCAGAAACGAATAATAACTTATTTAATGTTGCCACTAATGAAGAAGTTGAAGAAATAAATTAATTAATCTTCTATTTTAAACAGTCAAATCACAACACATTTGAAATTAATGTTATAATCGATGGGATAAGAAAAGGAAATAGGAATTAACTATGGATACAATTAATATATACTTATTTGCGATTATAGTTACTTATAGATACATATACCTATCCGCTGTAAATTGTGATATTACTACCTCACCTCAAAGCTAACCTAAATCTTGCTTCTGCTAGATTTTTCTTGTCTTTGGTTTTTTTTTTTTTTTTTAATTAAATCTTACTTTAAAATATAGGCAGTCCTTTCAAACTTTATCGAAATCCAACGCGGTA
Source organism: Colias croceus (assembly GCF_905220415.1). Classification (NCBI taxonomy): domain Eukaryota; kingdom Metazoa; phylum Arthropoda; class Insecta; order Lepidoptera; family Pieridae; genus Colias; species Colias croceus. Next base: position 4,448,489 of record NC_059540.1, on the reverse strand, counting down.
AAGAGCAAAAACCAATGAATGCTCCAAAGCTTGAAGTTTGTAACAAACTTTTTAAATAAAACTAATTTATAAATAACCAGCATTTTAAAATAGTTTAAAACTTCCCTCCAATTCGCCCCATAAATAGGCGGCGGTGACGTCACAGGACCAGGGCAGCATAGCCGCTCGCGTATGAACGGGACGAGCGAGGCCACGCCCACAGCCCCGCCCCTAACCCTTTACGTGACTTAGCATGCGTGGAACTGCAATTTCAATTTTAAATTAGTTTAAAAATTATAGTTTTTTTAGATCTGGCTTTTGAGACCACTTTTGACTAATAGGTAATGTAACGGAGTAAGAAGATCGTTGAAGCGTCTAATGAAGGAACTTTTATGCTATTTATTTCGGCATTAAATTAGCGTTTTTCTAGTTTTTAGGTATCTAAGGAAACTAAAATTATTTTATTTTATGCCAATTTGGCTAGCCTTACATCACATAAGCTCAATACAGTTAGACCGTACAAGTTTACAAAATTACATGAAATGATGAAAAAGTAGAATGACTAGCATGACACTTTGCACGCATGGCACTTTGCATTGCATATGCAGAGTTTAGGGATGCTTAGGGTGCTTATCCACCAGAGCTATGCTGCGAAAATATAATAGCTGCCGCGAAACTATGTGTCCGTTTCCACTGAAGCTAAGCTATATAGCGCCGAGTAAAATGTGTCGCCTCAAAGAAGCTATGCGAGGAAGATGCGCAGCTCGAGCTATGCGATGTATCGATAGTAGGATCCGCACAAAGCTACTCAACTCGGGATCATCTTTTGAATTTATAGCACGCATATGTATGCTGCTGTGAAGCAGGCAATCATAGCGCGCATATATAAACAATCGTATCTTATATGTCAATCCTTTTCTACCAGTACTAAGCTATATGCATCAATGAATATGATTGGCGGATAAGGAACGCATCCACAGCAATGTAGCATAGCTCTCTGGTGAAAAAGCACCCTTAGGACCGTTTATAGCTTACTATGTTTCGTCACCTAGGTGATTGCGCACAAATATCTTCATAACAATGTGAGGGTTTTTATTGTTATAGGTTTTGTTCTTATTAACAAAAACTTGCTTGCACACATTTATTTATCTATAAGGTACCTATATTGTTGATTACCTCCACTCTCCAATATTTCAGTCTTATTTTTGTATAATGGTAATAACTTGTCCAAAGAACGCTTATGCTTTAGTTCACGCAGCGCCATCTAGCGACATGTATGCGTAAACTTATCTGTAGCAACGCCCTAAGCAACTAGGACGCTACCAAAGTGCTTTTTAATCTTTTTTTATCATCTTGTTCTGGGGCTGGTGGCGTCATCTATTGAAGACGAATGGAAACAATATTCTTGTCATTGAAGCAAAGTGGTTTGAAGATAATTATAGGTATGTTATTGTTTTCATAAATAGGTTGGACTAGTGTTTTACTCACGAATTGGTTCGCGTAAATTATCATCATCATCATAAAACATAGCCATCTTTTCACCACCAGTAAAATCTGTAAATTCATAGTTCATACTGATTTTTACCGATTTATCTCAACTTCAGTTTCATACAAACTAATCTCATCATTCATCTCATCCCCCTCCTATTTCCGAACTATCTTATCCTCCTTAGGATCGTAATTCCAAACATGTTAGGTACCTACCGTCTTCATTTACCTGATCCAAAGACTTCGAATAATTATGACAATTTTTTCGTTTTTATTATTATTTAAAATTTGCAGAGGCGTAAGATAGTTTGCAGTCCTTACGCCTCTACAAATGGATTACGGATTACCTATAAAAGGTTTGGGATAAGGAAAGGATTGACGATAGGAATAAAGGAAAGGACTGGTAAGGGTACCTAAGAAAGAAATTCTTATATCGTATCCTAATACGAACCTTTTAATATGACAAACTACTTACTACATAATAAATTATAATATAACATTTAGGAATGATAAGTAACCTTCCGTGCCTTAATACTCCAGTCAGTACCGACATTCGAAATCGAAAATTTAACAATAATTCCAAAAGTTTTCAAACTTCGGTCAAGTGAATGGTAGGTACATTGGGACGACAATAAATCTCATTCTGCAACCTTGTCCGCAGTCCGGAACATTGTTAAAATTGCAATAAAACATTTTTTCTCTTTATTTTCGTGAAAAAAAATCCAAAAGCTCTGCAAACTTGGGGAAGTTTTCGATATAATATTTCATATCGCGTATTAAATTTGCAACTGCGGACAAGGTAGCAAAATGAGATTTATTGTCGTCCCAATGTACCATGCACTTGACCGAAGTTTGAAAACTTTTGGAATTATTATGAGTTTATTGTCTTGACTGACTGGAGTATAAAATGGAAACTAAAAGCTGTGGTGAATGACCAACAACATAACGCTGCCTTGCAATACTTATTCTAAACTTCAATAGTAAACATATTATTGGTAATCTCCATACCCCAAAGTAATCTTACAATGGTAAATGGATCTCAAGAAAATAAATATAAAGAGCACAGAAACGCAAATAGAATTTTCAAACTGAAATATAAAAAAATGTTATTTTTCACAATTATGTTTAAAAACTGTACAGCAGTGCGATAATACATAACCAAGTAAACATTTATAAAAATATTACCAAAATTTTTTACTCATCTATTTGTACATAACGGTTATTTAGTTAATTAAAAATCAAATATAAATTCATTTTCTTTGGTTAAAACAAGACGCAATTATTCAAAATCCATCCACTTAACTATAAGGTAGAAAAGTGGGCGTGGTATATGTGAGCGTTCCCGTGTAGGGGCGTGAACTAAATTATCCGTAACTGTTTGTCTGTGTTGTGCTTTTACCGCTAGACTGATTTGGATGAATTTTGATAAGTGGATAGAACATGGGGAAAACGATGAAGGTTTATGGTTTTTATTGATAAAATATTTATATCTTAAAATTTTAATGGGTATGAAATAATAATTATTGTAAAGAAGCCGTAGGAAGAAATTCCCGTCCAAAGTTATAATATAATTTTATGTAATTAAATTACATAAAACCAGGAATGTAGGTAAAGGGAAGGGTAAAAGAATGAAGAAGATAGGAAGGAATGCAAAGAGAAGTTTAGATAATCAAGCTTAGACTAGATAAAACACAAAGGGAATAGGTACCTAGGTATAAATTCTAAGGCTTAAAAACTTTCTAAATTCTAGTAACATATACCAAACACGTCACAAAACGATCACAGTTCATTCTGTGTTCTAAACCTATAAAGTTCTAACATACGAACTCACACTTCAATTCAATCAATTGTTTAAAAAACAAATACAACTAATTAAAAGTTCGAAACAAACGTACTTCGATTCGCAAAGGCGTGAAGGGCCAGCGAAGGGCGGGGCGGGGCGGCGCGGGGCGGGGCCTGCGGAGGGGAGGGGCAATGCGCAGACGCGCTCTCCTCCTCGATACTTATGAACTACGGGTTCGTACGGGATAATAATGTTATGTTTTTAATGAAATTAATGAAATTTGATAAATATGACGAGGAAAATGATCTCTTGGTGTTTTAAATGTGACACGTTATTTTTTATTGTAAGAGAATTATTGAAGTGAAACTTCTTAATCGGGGTTGAAAAAAAATTGAGTGAAACATTTTTTCGTTTCGCGTGACATTTTTCCGTTACGCGCCATATTTTTCTTACGACATTTCTGTAAAGTTGCATATAGTAAATTATTTTTTGAAAAATAAGGTCATAAAGAAGTTTCACTTCTTACGTGTGTACACTAGTAGGTACTACACGCACACATTTTTTTAGAATTATGTTAGAATTGTAGATACCTATGTGCAGGGTTTTGAGAAGAAATCTTATTTAAATAGTTTTAGAGATCAAAAAAATTTTTGAATAGGTAGGTACCTATGTACCTACATATTGATACGCGACTAAAATAAGCTCGTCGCAGGGAATTGAGGATATCAGAGATTCCACGAAATTCCTAGGGATTTACCATAGGAATAGCCTTGTTCATTACGTCTTTTTGCTAAAATTGTTTACTGATAGGTATGCGGTATATCAGTAAACAATTATTAACATATTATATACCTATGTTACGGCTAAAGGTAGGTGTGAACATAAACTTAAGATTAGCCGGCTAAACTTAGGTTTATTTTCGAGAAGCAGCTAAAGTTCGAAAACATGTTTGTTTGCGTCGTGATATTCCATCTTTAGCGAATAGCGAAAGCTTTAGATATTCGAAACGGCTAAAAATGTATTCGATGGGCGCGCCGGGCCGGTGGAGAGCTTGAGGGGCCCGCACGTAGAAAGCTGGTGGCTAGGTTAGGTTAGGTTAGAACTCTTAAGACCCGCACGAGCCGAGCGAGCGCAGCGAGCGTGCTGACTGCTGCGGCAGCAGCCGGCGAAGTGCCAGTTTCCTTCTACATTTTTAGCCAAGGGCCTGCGGTTACACTTAAGTTTAGCCGGCCAAAGATAGAACAAACTAGGTAACATTAACACCTCGTCGAAAATAAACCTAAGTTCAGCCGGCTAATCTTAAGTTTATGTTCTCACCTACCTTTAGCCGTAACATATATATAATATACCTACCTTTTTTTTGTAAGTGGGGAAATCTTGCATAGATACCCACAGTGGGCCACGGCCTCCGGGGGAGACGCCGTGAGTTATGTCGGATTTCTACCGACCAAAACCCCACTGTGTTCCGTCAAGCCGCATCAACGACAGGGCCACGGGGCCACGGGTATAGGTAGAATTCGTCCGTGCGACCCCATCAGCGGCAGCCCGTCGCCGGACCCAAACATTTACTGATATAGGTACCTAGTATACCTATTGTCGTTTCACTAAACTAAATCTAGTGAAATGAAGAATGACTGAAGTATCTTATTGGTCCCTCGTATGGTTGTTGGATTGGTTGGTTGGGTTAGTTTAGATTTTTAAAAAACTATACAGGAATAGCGCGGATACGGCTTCATCGACTGGTCACATAAAATTTTCCTATTAAAATAGCATGTTGCGAGTCGACGAGGCCTTTTCTATGTACTTAGTTTTTCAAAAACCTAACCGATCAAACCATTCAACCATACCTACCTACCTACGACTACGTGAGTGACCATTCTTACTTACATTTCATGTAGTACCTAAGTATAAGGTAGGTACCTATATAAGGTACCTATACGAGAAATGACTGAGTTTTCACAAACTAAAAAAATATTGATTTGTATGAGTCGGTCTGAGTCTTAAATCATTATTCATGATGACACACATTAAAAAACATAAATCTTTTTGTATTTACAAACTATCATCGTCCACGCCTTCTTCTAAGTTTTCTCATTATTTCATTCGTTAAGTTCTAGTTTTCAGTGTTATTAAGATTAATCATTGTTTGTTCAGCCGTTGCGGTAAAGGTGGAAAATATTTATATTTCAATAGGATACGTACCTACGTATAGGTAACTTACATACCTATTACCTACATACTATAGGTGTCTATTGCTTCACATTTGCGCGTTTAGTTTATGGCCGGTTTATAAGGGTTCAGGGACTAAATGCTTAGTGCTTGTCACTAATACTAAGTCCCAATATGTAAATTATGAGTAAGGTGCTCAGTATTCGGCGAATATTAGTGTGGGTGAATAGTACATGTGAAAAGAAATCGACCTTAGGTACTTACTAAGCGACAAGCGATAGGTACCTGACAGTGAAGTTGTCAAGTTACTCAGTGAATTACCTAGTCGCAAATACCTTCTATTAGGTAAGTCCTACGTGTACACCTATACGGTTACTTCTCACTTGTCAATATTGTTGCATAGTTGTGTGACAAGCACTAAGAGCACATAGTTACTAAGCGCGTGTATACCGCTAGGAAAAAAATATGTATTTAAAATAATGTTCGCGCCGTTCTCTAGTGATTCGCTTCTTGCTACTTCTGACGATGAATTTTTATGGATAGGTACCTACCTACTACTTATAGATTACCTTATTACACGGTTCATTGAAAGTATTTGATAGGTAAGTGGGTATACCATTATAAGAATTAATATATTGTCTTCATTTTTATATACCTAATAAGCAGGTCACAGATCATACTGTTATTATAGACGCGAAAGTATATGTATGAACGTATGTTTATTATGTACTCTTTTGATTTTAATGATATTTGGCAGTGATTTAGGTTATTGACCAGAATAATTAATACCTAAGCTTTGGAATAACTTCCTTATGGTCGCGATAGGTAGGTATATTCCGCGGGTGAAATCCAGCAGAACAGCAATATCATTATGGACATTTAACAATTAATAATACAAAATTCCTTTATGATTTTTATAAAAGCTCGTCCATCTCCTAAATTTATCTATACTCATATTATAAAGCTGAAGAATTTGTTTGTTTGTTTGTTTGAACTCGCTAATCACAGGAACTACTGGTCCGAATTGAAAATTTTTTTGGGTGTTAGATAGCCCATTTATAGAGGAAGGCTATAGGCTATACATAATATATCACCTAAGCCATAATTAAGAACCTACCCACCTGCCTACGTAGGTACCTACCTACCTACCTACCTAAGTATTTTTATTTAGATTTATGTAAAGTTTTTTAAATTAAATAAATTAATAAACTAGAGTTGAGTTTAATCTATTTTTTATGCAAATGATGTTTTTTCACAGTTTCATTTCAACACGAAAGCCACGCCCGACGGAGCCCCGTCTATTTTTCTGTTGGCTTGGTTAAAAATTTAAACAAATGAATATGTTCCGTGATGGTAATAAAAAAAAAAATGTTGTGTGGTTTTATGAAACCACGGTAAAAGTGAAACTGTTCGAACGGTTCCGAACACTGCTTTGTGTAGCGCATGTCGCGTGCCGAGTAGGTATGCCTACTCGGCAGCCGCGATACACGCGACATGCGCTACACAGACCAAAAAGTTTGAGACGATGTAATAAAAGTTTCACTTTAAAAAAAAAACAGATTAACTGTGTAGGTATAAATTAAAATAAACTACAGTAACCAAATTGTAAAAAAATATATTTTTTTTAAACTCCGCATAGGTGAAAAATATTTTTGATTATAACTAATTCATTTAACTTAGATAGGGTCATTGCGCTGGTTTTCGTCCAATTATAGGAGTTGCCAACTTTGTGATACGAAATAAATATTTTGGAGCACCCTTCCTTAAACATATTATATTTTTTTTAAGTCCTTATATAGTCTTCTTTAAGATAATATTAAGTGAAAATAAATCTTTTTGATGTATCTTTTAATTTAAATTATTTTCTGCAAAAGTAGGGTAAATGCTAGTTTTCGTCCAAAAAAACTAGTTTTCGTCCTAGTGTAAGCTAGTTTTCGACCACCGTGTAGAAAAAGGAGGGTAGGTCAACTATTAAGTTAAAAATCAATTACAGGTAAATATATACTTTTATTTAATTAACATCACAATTTCTCACTACCTTACAGGTTTAGTTTTACTTGTGGTTTTACTAATAATAATCAATATAATTAGTCAACACTGAGATTCTATGTAGCACTTGGCAGTCCTTATAGGCGTTAGTGATGACTGTATAATCATTCGTAATAAAGAAAGGAATGCGTTCCTTACAATGTAAATGAATCAAGTAATAATTACAGGACTAAGAAATAACATCAAAAAACAGAAATATTCATTCTAACAACAAAAATTTTCATTCTAATACTTTGTTTATCAGATGAAACGTACTATACACACACAGCCATATAATAATATGGTATATTGGTATATTCTTCAGTGTACGCAGCGTCTTTTTTTTCTAGATTTATTAGACTCCTTCGAGGCCATCTAAAAACAATAAGATCTTTCTGAGGATACGTTGAGTACCTAAGTATAATAAAAAAATACTGCATTGGCAAAACAGACCTAGAATAAAAGATGATACTCAAGTGAATGATAATCAAGAAAAATATAGTTTATTTATGTCTGACCTACCCCCATTTATGCTACGAATAATTGACTCTACTTCACATAAGGAGAATGATACATGACTGAATGAATGACAATATTATGTACCTACAACACTCTGGCCCTCACCAATTATTTATAAGGAAGATACTGAATAGAAAACTCTTCAATACGTAAAAATAGACGAAAAGTAATGCAAAAGAATAGCTATATTTAATTTTTGTCTACTCCAATACTCATTCATGGACGAAAACTAAAACATTTAAAGCTAAATTTAGTTTTCGTCCACTTCTTTAAATATTTTTTTATTTTGGCAGCACTGACATGGCAGTGGACGGAAACCAAAAAATCTAAACTAATAGCAGTAAAGATCACTTCGGGAGAAACTATTCAGTATTTTAAAGGTCCGATAAAGTAAAATGACCCTAACAAATATTCACTTAGCTGTTTGAGTTTCCGTCCACTTGGACGAAATCCAAATATTTTGAGAATTTGGTAACCTAGTATCCGTCCACTTAATATTTCGAAGAGTATTATAAAAAAGTATGATAAACACGTATAATTGCGTTTATTATGCTTATAAATAAACATACGTACCAAAAACATTACGTAAACTAGCTAAAACAGTGATTTACCTTACCATGAACTTTTCTCGCCGGCAAATTTTTCTCTCGCGCGATGACATCTGCAAGGCACGTTTGCGAAGCGGCCACTTTTACGTTAATTTTTTGAACTCTCTTCTTGTCAAATCAAATTTTCATGTTGATAGTACTGTTGCTTAAACATTATGGACCGTAAAAAGTGCAAACTTGCGCGGGAAGGTAGGTTTGTATTCAAGTTTTACGCACGTGATTGTAGCAGGTCAGTCAAATGGACGAAAACTGAAGCTGGACGGCAAACCAGCGCAATTACCCTAACTTGTTTTACAAACTGGATTTATCTAATTTGAATAAAAAATAAAATAAATATCCTCTCATAAAAAATCCAAATCAAAATTTATCAAGATTTACAATCTACGACATAAAACCGGTTCGCGGTTGTTTTATCTTTTCTATAAAATAAAGCAATATTTGAATTCATTATCTATAGATGGACGATTTCAAAACATTTAATATAAATGTCTATCGTTATTTGGAAGAGTTTAGAAATGAAATAATACGGATTTCGATGTAAATGAGATTGTAGATCGGGTTTGGTGGCGTCGAACCGGCGCCACGGCCGTCGCTTTAGGCCTAAATTGTAGCGTGATTCTCACTGAATTCTGCTCGCCTGGTACCCGCGCACCAAATATTTTTTTTTTTCACTTTGTTATTTACTATTTTCATCGAGATTCGAGAGCAAAAATAAATAAAAAATACAGAACGGCCATAAAATCTGTGATAAAATGGTGTGCCTACTGTTATAAAAAATGAAGTATAGAATAGAATAACGAAACGTTTGCTGTTTAATTTTTCAACAAACAAACACTTCTTGAGTTCTTAGTACCTACCTAACTTGTTTTGTTACTTTGTGCTTGTTATTTTATAATTAATATTATATTTGACATTTACAATTACAATTTACAAGAAAAACAGAAAAGTCTATGGGTATTTTTGTTCATAAGATCATATTAAATTCAGCCAGTAATTTATATTCTAGGCTCCTACCATAATGAAACATAAATATTTACTCTCATTTACTCTCATAGAAAAATATAAATAATAAATAGGATAGGACCTTAAATTGTTATGATCGTAGCGTAGGTACATAATGAAAGCTATTTTCAAAACAAAAGAAATTAATTAACAGTACCTACTTATTTATAAAGTTATTCGTAGTAGGGTCATTGCGCCTGTTCGCGTCCACATGCCTATTCGCGTCCATTTTGCGGATATCTTTTAGAAAATTCACGAAAATAAGTATACTTTAAGTAAAATTGTACTAAGAAAAATTTCCTATGTAGCGGCTTTATATATTTAGGATAGCGGAAATTAAACACCGGATTGACAACCTCTTTATATTTGAGCCAATTTAAGACTGAAGTACAATTAGTGACACAATACATATTAATGATATATGATGCATGACCTAATAAGTAAGCTGTAATGTGCTGACGGCACATAGCTTTCCCCTAAATTTGGAAAAAAATTATACATTGAAAATTTTTTTTAACATTAATTAATATTACTTGTATAATATAATAATCATCACAAACATAAAAAATAATCCTTATACATCAATAAGCATGAACTTTAAATTTCTAATTTCAAATTCTCTTATATAATCGAAAAAGGTATATATAATAAAATGTATATAAAACTAAAAGTGTGTATAGCAAAAAACAACATTATACAGTTAAAAATGTAAATAAAACAATAGAAATAAATGTAAAAATAAAATTGAAAAGTTTATATAAACATAATGCATTAATAAAATAAACATGTACTTCTAATTACAATTTAAATCTTACGACAGGTTTAACAATGCGACCTGATCGTGTTACAGTCGGCAAGTTGTTTACATTAGGCGCTTGCGCTACCGTATTCGGACTATAATAATTGTCATCAATGTTTATTATAAAGGCTGGTTTAAGTCGATCAATACTAATTATGTTCTCTTTGTCTGCCTGTAATATTTTGAAATATTTATCATTTCTTTCCAAAACTTTGTAAGGTCCTTGATATGGAGGTGTCAGCGATTTAACCATTTTGTCACAACGTACAAATACATGTGTGCATTTTTGCAATTCCGGGTGAACAAATATATTGCGTTTACTGGACTCTCTTTTAGGAACTGACGATATGTTGTGTATTTTCTCACGCAGTTGGCTAAGGAATGTTTCAGTCTCGGAAATATTAGGCTTTTGCAGCTGGAAAAAATCTCCGGGTAATCTTATTGCTTCACCATAAACCATTTCGGCGGCACTTGTCTGAGTGTCGTCTCGTAGACTCGCCCTTAGTCCAAACAAAACAGATGGTAATTGTCCAACCCAGTCGACTGTATTACCTCTACACATAAGAGCTGTTTTTAATACTCTGTGCCATCTTTCTATAGCACCGTTCGCTTGCGGGTGATATGCACAAGTCCTTATCTTTTTAATACCCATTCGCTTTGATAAATTTGTAAATAAGCTTGACTCGAATTGTCGTCCTTGATCGGTAGTTATCCGTATAGGACATCCAAACCGACAAATCCATCCTGTATAGACAATTTCAGCTACAGTCTCTGCTGTAATATCTTTTATGGGAAAAGCTTCTGGCCATGAAGTACTTCTGTCGATCATGGTTAGAATGTATCGATAACCATTGCAATATTGTAAAGGACCGACGATATCGATATGTAAATGCTCATATCGGTCGCTTTTCGTAAAAGTTCCAGTAGGTGAAATAGTATGCCTATGCACTTTAGAACGTTGACACTCTATACATGCACGTGTCCAATTGGTAACATCTTTGTTTATAGATGTCCATATAAATCTGTCTCGCAAGAGTCTTCGTGTCGTACGTATGCTAGGATGACTAATTCCATGTATGGCGTTGTAAGCCGATATACGAAATTCTTCGGGCAAATATGGTCTTGCGTTCTGCATAGTTACATCACAATACACAGGCATGTTACTAGGTGGTAAAATTATCTTTTTAAAGTTTAGATTTTTCGATTGTAGTAATAATTTGAGTTCCTCGTCATTTTCTTGTGCTTTAGCTAGTTTTTCATAATCGATGGGCGATGGCATATCTATTGTAGCTATCCTTGATAAAGCGTCAGCCACTACATTTTCTGATCCGCTTATATGCTCGATCGATGTACAAAATTGCAGTATGAAATCGAGATGACGTAATCTTCGCGGCGTATCATTTTTGCTGATTGTATTATTTTTGAATGTATGAATTAAAGGCTTGTGATCAGTATACACGGTTAATGGTCTGCCTTCGACCATATATCTAAAATGTTTTATAGCCATGTATATAGCTAGCAACTCTCGATCGAATGTACTATAGCGTTGTTGCGCTTCGCTTAATTTTTGCGAAAAAAATCCGAGAGGCTTCCATGAGTTTCCTTCTCTCTGTTGAAGTACTGCACCGGCACATGTGCTAGAACAATCAGTCATAATAGCAATAGACGCGTTTGCAGCGGGAAATGACAATGTAACGGCACTTTGAAGGTTTTGTTTACATTGCTCGAAGGCTGCCGATGCTTCATCAGTCCATTGTATCGGACTTTTATCTTTCTTACCGGAGTTATGAATATATTGATTAAGCTTTGACTGTATTTCTGCAGCATGAGGTAAATGACGTCTATAGAAATTTAGCATTCCTAGAAATCGTCTTAATTCTTCGACTGTCTGTGGTTTTGGGTATTCTTTTATGACCTTGACCTTATCTTCCAATGGTTTTAATCCTTGTTGTGAAATGTTAAATCCCAAAAAACTTAATTCCGTTTTGCCGAATTCACATTTTGATAAGTTGATAGTGATTCCAAATTCATTCAAACGTTCGAAAACCATTCTTAAGTGTTTTGTATGGCTCTGGTGTCCTGATGATGCAATGATGACGTCATCAATGTAGGAAAATAAAAATGGAACGTTTTCCTCGCTTTTCTCGCCATTACTATTTTCGGAATTAGTTGGAAAGTGAAGGTCACGGAACACAACGTTGTTTAAAAATCGTTGGAATGTCTGCGCTGCATTTTTCAGACCAAAAGTCATTCTTTTGAATTCATATAAACCAAAGGGTGTAGTTATGGCTGTTTTCTCAATATCTGATTCGGCGACACCAATATTATGATAGGCACGTTGTAAATCTAGCCTTGAAAATATAGTTTTTCCTGCCAATAGGTATGTACAGTCTTGTATACGCGGTATGGGATATCTGTCCGGCTTAGTTATAGCATTTAAGCGTCGATAATCTCCACAGGGTCTAATATCTCCGTTCTTTTTCATTACTACATGTAAAGGACTGGCCCAGCAACTTTTTGAAGGTTGACAAATCCCCATCTCTTGCATTCGCTGAAATTCTGCGCGAACTTTATTGTATTTGTCAGGCGGTAGAGGTCGCGGTCGCGAAAATACGGGTGGGCCGCTTGTTTCGATGTGATGGACTATAGAATGTCGTGGAGTCTCTATGAAACGCATTGGCTTAGTTATGTTCGGAAATTGCGATAACAGATCACTATATTTATGATTAAAGTCGATTGTGTTCACTGGTATATGTTGACTCAAAGTTACTGAACCGATTACACATAAGTTTGTAACTGTATCAATTAATTTTTTGCGATGAATGTCCACTAAAAGTTTGTAATGTCCTAAAAAATCAGCACCTAATATTGCTTGTTTCACTTCGGCTATAATAAAAGTCCACCGGTAAGGTCTACGTAATTTTAAATCTAATGTAAGTGTCTTTACACCATAAGTCTTTATAACGCTTCCGTTAGCAGCGTATAACTCGTAATTATCGCACTTCGGTCGCTTATGCAGAGTTTTAGTTACAGGTATCACTGATATATTTGCTCCCGTGTCAATTAAAAAATTTAGTCCCGATGTTCTATCGGTAATGTTAAGGCGGTGCGATGGCTTAATAGTGCAAATCTCCGCCTGCGATTGCACTCTTTTTAGTTTTCCTGCTGTTTAGTTTTTTTATTCCAAGCACACGGCTCTATACATTTGTTAGCTCTATAATAAAATCGCGCGTGGTAATAACAAAGACTGTCGGCGCTCCGCGGCTCACGCCGTATCATGTTACGTCCACGGGATATAGGACGATAGCGATTATGAATATTATTATTTCGTTTTCTGTGACGAGTTGTTTCCATATTCTGCAATTCAATTATTTGTCTTGATAACTGAGCTACTTGCTCTTGTAGTTTGCGAATATGGGATTGTTCGCACCAAAATTCTGATGATGTAGCTGTTCTCTCGGATGCTGTGCTTGCTGACGGAGCTCTATTTTCAGTTGTCATTTTGTAGGTATATTCTTATGGCTTCGTGTAAAGTCCGGGGTCACGAAATACGTTGTCAGGTTGTCGTGTTGTCAGGCGTTGTTGTTTGTCAGGTGTTGTTGTCGGGGTCACCAAATTGTAGCGGCTTTATATATTTAGGATAGCGGAAATTAAACACCGGATTGACAACCTCTTTATATTTGAGCCAATTTAAGACTGAAGTACAATTAGTGACACAATACATATTAATGATATATGATGCATGACCTAATAAGTAAGCTGTAATGTGCTGACGGCACACCTATAATACCTCAATGTATAAGAGACATGCACACATATTCAAAAAAAGCCTGCGCATCGCCTATCCTATTTAAAAAAAATATTTAATTTTGGCTATTAAACGAAAGAGCTTAAACGCGCGGGATTTTGAGAAAAAAATAGTGCGCAGCGTCGCGTTCAACGGTAAGTATCTTATTGTTAAATGTGAATTTTTGAATATGTAACTGTTTCTTTACTTTGCTAACAAAACATGGATTAGTATGGATTGTAAATCAGCTTATATCTTTTACAATTAATAGCTAAAATAAGGTGGACGCGAATTACTACACCGAATTTTTACAACTTCCATTTTGCGTCCACGGTGGGCGCAAACTATACATATAGTGCATAACAATAGAACATATTGCGTCCACGTTGTTTTTCATTACATAGCAATGAATTGTTTGTTAAAATATGTATTTAAAATAGATTGTAAATTTTCGACTAAGACTACAAGTTGATAATTTAAATTTTCATTCAAATTAGCAAATTTTTACGCTATTTTTTCATTTTAAAATGGGTATTCTAAGAGACTAGTATCTTTGAGAATGAGAGTCAATAAGTCTGTGGTTAAGAAAATAATAGTATATACTTAAACAAAAAAGAAATTTAATAGAAACTAAAAAATAGGGTAGGTAGGTAATCTTAATAGAACTTATTATTATTTATTTACTTAGCGTAACTTTGTTTTTTGTTAATAATGAGAAGATAAATATAAATAAGTTTTTCCAGTTTCCTTACAGTGAATGTTGATTTTAGGGTTCCGAACCTCAAAACGAAAAACCGGAATCCTTGTAGGATCACTTTGATATCCGTCCGTCTGTATGTCCGTCTGCCGGTCTGTCTTTCTGTCAAGACCCTTTTTCTCAGTAACGCGTGGAAGTATAAAGCTGAAATTTATATTGAATACTCAAGTCTACGGTCCCTTGAAGCAGTGAAAAAATCAAACTTATAAGCCAAAGTAATCAAAAGATACAGCCGTTTATGCTGCAAATTTTCGCAAATTACGACATTCGCAAGGGAATCAAAACCTACAGGGTACTTTACGTGAACACAGACACTTGAAGTTTGGTACGAAGCAACGTCTTATAGCACAAATAAGGGAAACATTGAAAAAATAATCATTTGCAGTTAAAACATATGAAAAACAAACAGGTTAATACAGAACCCTCGGTGTGCGAGTCTCACTCACATTTGACCGGTTTTTATTAAATAACTATATTCGTAAATAAATAATGTATTAAAGTCTAATTTTTATTTGCATTTATCTGATAAAAAATCACCCAATACACTCTTAATTCCTTTTCTAAGCTGGTGGACGCGAACTGGTCCACAGGTGGACGCAATCTGGAATTTTTGGACGCGAACTGGGTAAAACGCCTAATTCTGCTATTTGTCTAGATAAATAAAAACCACATGATATTTCCAAGACAATTGAAAGTAAATCTTAAAATAGACTATGTAATGCACACGTTACATAAATTTTGCGTTGAAATTTGTTCTGGAACAATTTTATTTTCTCCTTCAAACTTTCCAACTGCACTAAGTGGACGCGAACTGGCGCAATTACCCTAGGTAGATACCTAATACCTACCTTAGTAGGTACTAGGTACTAGAGTTAGAGTAGTATTAGAGTTTGAAAATTATTCACATATTTTCTAAGCTATAAATACCTATGTATACCTACTTACTCAAAATATATTTCAATACGAGCAATCCTCGAATATTCAACGCAAAATTTGCTTGATTTTTCAAATGAGACATTAGTCTAAATAATTTGAAAGAAAATAACTAAATTGTAACGCATAGTAGGATAGTACAGTACTTAGTAGTGGCACGTAGTGGCTTACTAAATCATTCATCAATGAAAATTAATTCAGATAGAATCAGCCGCTTTCTCGCAGGTCACGCGTTGCACACAGCACAATAATCACATCCGTTCTTTTCTGAATGCACAATAGTACGCGTGTCTCGTTCTATCCCACGCGCGATGCATATCGATGTCCTTGTCAGCACTCAGCCGCGCGACGTTGCCGGTTCGTGCCGCGCCGACTGTCGTTGTGACCTTGTCACGCTCTACTAGCAATAACGTTAGGTATTTAAAATATAATATTTAACATTCATTAAAACGAATGAATGGTGTTTCAATAGATTTTTTTCTTGGTTTTATTAATGTGGAATGTTTGCTCTTATTCGTATAGCATAGATAATATAATTAATATACATATTGAGTTAATTAACATGTCCGCGTAGTTGGCATTAGTTGTAGTTTTTAAATAATGATTATGGGTTGTTTGGAATATTAATAACTAGCTGTGCTTCGTGGTTTCACCTGCATTGCTCCGCTCTTGATGGTCCTAACGTGATGATAAGCTTATAGGTAGGTAGGTATAACCTTCCTCGATATCGGCTACCTAACACCGAAATAATTTTTCAAAGCGGACCAGTAGTTCCTGAGATTAGCGCGTTCAAACAAACGAACTCTTCAGCTTTATCTAGACTAATATTATAAACAAAAAACTTTGTTCGTTTGTTTGATTGTAAGGCTCATAAACTACTGGACCGATTTCAAAAATTCTTTAACCATTCGAAAGCTACATTATCCACGAGTAGTATAGGATAGGTTTTATCCCGGAAATTCCACGGGAACAGGAACTATGCGAGTTTTTCTTAGAAACCGCGGGCGTAGCCGCCGGCGTAAAGCTAGTAATACAATATTGTAATACTGTGGTAATCTTAAATCTTAATATATATAAATCTCGTGTCACAATGTTTGTCTTCAATGGACTCCTAAACCACTTAACCGATTACAATAAAATTCGCACACCATGTGCAATTCGATCCAACTTGAGAGATAGGATAGTTTAAATCTAAAATCGTTTTTGAGAAAGCGGGCGAAGCCGCGGGCGGTAAGCTAGTACATTATACATACCTATATAAGTATCAGTATAGATATTATATAGCCTATAACCAACCTTCCCCGATAAATTTTTTATTATGATCTTTCTTTCTTTCTATAAATGGGCTATCTAACACCGAAATAATTTTTCAAAGCGGACCAGTATTTCCTGAGATTAGCGCGTTCAAACAAACAAACAATCAATCAAACAAACTCTTCCGATTTATAATATTAAGTATAGATTATTGTACTAGCTGTGCCCCACAGTTTAACCCGCATTGCTCCACTCCTGTTGGTCTGAGCGTGATGATGTCGTGGCCATATCGTAGATTTGCTCATTTCATGAAATGATCAATCATTTCGTGAAATGGTCGCATTTCATGATGATTTCATTTCATTTGACCATCGCTTCGCCTGATGGAAATCGACAAGCGAGGTCTAGGATGGAGCAGGCTGACCTAATAAATGACTTTTTTCTTTTAAACAAGTCCAGAATCAGGAAACACGGAGGCTTGATGATTGTTTCATTCCTAACTGGTACGCACGAGAAAGGATGAAGTATAACGCTTAGTGCGTAGGTATATAGGAAGAATGTCGATGACATAGAGGTGGGCAGGTACCAGGTTGTGCAATTCTTCAGCACATTCTCCCGATGAATCTTGTAGAAGACTGCCAAACTAGCCATTTTTCGAGGATGTTCTAAGCTGTGCAATTTCGAGGTGGTAAGGGCTTCATTCCCGATAAGCCTAATCGCTCGTTTTTCAATCGAGTCCAAATCGCTAAGTTGTTATTTTGCCCAGCCCACTGCCCAAAAGTGAGAACAATACACCACACCACACCCGACCGAACTTGAGCTTTATAAAGGCCAAAGCATATTATAACTATTTGTCTGTCAGTTTCTATGTACGTCATGGCTCCCAATGATAAAATCCAGTGTAATGAGTCTTGTTTAATAATTAATGTACGAACTGTTGGAAAAAAGTTCGTTGACTAGGTAATTAATAAACAACGGTACCTATCTAAGATAATACATACCTACATCTTTAACCATAGCTTTCATGGGTTTATCTAATAGAATCTCGGATTCTCCGTTTTGCTAATGGATGCTTTTACCTATATCGTTTTCATTTCTTTGTGCTAGCTTTTGCATTGTCATCACTACCATTATCATCAGTTCTTATACAGTATGGAAGTAAAATTTATTATTAGTTTAATAAAGTAGGTAAGTAGGTACATCAGTAAACATAATCATAATATGATTTGACCATTTCCATTTGAGTACGATTTGCTCAATGGTCAATGGAAAATCAAATATAATAGTTTGGAGCAGATTGCTATAGAACCACCTCTTATTCATTTACATTACCCTTATTAATTTATCATTTAAGACAACGAGTATTTCACCGTATTTCTTAGCTCATTGTGCTCGCTGAATTTTCCCTGCAAGTAGCACGGTCAACGTTTTCATTATTCAAGCGCAATAATTATGGCACAGCATTATGCATCCTATTGTTAAGATTGAAGAACGGATTTCCCTTGATACATTTGTGATGTACGATGTTGTGTTGGTGGACCTGTATGTCTTGGTTTATTTGTGACTGCGGTAGGCGGGCGCTCAGATGCATCGTATTTTTTTTATATTTCTTTTGTAACTCGAGGCTTCGCTCAGATTTAGACCACGTTTCCTGCTATTGTATGGGATTTTTCAATTAATGGCCTTTCTTTTACTGGTTTAACAGGTGATTTATTTTTTGCATGTTCTGTAGGATGAAATTGAATCTTTGTTTGGTTGATTGATGTCGATTTAGTGTGTTTTGATTGTTTTCTGGGTTCGTTCTAATTAAATGAAGGGTAGCACTGGCTTTATTTCACTGATAATATCGGTATGTTTCTATTGAAGGTGTTAATTGGACACTTGATTGTTTGTTTAGAACTTTTCTATCGTTAGAAGTTAGAACATTCTCGATTATTTTCGATGTGTAGGTATTTTGAAATGAAACTGCAGCCATTAAATCCCAATACTTAGCATATTAATTTTATTGCAGTTAACACGACGTAACTTAGCATCTCCTAAATCATATTTACATATTGCTATTGATTTTTATAACATTAAAAAACCATTAAATAAAAGAAACACAAATGGAAAATCTTGTGATAGCTATTATACATGATACCTATTAATAATTAAATAATTAATTAAAATGTATCCAATACTAAATTCTATCCAAATGAATAATTAATCCTATTCCAAGGTACAACTAGCGCCATCTATGTCAATATATTCGAACTACGTCCTACATTAGAAACGGTCATGTCTATCGGCACATAAATGCGAGGGAGCGAGATATCCGGCTGTGGGAGAAAGGGATAGAACAAAAACAAACTCTTCCCATCGATTGCGGAGGTCAACTCGCGCATGTCAAGTATGGACGGCTGATTACTATGAAATCTCGACTCGATTGATTCACGAATTAAAAATAGAAATAAAATATGTTTATACTTTTTTTTATTAGTATTGTAATAGTTTTATTAATAGCACATACTACATACTAAGGTTAGAAATAAATAGATAATAATCTACGCATATTATGTAGCACTCAATTATATTGCTCGCCGAGCCAACTTTTTGAGCGATTCCTAAATCAGCTCACTGCTTACTTTTTTTTAAATGTGTAGTTCTAAAAGCTTATCTGAATGTATATTGTATAATATTACATTGAGTTAAATTAAAAGACGGATCGAGAGTGAAGTCACGGGCTTCAGCTAGTAGTATGTACACGAGTACTCAATAAAATAATATTATGTATTATCTTTTCATCTTTATTCAAAATCATCCAACGGATTCAGAAATATTAAAATGTTTAATTCCGCTTAATCAAAGAAAAGCAGTGACCCGAGCAAAATAATCAGTAAAAGCGTAGATATTCAAAAACAAATTCAGTACTGGCAAGTGCATAAATATATCTATCCAATATCTACCCTTGATATAAAGGTATTCGAAAAACTCTATTTTTTACTCTACAAAACTGTGATAAGGTTCAATTTGATTTGAGATCCTTTGAGTAAAAAAGGTATGTCAAGAATTTCTCACTTTAGTGTGGGTGTTTAATTGACGCACACATTTCTATCAATAATTGAATTACTATAATAACTCGATCCTTATTTGAAGTTTTTTTTTTATTAAACTTATTCATACTTTACAAATGCTTGTGAGATTACAGCGAGATACAGAATCTTGGTACCAACTATTGTTGAGGCTGCGGCTGGAATCGATCTAACAGACATCGGCTTTACACGGTATTATTTTCTAAAAATTGAACTGCCTACATAGTTACAAAGTTAAAAATATCTTATTTTTTTCCTTCTCCTTAATATAAAAATTGTATTAAAACGTTATATTCATAGGGATCACAATCGAGTCTGTGGAATTAATATTCAATACAATAAATATATCCCTAATTACATACGAATTGGAAATATAAAAAAACATTAAATCTGGAAAACTAACTGCTGGATATCCTCGGACAGATCGTGAAAACTCCCGTACATGTACATCGCGTTTCGCACACTGACAAAATTCTTACATAAACACATGAATTCTACATAGAAATACATTTTACGATCTGAAAACGCACACATGCGCGCGGGTGCACGCAATTTTCACCCTAAAGGTTGCCCTACATTCAGTGATCCAGGACATAACCTCAAAATATGAGTTTTTGGTTCACGAAGATCAAGTTAATGTAGAAGCTAGTGTTCAGTGGATTTTTATTGTTGAATGAATTAAATGTACGTTCGTTTATGTCTGTGTTGGTTGTGTGTGATAAGTCTGTCATTGTAGTGCGCTTTTCGTGTGAACCGGTCCTCAGAATGCGTGATCTGATAACATTATTCGGCAATTTATGATAGTGTGGTGACAGTGTTAAATGACTAGGGGAGCGTAGAAGAAATGAGTGTGAGTATATATGTATATTATATTGTTGTATATTCAAATGTTTCGCCACTGTTGCGGATGTGTTATCTTATCTGTATAATGTATTGTAAGTACGGTCATTTTGGTGACATGAATTGTTCGAGTACCTAATCTCTTTTCGCTTGTTTAAATAAAAAACTTTTATAAATAATAGTTGGCTTTAATGCTTATCACTTAAAATACATTTAGAAAAACACATCATGTAAAACTATTTAAAAAATCATTAAATTATTCACGGTACATATAAATCTCACTTTAGTTCTATACTACATAATATTATTTTAATCTACACAGCATTATTTGTCGTTAAAAATCATTCTAATTTAATAATTTTCAACACTCTTTTACATACACGCAACCTTAATATCTTATAAACTAAAAAAATAAATACGTCAATATCTATCACATAAAACCTAACAAAAGAAAGACAATTACTTCAGACACCAATCATTTAACATCTCACTGTCTTTTCGTCATGAATAAAAAAAGTGAAATCGATAGATTCTAAATGGCTCCAATTAGGGGAAGGGACACCGGTTGAATGTTGACTTTACATTATTGGATGCTTTGCCGTCTAGCAAAATGAAACTGATTGTTTTAGGTTATTTTTAGAATTTTAGACGTGTTTTACGCAATTGTTATTTTTTATCAAATGTTTGATGAATTGATTTTTATTTTTGGTATAAACATGAACATGTTGTAGAAACATACCTAGGTATTTTGATTGACTTATTTTATACATACGTCATTTTATTTAACAATTAAATTTGAAAATACATACTTAACTTTCATAAAAAGCTTATGGAAACAGCTGAGCATATAATAATATTTATTGAGTTTATCGACATCTCATTATTATTTTTTTAATGTCAGTAGGTATCTATCATATTAAAAAATATTCTTACTCGATAACATAATAATATCTATTATCTACCTATCATGGACTTATAAAATATAATACTGTGTAGTCTGTCTTATACAGGAATTTTTTTAACGTAGATCAAAGACTCTACAAGCTCTACGTGTGGATTTTTTATTCAATATTTTATTTTAAAATCATGTTTGTAATTTAAGCGGATTATGCATGGATTATATCATAACGAAAGAGAGAAAAAAAGAAAGAAGAAACCTTATTTATTTTTCAAATTTGAGGTCGATCTATAAAATGCAGTGAATTCCTGAAAGCACTTGCTCTGAAGGTTTAATAGTGTTTAATGTAATTTGAAAGAGATGGCGCTGTTTTCAAACCTAGTGTAGATAATTTAAAGATAATTTTAATTTTACGATAAATACGTATAAAATAGAAATTGTTAAATACGTGCTGTTAAACAAAATATTAACATATTACATGAATGTTTTCAAATCATTTCAAACTATAAAATATTCAAGACGACCATTCGTAACAATAATAGGTAAGGTACTACGGTCATCGCATCGGTATCTTCAACAAGTGAACAAGACGCTTGTCTTCGAGGAGACTCCACATTTTCTTCAGTCTCTTTGAGAAGGAATCAAAGCAAATTGTATTTATTTTTTAACCGACTTCAAAAAAAAGGAGGAGGTTATCAATTCGGCCGGTATATTTTTTTTTTTATGTATGTACACCGATTATTCCGAGGTTTCTAAACCGATTTACGTGATTCTTTTTTTCTTCGATGCGGGATGGTGTCGAATTGGTCCCATAAAAATTTTATTCGGATAGGCCCAGTAGTTTTTATTTTATGAGCATTTTTGTCTGTAGGTATTTGTAAATTTTGCGAGTGCAAGTTTGAAGTCGGTTGTTTTTAACGCAGTTATCACTAGTTCCAAAAAATGTTGCTCACGGCGTTCTTGTAATTCATCGAATTATAATACCATTAATTTGAGTAATATTCCCAGAAACAAACCTCTCAATAAGCCTGTAATGTATAATCCCGCAAGATTTCATATTTTGCGATATTCATTTTGTTATTATCTCAAAAAAATCTACATCAAAGAGTGTCCTCAAAGGAAAGTGATACAGATCTAAAAGCTTTTAATAAATATGTTTCCTCGTTGGTTCTTATTTTGTGAATTTTAAGTTCAAGAACTGAGGATAATATGTCATGAAATATAAACAAGACATCTTTCGTAGCTATTACAGACGTACCTATTTTATTTTACGTACCTAGGTACATTTTTTTGAGAACTTCAATTATTGAAATACATTTCTACATACATTCTAAATACATTTAGAAACAAATCGAACCTGTAGCTAAGAAGTGCTCAAAATTAAAAGTAAGTTGTCTGACCGATTTACGACCATTTTGGAAAATATCGAAAGTGAGGCAACTATTTAGGAAATGTACCCTCTACAAAAACTATTCAATTTCATTTACATAGAAAAAGGTGCTTTATGAATTTAAATGAAAATATTAGTTTCCCAAAAGCATACGTATCTCTTCTTAATTTAATTTAATTTTCTTCACATTTTACTATACAGGCACAAATAAAAAGGCAATTAATCATACTCTGTTTTAAGACATTCTAAAATAGTCTACTTTAGTGTTATTACCAGTAACATAAACCGTTCCACTTTGAGAAGCTATAAACATTTATATTCGGATTTAGTGCTAGCAATTTCATATTTTTAAGAGTGAGAGGAGATATGTATATTTTGATGAAAACGTACATTGCAGTTTTCTAAAGTTCTCCAGCAAAGATTTTCCAGCCTAAGTACGTACAAACTAAAATAAAAAAATGTGTGCGTGTAGGAACTAGTGTACACACGTAAGTGAAACTTCTTTATGACCTTATTTTTCAAAAAATAATTTACTATATGCAACTTTACAGAAATACGTCGAAGCACGCGTGGTAGGGATTATGAAAAAGATGGCGCGTAACGAAAAAATGTCACGCGTAACGAAAAAATGTTACACTAAATTTTTTTCCAACCCCGATAAAGAAGTTTCACTTCAAAAACAGTTTTCTAAATTCCTGCTTAGTTTCTCAAATGTTTACAAAAGGCAAATACAAAAAAGCAATTAAAAGATACCATACAAACCAATATGGGCTATGTCACTGTTTAATTAATTTACGGCGAACCAAAACCGCAGCAGCTAATTACATGAGAATTGGTCAGACATTTGTTTTGTGACGTTAAAAGGGTGATTTAAATAATTTACTTCTACATTCATTAATTCAAATTGATATTGCAATCCAGTAAAAAGTAAAAAGATATACAAACACGGTACTCTTCTTTATTAAACAGATCCAGTAGGTACCTACTACGTAGATACTAAATTTTATTTTATCGTAGAGATCGAAAGAATTCTCGGAGAAAAGGCCTAAAGCTATCTGGGCTTGAATTTAGATCCAACAGTGTCCCTTTCAGACAATGCCTAGTATACCTCTACCTACACGGACTGAATTTATTTGGGGATTTGGAAAACTAACATTATTGTGTATAGTTCAATATAAAGAGAAATAATAATTGTTTTGATGCCAAATAGCCATGCTTTATTGTAGAACTTAAAGGTTAAATTAGTATATATTTTGATAAAATCTGCGAAGTCAATAAGTAAAATGTAGGCTCCTTTTTAAAAAATGAAACTTGAAAGTGAATTTCACGCAATACTTAAAATGCACGGCATGCCACGGGCGAAGTGCTATTCACAAAATAATAGGATTTTGAACCTTCATCTTGCTATCATTCGTTATTCCCGCGTCTCTGGGGAGCAAATTTCATCAAAAAGATTGCCATGTAGGCGTCATTGAATTATTTCCAAACGCAATTATAATATACCATTTGCGTCATATTCGTCGCTAACTATGTACGTCACATAACTTTTAGCTTGCGTAAGAACTGAGACAGGTTCTGATAAAACAAATAAGTATATTTTTCTTCTCACGAGTCTTAAATTTTCTTATGTCAACTGTTTAACTGTAATTTCATTTCTGTAAAGTAAAAAAAGTTATGTCGAACTTTAAAAAATACCAATTAATAAAAAGAAATAAGGAGCTTTGGTTTGTTAGATTTATCTTCTATACATATAATAAATCTGTAGAAGGGTCAATTCTGTACATTGAAAATATTGAAAAAATAAATAGCAGGGGGTGTTACTGGATCGATACCAAACCCAAATATGTGATTAAAAAAATTTTTGTCTGTCTGTCTGTCTGTCTGTCTGTATGTGAAGGCATCACGTGAAAACTAACGGTTCGATTTCGATGAAACTTGGTATAATTATACCTTATTATCCTGGGCGTAAAATAGGATACTTTTTATCCTGGAAAAATACGCAGAAAAAAATTAATCTTAATTTTTCAGTTTTATCCATAGACGTTGTTCTGTAGAACCGCGAACACACGTTGCGCATTATAGGCCTAGCCGTATTTGGGTCCAATAGATATTTATAAGATGTCATTGTCAGAGTTACTCAAAATGGAGAAATAAACCATCCACGCGAAGACCGACATCCGCGCGGACGGAGTCGCGGGCGGAAGCTAGTATGTAATAATTGTCTTGGGCTGTGGTCTTCCTGCTTCCTGTGGTCATTTAAACAACATCATGTTCATTAATTTATTAATACTTATTATGCGTATTGCTAACAAAAATTTTACCTAAATACTAGGATATCATAACGTATTATGTTCGTTATGCTTATATTTTCATATATTAAAGAGAATCATAATAAAATTCCCGCGTCTATTCCCGTACCCACTTGACGTTATCGTCACACCCTTCCTCACATTCCATGCCCTATTTCACACCCTTTAAGTTTTGTTTCACGACAAAAAGTTATTAGCCATTCTTCCTCTTTAGTAATTCTCTTACAAAATGTATCTATCTCTATAGTAGCTATATTAAAAAAAATCAGGTGAAATTAATTGAGAACTTAAAAATCTGTGTCTATAACTTTTTCATATCCTGTTCATGATATCACGAACAACTTATGTACATAACAGCCTTTCTTTAACAGCGTATAGAAAATATTATAAATACATTACTAAAAACACTATAACCAAAACTACGAACAGATTTACATGAAACGCATGGCATATTTTCCAGAATAATCATGTGTTATTCTGGAAAATATGCCATGCTAGAAAAATTGGTGACGGTGGCCTTTTTTAGTTAAACGTTCACATTTTGATTATAAAATTCATATGTATAGGTAGATAAGCTACTGGAAGTAAACAAAACATAAATAATTGTTTCTGAAGAAATGTTTGATGTTACAAATCAAACAGTAGGTAATTGCGAAATTGCGAAATTATTTTTCCATATTCTTTATAAAAGCATAAATGCTTGGGAATAAAAATATTGTATTATGTACTCAAGAATATACACAATACATCGTATAATTACGAACCGTGACATGTCCACGTAGGTAACAATAGAAAGGGTCGCTTTCTAGTAGGGCTGTCACTAATTTACTTTTCAATTTGTTTATGATGGAAATTTTAAATTGTGTTTTGTACACGATACTTTTTCTGTAGTCATAATTATACTTTTAAACATGTTTGTATCTGATGATGTATGGAAATTGATACAAATAATAAATTATAAGTACCTTTTGGTATTTGAATTATTTTTCATGCATTACGAAGAGAAAAGTGTGTACGTTTCCCTTTCAATATAGAAAAATATGATCTTAATATTTAATGACTTTACCTACCTTCCTTACCTTTACCAGGTGTACCTAGGTTTCCCTTAAACAATATGAAAAATAAATATCAAATCAGTTTAAAGTGCCGTTATATTAATAATTGTTTATTTTGTTTTATACATTACAAATAATAAATCAATTATTTAATTAACTCTATAAGTGCCAACCCTAGATATATTTATTTAAGATAAGCCCCACGTACCCCATATTTGGGGATGGGACCGATATCGTGTGCAGAATAACATCGCGATAGTGAAATGGGACACCCAAAGCATTTGCATTTAACATCGCCTCTGTTTTTAACCGACTTTAAAGAAGGAGTTTAAATGTTCCACGGCTTATAGACATATTTATAATATATAAATAATAATTTACTTAAAAACGATGTTCTTGAGCATTATCAATAGATACAACATAATAATATATACTTATACATTTACAATATACGTAATTAAATATTATGTTCAACGTGGAAATAGCGATAAACAGGACTTCATGTCTTCAAAGCAGCAACAACATAATATTTATTAGTTTTACTAGCCGCACACCGGATCCGCCCTAGATTTTTTTTTTATTTCCATTCGATAATTTTGTTTTCATTTTATTTTTCAAACCAGACAAACAAAAAGAAGTTACGTCTGCACTAAAATGTTCAAATTTCAAATTATCGTACAATTCGGATTTTCATGTTTTTCCTATATCTTAGATATTTATACTACGTATATGTTAGAAATCACATCAATCTGCAAACATACATAAAAAAGCATAAAGTGATAAAGCATTGGCATAAACATAAAGTGAAATGAATAATTTAATATTTAGGTACACACTAGCACAATAATTACTTTAGTTTAAAGTTTATTAAACAGTCTGTTTGTGGTGTCTATTTTAATGAATTTCACATGTGCACATTAATATCATTTATACAAAACTACTCACATCCTAGTTTATAATATGTAAATTCGTTAATTATTGCGGTTAAGGGTGTTTTGTGACATTTTGTAGTAATTTATCTCGAGTACCTAATAAATATTGGAGGTCTAGCGGTAATTTATCTTCGTAGCTTATGTAATCTTGATTTTGAACAGTTGATTCACAAATAATATTAAATCATTTGTGTTAATATTATAAACGCGAAAACATTTCAATTTATTTCACGGATAATCAATCCATAGATTTGATTTTGAAAAGAAGACCCAGATAGTTTTTATAGTTAAAAAAAATCATCTCCTAAAGACAAAGTTATAATTTTCGTGGTTTCACTACCTATGCGTGAAGGAGCGGGCCACGTCTACTACCTTTGCATTATTTATAACATTTTGCGTACTTAAAATATATCATATAACTAAAAAAAGTAGATAACATTTGGGTGTAAAGAAGTAAGAAAAGACGAGCTCTGTACCTAGGTACCTATTATGAGGCGCCGTATGGCCATATCAAATTTATTGGCCGTGAAGCATCAACTTTCAGCCCCTGGAAAGCACTTACTATTTGTTATTATTATTTTTTTATTATTTATTGACACAGAATCATTCTTTGTACTTACAGTAATAATACCAAAGCATACATATAATTTAGTAACAATATGTTAACAAAAATACAAACAAAATGGAGTTACATTCAATGTGCATCCAAGTACCTGATACAGAGGTCTAGGACAGTATTTATACTACTAGCAAAAATGTCAATTGTGGCATCGGAGGCCAGCACACGATTTAACAGATGAAGGGCCGAGTGTGTCGGAGCGGTGCCGGCCGCCTGCGTCCGCACACAGGCCTCCGCGAACAGCGGCCGGCGGCGCAGCGACACGCCGGGAGGCGGCGCCCACAACCCGCACATACCCAAAGCGACAGGATTGTCGACGCGATTATTTAATAATAAGTAATAGTGAATTATGAGAGCAAGTTTTCGTCTCAATTCAAGTGTATTTAAGCCAACCATGCCTATTACAAAAAGAGATGGATACATGTAAGGATAATATCCGTAAAGTTTTAAATACAAATAACGAGCAAACTTTCTTTGAACCCTCTCGAGCAGTAGTGTGTATTTCTTTTCGTGAGGGCTCCATATTATTGCGTTGTATTCCAATATACTGCGTACGTAGGCCGAGTACAATACGACGACAGTTTTTCTATCCTGAAACCTCGCCGATTGCCGTACGATAAAGCCGAGGGATTTGTACGCTTTTTGACACAGAGCCTCAATATGTTCATTAAACGTTAAAGTTTTATCAAAAAGTATTCCTAAATCGCGGATGTGGTCGACTCTGCGCAGCGTTGTGCCTTCTAAGCTGTATGGATATACAATAGGTGAACGCGAGCGAGTGTATGTCATTATGTTGCATTTTGAAATATTAAATTCTAAGGGCGTATTCAGAAAGAAAGCTTGAAACTTATAAGCGCTTATAAGCGCTTATCGGCGCTTATCGGCGCTGGTAACCCGCGCAGGAAAATATATGAACATGCGCCGATAAGCGCTGATCGGCGCCGACAAGTTTGTTGAAACTTGTTGGAACTTGTCGGCGCCGATCAGCGCTTATCGGCGCATGTTCATATATTTTCCTGCGCGGGTTACCAGCGCCGATAAGCGCCGATAAGCGCTTATAAGCGCTTATAAGTTTCAAGCTTTCTTTCTGAATACGCCCTATTTGATTTTCGTGGCACCAAGAAGTCAAATTTATTATGTCATTTTGTAAAGATAAGCAATCGGAATGAGATTCGATAGTTAAGAATAGTTTTAAGTCATCGGCGAACATGAGACATTGGGCTGATCTTAGTACATTAGGAAGGTCATTTACCATGACCAAGAAATGAGTAGGTCCTAAAGTGCTGCCCTGACTTACGCCAGAATGCACGGAATAAGGATCGGAACGTAGACGTCCGAGTTGGACGTATTGGACGCGACCGTCAAAATAGTTAGCGAAGTATTTTATCAACTTGGGTGTAAAACCAAATTTAGAAAATTTCGATAAAAGAACATCATTATTTACGCGATCGAAAGCCTTTTTAAAATCAAAATAAGCTACATCAACCTGTCTTTTTTTATCGAGTGCTTTTGCAGTATAATCGACAAAATTGATGAGATTTGTTGTCGTAGAACGTTTCGACCGGAATCCATGCTGAGGATCGCACAAGAGTGATCGAATCTGATTCGTCAAATTATTATTTAAAATTTTCTCTAATAATTTTCCAAAACAAGAAGCTACAGCTATAGGGCGATAGTTATTAATTTGAGACTTACAGCCACTTTTGGGTATTGGTGTAATGCGCGACTTTTTCCATTCATTGGGATATGTGTCGGACGAAAGCGACATGTTGAATAAGAAGTGAAGTGGCTGTAAAAAAACAGATATGCAGTCCTTAATGAGATAAGGAGGAATGCCATCGGGTCCTGCAGATGAGCGTGGTTTAAGACGTCGAACAGCATTTTGTATTTCAGACTTGGAGATGTAGCTAATAGATACACGCGAGGAATCATTATCGGGATGTGGGCAGATGTTATTCGGACTAAGTTGTGGTTTATCTTTCAAAAAGACCGACTGAAAGTAAGTAGCAAAAGCATTAGCAGCGTCGACACCTGAGACAAGGTTCCCGTTAGGGGAAGTGGGCCCAAAGGGGGCACCTTACCGGAAAATTAAAAAAAATGAAGTTTGAAAAGAAGTTAAACCATTTATTTTTTTGCAAAAAGTTCCATTACTAAATACTTTTGAATGCTAAGAGGTTAAATTTGTCAAAAGTTAAAGTATATAATAATTATTAACAGATTACTAAAAGCCTACGATTGCCTGCTTTGCCCGAAGGGGTGGCCTAAAGCGGGCTTTCGTTTAGGGCAAAACGGGCAGTAGTTGGGTAAAGCGGGCAGGCCCGGATTTAAACAGCAGATTTCAAAATATACAGCCATAAATAATATATATAATAAATAGAGTAAAAGACAAAAATATTTTATAAGTTATGTAGTTATTTCAAACAGTCACACAATTATTTTTAAATTTATATATGAAACAAAGGAACTTAAAAAAATAAAAGTCTCATATAGTCTCATAACAAAATTAAAAATAAATTTATAATTGTCATTAATGATGAAACAAATTATTATAAAGGTCGGCATAACATGTGAACGACAAGTATTTAAACAAAATAATTGCTAAAATAATGTACCTAATAGGTAAGTATACAAGTTCCATAAATTCTTGTTTAGACGGCCCGTAAAATAAAGAGTCCACGTATTCCAAAAGCTCCATATCTTGTTCCGTATAAAAGACAGTAGTAAACCTACCAAGCTCATTACACGAACGATTTAAGATGTCTTTGCAATGTTGTTCTTGGAATTTTTTTGACAGGTTTTCCTAACTCTTGCACTTCTCGCATTGCTTGCTGCATAGTTGAGCGTTGCCATGAGGCTTGTGAAGTCTTACGCTTATATTTACTAACCATATGAAAGGAAAAAGCAAATTAACAAAAGAATGTATGTGTGTGTAATGAATGAAAGAAAGAATGTAAGTGAATTTTAGCGGACGGGGCAAAGCGGGCGCGTGCCCGCTTTACCCTGCCCGCTTTGCCTTTTTCGACATATGAAAGGTTCAGACGAAATTCTAACATCAAAATTTTTAGACACGTGGATTTTTATGGAACTAAAATACGGCCAGATAGCCACTTAATAACTTACAAATTTTGGTTAAAGGATTGTAAACACCAAAATAAAAAGAACACATATTACAAACCTTGCAATATTTTTCAAAAATCATCGAAAAACATTTATTTGTTGCAGCTTGTAAATGCGTGCTCGCAAGCGAATCGAACGACTGCCGCGGGGTAGACTAGGGGTGTGGGGATCGTGCTCACGCGTCGCCTGCGCGCTATTATTTAAAATTCCGATACTATACTGAGTGCCCGCTTTAGGCTCTGTGCCCACTTTAGGCCTCCTTCCCCTATATTCATATTCAGTACGCTGAGAGTGGGACGAGCGCTGTTGTTTAATAAAATTCCAAAAATTTGATGGATCATTCTTTATGAATTCTAATTGATTCGTGTAGGTAGAATAAGCAATATGTATTAAGTTTTTAACCTTTATTCTATAATATCTAAACATTTCCCTATTAAATTGTGTACCATTTTCTTTATACTTTTTTAGATGAAAATGTTTAGTTTTAATGTTACTAATTACGTCTGATGTAAACCATACTGGGTAGTTAAATCTTGAATTAAATGTGGGGTTACGTTTTGTGGGAACACATTCATTAATACACTTGTTATATACCTATTTACGGCTAAGTTACTTAAACATAGTGAATCATGATACAAATTTAACTTTTTACCATAACAATTCGCAATTATAATTAACTGCGCGACTGAATGATGACAAAATAGGATTTCAGGGGCCATATTCACAAAAGAATTTTCGGAACACAATTGGTACATTTCTATATTATAAATTATAATATGTATGAGATTATCAATTGAAATTCAATCACAATTATTCACAACAGTAACCTTTCCGGTCGAAAAGTCGTTCGTAAATAAGGACCCGGGGTTGTTAGCCGCTCATCGTTCCATAAACATCAAAAAAATTCACATCCCATCGTAATTATTTTAAACAACCTTTAACAATATCATCTATACTTAATATTATAAAGCTGGAGAGTTTGTTTGTCTGAACGCCCTAATTTCGGCCCATATAGCCCATTTATCGAGTAAGGCTGCGGAGCAATGCGGTGAAACCGCGGGTTACAGCTAGTCGTTCCATAAACATCAACAAAATTCACATCCCATCGTATTATTATTTGTAAATAACCTATAGCAATATCATAAACAATAATTATTTGCGACAAAACAAATAATAATGGCATTTATTCGCACTACCTACACCTGTACAGCTATCAATTATAATTAAACATATGTTTACGATAGATGCATCAATTCATAACTGATGGATTTACATCAACACAACACATTCAATATAGATGGGAAACACACGTGCCATATTCACTCGTGCGGCTCAAGAGATAAGCGCGAATTTCCATTGAAGTGGATATTAAACTGTGTCGCAAATTATTTGCCCTCGTTTAATACCATGGGCCAGACATGCCTTTGATGTTCCACACGGGCTGATGGGCTTGATGACGTCATTAGCCCGTATATTGTATAACAAACTTGATTATTATTCAATCCACCTCTTCTCATAAAATGCGTCTACTATTTTTATGTCGCTGGTGGTTCGCTTGATTAAATTATAGAAACATTATTTTAATATTGAGTTAGCTGGAAGAGCTTGAACTAAAAAGCAAGGATATAGAAGTAGGTATGTAATACTACATTTTGTGTGATATAGGGTCATTGTGCCTGTTCGCGTCCATGTGCCTATTCGCGTCCATTTTGCGGATATCTTTTAGAAAATTCACGAAAATAAGTATACTTTAAGTAAAATTGTAATAAGAAAAATTACCGATAATACCTCAATGTATAAGAGATATGCACACATATTCAAAATATGCCTGTGCACCGCCTATCCTATTTAAAAAAAATATTTAATTTTGGCTATAAAACGAGAGAGCTAAAACGCGCGGGAAAAATAGTGCGCAGCGTCGCGTTTGACGGTAAGTATCTTATTGTTAAATGTGAATTTTTGAATATGTAACTGTTTCTTTACTTTGCTAACAAAACATGGAATAGTATGGATTATAAATCAGCTTATTTATTTTACAATTAATAGCTAAATTAAGGTGGACGCGAATTACTACACCGAATTTGTACAACTTCCATTTTGCGTCCACGGTGGGCGCAAACTAGACCTATAGGGCATAACAATAGAACATATTGCGTCCACATTGTTTTTCATTACGTAGCAATGAATTGTTTGTTAAAATATGTAATTAAAAATAGATAGTAAATTTTTGATGAAGAGTACATGTTGATAATAATTTGAATTTTCATTAAAATTATTACTACTATAACTATTTTTTCATTTTAAAATGGGTATTCTAAGAATGAGACTAGTATCTTTGAGAATGAGAGTCTTTGTTTTTTGTTAATTTTTTTTAGTTCTATTAATGATGAGAAGATAAATATAAAAAAAGTTTTTCCAGTTTCCTTACAGTGAATTATATTAATAATTATGTTGATCTTAGTTCCGAACCTCAAAGAAAAATCCTTGTAGGATCACTTTGATATCCGTCCGTATATGTATGTCCGTCTGCCGGTCTGTCTTTCTGTCAAGACCCTTTTTCTCAGTAACGCGTGGAGGTATAAAGCTGAAATTTATATTGAGTACTCAAGTCTACGGTCCCTTGAAGCAGTCAAAAAATCCAACTTATAAGCCAAAGCAATCAAAAGATACAGCCGTTTATGCTGCAAATTTTCGCAAATTTCGACATTCGCAAGGGAATCAAAACCTACAGGGTACTTTACGTGAACACAGACACTTGAAGTTCGATACAAGCAACTTCTTATAGCACAAATAAGGGAAACATTGAAAAAAGAATCATTTACAGTTAAAACATATGAAAAAAAAAACTGTTAATACGGAACCCTCGGTGTACGAGTTCCACTCGCATTTGGCCAGTTTTTATTAAATAACTATATTCGCAAATAAATAATTTATTAAAATCTCATTTTTATTTGCATTTATCTAATAAAATATCACCCAATACACTCTTAATTCCTTTTCTAAACTGGTGGTCGCGAACTGGTCCACGGGTGGACGCAAACTGGAATTTTTGGACGCGAACTGGGTAAAACGCCTAATTCTGCTATTTGTCTAGATAAATAAAAACCACATGATTTTTTCAACACAATTGAAAGTAAATCTTAAAATAGACTATGTAATGAACACGTTACATAAATTTTGCGTTGAAATTTGTACTGGAACATTTTTATTTTCTCCTTCAAACTTTCCAACTGCACTAAGTGGACGCGAACTGGCGCAATTACCCTAATTCAGTTTTACCACAGTCTACTAAAACTTAGTTTTACTCCCGGTCTAATTTGAACACGTCCATTGACGCTGAAATTTGAGAATTAACTACTTATTAGGTAGTGGTTTTATTTAAACCACCAAAAATACTATTCATTAATTATTAAAATAACTTGAGATACCAATCAAATTGCAGTCTTGATTTCTCCAATTAACTAGCGGTTGAACCGAAGTTTAGTGTAGGTGGAAGAAACCCAAATGAAATATTTAAAACGAAAAGAAATTTGATCCAGCGCAAACAATTAAGAAAAGCCACTTTATATTTGAGACCGGCTTCAAAGAGCGCTTTTAAAATAAAAGATGAGAGCAACAACCGGAGAAATGTACAGAATAAATTTGGCCATGTTTATTTCTTCAAACATATCATTATTTTAATTGCTACAGGTTGTTTTGATTAAAAAAAATCTACAAAAAAACATTTTTACAGGTAAAATCCTATGTTTTCTACTTTTCTTTATTTTCCATAGGTAATTATCTAGTAAGACAAAGTATAAATTCGCCAAAATCTATATTTGGCAGAAGCAGTACTAACGGACAAATTTACTTGGCGCACAATAATCTATGTAATGTAAATGTGTCATTTAACATTCTGTTTGATTGACTACAAGACTTTTTTACCTTTCTGTAGTACATAGATATACTAGAGAAAAGATAAACATCTGTTGAATACATGTTTTACGCTGTTTTGTACTGACAAAACAGCGTTTAAGGCGTTAATAGGGGCTAGCGACCTTGGCGACGATTTACTAGGCGGAATCGGGGGACCGGCGCGAATCTATTGTAGTAAAAGTACGTATGAAAATTATTTAAAAAGATATTTGGATATTGAATCAAAATTTAAAACAACCATGCCCTGTGTTTCAATTTCATAAACACACTGTAAAAACACTACAATAATTGACATTATATTGACTTAGCGTTTTGGTTTAAAGTACAAAAATCGACCTCAGTTCATGATTTTTTTCCAAAAAACCTGATTGTAAAATAAACAAATTAAAACAACCATGCCCTTTATCATATTCGAAACTATAATATACATTTTTTTTAGATATGTACATAAAGAATCTAAGAAGAAAAACGGTTATAACTAGAGTTAATTTTCGGTATCAAAAGGGATTCTACCCGATTCAGGCCTTAATGTTATTCTGGGATAGACATTGTGAAGACATAGTTTATATTTAACCACGTTGTTTTGCAATCGTCTGTGGATTATACCACAGAATATACTAAATAATTACTTTGTAAAATCATACGACGGAGTTTTAGAATTAAGTTAATATTAATCGGATATTGCTCAACACAATAAACGTCTTAATTACATATCTCACAATAGGCCATCTCCCGACACTAAATAGTAAATACTACTGTATAATATAATCATTAATCTATTGAATGCATAACGATACAATTACGTCATGTTGTGATAATCGTTCATCAACACAATCCTATACCTATATCTAAACCTAGGTGATTCCTTGGGGCTAATAGTAACCATTTGAACTCTAATATTCGTCTAGACTTTAAATTATTTTGTTTACTTTATTTTTGTTATCAAAGTTTAAACTCATGTTAATGAACAGTCTAATCTACAAAGAATATTCATAAAATTTTCAGAAGAAAGGTTATATTTTATATTTGAATTTTAAATTTATTTGGAGAACGCTGAAAATATTTTTTAAAACTTCTGTCATTGAGATAACAAATTTTAAACTTTCTATGAAGTTATTTCGTGCTTTAGCCTTTAGGTACGCTGTAGTGCATTCGATGTAATGAGACCTTTTTCAACGCATTCATACCAAATAACTCATGTGAATTACTTATATAGAATTTGTTAGTGTAACAAAATGATTTTAAAAACAACAGAACATTGTAAATTTAGATTAAGCTGAATTACAATAAATTAATTATAATGTCCCTAAACACAGCTGTACCTATCATGCGCTGATGCAAAAATGAAATTAGTCCTGACTGTCAAACGTTCTTAAAAATCGAAATCATCAACATTTTTTAGTACATATTTCATAAGATTTCTTACTAATTATTTTAATAAGATAATTTTGTGTACAGCACATGGGCACAGACGACAGCATGTCTGACGACGTGTTCGAAGACGAGCTCCGAGCGCCGGTGCAGCGGACCACACCCTCCCCTACTGGTTATCGAGATTACCGGCCTGTAGAGTCACCCGCCCGTACTCTGGTGGACGACGATATGCCTATACATAAGGTAGGTCTATAGTATCAAGCTGAAGAGTTAATTTTAACGCGCTATTCTCATTAAAAAGAAGAAACATAAAAAAATTGATTGAAATCAGCAATGAATCTCTTTTATTGATTACCGGGCCGAGTGATAAACCTGGTTTTTATTTTTTCCTTTGATATATCTAAAAGTGAGCTAAAATGAGAGAGAATTTGTAGAATGGTCATTGCGCGGATTACCAAAGATTTATATGGGGAAGGTAATTAATTTACCAATATATGACATGGATTTTCATTTCCAAATAGACCAAATTGTATCTTTAATCCTACCTGCTCCCAATTATTGTGGTCAATAGGGATCAGGGAAACGAGGATCTTTTCAGTAAATAACTACGACTATATAAATATAATGTTTTAGATAAAATATGTCTTCAGCTTAACTACTTATTATATCTTTGACATGAATGTTGCTAGACAGTAGGTAATAAAAACCAATGGCACAATATGTTTATTTATTTATTCTCCTTTGTCCACACTAAATCGATCAAAAAAAGTACATTAATACGGCAAAATGTAGGCATTTATTTTCTACTAATACATAAATATTCTTCATAATCACAGGACATTGTAAATAAGATTCAATCAAACAAAATACAGCGAAAATATCTTCTCAGAAAAATGGTCCCTTCACGATATTACGCAAAATCTTGATTATTATTCATGAAGAAATCTAGAAGCGAATAAACGTTCGTAAACCTTATTTGAAGAGCCTTTAACTCAGACCCTTCGAGAAAAAAGTAATCTCGATAAGAACTGTGTATTCACTATCATTGTAATTCATGTACGCTTCTTAGTTTTCTGTGACACAAATGCTCGAGTTCTAATATAAATATACTTACCCTGTATGAAAATGAAACATTACATAATTATTGTGTCTTTTCGTAATTAACAGAACGTGAGATCAGAGATGGTTCTGAAAGCGGGAGGTTATTAAAATATGTTATACAGGGCTTAAAATAAATAAATAAAAAGCCCGTTTATTTCCAATCCACAAGAAAAGTTTTGATACAGATAGTTTACATACTTATAGCTGTTTTCAATATAAAAATTACACTGTTTCTTAACTTTAATTTTAATTAACTACTAATACTTAATTTATTTATTTTTTCTATTTTCTTTTTTTTTCATTTTAGATGTTACATTCTATCACAGCTTGCTTATCTATCAGAACCATTGATTGGAACCCCTTCTCGGGTATAGGCCTCCTCCAGCTTTTTCCAGGTATCTCTGTCCATTGCCTTTGTTCTCCAGTCGTTTCCTGCTATATTTTTTATATCTTCTATCCACCTTTTTTTAGGGCGTCCTACATTTCTTTTTCCCTTCGGCCCTTTCCATATAGTTGTCTCCAGTGTCCATCTTTTATCCGTGCATCTTGCTACATGTCCCGCCCATTGCCATTTCTGTTTTAGTGCAAATTGTAAAGCGTCAATGATTTTCGTCTTTCGTCTTATTTTTTCACTTTTTACTTTTTGTATTTTTCTTATTTTAAGTATACTCCTTTCCATTGCTTTCTGGCATGCTACTAATTTACTTTTTATTTTTGAGCTGTATGTCCACGTTTGGCAACCATATGTAAGGGTAGGTAAGACACATGTGTCCAATACAATTTTTTTTAGATGAAGGGGAAATTCGCCTTTTAAAACTTCCTTTAAGGACCAGAACTTTTTCCAGCTTATATTAGTTCGCCGCACTACCTCTAGTTCTTCGCTTTTGTCTTCGAAGGATAGTTGTTTGCCCAGGTAGATGTAATTGCTGACATATTCAAGTGGCTTCTCATTTAGGAATATAGCATGTCTGTGGCTGTTCGTCAGTATTTTTGTTTTGTCCTCGTTCATTTTAAGACCTACTCTTTCACTTTCTTCATTAAGGTTGTTTATCATTTTGTCTAATCCCTTACTTGTTTCAGCGAACAGCACAATATCGTCTGCGAATCTGAGGTGTGTAAGTTGAGCTCTGTTAACTCTTATGCCATCGGACTGCCAGTTAAGATTGTTAAAAATGTTTTGTAGTACCATTATGAATAACTTTGGTGAAAGCGGGTCGCCTTGCCTTACTCCTCTGCAAATCGATATATCCGGACCTCGAGACTCTAGTTTCACCTGACTCACACAACCCTGATAAATATTTTTCAGGACCTTTACGTAGTTTTCGTTTATGTTACACTTGCTTAGTGATTCCCAAATAGAATCATGTGAGATCGTGTCAAACGCTTTGGCATAATCGATGAATGCAATGTATAGTGGGCGGTTGAACTCCTGGTATTTCTCCATCACTTGTTGTAATACGTGCATATGGTCTGTAGTTGAGAAACCTGAACGAAAGCCTGCTTGTTCTACAGGCTGGTAGTTATCGATTTTCGGAGCTAGCCGGCTTTGCAGAATTGACGCGAACAGTTTGTATACACTTGAGAGCAGACTAATCGGACGATAGTTAGAAATATCTTGAGGGTCACCTTTCTTGTATAGGAGAATTATATCAGATCTTTTCCACTGTACTGGCACCTGACCAGTTTTCAGAACCATGTTAAACAAGTAAGTAAGTGGGCGAGCTAATAGGGTGGCGCCAGCTTTAAGTGCCTCATTTTGTAGACCGTCTGGACCTGGACTTTTGTCTGGTTTTAGTTTTTTAATGTGCTTGATGACTTCCTCTTCGTTCACTAATGGCACGTCGTTATTACTTTGGGAAGTCGCTGTTGCTACATCAATTGTATTGGTAGTAGAGTTGGATTTTGTGTATAATTTTTTGTAAAAATCTGTAGCACAGTTCAAGATATCTTTTCTAGTTTTTGTTACTTCACATGTCGATTTTATGTTTGGGATCCAGGTTTTGTGGGTTGTTAATTTCTTGTAGGCTTTTTTTGTGCTTCTGTGTGTGTTTAGATTATTCTCAATTATTCGGTGTCTATGGTCTTTGTAATCTTTGTTAATAGCTCTACTTGTAGTTTTAAATAATGTGCTTAGTTCTTTCTTCATTTCTTTAGACTTTTGCTTCATTTTTAAAAGTTCGGTTCGTCTTGTGAGAAGAGCTCTAGTAGATTCGCTAAGTATTTCGTTGGTAGTTTTTAATTTTTTATTTTCAGATCTGCGTGCAAGGCTGACAATGATGGCGTCAACTAATTTAACGTAAAAGGTTGGAATATGTTCTTCTTTTTGTGTTTCTATTTTAAGTATGTTAGTCTCTAAGTTTTCCAAGTATAGTGATATATCTTCGTTCGTTTTAAGTGGTTTAGGTTGCGCTTTGAAATCTATTCTGCTCTTTTTTCTTAGGTCTAGAATATACGTAGCTCTAACTAAGCGATGATCAGACCGGAATCCAAGGCCGTGTAAAACTTCTACGTTCCTAATCCTTGCGGGCCTAATACAGGGCTTATGTTGTTTTTAATTAACAAGAGAGAGCATAAATATTTAGTCTGTTATTATTTGAAGTTTGAACTTGCTCACCATTATTGTTTCGGATCAATTTCGAACCGATAGCCGGATACAAAATCGTAATTTGGTTTCTGAAGGACTAGGTTCAAAATTTCGACCACGATATATTATAGTCATATTATTTAATCATTTAGTTGATACATTTTTTAAAGAATTGACAATGTTGGCTACTAAAAGCAGCTTAATATAATAGCCTCATTGTAACAATACCTACGGCCAAAATCAGTAGGATTGTTAACTTTAAAGACATTCCGCAACTCTATATTAATAAACCAATGCAGATTCATTAATTCAGAAAGTAATAATCCTTTGAATTCGCAGACAATATTGTTGGGGGACAGTGGAGTGGGCAAGACATCGTTATTGGTACAGTTTGAGACCGGCAAGTTCCAACCGGGGAATTTCTCCGCTACCGTGGGCATCGGATTTACGGTAAGTGAAATGGCATTTTTAGTTGGAAATAAGTTGTGTCTTTTCATATTGATGTACCTTTTGATTGCTATGCTATTTGTTATAGATCTATATGGATCTGTTAGATGATTATAAGAATTCGCAGTTCTGCAGTTAGGCAGTTCTGGGGCCGTATTATGACATGTTATTCCCAGCCAGTTTAAGCCGTGAACTGAACTGCCTAGAAAATTCATGTAATACCATAGTATTAACCATGGCTGGTTATTGCGATCATAATATTATTATGTATTTGCCAGTAATACGGCCCCTGATTCATCTTTCATGTGATGTAATTTTATTTATTTTTATTTTATTAATGTAGAAGGTGTGTTATCATATTACCTACTGTTTAATTCAAGTTTTCGATATTACGCAAGTAATTTAATTTCTCTAGACCACTCAAATAGAGAAAGAAGAAACGATCTATCTATTTTAACACTTTTTATTCGGGATAGTAATTTGGCCATATGTGTCCTATCAAAAAGCGGCCATATTTCTTTTCTTTTTTTGCGAGGATCCCATATCTTTCTAATTTTATCCCTTACTTGGATATTGCCGGCTTCTTACATTAATTAATAATGATAACTGATTATATTTTCTTTGTTTGTAATAAATATATTAAATACTATTTAGTAATAAGAACGAGATTATTTTATAAATGCTGCAGATTAAACGGATAAAAACCTGCATTTCTTTTCGAACTTCTAATTTCGAACTACCGTCATAGTTCTGTACTAGTAGTCTGTACTGATTTTGCCTTCAATAAGACGTTATATCAGTAAAATATATATAAAAACAAGCGGTCCGCCCCGGCTTCGCCCGTAGTACCTACATGTTTACGTTTTTTTTTTCATAAAAACTATCCTATCTCTCAAGTTGGATCGAACTGCACACGGTGTGCGAATTTTATTATAATCGGTTTGGTTTAGGAGTCCATCGAGGACAAACATTGTGACACGAGATTTATACAGGGTGTAATCGTTAAGTGTGCACAGGCGATTATTCCGTAACTATTACAGATATAAAAAAACTTTAAACTGATATCGAAAGTATTTAACCTAATGAGTAAAATGGCCATAATAAATTTTTAAAAATAAAACGAGAAATATCTAAAAAATTAACTTGAAACCCTCCCATACATTTAGTATGAGATACGAATATCCCATGTACATGGGTTGATCCAAAAGTAATGATAATCAATATTAAACAAGGTCATTACAGTTATAATAATTATGTAGTTCTCTAGATAGTCTTCTAAATAGAAAATATACTTAATTTTTTTTTTCCTAAACTTAAAAAAAGACTTTGACTTCATCCACAAAAACCCCTCCACGCGGCCATCACTTCGCTGTCGTCTTAAAATAATTTATTGCTAAGAAAGTGTTTCTTGTGCCGAGGAAAGAGATAAAAGTAAATAGGAGCTAGATCTAAAAAATAGGGTAGGTGTTCAAGCATTTGGAATGCCGATTTTTGAATGGCAGCCATCGCAACTGACGCTTTGTGATCTGGTGCGTTGTCTTGGTGAAACAGCGTTCAGGTCCGCAGTTTGCCATGTCTCTTTTCCTTACTAACCTACCGCAATCTTTTAATTTGGTCTGTTTAGTAAGAGCCCAATAAAGTGGCTATCTTTTTAAAATATTCAATCATAATTATTCCTTCAGCGTCCCAAAAAACTACCGCTTTAACCTAACCTACTGATTTTCACTTTGAATTTCTTCATCGTCACTTTGGAAGCTCGCATCCCTGGACATTGATTGTTTTTTGGTTTCAGCATAAACATGGTGAACTCGGGTAACGTCCATGATCACAAAACGTGACAAAAAATTATCCTGATATCATTAAAAATTTAGAAATTTACCCTTTACATGTCGAATCGTTGTTTCTTCTTTTCGTCGGGAAACATTCTGGCACGCACGGTTCACATTCAAATTAATGTAAATAATCGGAAACGTGGGCTGTTGATGTGATTTTTTTGTGATTACTTAGTGAATACATGAGCAAGCAAAAAACATTTATTTTATATTTTTATGTGCACAGGAAATACCCAATTATCATTACTTTTGTATCAACCTAGTACATTTAATATGAAAGATTTTAGCTTTTTCTTTCTTTTTTTGGTTTTCTGCTTTAATTACTTCGCAAATTTGAAGGGAAGTTCATTTAGAAACTGTAAATAGAGCTCCTCATTGTATTGCACAATGAGGACATCACTTCGAAAATCTGCTATGAATACAAAATGTATGGGAAATAAAATGTATGGGAGCGTTTAATGTAACATTTTTGGATATTTCTCGTTTTATTTTTAAAAATTTATTATGGCCATTTTACTCATTAGTTTAAGTACTTTTGATATCAGTTTAAAGTTTTTTGGTATCTGCAATAGTTACGGAATAATCGCTTGTGCACACTTAACGATTACACCCTGTATATATTAAGATGAACAAAAAATTTTCTCGAACAAAACGAGGTGATAAAATTTTTCATTTAGGTACATTACAATTCTTTATAGGTAGATAACAGATTTTTACCGAGAATTATTAACAAAATCTCAGTTTGAAAATAACAAGTTACTTATACCGTTTTTTTAATATTCTTGTGACATTAATATTTTTATTAATAAAGTTTAGCGCGACATAGTAAGGTAAAGCAGTTTCTTAATAAATATCCCCAACTTTGCCTGAGGGCGAAAAATTAACAACCCAAAACTCGTACTTTAGCGAAGTTTCATTTATTATACTGCCTTGAGTTTTACAATTAAAATATTACCTATTATTATTATTATAAATTTGTAAGACTAAGGGCCGATTTTTCAATGCCCAGATAAACAGTCTAATAACTACCCCTCAAATAGATTTATTCAATTGCTTATCTTACTCATAACGGCTCGCCTATTTTTCAATCGTGATTTATTTGATGAATAACTATCTGACCAAATATTTCCATATTGGCAGCTCTGCTCTTGGAGTGGCGAAACAAACATATTAAATTAGTCAGGTTAGAGCGGGATAGAGTCAACTTGCAATATGTCAACAACCGTCATTATGACTCACGTCAGGAGTGCATTTTAAGTTTATCTTGTGTTCTATGATTGTTGATTATTGTTTTGATTCGAGTAAAGAGTTTTGATTAAATTTGTGTTAAAATTTATATATTTTACGATGGAAACGACATAAAGGCAGCGTCCGGCAAATTTTCAATGGCATGATCATCAGTAGGTACTATCAAAAACATCAATTTCAATATGATTTTAATTGATAATTATTTTATAGAAAGAGGCTTTATTGTAAAAATTCTACGCTCTATGTTATTACATACGAAAATATCCCAAATTTGACGCGTCAGTTGTCAACTCAAACGTCTAATCGTCGAATAGCACGCTATCTGGCCGTTGGAGCAGCAGATAGATTTATTCCTCAAATAACGTAGTTATTCGATAGATAAGTCCTATTCGTCTATTGAAAAATTGAATATTTTGTTAACTGAAGAATAAAGTCTATCTAGCTGTTTATCTGGGCATTGAAAAATCGGCCCTAAGGAGTTTTAACATGACTCTTATCAAAGAGACTAGTGTGAGAACATATTCACAATATACAAATACAACCAGTAGGATAACTCAATACAAACGTTCGGATGGCTCACGAACACAAGCAAGCGTGTTTACACGCGTTTACGAGAATCGTTAGGGTATTATGACAATTGATAGATATGTATAAGAATACCATTACGATTCTCGTAAACACGCTTGCTTGTGTGCGTGTGCCATTTCCAACGTTTGTATGAAGTTTCCCTACTG
The DNA here is from genome assembly GCF_905220415.1 of Colias croceus. NCBI lineage: Eukaryota > Metazoa > Arthropoda > Insecta > Lepidoptera > Pieridae > Colias > Colias croceus. The sequence continues at coordinate 4,403,917 of NC_059540.1, read as the reverse complement.
GTTGTATCTGTATATTGTGACATAATCCTGCAGGAAGGATTAGGTAGGTACTAGGATAACAATGTAAAGCCACAGATTACTAAATAGTTATGATAAAGCTCCTTATCCGGGTAACGTGTGAGCTCATTACTGTTCTGTGGCTTATACATAATTAATATATAGTATACATTATATAAATACTGTATATATACAATATACATTATATAAATAAATATTAAAAAATACTGTACTTACCAAAATTTTCTTGCAAATATCGGGGTGCAGTTAAAATTGTGTGGATTTACAAAATAATAAACATTTTTTAAACCTTTCTTCAACAGTAGGTATGATAATAATTTGTACCTACTTATTGTATACTTTACTTATATATATTATATGGACTTAACAGTTAACAGTAATTTATTGCTAAGTAGGATTTTAATTTGAAACCAACGCTTACTTATAGCAGCTTAATTTATAATGAAAACAATCCGAGCAGCAAAAAGTATTCAGAGAATGGCGAATTATGTATTTGCATATTATTTATTTGTGGTTAATTTATGGTAAATCGCTTTGTGTAATGCAAAATCATTATTTTAATGGCCTTTAAAACCCTTCTTGTTTCTGCTTTGTAATGACTACCTAGTTTTTAATGTGACTGTTCATTTGTCGAAATTAATTTTTTAACGTCCATTTCAATATTTTTTGTCATATCAGTCCTGTTCATTTTAACGGATTAAAAAGTTATTCAATAAACCACATAAATGCTAACTTTCGAATTTAAATTTACGGTTACATAATTCTTCTCTCGAATGAAGCATGAAAGGTAAATTTTATTGAAAGTTCCACATCATTATTTTTAAACGACTTGTCTGTCTCGACTCCATTTAAAAATGCAAAGCCATGGCATATTTTCTGCTTTCCTAAAACGAATATCACAAAGCAAAAACGAAAATAATATCGTAAGTTCCTCAGGGACGCCATTGTTAAAATTCCTATAGCAATTTTTAAATTTGACGTTTTGCGAAACCTTTCCGTTCTCGAATTAAAACTATTGAAGCGTATTGAACACTGACGGCGAAAAAATCATTTTTCCTTGTGACATGTTAATTGAAAATGTAAAAATGTTTTTACATTTTCCTTACATTGACTTTTAAAGTGTATACCTACCTAGGATTAATTGATAAACTAATAAATCTTGAACATTAACAGAACAGTTCTTCTATTAAAAAAGAACAGTTCTTCTATTAAAAAATAGGGAAGCGTGTGAAAGATAAATTAATTACACAGTATTATAAATCGTTATTTGGCTTTTATACATGACATGTAAATTGGGAAAAGTTTATATCACTTTGTACCTAGTCTTTAAATCATAAGGGCGAAATTTAGGTAAGACATCCTTTCATTATAATTTATAACATGTGACATGTCCCAAAATTACAAACCTTAAGTACCTACCTATCTACCTAATGTGAAACACAAACCAGGTTGTCAATGAGACTGCTGTTTCTAGATACCAGATAATATCATTAAACGAATATTAACTGCAAATCCGCAAACTCACTTCGCACATCCATATTTTCCCATAATTAGTCAGGCACAAACCGCATCCAATTTGTATCATCGGAGCTCGTAGCTCAATGCCGTTGCCGGAGCGACGCGAGAGGGGACTGTGGAGAGAGGGAGGCATGGAGGCCGGGAGGGCATCCCTAGTCGGGACAGGAGCGGTCTAGGATTTACGACCAGTTTCGATAGGACGAGAGGGCGCGTTGACGCTCTCCCACGGGAGCTATCAAAGCGCGGGAAAGTTCGAAATTTCAAAGTGACGTCTGTCAATAAAATTTTTCTTCTTCTTTTGTGTCTGGCCAGTTGGAAGGTGTTTGTTTTAATGCGTGTTTTAATTATGTGTTTATGCTTAATTAGCTTATGGATTTTTATTAATTGATACTTATACCAATACGAAAAATTAAAAAAAAAACATTGTGAAATCTCTCAAACTACGCAAAATTAACCATTATGGTTTGGATGATATACCTAATACCTAAGTGTCTAATTTTACTTATATGATTGACTCATCTCAATACCTTGAGAAGTAACACATCGATTAGATTATAATATCTTCTAGTACAAAATATGAAATTAAATTTGAAAAGATTCGTACATACTAACTTTGAAAACTTGGGAGCTTAGTCTTGAGTAAACAATAAATAAATTGGACAGATAGCTTTTTGTTGATTATATTGTAATTTGATTGATCGCTTTTCCTTTTGTTCTCTGAAGCAATCTTATTAGAATACAAATAAGAGTAAATAAGGAAGTAAGAAATAATAATTTGCTAAAATTCAATAATTATTCATGCTTAATTAAATTTTAAAACGAGATTGATTTTCTTTGTAAATGACAAATTCAATCGTATAATTACAAAAAAAAAAAGTTATGATAGTAAATATACTTAGACTTTTATATATCATCGTGACTTTGTTTACTAAACTTAGGTACTTACCGACTTTAATAAAAAAGTCGAGAATTCCAATTACAAAATAGCTTAATCATATAATATTTCTCACTTAGGTATCCCTTAGTATTTTAAATAATATATACATTGCATTGTTCATCTACTTAATATTCATACACACACGTGATTCAAACATGACTTTTAAAACAAATGTCAAAAAACCAAAACATACGACCATAAAAAAACAAAAAATCAAAAAAATAAAACAATACATTCTAAAAATCCGTTCTCTCATTCCGTCACAAATATCTGAATGCAATTCTATTAACATACAATTACAAGATAATAAATAGATATATATCGCTGATAAGTGATAAGTGTCCAAGCGGTTAGATCGTAATTGGAGTAATAAAATGTGGCAAGTGTAGCCTGAAGGGGCGAGCCCTCGGCAGTCGGCCCTTTGGTTGTGATTAAGCGAGTCTTAAAACTGGTAAAAGAATTATGGTTTATTGAGCTAGTGCTTCTGGTTTTGTGAGATTGGAATATTGTGAAGAAGTGAATTATTGATTTTTTTGTTAATTAGCTTAGAGCTCTAGTTTTTCGGGTTCAAATCTCGTAAAAATACATAAATTCCTTATTGGTTATTCGTTGATGTATTAGGTCATACACTAAGCAGTGCTTGCCGTTTCTTAGTTTTAAATTTTGTGAAAAAAATATAACTTAATTGATTTGTAGAATATGTTATTTAGCTTCCATTTAAAACCTCTAGGTATTAGTATGATTTTTTTCTAAATAGTATGTATATCTATAACATCCAAATTTTAATACGTGTGCGTACCTATATGTGTCCACTTACATTACTATTTACTACCCACAATAAATGCATAGAACCTTACGTGTAAAACGTAGAACCTATGTGCTAACAGTCATTGAATTACGATAATGGCTGTAGTGGAGAGATTAAAACTAATGATTATAAAGACATGTGTATTAATATTGTAAATTACACTTTAAAAGACGGGTGATATAATATAGTCAGTATATAAAATTCTCTCTAGGAAATATGCCGATTATCAATACTTCCACATCTTTTGAACATTGGTAAAGATTATAAATTAGTTATCCGCATTTCGATCCCTGGAGACGAACTAAGTAGTCTGAGGGCTGATATCTCACCTAATTGTCTTGAGCAATCGATGAGTGAAACAGATGTGAAAAACATCTGTTGAACAAGGGACGCGGGAATTTGTTAGCTTATATTGCTTACCTATAGAAATAAGTGAGTTATCTAAATATCGGAAATTATTGCAAAATATACGATATTATGAGTTAATCTATATATATAAAACTCAAAGGTGACTGATATAGTGATCTATCAACGCACAGCCCAAACCACTGGACGTATCGGGCTGAAATTTGGCATGCAGGTATATGTTAGGACGTAGGCGTCCCCTAAGAAAGGATTTCCCGAAATTTTTGCGGGAACGGGGAAAAACGGGGATGCACGTACAAAGTCGTGGGCGGAAGCTAGTTATCAAATAAGCTTATTATTTATACCTACCTACTTTTGTATAAAAATTAAAAATACAATATTGTAAGCCTTTAGCCTGAAACTGTATAGGTATATGAGAAACTATTACCTACTTACAATACTTTATGGTGTAGCGGCTTTATATATTTAGGATAGCGGAAATTAAACACCGGATTGACAACCTCTTTATATTTGAGCCAATTTAAGACTGAAGTACAATTAGTGACACAATACATATTAATGTTATATGATGCATGACCTAATAAGTAAGCTGTAATGTGCTGACGGCACATAGCTTTCCCCTAAATTTGGAAAAAAATTATAAGTACATTGAAAAAATTTTTTTTAACATTAATTAATATTACTTGTATAATATAATAATCATCACAAACATAAAAAATAATCTTTATACATCAATAAGCATGAACTTTAAATTTCTAATCACAAAATTGTCTAAGAAAATTGCAAAAGGTATATAATATAATAAAATGTGTATATAAAAGTGTATAGCAAAAAACAACATTATACAGTTAAAAATGTAAATAAAACAATAGAAATAAATGTAAAAATAAAATTGAAAAGTTAATATAAACATAATGCATTGATATAAAAAATAAAATAAACATGTAAGTACTTCTAATTACAATTTAAATCTTACGACAGGTTTAACAATGCGACCTGATCGTGTTACAGTCGGCAAGTTGTTTACATTAGGCGCTTGGGCTACCGTATTCGGACTATAATTGTCATCAATGTTTATTATAAAGGCTGGTTTAAGTCGATCAATACTAATTATGTTCTCTTTGTCTGCCTGTAATATTTTGAAATATTTATCATTTCTTTCCAAAACTTTGTAAGGTCCTTGATATGGAGGTGTCAGCGATTTAACCATTTTGTCACAACGTACAAATACATGTGTGCATTTTTGCAATTCTGGGTGAACAAATATATTGCGTTTACTGGACTCTCTTTTAGGAACTGACGATATGTTGTGTATTTTCTCACGCAGTTGGCTAAGGAATGTTTCACTCTCGGAAATATTAGGCTTTTGCAGCTGGAAAAAATCTCCGGGTAATCTTATTGCTTCACCATAAACCATTTCGGCGGCACTTGTCTGAGTGTCGTCTCGTAGACTCGCCCTTAGTCCAAACAAAACAGATGGTAATTGTCCAACCCAGTCGACTGTATTACCTCTACACATAAGAGCTGTTTTTAATACTCTGTGCCATCTTTCTATAGCACCGTTCGCTTGCGGGTGATATGCACAAGTCCTTATCTTTTTAATACCCATTCGCTTTGATAAATTTGTAAATAAGCTTGACTCGAATTGTCGTCCTTGATCGGTAGTTATCCGTATAGGACATCCAAACCGACAAATCCATCCTGTATAGACAATTTCAGCTACAGTCTCTGCTGTAATATCTTTTATGGGAAAAGCTTCTGGCCATGAAGTACTTCTGTCGATCATGGTTAGAATGTATCGATAACCATTGCAATATTGTAAAGGACCGACGATATCGATATGTAAATGCTCAAATCGGTCGCTTTTCGTAAAAGTTCCAGTAGGTGAAATAGTATGCCTATGTACTTTGGAACGTTGACACTCTATACATGCACGTGTCCAATTGGTAACATCTTTGTTTATAGATGTCCATATAAATCTGTCTCGCAAGAGTCTTCGTGTCGTACGTATGCTAGGATGACTAATTCCATGTATGGCGTTGTAAGCCGATATACGAAATTCTTCAGGCAAATATGGTCTTGCGTTTTGCATAGTTACATCACAATACACTGGCATGTTACTAGGTGGTAAAATTATCTTTTTAAAGTTTAGATTTTTCGATTGTAGTAATAATTTGAGTTCCTCGTCATTTTCTTGTGCTTTAGCTAGTTTTTCATAATCGATGGGCGATGGCATATCTATTGTAGCTATCCTTGATAAAGCGTCAGCCACTACATTTTCTGATCCGCTTATATGCTCGATCGATGTACAAAATTGCAGTATGAAATCGAGATGACGTAATCTTCGCGGCGTATCATTTTTGCTGACTGTATTGTTTTTGAATGTATGAATTAAAGGCTTGTGATCAGTATACACGGTTAATGGTCTGCCTTCGACCATATATCTAAAATGTTTTATAGCCATGTATATAGCTAGCAACTCTCGATCGAATGTACTATAGCGTTGTTGCGCTTCGCTTAATTTTTGTGAAAAAAATCCGAGAGGCTTCCATGAGTTTCCTTCTCTCTGTTGAAGTACTGCACCGGCACATGTGCTAGAACAATCAGTCATAATAGCAATAGACGCGTTTGCAGCGGGAAATGACAATGTAACGGCACTTTGAAGGTTTTGTTTACATTGCTCGAAGGCTGCCGATGCTTCATCAGTCCATTGTATCGGACTTTTATCTTTCTTACCGGAGTTATGAATATATTGATTAAGCTTTGACTGTATTTCTGCAGCATGAGGTAAATGACGTCTATAGAAATTTAGCATTCCTAGAAATCGTCTTAATTCTTCGACTGTCTGTGGTTTTGGGTATTCTTTTATGACCTTGACCTTATCTTCCAATGGTTTTAATCCTTGTTGTGAAATGTTAAATCCCAAAAAACTTAATTCCGTTTTGCCGAATTCACATTTTGATAAGTTGATAGTGATTCCAAATTCATTCAAACGTTCGAAAACCATTCTTAAGTGTTTTGTATGGCTCTGGTGTCCTGATGATGCAATGATGACGTCATCGATGTAGGAAAATAAAAATGGATCGTTTTCCTCGCTTTTCTCGCCATTACTATTTTCGGAATTAGTTGGAAAGTGAAGGTCACGGAACACAACGTTGTTTAAAAATCTTTGGAATGTCTGCGCTGCATTTTTCAGACCAAAAGTCATTCTTTTGAATTCATATAAACCAAAGGGTGTAGTTATGGCTGTTTTCTCAATATCTGATTCGGCGACACCAATATTATGATAGGCACGTTGCAAATCTAGCCTTGAAAATATAGTTTTTCCTGCCAATAGGTATGTACAGTCTTGTATACGCGGTATGGGATATCGGTCCGGCTTAGTTATAGCATTTAAGCGTCGATAATCTCCACAGGGTCTAATATCTCCGTTCTTTTTCATTACTACATGTAAAGGACTGGCCCAGCAACTTTTTGAAGGTTGACAAATCCCCATCTCTTGCATTCGCTGAAATTCTGCGCGAACTTTATTGTATTTGTCAGGCGGTAGAGGTCGCGGTCGCGAAAATACGGGTGGGCCGCTTGTTTCGATGTGATGGACTATAGAATGTCGTGGAGTCTCTATGAAACGCATTGGCTTAGTTATGTTCGGAAATTGCGATAACAGATCACTATATTTATGATTAAAGTCGATTGTGTTCACTGGTATATGTTGACTCAAAGTTACTGAACCGATTACACATAAGTTTGTAACTGTATCAATTAATTTTTTGCGATGAATGTCCACTAAAAGTTTGTAATGTCCTAAAAAATCAGCACCTAATATTGCTTGTTTCACTTCGGCTATAATAAAAGTCCACCGGTAAGGTCTACGTAATTTTAAATCTAATGTAAGTGTCTTTACACCATAAGTCTTTATAACGCTTCCGTTAGCAGCGTATAACTCGTAATTATCGCACTTCGGTCGCTTATGCAGAGTTTTAGTTACAGGTATCACTGATATATTTGCTCCCGTATCAATTAAAAAATTTAGTCCCGATGTTCTATCGGTAATGTTAAGGCGGTGCGATGGCTTAATAGTGCAAATCTCCGCCTGCGATTGCACTCTTTCTAGTTTTCCTGCTGTTTAGTTTTTTTATTCCAAGCACACGGCTCTATACATTTGTTAGCTTTATGATAAAATCGCGCGTGGTAATAACAAAGACTGTCGGCGCTCCGCGGCTCACGCCGTATCATGTTACGTCCCCGGGATCTTGAACTAGAGCGATTTCGATAGTTATAATTTCGTTTTTTATGTTGCAATCTATGAATGTTCTGTAATTGCATCACTTGCAGAGTCAATTGAGCTATTTGTTCTTGCAGCACGGTAACGGTATCAGCTGACGTCGACGGTTTGCTACTAACCTCCGATATTTGATTAGGTCTTATATTTTCCATAATTTTATCTGCAATCGTAGCTAAATTTTCCAAATCTTTTACGTCGGTGACGGCGAGGACGGAGCGTACTGCGGCTGGAAGATGACCTTGCCACATGATACTCAGCGTTTCATCAGGAATTTTTCCGCGGGCCAAATCTCGCATGCGCCTCAAGAGTTGAGAGGGTTTTTCGTCGCCAAGGTCGATTTCGCTCAAAAGTTTTTGGAGTTGCCGGTTTTCTGATTCTTCATACACTGCTAATAATCTTGCTTTTAAGGTGTCATATTTCTTCGTTTGGGGCTGCTGAAGTAATATGTCGCTTACTTGTTGAATGACGTCTTTTCCCAATTTCGTGACGACTAAGTTAAATTTCGCCTCGTCGCTTAGTTTTTGAGGTGTTAAGATGGCTTCACACTGCACAAACCATAAGCGAGCTTGATCGCACCAAAATTCCGGTATTCTAGATGATACTGTTACTGTTGCTAACTCGGACGCTGGGTTTGCTGACGGAGCTCTATTTTCAGTTGTCATTTTTATATTCTTATGGCTTCGTGTAAAGTCCGGGGTCACGAAATACGTTATCAGGTTGTCGTCTTGTCAGGCGTTGTTGTTTGTCAGGTGTTGTTGTCGGGGTCACCAAATTGTAGCGGCTTTATATATTTAGGATAGCGGAAATTAAACACCGGATTGACAACCTCTTTATATTTGAGCCAATTTAAGACTGAAGTACAATTAGTGACACAATACATATTAATGTTATATGATGCATGACCTAATAAGTAAGCTGTAATGTGCTGACGGCACAATGGGATATAACATTACAACGATGTCAAAGATACATAATATATGTATATATAAATACGTTCGGAAATAAGTGAAAAACACCTAAATATATTTAGTGAAAGAAGACATTGTCGTTTCAATTGATTACTTTTCCACTAGTTACTTTTCTACGGATTTCATTAAAAATTTCAAGTGCATTGCATTAGAAATAGTATAAAGGAAACATCAAACGTCAATCATTAAGTTCTCCAAATTAATAAAACATTTTTGTAAAATTAATCTTTTTGTTGGAAATATAATTACATTCTGTTACTGAACGTAAGTAACGGGCTGTCAAGCCGATGAATATTAAAATTGCATTTTCATTCATAATGAAAATTACATTTCATACACGATTTTTCCATTGCTTTTTGTTTGAACTGTTTATGACCTGAACGCATGTATATGGTTACTATATATGTAACTTTTCATCAAAATATTACAATTTCCTTTCGCTTTTATAAATTATTATGACTGGCAAAGGCTGAGTTGCTTATCAAGGGTTCCAATTACTTCCATAGAACATAGGTGGTAATAGGTACACTTAGATAAATTAATGTAATCTAAAGCGAAAATGTATATTTAAAAAATGTGACTACCCTACATTTGCACTACGTAGGGTTGGCGGCAGTTGGTTTTAATGTAAAACAATAATGACTGTACTTATTTTTAATGCATTCAGTAAAAAAAATCTGCTTTGGGACACGGGCCTGTTTACACGAATATAAGCGTAGTAAGAGACGCTTTGGTACCCTAATGAAATATAAAACCTTATGTTTTAGAAAGCGGTTCACACTTCAGTTACTTGTTCTTATAAATCCTTCTAATCCTTTCCATAAACACGAAAGTTTTTCAGAATGTCTCGGTTAGTGTAAGTTACTCTTTCACGCAAATACAGTTGATCCGATTTCTATGAAATATGTTAGTTACATGGATAGATGTGACATATTTCATAGAAATACAGGAGAGAATGTAGGCTACTTTTTCCGAGTTACCAAGCAAGTAACACCGCGATCACTAATACACACATACATAATTTTAATAACGTTTTCATTTAAATTGCAACACAATCGTTAGATAACATTAAATAGCCTTGTTTTATGTGATTAAATCTTACCTCTATAATTCAATTCCTTCGTTAATAATTAAATGAAATGATAAAAGCAAGCGATGTTCGATATCTGCCAATCAAGGGCTTCATAAATATTACTTTATTGTTCCGCGTTCCCACTGATAGGACATTTATCTGTTATTATAAAGATATGATATCTATAACTATTTTTTTAATTAACTAGCTTTCCGCCCGGCCTTGTCCGCGTAGTAAAAGTTGTCAAATTAATTAGGTACTTCTTACCTTTCTCTAGAAACGTAAGATCTACTGGAAAAGCAGGCTGACAATCAGTGCAATACCTAGTTTATTATATTAGTTTACGTTGCGTATTTAAAATCTGTCCATATAAAAATGTATCCAATTATTGACTTTAAATAAAACTGATAAATGATTTGATACAAATATTTTCTCTGTGCGATGACTATTCTACTGCTATTAGTAAAGCTAGTAAAAAGTTAGGCATTTACAGCACTTTGATGAAATCCATCATCTCTTTGAGCTTTTAAATTTTTAATAGCGGTAATATAATTCGATATTTACTGTCGAGTGCATTAATGAAAATCTCTGAAACATAAAACAGCAAATGCGTGTGTGAGTAAGTGACAACACTCGTGTGTGTTCAGTTTGTGAAACCTATATATATCTACGCATACACAGCTTGAGTCGCTTGTTTGATTTTCAGGAACGACATTTAGAAAAAATATTTCAGTGTTAGATAGTCCAATTATTTTATTGTCGAGCATGCTTCGGCACGAATTGGGCCACGCTCGCACCTGGGAAGGTACCACACCCTCACAGAATATCGGCGCCATAGTGACAGTTTACTGTCGCGTTCCGTACGGTGAGTGAGGGGTCCGGAGGCCCACATCCCTTCCCATCCCCTACCCATCCTCTCCTTCCCTATCCTCATTCCCTCCCATCCTCGCCCCCTTCTCCCTAAATCCTTCCAAATCCCTTTGAGGATAGCAACTCATCCACTTCCCAGTGGAGTGGATGCTTATGGGCGGCCAGGCGACGCGTCTGCTCGGTTGCTATCCAAACATAAAAAAAAGAGAAATGCCGTAGGCTATATTATCATCACGCTATAAAGTCCAATAGAAGTGTATTTTCATCGGAATTTTCTAATGTTTATTATCTAATACAATTTGGTACCACTTTTTGACTCATGGATTTACCATCCCATTTTATTTACATTAATCCACCAACTATAAGTATATGCATTCCAATATTATTTTTTCAAATTTTTCATTGTTTTAATAAGGTTTTAATAACTAAAAAGCTACTATTGCGAGCACGTGTATCACCCTATAACCGCTAAGCCAAATATCCATAAGGCATATTGTTATAACTACACCATGCCAAGGTCCACAGTTTCCTATTGGAACAGTAATTGCCCGCCGACATAATTGCGTATTGAGTTTGCAGATTACTTCGAGAACTTTCTTAAGGGCCAATTTAACAATGGGACGCGTAATTATCATAATCATTTGCGTAATTTCTAACAGATAATTAGAGGTAGAATTTTAAAGCTTTTTAGAGGTATATGAGATAATTTTTGTGGAGTTATGAATATAATAGCGTATGTTTAATAGATCTAGCTCGTTGCTTCAGTAATATAATAGACTAACCTATATTTACTATATTTAATCTGCAAAATTGCACCCAAATCCGTACTTAGCCGTTTTTGTGTTCTGAGTAACAAACATTCATTCATTTTCAAATACTTTCGCGTTCATTAAAGTAGTTGTATTATGAAGGATTTATACGCTTTTCAATTGAAATTCCATTACTCGGCCAGAGCAACTTCGCTCTAACATTTACTGTGAAAATTGCGAAGGAACTCTACCCGAATTACTGTCTACCGAGAAATACAACCTAGGATTCGAATTCTAAAACGCTTTCCAACAGTAAGTAGGTACATCAATTTAATTATTTGAAATCTTTGTTTGTTTGCAAAGTGTTAAGAAATAATACGATAAAATGTTTTTTTTTTCTACAATATTTTGAATATTATGAAGTTCTATAAAATAAAGTAAATGCGTAGTGTGAAAAAATTACGAAACAGACTTAATTTTATTAGAGTAACTGTTACCTATTATTTCTTTATTATGTTTTGTAAATGAATAAAGTATTTTTAATTTTCCTTACAAAAATTTATTATAATATTCAATAGAACTTCCATTATAAATCAATTTTACGAAACCCGTGTACCAGGAAAGCATGAGCTTACCGCAATGTATCGAACGATTAATTTAAAAATTTGCCTCCCAAGGCTCCCTTTGAATGGCTGTCACTAGCAGTGATTATGTAGCAATCTTGAAGACAATGTGAATGTGAGCTATTGTTCTGGGAACAACGGCACATACACTAACATATACAGGATTTAGGGATTTTCGCTAATAGACCCTAATTAAAAGGTCTTTGTGAGACAATATTGAGTAATTGCAATGTTTGTTTAGTGAATTGTTTACTAAACTAAAAAAGTGAAGTCCCATGTCCCCTAGTGGGGTAAGGGGCAGATGCATTATACATCTGTTTCACTGATCGATTTTCTTTAGGGACAAGTAGGTGATCAGCCTTCTGTGTCCTGCCAGACACAGACATTTTTTTTTCTTCGTCTCCACCGGGAATCGAACCCAGGACCCTTCGGTTCTACGCTGACGCGTTAACCACTGTACCAAAGAGGTGGTCACAAAATCTGAGCATAGGTATTATGTTGGTATTATTATGTATTTACTGGTCTTTAAACTATAAGTTTAATTGGAACTCATAAACTGTGTAGCGTATTAGTTAAATTTATATTATTAGACGGTAGTTGATAAATAGGTACTTATGTTTTATAGTAAACAACGCAACATAGTAAATTTGAAAACTAAAACAAGTGAAAACAAATACGCGAAACTCAAATTGCTCAACTTTTCAACTGAAACTGAACACAAATATGAATAACATATATTTGTTTACATAAAACAGAACATGAAATAAAATCTGAAATTAGATAGTTAGACACGCGACACTCCAAACTGATCTTTCTCTTTAAAAAATTTCATACCGATTCGAACAGCTGTTTTTGCGTGAAAGAGTAACAAACCAACATCCATAAGTAGTATATAATATACTACTTTTTGACATTATAATATATTTAAAATTAAATAGAGCGAATTGGCAATATCTGTTTTAATTTGATTTCTTCTATTTTCATTGTCATATCTTACAAAATAACAATCAAAGAAATAAACTCCCATAGCATTTACAAAAGTAGTATTGTTACAGGTCAGGGATCAATAGTAGGAACGTAACCAACGCTATAAGCCGATCGTGGGGCATTCGATATAATCTTCTGTACGAACAGAAGCATAAGCAGGATAATAGAATATGACTCCAATTTACCTGAATCGAAACCTAGTGATTGCGTTTGATCTTTACTTTGCAGATTCATTTGCTTTTGAGAAAGTTGAACGTTGGTAAATCTTCAAAACCGATATTTAAGGATTTTGAGTTATTTAAAAGAAAACGAAACTATGTATAATATTATAATATTACCTACTTATAGTTGTTAGTTAAAAAGCGAAGTCAATAGGCGAAATATCTTTTGATCGGGTGACCATAATAATTGTTTATTCGCTCTACCTAACGCGAAAAATGAAAATATTTTTATGTAACGTTATAAAAGGCAATATTAAGACTTAAGAATGAAGTTCTGAGAATTTAAACTGATCTGACGATGTTCCCGCCAGAACGTTGGATTTCTTTTTTGTAGTTTTTAGTATTAAAATTTGCTTCTCCATATTTAATATCTCCCTCCAATATTTAGGAAATATTTATGTATATTCTGATTACACTTTCGATATATTCAATAGCTTCTTACGTTTCAAAGACGAATATTTGCTCCAAATGTTTGCTGATCCCTCAATATACTGGAAATTCCGTAATACACCTGTACAAATACGATTTTCGGAAACGTGTTTTCATATCACAAAGTGAAAATTCATTAAAATATCAAAAACACGTTTGCACAAATATTTGGAGAATATGAAATTCTTCGTTTGTAAGAAAAAATTTGTAATAATATAGGGAGATATTTCATAAATTTGGTTTTTACAACGTATTTATGGGGAGATATGTATTTCTAAAGCTTGGTTTTAAAATAGGCTTTGAAGTTTGATAAGTAATAAAAAAATTATATGAAATGAAAATGTGGCAAGTGTAAATTTTTTATTTTATAAGACTTCTTCCAGATTTACTTTTGAATCGTCATTACATCGTTTCATCATTTACCATCGGTTCAGAAAAATATTCTGCTGCAAAGGCAATCCCTTTGCATTAGAGGAATAATTCCGCCATTGAACTGAAAATTGTCCCTGTGTACTAAAGTACTGAGTAACTATCATTTATATGAAATTGTTACTAAGATAGGGGGTAAGAGCCGATTCTAACAGGAATATGAAGAACATTACGCGCGTTTTTTACAATAATAATAATCTAACTACATATTATAGTTATGACGTAACAGCCTCATGCTGTTATTGTGTTTTTAACGTTAATTTTAGGTAATCTTAAATTAGTTCTCCTAGCAATAGAATTCGAGAGATGCTCTTTTATACGAACCAATTTCCCCAAAATGTTATTCGAACCCTATTCAGTTACCCTACCGGAAAGTTCGGTTGATTCTAATTATTATGTATGTTGCTAACGATATATTGTGTGAAGTAAAAACAAGGAACAAATAGATTCCTTTTGTTCTCGTTACAACGTGAGGGGATAACGAAGCTTCCCCTGAACAAGGGAGACCATTATTTTGGAATGTTCTGGTAATTATAAGTTTTAACGTCGTGTAAAGTAATTTTATAATGAGCAGCCAATCAATAAGGTAAAAGCTTGTTAATAACATACTTATAGCCTTAGAACATAACATAAATTAGACGCCTAAGTTTTTGTTCATATAATATTTTAGTCTAGAGTTAAAAATATTCGTACAATAGATTAGTAATTTTTCTTGGAAGAGCGACAATTAATTCATGAAATCTAAAAATTAATATTTTTTTGTATCCAATAGGCAACTGGCAAATAGTATTTTTTTATTTGTATTTTAAGAAAAGTGGCAATTTTATGTTAAGTACCATTAGCAGGTAATATTTGTTTTCAATTATGTTTTACAATGACGCGATGATTTTTTGTTTTACAATAAATACTTGTAAATATGAACATTGTCACCATATCGAGTCCCTACATCCAAATCCTACAGAACCAATTTTACATGCATTCAATGAGCCGATTGATTCGACCCAATTTCCATTTCAACAGATAGTATGTGGTTTAAATTCGTACAACCCGTGTTAACTGTTAAAATTTGATGAATTGATTTTCATTTGTCGGATTTTACAAACAATTTTGTTTTTTTTTATAAAATATTATAAAAGAACTCGTGACAAAATCTATAACATACATACAAATAAATCTAATCGATTCATCAGTCATCATTCGTATTAAAAGAAGGTTATTTTTGCCAAAAATATTTCTCAATAGAAAATCGAATATACCTAATTATGTTAGACAGAAAAATCGAATTTTAAAGGGTCGAAGATAACATGGCATTATTACCTTCTAGTTTTGCAAGGAAATATTTTTTTAAAAATCTTACATTGCGTCCATTCGTAATTAAAGTAGAGCTTCACAAATCCAATCTTTGTAAGTAATAAAATAATATAACTACATGCCTCCCTTTTATTTTAACATAAATACATTTTGTATTACATAATAACACATAAATTCACTGAACCGACTCGTGCAAACTAATCCAGTTTAAAGGACGTAGTAGAGCATTTAATAATATTTACAACGATTCATTTAATATAAAAATGTTAACCTGAGAGTTTTAAAATAGTATCAAAATATAGTTGGAATTGTATACTACAAGTTATCGGTTGTAGAAAACCAATTTATTTATACAACCCCAACTCGAAACTATTATTAGATATTTTAACATACCTACTTATTAGATATTATTTTATGTCAATGAAACCCTGTTGTGACCCAGTATTACTAAATTTTTATTAATTGTAATTATTAAGTTGCACTAAGAGACAATACTAAAAATTAAGACTAAATACCTACACCATAAAAAAATATAAAACAGGTCTATATTTAAATCGGGACAGTCCATAAAAAGCCGCAACTCATAGTCTCTGCACCCTCTAACTAAAAATATATCACACCTGTATTGAACAGACCGACTCATGTGAACTAATTCACAGTAAACGCTTTAATCAGAGACCGTGTAATGGAAACTCGCTGATAACTTCTGTTTCTGATAAAATTCGTTACTTTCAAAGTAAAACTCTTCATCTTTGTTAAGGCTTGTTACTTGTTCAATACGTAAGTTTTTGTATATTAAAGTTTGCCAATTACAACATATCATACCATGGCTAAATTAGGAACGTATCAGGATAGGAAAGCAATCCGATATGCTCTACTAGACCGCTAAAGTGTATCAATTACATATCAAAGCCGTGTGTATAGGCTTTAATAGACAACTGTTCATATCACCGTCATGCATGTGACGGCGCAGATCTGTGACGGAACTATCTAATTGTGTATGCATGATGTCATATAGTGGCATGCTTTTCAATACAATTAATTAATGCTTGACACCTTCCACCGAAAGAAACACCTGATGTATCAACTATTCCTTGTTAGGAATAAATTGGAATATACAAACAACTTTTCTAGTTTTTCTTGTTACGTTTATTACCTACTCTGTCTATGCAGTACCGAAACTTCTCTTTCAAAACATGCTCTGCTTTTGTCAAACCCAAAATTTATAAAGGCAAGTTTAATCCATCGCGCTTGGCACATTCAAAGGTCAATCATATCCACGGTAGCAGACACACAAAGCAGTTATGAAAAAACTTGTGAAAAATTGCGCCTTTGAAGGATTTCCCTGAAACGCTTTGCCAGCTAAAATTGATCCCTTCATATTTGTGCTGCGAATTTGGATCTCGCTTTTGGTGGCACGTGTCACGAGAATATGGGGAGTTATAATTTTATTAAGTTGTTTTTGGAGTTATGGTAAAAGTTTAGAAAATAATCTTTATAATTCATTTAACAGAATAGAAAGAAGAAGTAGAAGTCAGTAGGTAGGTAACATTAATCAATAATCATAGGCCATAGCACTGACATTTTATATAAGTACATATATAATACAAGAATACATAATTATTTAATATCTGTTTGTTTGTCGACGCATTAATAAATGTTCTATGGTATATAAGATTATAACCAATTATTATTTACTACTAGCTTTCCGCTCGCGGCTTCGCCCGCGTTTTGAAAGAAAAACCCGCATAGTTCCCGTTCCCTTGGAATTTCCGGGATGAAACCAATCCTATGTGTTAATCCAAGTTACCCTCTATATGTGTGCTAAATTTCATTGTAATCGGTTCAGTAGTATTTGCGTGAAAGTAGGACTATTATTTTGTACA
Source organism: Colias croceus (assembly GCF_905220415.1). Lineage (NCBI taxonomy): Eukaryota > Metazoa > Arthropoda > Insecta > Lepidoptera > Pieridae > Colias > Colias croceus. The sequence continues at coordinate 4,386,440 of NC_059540.1, read as the reverse complement.
TCTAAATCCATTTTATTAGAATGGTCTAAAAATGTAGGTACTTACGTATACTTAATATTGATTAGGTCTGTAATAATGCAAAAAACCTTCATTCACAGTAGACAAGCTTCAGCAATTGTGGCTTGAATATTTGATTCCTAACTACATCAGCTACGGGCTATGATCTGCCATCTCGTCGGATGCTTACTTCAATTTCAAATTGAGTTCGTGACAGCTTTCATGCTAATAATAATAAGGTATCCCTTATGGTAACGAAATGGGTTATATTATATGTGTTTATAAATTGAACAGTTTTACTTGAATATAGGTATGTTTAATATGTATAGGATTGATAATAATTACAAGTAACTAGCAAACCCGGTGAACTCCGTTTCGCCACCTTATATGTTTATTTGTTTAAATACCACCTTCATAGTTTAAACACCAAACGAAATGTTACATAAGGCGCTGTATGTGAAAAATGATTTTCCCGGTATTCCCGCTTTTCTGTTGAAATTTTTACTGAATTTGCTACAAACAAACCTCACGCAGCCAGAGACCTTTCCAACGAAATGCAAATCCGTGGAAATCGGTTCGTGCGTTCTGGTATCGTCAGGAAGGAAAACACGACTTATATAACGTATAGTAGAGAAGAAGATTTGATACAGGTTCTTTAACAAGGGTTTCTGACTTGCTGATAGAAGCACGGATATATTATATACTTTTTGACGAAAATTTTCATGCACTATTTGTTATTTTAACTGACTGAAAAGCTGGTCAAAAATATTCAAAAGTTGTGAAAAAGGCTCTCGTTAAACATGATAAAAAACTAAAGATTTATAAAAGAAGCTTTGGTAAATTCTCAATTAAGTTTAGATAACATAAGGCGCAAGCTGTCACAAAGTTGCTCAATTAATTTGTGTTTCTTGTCTATTTTGTGAAAGAAAGAAATAAGATATGACACAAATTTATTTACTAAAGCCTATCAAAGTATATTAATTAAATAGTGTTTAGTTTTAATTTCACGTGTTTATTTGACACGTAACGTGAAATTAAATGTTTCAACATCATCTATACCTACTTATGTTATAAAGCTGAAGAGTTTGTTTGTCTGTTTGTACGCGCTAATCTCAGGAACTACTGGGTCGATTTGAAAAATTCTTTCGGTGTTAGATAGCCCATTTATCGAGGAAGGCTAACAGGAGCGGAGCAATGCGGGTGAAACCGCGGGGCACAGCTAGCTAAAAATATAATGCGTATGAGTGAGTAAAAATTACTCACTACTTAACCCCTTACCGCATACAGAGCCATATATGGACGACGAAGTTTATGAATTTTTTATAGGCTAACTATAAACAATATCTAAAAAAACTACCTTACATCTTAAACAGCATTTCATCGAGAATTGGAATGTAATTAATTTATACAGTGTAAATATTATCCATCAGATATATTATAGATTTAGTCTAGCGCGTGCGACGGTTTGGGTGCGCGGAAAAAACCGTGATTTTCAAATTAAGATTTCAATATCAAAAAGGTGAGTAAAGCCATGAAAAAAAATATTTCTTCATTCTTTAGTCTTTCTAAAATAAGGTAAAACATTTGGTTAGGTTGTTTTTTTGCTTTAATCATGTTTTTTTGTACTTTTCCAAATCTGTCATATTTGGCTTCGTATGCATTCCGTCCAAAATATATTATGTCATATGTGGCTGGGTATGCATTCAAGCACAGCATTCAAGGATACTTTCACTGATTGTTCCAGTATCAATCCTAGACACTTTTATCTCACTATGCTAAGCATGTAAATATTATATCATCATCAATAAATACAGACTCATGCTATATGCCACTGTATGATTTTTAATTAGCCGTTTCAGAGCAAATGCGAAAGTCAGGGAAAGCTCTTATTACCAAAAGACGTGGTCGTCTCTCAAAAACTTAGAAACATCGGCATCTCTGGAGTCTCCTCAGTATTTCTGACTCGCCAATTACCGCAAAAAAGCTACGAAAAACTCCTGCAGGACATCTAGATTTTCACTTTGATTCTGTACGGTCTGATGGGATTAGTCATTACCGAATTTGGAAGAAGAACGCCCGTCAGCTATGCCTATATTGTTCCAATTTCGTTCCTTCACGTTATGTGAAAAATATAACGTGTTTTTATGTTATAATGACAAACGTAATTGTTTTAAGCAATTTCACGAAGTATAAGTTGGCTGTGATTCTGGGTGTTATTTAGGTATCCATATAAAGTACTAACATTTCGCCCGCGGCCTCGCCCGCGTTTTCAAAGAAAACCCCGCATAGTTCCCGTTCCCGTGGGATTTTCGGGATAAAACCTATCCTATGTGTTAGTCCAAGTTACCCTCTATATTATGTGTGCTAAATTTCATAGAAGTCGGTTCAGTAGTATTTGCGTGAAACAGTAACAAACAAACACATACACATACATCCACCCTCACAAACTTTCGAATTTATAATATAAGTAGGATAGGATTTATGTAAAGTATATGTAGCATATCAGTTGACTAAGCATTCAGGATACAAGCTTAAGTTTAGTTTGGGGCTTAGCAACCGTGTGTGTGAAATTAATCCGGAATATGTTTTTATTTTATTAATTAGTTACTTTTTTCTAATTGCATACGAAGCCATATATGACAGAAAAAATACAACAAACACTGCATACGAGTCCATATATGGCGCCGTTATATATTTTCTATAATATAAGTAAATAATTTTTTTTCTCAATTTGATCTCATAATGTAAGGTCTAATAAACACTTTTTTGCAAAAAAATAATTTTTATTTCATCTCCTTAATAATTCATGCAATAAGGGGTTAAATAGACAGCCAGTACCTAATTAATAAAATCGTTATCTGAAATGTCATGTCTCCGCTCCAAGATTAGGTATCAAAATCAAGCAAAGGTTATATTGATCCATCGATAACTGAATTATAAAGCGTAGGTGAGAGGTAATGTGATTTATCGTATGTTTTTGACGACTTAATGGAATTGCTTACAAGTTTCGTAAATTAATTAATAAACTATGGCTTCAGCCAAGCGATGCTTAAAACAAACAAGATCGTAATATATACATTTAATTAATCTATGTTAAATTGGTAAAGGATCGGTTAAATTACACTATTATTTTGATGTAAATTCAGTATTTCTATTCGTAAATCAATATTGAAATGTACTGGGAATTTCTTTCGATTGTTTTTCAATGCGATGCGCTGCGTAATATTCCTTCTTAATTCTTAAAGTTTACCTACTGAATAGTTTTTTCTTACAACACATCTAAATATTCTCTAGTATAACTTGTACACACAACAGCCCTCCGACGATCTCAGCGTGATTTTGCTCATAGCATGAAAGCTACTTTCACAGGAAATATTGTTACAAGTCCTCTCAGCACTCCGACCTCCCGGGGTTGAACACGGGAGTATTGCATTAAGCATTGTAATGTAATCCTTTACTCAGTGAGGAATATACAAATGCAGCTTTTTACGAGTTGAGAAAATAGTCCTATTAGAGAGGATCGTCTATTGCTAGGTTCCTTCTTTTAGAAGAAAATCAAGAATATAACAAAATAGATAGAAATATTAACATACATCTTTGGTAGATGATAGTATTTTTTATTAAAGTAAGTATGTTTCGTAATATAAAATGGATACGTTCGCGCAATCTGCTCATCTTTATCACAAATTCCAAGAACAAATTACGATCTCCAAATTCATTCTTATCAAATTTTACATTCGCGAAAAGGTCAAAAGAATTTTGAATAAACTCTTCGCGGGATCCGATTATGATGTTTTATTTACATTTATCATTACTTTGCTTCGTTAGACAATTTGGAGGAGCTTTTTCTTTGCAACTTTCAAAATTCCTACACAGCGGTATTTTGTAGATTGTAGTTTGTTAAGGAGTTACTCAATTAAAATTTGGAACATTCCAGAAAGATCTTATTAATTAACGCGTAAGCTATAAAGCCAATTAAGTAGTGGCCATGAATACCTATAAAGATATATAAGTAAAAATATAGGTACAGGCACAGCCTTTGTTAACTTTATGGGGAATCTGAATCTTTTTACGAAGCGAATGAAATTCGATAGGTACGCAGCTTGTTTTTAGACTGCGAAATGAAATTTATTATCTGTTGAAAGGAATTTCATATTATAGAATGCGAACTAATGAGCAAGCTTTTATGATTCAGTTCAGTATTGATCGAAGTTTTTTTTATACCTGTTACAATGCAGTTAAAAGTCGATGTCTAATGTATCTAGGTACTGTATCTAACAAAGCTATTTATTTGTAACCTGTTTTCCACGTTATCATTTTTGTAGGTATTAGAATAAGTTTTCCAAGTTGTATGGAATTTATAGATCGGTTCTACGCTCACACGATAACCATAGTTGTACCAAGAAGGTGGTCTAAAAAACTAGGTATAGAGATAGGACTATATCAGTCACATATGTTATCTGTATATCCTATCCAAGGTCCTATCTAAGATACCTGTCATAATTTATTAGCTTCATCTGTATTTTTTTTTTGTTACCAAAGGCTTTAGACTCCGTCTCTTTAAACGGACAGATTTAATTACAATTTTACACGATCAAGGATCAAAATAATATCATCATTTAAGCGTGTTTTTAGTTTTTTTTAAACTATATAATTATTCCCGAGAAAGTCTACCACTAGATTCTAGAGGAACTAATCACAAAGTTGTTTGCAGTCTCCCTGTTAGAGCTGTTTGTCTTTTGTTCCCTGCCCCAACCTGCGACGAAGTTGAGAAGCAATTACTATTTGCTAAAATTTAACTTGACTCATACCTAGACGTGTATTGATAAAACAGGACGTATAATTTGTGGTTTGTCTTGATTAAAAGATTTGGTTAAATGTGCTTAAGCTTTCCATTACCTGCCTACGTAATAACTTAATGGTTGAGTTTATTTAACATAAGATATGTGATATGATTCATTCGTTGTAATTTCGTTAATATTTTAACTACTGACTTAGTACGGAGAGGGGAGAACTAGTACACAGTATTACCACAGGTATTACCATATTTAATATTGTAATACTGTGACTAGTACGGTAAAAAAAAATGCTCGTTCCGTATTAAAACATATTTTTAATTCATAAACTACGCCAGTTCATCAACTGTCTAATAAAAAGACAGCTACCAATTGTTAACTTTGTTCTGTACTTTTTAGGATAGTCGGATAAAAATATTTATAAAAGTAAATAAATCGTGTATACGTACAATTATGAGAGTTTAAAATCTCTGAAAATTTTCTCCAGCCACTTACAAAGTACTTTAAAATATATACATTCGTATGTATTCTTAAATATTTATCCCACAAAGCTACGTTTTAAAACTTTAAAAGGCAACTTCTACTTCTTGAAAATGTTTGACCTTAAAATTGAAAGCTAGTTTAAAATGGAGAACTGATATTATTTAAATATGTCGTGGCCATATCGTAGATTGATAATAGCAGTGGTGGCTCAGTGGTGAGACCTTAGACTTCGAATCGATAAGTCCGTGGTTCGAGACCAGGCGAGCGCGCAGGAAATAAATTGATTTTTCAATTTATCTGCGCATGTTGTAACATCACCACTGCTCGAACGGTGAAGGAAAACATCGTGAGGAAACCGACATGTCGAAACTCGAAGAATTAAAAAGTTCGACGACATATTGTGTCATCCGCCAACACGCACTTGGCCAGCGTGGTGGATTATGGCCTGTACCCTCATAGGAGGCCCGTGTCCCAGCAGTGGGAACGTATATGGGCTGATGATGATGATGATGATATCGTAGATTTGCTCATTTCATGAAATGATTCATCATTTCACGAAATGGTCGCATTTCATGTTGTGGCCAACATAGGTAATTTAAACTAGTTGTTTCGTTTAATTGTATCACGAAAATAAAAAATATTGATATACAACAAAATAATCATTAATTTATTTAAACACGCGATATGAAAATCAAACTCCAATGAAATATAATCCTACTTAAAATTATCAATGACTAGCTTTCCGCCCGCGGCTTCGCCCGCATTTTCAAAGAAAAACTCGCTTAGTTCCCGTTCCCGTGGGATTTCCGGGATAAAACCTATCCTATGTGTTAATCCAAGTTACCCTCTATATGTGTGCTTAATTTCATTGTAATCGGTTTAGTAGTATTTGCGTGAAAGAGCAACAAACACACACACACACATCCGCACAAACTTTCGCAAGGATTGTATTGAAAACTTCAGCGCTTACATTGCAGCAAATGCTAACGAGCTTTTCAAAGAAATCTATATTATTTAGCATCTCATACCTTATTACCGTAAAAGCTACAATGTATAAAATTCAAAGAAATATTCCGAGATGATAACTAATGAGGGTTAGGTAGGTACATGCATATTATCTCTATAATAACATCTCTGCGACATTCTTCTTTTCGTAGAATAAGAGGTTATGTTTAATAATTATTCTGTTATCGTACAGGCAATAATGTTATCCTATATTATTAGCTATTTTTTATTAATACATAAAATTAAATTGAAATCGATACTGCGATACATGCAAAATATTGCAAAATATCTTCTTGTATAGCTAGTTACTTCGTCACTAGATACTCAAATATGTACAGGAAACTTTGAATATCAAACGCAATAAGATTCACAAATATTAATTATTCATAAAATTTGAAGCTTAAAATAGATTGGGTATGTAATGTTTTTTATATGATGTTTTAAATATTATTTGGTTTTTAAAAATATTTCCGCGTCATCTGGGAACCTAATTAATTTTAATTGCTCATTATCGAAATATGACTTTTATTTTCGTACCTACAGCCTGATTTTATCTATTATCAGCCTGACAAATATTTAATTATATTGGAGATTTTTTCCAACGTGATTATTATAGGTAGTACCGTAAACTAGGATATTCCGTCAACCTATCGCGATAATATAAACATTCGACAAATATGTACTGTTAGGTATGTGAAAACGACGATGGGTTTAATTATTATTATAGTGAAATTTTTAGGTCAATATTAATATCGTCATGGAAATATTAAACTGAAAGTTTATTTAATTAACTTTTTTTTATAATTATCTGGGCCTTTAAGTTTTTACGCTCTCAGCTCGTACGTTGGCGATTACTTGATTACGTACTAGTTTTAAACTCAGGATTCATTGTGCATTTATCACTGGACATTGAAGGGAGGAAGGCAAGGAAGGAGGAAGGGAGGAATTTTTTATCAAATTTTTGAAGTTTCTTGAAATTTTTTTTATGTCAGAAACGGTGGATGGTAAGCGACTTTGCATGACCATAATATGAAAACATAAGGTCTTTGCAAATAGGTTGTTAGCTTTTAGAAAGGAAAAAGGGAGGAGATAGTGCATTTTTTATGGAAAGCAATTAATTTTTATATTTATTATATATGGAATTTCATTTTAAATTTTTTTTTAATCTGTAAACAATTTGAAATTGTTATAGGATTGACTAATCTGCAAAAGGGAAAATTTTGAAAGAGGATTAATTGAAACAGGGCAGCGCTTGGAAATAAATCATATTTTATCATAATTTACCATAGTTTAATCTTTTTTAGAGGATCTCGTGCAATAATACCGCTTTTCTATAAAAAAATTTATAGTGTAGAGAAACATGATAATATGAAATATGTAGGTATTTATTTTACATCCATTTTCATTGCCGTTACGAGCAACATAAATATAATGTATTTTATCATAAACATTGAACTGTTTGTACAAGAACAGCGTAAAATTTTGTATCACAGCCAACAATGAAAATTTCACTAAACAAAACATCATTTTGTTTTTGAAACAACGATGAACAAACACCGCTTAGGACAGTTTCAATTTCCAACAATCAACGTTTAAAATAAACCGTTATTTGAGACAACAAAACTTTCGATGTAACTGTAGTAAAGGAAAATTTTAAATTGCTATTGTCCAAATACGAATTTTCTACTTTCTAGAAGTCCGCCGGGATCTTGTTACATTTTAATGACCAGTCGATATTTATTGTTAGTCTATTGGCATTTATTATAGATAGGGAGGCGAGGTAGCTAAATGGCGTAATTAAACGGCGCCGTCGAGACTTATCAAAATCGATAGATAAAATAATTTCGAAAAGAAAAGCTTCTATGGTAAAAACCATTTTAGCGGTGGGTTTGGCGTGTACGGATTTTCAAAAATGTAAAAAAAAATAGTTACTTGGGCATTCTCGAGCGCGTCAGATATTCATACTACGTATGCCCAAAGTGCCTCTGATAACAACGGTATACTAATCTGCCGGTTTGCGTGGTGGGGCTAGGCATATTAATTCGTCAAAAATGCACAAAAAAAATTTACTCGAGCGCGTCAGATTTTCGGAAGGGGTGTTAAGTAGGCCCCAAGGAAGCTCCCCTTAAAAAAACTGACGATTTCGGCGTGACGATAAGTTACGATGAATTTTTGAAAATGCAGAAAAAAAAAGTCCTTTTGAAATACTCGAGCGCGTCAGATTTTCATAGGGGAGGTTTATCTCGGTCTCCTGAAAGCATATTTTCTTAATCTGACAAAAATGTTGGTGGGTTCTCTTAATCTGACCGAAAAAGGTTTGAGAGTTTCTTTTTTTTAATCATCGTTATTTCATATCAATTTTTCTTAACACCCTCAGTTTTCGAGATATACTCAAAAAACCGGGAGTTTGAGTTTTTATGATGCTTCAAGTCAAAAAGTTTTAACTTTGGACAAAAATGTAAAGAGACCTTTTTTGTGTAAAATAAAATTACCTTTTTTGTTTATTCAAACTTTTTTTTTTGTAAAATGTATCGTTCGCGACTTATATACTGCAACGCGTTTTTCGGAAGACGAAATGGCTCCTCCAGGCTTCCGGTCACGCGGAAACCGGCAGCTTTTGTATTTTTAGTAAGTTTTAGATTATATTCTTCAAAATAAAAATAAAAACAATCGCGCTCGAGAATGCCGGATTAACGTTTTTTTTTTACAAGTTCGCGACCCTATAACTTGGCGGCGTCAAGGACTTATCGTCAGATTAGTTAAATTTAGTCTTAAAACACTAAAATCAACCCCCAATATCTTAATCTGACGCGCTCGAGTATTTCAGACTATCGTTTTTTTTTTACTAATCTGATCGTCTATCCTGGGCGCGCGTCACTACTTAAAGAGCTAAATAGTTAACAAGGTTGTTCTATTAGGTCTAAGGTATCTCTCATATCTTAAACTGCCACGCTCGAGTATTGCAGAAAATTCCCCTCTTCGCCTCCCTATCTATTACAATAGCATCAAAAATCACTGGACTGGTGGACTTTTGTGATGCAAGTTGGCGCCATGTTTTTATTTTCGTAACAAACGTTTTGAAAGAATCGCTGATGTTCATTTTTATGGTTCAGCCGTAAATATGCTACCATTTGTTGTGTTTTAACTCTTTATTATAATGATCAAAATGACATTACATTTTTATAAAGTATCTCTAATTCTCTAAGTACCCACATTATAATTATTAATAATCAATATTACCTACATACAACATCTTCCCCTTTCAATAAGATTTATAAGTATAACAAACTATATTGCTGACGAACAATATTAATTTTACAAATGAATCATATAGGCAAATTAAGCAATAAAGTACTTTCATTACTGTTAGTTTAGCTAAAGAATGAATCAGTGTAGAATAATCTATATCTATCCATTAATGCAAACCATTAAATTACAATTATTTATCTAATTATAATTGATGATATTCTATACCCATTAATAGCTACAAATCATCTCGGCTATAGTAACATTAAACAAAATTTAATGGTAACCATTCCATCACAAATTTAACACAATACTCATATTTAATTTAACACAATAGCCAAACATTAGTAGAACACACATATACCTTATAATACATCATCATCCGAAACCTTTTTTTTTTTTTTTTTTTTTTTTTTTTTTGTGATACTATGAACTAAGTATTATATTATTATTTTTTTTTTTTTATTAAATTAAATCATTAATTTTATTATTAATAATGAAATCTGTCTGGAGGACGCACTATTCTTCCAGAACGAGTACTATAAAAATTTGTATTTTGCGACACCTCAGTAGGAGAAGAATTTATTTTGTTATTTTGGACATAACTTTCATCAAAATCATCATAATCGCCGATAGGACGCCTACAATCATGCCTCGTACTTTTATTTAAAACGGGCTCGTTCTGTTCAACGCCAGACTTAATAATTTGCTGCCTATTCCTCCTATACCGCGCGCCATCGGGCGTGCGCACCCAGTACGAACGTGGCTCCGCGGCCGGGCCCTCTACGCGCGCCGGCACCCAGCGACTGTGACTCATTCCCTGCCCTTCACGAATACGTACAAAATCATTGTTATTTAACGGTTTTAATTTTCGCGTATGCTGATTGTAGAATGAGCTCGATTTTTCAGTTTTTTCTGCACGTTTGATCGCTATTTTCTCTCTAGAAGGAAGCTTCGGTCGTAAAAGATTCGAGCTAACGGGCAGCCTAGTATTTAAACGCCTACCCATCAAAAGCTGAGCCGATGAATAAATCTCCCCTGATATAGGCGTATTTCTAAAATTTAATAAAGCTAGAAACGGATCTGTGCCGTCCTGTTCGGCTTTAATTAATAATTTTTTAACAGTTTGTACGTTACGTTCGGCTAAACCATTAGATCGGGGATAATAAGGCGAACTCGTTACGTGTCGAAATCCCCAAGCTTCGCTGAAATTCTTAAACTCCCCCGATGTAAACTGTAGGCCATTGTCTGAAATTAACCGCATCGGAATACCGTGACGAGAGAACATATCCTTTAACTGTTTAATTACCGAACCGGACGTAATATCTCTCAGTGAAGCGACCTCCACGTATTTCGAATAGTAGTCTACGACCAAAATGAAATATTTATTTTTAATCTGAAAGATGTCAGCGGCTAGCACTTCCCACGGAGTGTCCGGTTGCGGGTGCGGCAGCAGCGGCTCGCGCGGCTGCTCGGCGCGGTGCTGCGCGCACACGCCACAGCGCCGCACCGCCCTCTCGATGTCCGCCGACATGCCCGGCCACCACATCACGTCGCGAGCTCGGTTTTTGCATTTATCGATACCTAGATGGCCCTCGTGAATTCTATTTACCATTTCGTTTCGAAGACTCGTAGGTATAATTACTCTGTGATTTCTGAACGCTATATTATTAATAACGTGAAATTCATCTCTTATATCCCAATACATCTTCGCGCTTCCATCTAACAACGCTTTCGTGTGAGGCCAGCCACTTTTATAATAATCCATCGCTCTGCAGAGCCCCACATCATTCCTAGTCTCTTTCTCCACTAACATCAGTTTTTCATCACTGAAACCGGTATTTTGAATAATAAGATTCACATGTCCTTCCACATCTTTTTGAACTTTATCTTCAGTATTATTTAAATTATCTACTTTAGTTCTCGACAATGTGTCTGCTATAAACATGAGTTTGCCTGGAACATAACATACATTTAACGAATATCGCTGTAATTTTAATAATAGTCTTTGCAACCGAATAGGTATATCATTCAGTGGTTTCTTGAAAATAGATTCTAACGGTTTATGATCGCTTTCCACTATAACTTTAGTATGTCCATAAACAAATTGATGGAATTTCGAACACCCATATACTATCGCCAGCATCTCCTTCTCTATTTGCGCCCAGCGACTCTCGGCAGGTGTTAAAGCGCGCGCCGCGAACGCCACGGGCCGCCCCTCTTGCAACAAACACGCTCCGAGACCGAACGCACTCGCATCGACAGAGACGGTAACTTGTTTATTTGGATCATAAAATCTTAAAGAAGGCGCATTCATTAAGGACGTTTTAATTCTATTATAAGCTTTAGTATGTATTTCGTGCCAATCGAACTGTACATTATTTTTTAGTAATGATCTCAACGGTTCCACTAATTTTGCGTAATTAGGAATAAATCGAGATACATAATTGGACATCCCTAAAAACCTCTCTAACTCTTTTTTATTTACAGGTATACTCATGTCTCTTATTACACGAATTCTATCTGGATCCGGCTTAATCCCATTTGAATTAAAAATATGCCCTAGGAATTTAACTTCTCTCACCCCAAATTTACATTTATCCCGGTTGAACCTTACCCCATTTGCCACAGCGCATTGCAGCACCTTATGTAACCGCTCATCATGCTCCTCTTTTGTCTTACCGTACACCAACACATCGTCGACGTACGTTTCTACGCCTTCGCACGCGAACAGCCTATGCATAACACTATGAAAAACCTCACACGCACTACTAATCCCGAACGGCAATCGTAAAAATCTATATCTCCCGAAAGGTGTTGCAAAAGTACATAGCTTAGAACTATCATAATCCAATTTCAACATATAAAATCCTTTACTAGCGTCTAAAACGGAAAAATATTTCGCTCCAGACAAATTTGCAATTATTTCATCAAGCGTAGGCAATTGAAAATGACATCTTTTAATTGCCTCATTTAAAAACTTAGGATCTAAACATATGCGTAATTTGCCATCCGCTTTTTCCACTAATACTATATTTGACACCCAATCGGTGGGTTCACTAACAGGCATTATAATATTAAGCTGTTGTAAGCGATTGAGTTCCTCCCTCAACTTAGGTCTTAATTTAATCGGTATTTTTCTTGCACTCCTTACTACGGGAGGAACCCTATCGTCTACAATAATTCTATGAAAACCTGGTAATTCACCTATTCCTTCAAACACAGATTTATATTGTACAAAAAAATCAATATTACAATTTTTTATCTCATTAATTCTCATAATCATATTTAATTTAACGCAGGCATCTCTCGATAACAAGTTACTGCAATTTAAATTCAAAACAAATATTTTTTCTTGTACTTTTAATGACTTATATGTAATCGATGCCATAAAATAACCAATTACATTTAATTTATTTTTACTAACTTCCTTAAGAATTACATTAGTTTTCAATAAATCTTTTTTATTAAATCCTGAGGCTAAAAAGCTAGACAATGACATAACACAAACATCGGCTCCACTATCTAATTTAAACATCATCGCTTTGCCATTAACATAAACATAATCGAACCAAGCGTGGCTGTCTATCGTGTTTATTTCAATACCATTTATTATATATTCCTCACCGGAACCCTCTGACGGTGGGGTCGCACGATTCACTTCGCGTAACGATACCGCACTATACCTACAACACTTTGCAAAATGTCCACGTTTATCACATCTATAACAAGTTACGTTAAAAGCGGGACACTTATTATTTTCATGCATACGATCACAATAGGCGCACTTCGGACGCGCCCGTCGCACATGACCTCGTAGCTGCGGCGCGGCGAGCGCGCGCTGCGGCCGCGCCGGCCAGGCGGGCCCGCGCCAGCCGCCGCTCGCCCTCGCGCGCGCGCCGCGCGAACTCACCGCCTCCACCTCGACGTCACGACCGAGCATCGAACGCGCACTCCTCGCTTCATTCATATCACTCGATGAACTTCCCGCAATTTGTGTATCAATTGAAAATTTATTAGCAGCCGGCGTGGGCGCGTCGACTCGGCCCGCTTGATGACACGCAGCCTCCGCCGCTCGGCACCACGATTCTGCGTCACTCAATTCCAAATCCTTTTTTCTTAAAAGACGCTCCCTTAACTGTGCATCTCGTATTCCTCGTATTAACTGCGTTAGGATAAGGCTATCTCTCAGCTCTCCAAATGAACACACTTTACTTTGTATTTTTAAGCGTGCAAAATAACACTCGAAAGATTCATCTGCATTTTGATAACACTCGAAAAACAAATGACGTTCGTAATTAATATTCTTCTTCGGGTCTAAACGTTCTTGAAACTTCGAACATAATACGTCATATTTGTTAATCTCACTACTTTGAAAATCGAGTTCTTCATATATTTCACGTCCACATTTACCAATTGAATGTAAAAATAAAGCACACTTCTCACGTCCAGGGGCATTTTCTCTTCCAGATGCAATTAAATAGCAATCAAAGCACTTTTTCCAATCACGCCAGTTCTCCGACATATTGCCGTTGCTTGACATTGCCGCTGGCTGTTGTATCGCATTATTGACGCAACTTAAATCCCTGTCACTCCTCGCCATGTCCTCAAAATACACTTATAAACTCCTTTTATGCACAATATCTTATTTGTTCACACCTGACACCATGTTGTGTTTTAACTCTTTATTATAATGATCAAAATGACATTACATTTTTATAAAGTATCTCTAATTCTCTAAGTACCCACATTATAATTATTAATAATCAATATTACCTACATAAAACACCATTTAATAATTTTTTGATTTTATTCTATTTTTTTGAAAAGGGTATGTTTTTCTTAATTGTATTTTTTTTCATAAAATATATTTGAAAATCAGTTTACTCATGTATTAGCAATGCAGGACATATAAAAATAGTTTGGGAATATAATAATATAAATAACTAGCTAAAGAAAAAACCGCAGAATTCCCGTTCGGGATAAAACCTATCCTATGTATGTGTTAAGTGTTCTGTTCTGCGCTATGTGTATAAGTGTTAATCCAAGTTACCCTCTATATTTGTGCTAAATTTCATTGTAATCGGTTCAATAGTATTTGCGAGTAACAAACATACACATATACATCCGTCCTCACAAACTTTCGCATTTATAATATTAGTAGGATTAAGGATAGTAATTATACATAGTTAAACTAGAATAATTATTTCGTCATTCGTTTGTTGAACTTAAACTAACGAAATATAATCTAAGCTTAATGTTACCTACTTTAAATATAGCATATTACAATATTTTCAAGCGCTGTTTCAAAGGAAATGAAAATATAGATACCTACTGAATACTGATAATGAGAAAACTTATTCGATCATAAGCTAATTTTTATCTCTGGCTTGCGACTGCAGATCGCTTTCGTATGACTTTGGAGATGGATTTAGGTATTTTGTGTTATAACTTTTTAATACTAAAAGATTGTGATTTTTTTGAAGTGAAAATTCTTTAGGCGCCTTGAGAGTAAAATTTTGAGGTCGCGACATGGCAATACCGTCACGTCATGGAGTAAGGCGACGATTTTGGTATATTATAATCTTACCAAAGAAGTTCACTTCGTGCGCTCGGCTCGGCATACAAGCTCTTATTTTTACAAATTCTTTATTACCTATGACATCAATATCATCGGCAACCAATTTTCAAAAATATGCAGACAGGCGGTCAAACCTTTGTCACATTATCACTGCTACGCTTGAATGGTTCTCATGTAGCAACTTTGTACATGAAATTGGCCAAATTTACATAATGCACACTGAATTTTCTACGCTAGTAATATAATTATGAACTTACATTTTCTGCTGAATAGACGGTTATTATATTAAATTACTCATGGATGTTGCATTTTATGTTTTAATACTTTTTATTTCAAATGTTTCGGGTTTTCTAAAAAGTATATCATAAGAATATATTATTAAAGTGAAACTTTTATTATATACATCATCTCAAACTTTTTGGTCTGTGTAGCGCATGTCGCGTGACGCACGATACGTAGGTACGATAATTATCGGCCAAATACGATAACTTTTAGTTAAATGTCTATAGTGTGAAAAAAAGTTTCACTTTTACCGTGGTTTCATAAGACCACACGACATTTTTTTTTACCTTTAGCCTTGTTTTTTAGGTACTCGTAATTCTATAAAATACTCAGCCATTTTTTAAAACTAACATATTTTACGATCACTCCCATTTGGTAAAACCGGGTTTAATTAAAATTGAAAAAACAGAGGTTTCATTTATTGGAGTTATCGACTTTCATTCAGAGGCTAGCGCGAAAAGCAATTAACAGACTTATTCCGAATTGTTCATACCTTTTAGAGTGTTGATAAATATTTGTAAGGAAGGAAAATCGTTTATTAAAATCCTAGAAAATACTGTTAGTATATTACCCGAGAGACGGTGGGTACTGCGTTAAAAGCAAAAACGAGATTTCAAGGTATTTCCTGTCAAAGCTTATATTATAATAATTATCTCTGTTAGTGAAATTCTTTTATATTTGAGATTAGCTTTTAGTTTTGCAATTCATTGGGGAATCCACTTTATTTGAAGTTATAGATATAAATAAGAAAATATAGCCCTTTTTATTCACATAAGATGAAATTTTCTGATTGTTAAATAATTTTAAAAATCTATCGATATAATATCGTAACAAGTAAAAAATCAAGTCTCCACTCTTACTATTGCTCAAGACAAACTTTTAAATAAATACATCCTATCCTACTAATATTATAAATGCGAAAGTTTGTGAGGATGTGTGTGTGTTTGTTACTCTTTCACACAAATACTACCTAGGTACTTAACCGATGGCAATGAAATTTAGCACACTTAAAGAGGATAACTTGGATTAACACATAGGATAGGTTTTATCCCGGGAATCCCACGGGAACGGGAACTATGCGGGTTTTCCTTTGAAAACGCGGGCGAAGCCGCGGGCGGAAATCTGGTATATTATAATATCAAGCGTATGTTAACAACATAATCACTATCAGCATAAATCTCAATACTTATCTCAGGTAAGTACCTACTTTAGAACAATGTGAAGAGATTAATCTCACACTATCATGACAAGTACTTAGCAGTTGCTATGTTACAGGATCATACAAAGCTTCATACTGAGCGTAAAGCTCACCTACTATGCTCTTAAGGATCTAAATCCTGAAACCTTAAGTTTTCGAAGTTAAGGTTGACTTAATGGGACATAGATATTTAAATAAAGAAACTACATAACATATTAGAAAATAGTAAGTTTATGTGTTTGTTTATAACGCGTTAGAATATGTATTGGATATTGATAGATTCCTATTTTTCATTCTGCTTATATAGACGATGTTTCAGGCAATATTACGAATAACATGAATTACGGGTTGCTTTGTAAGAGCATTTACTTATCACTTATCATTTATTTATTATTTCGGGGATTATTCGTAAATTAAATGCACATTTAAGTATTTTTATTTATTTAAGCCGCTGCTTATTGCTGATACAAACATACATATAAAACTAAATATTCTATTATTTAACACATCGGATTTTCCGGTTTGTTGATCAGCGTGTCTTGTGACACATAGGCCTCTTCCAGCCGCTTCCACTCATTTCTATCCTTCGCATATCTGCAGGTCCATACTGTTTCACCAATCTTTTTAATATCATCTAACCATCTCTTAAGTATCATTTAAGTATTAATAAATAACAATTAAAAGAAGATAAACTATAAATACTATAGTATTCTGTATTAAGTTCGACACCTGTTTTTCCCTGCTAATCGCTGTATTACTTTACTCAGGCCTTAGTGTGAGGGTTGCGTAAACGGAGGGCTGAGATCCCTCACATTTGCACAAACACAATATGATGGTAACACGGATATGATATAGATATATTTTTATGCAGTTACCTTAGTTTGTTTTATGGGTTATTTCATATTGGAATAACCTATATCGCATTTTAAAAGGATTGTATAAACTTTTATTTATATTGCGGAAATCTTGTATAGATTCCGCCGGGCAAGGAGCCGTGGGTTATGTCGGATTCTTACCGTCTAAAAACCCACTGTGTTCCGTCGAGCCACAGGGTTGCGGGTAGGTATTAGTTGGAACTCTTCCGCGACCCCATTATAAATAAAGACCTACCTATAACTTTTAAACAAGTCTAGATATTAAAAAAAAGCCGCTGATGAAATGTCAAACCTCAAAATATGAAACCGCTAAAAATGTAACGATTAATTTGCGATAAAATCAAACTCGTACTTAATAGATACCTATCGTATTTGTTCTTGTCACCCTCACCCTTGATAAGGGTCGTGACGGGCCGGAAAGACCCTTCGTAGGGTTGTCAGCCCGTCATGTAAAATGCCATTAAAATTTTAATGCTTAAATTTCAATACTGAAAAGTAACGATGTCATGAAATAATATTTTAATTAATTGTTAACGTTATCTGTGACAACCCGCCTAAAGCTTTTATTATAGTGATAGTAATGAAATCCAGCTGTTAATTAGTTTGTTAAACGCCTAGGGTTTACTGAGCCTTGTGTAAACAAGCTGTAACAACTTGTTTTCTCACTGTTAGGTAGTTATATTGTTTAACTTGGTACTCTCACATTTAGTAATTAAAATGTTTATATTTCATACATTTTCATTTTAGATGCCGCTCCTGATAACTTAGGTACTTAGCAATATTATTAATGTGGATTATAACATATAGGTAAGTAGGTACCTACATATTCAATTTAATTTTTTTTAGATTACTAAAATTTTTTTAGATAGGTACCTACATTTATATTTTTCGATCTGTTCGAGACTTGCGCCTAATTAAATATAAAAATGACATTATGTGTTATACCTACCTATTATAGGTAGGTATATTAAAAAATACAAAATTATATGTTGATAAAGACGTACGCTTTTCAATTATTGATCTGATATAAAACAAATTATGTTGCTGCATAAAACGAACTGCGTCTCCCAAAATAAATCATTTAACAGAGCTTAATTTAAACCTGATTTATAAAGGTAAAGGTCAAAGCTATTACCAGTTAATTAGTCTCTTTAACTCACACATGTGACATGCGTCATATATTAATAAATAATAGATATGTAGAGAAAAAACATTAAGTACGGCCCACGCATTTTAAATGCAATTTTAGCGAGCTAAAAATAAAATAGATATTTCATGAATCACACTTTCACGTTGTGAAGTAAAATAATGCAAATTGCAAACATAAAAAAATTATAAGAAAATCCCTTTTTGATATAAGTACTTACCTAAAGACGTAGTACTTATATAGGTAGTAGGTCATTTTATGAAACGTAATACCTACGTAGGTATTACGTTTCACAAAATGAAGGTTCAGTAGCTTATCTATTTATCTATAGATATCATACATATTATCTAAGATAGATATGTAAATAAAAGCAAAGATCGAATGTACCTACCTATAAAAATGTTCCAATAGCAATTGCAATCGCGAACGTGATCTATATTATTAACTTAGTAGAATAAGAAACAAATTAATTATAAAATTACTTAATTAAAACTGAAAAGCATATTTACCAACCACCTTCCAATTTAGCCAGCGTATCCAAACAATGAACTCCCGAACGTATTTAAAAAGTTTTATTAATTAAAAAGTGCACAATGTTGAAAGACTAACCGCGAAATTCAAATAAAGAACATGTGGAATCCAAAAGCAATGGACAATAGACAAATGGAGAAGCGTGTTGTCGTTGGTCGAGTGAGGCCTACGTGGGCGCGGAACCTTCCAGAAGCCAGAGACGAAGACGAGAAATCTGAAGAAGTCACCATGATGCCACATAGTGATCCGCCATCGCCGAGTGAGCAATGGGATAAATATGGGAAACAAGATGATAAATATGACGTTTTTGGAAAGGTTAGTTTGTATTTATCGTAACCTATATCTGACAAAATAAATATGTATATGTAAATGTTTTTTTCTAAAATTAAATGGCATTAAAGTATCCTTTAATGTTTAATTTATAGGTAATAGATAGTTTCAAATTTTATATCCTTCTTTAAATTTTTGACGTTTTTATTTCAGGTTATGCTGCTCGGTGATAGCGGCGTGGGTAAAACATGTATGCTCGTCCGCTTCCGGGATGGCACGTTCCTCGCCGGCAACTACATTTCCACCGTTGGCATTGACTTCCGGGTACACGCAACCGCAATTGCAATTTCCTATTACATTGCCTTAACCTTTATTTTGTAATCTAAGGCCTTAACATACTACCGTGTTTTACCAAAGAGTTTGCAGCCATTTTAACTGGCTGGTTAATTAGCATTCGTTTTATTATTTATTAATAACATCGTTAGCAAGGGTTCCAAGTTCAAATGGACCAGTCACGGGGATACGTGGCCGTTCGCTGCTCCGCTATTGGTGTTAAAGTTTGGCGCGCTTTTTCTGTTCCCGCCCCGTTAGCTTGACAGCTGTGATTGAATCGACTCTTCGGCTGAGTGATTTATTGCACCAAAGCACCGTTGTTTTTTTGTCTGTTTGATTTATGGTATTTGCCTGATGGTTATTGGAAAGTTGCGAGGGTCGAGGCATTTAATTTTTTCTGTTTCTATTTTTATGAACTATGTTACTTTTATACTTTATAAATATGAAAAGTTTCTTGAAATATATTACCTACTAGTTGTATACGTAGTATATTATTATTAGTCTGTGCTACTAGATATAATTTCTATTTGTTTCAATAAAATGGGAATGAAATGTTTTACATTAGAACTGTAAAAAATGTATATAAATAAATGGAGTAGGTAGTAAATAAATAGGTACCTACATTTGTGGACTCTAAGTAATTCTAATGATACAGTATTTTCTTCGAGCAATTGATAATATAATTACTATAGTTATTAAAATTTGTGAATTCAATATGATAACATACTTTCAAACAATACACAATCCATACTAATATTATAAATGCGAAAGTAACTCTGTCTGTCTGTCTGTCTGTTACTCAATCACGCCTCAACTACTGAACCAATTTGCATGAAATTTGGTATAGAGATATTTTGATACCCGAGAAAGGACATAGGATATGTTTAATCCCGGAAATCCCACGGGAACAGGAACTATGCGGGTTTGTCATTGACTGCGCGGGCGATGCCGCGGGTGGAAAGCTAGTAATCAATATGTTGATAAAGTTATCTCACAATATACTACTAACGCCATCTATTTCAGAATAAGGTAGTTACAGTAGACGGTATAAAAGTGAAGCTTCAGATATGGGACACGGCTGGACAAGAGCGCTTCCGTAGCGTCACACATGCTTACTACAGAGATGCTCATGGTAATTAAATTAAAATTAAAATTAAATTTATACGTATTTTCATTTTTTAATCAAAGAAAAAGTAATTTTAGTCTATAGACATGAACGCCATATAGCGCCATCTTTTGGTGC
Organism: Colias croceus; assembly: GCF_905220415.1. NCBI lineage: Eukaryota > Metazoa > Arthropoda > Insecta > Lepidoptera > Pieridae > Colias > Colias croceus. The sequence continues at coordinate 4,365,453 of NC_059540.1, read as the reverse complement.
TGTGTGTTAAACTATCAGGGCGATTGCTATTGGCTTGTTGTTATGTTGGCAGCAACTAACCGTCATCTTGTGTTATCTGTGAATTGTGATAATAATTGGTTCATTATTTAGTACTCCACTATTATTCAAGGAGTAGTTTAATTGAGTTTAATAATACGGCTGTCATGTACCTAGCATAATGCCTTATTGTTTAATAACTAGGTTTCATATTATTAATTTATTATTTATCTTTCTTTTCTAACCATTATACAATTAAGTACTTAGGTAATATAATATTTTCTTCCTATACTATTGTCATAAATGTAAAAAAACCATTAAGCAGACCCAGTGAATCACGGTTATTTCTTGGACATACATACAACATATTTCACAGAAATTTTTAGATTTTCCTATGATGCTCTTTTAGAAGTACATAATTTATACGGAGTAGGTACGAGAGTAGGCGCAGTGGTGGGTGACCGAAATCATTGCGATTGATTGTGTAGGGCAGCCTTTCCCAAAGGCGGACCCCATCTAACCATCTAACCATCTAGCCATCTAACCATCTAGCCATCTAACCATGATCTGTCGACCCCTATAGCCCCACCTTATCATGATCCGCGGACCCCCAAAAAATCTTATTCGCATAAGTCAATCTATATTATTTTAAAAATTGATTGATTTAAGTGCAGTTTTTTGTATGAAATAGCTGAGCCACCAATCATTTGGCTTTCGTAATTTTCTTTATCCCCGAGTTGGGAAACGCTGATGTAGGGTAGTAGGTACTATTATAATAATATATTCTGTGGTTTAGGTTCGTGGCCTACTGAGATTCATTTCAATAAAAGTCTATAGATTCTTAACAATCAATATTTTTTTAAGAACTGGACGGGAAAGCGTTTCGTTTATTATATTACTTTAGAATTTAGATAGATCCTAAAACCGACAACGTTACCGTCCATACCATTTAAATTAATGCTTACCTGCTTACGTATAAAAAAAGAAGATACTTACTTGTTGTTTATTAATCAGTAATTGTAACTATCCATAAACAATATGATTAGTTTACAATTTTGAACATGTTATAAACGAAATCGTTTAGTATTTTATTACAGAGACTACAATCTACAACTGTATAACATGTTCCAGCACTGCTCCTTCTATACGATGTGACGAATAAAACAAGCTTCGACAACATACGAGCGTGGCTCGGCGAGATCCGGGAGTACGCGCAAGATGATGTAGTTATAATGCTTCTCGGTGAGCTCAACGATACTCATACTAGTTTCTATTTAATATACCTACCCATTTTATTAGTACAAATAATTAATCACTAATTGGTGGTTGCACGCATCTATATAGACTAGAAGTCAAACATTTTCATTTCGGATTCCCTTTTTATCACAAAAAAAGTTCGAGACTCGAGTCCGTTTGTGAATCAATCTCCGGTCGACAGTCTGCGATTGGGTGACGTTTTTATATTAGCTATCTACTCTACAATGGCAATATTTTTCTCCTTCTGATATTTTAAGTAGTTATGCGTAAATTATTATTATAGGTGTAATATCTTCTATGGGTAAAAAAGAAAATATGCTTTATAAGGGAAGGTTGAAAATAATCTTGAAAATTACTTTTGCTCTCACAGGCAAATAGGTAGTTAACTACCTGAATTTTTTATGATATAGGCAGATAAAATTGAAAATTTGGGGTAAATAAGTAGTCCCATGAAAGCTCTTTAAAGTTTAAACATCATCGTAATCATACATCAACGCGGCATAGATACCATAACGGTGTCATAATCATAATAAGTACCTACTGTATAATAAATCCTCATAAAAGAACATGCTGATGTCACAAGCTTTCCAACGTTCTAGTTTTATTGACGCGCGTCGTACAGACTACAATAATGTGGAGCGGCATCTCCTTCCAGGAAACAAGTCGGACAGCGGCCTAGAGCGGGCGGTGAGGCGGGAGGAAGGGCAACGCTTGGCGAGAGAGTACCAAGTCTCGTTCATGGAGACATCTGCGAAAACCGGCCTGAATGTGGAGGCGGCATTTGCCCACGTTGCACGCGCTCTCGTCGCGAAAGCGAACCCCGCGGACCCCGCGCGGCTGGCGGTGCGCGCGCAGCCGTCACAAGAACAACGCTCTTCTTGCCCGCCATGCTCGTAAGCGCGCCAAATTCGAACGGATCCGTGGACCAATAGAATGGACGGTCTCTGTGTCTTGTACATATTATTTTGTTTGTCTTTGGATGTTTCAGAAATGTATAAAGCTTGGGCTTGCACTTTGTACACTTTATTAAAACATTGTTTGTACATTATAGTATTATCACAGTATTACAGTGGTATTATTATAGTTTTAAAGAAATTCAAAATTATTTTTTACTTTCCTAGTGAGTATCTGAGTCTATACCTATTACCTACCGCATTTATTTTTTGTATGGTACCTAACAAAATCATGTAATTAACAAAAAATGGTTCATTTTGATGATAATTCTCCTAAGTTATTCTGTTTTTAATAAATGGGAAGTACACACTTACTAGGTACCTACATATTATGCATATTATTTATACAGATGCGCATAAAAATAAGTGCACAAAATAATGTTATTTTAGCTGTAAGTATGTAACCTTAGGCTGTAATTACTGTAATACATATTCTTAGCTTTGTATTCATATAAATATTATTACATATGTTATTGTAATGTGTGTGGGATTCTTCAAAACTATTGACTAAGGTTTTTAAATGAAAATTAAGGTACTAAAGCATTAGAAACATAATATTTAAAAATCACTTACTTAGTTACTTACATTTGGATAATATTTAATTTGTGTGTAAAGGGTTTAAAAAGGCATATGTATTGTAATTAAAAAGGCATTTAGAAAAAAAGATTCGGTAGGTAATACGAACAAAAGATCATTTCCACTTTGAAGAATACTGAGGTTCGTTTAAGAAATAGAATAGTGATAAAAATAAGTACCTAACTATAAACTACCTACATACGTCATCACTCCTTTATCAAAATTACTCAGCAACCAGGTAATAATACAATTACAAAACAGGAGAACTAATATTTTTATTGATATTGCAAATTGTGCATTAATAATAACTACCTACAATTTACAATATTTATATTATTAATATGATATAGAAGAGATCAGATTGGAGATAATATAATAAATAATAATTAAGTAATTGATATTAACATATCGATATAGATATAATAATGTGCACTTATTTAGAAAGAAAATATATGTATATTTCAGATTGCGAAATACCTATATACTTACTTATTTAAAAATTATTATACCTTATTAATTATGTGATCAAGTATTTGTAAAAAATATAAGTATTATAATGTTAGCTATGGTAGGTATCTATCCTAGTCTATCCTCTGAACTAGTCAGAACTATAAATTATAATACATACCTATTATAATTATATATCCAGTATCTTAGCTGAAATTTTTGTTTATTTACTGTTATTACTTATTATAGTTTACCAGTAAATATCACAGTTTAATTTGATTATAACCAAAAGTTTGAATATTATTAGGTATCTATCTATATATTTTTAGTTCTTAATTATCTAGGTACTGTCTATGAAACAAATTACTTATCATATTATTTTTATTTAAAGTAACTATTTTTTTGTACTAACTAATAACTAACTAAGTACTTATTTAACTACCATCTTTTTTATAAATTATAAGCAATTTAAAATTGTGATGTTTTGCTGTGATAATTCACATTCTACTATCATTTTTAGATTTTCTGTTTACCTATTAGATCTGTAGCATTTTCTTCTGAATACCTATCTATTTATACCTAAGTAATCTGTTGCGATTTTTCAATATTAAAAAAAAAACATGTAAATTGAGCGCTACACAAATACCTTTTATATTGTAATATATTATATAATATTAATAATTGATGAGGAAAATATAGTTATATATTTACTGCTGTAATATTTCCTAAATAGGTAGTTATAAAAATTGTTTTAAGGTTCAGGCTCGTATGATTCATTGTTAAAAATTTCATGTTAGAATATAATTTATGACTATAAATTAACTATAAGACTTAATGTAAGTAACGTACATAATATTATGTATCACATAAATAATATTTGTAATAAATGTTGTGGCATGCTTGCGCAAATAAAGAAATGAATCCATACCTACCTACTTATTTTAATTTTGTTTTATTTATTTCTTATAAGATCCTTGATGAGTATAACCATACTGTAACATAAAACAAAACAAAACGAAGTTATAGGTATTATGTTTGACACCTAACACCATTGACTTTTGAATATACCTACTTACTTTTAGAAAGCAAATTCTATTTTAGCTTATCTTATATGGATAATTAAAATTATCAGACTAAGGCTGGTTGCAGAGCTTGACCGACCGTCAGTGCGTACCGTCGGTCCTGACGATACGCATCAACAATTGTATGACTATGACACTAATGCGCATGACAATACGCGTGCGTATGGTCGGTCTAGCTATGAACGGTTTTATGAATTTCCATACATATGACAAGCGCGACTGACGTACGCACTGATGGTCGGTCAAGCTCTGCAACCGGCCTTATGTCTGTCTTAGCATAATATCTGCATGCATATGGTATGTTATTATTCAAATTAAAATGGAATAAAAACATCTTTTTAAAAGTCCCGCTTCAGAAATGTAACTGTCAACTTCATTTTATTTCAAATTTGGCGCCACTACAACTTCGTTGTGTTGAAAGTGGGGGAAGGTTACTGTCAGGGGAAATAAACATTTTATATCATCAGCATATTTTGTAATATTATTGTAGTGAAAAAGACTATAATTTATTATCAGTATTCTCTTACCCTTCAAAATAAATGATTAGGGGAGAATATAATAAGGCATTATTTTCTATTGCAACCAGTTTCTTATGTCTCAATACCAATCTTCAGAAAATTTTGAAATTTTAAACCTATACATTTGTGAAGTATAAACATAGATAATAAATAGTTTTCATTTCATATATTATCTGTTGTCACTTTGATTCTTTGACACTTGTACGATTGCATTATTATTCATTGTTCGTTGTTCAATAAAACCGCTCATCATATTTTCTCGGACCTTTTATTTAACAATCACTACGTTGCATGGTGTCAGAAGCGGTTGTAAAGTATGTAATAAGAAAATATATGAGAAAGCTGTGAAATGACGACATCCGACGCAGTGGCTGGAATAAAGCCGCCAGCTAACCTACAATTAATTGACGCCGACAAGTCAACGTGTTGGACAAGGTGGGTGCAACAATTTGACTGGTATGCCACAGCAATACAATTAGACAAAAAACCAGCCGCAATCCAGGCAGCAACTTTTATGGCGGTCATAGGCCCAGACGCCATCGAAATATTTAACAGTTTTAACCTTGTCGACGCGGAAAAAAATGATATTGAAATCATTAAAAATAAATTCAAAGAATATTTCGCGCCGAAAAAGAACATATCTTTTGAACGATATGTATTCTTTAAGATCGAACAAAACGAGGACGAAGTATTTAATGAATTTTTAATCAAAATAAAAACTCAAGCAAGTAAATGCGAATTTAACAACTTACTGGATGAAATGATAAAGGATAAAATCGTTTTTGGAATTAGATCAAATCAGGTTAGAGAAAAATTACTAACGGAAGAAAATTTAGACTTGACAAAAGCAATAACGATCTGCAAAACTAGTGAACAAGCATCTAAACAATTAGATGAATTTGATAGTAAAAATAAAGTTTTTGCTGTGAAAAATAAAAGATCTAACGAAAACAAGACTTTTGACTGCCGAAGATGTGGTACTAACCATAAAAGTAGAGAGTGCCCAGCTTTTAACAAATCTTGTACCAAATGTTCCAAACAGGGTCATTTTGCTAATATGTGTCGCACAAAAATGAAACATAATAATTACAAACAGAAAAATAGAGTAAACGCAGTAGAAGAAAGCTCTCAATCCGAAGATGAAGTGTATATATCCGCTATAAGGTCTGGAGAAAAGAAAAACTGGACAGAAAAATTACAAGTTGGCAATTTAAGGATTACAGTCAAACTAGACACAGGAGCAGAGTGCAATGTGTTACCAAGACACTTGATGAACAAAACAAAGGCAATTTTGAAACCAAGCCGAACAAAAAATTTAATAAGCTACACAGAAGACAAGATGGCAGTTCTAGGTGAAACAGAGCTACTATGTAAATTAAAGAATGAAGAAACAAAAATAATATTCAAAGTAGTTGAAGAAAAAGTTTCTCCAATCCTAGGACTTGAGACCTGTGAAAAATTAGGACTTGTCGCAAGAGTCAAAACATTGAAGGTGAGCCAATATACTGATAATATATTTGAAGGATTAGGCTGTTATAAAGATTATGTGTATGATATTGACCTAATTGAGAACCCAAAGCTTGAGATTAAACCGTCAAGAAGAGTACCCCATGCTATAAGAGCCGAAGTTAAGCAAGAACTTGACAGGATGGTAAAGTTAGATGTCATAAAACCAGAAACGGAGCCAACTCCTGCTGTGAGTCCTATGGTAGTTGTCAGACAAAAGGACAAAATAAGAATCTGTATAGATCCATCAGATGTCAATAAAAATATCCTCAGACGTCATTTTCCACTCACGACTATAGAAGAAATTTCAGCTGATATTCAAGGTTCTAAATTCTTTGCATTATTAGACTGCACAAAGGGGTTCTGGCAAATTAGACTATCAGAAAGAACACAAAAAATATTAACATTCGCTACCCCATGGGGAAGATATTCTTTCAAGAGACTTCCGTTTGGAGTTTCATCAGCACCAGAAATATTCCAAGAAATATTAACAAATCTACTCAGTAATATAAAAAATGTGAGAGTATCGATCGATGATATTTTTATACATGCAAAAACTAAAGAAGAACTACGCAAAACTGTTGACAAAGTCATTGAAATATTAAAGAAATCTGGCTTCAAACTTAACAAAGACAAGTGCATCTTTGAAGCAACCAAGATAAAATTTCTGGGACACATTATTTCAGCTAAAGGTTTAGAAGCAGACCCAGGCAAAGTAGAAGCTATTCAGGCAATGAAAAAACCTACAAATAAAACCGAGTTACAGAGACTGTTAGGAATGATTACATATCTCAATAAATTTATCCCTAACATGTCGGATTTGACAAATCCACTTAGAGACCTGTTACACAAGAATACAAGCTTTACATGGGAAATTCATCATGAAAAAGCTCTTGATAAAATAAAACAAGTGCTTCAAAATCCCCCAGTATTGAGACTATATGATGTCAACAAACCTGTAACATTGTCTGTAGATGCAAGCTCAAAAAATCTCGGAGCTGCACTTCTCCAAGAAGGACAACCAGTAGCCTATGGAGCAAGAGCATTGACCAAATCTGAACAGAATTATCCACAGATAGAAAAAGAAGCGCTCGCCATACTGTTTGGATGTAAGAAATTTCATGAATATGTTTATGGTAAACAACTGACAGTAGAATCCGACCATAAACCACTAGAGACAATATTTAAGAAAAACATACAATCAGCCCCCGCAAGACTTCAACGAATAATGTTTAACTTAGCACCATACTCACCCAAGGTATTATTCAAAAAGGGAACTGAAATTCCATTAGCAGACTTCCTTAGTCGAGACTGTGATGCGTCTAACTTGAGATATGATCCAGAAGAAAACTTAAAAATCGCAGTTATACTACCTATGTCTCTAGATGCTAAAGAAGAATTAATTAAGGCTACTAAAGAAGATCAACATTTACAGTTACTAATGAAGACTATAAAGCAAGGATTTCCTGAAACCATGAAAGAACTACCTACAGAACTACAACACTATTTTAACTTTAAAGAAGAATTGAGCTATCTGAAAGGAATTATATTCAAAGGTGATAAGATTGTTGTTCCGGCATCACAAATCCCTAAAATGTTAAAAAATATTCATCAAGGACATCTTGGTATACACAGCTGTTTGAGAAGAGCTCGACAATTTCTTTATTGGAAAGGACAATATAATGATATCATAAAGCTAGTTAAAGGGTGCACCGTCTGCGAACAAACACAAAGAGATAACATTAAAGACACAGTCTTAGTTAAAAAGCTTCCTACACTTCCATGGCAAATAATTGCTTCAGATTTATTTGAATTAAAAGGAAAAACTTACCTTGTTATATGTGACAGCTACTCTGGATATATTGATTTTCAAGAGCTAAAAAGCCAGTCGTCATATGAAGTGATTGAACAACTTAAAAGATGGTTTTCTACCCATGGTATACCAGAAGAGTTACAAACTGACAATGGAACACAATATATGTCTAGAGAATTTAAGACCTTTCAAAAAGAATGGAGATTTAACCATGTCACATCTAGTCCACATCACCATCAAGGTAATGGACTTGCTGAAAGAGCAGTTCAAACAGCAAAAAACATACTAAAAAAATGCAGCATTGACAAGTCAGACGTGCAGCTTGCGTTACTGAACTGGAGAAATACACCTAGAAATGACCTATTAGGCTCACCTAACCAACGACTTTTCAGCAGAATTACAAGATCACCAATACCTGTAAGTGACAAATATTTAAAACCAAAAATCATACAAGGAGTCACAACTGAACTACAGACATTAAGAGAGAAACAGGCCAATTACAGTAATAAACATACTACAAGACCAGTAAATTTGGAAATTAATGATAAAATCAGACACAAGGTAGCTCACCAACACTGGGAAGGGGCGAGAGTAATAGAGAAGCCCAAAAATCTACCAAGATCTGTTATTATACAAACAGATAAAGGACAAATTTTACGAAGAAACTTAAGTCATTTGCACAAGACACAAGCTGATATTCCCAGCAACAGAATAGCTGTACCTGAAACTAAATACACAGAAGAACCAGTAGTACAACAGATGCCAGCTCAAACTCAATCACCGGGTGTTCCTGCAACAACCCCAACAACTACACATCCATCAGAGATGCGAGAGATGCTTAGCTCTAATAATACACAGAGTTCTAATATGGTGACACAACCAGCGACTGCACCACAAGTCTCAAGATATGGTAGACCTATAAAACCTATTAATAAACTCAATCTCTAATATTGTTAAAAAACAATAAGTACTGTAGTACTATTTCATGTATCTTAATCATTAACATTAAGTATCAGTTAATTATAACTTGTTTACTATAATTTTATAAGAACTTGTTCAGTAATCATTTACATTAACATTGTTAATTAGAACTGAATGCTTTGCCATGTATCTTGTTATATAATCATATGATAGATATAATTTTTTAATTACTGGATAAGTAAAAATAAAGAAATTTAATACTTTAAATAAAAATGTTCATTCATAGTGTATACATATATTAAAAAAAAAAAAAAAAAAAGTTTGGTTTGTTATGGTTGTTTAGTTTGTTTACAAAGAAAGGGAGATGTGAAGTATAAACATAGATAATAAATAGTTTTCATTTCATATATTATCTGTTGTCACTTTGATTCTTTGACACTTGTACGATTGCATTATTATTCATTGTTCGTTGTTCAATAAAACCGCTCATCATATTTTCTCGGACCTTTTATTTAACAATCACTACGTTGCAACATTACTTATCATAAAGTAAATAACTTTTAGTACCTACCAGATTGTAATAATTTTGAGTCATTTATGAAACACGACAATATGCCTGTATACGTTTTAGAAGACTTTGAATATTTAACTATGAAAGTTTGCTGTTCAAATTTTTCACTGTTACATAATATCACTATGCTTTATGTAAGCTACATTAGCTTTTATGTATAAATAATTACATAAACATTTCGTTTAGATGTATATCAACTACAATATAAATGATTGAAAAATATAATAGTACAATTCATACAATTAATAATTAATTATAATTTGGGTGTTTTATCCCTGCAAGTTGTATCTTTTTTCTCGTTATGTTGGCAGCCTTGTCGACATAATACGCGCACATGCGCAGAACGACAGGTGGTCGACGGCTCGACCCAGCTATTGCGAACGAACATCGACTTCTCATGCTCATCATCAGCCGCTATCGTGCTCAAGTAAGAGCGATATGCAGTGCTTTGTGTTGAAGTGGTCGTGGTGACATGGCGTCCGTATTTTAAACGTTGTGAATGGTGTAAATAGTTCAAAATAGTAGTTTATTTACAATGAATGTGAATTATGATCGTGTTTGTAGACTGTGCTTGTCATCTCGAGGCGAATTACTGCCGATATTCCCTACCACCAGTTCGGATGACTCGGAACCTCCTGTCCTTGTGTCGAAAATAAAGGATTGCGTGTCCGTTCAGGTAAGAAGAGTGATAATTAAGTTATAGAAAGGAGTTTTAAGTGAAAGTAGACCCTTGATGTACGTGAGAACTCGTCATCCGTCTCGGTTCGTGTAATGACAGGCAGTGTGTCTAGGTGGAGATGTCGTAAGATCGTCCACCATTTTGTAATGTACCACGGCTGTCGTTCGAATCGTGGCCGCGTTGCGTCGCATTCCGTGCAGCCGGCGAGGTATGGAACGCATGATGAGGGTCGGGTTTGGCATTATTCCCGGGGGCCTGGTCGGGAGGGGGTCTGCGTTAGATAAGCACGGCGTTGGGAGCGGGCGTATTGATTTATCGGACGACCAGGCCTGTGCAGCTCGTCTCGAGTAAGGAGCGTCGCTGTCGGCGTCAGTGCGCTATAGATGTGTGTGTGTGTGAGACTATCGAGCGGTAGGTAACCCTTGAGGGGCTCACTGGTCGCCACTCGACTCGCTTCTACTTATTCGGTTGAAGAGCAGGCGCTCGCCGCCGCTCGACTAATACCTACGCCTACCTACTTAGTTTCTCCTCGCGCCATATCTATCTATACATGAGGCGCGGTTTCGCTCGCCACATCGAGATGGAATGCGCGCTTCTTTATACCTTCGTAACATGATTGCGTATGATTATCTTTCCAGATAAACGAAAATGACGAACTGCCCACTAATGTCTGCAGGAAATGCTTGGATAATGTCAATAACTGGCATATATTCAAGACAGTTTGTGAAAGGACACAAAACAAACTACAATCTCTGATTCATAAAGAGAGCAGCCATCTAGAAGAGGTGAGGTTATTTTTCTTGACTGTTATTTTATAATACAGTTGTCACTTAGTTGTTTACATATTTACATAATGATGAAAAATATTTTTCAGGTTCACATTAAAACTGAACCAAATGAAGGATTATCAGATGGTGGTTATGATGATGGGATTGCTATTGATGGAACATATCCAGATATTGAGGTATGTGTGTTTTTACTTTTTATGATTGTGCAAGTTTTACCAACAGGATAATTGTTAATATCCTCCATTTGCCTGAGTAATGCCTCATGATTATTTTATTTTAGTTATGTCTAGATTTTTGTGTCAAGGACATAATATTGATACTTAAATTGTGGTAGGATTAATATTTTTTTTTCATATAAGCTAATTTTTTATTGGTGCTAATTTTTGTTTATTCACTTTTAAATAATCTTTGGTAAACTTTTCAGAATGCCGGGCCCTCTAATAAAATCCAACCTGAAGGACCTCCAATATTGGCATCTTTGGGACTCACTCCAAGAAGTGATAAGGTAAAGATTACTATTAATGCTCTTATCATGCACTGTAATGAACTGATAAGAGAAGTAGTGTATATGGCACTTCTATACAGAATGTACTTTGAAATTTTTGTAGGAGTTTAATAGGTAGTAGTGTGAGAATAGTTCATTTGAATTAATTTTATTCACAGAAATATATAGATCCACGGATGGATTGGCAACGGGTGCATGCAATACTGGGCATTATTCAAGATGATGAAGTGATTGATTCACTACAAACAGTGGAAGAATGTGAAGTCTTGCACCAATCTGATCATGATTCAGATATGGAAGGTGATTTAACGGGAGCAGTGCCAGAAGACTGCCTCGATTGCAAAACTGGTTACATGTGCAAAAATAAAAGAGTTTTGGCCAAAAACCCAATCTTGCCGCTCGCTGAAAATTTAGCTCTAGTAAAGAAACTTACAAACTTGAGAAAGCGAAACATAAAAAGTGTTAAAAGATGCCAATTCCCTAAAAATGCATGGCAACTTTTGGTCAGCGATGACTTACTAGAACTCATTGTTTCTTCCACTAATGAAAAAATTTTAAAGAACTCAAATAATAAGGCCACTGATGTAAGTGAAATAAAAACATTGATTGGCATACTGTACTATCATGGCATAATGAGGCCAACACATCAGAAATGCAGTGACCTCTGGGACAATGACTTTGGATCTATTTGCATTCGAAGAACAATGAAGTATGATAGATTCAAGTTTCTTCTTGAGAACTTGAGTTTTGACAGTGAAGGTGATGACAGTTGTATTATGCAATCGGATATTATGAAACGCATTCGCAAGGTGTTTGAAATTTTTGCATTGAACTGTAGAACTGCTAAGGAAATTGGAAATACCGCAGTTATAGATGAACTTTTATTACCAGTCCATGGCCCGTGTCCATTTAGGTATTCTATAAAGAAGAAAGAAATAAAGCAGGGAATGAAAATGGTACTTGTAGTGGATCCAACAAATTTTTATGTCAGCAATTTGGATGTTATAACAGACCCATATTTTGGTAATGAAGATATTACCACAAAATTAGTACAACATCTCGCAGGTACAGGAAGAACGATTTATATGGACTGTTGGTTTTCATCTGAGACATTAATAAACAGATTGAAAAAAGAATATAATTTGTATAGTATTGCTGCGTTGCACCCGAGTGATACAAACATTCCACCAGTATTTTTATCGCAGTATAGGAAGTGTAAGCCATTTATTAATGGTTTTATAGATGAAGACTTAGTTCTATCTTCTTATATTGATTCCAACTCGAAAGTGGTCAATATACTGACCAATGACCCTAATTATTATAAAAGAGGTCATACTAGTCACACAGTTGTATCAGCTTACAAGAGAAATAAATCTGCAATTGAAGTTGTTGATGTTTTAATGCATTACTACACAACAATGCAGAATACAAATGATTGGACTATGTCACTGTTTTTTATGCTACTGAATATTGCTTCTGTTAACGCTCAAGTTATATGGAGCAGCGCTAATTCAACGAATGTAGTCCAGCGGCGTATGTTTATTCGTGACCTTGCTGTTAGTTTAATGGAATCAGATGAATCATCTCAACTTATAGAAGAGTTCTTAATTAAACGGCCGAGGATGTCTGCTATAGGGAATAGTAGTGGGACAGGAATTAGGCAGAGAAAACGATGCAAAATTTGTATGAAATCAACTAAGAAGGATAGAAGAACGAGGCAGAGTTGCTTGAGATGTGGAACTTTTATTTGTAGAGAGCATACAGTCAGCATTTGCACAGTTTGCATGATGTGAATAAAGGGAAAGTAAAGATATTGATACTATTGCAACTACATACGTATTATAATCAATTAAAAATTACTTTTTATTTAAATTTAAGCAATATAGTTTAGAATAATTGTGAAAGAAGTTAAAAAATGTAAATAACATTTATATTATATCCTAGAAATGTGTTAATTTTTTATGATAATGAAATAATTTATATTGTTATAGATGAATTAAATTTTTATTGTTAAACCAGTGTGCAATCGATTGGCAATATATAAAGGAAAAATTTTTTTTTTTTTCATTAAAGAACTTTACTATATTCATATAGATGTGTCATATACAAAATATATCTATTTTTCAATAATTTTTATGTTTATTAAATAAAGAGTTGATTTATTTCCAAACCTTTTAAATGTTTCATTTTATTATTATTACTTACCTAAATTATTTCTTAAATTATATAACATTACAGGGTGTGGAAAGCGAAAAAGATGAAGAGGAAGAAGATGAAGAGATGAATGAACAACAAAACTTTCCGACCCCGCCCAATGTACCAGAAGTTTCTATTACGGTAATGCGCCCTACAGGAGAAACGTTACACGCACGGCAGGGCATACAGCAACTAGCTTCAAAGGATTGCCTAGTCTGTGGCCGATCCTACAGGTACTCACATAATGCCCGACGTCACGAACTCACGGCGCATAGCTTCGATAGATATACAAATAAAATTACAAACAAAAAATCTAATCGTATGCAACCAAAACTGAGGCCTAATCCATTCAATCCTAAGGCCCGTTTAATGCCAAATCCTATAAGCCATAAAATGCAACTCATTCCAAATACTCCGATGGCCATTAAGATGATGCCACAAAAAACTATCATACCACCAAAACCCATTCCTATTAAGAATATCAAACAACAACAAAACAATCTGCCATATCCTTTACGTATTAAAGCATTAAAAGATTTGCAAATCAAAAAGAAAGAACCACAAATATTGAAGACGCTACTTACAACGAAGCCTGAGGTGTTAGTATCTGAACCTGAAATTCTCAACTCAGGTCCGGAGAGCCCTGAGACATTAATATCAGAACCTGAAATAGCTTCTTTTCAAGTAGAGACTATTCTATCAGAGCCCGATGGCTTCATAAATCATCAAGATGAGGGAGAAAATGATGAGGAAATGCGAAATCAAAGCCAGAATTATGACACTGTTGACATGGACTCTGATAATGAGATCGAAATCGCTCGTCAACATGAAAATCAACCTGAAGGTGACCAAATTGATAATCAGAATGAAATGGAAACAGAGCAGACTATAAATAACGAGGAAAATGAAAATGAGGAACAGAACGATACTGAAATTGAACCTAAAGAAGGTGAAGGCCAAGAAGATGTTAATGATGAAAATAACGAAAATGAAAAGGAAGTAACAGAGAATGAAGAAGGTAATGAGGAAAAAGAAGCAAATCAAGATGAAGAAAACCAAGATGATGCTTTCGATCCCGATTTACCGCCCCTAGCCCCAGTTGTGGAGATAAATGAAGATATGCAAACAAACTCTTATAACAGCGAGATTAATGAAGAAGAAGAATTAGAACTTGACGATTCAGCCGACCCTAATGACGTAGTCGATGGCGATGATAAGGAACTCGATCCAGATAAACAGTACGTCACCAAAACGCAAAAGGAATTCATCCAAAAATATCGCGACATCATCGAACAGATCAACACTAAAAGATGTCTTTGCTGCAATAAAGAACACCCGAGAAGAAAAGCAGTTATACAACATTTGCAGAAAAATGGACACAAAGTACCTAAACATACTTGTTACAATTGTGTCGTAACCTTCACTCACATAGGTGCTCTGCTAAGTCACATGAGATCAAATACTTGCACTGATCTATGGAAAATAATTTATAATGAAAATGGTATCAGTGATGATCAAGTTCTTGAAAATGAACCAAAAGATGTCAAAGTACATTACAAAGATATATTTAACGCTAGGTCCTATGCTTGCAAGTTGTGTCCTGCAAAATTCCAATTGAAACAATTTATTATGAAACATGTGTTAGATGTTCATGAGGACGGCCAATCACAGGTTCATCTTGCTTGTGTGCATTGTAGGTCGCGATTCAAAGATAAGAACATGTGGAAGAAACATATTCGTAATGGTGAATGTACTGTTTACATCGCCTGTGATTTATGTTCAGAGACGTTCCGCAATATGCAAGATTTCAATGAACATGCTCTGGCAATTCATGCTGGTAGTTTTGATCCTGATAATCAGAACAAATGTGTGGACGGTCGTCCGTCTGATTGCCCCATTTGTGGTAAAAAGAACAGTGGCTATGCAAATTTAGTTAAGCATTTGAAGATAATACACAATGAAGAGAAACCGCATTACTGTCAACATTGTGATTCAAAATATGAGCTAGCCACCGATCTAAACAAGCACATCTACATGGAGCATTCTGATAAGGTTTTAGGAGTGCAGTCCTCGGAGCCAGACATGTCGCTTGTAAAAGAAGAGACAGAAGAATACCATTATTCATGTACAGAATGTAATGCCATATTCGAAACTGTCGATGCATGGACTGATCATCAGGTTGCAGAACATAATCAAATCGCGCATCATTGCGACCAATGTGAAAAGAAATTCCTAAGACCATCTGAGCTGGCAGAGCATAAAAATAGTCACTTGCGCGTCAAGTTGTACCCGTGTAGTATTTGTTCCAATTCTTACAGTACGCCACAAAAGTTAGCGGAGCACGTTCAGCAGACTCACCCAGGAATGGGAATGGGCGCCGGAGAAACAGAATTCTTCTGCGATATTTGTGTGAGATCATTCAAAAGTCGTCAGGCCTTCTCGAACCATATGCGTATTCATGCTAAAGTGCCCTCTACTAAGAGAAAGTCTGGAGAGCCTAAAAGTTTTGCTCCACAAATTATTGGTAAACCAATTCGTCATTTCTCTATGGTACAACCTGGATTTAGTCCATTTAAACCCAATTGTAATGTACCAAACGCACCTTATTCGTGTGATATTTGTGGAAAAGGATTTATGCACAAGAAAAACATCTGGAAGCACAAGAAAGTTCTGCATGCAGATATTTTGAATGAAAGAAATGACAGTGAGGAGAACACTATGCATGCATCCACAGAAGATGACGAATACAATCCCGATGAAAATGGAGCGATTTTATCTACGCCACAGTTCAACAGCTTCAATTTTGCGAATCTTGCAACTAGCATGCAGCCAGCGCCTTCCCAGGATGCAATGCCATATTCCTGTGACCTGTGCTATAAGCGATTCCCTCTAAAAACAAGCCTGTGGAAACATAAACGTGCTAAGCATGGAATTATTAACGCGAGCGCCACAGACAATTCGGTAGAAGTTAACAATAGTAGATCCAGTTGTACCATATGTAAAATTTCGTTCACCGACAAAAAATCATACTACAGGCACAGGAAAAATGTCCACAAGTCGACTGTTCAAATGTGTAAAATATGTGGCAAGCCATTGAATTCTACTCTAGAGCTCTATGAACATTTAAAGTCTGCTCATGCACGGGAATTGTTAGGCTACAACGCTAGCCAAGGTCCTAGTAAAGCTCAAGATATTAGTCAAGAAATGGAACTCGAATACGAGCCAGAGCCGGAACCCGTGGACCCGAGTGCGGACTACCAAGCTCGATACCCGTGCGACACGTGCGGGAAACAATTCGTTGGCTTGCTCGCCTTACAAAACCATCAATGTATCAATCAAGTTACACAACAACCTCAGACTTTCGATTGTGAAATTTGCCACAAGAGTTACACCTCCATCGCTGCACTCAAGAGTCACCGTGGATGGCACTTGCGCTCGCCCGACGGCAAGGCCGCCGCGAACAACAGCGGCTTGTGGATGCCGCAAAACAAAGTAACGAGTAAAGTCAGTAAATATGAAGTCGTCGACCCGTCTCAGTTAGCCCGCGTGTCGCACACGACTACCAGTCCGGCCTCCATTGCCAAGCGAAGGCTACCGCCAGAAGTGGAGGTGACCGTCGTCAATCCGAACAAAAAAATGCGATCGGATGATTCTATCGAAATGGACCAGCAGATTTCATCCAGCGGAGCGGACGACAGATACTGTAATATATGCGATCGCGAATTTACGAAACGAGCAGCCTATCAGCGCCACATGGACGAGGTGCATCAACCGAACTCGGTGTTTTGTCCCGTCTGCGACAAGAGTTTCACGCGAAAGTCCACTTTAATTGTGCATATGAAGAAGCACTATGACACCGGGGAAGGTAGTTCGAGTATGACTCTTCAAGAGGACGATAATAATTCGTGCGAAGTGTGCGGGGAGCAATTCGAGAGCGCTAAAGCGTTGAACATGCACCGCGAGACGCAACACGGTGATGAGGAATCTAACGAATCTGAAGATGACGGTTCGGTGCCGCTCCCGCAGCCCGGAGAGTTCACGTGCGGACAGTGCGGGGACGGGGTCGCCACTCCTCGCGATCTGATCGCGCACAGAACTATGCACTCGACGCCCACTAAATTCTTCTGCAATATTTGCAAGGTATACTTTGCAAGAGCGATCGACCTGTCTTCGCACACGCGAGCCAGGCATTCTGATAATGAAAAAGTTTTCTTCCCTTGTGCTATGTGCGACCGTTTCTATATGAATAAGAAGAGCTTACAACGGCACATCGAAATGGCTCACTGATGTTAACTTTCAAGCTGGTTGAACACCAGCTGGTTTGAATATTGTCTTTTCAAGTGAAATGACTGGACGTTACTAGTGAGGTGGAAATTGATATGTTTAATGTAAATAAGCGTTTTTTAATGATTTCTTACCTTAGGAAAAGGTATTTTTAACTTTTATTTTGTTGTCATTCCTTGTCTTGTTTGGTTTTGTATTATGGTAAATAATTTTTAATTTTAATTAATATCTGCTCATATCTTGTGTTATTTATTTAACTTTCAATTTAGCGATTGAAGTGACTCAATAATTTGATTTTGATTATTAACTATGAAGGTGTAAGTTAGGCCTTGAATACTAAGCCGAATAAGTTAATTGTTATTTCGTATTTTTTAATTAAGCGAAGTGATTATATCTATTTCTGTATTTTAAATACTGAAATAACGGGCCAAAATTTTCATATAGTCATTTAAATGTTTTGTTTTTATGTAAGTGATGTTTTGTCTTTGAATTAATAAGGGCAAGATAAATTAATTTAATCTTGGTGAGTTCTTAATAATAATAATAACTAGGTTCTTTTATTATTATTGTAAATAGTTCGATGACTACAAATTAGGGATATTGAGTTTTGATTTAAAGAGTAATTTTAAGTTCCATTAAAATGTACTGATTATTTTATAGCAATTCAACTTGTATATTTTTTACGAATAAGTTAACCACAAAAATGCATCATCTCCTCATCTATGATAATTATTCGGCCTAATCATCTGTTTTAAAAATATGGTTTCAGATCAATTCACAACTTAAATCAAGTGAAATTAAATGATGCATTATTTTAACGTCTTAATTATTAATTTTAATCAACCAATTTAATCATTTATTTAATCTAAATCTTATATACCGCAACATATTTTACAAATAACATCATCTCTTTGATTCTCTACGAAGACATAATTAGAAATAAATTAAAATACTAAGATTTAAATCAACCACATAAAAATAATGATGTATATTTTGAGCGACATATATGCTATGTGCAGTATGTATCTAACTAGATTCTCAAAGACATAGTGCCTTGTTGATTGTGTCCTCATGATTTTAAATTTTAATTTATAATGTAACCCCTCATACATATTGGTAACTCTTTTATTGAATCGCTAGGTATGTAATGTTTATTAAGGAAAAAGTCTGATTTATATACTTTTTTACATCATGGAATTGCCATTGGAAATAAAACCAAATTGTAATATATTTATTGATCTCTCCTTTTATTCGGCTGTAAATTGTGTTTTAATCATTGTTACTTTACAAGTTATGTATATCGCTATAAAATTAGTGTCCATAGATGAGGTTTTTACTTTGTCATCTTTGTGGTTTCACAAATAAAGTGACTTAATAAAATGTTGTTTTTTATTTGATCATTTCCTTATACATATTATATTGTCCTTTATTATGTTTTGAGAGAGGAATCAAATTTCTCCTAGTTAGTGGGGTGGGTATATATACCTTTCAAATGTATTGAAGCTAACTTGCAACAATCATACATGGTCTGAAAAAATTAGGTACGAAATACTCTCTTAACTGTTTTTTGTCAACCATAAGACACGAATATTAAATTGTAAAAGTAAACATGTTTAAGAAACTCTTAAATAACAGCAATATACATTGAAGGTTTAGATTGGTTAGCTACAATCTTGGCTACAATATTTTTTTACTACATCATTCTTGCGTCAACCTTCAGCCATATTTGTAGGTATAGGTATTTGTAATAGAAACTCAAACAAACTCAAACTCAAACATTCATTTATTCAATTAGACTACTATTTAGTAGCACTTTCGAATCGTCATTACATAAGTATTTTTAACATTTACCACCGATTCGGAAAGCAGTATCTATGGAGAAGAATCGGCAAGAAACTCCATAGTTGCTCTTTTAAAATCATGTCAATATTACATAATATGTAACTTATATCTAACTTATACATAATATATCATAATATGCCAAAGAACTGTCCTGTGGTTTTTACGCGACAACCCTCCATGGGTCTTTATCGTCCATATATTCCTGAATACTGTAGTACGCTCTCTGAACTAGTACATTTTTTTATATAAGTTTTAAATTTAGAACTACTAAACTCGATATATTGAGAGGAATTCTATTGTATAAGCGTATACCTTGACCCATAAATGAATTTTTAACTTTAGCTAATCGGAAAAATGGCATTTCAATTCTATTCCTGTTCCTTGTGCCATAATCGTGTCTATCTCCTACCCTTGTGTGTAAGTCGGCGTTTTTGTGAACATGCAAAATATTATTAAATATATGTACTGTGATGGTACAGTAAGGATACCAGTATTCTTAAAATGATCTCTTAGTGAGTCCCGAGCACGTAAATTATATATAGAGCGAATGGCTCTTTTCTGTAAGATAAATATAGTTTCTATATCTGCAGCCTTGCCCCACAGTAGAATTCCATAGGACATAATGCTATGAAAGTAGCTGAAATAAACCAATCTAGCCGTATCTTCATCGGTGAGATGCCTTATTTTTCGGATTGCATATGCAGCTGAACTGAGCTTACCTGCAGCGGTGTTGACATGGGCTCCCCACTGTAGTTTCTCATCCAATGTTAACCCTAGAAATACAGTAGACTCAGTAGGATGCAATACCTCCCCGTTCAAGGTAATATCTCTGTTCAACTTTTTTACATTAGGAAGTAAAAATTCAACACAAGTGGTTTTTTTGGCATTTAATAATAAATTATTGGCAGTAAACCATTCAGATATGTGTAAAAGAGCACTGTTCACTTCGTCAACATTTGGGTCATGCCTATCCACATTAAAAATTAATGAGGTATCATCTGCAAACAGAACTATTTCACACCTATCCTGCAAATAATAGGGAAGATCATTGATATATACCAAGAACAAGAAGGGACCTAAAATGGACCCCTGTGGAACACCAATGTTAATTGACGCACCGCTAGAACGTTCTCCATTAACAACTACAGTCTGTATTCTATCATGCAGGTATGAGGTTCTGGGCTTTTCCTGTAATTCCTTAGTGATTAAGTTTACGTAACAAAGTACAATGTTAAACGCAGTCAAATGCCTTGGAGAGGTCACAAAATAACCCCAGAGCATTTTTTGAGTTTTCCCATGCTTTATAAATATGTGTTAGAAGTGCAACTCCAGCATCTGTGGTTGAGCGCCCCTTTGTGAAACCAAACTGTTTGGTGTGCAGTAAATTATTAGATGCAAAATGACTACTC
Organism: Colias croceus; assembly: GCF_905220415.1. NCBI lineage: Eukaryota > Metazoa > Arthropoda > Insecta > Lepidoptera > Pieridae > Colias > Colias croceus. The sequence continues at coordinate 4,344,109 of NC_059540.1, read as the reverse complement.
AATTGGTTTAATATTAACTTCTCGAATACCTTACTTAATGTTGGTAAAATAGAGATAGGTCTATAATTGTTACAGTCTTCTTGATCGCCCTTCTTAAATAGAGGTATAACTTTACTAAGCTTTAGTAAATTAGGAAATGTACCATAGTCACAACACTTATTAAATATGAAAGCTAAATTTTTCGCAATATTTTCTATTATATTATTAACTAAATTTACGGACATTCCCCAAAGATCACAAGTATTTTTTAGATTAAGCGTCTTAAAGGCAGTAACAATATCGAACATTTTATTGAAAGAACAATCCCAAAACATTTTCATGAAAAATATTCCAAAGATGCGATTGTAGGTCTTGCGCTTTGAAAAAGTTATCAGATCTAATGTAGAGCGAATAGTATTATAATATTATGTGGTACAGACAAGCATCTCATCATATTTATAACTTATTTTTTTGTGAAGTGCCGTCCCTAGTGAGGTAAGGGGCAGATCCATTATGTATACATCTGTTTCGCTGATTGATTTTCTTTAGAAAAAAGTCTCTCAGCCTTATGTGTCCTGTCAGAACGAAAATTTATTTCTTCGTCTCCAACGAACCTTGGACCCCTATAGGTCTACGCTTACGCGTCAATCACTGTACCATGGTCAAATATAACTGGGTCTAATAAATAAATAAATATTGTAATATTTTTTTCATCTAGCTCTACACGTCCTAAGTACTAACTCGTAACTTAACAAACTAAGTAGGTATACCTTATAGTCTGGGATACATCGCCCATTTTTGCGAGTGATTACTATCAAGCTAATTTTCCGTGAGTAGCTTTATTTTGAGGAGACGCCCAATAATTTCCTGTACGGAACTCTCGATTGTGGTAGCTAACTGAGGTAACAAGGATTTATCTAGGACCAGGATAACGTTCCACGCAATTTGTAGGACAATATGTCTGTTGAATTGTATAAATATTAACTAAGTGAACAAAAAAAAAAAAGCTGGTTAGTAATCATTTATAATGACCTCGTTATCGATACACATTGGAAAGAGGGGACTCTATGATCAAACCATAGATTTTGTAGGACAAATATTTTTTCGAATAATTTAGATAATTATCTTGAGATTGAACAAAAAAAAAATCAGTTAGTAATAAATATTTGAGAACCATAGAATCGACATATTTTATCCTTGTTATCTCTGTTAGCTACCACAATCGAGAGTTCCGTACAGGAAATTATTGGGCGTCTCCTCAAAATAAAGCTACACACGGAAAATTAGCTTGATAGTAATCACTCGCAAAAATGGGCGATGTATCCCAGACTATTAGTTAAAATATGCGACCTGGTCGTTTCGTTACTTGAAGAACTATTGTACCTACAAAGTTTTCACTACGCCATCCAAAGTACGCAAAACGGCCAAGCCACGTATTTTAACAGGGGTATAGTATACTTTGTTTGGCTCTACATGATTGTATCAACGCTTCATGATCATTGTCAATTTTTTTTACTGGTGAAAGAAGTGTCAAAACCGTTTTAACTTTTATGCATTTAGTTAGGTACTTAATTACAAAACTGTTTATAGATTAATCCATACAAACATACAAATTAGTCAACTTAACATTAAAGCTTAGAGCGAAGAGCTTAGAGCTAGTTTTTCATAATATTCGTAACTTCGGAATAACTGTGAACTTAAAGTATGCCAATTGCCAAGTCTCACTTAAATACATTTAGTAGGTAAATGTACTTTCCTCGTAATAAGGATCAATATTTTAATTGCTCTTTGGTTTCAGTAGGTATCGATTATATTGCCATTTAAACCTTTTTCCATGAGCTGTACCTGTAAGTGTAGTGCATAGACATACACTGAATATTCATAATAATAATACCTATAACCTAGGTGTCCTCAGTGCGTAAAGTTAGATATTTAAAAAAATGACGTGTGGCACTCGGGGACTACCGCTCGGAGTGGGGAGCGTGAGATTTTTTCGTTACGGAATTTCTCGATTCGATCCCCGCGCTCAAGGATATCTAAAAGTCGACTCGGCTTTAAATAGAAGCTATGCAATAGCTTAAAAAAATCTCCACTAAGAGTTTGTTTGGCTTATTTAACTGAGCCTAAGGGTAGGTAGGTCATGGGGAAAGTAGGAAATTTAAACACATCATAGATTGCACAAAACATTTTAATATAAACTTAAAAAGTCGTACAACAATATGAAAAATTATTATTGACTAATTATATCCGCGGTTATGGAGAACCGCTATCTATATTATGCAAATATTATTCTATATTTAACACCTCATCGAATATATCTTACAAAAGAAAGGAAAATAAAAAGTATCTTTATTAATAAAAAATCTCATTACGCTAAGTTGTAATATTAAACTTACATTATAAGATTTTATCTACAAAAAATACTGTAGCTTCTTGGCCAGTTTTTCAATCGAGCTTTTACGTTACGTAATAAGAATAGGGTATCAATAAATTACTTTAAGGTATTAAAATTATACAACTAGACTTAATCTAAATCAAAATATAAAAATCGTAAAAAAATAGTGCACATTTCCGTATGTCCAACTTGTCATTGTTGTGCTTTGAAAACGGTTATCTACACGACCACGCAATTTTATAGCATAGCTTTAAGAACACAAATTATATTAACGTCACTCAGCGTACTATATAAAGGAAAATGCGTTAAACTATGAAAAAGAAAACTCGAAATCGTGATCTCGCTCTAGCTAACGTTTGCGAGAAGACATGATTTTGAGCTTTATTTTAGTGTGCATCTTCGATTTTCGAGCGACGAGCGAGAGACGATGCAGTTCGCATGGAGTTATGTGAATGGATGAGTAAACCGCACCGTCCTGCCCGCGGGCCGCTCGCAATAACACGATGCTGGTCATGTGGACGAACCCGTAGCGTGTGACGTCATGCGACGGCGACATGCAACCGTCGCAACCAACGACAAGCTGCCTACTGCATACCTAAGCACAGCCATCTACAACTATGAGCCTCGATTGAAACACTCGCCGTTGCCAAGTGAATTATAAAAAAGATAAATAACACATAGTATTTACTTTATGAATTTGCATGCACCAGTTACTTTATGAATTGAGAAATATTTTTTATTCATTTATTCACATTCACGTCTTTTTATTAATAACATTATATAAGTATACGATACAGACTAAGGCCGGCCACCTAGATGCGGTCGTCCGGCAATGTACACGAGGACTAATATCTTCTTAAAAAAATACTGTTAGATTGAAACGTAGCTAATCCTATAATATATTTATGTATATTATAATTATTATAAGGGTACAATCGTACACGTGAGGATTATACTAGGTGAGATCTCCGACGCCTTCGGGCGGCCCGCCGCGCCGTCCGACCGCGTCCGAACGGATATGCAAACATCATTACATACAAAAGTCGAATACACAACAGTACGCTATATCTTAGAAAGTATGAATTTATTTCTCAATATTAAAAATATGTAATTTCTCTATTGGCCTTTAAACGTGAAAAATTAGACGTTTCGCGTACGAATATATAAAGTATACATATTTAAATATTAGTATTCTCTTAGATCGGAGGACGAATGAATACAGGCTCGCTCATGAAGGTACGTCGTCGTAAGCGCACGGCCACTCGGCCTCTCGTTCTTACCCTACGCATAATATTATATTATATCGATATCGAACGAAGACATCTAAAAGTCGACTCGGCTTTAAATAGTAAGAAAATAAATCGCCGGCGAGTCGCGCGGCAGATTATTGCTTCTATCGATAAATTTACACATCGACGTAACGAACGAGAATACAAAAAGTTATGAAAAATCGTACGGATATCACAAGCGGCGGGCGGCGCGGGACGCCCCCGCGGAAAATAAAAAAATAAATCGCGGCGCGCGTCTCTCTCGTAAAAAAGTAGACTCTATGAGCGGGTCGCGCGAGGCGGCTAGTTCTCTCAGTTGGCGAGCAGCAGGTGCGCGGGCGCCGGCGGGTAGGGGGGCGCGGCGGGCGGGGCCGCCTCGCGCCGCGACACGAAGTACGCCGCCGGGTCCGCGGCCGGCGACAGCGCGCGCGCCGCCAGCTGCTGCTGCACGGCGCGCTGCTTGATGTAGTTGCTGAACTCGGTGGGCGACATGCGGTTGGCGCGCTTGCTGCTCGTCTTCAGCTTGGTGCTGCCGAACTTGGTCTGCGCGAACGTGGCCGTGGTGAAGGTTAGCGGCTGCGCGCGGAACGGCGGCGCGGGCGAGAAGGCGGCGGGCGCGGGGGGCGACGGCGCCGCCACCGGCTCCACGGGCCGGAAGCACTGCGCCTCGGGGTTGAATGCGCGGGTCACCTGAAACAAATATAATCATTTTTAATCTCTTGGTTCGCAATCGACACTAAACCGACACCTTCACATACTCTATGCATTCCATATATGAGCTTTACAATTCATATTCTAAATCTAAATCAATAAGCGTGGAAACATGATTTTTCAGTTCAAACTCCTCAGTATTTCTAATTGGAATCTTTTTACATTGCATGATTAAACTTTAATATTTGTTAAATTAAAAAGCTCTTTGAAGCTTTCCGCTCAGTTCTACTTACTTCCGACTTAATTTATGACTTGTTCTCATATTATACGCTTCGTGAAAAACGACCCGCTTTTTACACGGTAGCAAAATGATTCTCAATGACAGATTTGAATTACTTTAATAATTTTTTTCTTAACGAATTATTCTATATGTATAATTTAAAAACTAACAAATTCGGTACGCATGATATAATTTATTCCACCGTGTAAATTCAAATAAATAACTGAAATTTCCATGGCAAAATCACTTTATCAACATAGAGATAGTTCTGCATTTGATCAGCTATTGATTTATTGCGTAATTTATTGTCCCACTTGAACATCTGCCAAATTTCACGTCTCCGTGTGGCCTACATTTATTGTAAACAATATTTTATTCCAGTTTCAATACTATTCAGATATCTTTAAATGGCGTTTTTGTAGGTATTGACACAATTTCGCTTTGATATTTTTTTGCTGTTTCCACGTGGAATGAATTAGATCAGCCAAGAGTTTTTAATTGGCAATAGCCCTCTATAAAAATTGAGCTTACTACAAAAAATGGAAGTAATAATCTGCTTTAAAAATGCACAATATATTACATACTTTGTATGCTAAACGTTTTTTATTTATTCTTTTTATATTTATAGGTATGGATATAAGTAGGTAATTAATTACCTCTCTGTCAGTTCGTTCTTCCGCTGCTCTCTCATCACTACTGAAGAGAACCTTCACAGCACCTTTTTCTCCGATTCTGTAAGACACTTCGCCTGAAACAATAAATACAATACATTTTAATATATGAATGAATTAATTGAACTAGAAAATTCGAGGTCTGGAAAAATTCCTTGCTTTTGAGAAAAGCGAGAAGAAATTCTAGAATCATAAGAAATCCTGATCCTTGGATATAAATTTAATTAACCAGTAGGTATTGGAACTAGGGACTCCACAGTGATCTACTAACTACTACATAATAATATAGAGGATCCCCTACCAGGATAACAGGACTCGTAAAGCGACCTCAATAAACTCAACTGTTAGTAGGTACATGATGTGCTTATTGCGGTTAAAAACATAATAAGTTAAATAGAGCGTTTAATGGACCGTGTTTTAACTGGCGTTAGTCAGTTATATAGGAAGAAACTAATTTAAAATGTCGCTAGTAATGAGCAAAACAATGTTCCAAGGTCACATAATATTATAATGGCATAACATTTGGAATCATTTGGATGACCCGCTTTTGCACTTAGGTACTTATTTATTATCTATACACCATGTCAATATATACCATTAAAAATATAACTAAGTATTCTATGCTATAAGTAAATGCTTTTAAACTATATTTACCTGGATCGACCCAGACAGCAAGGTCACGTGGTAGGTGTTCCAAAACATCCCGAACAGGAACGCCTGATTCTCTCGCTGCTCTTTCCAACACTGGGTCCAGAGGTCCCCCGGTTTTCAAACATCTGAACGCTGACCCCCGGCATGGCCGGTCTGGGTACCAGTGACCCCTGAATTTGTCCTTTAGCGCCTTCTCGAGTTCCTCACCGAAGATGTTCACCCGCCGCCTGGGCAGTTTGTTGTAAAGGTATGATATAACAAAGTTAAGGGCCACCTGGACTTCAATATGCATTTTGTCTTATCCCTGGAACAAGAGAAATGATACTAAAATAACGCCACTTAAATTTACAAGTATTGTTCTTTATGTTACTGTACTTTTGTGAAGTAATCTGTATCATATATCATACGATAAATAAGGTGACATCTCACGAGATAAACTGAAGATATAATCTTATCACGCTTAGGAGAGACTGAGTATGACCGATTGGGTTGGGAAGTTCTAAAATGTTTCATCAGAAAACAGTTTCTATTTCCATTTAACACGTTTAATCATTAGAATACAGTTAAGTGCACGGCATCGATTTGTTACGAGTTGGTTCGTCCCATCGATTGCCAGATACTCAGAATAGATATTCATTTGCAATTTGCAAACATAAGTAGTTGAATGAGCATAGCCTAACATTTGGAGCAGGCACAGCTCATATTATTATTTAAGTATGTCTATGGACAATAATTGACTGAAACGAAATTCATCACGGTAAAATCGATTGTAAGTAAATTTGCAATGCATGGATTAGAAATAATGAATTTGTACCTAATTAGTAGGTAGAAGTAAAGATTAACTCAGATTAACTAAGAGTTTCACTGAGAAATATTTAGACCTTGTATTTACACATTACTATTTTCACGGATGAAAATTATAATAACTATTACATCTGTAACGTAATATTTTACACAATATAAAAACGAAAAGCACTGGTAAAAGCACTGTTACACGTGTAAGAGTATCTACAATCAATCCTATTTTCAATTTGCCAGCCAATTAACTTCACTGTGTTCTCATCTTATATAACTCATTCACGTCATACACAGTGACTAAATTAATCAAAGCCTCAATTTGCAGCAAAATTGCTACATTTTAAACACAAGAATGTAATCAAATACATGTTGAATAACTGAAAATGAGGAAGTTATTAGGTACAAATGGAAGTTTAAAATTTTCAGTCAAATTAAGTACAAGAAAGTAAAACAATCTTTTGTAAATTTTTATTAAATCCATTTAATTAGAAAAATTTTATTACTACAGTTACGTTGAGATAAGGAATTGGGTCAAAATACGGTCGAAATAAATTATCCCATTAAAAACATAAGGAAGTGAAAATCCACAAACGCAAGGGAAAGTTAAAATAAGCCGAAACATAAATAGCCCACTCCACATTGTCAACGAAGCCGTCTCGATAAGAATAGATGGACATAAAAAGCCTTGAAAGCGAAGGCAAACTTTTGAACGTTCGGCTAAGATAACGCGATCGTGGAATAAATGGAAGGGCCAACCCTTTGTGAGCCTACGGGAAGATAAGTTTGTGAGCGGTTGACGCTAAAGTTGAAGCGATAGCCCCAAGTTTCGTATACAATTAGTTACGCATGGAAAGTTTTGCGAAACTGTAGTAATTCAGGTCAGTGTTCTTATGTGCGCTTATGTGACCTTTATAAACAAATGAGCTAGTGGAAACAGAACAACTAAGCTATAAATGTAGATTGAAGTTTAAATTTGATTTATTAGGTTGAAAGGCAGCCAGGAAAACTTTGAGAAAGAACCAAAGAAGCAGACAGGTTTCAAGCGCAAAGATTGACTAAAGATATGTCTTTAATTAAATAATGAATCGAGCATATATGTATAACTAAATACATAAGTAGTAACTTTAATTGTATATCTAACCTGTTCAAGAAACTATAGTTCACATAACCAAACCCTAAATAATTCAATTCCCTTGCGTCCTGTAATAGATGAGTCAAAGCCACTAACAAGAGTACTAACTCCATATTGAAAACAAATTAATAGGATCCATTAAATTGATCACGTATAGCCTTAAGACTTAGGAACCCTAATTACTAGATAGAGGCGACGAGTAATTGCTTTTACATAAACAAACTAAGATCCATTAGCTATGACTTGTCCAAATATGTCTAACGATGTATAAATTAATTGAAGGTCTCTATAATTAGATAACGTGGAAAGCATTATAATGATCAACCCCGAAATAAGTGGACCGTATTCTTATAAATTGCAAAATATTACTACATATTATAAATAATCGAATTCGATATTATCTCGATTGGCAAATTCCTCAAGAACAGGCAGGTTTCGTGAAGGGCAAAGGCACACGCGAACAAATCCTAAACGTAAGACAGTTAGTCGAAAAAGCTTATGAATTCGATATCCCACTAGTTTTGTGCTTTATCGACTATAGCAAAGCTTTCGATTGTGTTGACTGGAGCTGTCTCTGGAAGGTACTTGCTGAACTCGGTGTACCCCGACACTTAATCTTCCTACTTCAATCACTATATTACAATAGCCAGGGAGTTGTAAGAGTTGACCATACTTTGTCCAAGCCATTTAAATTTGAAAAGGGAGTGAGGCAGGGATGCATTCTTTCACCCATTTTATTTAACATTTATGGTGAATACATCATGAGAAGAGTTTGTGAAGATTGGGAGGGTGGAGTTAATATCGGCGGCACCAAAATCACCAATCTGCGTTATGCTGATGACACCACGCTTATAGCAAATGATAAAGTCGAAATGGCTTCATTTCTAGACAGATTGGAAAGCATCAGCAATGAATTGGGGCTAACTATCAACAAAGCAAAGACCAAACTAATGGTTGTGGATCGCACAAACAAGATGGATGCGACAAACACGACCAACTTGGATACCGTCGATAGTTTTGTCTACTTAGGCTCCATTATTACTAACAATGGCTCATGTGAACCCGATATCCGAAGAAGAATAGGAATCGCCAAAAATGCAATGTCTCAACTGCACAGAGTGTGGGCAGATAGAAATATTTCTCTTATAACCAAACGGAAACTTGTCAATTCTTTAATCTTCTCCATCTTTCTATATGGCTCCGAAACCTGGACATTGCGCAAGGCAGACTACTCTCGGATAAATGCTTTTGAAATGTGGTGTTGGCGACGAATGCTTCGCATCCCATGGACGGCACGTAGAACGAATAAATCAATTCTCAAGGAGCTTGGCATTACCAAAAGACTGTCCTCCACATGCTTGCGACGAATTTTAGAATTCTTCGGTCATATTGCAAGGAAGAGGGGAGACAACCTGGAGAAAGTCCTTCTAACTGGCAGGGTAGAAGGAAAAAGGCCTCGAGGCCGCAGCCCAATGCGCTGGTCAGACCAAATTAAAACGACCGTAGAAACTAGCGTACCTGAAGCTATCCACATCGCAGAAGATCGAGACAAATGGCGTAAAATAACTAGGAAATCACAATTCCAAAATGATCACGACCCTCAGCAGTGAGGATTTCGACTTAAGGAGGATTCTTATAAAACTAGGCTATGCAAATACCACTAAATAATAAGTTGTCTGACCGATTTATTAAAATAATCTTGTTATAACTACAGAAAACCAAAGTTAATTTCTACTCAATCTTTCAATATCTATTCTGTAGCTGTTAAAATCTTGCTAAAATAGATCACTTACAATATACCAGTTTACCAAGTCTAAGTTTGTTTGACAGCTTGGCTCCCGACCATCAGTCTTTATTAACCCTTGCTGACAACAGCATCTCATCTCTATCGATTTACAATAAAAACGTTCTAGGGGCGTGCGGTTAAGTTCGGCTGTCCTATTTATATCCCTGTATCGATCCGGCGCCCCACTGCCCGACAACCCCTGACTGTGTACATTCAATAAAATCACTTGTAACAATAGGTGTAAAGGTCAGAATCCCCGGTCACAATTTCAGCAACTGCGTTGGCGAAATACGCCGGCCGAATTTGACTTCTGGGTGTAATTAAGGATGGCTCCTTTTAAATACGTTCTTTTTGTTCTGTACGGAAACAATATACATTGTACAATTGATGTCGAATTGCTTTCTTGTGTAAAGAAAATGTATATCTTTTGGTTTTAATAACTACGTATCTAGGTTTATGCATGATCTCTACATTGTAAATAATTGTAATCTATAACAACGTGCATATGAACATAATAGATTGACAAAAAAGCCCTCAAAATTGAATTGTCATGATTTAGCCTAAGAAAATATATAACGTTACAAAGCATGAAAATTCCAACACAACTTTCACAAGCCCTAGGACGTCTAAGTTATCTGAGAACATTAAATACAATGAAAGCTTATCTTTCTAGAAAAACTCTCGCGTGAACCGAGCTGCGATTATGTGTCGAATTAATTTGCTTTATATAGAGATTGGTATTTTTAACTATAACTATAGAGTTTCATGTCGGTTCTTCTCCATAGATACGCTCTCCGAATCGATGGTAAATGTTAAAAATATGTAATGACGACTCAAAAAAGCTTTTAGAAGAAGTCTAATTCAATAAATAATGAGTTTGTACTTGCAAGAGTATGATGTTTTGTTTTATACATTTATTATATTATATTCTATTACTATAAACGTAATATTTCAATCTAATATAATAGAAACCTCAAGTACTGACTAACATTTCATCTTATTGCTACAAAGTGGCACGGCACTTAACTTATCATGAATTATCGCTGTAACAAAACCGTATTTCAATGTTACGCTTGTGAAATATTATTCATAGAAGTTGTACTTGAAGCATTCGCGGTTACATTACATTGCGTTAAAGTTAGGTTATTTACACTGTTTCGTGCGTATAAAGTACATTTTGTATTTATATCTTATCTATATATAAAAATGAATCGCAAAATGTGTTGGTAAGCGCATAACTCGAGAACGGCTGAACCGATTTCGATAATTCTTTTTTTATTATATTCCTTGAAGTGCGAGGATGGATCTTATGCAGAGAAAACGTAAACATGTACCACGGGCGAAGCCGGGGCGGACCGCTAGTTTCAAATAGATTTTATGACTTTTATTTAATTTTGTCGTCGTCGTCGTGTCAGCCGTGGGACGTCCACTACTGGACAAAGATCATGAGGGGTATGATGCCATACTCACCACGCTTGGCAGGCGAGTTGGCGAGCGCAGTGGTTATGTAGTAGATATTTATTTATGTATTTATTTTTATTTTTTTAGTTAGTATTTAAGTATTTGTAATTGTAGTATTAGTAATAAACTAGTAAAATAAAATACTCATAAAGATTTCTGCCGAATATAACAGACGACGGCTTTTATAGTACGAGTATAAATTGAGACTTATGTATAGTAGGTATATGAAAGGGAAAGACGTCATTTCCACCCCCTCCACACCTTTATAAATGGCCGGTATTTATCTACGTTAGTGTGTAATCGTTGGATAAAATGGTGCTATTTTCTTACGCCTTAATAATCCATTTCAGGCTTGGAATTCGGAGGATATTTTATATAGAAAATAGACGGAATTGCTGTCACGAAATGCGGAGACCGAAGGAACCTAATCACACACAGATTATATGATCACAATTATTATTACTTTTTGGGAAAAACCTATTATAATGAAATCATCTCGTATAGGTAATTAATAATACGAGATAGTTACAAAATGTGTAGGTGTATTATCATTATATTTATCATTTTATTCAATTAGAACCCTTGCTGATAATAGTTATCACTAAAACAGTTCATATAGCGTGAAATATTTTAACGTTGAGATTACAAACACCCTTCCAGATAGCTTTCATAATATCTTTAAGGGGACATTTTAATAATTTTACGCTTCGACGGCCATCGCGAATGGATGTTGGATGGTAGTTTCATTTCTATTTACATATTTTACTCGCGTTTTGATGAAATACATTTGAGCGCGAAATAAATATTAACATTTTGAATAATTCCATTAATATTAATACTCCAAGTGTGAAAACTTGTCACTACATTTATATTTTAACATTTACCTAAGTATATTCGAGTTGCAATGTTTCAAAAAAATACTGAAAAAAAAAAACTACATCGAGTGTAGTTGTAGCAAATTGTTAGCACTTCTGTTAAAAAATATTGTTTTTCATTTAAAACTTAGCATTAAGTATATGAAATTATAGATTAGTAAAAGGAATTAATTGGTGTATTATTTTCTATCTTAATTGGTGTATTATTTTGTATCCTCTTAAGAGGGCTTATTCAATTTAACGCAAGTCAAAATCTCCGCGATCTATTACGATAGATCGCGGCTTGCGCTATCCTTTTACTATGAACAGCATAAGTCCACAGGAGAGCGCCGAGCAACATGTCCTCTCTCTGGAAAGGCTCGCTGCCGACTGATTTTAATCGGGTCGCGCGCAGTGTTTTATAGTACTTTAAAAAAAATTGTAGAAAAATAATAGAGGTACCTTAGTTGATTTTTTAAATTTTATCTTATAAGTAATACGTTCTTTTATTGCAATATGTAAAAATAATATTAAACTAAGTCAAATATCTTGGTGAAAATAATCATTTTGTCGACTATAATTTCTAAAAAAATTCACATTGTTCGGATTGTAATTTCGTAAGTTAGGAGTCCAAAATAAAAAAATCTTTTAACTAACTATTTTAATAAGAATTTTTGCAGTTAGTTAAAAAAAATTGTGTGTTAGATCTGTCAGCGATTTCAGATATTTTTAGCTTCGAAATTGACACTAAAAGCGAAATCAAGTAATCATCGGCTCAGTTATCTTGATGGTATTCACAAATACTGTATTAATTGAAAAAAACTCTTAACTAACTATATAGACAATAAAATTTCCTAAAATTATTAGTAATTCATATGTTTGTAAGATAAGTGGTTGATGGACAATCTGGTTTGAAAAATCACATATTTGAGCCAAACAGCGCACGGACCGCGTACACGGCCTTAACAGAAACTTTGCATATCCCAAGTTTACAGATTACCGATATAATTTTTGCTTACAAGTTTAATATACTTGGTCGAATTTTCCGCCTACGAGCCTTCATCAGCAGATTTGAGGTACTTTACCCTCATACCTTCCGGTTGGGAAAGTAATCAATTTATAGGACGTTGTCGGCTCACAGTTTACTTAGCGGTATAATGGCACTTTATTTATAAACTAGCTGTGCTCCGTGGTTTCACTCGCATTTCTCTGTTCCTGTTGGCCCAAGCGTGATGATATAAGACCCTATAGCCTTCCTCGATAAATGGGTTATCTAACACCGAAAGAATTTTTCAAATCGGACCAGTTCCTTAGATTAGCGCGTTCAAACAAACAAACTCTTCAGCTTTATAATATTAGTATAGATTGCTATTCTGTTATGAGGTATTCGATTAATTATTTTAGATTTAGTAGTAACAGTATTATATCATCTGTGGTATAGTTGTCGGCACGTAACTTGGCCACTTTTTAACGTAGTGGGGGAAGTTTGCGCATATAAAAATGTACTAAAACTTGATGCGCAAACTTCCCCCACCACGCTATTTTCTTGCCAAGAAGTTTGCCGAGCGCTATAATAGTATAATATCGTTATGTATACTGTATATGTGTATAAGGGCTGATTTTTCAATCCTTGGATAAAACTTATTCGTCGAATAGTGTATAAAACTACCATTTTAAAAACGTATTCTAATTGCCCGTACTTGACAGTTTACGTGACATTTTAATATACTTTACTACTGTGTAATACTTTATTGGACGGATAAGTTTTATCCAAGCATTGAAAAATCGGCCCTCAGACAGATAAGTTAATATCTAAAATTGTATTTATTATACAATTTAATAAGAAGATATATCACAATATGAATATAATAGTATTATTTTCATGAAGCTTAGTTCAAACTACCTTCCAAAGACGTATCAGTAGAGCTGTAAAAAATCCATGACCAAGTTTGTTTCTACACACTCAATATAAGTAGGTACAATGTAGGTACCTACATACTCTATTGGGTTCTCTTATCGCTATTTGGACGATAGTTACAACTCAGCATCCATATATAACTAAAGCTATATATTTCTATCCCTAGGCCACTATTTCCTATCCCAAACCCCATCCTTAATGTATTAAAGGATTAATTGTTACGATAATAGGGTGATTTTATGTAGTACTTCATGTGTGAATAGTTCAAAATTGACCCACTTAATTTAGTGGAGAGAATTGTCACCCTAGTTATTGCACTAGGGTGACAATTCACGGTACAATTACCGTCAAAAAAAAATGATATTAGAAGCTGCAAAAGTAGTCACAAAAGCATGGTTATATTAATAAATTTAAAAAATCTGAAATTTCATAAATATAAAAATATTATCTGTTGTTGGATACAACGAACAAGTAAGTAAGAAAAGGAAAAAATAATATGAAGAGAGACCTCCGTGGAGAACTTCTGTTTCTACTTGGACTAAGTATTAGACATATGTATTAAATAAGTATTAAAAGTATGGACCTAACTACCTACTATTATTTAGTTAGTACGGGTTTTAGCGGTAAGCTTGAAATAAACTTTGTAAGTTTCATATTCCCACTGCAAACTGCACATTTACATAGATCTGGTCATGTAGGAATATTCATAGTTATTATGCTGGAAATTTTGGTACATAGCGAAGTGAGTAGGTAACCCTAATTCTCTTATCATGCTATGCAAATTAACGTACATACCTACACTTTCACACGTGTTTTGGGATGGTTTCGATAACGATGTGGGTTATCAGCGGTTTGCAAGCGTACAGTCAACAATACTGCAACAAAATGCACTTTATACTAAGAACATAAATGCTATTTTTGCTCAGCAACCGCGACCCGTATCTCAACGAGTTTGTTAGCGTTTAATGAAACATTTTTGGGAGAATATTCGTAATTATTGGTTGTATGGCCGCACTCCACGCGTCCTACTTTTAAAGTCATTTGCTAAACATTAACTCGAAAGGTGAAGCTCGAATTATTAATTCGGAGCGTAAATTGAGTTTGTGTTTTCACGTGTTTTTCAGTGAAACGCTTTTGGATTTCACGCTCGTTTATTCTTTGAGTTTTAAAATATTAATTTGTTTTAAATACTTCATAACTAATGCTTGTGATTTTTAGTATACCTAATACATTCAAGATGAACAATGCTAAAAATATACTGCTCAGTACTTACACATATTGCTGTTATTGTATTTATTTAGATACTACTATCTAATAAGCTTCGTAGCTTAGTAGATGTCTATTACCTACTGAAATTGAATCTATTACTATTCTGGCAAAGTTAATAATCAAGAATACATTAATTCATTACCTTGCATTAGCATATTTGATTAATTTCGATTGATTACTAGTAACGACTTCGAAACAGCCGTAAATTGGAAATAATTTGAGCAGTTTTCAATATCAGTTCTAGCGTTAGACGTACAAACTTTGCAGTCTCAAACCAATTTGTAGATTAAACGAAGTTATTACTGAAATTTAATTGACTTTCGCCGTATAATTAGTCAGAGGGACATTATTGTAATCAATGCAGAAAACGTAGTCGATAAATAACTTTAAATTTCAGACAATAAGTCTTTGGGTAGTTTTTCAAGGCGTTAATTAAAGTTTAAAGATAGAGAAGACCGAATAACCATTAGGTAATAGGTATAAAATAAAATAAATTTCTGATTAATGCTCTTAAATTATTAGATAGAATCTACTGCCACAAAATATACATAAAAAGTGCGATATAGTGGGTGAAAATATATATGTAAAGAACCCACGAGCATAGCCGGTGGCGAAATGCCATAATACTCATTTATGCTCTGTGGCTTATATATATACATTATTGTCAGATAAATAACGCACAAGGAAAACATATCAAAATAAATATACGCAAATAGTAATACATAAAAATAATGAAGAAAACAAGTAAATACAATCGGTCCAAAATAAATTGACTAATAGGTATAACAATATTTGTGTCACGAAAACACGTTGTTACGTTAAAATTTAGGAAGTTCCTCGATTGTTTACGTTACCTACGCGTGTATAGCTAGTCGAAGATGTCAGAAATCGTGATAAATTACTCAGAATCTACGTAACCTTGAAATATACGTTGATTGATTAACAGCAGTTTCAGTATTTTTTTCGCTTGTTGGCTCTTTTTCGGGTTTACATAAAATTTTAAAGCATTTCATGTTTTCGTGATTTGGAATAAATTTTATCTTTTAATATAATCTATGGTATTAAAAACAGATTATAAGTATAATAGAAAAATATAATTATAATAAGTATTACGGTATACTATAATATACTAGGTATATATGCCAATTATGGAAGTAAATAAGTATTGCCAGGACAACAAAATGAAAGAAAACAAAAACACAACAAAAGTCAATTAGATTACGTACTAACGTCTATTTATATTGGCGTTTCGAACAAACATAGATCGTAAAGGAGTCCTTTGTCTATATTATATGGAATATGATAAAGGGACTACGGCATAAACAGATTGAATTATAGATAAGGTATTGAGCTTATGAAATATTCAATACAATTCAAATCTATATAATGTTATGGTAATATCATCGGGATTTATAATAGACTGTTGATGTTGATGCAATAAAATTACGATCATCATACATAATGTTAGATTTTATTCTAGAAATTTCTCTTGACGAAGCAAAAATTTCATCCGATATTCCGAAATAATTGTTTATGAAATAACATGTATGTATGTAGCTATACATAGGTTCTAAAAGAATTACGTCACCAAACTCTTATCAATAGTAAAAAGAAATGTAAAGTTTCAACGTAGAGCTACCAAATAGAAAATAGAGCTAGTAGTTATGAGATAACAGATAAAACAATTAAAAACTTCTGAATTACCAATGGGTACCTATTTAGTTACATAATTTTGTTAACACATCAAATAACTATGCATTGCGTACACATACATTTTTGCTGTATTTAAAATATGTTTCATACAATCCATACTATAATATTATAAATGCGAAAGTAACTCTGTCTGTCTGTCTGTTACTCAATCACGCCTTAACTACTGAACCAATTTGCATGAAATTTGGTATAGAGATATTTTGTTACCCGAGAAAGGACATAGGCTACTTTTTACCTCGGGACATAGGATAGGTTTTATTCCGGAAATCCCACGGGAACGGGAACTATGAGGGTTTTTCTTTGACCGCGCGGGCGATGCCGCGGGCGGAAAGCTAGTAAAATAATATTCATATAGCAACCATCGGTCAGTAACGAATGTGTACATTTTTCATGACCGCCTCGTTATGTAGATATTCCGATAATTAGCGGAGAGCTCTTAAATACGCGTTACACAAATACATATTTACATATCGTGAATAATACTTAACTTTGTTAACATATTTAAAATTGTTTCCATGCTTAATATTTGTTAAATTTAACGAGGCAATAACGCTTGTTATCTATTTCTACTTTTTTCTGCTTTAAACGTAAATAATTCGAAATTGAAAAATACTTACTACTTGAAAAATAATTACTTACGTCAAAATGGTCTGATAAATATAGAATAATGTAAAATATAAGGTTTTATCTTCATAGTTTTAGTGTGTATTCATAAACCTTTAGTGTAGTGAAAATTAAACAAAAGTTCTTATCACAGCGAGGATATTCTTTGTGCGAATTTAGAAATTCCACACACGAGTACTGACAGCGGGATATTCCCAGAGCAATTTAAAATCGTCTTGTACATAGGTAACGCAGTCAAAGCGAGAATTTTATTCACAATAAAGCTTGGGAATAGTAGAATTTCTCCACAAAGTAACATATGTTAGAGAATAGCGTAGCTCAGACAAGGGCGGGAAATGCGGGACGCGCGCTGACGTCAAACTTTTCACATTAGGAAGCTAGGTCTCGGTCGTGGCGGTGGTGTGGGGAATTAAACTCTGTGCAACGTTAATAAAGATTAGTTTCCTGTTCTCTATTTTTAAATATGTGACGTAACGAAGCTACTGTAAATTAACCCCGTGTTGCAACGGAATGTGTGAGGAATGATTGTTTCTGATTGTTATAGCGTAACTTTGAAACATTTCCCTGACCTATATTGGAGAATAAAATAATAGTACAATAATATAGTGTATGTGTGTTGGTCTGGCGCAGAGTAAATGGAATGAGATTGCGTGGAGAGCAATAAAGATAAGTGAATATTTTGGTCTGTATTGCGTGAATATAAAATAGGCAGTAAAAGTGATATATAGAGATCAAAGTTTTAGTTTATTGTATTTCTAATACAGTTTTCAAATATTCTTATATCATAAAAGGTATAATGGATAGAGATTTTCTTCCATTATTCACTAGAAATCTTATTTTAAGCTCCCGTTGTGAGAAAATAGATTTGGATAACTGATCAATTTTAGAATTCAATACACGAGTCACAAAAACGGGTGTAAATAATAATATCGAAATCAAATTTTCATGTTTATTTTATAATGAAAATAGAGTGTCTGAAAAACATTTTTATATAAATGTGGAACAACTAGCTACCTATTGTATGGCTCTGTATTACATGGCATATGGCTTCATCAATTATACGTAATTAAATGTTTCAATTACTTAATAATTAGAGCAGACATACCCCTTAATTGTATATTACTTCGTAATAAAGCCTTCCTCATACATAACTTACGTAAATGAAGTTGTGCTTGTTACTTAAGTACAAAATTAAATTTAAATGCATTTTAGTTTAATCTAGATAAAGGATAATGATAAAATTCTGGCAGAAACTATTTGTTAAAATGGAATAAAGTTAATATATCCAATTTTTCGTATAATTTTAGTAGCAAACAGTATAAATGCCTTATTCATATTATTTCACACCCCTTATTGCAAAAAATATGTTTTGGCCACATTACAATAAGAATAGATAAAAAATAACCGCATTTCCATCCAGGGCCACAGAGTATAAAATTCCCGTCCTCAATTGACGAAAAGCGAGTGAGATATGGGACGATAAAGCGTTCCCAAAAGAAAGTGGGCCAAACAACGTCCATCTATAATGATTAATGTTGGCCATTTATATCGCATAGATCCCCGAATCGCGGGAAAAACTTGATTGATGTAGGATCGGAGGACGTTCGTTATATTTACTCCCATTTCCTTTCTGTTTTATACGTGTTTGATGGATGAGGAATATTTCCATTTTGGTGAATTGTTGTAGTTTATTGTGTTTATATTAATTTAATTGTTAGCTCGGTGTAATGATTATGTCAGTGATGGAATAAGACTCGTGTTGAGAGAATTAGATATGAGCAGGATGGAGTTCGAAAGATCTGTGAATTAAGTGTCTATACTCTATAGAGTATAGACATAGACAGTATAGTATAGATAGGTGTAGACTATACCTATCATAGAACCAAACCAGATTTAAAGTTAACAGTTATTTTTTAAGTAAAGTTTATGAGTGAATATGCAGATATATGAATATTTGCAGTAAATCTTTGGACAAATTTTTGCTTCGCCTCGACTACAACGAGACAGAAAAACTGTTTGTGGCTAGTACCATCTAGAACCTATTACTTAAAGTTACCTTACTGTTATTTATACTCATTTGTTTTATATGTGCATCAGAACTTGTATAACGAGAACATTTATAATATTATATAAACCGTAGTGTACATTTTGCAAAAAATAAGTAAATAAATAAATTAAAATAAAATAATAATAAACTTCCCTGCTGTAACACAGTGGCGTCAGCGACTAGCACGGAGGGAAGTATGTTTGTTTGTACCTAATAATTGTTATGTACCTATATGCCTTATGTTTATGTGTAACAATTGTTATGTACCTATATATCTTACTGAAACGCATGTAACATGTTCTTTGTAATAAATAAATAAATAAAATAAATAAATAAATAAATATGTACTTTGTAAAGTCTCCACGCTATTCAGTTTCATCCTAGAATACCTTTTGTTAAGCTAAAGCTAATATAAAAATAGATTTACGTAAGTTTTATTACATAACAAATACGATCAAAAGATTACCTAATCAAGCCGAACTCCAGTAACATCTCGGATTCCTACACGAGAGAGAAATAAGAATGTAAATAATTTTATTGGAAACTTCTTTGAATTTATTTTCGTACCGTATTCGTACGTTAGCTATAGATGTAACTTGAGTCATGTCTTGTAATAATTTATCGGTTTTGTATAGCCTTCACGTGTAGACGTTATTTTGGCGACAAAATATTTCTTCGCGTTTTTGTTTGTACTGATATTTATAATGCTATAGAATACAGTTTATGGTTGTTCTAGAAATAGGTGGTAAATGTTAAAATAATTATGTAATGACGATTCGAAAGTGCTACTAAATAGTAGTCTAATTGAATGAATAAATGTTTGAGTTTGAGTTTGAGTTTGAATCTATTTATTTCAATTTGTAAAGAATCTTCCGTTTAAAAAATGAGTATTACGATCTTCCTTATTAAGCTTCAAGTATGATGTAGGTAAATACTTAGGAAGAAATTACAAGTTTATCTATTAAAGTAGGTAACTACCTCAATCAAAAGAGGTGTGAGATACCTCTGGTTTTTTAGGTAAATAACTTAAGCTGATTAGGATTTATTGTAAAATTAAAGTTGAAGGTGAAAATAAATTAAAACTCTTTTTGGATCTTGGATTACTCAAAATATAGATTTATCTATAGTTATAGTTAACAACTATAATTGTATAATAAGCAACAGCAACTTCCTATATGTATTGTTAAATTGGTTTTGTTACCTAATGTTTTTGCTGAAAATAAATAATTTTTCATTTTTTCATTTTTTTTTCATCTGATTTAAAATATATACTTATCCAATTTTATAGCGTAATAGGTAAATAGGTAACATCCATTTGTACATTCTAATAATAAAAGTAGGTATATCTCGATAAAAAAAAAAACTAATATATCTAACAACAGATCTTTAACAAATAGCATCCACCACAAATGTCATTGAGGGAACGATAATACTCAATCCCTATTTATTTCATACCAACATAATACTCAAAACTAATTAATCGTCACAATACAAATGCGTATGTAAAACAAATGAACATCATGTCGCGTCAGTTTTGGTTCCGACAAAGACCGTTCATCATCACGATTACAAACAAGGTCAGTAAATTGTGAGTATCAATCAATGACATGCATCCATTATAATTATAGTTTCAAGTCCTTGAAAGTGTCGTCTGAATTATTTAGTTTTACCTGTAGAGTTGATTGGTATGGTCTACGCTTTATTTAGGACTGTTACTAGGTACGTTGGTTTAGTATTGATTTCACGTATCAATTAAAAGTAAATTTTGTATATTTTTGGATATTTAGTTTACTTTGTGGATAACTAAACTAGCGTACCTATTGTACAAAACGATGAATGGAAAGCTCCTAATTCGGATAAAGAATGCCTACAATGTTATTGTATTATTTCTAAAGATTATCTGGGAATGTACATTGAGAATTAGACGAATAGGTATAACATCAAAGCCAAAAATATCTTATAGAAATGAACGAAATTCTATTATTCTCAAAATATGCTATTTATAGAATCGCCTATGTCGCTTAAGTCAGGCATAACAGTTACTGAATATTTAAAATAATAAATATAATATTACCATCACGTACTACAGTCACGAGCAATAATATATGCCTAGGGGGCGATGTGCAAAAATATCTGTCACTAGAATAAATTCAATAATATCTGTCTGCCCGTATACAGCAAAAATATCTGACATTAGTAGGCAACATAATAAAGTGGCATCAAAATAATGTGACGAAAATGTACAGCAAATAATTGTGACAACCTCTCACGGCATAAATATGTGACATCAACTAGATGGCAATAATATCTGACACAATTTCATATTTCTGTATTTTGCATCGATTCCTCACAAAAAGCATTTAAATATGTTACATCAACTAGGAAGCAATAATATCTGACACAATTTCATATTTCTGTATTTTGCATCGATTCCTCACACAAAGCATAAATAATAAATACCTATGTGACACCAACTAGGTGGCAATAATATCTGACACAATTTCATATTTCTGTATTTTGCATCGATTCCTCACGAAAAGCATAAATATGTGACATCAACTAGGAAGCAATAATATCTGACACAATTTCATATTTCTGTATTTTGCATCGATTCCTCACGAAAAGCATAAATATGTGACATCAACTAGGAAGCAATAATATCTGACACAATTTCATATTTCTGTATTTTGCATCGATTCCTCACGAAAAGCATAAATATGTGACATCAACTAGGAAGCAATAATATCTGACACAATTTCATATTTCTGTATTTTGCATCGATTCCTCACACAAAGCATAAACATGTGACACAAACTAGGTGGCAATAATATCTGACACAATTTCATATTTCTGTATTTTGCATCGATTCCTCACACAAAGCATAAATATGTGACACCAACTAGGTGGCAATAATATCTGACACAATTTTATATTTCTGTATTTTGCGTTGATTTCACACAAAAAGCATAAATATGTGAAATCAACTAGGAAGCAATAATATCTGACACAATTTTATTTTAATTTAATATTGAATTTATACAAAATATAAATTTTATTTTAACTACGTTGTTTTAAAACATTATTACCATATTAATTAATATGTGCCGTCGTTGTATACTACATATTGTATGTCTAGATATTATATCCTACCAGCTTAACACCCGCGGCTTCGCCCGCGTTTTCAAAGAAAAACCCGCATAGTTTCCGTTCCTGTGGGATTTCTAGGATAAAAGCTCTCATAAGCGTTAATCCAAGTTACCTTCTATGTGTGTGCCAAATTCCATTGTTTTGCCTTTTATTTGTGTGAAAGAGTAACAAACATCCTTACATGATACGAACTTTCGCATTTATAATATTAGAAGGATATCATATCATGACAAAATTTAAGTATTCATATACTTATATGAATACCCACTTGGGTAGATCTATTTTATTTGAAGGTTCAGTGTAACCTTCATGTATTATTTAGAAATTGTTTTGTTATAATATTTGACGTTAGCGGCGTTTGACACCTTTGACACGATTGCTCCGTTATTCATTTTCTTTTACCTATAATATTGCTATTATTTTATTGAGTATCGAAAATTATGGCAAGTTAACATATTTCATTTAAATAAATTGTCGTAATTTCATTTAAATAAAAAATATTTACAAAATATAATGTGTCTTTTGTTATATTCTTACCCCAGCAAAATACAAAACACTAATTCAATAAAAAACGTTTCGCCTTTTTAAAATCCTATCCAATTTTATCCTACTAGTCCTACTATAATCCTACTTCCTATCCTACTAATCTATTATTATAAATGCGAAAGTTTGTGAGGATGTGTATGTGTGTGTCTGTTACTCTTTCACGCAAATACTACTGAACCGATTACAATGAAATTTAGCAGACATATAAAGAGTAACTTGGGTTAACAAATAGGATAGGTTTTATCCCAAAAATCCCACGGGAACGGATACTATGCGGTATTTCTGTGAAAACGCAGGCGAAGCCGCGGGCGGAAAGCTAGTGTCACATATTTATGCTTTTTGTGAGGAATCAATTATATTTTACAATACAGAAATATAAAATTGTGTCAGATATTATTGCCTCCTAGGTGACGTCACATATTTATGCTTCGAGAGGTTATCACAATTATTTGCTGTAACATTTTCGTCACATAATTTTGATGCCACTTTATTATGTTGTCTACTAATGTCAGATATTTTTGCTGTATACGGGCAGACAGATATTATTGAACCCGTTCTTATGACAGATATTTTTGCTAATCTGCAAATGGTAATATATTTATGCTTCTGACTGTACAACAACTAAATAAACGTCCTGACTCAATGAGATTACTTATTCTCATGAGCTCAATTTCGCAACGCGTGACGTGTAAATGAGATAATTAAAAAACGTTTCGCGTTCACCAACGCAACGTCCGTGACATTCGCGAGGTCAGCTGGCGATGTACAGCGAAAATGTAAAAAAATCGTTTGATGGTTCCAAATGAATGGCACACGATAGTGATGTCACGCGACGTCGATTGCGGCCTGTGACATCACAAGGTTATAATGCAAATGCGGGTGCTATCAGATAGCTCAAATCCTATCGAATCAGTGTGCACTGTAACATACGACCTCTTCAAGAGGTCACCCTGAGGTCGGTTATCATTAGAGCGTTCTGGGGTAACATTATGAAATGTTACACGCGCTCACATAACTTGTGCGAACTATGCTAATCAGTTAAGTGGATAGTCATAGAAGTTTTGTCTGAAAACTCCGTGGTCACAAGTCACAAGGCAAGGTTGGCGTTGCGTGATGGTCGTCAATGTCACGGTCGCTTCATCGCTGGCAGTGGGACAACAGTGGATAGACGTTTTATGTGTCTATTGTTTGAATTACAACAATACGAGCTGTTATGACTTCGTTTATGAGAAGCATTTTTTGCAGTTCTTTTGAATACAAATGTTTGGATATATTTTATATGCTATACAGTATACACAAATATAAAGATTGTGATGTTAAAACCAGTTTAACATAAAAGTAAAGGTGGATCAGCTGATCGATCCGATCTTTTAGATGAGCACAAAAGCTACCTTTGCCCGAACATCACGCGAGAGAAGCCTCAGTCATAATTTGATTTACGAGAAATCTAAAAACGTTAGTTCTAAAGCTTTAAAATAAATCGCGTCACGAAAATATCGTATCTATTTGGGCGTTGAGGCACGTGATGCGTGACACGGTTTGTTTGCGCTGCGTGTTTAAATAACAAACACGAAACATTTGATTTAGCTACATAACATTTAAATTTAAATTATGAAAAGCTCATAATTGAAATTCGCGAATATTCGCAATAATTTGAACGGTTTAAGCGAGATTTAACGGTGACATGTCATGTTAGGTTAGGTTAACGTTGTGTTCGTGAAAAATTGTTTTAAGCCTGCGCCTTTAATTATAAATATGTAGGTATATTCATTTTAATCCAGCTACTCACGCACCTACCGCAGGGGCAATATTGGATTAATATCGGTTGGTCGGCGGTCGGAGCAATTTCAGATGTTCTCTAAATTGCCCCTGCTTGCCTATACACATAAGGAGCCAATTAAGGTCCCGTGTTGCCCCTGCTGCAGGTAGGTGAGTAACCGGTTTTACGTAATTCTATTCCACATCTTTATACGTCATTTGCAGCATTATAATCACATATGCTATAAATGATGCGTCTGTATTTATAAATGCTAATCCTTATGGTATTGCGTAAACGTTTATGTACATAGTTCGTACGTCACTGTATAAACCGTCGCGTGTGGAATGGAAATAAGGTTAAGTGCATTTTATTAACATTTTAATACTATTATATGTTTTTAATATTGCTTATCCACATCATTAAGGCCAATACAGACAAGTTGGCAAAATGCCGTATTGTGGTTACCTGTGGTAGTGGATTCTTATATGTATAAAATGATTGTTATAAGCAAATAAATAATAATTATTTATAACGCTATAAAGTCTCTGTTGTCCTGTTGTTGTCCCAAATAAAAAGGTTTACATACGCGCTAACGTAATAATAGTATTCCGTATTAAAACTAAACTAGACAGCATTATTTATCTCATTAAAAGACATTAATATTGCTGTAGAAAATGAGAGCCTATCTAGAATATTATATTCACGCGAAACTCGGCTCAAGGCACGTTTATGAAAATATAACAAAGCTGTCCTCTAGGCGTTAGTTAACTAACAAAGGTGAGACTCATTAACTAAACGATCATCTATTCATCTCGATAATAGTTTACATAAACTCGAAGATTCTAGAACATTCTAGTTTCAGTGTGTGAGATAATTCGTTTGATGTTACGTGATGTTTAAATGCATGAAGTCTGAAACTTGATTTTGATTTATCGACGTGGTTTCGGCGAAATGCGAAAGCATAAATTCGTGTACCGATTCTGAGAAGTGATTTTGGATTACAGTCTTTAATGTTGTTTAAGTTATAATTTTTAAAATAATTTCTAATATCTATATAGAGCCTTTGAAAACTGATAGAGTCGAGTAAAAGTATGGCTCGTATTTTATAATACAATTATACAAGTTACACTTACTAAATTATATGTTTTTTTTTGAAGTGAAAACTTCTTTAGCGGCGTTGGGTATAAAATCTTAAACTCGCGTCAGGACACGTGGCCTGATCGAAAAAGCGTAAGACGGATGTTTTTTTTTTTTTTAATAATCAAGTTTTCACTTCTGTTTATTTAAGTTTCTTATGGTTATTTCTATTTATAATAAAATAATTTCCTAAACATCATACGAAGTTCGAATGTATCTAATGTGATACTTCTACTAGGTATAGATACGCACACATATTTTTTATTAAGTTTCATTAAATCTTCTCTATATAGTAAAAATGTAAAGCCAAAAGTGTTTCTAAGCTGAAAACTCGAACGGCTGAACCGATTTCGTTATTCTTTGATGAGGATAGTTCTTACGGAGAAACGTAAACATGTACCACGGGTGACGCCGGGGCGGACCGCTAGTATAAACCTCGTTCAATGTAATTCAGTGATGACATTACATATGATTGGTTATGAGTTATGACGGATGCGTTCCGAGGCCGAGTTTTGACCTCATCATTCAATATCCTTATAACAACTAGATATAACTAACTGCAACTGGCTGCTAAATGATCAGTGCTGTGATAATCAAATGATTTTTTTGTTGAATCATTCTGTAGGCCAGCATATATAAGATAGGAGACATCTACACTAATATTATAAAGAGAAAAGATTTGTTTGAATTGAATAGCTCCGAATCTACTGGACCTATTTAAAACTTTCTTTATGACTCATGATCATAGACTTTATGATGTTTTTATCTCGGATCAATCCGGGCGGAGCCGGTACAAGCGGCTAGTCATAAATATAAAGGGTGTCCCTTAGACTCTTAGACCGATAGTTGAAAAGAAATACATCTAAATATACGTATGTATTTTGTTACTTATGGATAACGTCCTAAGCGATTGATATCAGCCCTAAATAGGTTATATTTTTTACAAAAGGCCTGGCTAGAATGTAATCTTCGAGAGGTCACATTCTAGCTAGATAAATATATATTAGATTAAAGATATTATATTATAGAAACGAACTGTGCGCATTTAAGTCCAATCTACCCGACTATTACTATTTTTATCGCGCAATGTGGCTTTTGGCTGAATTTTATATTATATATTATGAAAAAAAAATTCAAAGATTTAAAACTTATTATACCGCCTCGTGTAAATGTCTTCATGCGTGAATGTTCTATATTGATATGGCTTCAAGATTTCTTATATAAAGTACCTATCTACGTATACACTTTGAGTACAATGTCTGCCCCCCTAGCCAAGTGGCTTTCGTTTAGCGTAACGTTTGATAGAATAGATTATGAATGTATGATATTGACATTTGACATAAGCTGTAGATAAATGTATCGACAGCTTACGTCAATCTCATACATTCATAATCTATTCTATCAAACGTTACGCTAATAGAAAGCCACTTGTCTAGGGGGGCTGGTCTTTTAGCGTTAGGTATTACTAGCAGTTTATTTTAAGCTATACCTAAATTTATAAATAAATAAAATATCAGTTACTCTTACACGTAAACTTAGGTATAAGTTTTACATGAAGACAAAGAAAAAACTTTTATGCAAACAGGGACAAAACGCCATTTTGTTAAATATCCCACAACAACAAAAATATAAATAATAAAAAAAAAAAATTATCAGCCATGTTGCGTTAATTTTGTTATATTATTTTTTATTTACGTAAAACACACCTCGAAATTGGCAAAACATACAGCGATGTTTATTAATGATAATGAAGGAACATCTGTAATAATTAATATGGAACAAGGGCGAACGGTATCTCAAACGTATTGCTACATAAATAGATATGAGAATATTTACATAATGCATAATTTTATGAAAAAAATGCATAGGAAAATGATAAGAAATTAGTTACTGGTATTTTACTACGATAATGTGTCTTAAATTGAGGCAAAATTATGCTCTTTTTCGAAAAAAAAGCCAACGTTTTCTTTACAAAGCATGTGGTCTCTGAAATCTTAATCTATAAAATCCAATCTAACAGAAGAATCGTAAAGACACACGAGAAAACAAAGCCCTCCAAATTAAGGTGCTACGAATATCATATTCAGTGCTTACTACAAATACTTTAAAACAAAATTCAACTAATGAAGAATATACAACATTGATTTATTTTTAAATAGTAGGGAATCAGTACAGGACTGATTCCGATAATTCTGTGAACAGATTCATTCCAAAAGTAGTATTGATTTCTTAAAGAGATAAGCTTGGGATTTGAGTTTATCTAAACACAATTCATCACACCAGTCATATGATACGGCCATTTTGACGTCACAGTGCTCCTAATAATACCAAATATTTCTGGTTATATTCATGTATGGTTTAAATATATACAATCTTAGTGCGATTTTATGTACCTATTCTTTTGTATAGCATTGTTATTTGTTACGTACAGATGTTACAATATTAGTTGGTAATTATTCACATTTAAAATAATCGATTTCCATACTGAGTAATTACTATACTGTACACAAAAAGATTTTATTTTATTTTTTTTTAATAAATAAATAAATATTATAGGACATTATTACACAAATCGACCTAGTCCCACAGTAAGCTCAATTAAGGCTTGTGTTGTGGGTACTAGGCGACGATAAATATAATATTTAATAAATACATATATAGATAATAACACCCAGACCCAAGAACAAATAATTGAGTTCATCACACAAATATTTACCCTGACCGGGGATCGAACCCGGGACCGTCGGCTCAGTAGGCAGTTACTTTACCACTGCGCCAACCGCGTCGTCAAAATATAATATTATACTAGCTTCCGCCCGCGACTCCGTCCGCGCGGATGTCGGTCTTTGCGTGGATGGTTTATTTCTCCATTTTGAGTAACTCGGACAATGACATCTTATAAATATCTATTGGACCCAAATACGGCTAGGTCTATAATAATACGCAACGTGTGTTCGCGGTACCTACTACAGAACAACGTCTATGGATAACTGAAAAATTGAGATTAATTTTTTTTCTACGTATTTTTCCAGGATAAAAAGTATCCTATTTTACGCCCAGGATAATAAGGTATAATTATACCAAGTTTCATCGAAATCGAACCGGTAGTTTTCACGTGATGTCTTCACATACAGACAGACAGACATACAGACAGACAGACAGACAGACAGACAAAATTTTTTTAAATCACATATTTGGGTTTGGTATCGATCCAGTAACACTTATTTTTTCAATATTTTCAATGTACAGAATTGACCCTTCTACAGATTTATTATATGTATAGATATGATAAAATTTTCCACCTAAAATATAGAGCTTTTAAAAGAAATATAAAGATTGTCGTAGCACCGCTTACAAGTCATGTGTTTTAATGACAGTTTATCAAGAGTTTATTATAATTTAAGCTTAAGCATGTTTTATAGAAGCTACATTAAGAGTTTATGGTGTAGTTGTAAAAAACAGGAAGTATTTACAAATTTAGGGCAAATTGACTAAAATATTTTATATTTTTCGTTTCTCTTGGAAATATTTTTAATTAGTTTTGTGAAAACGTAATGGGAAAAATATATCAATAAATAAAACATCGGAACATCAGGATTGCAATAATCGAATGATAATAACAATTGTATAACTTAACTTCAAGTGCGTGGTTCTTGTTAGGTAAGAATAAATTCTATAATGCGACAACAATTGAATCTCGGTAATAAGTCAAAGAGAAAATCCAGCATTTCCTCAGGGATACCCTCAACTTGCTAGAATAGCATCTACATTGTCCGCCCTAGTCGGTTGTTGGAACCTTGTTATACGTTATCTTACGAACAATTTTCTAAACATTTCAAGACTGGGGTTGGGTTTATTAGTTTTATTGTTAAGGCAGGTAAGGTAGTATTGAGGGCGTTTGCTATGTTTTACGTAGAAGTAGATTCCCTTAATAAGTGATTGATCAATGGGGTTTGTAATTATCTGAATGTTTATTACATTTAGATACCTGATTGATTTACTTAAATTGAACTGAGAATAATAATTATCGTATAGTAGTGAAGTGTACAAGGAATTTATATAATGGCGATTGACATTTCAATATAATAAACTAGTGGTCCGCCCCGGCTTCGCCCGTGGTACGTATTTAGTATCCTATATCCTTCTCCTGGCTCTAAACTACCTCCCTGCCAATTTTCAGCTAAATCGGTTCAGCCGTTCTTGAGTTATAAGTGGAGTAACTAACACGACTTTCTTTTATATATATAGATGAGAGATAACCTACTTTTAGAGGAGCCAGCAGGTGTTTTTCAATTTTTTATTGTTTTTTTGACTAATGTTGTTGAATTAATAATTTTATTTAGATTTTGCTTTCTTTGAAAATTACCTAGATGACCTACTACAGTATTACTTACAACAATGTATTCAAGTTAAAGGTTTTTTCATACATATATTTTTATTTCAATATGTCACAAATCACAATGCAATAATATTTGAACACGCAGATATTAACAATTGGCTCTAACTCTTTCGCGATTTGCACTTCGCGATTATACTATAAATAAACTACATGAAGGACATTCATAATAGAAAACACGTGTCGTAATTTATTTTTATATTATCACACATTAACGTTTAAATGATTCGGTTAAAAAAATTTACGCCGCACGATCTCACAATTGATAAGGAAAATCTTAACAAAAACAACATTTGTTCGAGTTATCGTGAAAATAATAAATGCATTTTACATCATTACATTGGAAGCCTTCGTCTAATAATAACTCTAACGAGACGCTATAAATGGGCTAGTAGGCCAGGCAAATGTTTGTTAAGATTTAAGGCTGAAATGCTCCAAGTGTAATTAAAAACGTATTTTGCTTCTTTAGCTATTTAAAATATTATGAGTGAATAATGAACTTTGTTTTGCGTTGGTAGAAGTTTTGGTAGAGTTCTGTATATGGACAAGTGAGATTGAACTCATAACGAGAAAATGTTCATGTATTTGTAAGTATGTATGTATTGAACAAATACCTATGTCAAAATGCGTTCATACAATTTAGACACCGTACTCGTAGCAATGCTTCTTTGTCACTAATTATTATTCAATTATAAACACAACTAGCAACTATACTTCATAATAAGGTAGATTCCTTAAATGCCTTAAAAATAAAATGTTACATATCTATGGCATTATTTAATCGTTTCTAAACTATAAAGTTATACTATGCAACCATTGATCCGCGGCTTGGCAAAGTATTCCGACCTTGGTAACTTTACCGATATTCTGTAAAATCTATGCCAAAAACCACGCGTGATAGAAAAGCCGGCCTTGCGAATCGTAAATGTAATAAATGATTTCTTATGGAGCTCATTGTTTATTGTTTTTTATGTGGAGGATATTTTGTTTATCATCGAAAGTAATATAGGGCTTTGATAAAAAACAAAAATATTATAAGTAATATATAATGTAGACATGTTTCTCTATCCCAATTATTACGATTTACCGTTTTTGATTAAAATTGTACATATTATGTGACCCTAAAGATTTGTTTTTCGCACGTTTTCATGTTAATTTTATAATTTTACGAATAGTTTTGTACACGTACCGATATCGTACTTTCTGTTACAAGTTCACTAAGTATTTTTAAAGTAACGTTAGCATTAACCTGAAATACTAAACTATAGTGTACAATTTGACGTGATATAATTAAATTTTAATAAATACCCATAATAATGTAAGTTCATTCAGTAAATTCTTGTATCGCGTGTTTATCGTCATATCTCAGATCCCTATGTACTCGTACTCTGTCGATATTTTGGTTACTACTGTGATTAAAAAGTATTTACAGTAAGCCTTATTTAGGTTTATTTTAATTTTATTGTTTTGTCTTTTTATAATAAATAAAATAATAAAATAAAATTTATTAGCAACTTCAAATATAACATTACAATATTGCTCTGCCTTCTGAACTAGGTAATTAATTACCTGTATCTCAGAAGGCAGTGCCTTCCCTTATAAATTCCATATTACATTATATTTGGCAAGTTAACAAAATAAATTTTAGTGACGAATGATGAAAAACGATGATGAAAAATAATATATCTTTTTGTTATATAAAAAAAGTTTAGGAACCAGTATACTTAGATACTATTAAATGTAGGTTGTGATTTGCCTAACCACGTTTCATAACATTTCAAACTTTAATTAAACCAAATTTCCCAAAGAAAAAAAAACTCTATTTTACTGTGCGTTCAAAAACACGTTTTCTTTGTAAAAATACAATGGACATTGGACAGTTGACAGTTACCTCGGACAAAAGGAAAACTATAAATATATGAAAGGAAAAGTCCTCGACAGGTCCAAAGCGTCGCGTGACTGTTAATAAATTGGGTTACACCAAATATGTTTCTGATTAACATTATAAAGCACGTTCTTGTTCTTAAAATGTTTTTAATAGCTTACAAATGTATTGGTCAAATTATCGTGATAGAGTAAACGGTTTTAATAAGGGAGAGTGAAATAAAATTTGATTGACGTAAATACAATTTTGGTGGTTATTATTATTTTGAAAAGTATAGCTAACTAATTAATTAAATATTATTAGTGACATAGAAATTTTGATAAGTCATATTGTATTTGAAAGAATGGGTTTTGAATGTAATGGGTAGGGTAATAAAATTTGTATTATCGTTTTCTATGCGCGTCTGGAAGGACAGGTCTTTTCTTAATACCTACTTTTAGAATATGAAAGGAGATAGTGAGTGAAGAGGGACTAAAGCAATGTACCTTTACATTAGATAGGTAAAGAAATTCGGGTCTACATTGACTTCTATTTTACCCTTTCTATTTGAATGCCCATTCATCCTACATGGGTATAGAATATATAACTATAGACTATAGACATATTATATAGAAGAATCTGTAAACATAATATATAGGTGGTATGCAGTATGAAGGTCTATTTGGTAATTTTAATCTTTACTGTACTATTCTGTATGCTTAAAATTCAGTTCCAAATATATCTTTCAATCTATTTTTCCATAATTCGTTCTCAGTTTAAAAAATAATAATAAATTATAGTCTGTTCCACAGTTCCACTTATCAGACAATAGGTCGGTACATAGGTTATGCCTTGACATTAATACGTGTTACACTGACACCTTGTAAGTCGCGCTCATTGATTTTAGTGTCACATAACGAATCAATGCTTCCGATTTGGTATTATTTCGTTTATGAATGTAATACGACTGTAGGATTGGACTACACATGTGGGATTTGGTACTTTTTATGTTTGTGTTTATTTATTAACTTAATCTGGATTTTAAAAGCGATTTTATAAATATATTTTTTCCCGATGTTTCTATTATTTTAAAGCTATCCCGCACTTAGACAAATATATGAATTTTTGTATTTCAATCTTTATTTATTTAGCAACTTGGAATTACACAAATGAGTCGTAGAATGATATATGAATTTATTATTATACACACTATAGGGTTTCAAACGAGTAACTCTAACATAAAAAATCTCAATATTTCGTCTCAGTAAGCACAACATTCTAAATTAATATTTTTTTTTAGAAATATACTACTAACTTAGGCTAACTACTATAAGATACACTATATTATGTTGAATTCAAAATCTACCGTTACTTTACTTCTTCATTCTTTATATTCAGGAAAAATCATAATATCTATGGAAAAATACAATCACTTGCTAGATCTTGATGAGAAAAGCCTTAGAAATGCTTAGTTTGTTAAGTGCACACATTGATCTTCGCTAAGTTTGAATGTTAACAATTCGAATAACTTAAAAAAATATATAGGCTGAATTGAGAACCTCCTTTTTTGAAGTCGGTTAAAAAGATACAGAACTACCAATTCAAATTGTAAGTTTGAATGTTAACAATTCGAATAACTAAAAAAAATTTACAGGCTGAATTAACCTCCTTTTTTGAAGTCGGTTAAAAAGATACAGAACTACCAATTCAAAGTGTACCTTATATATTTTTTACATTATCAAACGGTACTAGAATATAATTTTATATTTATATAAAATATAATGCAGTAAGAACAATCTCTACCAGCCTATTATTTACGTAGCAGGCACAATCTTAAAAATAGCTCTATATTATATTTTTAATAACTCGCGAAATAGTTTGAAATAGTAAACATTTGTAGAATGCAGGAAATACATTTGTGTTTGTAAATATGTATAAATTAATTATATAATAGTCTCAATGAATTTCATCTGAAGAGATGCCAGATGCGTATTGCTAACGTAATATTTATAACCTCTACGTCACTATCTAACAATCAATATTTTACGGACAGATTGGAGAAGCTGTTTCAGTCACTAACCGTTGTTATCTTAAAATCAAGTACCTATGGTTAAAACAATTTTCGGTTTCGTTACTACATAATGATTTATTGCAGTTATAGCACTTTATATAATTTTTAAAGAAATAAGACTATACGCATTTCAGATAGAGACGCTGTGCCTTATTATTATTGTAATGCACACACTTGTAACATGATTACAATAAATCAAAACACACGAGAGTAACATTGAGCAACGATATAAATCTAACCTTGAACATGTCGTTATCGCATTACTTATTCCGAACGCACGTAAAGATCATGAAACCATGAAAACGATTCGTTTCCCCTGTCGCCGATCAGCACGACGACTGTTTAAGATGCAAGATCAAAACATTAACGTAAATGTTAAAGCAAACAGCTGCGGCCTTGAACGCTAAGCAGATCGTTCGAAAATAAGCGCCGCGTGGAAATAGCCGCGATGAAAATACGACCACGTGATTACGTACCTCGTACAGTTGTATGGAGAAAATCGATGGTGTGTGCCACTCGGCGTCCGTCGGCTGACTGAGGCAGTGTGTCAGCAGAACGCGCCCCGCCCGCGCAGCTCGCCTGACTTATCACAGTTCGGAATTAAAAAAATAAATCACTAGTGTCTCACTTAGAAAACTATGACACTTGGAAAAATTTTCAGGCGGCTCCGTGGTTCAGTTCGGTGTGGATCGCGAGTGCGCGGCGCCGGGGAGACGTGTGCTCAGTTCGGTGTGGGGCTGTAGACTGCCGAGAGCTCGCTAGCCGTAGAGGCGCCCCCCTCGGTGACGTCGATGGTGGAAATTAGCAGCTTCCCGAACGAGGGTCGTTGGATGTAGGTCACGGGGACTGGGCTGCACTTGTCCACTCTAGCGTGCTCGCTGATACACTTGACAAGTTTAAGGACGTAACGGCAAGATTAGATGCGCTCTATAATTTTGCATACGATCTCGTAGCACCGGAACGTAGCATTGCTGTCCGTTCATGTATTCCTAGTAAATGCTCTGATTAATGATGATTGCGATTAAAGCCTTGCTATAAAGTATTCATGCCGGCTAACTATATGTTTCATAAATAAGTGTAACTGGTTGATAATGGTTAACGATTTAATGTAGGTTTAATTTTGTAGAGCTATGTTTCAAAAAGGGCTCTATTATTTTTGGTATTCCATTTGTTCCTATTCAATGCTTTTTCATATCAAAGAAGAAGAAAAGATTGTATAACTTAAATGTTTTTGTATTTTTTAAGGTCTAAAAGTTTAAAACGTAATATTATCAATAGATAGAGGTTTTCATAAAAATTCGCATTGAATTACAAATTAAGTTGTTTCTATGCAAAATTTTATTGTAAAACAACACTACTTATTGGATCTAATATATTCCATGATAGAATGTTTAGAAAAGAAAAATAACGTTCTATAAATAAAGTCCTAAGTAAAGTTACAACGATTAGACATATCAATGTTTCGTAACTAATTATTCAGTTACATTACATAATTGATAAACATTTTGAACTTCCAAACAAAATAAAAAATTAAAATTACTTTATTTCAACCAATCTTTACTAAAAAATCGAATAACTAACTATTAATACAATCTGGACAAAATAACTATGTTACGCCATTAGAGAAGAACTTTCTTCGGCGCGGTTATAAATAAAGATCCGCTTTCTTGATGATACCAATTTCAAGGTATCACACACAAATCATATCCAATAAACACACTTTATCAAATGCCTATACCATTGTTTTACATATATGGAGCGTTGAAAATTAGTCTCCATTGCAATAAAATTGCCTCGAGTTATGCACTGCCCTTGACTGCGAAACGTGAAATACTGAACATCTATTGTTGTGCTCTCTCATTTAGCCGACATATAAAGTATATCTATATTAATATTATAAAGCTAAAGAGTTTGTTTGTTTGTTTGAACGTACTAATATCAGGAACTACTACTGGTCCGATTTGAAAAATTCTTTCGATGTTAGATAGCCCATTTATCGCGAAGGCTACCTATAGCCTCATGCCTGATTCCAGCGTGATGATATATAGCCTACTATAATATAGATATCATCACGCTGACCAACAAGAGGGGAGCCACGCGAGTGAAACCGCGTGGCGCAGCTAGTATGAAATACATTGTAAGTTTAATTTTACTTTTTATTTAAAATAGAACGCGTAATGAAGGTCGAAATATACGGATCTGTGAGAGTAATGAGTTTAAATTGTAGCGTATTATTTGCATGTTGTTCGTTAGTGGTATTTTCGGTGTGGAAAATACGTTACGTAATAAAATACGGTAATAATGGTGATAAAGCAAATAATTAAAGTTTTGTTACTGTTTTAGCATTCCTAGATTCAGTTTCATATACTTTCCAAGACAATTTAAATCTATACTAATATTATAAAGCTGAAGAGTTTGTTTGTTTGTTTGAACGCGCTAACCTCAGGAACTACTGGTCCGATTTGAAAAATTCTTTCGGTGTTGGATAGCCCATTTATCGAGGAAGGCTTTAGGCTATAATCATCACGCTAAGACTAACAGGAGCGGAGCAATGTGGGTGAAACCGCGCGGAACAGCTAGTCATATATAACCTGAGTATGTAAAAATGGACATCGAAATTTTTCTTATTTTCAACCAAATAAAAAAATTTGACGACAAAATAATCTGATGTTCAGTAAAATTGCTTATTACACATACACATTTTAAAATACATTTTATATAAACAATATCGTATACAGCAAGGCGTTGAAAAGTGCGGTGTTGTTAGGCTTCTCTATAACATCGGAT
Source organism: Colias croceus (assembly GCF_905220415.1). Classification (NCBI taxonomy): domain Eukaryota; kingdom Metazoa; phylum Arthropoda; class Insecta; order Lepidoptera; family Pieridae; genus Colias; species Colias croceus. Next base: position 4,306,905 of record NC_059540.1, on the reverse strand, counting down.
TGCTAGTAAAGCCAATTTATTGTGCGTAATGTCAACAAAAGTTATAAAATACTGCCCTTTATTGCACTTAACGGCCTTGCTAACGAACCGACGGAGTGATTTGGCTTGTTATGTAACCTCTTTATCGACCCTGTGTTTTATGTGAGCCATGATAGTAGATGTAGCTCATTGTTGTATTAATGGCTTTTAAGTTTTACCTCTATAGCTTCTTCTTTTCTCTCGTTTATTGTCTATTATTGTATTTAAAACCTTTTTTGTTTGTTACTATTGGATAACTAGATTCCTAGAAATTCGATCAAAATTTTATGTTTTATGCGTTAACTTTGTTTCAGTATTCACTGACTGAATCTCAAAGGGTCGCGTAGCTAAACACTTTTTATGCACCCAGCCTTTTTAACAATCACCAATAAGATCGAACCCAGAGAAATAATATTCATTACCACTGTACAAAGAGTAGATATTATATTAGTTTACCCAAAACTTAATATTCAATTTATTTCGCAATTTACCGCTTCATACCTTACACATAAAACAATGCCTGATACTTATCTACTTCCATACAAACTTTACCTTTCTCTTTGTGCCCAGATTAATATTTACAAAGCCGTTTATATTTCATATAAATGTAAATAACGTAAAAGGACGACCGCAGGGGAATACATTTCATTATATTCCTGAATTTATCAATCCCACGTTTTATTGGGAAATGGGAACAATACGAATTTCGCCCGAAAAAATGTTCAGGCCAAAAAGAGGTTTTAAGGGACTTTTTGTTAAGGTTGTTAATGAACATGGTCGAAATAGTATTTTTGCGGAGAACGCTTTGGACGTGTAAAAGGCTTGTTCGTTACTTTTTCAAATGGCTGCCTTTTAGCTTTTTATTTGTTATAATTGGAACCGTGTAGAATCCTTTTAACATAATAAATTGAATTACTTTTTTGGTAATTTAATATCGTACGATATGTATATAGATACCTTTAAAATTTTGCTTTTATTATCGCTCTCTTGATATTATGGTTAAGAATAACTTTAGTATATAATGTTTTTCTATTTACCTTGGGTTTTAAAGATGTTTAATTTATATCATTTTACCCTATGTTTCGATTAGTACGCACGTGTACGGATAGGCAGAATAATTTAGTATGCTACTAATGTTTTAGCCTATTTAGCATCTATTAATTTAACCACAGGAGAAATTAACGGGCAAAGCAGGATAATCATGTTACGGAAAATTAGCATCATTAGTAGAATATTTTAGCATTTTCCAGATAACCACTGCATATCTATTAGTGACATAAAACATTCCTATGGTTGGTTTGTATGATTGTAGAATATAATGTTATTTATTTGTATAATATATCATAATATAGTTGTCTATGTTATCACTACATAGCATAAAACGAAGCCTGCCGCCGTCTGTGTGTCTGTGCGCTTAGATCTTTAAAATTTTGATGCGTTTTTTAAATCAAGAGATTCAAGAGGAAAGATTTAGTATATAATTTATAAGGTTGAATTATATTTTCCTGTGCTATTATCCCTTCTATATGGAAATGAATCTGCAACTAATTGCCGGAGTTTTTACTGGCAACGCTCCCCTTCAGAAGCAAGTATGGCATCTTCTTTTCATATTTTATCATCTTAAGTCTTTTATTATATTATTGTGAAAGTAATAAAGGTATATAATTGTTATAAAATGATTTTATAGAGACTCAATGGCAATATACTTTGAAACGATTTGTCTTATTAATGGAAAAGCTTCTGATATTGATTGGATGGATGTTGATTATTTAATCAATAAGTTACGTGACTGAAATGGTGGATATATTATTAAATGAAGTGACGATTAATTACTAACACTTACTACCTTGTATTATCAAAAATCTATATATAGCATACTATGTACTTCTTTATTATAAAAAATCCATACATAACGGACAACGGTGTAAACGTTAATTAATAATTACCATATGATACGCATATTCTTAACTTGCAAGGTTAAAAAATTCTAAACTCAAACAATAAAACAATTAACGCGACTTAATAATTAAAAAGTCGTATCTAGCGGCGGTGTAAAAATTATATAATTTTTAATATCATTACATAAAACATCTTTGAACAAACAGCTCGTTCTGAAGATTAATCGTTGAAATTAGAGGAGAATTTCTTAAATTTATTCCTCGTTGAGAAATACGAATGTTTTAGGAGAAATGTTTACTAAGTATTACGGAAATAAGTTGGAGGCCATAATTTACGTTAGAACGGTAATTTGATATGTCGAAACGCGATTCACTTGTTAAAGTATAGGATTTGAATGAAACTGTGAAGGTCGCTATAAGTTTGCCTTTTAATTCAATTTGATATCTACGTCTATTCGTATAGCGTGTAGTATTTTCTATTTGTGTTATTGGCAATTTGTTGATGTGGATTAATGTAACGTGAATTGTTGTCATAGAAAGCAACACAACCAATACAGCAATATGACGATTTAGCACATTTACTTAATGAAATTTGTGTAGCAAGATTTATACGGTACACAATAATGTTCTTCCATAATCCATATTTTACAATTTGTGAAAATAAATACAATAAAAACTTATTGCTACACTACTCATAATATTTGTCTTTATTAAAGTCAATTAACTTTATGTAAAGCATAACAATGAACATAATAGGTAATTAATTATATTTACATTATTTTAAATTTTCTAAAGGCTCCTTCATTCAAACACAATATATTCTTTAACATAGAACAAGATATCCAAAACCTATATGTTATTTCAAAACATGAAAAATTATGCTAGCTACAATATATACAATCAAAGCAGGATTTCCGCGTTCCCAAAATGTTCATATTGATTTTCCTTGCAGGCCACTGGGGTACACTTTCTGCATATCATCGTTTGATAAATGGTTCTGCCATGACGCGTGAACCTGAGCTTGTATAACGTTGTATGTTATATCAATACATGGATTTGTTACCAAACTTTGCGTTAATATTAAAATGTTAGTTTGTTTAGGATTTACTTTGTTATATAAACATATACGGACAATATACAGGGGTTATTTGACCTTTGTTTAGCGTTTATAAGTTATACTAGCTGTATCCCGCGGCTTTACCCGTATCGCTTCCCTCTTGTTGGTCTTAGCGTGGTGATATTATATGCCTATAGTCCTGGATAAAATATAACTGGAGTGACGTAAATAAAGTGCGGGAGGAACAATTTCAATAAGTTCCCCGCAGCGCTATTATATTAATATTTGTAGAAACACCTCAGTATAAAAGAAAATTTAATTGTTTTCTCAAAATATTGCTTTAGTTTATCTTAGTTTTAGACTAGTTTATATATCTGGATGTATTCCTGTTGTTTGTAATACCTACCTCAAAAACAAAATAATATATGGTTTAATGACAAGCTTCGCATAAAATTATGTCTTTATTTTACTCGATAAGTTGTTGATAATATTAGGAAATAAGTATATAGGAGTCTGGAGATATGAAAATATCATAGATCAAAGTCAACGCAATCAAAAGATATGGCCGTTCACACCGCATGTTTTGTTACCCTCCAGGGAGCCTAAAACTATAGGCCTCTCGACCTAGATATAAATATTTTATGGTCTAAGTAAATAGGGAAAATGGAAAACGGCTATGCGTATAACTTCATCATAATAATTATAATTCGTGGAGATTTGTATACAAACAACTTTTTAACGGAACTCTTGATGCTCAAAACGTCCTCGTACTTGACTGTTTTTTCAAATTAAACCAGAACATTATGTGACTAATTACATGATCACATGAAAACAGGGATACAACCCAAACATTTATCACTTTTAATTTGTTAACATTTTGTATCAAATCTTAAAAAATCAAATGATTAAACCTTATCATTTTTTACCTAAACCTTTTCTCAGCAATTTAAGGTACGTATTTGAATGCAGTTTTTTTCGAACAACCTCCAGCACTTGATGGCGCAGTGTTCAATTCAGTGAGTTGTAACGAAATGCATTTAGGGATCGAAGGCCATTCTATTGCATTTCCTACTTCCTAAACGTGTTCCGTACAAAAAACTATTGATATAACTTTAAGGGTCTTCAAGGCTGTGTCTAGTAAAGCGTAAATAACGCGCAGAATCCGTTAGAGACCGTAAAATAAACAATAAAGTGGATCAAATAAATATTTTTTTATCATATAATTACAATGACTAGTGACTATCTACTATTTAGTAGATATTTACTAATGAGTAAATGCAGTGACCCTGCCGTGGTTCTTGGCCTTTAAAACGAAAATAAAAAACATACACAAACAAGAACAGCAAAGTAAAAAATAATAACAGTCCTATTACTCATCCATATCATATTAATCAATTAAAAACTATGCTATGAATTTTAAAAAATGTTTTTGAAAGATTGTCCAAATATTGACCCATTTTTGTCCTCTTCGAGTGGGTTACATGAGTGCTATGTTAACAAAAAGTTAACTAAAAATATTAACATTGGACTTTCTAAATTTCAAGCAACTGACAAAAAAGTGCCAAAGTTCTATTTGATTGGACATTTTGCCGTTTGATAGCTCGATACTTAATGAAAACGTTAACTTAATTTGAGGGTATTTTTTAAAGTGAGTTCAATAGATAGGTTCTTATATTATATATTAATTCTTATCTAAAAATGAGTGCTAAAACACTTTAAGAATTTTCTGATTTGATATTCGTTTGAGTAGATTCATATCTGGCAGAAAAATAGTTAACGTGTAGCTTCTGTTATTTTTCCAATTACGATATTCTTTTCCTATCTTTCGAAATATACTACTTTTCTAAATCTTACCTATACAAAAATAATTTTAGATTTCAGTGCGGAATTTTATTTACACTTCTACTCTTAAAGAAAAACACCCGCCTTTTTGGGAAAGGCGTTAAAAATATGAAGATAGATGTTTCCCTTAGTCGCCCTGTACATTTCTTTCATAACCATGAAAGCGAAAGTATTCCAATCACAACAGTAAAGAGGAAATTTTAATAAAAGCTCCAAGGATACCATTTGGAGGCGACTAAATGAATGGCAGAGAAAATAGCATAGCATGAATCATCAAAATTTGCAGTCGACCCAATTGCTTATAACCCAATTTCTGTGAAAGCAATCGAGATGCCATGTTTTATAGTTATTTAAACAATACGATTACACGTTCCTGTTAATTAACGGACATAGAGTTTAAACCGTATATAAAATAATGTATGTTTGGTTCAAAGGAATTAAGTAAAGCTTTCTAAAGCTTTGTTTAATTTAGTTAATCAAACTAATATTGAAAATCGTCAATCGTCAATTAAGGTGCGGTCTTTAACAAATGTAGGGTACATACTACATAGTATGTAAATAATAATCCAGAAGTAAGTGGTTAGTAATTTACGGGATTAATTCAATAAATGTCTTTGTGTTGTACGATAAATCCGGTTTGATCCGATTTGTAAAATCTTTTAAATAATAAATAAACATTTTAACCTAAATTAAACATTAGTGAGTTTTATACAGCGAATATAGGAAAATATGCAGAGAGGAAATTAATTCTGTTTTCGTATTTCTATTACCTTAGTATTCAATATAAAACAATTAAAAAAACAGTCCCTCAAATGTATTAAAGTTATTTTAGACACTTGATATTAATCAATAATAGGCTAAAATATATTCGAAATTTAATGGATATTATATTAACTACGGTTCCAATAACAATTCATTAATTAAAGCAATTCGATTTATCTTGGCACAAACATCTTTGTATTTATATTGAACTAAATGAGATTACCTCGGCAACTCGATTAGTTCTCGAATCGATGTTCGAGATCGACGTTTCTTTGTCCGTAACGAGAGCCTAATGTGCACAATTACTGCTCAGATTTAGGATATTACTGCAATTATTTTAAATCTCGTATTCATCTCGATTAGACGCCGAACATTTCACAGAAACAGTTGGTAATTTATTAGACTGTTAAGTATTTAGGTTTATATTATTTATACAAAAATATTTTAGTAGGTAGTATTTTATATTACGTTCACCTGGGCACGGTGTTAAGCAACTTACAACGCCTGCGAAAATTTTCAAAGGTATATGCCGTGAAAACTAAGAAAAAAAAAATAAACCCATACAATTATGTAAGAGAAAAAATTCGGTGACATAAAACACGGCAATACCCATTTAATCTTATTTATTAAATAAATTATTCAGGTTCTAAGGTGGCACTGAAGTATACTTTACTTCATACAAAACAGTAGTTACCTTTTTTCTTTATTTCCCTTATCAACAAAACAGTTACGTTATGTTATTGTGCGCGTTATCGTTCGGTTACAATGCATTAATTGAAAACTCGCATAACTGAAACTACAATCTTCAAGGCTTTACACGAATTTTATAACAAACTCCAATTTCTTGGTCTTGTTTGCCTGAAGATTAGGTCATGAGTCCAAGTATGGGATGATATTAATATTAAAAGGGCTTTTATACAATCACTATGACTCTCAGAAAGAGAATGTGAGAATATGGATATAGAACGTAAGTCGAAAGGTATCGTAAAATAATACTTAATTATGTTTGTGTAGTTTGTTCAATGTTTTAGATAAATACATTTTTTTTTTGGACAAACGAAATCTCATAAAATAAGGCCATCACGCTATCTACAGATATAGAAGCAGAATAACGGGCAGTACTTTCAGTCAGTTTTTAGGTTGTACATGATATTTGCTATCTCATTAAATTCGACTAGCTTTAGACATGCTCTTTCTTATCCACTAGCTGTTCCCTGCGGTTTTACCCGCATTGCTCCGCTGCTGTTGGTCAGGGTGATGAAATATAGCCTATAACCTTTCTCGATAAATGGGCTATTTAACACCGAAAGAATTTTTAAAATCGGACTAGTAGTTCCTGAGATTAGCGCGTTCAAACAAACAAACTCTTCAGCTGTATTATATTAGTATAGATTCACAAAAGAAAATCATTCAATTACTTGACATATTACATTATTTGAAGGGCACCGAGAAACTAATAATCCTTTATATAAGTTAAAATTACTCATGCCACACACTGTTAACCTATTTATATAATACGTATATTAATTCAGTGAACAATATATTATACAGACCATTAATACCCTTCCTTTATCTCGTACCTTATATTTTATGAATCAAAGCTTCAAAGTGTCTTCACATTAATACCAATGTTTAAATTAATATATTCAGTTATGTTAATTAAAGTAATATCATATTAATGAATCGCAAAACACAGCATTATTGGCTTAGCAAATTTCGAAGTTACGAAGTTGGTGTTTGATGCTAGATTTCTAAATTCACTTTGTTAGTTTAGGAGCATTATCGATAGTTTCGGAAGGCGACGATATTCAGGTTCGGAGCGGTTATAAACTTACGGTACTTTGGGTGATTAATAAAACCGCATAACCGTGGTCATGGTTTGGAATTGTATTTATGTTACCTCTGTTTTGTAGCTATAAATAGACATTAGGATTATGATACTGTAACACATTATTTTGGAGCAAAATGGGAGATGTTTGTTACATCCGTCTCTAGCACAGGTATATTCCTAGTTGAGGCGATCGTCGTGTCTAAATTGTTTTTGTTTGTATGTATTGTTTCTAAATAAACGATTTTTTTTATTTATCTTTTCAACATCTTAAAGAAAGATGTAAGAATTACTTGGTTATTAAATGGGAAAACAAATCAAATTTATTAAATTCGCTACAAAGACCGAGATTAACGACTATTATTGTTTCTACGTAACAATGTAAAAAATAAATTACGCAAGATCTCTGAAAAGAGAGAATAGTGGGAGCTTTGGAATGATTTATAATAAAAGAGAGATATTAATAACGTCTTAATTGAGAACGATAAATAATGGATACAATAAATCATAGTGGCTCTTAAATCAAAGTTATTCTTCGCTACATTAGCCACGGGTTCGGCAAAAAGTAACAAAAACCGTTCCTAGGTCACTTCGTTGAATGCATGAATGAGCTTTCTTTGTGATCGAAGGAGATAATTTCGCTTGAATAAATTTAAGGAACACTTATTGATAAGTGATAAGTTTTGATAAAAATTTTTTATATAACGATACCATCTTTTTTTATAAATGAACAATAAAGCAAATCGATAAATTATGAAATATCTTGTGTGATTTTTAAAAAGTGGTAGTTTGGATAACTTTTTCATAGCGACAGAACCTTATTTCAAATCATAGTTACAAGACGAAAGGAAAAATATTTAAGATTGCCAAGATGTCTTAGTTAACTAACTTTATTTAATTCGTTTTATTTATTTAAAAAATCACCGTGTTGATATTTAACCCAAGATTCCTTCTGAACTGGCAAATCGCTGGATCACGTAGGTCTATTTTTTCGTTTATTTTAATTTGATACACACATTAGTAATTTAGTTCTTCCCGCTTATTATTTCTATTAATACTGGGTTATGTTTCCTGATAGCGAAGTAATAATGCATACATTCCAATAATTAATTAATGTTCATTGCGTAAGGCTTATAAGTAATGACGTAGCCATAATATTAGGTACCTGAATACAGTCCACAATAATATCGAGTTTCCAAGCTTATATACAGGTCTATTGTAATATAATATATAGGTAATAATTTACGTTGAACAACTAAAATTTGATATAGCGTGTTAGTTTAACGGGTAATTGTAATGTATCCTAACTGCGTTAGGCGATAAGCTTTGTCAATTATTTGGAATAAATTATAGTTTAACTGTACACAGAAGCATTAATCATACAACGAGCGTAGACCGTGATTTATATGACGACGTTTTCGGTTCATGTTTATACTTTACAATATTAAACGTAATTGCAACATTTTAAGTAACACCTGATGCACTGCTAAATGTTGATACTTAATTTCATACAGATCAAAAATACCATGTTTAGGTAATCCACGATCGAATGTAAAAAAATACTTCTCAAATATAATTCCAAGGATTATTAAAACGTTACAGAACTTCGCTTATTATTTTAAACCAAGTTAGATCAAACGCGTGGGTAGACAGCGTTAGTTAAAAAATTCACATTCAATATATTTTCCAGGGCTCGTTAATAGTTTTAAAATTTAATTAACAAAGTTTTTAATTAATCTTAACTAATTATCAGCTTACCTCTGATAGAAATAGCGGAGTTTCTAAACAAGATAAGCTCATCAAAATATTAAGTTGTTTGTAGGGACGCGTCAGGCGTGCACGGGAATATAATTGGATTATACTTTAAGATGAAGTGACTTTCTGGTTGTATTCTCAACTGGTTAGTGGTAAGGGGAGGTTTCCACTTCTAGAGCTATTTCTGGAAATGGTAAATAGATGAAAACTTCGGAGGTGAAATGTGGCTTGGTATTTGGTCCATAAATCAAAAACGTCCTTTTTTGATTTGCCTGTAAAAAAATACCAGCCCAGTGTGAGTCGGACTTCAAGGCAGGCATGCAGACAGACAGACAGGAAGAACTAATTGTCCGATTTTTAGTAGTTAGGAATACTTAAAACTATGACAAAATCTTCATTCACATAAATTATGTAAAAAATAATATGAAAACGTCGACGGTACTTAGTGGACATCATGCCTTACCCCAAAACGACTTCAAGCTTCAACGCGTGTTTATGACAAGTAGAGAACATAAAAAATTCCTTAAAGCACATATAATTATGTCGCTTGCAACTTAACAGTGCACCTCTTCGTTTGTTTTTAGTTAGCACAGCGAGAGACATTTTAATTTTCCCTTGGCATATATAAATATTTAAAACTTACATACAGAGACAATTCATTTACTATTGGGATCCATGTTTAGAGTCGGACAACAGTTCTGGCAAAGCAAATAGACGCGACAAAAGCGTGTGAAACCAAATTGGACTTTATGCAAACATAGGTTATTGTTACTCTGATTTACAAAGCCCGTTTTAACGTTTAAATTAAAATTCGGAGCGTATAATTGTGTGACGATGTTTCTCTTACCTTTAAACATTAATTGTTTCTATAGCTATCTTTGAAAGTAATATGATGTAGAGATATTAAATAAACAAAGAAATAAATTATAACGTTGGCTACGCCAGTCTCTATTGATAACTTATTAAAACTTACAAACAGAATAGGTTTGCATAAATAAAAACAGGGATGATTCTCGCTCTTTTACTGCACTGCTGCACTGCAAGTAATTTGGAGAAATAGATCGTCTCTAAAACAAAGGCCAAAATCAAGAATGCATGGACAGGTGGACAAAACAAGAATTCGGTAGGTCTTTTCTGGATTGTTTTATTCTGGAAATATTTCATGGTGTACATTTTAATAATTTGGTGCTTTCATAATATTCTATGGATGTAAGACGGTATGCCTACTACATAAGGTATGTTACATTTTCTCTTCAACACACAAGTAAATAAGGCTCTATCCACATTCTATATTAATTATGGTATTCATATATTTACTTTCCTCCGAACAGAATTCAATGACCGGTATATTAACTTAATTAAAGGACGTTTTATTAATGATGAGTAAATGTAATCACTGATACACATACTGGTTTAATATAGGGCTAAGAAATTTATTTAAGAGACGAGGATTTTATTATCCTAACTTAGCACTTACTATTAAAAGTTCTGTTAATGAAAAATATAAGTTTGTGCGTGATAAAGATGGTTTCACCCCAGTACAGAGTAACAAAATCCGTTTATTTTTTATAATTACGAATCGTTATTACATTTTTTTATTGATTCAATCGTATTCTTGTTTAAGGCCAAGTTAGGGTCAATGTACCACTAGCTGACCAAGCGCCAATACATGACCAAAATTCAAATATACGCGCCAATTAAGAAAATATGGCAGCCCCAGATGATAGTTTATTGTTTTTTCTATAAAGCAACATCATCTATAAAATATAAACAAACCTTGCTGCTATTGATCAGAAATATTGACATTTTTTCAACACGAAGATGTAATTAAGTAGGTGCCCCGTAAGTAATCACATTTTTTACTAAGAGTTTTTTATCGGGAGTTGATTGGGAAATCTTAATTTATCTTGAATGCAATCGATTACTCTTTATATGTCTTGTTATAGGCATAATGTTGAACCATTCTGTTATAGACTTTTGGCTTCATTTTTGGCATGAACAGTTTTTCATGATTTTTAGCGGCCTGGTTATCTTTTGGAACAACGAAAACAATTTTTCGCCTATTGTTGACCAGTATGGTCAGCTCTTGGTTCTTTATATTTTTCTAAGAAAGACTTGCTTTTTTTTGTGCTTATACCTAATTTAACAAACCATATAAGCCGTCTAAGTCCTATTCCAACACCAACAATGCATCTCGAATCAACATCAACTTCAGTCAGTCATTTCCTTGAACTTCCTTCGCCCAAATTAGTAGATTTAATAACTAAAATGCAACAGCAAATAAGCCCAGCTTTTGGCAAACATTTAAGGTAAAAGCACCTAATACGGAGGTATTTCGCAACATTTGAAAGTAAGTATCAAAAATAAGCATTTGTAAGTCTTTCTAAAGGTGCCAAACCACTTTATCGTTAAAAGTGGAACTTAAATTTTGTATTGCTGTTGAGTCTATGTTTATTTTCATGATAATTCTTATTTTAAAAAAATATTTAAATAGTCATGTCGATTTTCCCTAATACGGAGGTATGATTTTGGTCAGAGCCTAATACTGCGGTAGGCGGCTCCTAATACGGAGGTCAGATATTATATACATTGAAGTTCCGTACAAATAATATTTGTTAAATAATAGGAATGTGTTAGTAAAGTAAATTGTAAGTTTTTTATTCATTAACCATTGGTTTGATTACGTTGATTCACTTTTAATGTGTTTCATTTATGCTTTTAGTTTTATCGGAAAAAAAAACACGCATATCAAATAAGAATCCACAAAAAAGACACAGAACTTCTTATTTATTTACGCAACCCTAAATCTGGTAATTTTAAGTTCTATGAAATAGGGCCGTAATAGGAGATCATATATAACCTAATACAGAGTTACCTGGAAATATCTACCACCGTAATAGGAAAACTACTCGTGTTTTTAATAATCCTAATTCTGACCCATCAAAAATTCGATAAACAAGAGAATGTAAATGCTTAATCAAATGATAACAGTTTTTTGGCTCAGATGTGTAAAACTCAAATCAACAGTTATACAAAATAAATGATTTGTGATACATTAAAATACACCTTCCTATTTTTACCCCTTCTAAGAAACAAACATTTTGTACTCAACCGTTTTCATATTTAACTGGATTTCTAATTAAGAAAACATACCGCAGAATATGGTTTCTAATTTATCAGATTAATAATTATTCCAACTAATCTTGGAATTAATTCAATAAGTAAATAAAATTAAAGTTATAAACAAGTAAACATGCCCAGTATTTTTCCTATTTCGGAGTTATGCCACCGTATTAGGATTAATCTATAAAATTTGTATCGTATTACGGCGGTATTTTATTTCTTATTTTTTGGGTAGAAAATGACTTACAAATATGAAACATGCTATTTAAATAGTGAGTGTAATAGTAGGAAAATGCAATAAACAATACATATACAAACTTGAACGGCTTATTAATACGAAAAACGTAGTTTATAAATATTAGTGTACTTACTTTTGTTGTTTCGCGTTTGTATGGAAACACCTCTCATGTCGATGCCGTTACACAGATTGATTGATCTTGTTGTGTTGTCTATGTGCTATACTTGCAAACGTTAGTTAATTCATGGAGTAATAAATTTGGAATAAATAGTTTACGTTTTGGTGTACTTAAAATTAATAAAACAGGAATAAAACTCGAAAATAGAAATACCACCGTATTAGGAAGCGATTTTGACTACCGCCGTATTAGGAGCCTTTACCTTAATATGGCCTTCTGATTCTCCGTTAAAAAAGAAGACTGAACGCTTGCTCTTTGCTACAACTTCCAAGAAATGGCAAGACTACTGGGTGTCGAAGCAAAAAGAGAAAGAAGAAAAGATTGTATGGTACGTAGGTATAGTCATTGAGGATTAATAACAGTATTGTAAGAATGATTTATAACATTTAATAAAAAAAACTTCAATTTAAATACAGACTTTTTTTATTTATTAAACAAAACTAATGTTCGAAGAAGGACATTTTGTCCATTTTGAAAATGGTCAAGTTTTAGAGCAATGATGGTCAGATATTGGTGATCAGTGGTCAGGTATTGGTACTTTTAGCAGAAGTAACTTTCAGAGTAGTTTTCATAAAACCTTTAAAGGTTATCAAATTGATACTAAGAACAATAGTTGCAGTGACTATTCAATTATCTGTGTCCCAAAAATAACATTGAACGTAAAACAAATAACCCGTTTTTTATATATAGCTAAAGATAAAACCGCTTAAATGGTCAACTAGTGGTACATCAACCCTAGTTAAGTTTGAATTTCTGTGGCTGATGATGATTTGAAATTTCCATTGAAATGTATAACAATAACCAATTTTAAAGTTAGCACCACGAACTTGGAAGCTCGGTCAATCAGTTATAAATTGAAAACATTCCGGGAAGTTTTATCCAACTGTGCCTTAACTTCTAAGTGGGTATACAGGGTGCGCCAGAAGTGGAGATCAATTAATCTGAAAACTATTGGAATTGTTCCTTATCGGCTTTACAAGGTTCACAGCCGTTCCCGAGCGACAGAATGATAGATCGACTCACTTGATGAATCGCTGATGTTATGTGAAACCAATACGGTAAGCAAATACAGGATCCAAGTATGGGAAGTTTAGGGGTAGTATTATTTTGACAAACGGATCTATGTATTTTTATCTCGGGTTAACTTAATATTATGATAAAGCGGAAGAGCGGAAATTCCTTATGTGTAGGTATTGTTACTAGGTGGTGTTCCGATTGCTAATTTTCATTATTTGAGGTAATATTACATATAGATAAATATAATTAAAATTTTAGCTTATATTAACTTAACAAAATACTTCTTCCTTCAAACAGCGTGAAACCCCATACATTTATTAAACCAAAGGTACCAGGAACACATAACTTAGCCGCTTCTAACCTGTACACACCACGCATAATTTACTAAACGTGATCAACCAATATTCGTCATTTCCTTGAGGGGCATTAAAGAAAATGATTTGATCCCCTCCCACTTGAGACGAGTGCGAACAATTTACATAAATTACTGAACTCAACGCTTCCACTGCGGACTTGGATTTGATAGGAACTTGTTCAGATGAATGTAGTTTTTAATAAACGGCTTTGGTATAAGAATTTGATCTAATATAAAAAAAATGTACTGAAAAATGTAAAGCAGCATTTACAGTTTTATGAATTAATTAATTATTACAAGACTTTTTACTTATTTACAGGCATTACCAACTTCAGGATTCAATTGTGGTGTGTGAATTCCAGAATTAGTAAAAGTATTAAAGCTTTAGAAAAGCGTAAGAATTATTACCTATATCTATAGTATTTTATAAACTCTTAAATAATAGGTATGTCAATTTATACCCATACAACCAATTTCAAAATTCTCTAATCGTTAATGCAAATCTTTTATAAATATGGAAATTAATTTACGTTTATAATTAGAAATTTCCATCATCGTTCATAAATAAAGCAATTCATAAAAAACGCTTAATCCAAAGTTGAAACAAAGCCGCGTTTCATATTTAATATCAATGGCGATTAGAAAATAACGAAGCCTCTGTAATGCCCGAGAGCTTTTGTATACAAATACGTTCGAATTAAAAAATCATAGCCGAATCTATTCGGCTTGAGAGCTGGCCGCTCGTTTTAATATTCCATGATCTTACCTTCATTCCGCTGCTTACAAAGAAAATTCAGAAATATTGCACGACGATAAATAAGGGCTATGTATAGTTACGGGGTTAAAATATTTGGTCTGAAAATGGTACCGGATTGTTTTACAAAGGCTGTGGCAATGTGGGCTTTTATGACGTGTCCTTTTGAACGGAGGCTCGTGTTGTGCTCGAGAGACTAGTAATATAAGATTTCGATACCAATAATTTACGTGACGATATGTATTTCATATTAAAAAGCGGTAAGATATGTTTTTGTATAAATTTAAAAATTACTAAATCAATTTTAATAATTTTTTTATCTTCAGATACTACCTATTTTCTTTGAGCCTTGGAGTGGACTACTTTTTCGGGAATCAACCATGGCGAAGCTGGGCCAAGGAACTGGTCTTTAATATAGAGTTTTAGTAGTCATGTTACACATTTTATTCCATCGTACATACTATTTAAAATGTTGAATTCGACTTGAGAAGAATATCATACACCGTTAGAATAATTTTTGTTATATCTATACGTTTAAAATACAAAATGTTCTGAAAATACGTAGAATATGAATGCAGGTATTGAAAGTGAAATGTATTATTCATAAAGGAAGGAAATAACGCACTATGATATACTAGTATTTCATGTTCTGGTTTGTTGTTTAAACATAATATGTTTGTAATATGTAACTTTAATTAATATTGATGAAAATGATAATTATGATTCTACCGAATTATTTGTAAATTGTTAACTCTTTACGTCATATATTAATATAAAAAAGTTGGAATTCTAAATCAACATACCAGACTCACTATTACAGCGCGAAAAACGGTCCTTCATAAGACACTGATCATAACGCATACTTTACTATAACAATTTCAGCAAGCCGTCCAAAATTAACCGCGTCCCAAAACCAATTTCTCGCAAGCAATTTTGCAAGTCCGAATCCTTTTAAATTCGTAGATAAAAACGGGGTCACATAAACCATCCCGTCGCACATTGTGGAGATATTCAGTCTGAATACGCAATAATCTCGAACGGATACATACCTAATGCGAGGCATAAATCGACCATCGCGGATGCTGCAAAAGTTATGGTGCTGCTATAAATTGCGTATTGATGTTTGGTTTGACCCAGTGACATCTCATGAATATAGTGGGTGAATTAATGGCCAGTGTATTGTTGTTGATAGACGCTGTACAAAAAAGTGGTAACAATGGACTCCCTGTATTGGAAATTTTGTGTAGGTGTATTCAAAGTGTGCTAAAAACATGGCATTGAGGTACAGTTTAGTTTAGTTCCTTTATTTGAAGTTTTGTTACTTTACTGTAT
The DNA here is from genome assembly GCF_905220415.1 of Colias croceus. NCBI lineage: Eukaryota > Metazoa > Arthropoda > Insecta > Lepidoptera > Pieridae > Colias > Colias croceus. The sequence goes on along the minus strand of NC_059540.1, from coordinate 4,290,748 downwards.
AACTTCGAAAAGTGATTAATTGTTTAAATTACAACAAAAAGCTTTATTACTTAGCTTGCTTGAATAAAATATAGGTATAATATATTATACCTATATAAAATATATATAGTAAGTAAAAGTAAGAGTCTTATACTATTGTTATTATATATAATTTGATATTTATTTTTTTATTTAGAACCAAAGTAAGGCTAAACTACTAGTCTACCATAAAATGGATAAAGCTAACGTGAATTTGTCACGTCCTTACAACGGTAAGCTTCGAATGGAAGAATGGCAATTGCAAGAAGAAATTGAATTCAGTATTTGAGTTTTGTAACATATGTATGAGGCACTTTTCATGAATACTAGATGGCAGCTAAATTGATATAATATCAATTTAAATTTAAATGGATCAGGATTTCTATTATAGAAAGCAAACAACATCTATCCTAGTATAGGTATCGGGCTGACTTCTACAAAAATTGTAAATTATTATGGCTATAGGTATCGGTTTAAAATGTATTTTAAGGAAAGTGAAGATATATGTGTTTTCCATAACGCACATCGCAGAATGTACTCGAAGACATGGGCAATGGCAAATTAATAACATTAAGGACTTTGAGCCACCTTTTAGTGCCGAATTTGTGTCTTTAAAATCTCGATCGAATGGGGTATAAAGATGAAGGATTATGAAATTGGGAAATTAAGTTTTATGCCGCTAACATTGACTGTACCTCAGCGAGAACGTGACCCAATTCAAGCCCAAGTATTTTCGAATCCCAAAATTCCAACTGATTATTTTTTAAAGTCTCATTTCTATTAACCAATCATTTTTGTTTATCAGAATATAGTACCTACGTCATAATTAATAGATGTATATTTTTATAAAACATAAGAATATCATTGAATTAAGCTGTATTAATACGCCTACATTATTAATTACGCTAAATTATATTTCCAATACTAATTTCAGTAGATTATCAAGTCTCCAAAAATCCTCCAAATAATTTTAATGAGTTTTTAATAACCTTTCTAGAACGAGAACCTTCATCTCGGTTCCCTTTATATAAAGGAAACAAGGTCACAGTCGATAGCTTTGGGGATAAGAATTTCACTGAAATAAACGTTCGTTGAACCCGTAAGGAGCTTATAAATTCAAGGAATCTTTACCGCGTTGATAATTTCATTAATCCAAACGCAACTTGACGGCAAATATGAGATTTCTCGAGACGGAAATTAATTTTGAAAGGTAATAAAAATTACTTTTTGCACCTGTGACTTCGTTGTGAGGAATTTCAATGATTGCGAAGTATTGACTACCGTAGAAATCGGCAGATTAATTTTCAAGTAAGCTATTTAAGCCGAGGGGTGAGGGCGGATATTACCTACTCGTAGTGAAGTCAGTTTTTATCTGATAAGATTAGATTCAAAAGAGTGAATCTTTTTGTTTTATATTATACTATAGTAAGTTACATAAATATATTTAATTGTTTATATAAAAATAATAATTCTTTTGATAGAATATTACTATTACACCGATTATAACAGAGATCTTAATATTCGATACATTTTTTTTTATAGTTAAGCGGGCAAACGAGCAGGCGGGTCACCTGATGGAAAGTGATGCCCGCCGCCCATAAGCATTCGCGTTGTCAGGGGCACCGCGAATGTGTTGCCTTTAAGAAATTTATAGGTATGCCCTTTTTTTGAAACATACATAAAATATGAAAATTGCAATATCCATTTTACCACTATAATAAGTTTATATCGGTGTTGTAGATTTACCATTCTTTAAGAAATTACTTTTCTTTCATTAATTATAATAGGAAATACAATGGCATTACCGGCTACATGGTATTACTAAAAAACACGAAAACATTTTTTACGATAACATGAGCCCCGAAATATACAACTCGTCAATTATAAGTAACAAGGTACCTACAATAAAATTATATAAACAGAAGAAATACAAGATACAAAGAAGAAACAAAGAATATAACTTTTTTGTATTAATTTTGTATGAAAGGATTGCTAATCTGTCGATCATTCACATTTACAGGTGTTGGACAGATATGAAGCGAGGCATGACTGGATTGTGACTCGACCCTTTTTAAAATTATTGAATCCTGTTTGACAAAAGATAGCCTTATCAAATCTCTGAAAAAAAGGGATTCGTTATTCGAACCTGGGTCTTTTGTTGTAACTAGAATGCTGTCTAAACAAATATTATACGAATCATACGTACTTGTTTTTTCGTTGTTTATTTAAAATTCATTCTAAGTGGATCCCATATTATTTTTCAACCGCTAACGGAATAAAGCTGTTTCTGTAAATAAAACAGAAATAGGTACTTATAATGTACCAAACGATAATTTCGTTTATAATTACAAATTAGATTGCAATGAATTGTTTATTTAAAAGTTTTAAAACGTTCAATCTATTCAATTAACTTTAGTCGTTTGTACGAGTAAAATACCAGAGTGCAGCAAAATTGTATCGAAAAAGAATTGAAAGTTAAACCGAAGCTATTCCAGAGATGACCTCAAATATAAATCTACAGAATATATCTTTTAAATAATAGAGCAGACATAGTGTTATAAGTTATACGTTATATTATCGGAAAGCATGAGTTAGTGTAGGTTAGCGTTGGCTATTAGTTCGACATTTGACGCCGGCCAAGTTTCTATATTAGCAGGGTTGAAATTTTAAGCGTATTTGAAAAAGATTATTTTATAATAGAGGCAATTTTTACATTACACAAAACCGGGATATAACAGATGATATGTTTTTAACAAAAATGTATTCGAAATCAATTTCATATTTATTTACACGTAAAGTACCTATGTTTATTACTTAGTTATATTATTTTTTCCAAGAATTTCCTTTTAGGTAAATAAGTTCAGCCACACCTTATTTCTTGGAGTGCTGTGAAAACTTCTGTTTTCTCAAGAAAAATATTTTATCTCCTAGGTAGGTACTTCTATTTATCTCTTGACTATATTTGATATATTCATAGATTAAATATGAAGAATTGCATTTCAAACATGTTTAAAATCATTGTTATATTCATCGAAAAAATCTTTCATTTTAACAGTTTAGTTCAATTCCGTTATAGAACGACGCGGACGAATATATAGTTGAGTTTTTCACATAGTAGAGTATAGAATTAATTCGAATAGGATACAAGATTCTCCAATCACCTTCCAAATACGTATTTACTGAAAACAGTGTAATCAAATGCTGCAACCCTATTATGGGCCGCTGCAAGCTTTAATTAATGAACGACGTGGCTTAGTCACTAATTAAACTGCTACAGCAAATAAAGCGGTATTATGGGACAACGGACGCGACAATCATTCTGTAGTGAGGACAGGCGTTTGTAACTATAGGTAATGTAGGATGCTGCGAACAATATTACTTACACTTATGTTGTGAAATTGAAAGGGGATATGATTGCTTTTTTTAGAAAAGTGGGGCAATTTGATGGTGGACTATTTAAAAAAAAATTAATAGGCATGCTTTATTATATACAGAGAAGATTCTTGTGATTTTTACCGTTATATGAGTAAAGTCGAAGACAATTGATAAAGAAAGAAATACAGTAAAAATATTTTGTCATTTTGTTATTCGCAGCAGCGATAGTGCTGCAATTGCTCTACGCCCGTTTTTTCTCATATTTTCTCGTTTGGTTGAATTTAGTTTCTGCATACATAGAAATGTGTGCAAAAAGGCTATCGCTATCGAACGACTAGTTGGTTTATATTATAGGATTTTGTATCTACGGCAGTAAAGTATGATTTTAGATTGTAGAGACGATATGATAAGGTTTTTTCGAATTTTTTTTCAGTATAGATTCAGTTATGCCAACCGTACATTCTATGCCAAAAACAAAAAATTGATTCAAACAATTTGCAAACCAGCCCTCATTAACATAACTAGGTATGTACAAATGGAAAACTAATTTAGTAAATCTTTCTATTTCTTATTTCATTTGAAACTGAAAACAAGCTTTCTTAGCTTATGAATAAGCATGCACCGTGCTGCTAATGTAAATGCAGTACATTACTGAACATTGTCGATATTTCTATTACCTCGTAAATGCCAATTTATATTCCTCTCAATGTACGACTAGTTGGCTCAACTCGGAATTTTATTATAAATGTTACAGTCAAAACCCTGAACCAGTCAATAACGTTATTGACCGGTAAAATCAGTTAATAAGGATATTGACTAAGGGCGTCGGTTAATATCCTTATTAACTGATTTTATCTGATTAAACCAGTTAATAACGTTATTGACTAGGGGCATCGGTCAATATCCTTATTAACTGATTTTAAGTCGAGACATCTAGTCAATATAGGTTTTAACCGACGTGCCCAGTCAAAACTCATAAAAAGTTAAGGATGTTAGTGAAATTATACTAGAAAATCATTTAAAAAGGTTCATAAAACTTTTTAAAGTGCAATATTTAAGAGTTTTATGTTTTATTAATTAATTCGGGGTATTGTTTGTAAACTGCAACCGCGCGAGAATACGTGCTCCAAAATATTTTTGAAGATGGCAATTGTGTTTTAATAACAACTAGGTTTCCGCCCGCAGCTTCGCCCGCGCAGTCAAAGAAAAACCGCATAGTTCCCGTTCCCGTGGGATTTCCGGGATTGCGTTAGTTTCTGATTTGATGGAGTGACCTGCAGGTGTACTTCGAAGACTGCTACTGGATCTAATAGACGAGTAGAGCTAGGAATGCCGAGTTTGGGCTCGTTTTGTTAGTTACGTTGAGACCTTACCTCCGGACTTGATGGAGTGACCTGCAGGTTTACTTCGAAGACTGCTACTGGAACTAATAGACGAGTAGAGCTATGTGTGCCGAGTTTGGGCTCGTTTTGTTAGTTACGTTGAGACCTTACCTCCGGACTTGATGGAGTGACCTGCAGGTTTACTTCGAAGACTGCTACTGGAACTAATAGACGAGTAGAGCTAGGTGTGCCGAGTTTGGGCTCGTTTTGTTAGTTACGTTGAGACCTTACCTCCGGACTTGATGGAGTGACCTGCAGGTTTACTTCGAAGACTGCTACTGGAACTAATAGACGAGTAGAGCTATGTGTGCCGAGTTTGGGCTCGTTTTGTTAGTTACGTTGAGACCTTACCTCCGGAATTGATGGAATGACCTGCAGGTGTACTTCGAAGACTGCTACTGGAACTAATAGACGAGTAGAGCTAGGTGTGCCGAGTTTGGGCTCGTTTTGTTAGTTACGTTAAGACCTTACCTCCGGACTTGATGGAGTGACCAGCAGGTACTAAGAAAACGAGCCTAAACTCGGCACACCTTGCTCTACTCGTATAATAGTTCCAGTAGCAGTCTTCGAAGTACACCTGCAGGTCACTCCATCAAGTCTGGTAAGGTCTCAACATTACTAACAAAACAAGCCCAATCTCGGCACACCTAGCTCTACTCGTCTATTAGTTCCAGTAGCAGTCTTCGCAGTACACCTGCAAGTCATTCCATCAAGTCCGGAGGTAAGGTCTCGACATAACTAACAAAACGAGCCCAAACTCGACACACCTAGCTCTACTCGTCTATTAGTTCCAGTAGCAGTCTTCGAAGTACACCTGCAGGTCACTCCATCAAGTCCGGAGGTAAGGTCTCAACATAACTAACCAAACGAGCCCAAACTCGGCACACCTAGCTCTACTCGTATAATAGTTCCAGTAGCAGTCTTCGAAGTACACCTGCAGGTCACTCCATCAAGTCCGGAGGTAAGGTCTCGACATAACTAACAAAACGAGCCCAAACTCGGCATTCCTAGCTCTACTCGTCTATTAGATCCAGTAGCAGTCTTCGAAGTACACCTGCAGGTCACTCCATCAAATTAGAAACTAACGCAATCCCGGAAATCCCACGGGAACGGGAACTATGCGGTTTTTCTTTGACTGCGCGGGCGAAGCTGCGGGCGGAAACCTAGTTGTTATTAAAACACAATTGCCATCTTCAAAAATATTTTGGAGCACGTATTCTCGCGCGGTTGCAGTTTACAAACAATACCCCGAATTAATTAATAAAACATAAAACTCTTAAATATTGCACTTTAAAAAGTTTTATGAACCTTTTTAAATGATTTTCTAGTATAATTACACTAACGTCCTTAACTTTTTATGAGTTTTGACTGGGCACGTCGGTTAAAACCTATATTGACTAGATGTCTCGACTTAAAATCAGTTAATAAGGATATTGACCGATGCCCTTAGTCAATAACGTTATTAACTGGTTTAATCAGATAAAATCAGTTTATAAGGATATTAACCGACGCCCTTAGTCAATATCCTTATTAACTGATTTTACCGGTCAATAACGTTATTGACTGGTTCAGGGTTTTGACTGTAACATAAACATCTTAATGTAAAACAACGATGGAACGTAGCCGAACCGACTGGACTATAAATTGCATAGTTCATTGCTCCACCACCTAACTCTTCATTCGTTCTGTTTACCTGGTATTTCATTTTGTTGTGCCGCTCCGAGAAATTGGTTTCGGATAGAATGAAATAGAATTATTGTTATCCTTGCGAAGGTACGTTTCTTTTGTAAACACTATAATATTATGCTTAAGCAATATTACGATGAAACACAATGAAACCATTTTAGGTTCATGATATTATGAAAATTTTTCCTACAATAATAATGATTATTAAAAAAAAGAGAAAAATCTTACGGGGACATGTAAATTTGATAACAAAACGAAAACAACCGAAGTGTGTTTATTTTATAATAATATATTTTATTTGTCATTTCTGAATTTTATTTTAATGAATTTTAATAGAAATGTCATAATGCACATTATAATTATTATAATGTTCTGAGAGTTAAGATAATTCTTGTAGTGTTCTTTGTTTTCCTGTTCACTGAATTGATAGTTTACGCATGAGATAATACATACAACATTATGTTGCCTTTGGCGATAGTTGCTTAATTTGCCAATTTTATCTTTGTAAGAAGAAGTCTAATTCGGAGTGTTTTAAAAATCAACATTGAAATTGATGCCAGATAAACAGCTAATTTTTTTCGTATTTACAATTTTAAAAAATTTCGTTTTTAAAACTAAAATATCATAATAATTATAAACTACGTCTTTAAATACACACTTACTGGAGTATTTACTAATTTCTTGAATATTTCCCAGAACTAAAATTCCAAGTAATTTGTGAACCTAACGGTTATTGTTTCAATGATAATTAAATTTGCAATAGTTACAGGGAACTGTAGTGATTGGAAATGAAATTTATGATTCTGTTTAAATGCTATTTCATCAAATTCTATTGTTTCTTCACTACTGCCAACTTTACAGTGAGCAGTTTCTCTTAATGTGGGCAGCATCATGTAAAGTTATCTGAAACAAATTAATTAGGTACAGACAGATACGATATGAAAAGTCTGGTGAACAGGTACCTTCTAGGGAAGTGTGCGTCATCTTATGTCATATCTTTACTTACCAGCAGGCGATACCGTGGTCAAACGCTTCCCTATTCTTCATAAAAAAGTAATCAAAAGAAAACAACGGGCGGAAACAACGGCAACGGAAAAAAACGGATTTAACCTTTAAAATACCTACCTTTATTAGCTAAAATTTATACAGTTCGAATAGCACCTGTTCGGTTGACAATTACAATATAATAGTTTTCGCCACAAATAAACACAAGTTATAATGACAGCAGACTCCTGAAAATACAAATCTAATGGTCATTATTATTTCAGCTCTTAGAGTCCGGAGCCACAATGTACGCTGAGTTACGACCCCTCAGGGATCAAATCTACTCCGAATCTAATATATTATTTAAACTTTCCTCAGGTATGAATGTTCATTATTCCGAAAATAAATTCGTTTGCTTTGCTGTTGTGTTTTGACCTCCGTAAGCCGAGGTTCACGAATCTTAAAGCTAATAGCCCATTTATAAGAAGTTTGTGCCTACATAGACCCGATTTCTTTCCTCTAAACTTTTTCCAGACAGTAATTTCCATCTTTATAGGCATCTAACTTCGGTACAAAGAAATTGAAAGGAAAATGTAGGTTACTTTTAAGGGTATTAAAACGAAATACGAGGTTTCGTTGTGAAAGCTTAGAATATATTTAGGAAAAGGAAAGTGTTTTAGATAAAATATTGCTTTAGAAATTTCTCACAAAAAAGTTGGTGATATTTTTGAGAATCATAAAAAGAATAGAATTAAATGAATATTTCAACAGTACAGATGTTTTATTTCTTAGGCTATAAAAATATGGAACTGTTAAGAAATTAATTTTACTCGAGGTGTCATAAACAAGAGACGAACCTTAGTTTTACTAAAATATATCATAATACCTGCGGTTGTAACTCTGGAGAGCGCTGCACTGTATGTCGTTGACCCTGAAATGTAGTGATATAACTAAACAAAAATATACAAAGTATTAGAAGTAAATTGAACTAATCTCAACATATTATTAGTACCTACTATAAGATAACTGTTGTGAATATAAAACAAATACCAATTGATTATAAAGTCCTGTGCAGTGTGCATTTCACTACAATGAAAATAATTGCACACATCATCAGGTGTTTACATGTTTTATATTCATTATTTACTATTCGTAACAGAACACTTCTGTAAGGATTGAATAATTAGCTGAAATGGAAAATAGATAAAAAAATAGTGGATATATTAATTTGTGAAGCATTAAAACTAGAGTTAATTGAAAACAATCATCAAACAATAACGAAAAATACCAAACAGAACAGAAATTGTTTTTTTGAACCATTTTCCCCTTCTCTATGGGCAATTTTTTTAATTAAATACTCCATCAAACATCCTCTTCCATATTCCTTCTTTTATAATACCGTCATAAATCATCCAAAACAATTCCTTTAAACTTAAAAATAAATCGGATTGAAAAATTGTTTCGTTTCGTAACAAAGTTTAATTAAATGATAACAATGCTTTGTAAGAGTACGTAACACAGCTTTGTGAGCACGTTGCACCGCGGGTCGTGACCTTCTGCTTGACGTCACCACCAGCATGGAACTTACTGAATTATATGTTTGAATATATTATATGCATAACATATAGATTAAGTTTATTTTCCCTTCAAATAAAATTTAACAAAAATGAAACATTTTATTTCAGTACAAAGATTTTGAGCTTTTTTTTGAGCTTGATGTGATTATTATTGATTTGGTAATTTTAGTTTTAACTTCGTAAACTCAACTGATTTTACAATGTTCTCATACTAAATAACCTTAAATCGTAAGTCGTGGAATACAGCTGAAGGAAGAAGATGGCACATCATATTCAAAAAAGATTTACTACTTTACTTTAAAAAATCATAACTAACATCGTAGTTAAGTCTATTTGATTTGTTTTAAAAAATCACTAACTACGGGCAAAGGTAACTCACGAAACAAAATGAAAAAAACCAATCCCTTGAATACTTCAAATCTATAATTAAATTCAAGTATCAAAACAGTCCAATTCAGTAATCCAATTCCAAGTCAAAGTATCAGTAATCATGCGATGTCCTATAAGTAGAAACGATAATACTTTACTTTGTACTATCGGTCACATCTAGTCCAACACTGTACCACTCGCTGAGGGTGATACAGTAAGCGAATGACATACGAGTTATCTAACATTGGGATAGGATTGTCGTCCATGTGGTGCGATGCTTAGATAGCTATATTTTATTCCACGTCAACCCGAGGCAGCAGCTGGTTATCTGAAATAGAAGAAGAATTACTTCTACAAAAGTAGGTAATATCACTAACAAAGGCTACACAAAAGTTCAAAGTTTTTGTTGTTATTGTTTTTTCGAATCATAAAAGATGTTTTGTTGATCATTATTAATAGAAAATATAGTACCTAATGAAGAATTATAAATAAATAAACAGACATTTTAATTTATTTGTGTAATTTTTCTTGTTTTAAAAATTAACCCACAAATTATAAATCAGCCGCAAAAAATTTTTTCGTTTCTTTTTGTAATATAATATTAAAGCTAATACAGGAACGCTGGTTTTAATGCAACTTGCATTCTTTACTTTACAAAAGTTCATCGCTCGGAATATGTTTGATTGTTTCAGTCAATTCATTTTAGAATTTTTGTTTGCGAGAGGGATCAAAGTTGATGTGCTCAGACCGACGATTGTCCTTTGTAGTTCTCATATCGTTCAAGAGATTGCTTCTACGTAATAAAGACAAGTCGAATGTTAATTCTAGGGGCATAGGTATATAGCAAAATGGTATAGTACTGAATTCAAAATTGTCTTGAAATCAAATATTTCGTGTAGTTATTAACTTTTCAGGAGGCTACAATATTTGTAATAATATTAAAAACATAATATGTTATATGATAGGCTATGCTACGCTCGTCTGTGTTCCTAACATAAGTTATATTAGTTTATACTGATGGATTTGTCTTTAAACTTTGAAAACTAACTATTATTTATTTAATAATTTAATTCCTGTGTTTTAGCATTCTCAATGAATTTATACTCATATCTTTCTCATTTAATCTTCATATCATTTTTCAAAATCGACCACAAATAACATTTTCTGCACAGTTTTCAAAATTCGTTATTCTTTCTCACATTTTGGTACTTAAAGAATTAATTATAAAATATTTTTTTCAATACCATTACCCAAATATAAAAATAATTATCCCGCCATGTTTATTTTTAGCTCGCGATGAAAATGCCGTCAACAAATCCTCTCATGAATTTGCTTCCGCGAGAATGTAGCGGAGTGCTTTGCCGGAATCCATTGCGAGTATAAAAGAAACCTTCATGTATTCAATAAAAAACCCGTGGAGGGTACGCGCTTTTATCCGAAAAAACCTCTTTTATCGAAGTGTGAACAGTTTTTCGCAGACTGATTTTTTTAGGTTCGGATGTATCATTAAGCCTTTGTGTGATATTTTTATATAATGACCTGTGTTAAAAGGATTTGTATCGAAATAAATACTGTATCGCCAAGCTATTATAGGATATTATCTCGTTTATTTGCTCGTTTCATAATCATGTATATGTGTGCTCGTAAGCGCCGTCAACTTCTACTGTGTTTCTAGATAATATTACACTTATGTACCAACGCTATGAACTGAGATACATAATAAGTTACCGCTTGGTTCAATATATTTTGGGGGCTGGGTCGTCTATGTAATGCAGCCTACACAATTCTGCATCCGCATTCAAATTTGTTTCTATCATTTTATTATAATAACACAAGAGAGAATCCCTGGTACATAGTCAAATTTGCATACATGAATGTACATTTATGGTACACAGTACACAGTTATACAAACGTACAGTCATCCAATATCTTATGAAATTATGTTTTGCAAACGAAATGGAACGCATAACATTTGAATACGTAATTCAACTTTATGTAGATGGAGTTGGAAAAGCTGTTTAAAATTCCTGGATATTAGTGTGTGTGAAATGTAGACTGTGGCATATATCACTTTACGTGTGTATTAAATGATCCAAGTTGATATTATTTGGAGGTCAATTTTTCCTTCTATCTTCAATATTAACACTTGTGCGAAGTATATTTTCCAAGAATGCAGTAATTTTATTTATTAACGGATCATGTTTTGTTTTTGTTTATTACCAATAATTTTGTATCCTCCTTACGATTAATAATTGTTAATTTGTATTGACTTTTATTACGCTCAATGGGAAAAGGTTTGTGAGAGTAATAAAAAATTTGAAAGTTTTAGATAAACCAAATTTGCAGCAGCAGTACTCATACTGCTTTGTGTAAAACTCTCATCCAATTCATATATAAACACATATTTTACTACACACAGCTACTCCAACAATTGATTTATCGAACGACTATTAGAACTAACGATATAGCTAATAAAAACAACAGCAATCAATCCACTATACGTTATTGATGACCCACTGCTAGTGGAGATAAGGACTAGGTGATAGGGACCTTTTATCGTTAACCTGTTATATAAAAACTACGGCGAAACATTGTCGTAGAAAAATGGAACGTCAATATTTTCGGAACAATATGTCAGGAGAAAACCTTCTACGACGTAATCAAGTTTTATTATTTCCCTTGATATTTATTTCTGTAGGTATATAAACAATATAATACAGGGAAAAAAATATAGGGAAATTAACAAAATGGGAGATCCTGAAAGTAAAAAGAGCAAGGTGTCAATGCTAGAAGTTAAAAGCCGTTCAAATACTCGATCAATCGTAGGCTTCGGGCCTAAATCTATGAGCAGATTGAAAGTGCGCAGGCAGTCGTATGGTTTTGGTGGCGTCCCTGGTATAAGACCAGTTGAAAGAACTTCAAATGTATGTATTTAAAACCAATTTTGTAATTTGATATGTGAAGAAATATAAAGACAGAATAGTTATAAATGCTATATCTACGCGGTTTATTTATCTTTCTCTTTATTAAACTTGCGTTCTGAGAACTTCTCAACTTCTAGTCAGTGGAAAGCAAACTAATTAAAATTATTGATGTACCTAGATATTTTTAAATATTATTAACGATTTATTTTTAGAGATATATTTAAAGGAAAAGGTTCCTATTGTTCTTTGTTTATATTCTATCCTCTTTTTCTGCGACAAAAAATAGTCTTTATGTAGAACAAGTGAAACTACGGGTCACCGAATGTTAAATAACTACCCACGCTCTCATAAGTTCATAATTTTATCCAACTTCCCCTACGGCTATCGTTGTACGCTAGCGACCATATGAATATAAATGTAAATTGCTTGTTTATTTACGTCTGAAGGCAAGTACTTTCTTAGAAGAATATGTGATCTTTACAATACGAGACGTTGTTTACCTGGTCTGTTTCTAGGTAGTATATTTTCTTTGTTCTTCTTCTAACCGACTATAGCTCAGCAATTTTTGCTGACATACATATTGTTTTGTATATTCTTCTAATTTATTTATCACAGACATAATTGTTATCCCTGGAAGATCAAATTACGTCACTCAAATCCAGGATCATTATTCATTTGAGCAATACATGATAATATAATTATTTTAACTTTTTACTAGTGATGCAACGAATACTACTTTTACGAATACGAATACGAATACGAATATCAAACCTACTATTCGGCGAATACGAATACGAATACGAATACGAATACGAATATCTTGCCTTGGTAATAAAAGACGTATTTATATAATGAATGTTTACTCTTCTAATAATTAAAATTTACAATAGTCAAATTTTCATTTAAAAAACAAAATTCGTAGATTTTCTGGTTTTAGGCGATTTTTTTTTTTCAGTCTGGATGTTTCCAGCCGTTGAAAAAAGTCTTTAGTTCGTTCTTTTCTTAAGAAAAAAGGATCTGCAGTCGGTCGTTGCGGTTAAGGGCCTCTACACACGTCATATTTTTACGCGCGATTTTTAAATCTGTAGATAGAGTTGCGTACAAAAATATTCGTTTTTAAATATTCTTATATTCGCCGAATACGAATATTCGGTAAATGTCTACTATTCGCCGAATACGAATATTCGTATTCGTATTCGTTGCATCACTACTTTTTACCAGTTATTTTATCATAAAGCTATTTATGCCATAAAATATTCATATTCAGAAAAACATTTTCTCGACCTTTATATCTATCAAATAGTTAACATTTACAGTATTTATAACTTGTCTATAACAGATAGCGATAGAATTCAAGCGACCGGTTCTGATGTATTTCCCAACCTATCAATTGACGTCAAATTATCCATTCCACTTGCCTACAGTCCGCAAGGAAATAGATGAGTTGCTTGACGAACATTTCACTGATCATAAATATAATGTTCAAGTAAGTATATTCTACTATAAGTGAAAGTTTCTGAGGATGTTAGTTGATACTCTTGCACGAAAAAACTATTTGATAAAATTAGATGAAACTTTACACTAATATCGTTTATACTTACATCAGAATAACAGTGGTCTAATTAAACAGACTTTTATAGATCTCATTAATCCACTATCAAAGATACAAATCATGCCCGACTCAATTTGATAAGCTTATCATTATTATTCCTACAACGAATATAAACCCTTTCCCAGGAATCACCATCCTTAGCGCTCCGATTAGCTGGTGAACTGATGCGTAAGTTAAAAGCAATACAGTTCAACAGATACAGGATTATCACCGTAGTGACGATAGGGCAGAAGCGAGCCCAGAGCTACAACAACGCTATCTCCTTCTTATGGGACCACGAGAGGGACAATTACGTGGACGTACAGAGGGAAGTCAATTCTGCGTTTATTCAGGTCACCGCGTTTGGGGTGTATTTAGATTGAATATAGCGTAGGCGGAATTAGTTTTTACTTTTGCATATTCAATCAAAATGGTAATTCAATTAATTTTTCCTGTTAAAATAATATTGATGTTTTCTATTTATTTAGTCGTATACGCGTTAGTCGTTATAATAAAATAATAAAATAAAAAAAATGTTGTGTGGTTTTATGAAACCACGGTAAAAGTGAAACTTTTTTTCACGCTATAGACATTATTTTAACTAAAAATTATCGTATTTGTACGATAATTATCGTACGTATCGTGCGTCACGCGACATGCGCTACACAGACCAAAAAGTTTGAGACGATGTAATAAAAGTTTCACTATACGTGGTACGTGTTATCTTGTATTGACTTAATATTTTCATAAATACATTAATTTTCTTTACTTTTATTATTACCATAAATATGAATCAGGGGATCATTGTTAATTATTAATAAATTTAAACACATTCTTGATTCTCATTTTCTCTACCACTATCGCGACATTATCCACCCACAGTATAATATAAGTAATCAGATATAAAAATAACGTTGATATAAGTTTCCGAATAACTTCTGACAGAGTTGGCTTGATAAACCGGAGATTATATCCGCTGGCTAAGTATGATGGAAAATATTGAGCTTATGAGATACGAAGTAGCAATATTTCTTAGATATTTTTTCTCCGACACTAATCCCGAGAGCGTCGTGTTTGATTATATTTATACGTATGATATTTTGGAGTAACGAGTATTTGGTGGATAAAGAAGACATTTTTTTTACATGATTCATTAGAAAAGCGTACATGTAGTCGTTTACGTTAAGTATATTTATTTTGTAATCAGATAAAAAATTGTGTTTGAAAATTTATTTTGTTATGGGGAGTCCTTTCAGTGAAGCGGAGAAAAATTGGTTTGCAAGATCAAATTTTTCATGTATTTGCAATTATATGACGCTTTTAGAAAAAATAATCAATACACTTCAAGATACTGCCTAAAAAGTGTGCTAATTTGTTACACAACCACGTGTATTTTGCTCGATCATATAAAATCAAAAAATAGGCTAAAATAAAAATCGAAAACGAATTATTTAATAATGAAATTTCAGATTTTGCAAATAATTTTTATATAAAGATATGTATTTTGATGTACTGCAGAAAACGTGCTAAATTTTGCCCTACTACGCCCTATAATTATTAAATACATAATATATTATAACTCAGAACTTAACGTTGCCACGCGTTTTCTTGACAAGCCGACGCTAGGAGCGACTTGCGCAAACGGCGCGTTGAAATACCTCGCCTTGGATTTTTCTACAATAGGTACATATTATATCAGACAGCAAAATATTCTATAACTAATGGATATTTATTTATAATTAGGTACCTAAAGGAGAATTGAATATATAGTCTGTATTCCATTACAAGTCTGGTCCACTGGGACGGAAAATTCACCACATCCGGCGAGAGATCAGTCGTAAACCGACGGGCTCCTGTTCAATCTATATGAGCATATTATGTCTGTATTAAAGCATTAACTTTGCACCGTAGTTTCCTTCCGAGTCATAAATCATGGCATATATTGTGTATTATCTTAATATATATAAATCTCGTGTCACAATGTTTGTCCTCAATGGACTCCTAAACCACTTAACCGATTATAATAAAATTCGCACACCATGTGCAGTTCGATCCAACTTGAGAGTTAGGATAGTTTAAACTTTAAACATGTAGGTACCACGGGCGAAGCCGGGGCGGACCACTAGTAAAAGTATAAAAGCAAATCAATACTTGGTGTCGTTACATATGTACTTACATTATTGTAGATGCAGAAACAATTCACTGAGTTTCCATTCATCTTAGCCATTCATTCATTCATCTTCCATTCTTTATTTAGCTCTATTATCCTCTCTGGACCTCCACCTGCTCGGTTGCTCTTGTAAAAAATAAGAACGAAGAACTCACATAACTGACTAGATTAAACAACTAATAATTTTTAGTAAGAGGCTGTAGTCTGTACCTTAAAGTAAACCTAGCAGTATGGTATATTACTTACTACATAATATGTGTTATCTGCGGCTAACAAACCATTCAATACCGTTCCTGGAAGCCACATGCCTCCTAGAGTGGATGACAACGCAAGACCGTAGGTTCCTAAAGTCATCAATTTTGAATTTCGGTGAAAAAAATAGGTAATAATTTTTCTTCCTTCTCTGTCGTGTAGCATGTGTTGTCAATTTGAATAATGTATTGTCAGAATCGTTGACAGCTGTCAAGCGCTAACAAGCCTCAGCCTACCTGTATACTTTACCGTGATACATATTATCATAATGATACATTATTGTATTTTCAATAAAAAAGGTAGGCAAAATAAACACCTATGTTTCAGGCATAATAATATACCTACCTAATATCTATTATAACTTCATTGAATTATTGGCCCTTTTATTAAATGAACCCAGGTATGAATCACAACAACCCTAGAAATTATATAACATAGTCACTTCCCGCGTTTAGATCCAACATCTTAAAACTACGAAACGCAACTTGATGCTGTTTTTCAATAGATAGAGAGGTCGATGAGGAAGGTTTTTGTATACCTATCTTAATATATATATAGATCTCGTGTCACAATGTTTGTCCTCAATGGACTCCTAAACCACTAAACCGATTATAATAAAATTCGCACACCATGTGCAGTTCGATCCAACTTGAGAGATAGGATAGTTTAAACATGTAGATACCACGGGCGAAGCCGGGGCGGACCGCTAGTATATTTATATAATTTAAACTAAGTTTGAGCCCGCGCAATTCAAAAATTATCAGCAATAACATTAAATTCGTCTACTAAGTAAACACATATCAAATAAGATTTCATTAGCTCTCAGGTGATGCCTTTTTACATACGTGTGTATTCTGGAGCACGTTTTTCAGTGTTTATCGCCACTTGTGCTAAGCTTCGTGTGATATCGACGTTTGTAAATGAGTCTGAGTTCATTTAGTTTTAGTTTATAGCGATGTTTCGGTGTTTGTTTTAATTCTAATTTGTATTTTTATGGATGGTTATTAAAATTTTCATTGTGCTTGTAAATTAAAAGTAAATGTAATAGGTGTGCTTGTTTTAGATACGAATTTTAAAAGTGATTTATTCATTTCATAAAATATTGAATGTTAGGTTGTATTAAACTGCCTAAACGCGAAATTGGGCAAAGATTATATTTATTTTAATTAAAATTATATATTTTGTAAGTTATACCGATATATAAAGTTTATCTTATAAGTTTATAACGCCTTCTTTCCGATAGCTCCATAGATAACACAGCTAGTACAAAATATATCCACACATCGCAGACAGATTTAAAACACATTTAAAATTTACGAGAGAAACGAACGTTGAAAATAGCTGAAACAAGAATCATCGTTGTAAATATAAAATCGCATCAAAAACTGAAGAGGGAATAAATAGCTTTAGCAATCGTATTTGCATAGAAAATATTCGAACTGAAACAATACAGACGTGGAACAGACGTATTAAGGTGCGTCTAAACGGGCAACATTTTTCTGCAATTTGTAGCTGCACTATTGGCAACTTATTGCCCGGCCATCACAAAAATATTTTATTGCCACGATGGCCGAGCAATCTATGGCCGAGCCATGTGTTGCAATATGTCTGCAATAGTATGGCGCATGATGCAGACTCCTAAACGGGCCACACAAACCGGCAACAATGGCTGACGAAATCACACTCGTCGCAGCAGCCTATATTGTTTTACGAGAAAAATCAAAAAGGAAAAAGCAGAGAATGTGGATTCGACCTTACTTCAATTATTACGATACGATTTTTTTTTGACGATTTTTTTGTAACGATTTTTTTTTAAATCAAGCCGATGTATCGAAATATCGATATTTTTTTTTCGATATATCGAACTCCGATATTGATATATTTTAAAATATCGATATATCGAAAATCCGATAATTTAAAAAATATCAACAGTCCAAAACAACGTGATAACTGCACAGAATATAGCAATTAGTCACGGCACGGCACAGCCGCACTCACAGATAACTTCACGTCGTGTAGAAAAGGATGCACTATATCATAACAATAGAGAGCGACTGAAACAACAATAAAACTGGCTGGGCAACATTGCAGTTAAATCGACAGCTCAGCGATCGTCCAGCAACCTATCAAAACAATATCGGCCATTCGCTGCAATGCCTGCAATATCAAACATGTGTCCGGGACATTGCTGCAATATTGCGTAGTGTGGCTGGAATTGCTCGCAATGTTTCCGGCCACTGTGTTGCAGCCACATATTGCAGGAAAATATAGCCCGTTTAGAAGCACCATTAATGAATTGTTTATATTTAAATTAGCATAAAGTAATGAATACTAGAAGAGAACTAACTGAATATTAAAATTATTTGATATTTTGCTACTAACTGTTATTTTGGGTGGGTATTTTGCTCAAAGTTTATTTAATACGATAATAATTCAAAAGTTTGGTAAATTAGGTAATTTCTTCTGAAATGAATATAAAGATATTTATTATATTTTGAATGTAATGATTTCCATCTGTATACTTACGTAGCTGCACTAAGCCAAGCTTTCGCTTCTTCTGAAAATAATATTATTTATGTTTTTGGAACATTATATGCTTCACTCCGATTCGAACTATTGATTTTATAGCCTAGCCTCCCTCGAGAAAAGGACTAACCAACATAAAAGTTTTCAACTAATGCCAAAGTCTTTCACGATTCAATCAAACAAATAAACTTATAAGTTAAAATGTTGCTCGCAATAACTAGATACTTTCAATTACAAATATGAACGATTTGTTTAGAAAAAGAAAATCTTATCTTTATTGTATTGATTAAGCCTTTGATCAAAGTATTGTATATCTTATTTCATGTTGGATTTATACTATTTCGTTAATTAATAGAAGAGGTAAGAGGCTTAATTATGTTAAATGTAGCACTTAATAATAAAAAAGCTTTAATCAAATAAAAGAAACCCTTTTAATAACAAACAACACATGACGCTCAAAGAAGGCATTTCAAGATTGTTCACTTAAATATTTATTATTCCTTCGTTCCAAGGGGAAAAGCTTTATTTTCTCGTACATTGAATCGAAACAATTGTATTTTTGCTATCAATCTTTAATTTTTTATTTCAATCTCTGAAGCATTTGATATCAATGATGTGAAAGATTGCTTTTTTATATTATTTAATAATGCATGTATCATGTGTGTTAGATGTCTGTTAAAAAATATATTCGCCGTTTTATTTACATTTCAATATTAAGTAATTATATATAGTTATATTTGTGTATTCTACTGTCTATTTCATCGTATAATTTGAGCTTACCTACTTTAAGTACAAACTTGAGTTATTCTGTAAGATCCAAGTTCAAAATGAGTTGTGTTTTATATTTTGGAGTACCGACCCATATGGAAAATTTTGTTTTCATAATTTGAAAAAAATACACCGTCTGGTTAAAATTAATAAGTAAAATTTAATTAATTAATTGACTGTAGGTAGGTACATAAAATTGTCAGTTTAGTCAATTGATTTTCATGAGCCTCAATTTAACCGGATTTTAGAAGTCATAACAAATACATCAAATAATAGGTTCACAGCAATAAAATCCTAAGTTCAGTGTCAAGGCCAGGGCCGGATCTACCCATGGGCTTTATGGGCTGCAGCCCAGGGCCCTGAGGTTAAAAGGGCCCTCTTACAACGATAAAACCAATGGGCGATAATAATTTAAAAAAAATCTGTAGTCGGTTTTCGAAAAAAAAAATGATGAAAATCGCATACCTACCTATAACTTTTGCTAACATGTAAAAGGATGTTATCATGTTGATTTTCAACTTTTAGAAAATTAATCTCAATTACTGAAACTATTTGGTTATTTTATATACAGTGGTGGACGTTTAATTAGAAACAGTAACACAATGAAGTAGTCATCAAGTTTATTTAACATTTGTGTATTAACGTTTTAGAGATAAAGCACTATTTCATATGTAATAGAACACCCGTTTATGTAGTTTTATAAGAAATTGCTTAATTTTAATCAAACATTAGCTTAAATTAATAAAATTAAACAACTTTAAGTGCAGTCTGATTTCCGAGTATTTTCAGTCGGGACAACAAATTAGAAACAGCATGGTTCGAGTGTTCTAAAGTCAAAACCTATTAAAATGTCGTTAATATTTTTTTCTTCTACAAATATTTGCACCATTTTTGTCAAAATGTAAACTTAAGAGTATTTTTCTTGTTGATGGGTCACAACTCTTACTTTTACCCATTTTTATTACAAAGTTAATTAATTTTCAGAAACTTTTAGATATAATGTTTAAAAAATGGTGCAAATATTTGTAGAAGAAAAAAATATTAACGACATTTTAATAGGTTTTGACTTTAGAACACTCGAACCATGCTGATTCTAATTTGTTGTTCAGACTGAAAATACTCGGAAATTAGACTGCAATTAAATTTGTTTAATTTTATTAATTTAAGCTAACATTTGATTAAAATTAAGCAATTTCTTATAAAGCTAGATAAACGGGTGTTCTATTACATATGAAATAATGCTTAATCTCTAATACGTATATATATACAAATTTCAAATGAATTTGATGACTACTTCATTATGTTACGTGTTTCTAATTATACGTCCACCACTGTAGGTACCTTCCTATATAAAATAACCAAATAGTTTCGCGGGGCGCAGCTAGTTTATGTATAGGTATACATAATAATAACTAGCTGCTCCCCGCGAATGTATAGGTATACATAATAATAACTAGCTGCGCCGCGCGATTTCACCCACGTGGCTCAGATCCTGTTAGTCTTAGCCTGATGATAATATTTCCTTCCTCTATAAATGGGCTATCTAACACCGAAATAATTTTTTAAATCGGACCAGTAGTTCCTGAGATTAACGCATTCAAACAAAAATACAAACCTTTTAGCTTTATAATATTAAGTAATAAGTATAGATACTAGTATAGATATATTATATTCATGACTTTATTTCATATTATACATAATATTAGAAAAATATAACTTAAAAAGTAGCGGAGAAATTAGCACTAGATTGTCATCCGACTTAGCCTTTAACCAACGACTTAGCAGTTGGCAACGCGCTTAAAAGTTTCACTTCTAAAATGCACTTTTTACTCTTTTTAGAGGGCTATGTAAATAGGCTTATTTTTAAGCTATGTTTTTTTACCAAACCGTTTCGAAAAAACTTGTTATTTCCCTCTTAATAATAATTGATAATGACATTTTTTTTTCGATAAATTAATATTTATTAGTACTCGTTTATTCAAATACTTTTTTTATTAATACAGATTTATTATAACTATCAACGTCCTATTAAAAATTTATAACATTTGTGATTTTTTAACGAAATGCGTTATTCGGTTATTAAGAAGTGTTTTAACTCTTATGTACGAGCCCGAACGAGTTATGGCCCAGTCATGTAAGGTTAAATTAGGTAAGAATCTCGGAATTCGAGATACCCAGCAGTAAGCTATAATGTGGCATAATTATTGTATCTCACTTGTCGCGAGCACACGAGCACGCTGTGCATTGAATTTTGTCGTGGATGGATTGCTTTGCATGCCGGACAAATCTTCGTGGTTTTTGGCATGTTCAATTATAGGTAATGTATTTTTCTTTTATTGATAAATAAATTTAAAAAAAAAAGTCTGTAAATACTTGTATATTGACACCCTAAAAGTTGTCTCAAAATCTACATATGGTAGGGTGTAAGGAACTATTAAATTTCAAGGTCAAAAAACGGTTGTATGCGCTTTCTATGGAAATATCTCATTTCTTATGGGTTTTTTGCTATTTGTATTTATTATCAATATTGTAGAATATAAAATACTCCACAAATTTTGTTTAAAAAATTTTGTATACGGTGAACCGTTTTCGAGATAGAGGGCGGAGAGCGCGCGGTCACAGTATCACTTCATCGACATTTCAACCGTGTATATTATAAGTTCACTTTGTTTGTCACTTTGTTTGTCCGCTATAGACTCCTGAACTAATAAAACGATTTAAAACCAAATTTGATTATGTTAAAATAACAAAATTGCGAAAGTAAGCATTAAGAAAATATGAACATTTCCAAAAAAAGGCCCCTGGGTAGTTTCAGCCCAGGGCCCCACAAGTTCACGGTCCGGCCCTGGTCAAGGCCATACACGAAATTCAAACCCATATTATTGCATTCGTCACGAAACAAGAGGAAAATGCCTCACATTCCTAATATTTTTTGAAACAATTACGAAATAGCTTACGTGCTATGCGTAATAACAATGACTGTAATGGTATGAAACATTCCATGAAAAACGTTTGGTTGGCAGCTAAGTGTTAAACTAACTGTTTCTGTGATTATAATATTTTTGGAGGATCTGTGATTAAAATTAAAGCGATTTTTGGAGAGGCAATTTGTTGGTAACCAAGATACAAACATTTTTAAGTTCATTAAATCGCGAGTTACGAATCTCGAAGGCACTATTTTATAGATTTTTGAAGTGCTTCTTTATAGCGGCGCGGCGTTGAGAGTAAAATTTCAAGGTTTCGTCATGGCAATTAAGCAACGATTTTCGTATGTTTGAGTCTTGCCAAAGAAATTTCAATTCTGATTGCAGGGGTGATTTGTGATACAGACACGAAAAAAAAGTAAACATAAAATGAAGTAAACATTATTTATCCAAAACATTTTTTTCAACAGACAAGAATGTGTCAAAGCCACATAATACATCCACTCAAAAGAAACATTCCTCTACTCTACAAATACTAAATAAACGCCGCGAAACAATTACAAAAAAGGCAATTCCAACGATGCCAACAAAATTTTACGAATGCAAAATATTCCCCGTTTTAGCAACGCTTTAAATTACCGTATTTTTAAGAGACTTTTACCGATAAAAATAACTGCGTTAAAAACAACCGACTTCAAAAACGGAAAAGTAAGAAATAAAAAAGATTTGATATTATTAATTACTACATATTATTTTTATGTGCTATTTACTAAAAAGGTTTGATGTCGGTGCATGGGCTTAATACTAAGTGCTTAGTGTTTGGCACCGACTTCAAACCTATTTAATAAATAGCACATAAAAATAATATGTAGTAATTAATAATATCAAATCTTTTTTATTTCTTACTTTTCCGTTTTTGAAGTCGGTTGTTTTTAACGCAGTTATTTTTATTTAATACTTTTTAGTGTATTTTTCAACACGAATCAAACGAGCCCAAACTCGATAAAGTTGAGTCAATATATTATTACTGAGTTCCTATGGCCACCTTCCGATTCCATCATCAGATCAGCTCCATGTCATGATAATGTTTCATCGCTATCCAATTTACATTCGTATACAAAATTTCAGCTCAATCGGTTACCGGGAAGTGAATCAAAGTTACTTGCTACATTGAAATTAAGTCATCGAGTATAGACAAAAATGCTCATAAAATAAAAACTACTAGGCCTAGCCGAATAAAATTTTTATGGGACCAATTCGACACCATCCCGCATCGAACAAAAAAAGAATCACGTAAATCGGTTCAGAAACCTCGGAGTAATCGGTGTACATACATAAAAAAAAAAAAAAAAAAAAAAAAATATACCGGCCGAATTGATAACCTCCTCCTTTTTTTTGAAGTCGGTTAAAAAGACAGACAACGTTTTAAGGTTCCCACGGAGACGAAAATTACTTTTGTAAATGTATTCAAGGAAAGTGGAACAAATTCAATGAAGTTTATCGACTGATGACTCCCAAAGCCCTTCTTATCGTACTGGGCTTTTGTTATATGTTTCTTACAATAACAGCTTAGCTACGAAGTAATTTTCGTTCTCTAGGTAAATCTTGAATTATACGTATATAAAGTATTTGTGGTAAATATTTGCGTATTTAGTGTAAAATCATTATATAATCAATCATTTCAAAACGACTAAAATTAGTGAAAAATCAATAAAGACTAAAACGTAAATGGAGATCGAATAATGAAGAGAAAAACTCAACATTCAATTACCAAGCATTATAAATGTGAATGTGAATAACAAGAATATGAAATATCTATAAAAAAACATCACATACAAGTCTTAAATTAGTAGGTAGTATTAATTTGTAGTCTTAAATTGTAGTGTAGTTTTAAAGGAATATTCGTAGCTAAGTTCGTAGCAAAGTATTTGATCGAAATTTTCATTTAGTTAGATACCTACTAACAACAGGCGTGGCGAAATAACAATCCTAAGTAGGAACCGAGAAGTGATTCCATAAGGAATTTCATTTCTCAAGCGCTTTGTCTCTAGACCTACGCAAATTAAGCAAGCCGGTAATTACCAGTAAAAGTTGAAGGTTTACAACACATTTTCGTAAGCATTTTGTTTGTGCTCGATAAGAAAACGTGGTTTACAGAGAAATGGTTTTGCAATTTGTAATGTATACAACGCCACGTGACGTTGATAAGGTTTATGTAAGTATTTCATTGCACCATAAATTGTAATCGGTTTGAAAGAATTATTGAACCCGATTTTGTTGAGTAGAGGAAACGAAAAAGGAAATGACAGAAAATGGCGCCTTTTTATTTTTGGACGGCTAATCGGCCATAGCCCATAGACAAAACATTGTTTTTTTTTAATGCAAGATAGTGAAATAAAGCAAACTTATGTATATCTCTAGACTAGATTTATGTATATCTCTAAACCAAACTATGTATATCTCTAAATACTATCTGAAAATTTATGAATAATATAACTTTTATTCATGTACCTACTTATAAATATTAAAATCTATTTATTCAGATTATTCTTTATTATACCTACATAATATATATACACCTGTTTTTCATATAAATTATATAACTACTTTTTTTGAGTACTGATTTTCACATATTGAAAATACCCTTAAAAGAGCTTACGATTTAGTACCTAAGGCAGTGATATGATTTGCTAATCGCTAACACTTCAAATCAAACTAAACGAAAAGGTTTAATATTATACTGTCACTATAAACACTGACCTTCCGTGAAAGTTCGCTAACTTTCTCGATATGAACGTGATCCAATTCCAATCCTCCCAATTCAGCATAATATTATAATCGAAAATTGCATCTAACTTATAAGTTATCTCACTCAGGTGTGTCTTATTTCCTCTATTATGATAATGATCTATTGCCTATCAATATCACATCATATCATAAAGGACACAGGTACATAGGACAATGTAGTATCTACTATCCTCGATTTTCCTACTCATACACATAAAAGTTAAAAAAATACGTAAACAGTCTTTGTAAAATAATAATACAAAATGAGCGATATTCAGTATTATCTATAACAACAAAAAATCTTGTAAATCTAAAAATAAGCAGTTCAAGTTACACAATAGTTAATTTAGCTTTTGACGACGTATGTTTCACCCGTATTCACAAACGTTACTGTGAGGTCTCATAGTAGGCATGGACGCATAGGGGTAGCAAAATCATTTCACAAACAATACTTAAGTGGTGAAGCGCACTATGCGCTCGATAAACTTAACGCACAGCTAAGCAACTTCGTTAGCTACTTTAGACAACGCATAGTAGACCAAAAACAGGCCACGTGTACAAAACGTGTGAAGTTATATTTTTTTGTCGTCTTAATTTGTTGTTACTTTCGACCTCAAAAGTCAAAATGGATTATAGCAGTGAAGAAGAATTCGTAATTATATTAACGATAGGATATTTGAACGAAGGACAATAATAACAAGAAAAGTGGTACGGGACTTTCAAGATCCTTATTTGATTACTATAGTTCGGAAGAGTTTAGAAAACGTTATAGATTTTCGAAAGATGTTGTTTATAGGTATATATATGGCTGTGAGTTGAAGGAAACAGTCAAGTCCTCCCAAGCTTGCTTTTTTAATTCAATATTTTTTGAATTAGTTCGCTTGTCTGGGTCGGTCTCGTACTAGAGCCACGATTAGTTCCCTTTCCGACGTGGTGAATGGTATTTTCTTTTCTTAGAACTGGAATACAATTATGTACTCATATTGTTTTATACGTCACTCAAAATTTTCGTTTAAGTTTTCCTTAGTTTGCCAGTCAATATGCCATATCGAACCAAGTTAAAATTACATACATAATAGCAAAATAATAACGTTACAATGTTTAAACTTAGGTAATTTGTGAAGATAGTAAAACAAAATTTCTCTGACCACATTGCGTCCGTAACGTTATTTTTTTTATTTCCAGTCACGTGGTGCTGCGACATTTTAAGTGTAGGTAAGCTTATTATATGAAAATTACCACGACAAATCAAATGAACAATATTTCTAAACAAACGGTTTGAATTGATTGTCATTGTCATTTACTCCTGTCAAACTCTACCATGAACTTAGCAATACAAATGGACCAATTACATGTCGCCATTTTACGCAGTGCGTTTGCTTTGCCAAGCATTACTTAAGTTTTTTCTATGAATAGAAAGGCTCGATGAATGGAACGCACTGAGAAGTGTTACCCTTGGCACAGTGTGGATGCTTTACTTATGGAAGTACTGTTTGTGAATACGGGTGTTTGATTTCTCAAAGGGGAAAATCTCACTCGATTTTCTGCTAAGCTTATTCTTTTCTTATGTCAATCGCTCCAAATGGGTTCTATTATTGAAATAGGATGGGATCCACTTGAAATACAAAAACATTTAAGGCCTTTCGTTAAAATGTTTCTTCGCGCTCTTATTTTAATCGATTGACAATATTCTTCATACATTAGAGATACATTTTGTGTTGGTTTCTATATTTTGTTTCTTCAATATTATATTATCGATTTAATACAAAGGGCACAGTAATTATAATTTTACGTAAGGCAATGTACCTAAAGAATAAGAACATAACCACCGATATTGAATTAACATCGATTAACATCATTCATTTTATTTGAATCACATAATATTCAGTAAAACAAAAACAAATAAGAAGTTTACAAATTGACATTTTAATTTGTTTTCCGAATCTCGTACATGTGATTCATGGAGTAAATATTTGTCGAAGGTTCGGGTGTATTCGATTTTTGGTATTATTTACATGGGATGTGTTTGTAAGGGGTCTGCTGGAGGAAACATGTGATCTAATTTACATAAATAAGTTTGTCGTTCTGAGTTCTTCTGATCAATAAGTTGACATTCGTTGGAGAGATGTTTGAGCTAATAACGTGACGTAAAAGCGCTTCTCCAGGAAGTAGTTAAATAAATGTTTGACTTTGTACACTGAGCTAACGTGAATTAGATACGACGTAACTGGTAAAGTACATACCTATTATTTGTTGTAATTAGTGATGTTGGCCGTTGGGTGTTCGATACATTAGAAAAATATCGTGTGATAAGAAAAGTTATTAAGCTATTGCATAGCTTCTATCGCGGGCCTTGAGCGCGGGGACCGAATCGAGAAATAACGTAACGAAAAAACCTCACGCTCCCCACTCCGACGGACGGAGGTGTGGCTTGAAGGCATAGCATGCAATAGCTTTACCGCGGCATTCCCCGAGTTCCACACGTTGTTTTTTATTAGAAAAAACCTATGAATAAAATTTTACGTAGATGTAGAAATATAAATAGATGAGCATTAGTGAAGCTGTTAACGAAAGTAGTAATACATAGATCCAGAGGCGACACAACGTCTTCAGTCAGATATAAGTCGAGCCACTTCGACTGGACGAACCTTGTATAGGTTAGTTTGAAATAGAGGGTTTATGTGATATTTTTTAAGACTGAATTTATTGAGGGATTCTGTGCATAGGTAATAATATAAGTGAATAGGTTTAAATCATGATCACTATGTTTTATAATTTCCAAGTTGTTGTTTTTTTATTTATACACTCTATGCATATATTTTCCAGGAAAATTATTCTATTCTTTACGAAGCTTTTGATAAAATTTAGCTCGTATATAAAATATTGATGATGAATAAACTGGAAAACGTTTAAACCCATTTCGAAAATCACATTTTCCTACAATTCATAGTTGGTTGTATTTTTATAGTTGTGTCTGTATGTAGTACTAATCAGTTTTTATTAATTTATTTTTTAAATAACAAAGCCTCGCAAATAACATTAATCTGTGTTACATTAGCAAAGGACAACTTGTAACGAACAAAATCTCCGATGAGCTGAAAGTACCTATATATCCGAAGTCGAATCATTTCTTTTTCGTTGACATTTAATGGATTTCAGAACAAGCGAAAAATAAAAGGAATTCTTTTCGATTCTTCAACTAATCTTTATTTCTAGCGAGTCAGATTGAATAGGAAAAGATATTTTTAAATTGAAAGCAGTGTGTATTTTATTTATGTTCTTTCGAATAAAGAAGGAACTTTATATTATAAGTCGTATACAAAATAACAATGTACGCACATATTTAAATATTTATATTAATGACAAAGATTACAATACGATTTTAATTTTATACTGGCTCTACAGGAATACTAGAGATAATAAATGACTAATAAATTGAAATTGTTCAATGTTCCCTTTCAAATGAACTTAAATCCTGTTTGTATGAATAATGTATGAGTATCCAATAACATTTTAACAAATAAATTATAAATTATTATTCATAACAATATGTACTACAATTTTCGTAGTTACAAACTGAAGCTATACAAATGTTGAGGCACGTGTATAAAATTAATAAATGTTACGTATGAAAAGAGTTCATTCAATATTCATGTTGATTGCATAAAAAGTTTCGAGCGAGCTTTTCAATATCAAATGCTTCTGCAAAAGGTTTAGAGTAATACGGATGTATTGAAGTTACAATACTCAGCTTGAGTATTCGTGCGAAAACATTCCGACTCCAGCATTTTCGATTTATTTATTGCCTTTCAAAAGCATTCTAAGAACAAAGAACTATTGTGATTTAATTCGAACATTAATTTTCTTTACAAGCATTGTAGTCAAATCTTTTGTTTAAACATCACTGAGCTTTGAATTAAGAAAATCTTATGCGTTTTTTGATGAATACTATCTGAAAGAACATTGAGGTATTTATTTATATTTATTTATTACTACGTACGTGTACAGTATCTCAATGTGAAAGAATTAGATTGATTTATTTGCAATGTCAGCCATAATTTATAGCTATAGTTCTTTAATTTTTGAGGACCATTAAATGTAAGAAATAACTTTAATAACTTTAATAAAAAAAAATACGATACATACTTATATGTTGGTATACGTACTTGTTACTTAACATTACGTATTTTCAAAAATCACGAACACAAATGTCACAAGACAGGAAAAAACAAAATATAATGAGAAAATGTATTTAGTAAACAATGGGTGGGTAACAAAGAGCAGCCTGTGGCTTCGGCGTGACGTCAGCGAGCGCTATGACGTCAGAGCCTGCGTTCATGTGGGTCAATAGAACGCTAGCCCGGGTAACACCCTGCAGCTGAAAACAGGTCATAACTTTAAAAATATTCTCTTTATCAATGCGACCTCTTTCGCGTGGTCGGATTATAGCCCTTATAAAGACATTTTTATGAATGTTAATGATTTAAATAAGTATTACCGGTTAACGTCACTCGTTTTCAATTTCATTTTAATTATTATAATCAGGCATTTAGTTTGCAGTGCTATTTTGTTATTGAGTTCAGGCTTCAGATGAATTTATTCTTACACGTGTGTTTCAAATGACTTGTTTTTCAACCTTTATGATTTACTTATTTATAGCGTTTTAACATAATTTACGATTCTTTAAAGATGGAAATAAGAAAGTAAGTAACGTTGTTAATTAGTGGGTTGATCTGGCTATTGTAAGAGGAATTAACCATAGGTATACCTCTATAAAAATAATTATATTTGAAAGTCATTTTGAAGACTGTGAGTGAATTAAAACAAAATCGGAGTACCTCAATGCCTTGTTAAATTTAAAAAGCGTTCAGTAGGTACCTAAATAGCGTTTTTACGTAACTTGTAAAATAAAATGAATTCACAATGAAACAGTGTGTGGGGTCGTTAAAGTCAACATTAAATCAACTCTTAACATGGAAATTAAATGTAGCGTAATGCTTTTATATGATTACAAAAATTAATCGTGGAAATGGAAATTTATGTTATGACAGGCATCATGAGTAGGCGTATATCAATTGTGGAGGGAACGCAATGAATAAAAAATAAGAAAACGTATTTCTTACGGAAAATATATATCAGATGTGAATTAATTCCCTGTCTTGTACTGTGTAGACTGAAAGGAGGGAATTATTTCTGTCAGGCTACATTCTGAATGACAGCTGGAAGGTCAGTGAACTTGGAGCGCGGTATTAAAATTTTAAAGATAGAAAATAAATTATGAGCAAAAAAAAATGTTTATGGTTTTGTTTTATGTTTTTTGTTAGTTCATTATTGTTATCTTTTCATTAACACTACAGCGCACGCGCCCTTTTTTTTTACATGGTTGCTCGCGTGCTCTACCATAGTAGAAAACTGTATTTGAAATATTAAAAAAATGGGTGGTCCTGAAATGATAATAGGTACTCAGTAATATTAAACTTTTAATTATTGTAACAAATAATTATAGAAAAAAATAAAATTATAATAGCATATAATTCAAATTAGGATCAAATTATGAGACCAAGAAAATAATCAACATTTTTGGCAAGTTGGAGATCAGCTCAAAAAAAAAGAACTTCTAATAAGCGATGACCGACTTATTGGCCATCATCCCGACATTCAATACAGACCACAACTTGGTGATCAGGACAAATCCATCTGGCACATCGCTTACACCATTTTTTTGTGGACCGATTTCGAGCTCATCATTGAGATTACGCCGACCCGAACGTGAGACTTCAATGCCGAGCAAAAATCCAATAAATGCCTTCATTTCAACCAAATCAGTTCTCTTTGCATCTCTTTCTCTCTGGTATCGGTTCTGTATTTTATCAATGTAAATATTCGTGCAATTAACTAGGATTTCGAAAATATTTTCATCAAAAAATAGTTCAAAACAAGATAACGGTGTTTCAGCGTTTCTTGCGGCACCTTTTGGCCCTGGAGGTCTGAATCGGATGTTTTGAGATCTTGCCCGGGTTACTGAAGGACATGTTTTACTCCAGCGTGTTCCACATAAAAGTCATCACGTGTATTGTTTTGGACAAGTTCAGAAAGAGGCGTGTCATCTTCATGCATGCAGATGCATGATTTTCACTTACAGCTTCCTGCATCTGATTCCTATCTTCCTGTTCCATTGGTTGTACATATACTTCCCCATCGTCCGAGTCACTTTGGATCACTTCCATGTCCTCTAATTCTTCGTTCAGCCATTGGGTCTCGCGCGCTTCCAATACGGGGTCCATTTTTTCGCTAAAGCAAAGAAATATTAATTATTAAATACATCATGACACACGAAATAGTAATGCAACTGTACATAGTTAAATTTGAAAATTTAAATCATCCTATGTCCATTGATAATAATTTAAAAAACCCAAAAAAGAAAGTTTTACTTACCTTCAGTTTTGTTACACCAATACTCGCATGTACTACTATAGTAGAAGCCGAACTTTGACACGTCATAACAGGAACATACGCGTACGTTGCAAGTATGTGCCATACTAATCCGTTAGGCAATTTTGTCGACTTAGCTTATCTGGGAGCCGGGGGGGTTAGGTGTAAGAATGAATGAATGGCGGTAAAATAAGTAAGTGCGTTCTACTATAGTAGAACGCGCGTGCAATGTAGTGTTAAGTACTTACTGAATATTTGCATAAATGTGTTCATCTACGTTACTTCCGTAGTAGCTCTAGAAATTGTTTTTATATAATTTTATCTTTTATAAAAAGCCGGTATAATCCTATTAGCAAGGTTAATTTTATGAGAAACATGGCGTGCATTTTTGCACTCAGGACGTACATACAAATTGAGTTAGGATTTACTGCGCCGGCATCATATGTGAACTTAATGAGATTTCTTCTTTAGCATAAAACATGTGTTTTAGTTAAGCATTACTTTATTTAGGTAAAATAAATACTATCTGTACAATATAACAACTAGGTATCTGTTGTTTTTCACATATAGTAGCCACGGTTGTTTCAACTTTCAAGTTTCAAGGAACTCTTTTTTATTTATTTTATTTTAATTCTTCTTGAATTTAACTTGAATATTTTTTAGTGAAAAATTACAGAAAATGTATATGTCACATTGAAAAACTTTTTCGTTTCTTGAATATAAATAAATAGTAAATAAAGTAAATAGTTCTGGCCTCCAGATTTCACAACACAGCTGCACAATTTATTAAAGAAAAAAAAAAAGAAATTGATACGCCTAAAATTTGCTACATATATATATATATATTTTATTTAGGTTATCCTTTCACTTTTCTTCTTACAAAATTATCATGTATGCATAAACTCTTTGGAAAATTCCCAAGAGTAGGTATATTTCTTAGGCGTATTCTAGAAATATCAAGTCTCCCTAAAATGTTTCAATAGATAAAACACAGAGATAAAATATTTTCATATTTGAACCTTCTTCGTTCCATTTGCAAAAGTGTCAAAGACACATTCAAAGGAAACTTTTCCTAATATGACGAGGAGAGGACAATATTACATCTTTTATTCCTATTTTTGATATAGATCCTGTTTCTGGAGATATTTATTATTTAATACTATCACGAAATAACCGAATGTATTAAAAAATAAAACTATATAACTTCAAAATTCAATAAAATTATATAAAGTGCCATGCGAACTTTTCTCTATAAATGCTCATAAAGTTTTGTTAACTTTATAATACATGCATTTATACAGGGTCAGGCATGAAAACGTAAAAATATCTGCATTCTTTCACAACTTAAATACTTATTAACTTGATAGTTAATAAGTATTTTAATGTTCGATAACCGTCATGCATCATTTTTATATGTCATCATTATCATTTATTTCCTATATAAAGATACAGTATACAGCCTACTTTATGAGCTTCAGGCAAGAGTGGATAAGCAATTTTTGCAAGGTCTTCTGACATTAAACCCTCGACATTTTGATCGAATTACGATTGCGATTTGATGAGCCATTATTTATAAATGTTAGAGCAGTGCATACTTGCAAAGCCTATATGGCTAGGTGTTCAAACCAAGCTTTATTTATTTATTTATGCCTTATTGTACCAGGGCAAACAAACTTGGACTATAATTTTATACAATAATAACACACGGGCACATATGCACGAAAAGGCGGCCTTATTGCTCAAGAGCAATCTCTTCCAGGCAACCCTGATTTATCTGTGTACTAAGTAATAAAAGTACGCGATTTCTTGCATCAAGAGCTATAAAGCTCTGATTACTATTGCGTTTTAATCCGAGTTAAACGTTTGACCTTACAGTGTAGAGGTAATTACGGGCAAGTTTACCGGGCGATTGTAGACACATCGTTTATCTTGTCCGAGTTGCCAGGTGTTTACTAGGTTAGAGACGGGAAATTAATGCTCTCTTAGATCGAGTGCGACTTTTATAGCTCAAACAAATAGTGTGTTTTAAATACGTGTCTCTTGGGCGATATGTTCCGAAATACATGCATTTGTGTACAGTTTTATTGCTGGGGTTGCCATTGTAAAAAAGTAGAATAAAAAACATTAAAAGCGAATAGAATCAGCCTACGCTTTAGCTACAGCTTACATCAGCTTACAACAGCCGTTGCCGTTCAATTAAGAGTTATTTCAAATATTAACATACTTAAATGTTAATAATAATAATATATTCTCTCGTGATAAAAAAGGAACTATTATAAATGTTTAACAAGAACAAGTTCATTACATTGTCATATTTTCCTAAGTCTGAGATTTTGAATTTTGTGTATTATAGCATTTATAGCATAAAAAGATGTACTTATACAAAATAGTTATATGTAGTATGTTTGTCTTTTTCGTTGTAACTAATAGTTACTAAAGAAAACATAACAATTCCTACAATAATTGTGCTTATAATAGCAAAATAATTTATTGTTAGTTATAAAAGTCTGGAGAAATACGAGGTGTAATTGTTACTAATATATAATGGGCTACATAAATAGGTACCTAGTACCTATTTTAAAACAACGGCAATGCTGTAATTTGCCATTCAGAATTCAAATAGAAACTTGAAAAGATTGGGTATTTAAAAAGCTCTTACAGGGACAGATTATTATTATAATATCTATACAAAAAGCTTTTCGTAAGATTTCTCCGAAATCCACATTTGTGATATTTAATTAGCTTCAAAGTGAAATAGACATTCTAAACATACCCTCGTTCACATCCATACTAATATAATAAATACGAAAGTAACTCTGTCTGTCTGTCTGTTACTCAATCACGCCTAAACTACTGAACCAATTTCCATGAAATTTGGTATGGAGATATTTTGATACCCGAGAAAGGACATAGGCTACTTTTTATTGCGAAATATGTACCACGGGCGAAGTCGGGGCGACCACTAGTAGGCATTTTACCTAAACATACCGTTCACATAAAAAAGGTTTTCAACTTCAACAATATTTTTGTCTGATCTTTCTCAGAAGGATAAAAAACTATAAATATTAAAACGATGTTCAAGATAAGGTTGCGTCGTGTATTATAAACATGATTTACGTTTTTAATGTAAACTGCCTCTAAAAATGGTTTCATACTCCCTTTTCTAGATAATTTAAATTTGAGATTACTCGAGCTTTAGGTGAATTTAATGTACGAGCATTTTCTTATTCAAATGTTATTACTCCGCGGGTATTCTCAGCCTAAGTAATGTGCCTTTAATAAATATTCACGCTTTATTATAGAGAAAATGTAATTTTCAAGTATTTTGCTATTGTTATGTCCCGGTGTTGTATTTTGTTATATTTAACAATATTTAAGTGACCTGTTTAAATATATAGAATTAACAAGCATTAAGGGTATAACCACGTATTAGTATAGTATCTTTTACATCATCTGTGGTATAACCCACTTAAGTAGATTAGGAATATCGATATCGATCATCGCAAAAAAGTTTTACAAAAACGGTTCATCCGTAACAGTACAATTGGTTATTTTATACGCAACTTCAGTATATAAAAATATATTTTAAAGCTTTTATTTGATACGAATTTTTTGTGTCCAAGGGGAGGAACAAATTGTGTAGCGTTGGTTGCAAAAACATAAAAAATGTCAGCTT
This sequence comes from Colias croceus, assembly GCF_905220415.1. Taxonomy (NCBI): domain Eukaryota; kingdom Metazoa; phylum Arthropoda; class Insecta; order Lepidoptera; family Pieridae; genus Colias; species Colias croceus. The sequence continues at coordinate 4,255,307 of NC_059540.1, read as the reverse complement.
TAGCTGCATGTATATTGGGTTTCATGAAAAAGATTTTTAAAAAGCAACGATCCGTATTTCCTGTTAGCTCAGCTTTGAATTTTGTATACGTTTGGACATAATACTCAAAAAATACTCTAAAACATAAACGTTTTTAAATAGGTAAAATTGAAGAAGTATTAAATAAGTAAAATGACAGAAATTTTATTTATAAAACAGTTGTTGAAGTTGAAGAAAATGTTGTAGGTACATAGTTGTTAATGTTAAAATTTTGGCAACCCTTATTTTTAGCATGGAATTAACTCATATTGATAATTTTAAAGAATACAAAATAGCTGCAAGTAAAAGCTTTAAAACATCTTAATAATATCAGCAGCTGTCTTATACCTCTTTTGAATATGAAAGTAAATGAAAATATTCCAGAAAAGTCTAAAAAATCAACTGTTTATAAGGCCAATATTATCATGATTTCTCTGCTAAACATTTCTATGCCAAATATTCACAAAAAGACGTATCAAGGACGCTATAAACTTCGCAGACACCTAAATCATAATAAGCTAATATTATGTTAAACTAACACCAAGTTCGCTTAAACTAAATGAATTTTCTATGATATAACAATAATTAAATCCACAGTTCTTATTTTTCTTTAGAATTTTAACGTTGGAAATAACTAGTTATTAGAAATACCTTCTAAATTAAAACCTTTAGGTTTTAAACTTAAACTTTAGGTTTAAGGTAAACCATTTAAGTTGGTACCTACGTGTTATTTTAGCCTCTAAAACTACTTAATTGATTTCAAATTAGAAAACACTAATTGGTATGATAACTGAAAAAAATTATAAAAAGTGATAGAATATAGACTTTTAATGACTGTACATAATGTAGCTCACAGATGTATCTATATTAATTAAGTTATTTATGTAATTACTAAACATAACGCAACACACATTATGTTTATTTAGTAATATCAGTTCTAATACCTATGAGATCAAAGCAATAATTAAAAAAAAAAGGTTATACATCGCCAAGGGTCTTCTAAATCATTTTATATATTATTATTGTACACAATTTAAATCTACTTATTAGTTTAGGATAATAAAACCTCTATATAAATACAGTTACAATATGAAAAATACCTATAGAGAGCGTAGCATGCAAGTACAATACAAGAATAATATTATATTGTATAACCACTGTATTTATTTTATTTGGTAGAATAATAGTATTTTTTCCATAGGGATTCAGCGAGCCGGTAATATTAATCTAAATATTATTATAAAGGCCTTTAGCATCTGCATATCGTAGTCTTTCTATTATATTACAATTGTATCCATATGCACATTCAAACTTAAATTCCAATATTGTTCATTTAGATATAATTTAATAAATTAGAATGTTTTCGAGTTTCGGAATACATCGGTGAAATGATTTCTAAACATCAATAAATATATTGGTCTCTTCAGCTAGAAAAGAAATCCTAGAAATTTCTTCTGCACTTCTAAGAAGGAAATCTTAGTTTAAATTCAATCTACGTTCACTGTAACAGTGATGCAGGGCCGAGAGTTACTGTGGTCTGTGTAACTCAGTCAGGATTATTGGATTATCATTCTTAGCGTTATTACTTCCAAGGATAGACAGATCTGAAGTTAAGCCATATTCTGCTTTGAGAAAATCCATATGGATTTAGGGCGTGGATGCCGCGGATGGTTACGATTCCGTGGCTTTAAACTTTTGCATCATTGTTTGGCTTTGGCTGTAGTAATTGTTTTGTACTTGACTTTAAAAGATGATTGATGCGCTTGACAATAATTGTCTTCCTAACATACCATTTATCATAAATACAGAAAAACAATTACCTTTCTAATAATGGAATATCAATATAAAATTGTAATTAAAATATACCTCTCGTTCATTATTTAATTCAAATTGCCTTACTTTATTTCATAATTGAATTATCTTCCACTTTCATTTTTACAATTACAATACTTTATCGTTCAGAAAATACAGTAAAACGAATAGCAAATTGAATAAATGTAAATTGATACAAAAGAAAGAAAATCGGGTTATAGGTGTTTCAGCGAAGAGTTCTGTAACGAAATAATAAAATATGCTAAAAGATAGAACATAGTTGCCTATCAAACAAGTTTGAGATTGTTCTTCGTTCGACGTAATGTAACTGTTATTGCGAAAGTTGGCTCTATCCGATTGGAGACAGTGGCTTCATATTGTTGGGAGAACACTTCAAAAATATCGCCTTTTTAATACATTTCAGGAAAATACGTGCTTTCGTAAGTTTCTTTTGTGTGTATATAATTACACCACATTACAAAATTATACTAAATAGTTAATAATATCTGCATTGAGTGTAATAAATTTTAGATAAAATAACAACACACATTTAATAAGTAAAGTTTAATGTCTATAAAAAAAGTACCTAAAGGTTAATGAATAATTATTTTTAGGTAATGCAAATTTACAATGTCGCAACATCTATCTAATTATCTTATCATTAATCAGGCATCGCGTTGCTAGATTTAGGAATATTCTTTTTACTTCTAGTAACTCGATTATAAATGCTTTAACGAATATTGGTAGCAGCATCTTGCCATTTTATGCCCGGCTTCTGCGTTAATATTAAGATTTCTAAATTGACACTTTTTTTGTATTATTTCAATAACTGTGTAATGTAATGTAACTCTTGTATTTTTATTTTTGCCTCACGGATCTTAGTTGTCCATTAATGTACATAACAACTCAATAAAGGATTTTTTTTTTATAATCATCATCTATCTACCTTATCTCGGATAGAGAATTATAGAGGTTAAAATACTTTTGGAATTTTTTGTGAAAAAAAAATGTAAGAAACTTTCCTAATAATTTTACTGTTATATTTACAGCAAATTCTTTTAATGTTCACAGCAAATTATTTATAAAGACCAGTATGTTTGAGATAGAATTCTAAATATTTCCCTGTATGTGTGCTTTAAATATGAATGTGGGTCGGAAGTGCCTTTGATGTGTCTTCATATGAAAAGGTGCTTGAAATGTCAAATGCCTTTAGCGACGTGGTAAAGACTTTTTAATGAATTATCTTTACGATTCCTTTACGTGTTCATAACCTTATTTATCGCATAGAAAATTAAAACAGTAATACGGTTTGGGAATAATGATGAAGAGTTTAAAAGAGCTAAATAATATTTAGGATAAATTAAGGGATAAATAGAGATTAAATTGCTCACCTTAACTAAAATAATATTCTTAATAATTATTGCGTATCAAGTAGCGAATACGGTAATGAGTTCGAATACGGTTATACACTATTATAAGACCAGTCCAGCAAAAACATCAAACGTAAATATATTTTTGAATATCTATGCCGCAAAATAGAGAGAGATATTTATTTAGTCTATAACTAGCGGTCCGCCCCGGCTTCGCCCGTGGTACATATTTACGTTTTCTCACCATAAGAACCATCCTCATACTTCAAGGAATATAATAAAAAAAATAATTATCGAAATCGGCCCACCCGTTCACGCGTGATGCCGTGCGACCAAGGAAAACGGTTTTCATTTTATATTTATTTATTTTAGAATTTATTTATTTTTATATATAGATATAAGATATAATATTTCGTAACACAAATCAAAAAGTTGTCTACGTTATAAACTCGTATACGGTGACTTAACTCCCTTTGTGACATGTAATTAAATTTTACAGATGAATTATTTCAACAGCAATTTAAACTCGGGCTATATCGAACTTTTCCGTCACAGATGTTATTTATCGTCCCACAGTTTTACAGTACCGCAATCCTTATTTAGAGTCGTCTGTCGGATCAGAGATAACTTTCTTGATTCCTTACTTATTATCAATTTTATCAAGCCATGTTTGTATTTAATACGATCTAATAAGATCCTATTAAAAATAAATAAAATAAAAATTGCATCAAAGGAAAAATGTGCAACATGCTAACACAACTTCTAATTATCGCCTGTAATTTGTTGACTTTACTATTTTCCTAACGATTTTCGCATTGTGACTAGATAATCTGCCAAACACGTTAACAATCTCTAATTGGAAGAACAATTGATTATTATAGACTATTCTTAATTAGAAAACAGAAACATAAGCGTCTTGTTACTGAAAAATTGGTATAAAAATAACATTATTATATAAATAAAGTCTAGACATGATTCTTAATAAGTACATTTAATTGAATATTTTATGATACACTTCAATCAAGTTTTGGGCATTGTCGGCGCAAGTGAATACTAAATGCTCGAGAATAATATTCAACTTCTTTTACGACTACATTTGTGACGTCTATAAAAATTCTTGATAATGAAGGAGACGTGGAGAGGGTAGGTCAAGTGCTTTTCTTTATATTACTAGATAAATATGATTTTTAGACGGGTGGAACATATCCCAGAGGTAGCACAATTAAATGCTGTAATGAAAAGGTACAGATTAAAACTATTAAAATGTTTACCTGTGCTCACCCCGCTTCCTTCTGAGTAGTTTTTAAATTTTTTGACAAATCCAACAAAATAACTAAAATCCTATCTATCATTTGTTCTTGGTTTTGATCAATGTATAATAAGTTATGCGACTTTTTATATTAATAATTGTTCCCGCTTTAGGCTTGGGAACTGGAATTTCTTTAGGGAAACTCAATATTCCTTTTAAAAACAATTTATTTTCGAGACCGACACACCTTTGTACAAAGATTTTTAGATAAGTGGCAAAAATACATTCTACCCGGCCAATAAATAATAAATAAATAATGACAATCTATGTTGTTGAAGCGCATGATTGCTATAATAAGTTTAACAGGCGTAGACATAATCCTCCCCCCGGTGAAAAGCGTAGGTTTTCAAGCTTGAAGGTCTTCAGAAGTGGGCAGAGGACACAGTCGAACCAAAGGTCTTCGAACGCAGCCTCTTGTAGTTTCGACGTCCGCAACTCGACAAACGCCGTCAGTTCCATGGAATAATCGTACAATACAATACGACCCATGCGCCAACAAAGTGGTGGAGAATTATCCTCTTGAAGCAGTACGAGGTCTCCAATGTTTATTTTTGATTTGTCAACCTTCCATTTTGTTCGTAGTTGCATTTCTGATATGTACTCTTTCTGCCATCTCTTCCAGAAGTGTTGGCGGATTTGTTCAAGTCTGCCATATCTATCCAGGGAGCTCTCTTTAGCGTCATCCAATGAAGGAGCCGGTAGTGCATTCAATGGTCTTCCAATTAAAAAGTGCCCTGGGGACAAGGATAGGAAGTCATTCGGGGAAGATGACATGGGACATAGAGGACGGCTATTGAGAATAGCCTCGACTTGAGCCTACAATGTCGAAAGCTCTTCAAACGTAAGATGGGTATTGCCCATGACTCGCTTTATATGATGTTTAGCGGACTTAACCCCGGCCTCCCATATTCCACCAAAGTGAGGAGCGTAAGCGGGGATAAAAGAAAATTTTATTCCCTCCTGAGCAGCAAACTCAGACAGAGGTTCTTGATTAGCCTTTAGAAAACTATTTAATTCTTTCGCGGCAGCAATAAAATTTTTACCGTTGTCGGAAAACATTTCGGTTGGCTTTCCACGGCGTGCCACAAATCTGCGAAGTGTCATAATATAAGCGTCTTTTGTCAAATCAGATACGACCTCTAAGTGAATGCATTTGAAGCGCAAACACACAAACAGACATAAGTAGCACTTAACTACTCTAGCACCGCGTCCTTTACGATTTAGAATGAAGAAAGGGCCCGCATAGTCTACTCCAACAGACTTGAAGGGAAAGTCAACGTTGACGCGATTTGCAGGTAAGTCAGCCATTTTTGGATTATAGGTCTGACCACGAAGACGTGTGCAGGTAACGTTTTTGACAACGCGCCTAGCTAGTTTTCTGCCATTGACAGGCCAAACAGACTCGCGGATAATCGACAACAGAAGTTGCGGTCCTGCATGCAGAGATCGAACGTGTTCGCGTTCAAATAGAAGCTTCGTCACATGATGAGTTGAATTTAGAAGAATGGGATGCTTCTTTTCAAATTTATATTCAGATGAACTGAGCCTGCCACCGACTCTTATAAGATTCGCCTGATGATCAAAAAATGGAGATAACGATAAAATATTTGACTTTGGGCTTAAAGGTTTACTATTTGACAACTTATCAAATTCAGAAGTAAAAGTTTGTTTTTGAGAAAGCATGCAAATAAAATTAAAAGAATTATTTAATTCGTCAATTGATAAAATGCCGGTAAGTTTATTATTTTTATTTTGTTTTTTAGAGTTGTGTAAAAATCGTAAAATGTAACTAAAAGTTCTTTGAAGTTTTGTAAATTTAGAATATTTTTTAAAATCAAAATTAATTTCAGATTCGACGGCTGTATGGACCTTTACTTCAGGTAAGTCTTCTTCGACACAGGTTCATCCCACTCAACCCTTGAGCCACAATTTTTGGAGCAAAATCTTTGGTTGAATAATGCACGGGCTCAAAAGACCTAAGGGATCGAAGATTCGAAATGAACTTGAGAGGATAAGTGTCTTTGTGATTTTGTCACTATGAAGTGGAATTTCGATGGGAAAATTTAAAACATCCTTCGATGGATCCCAACAAAGTCCGAGAGTGCTCGACGACTCACTAATTGTCAAATGTTCTGTATTAATTTCGTGTAAATTTTGGAACAAGTTTTTTGAATTAGTTTTATACTTTCGTAGAGGAAAACAAGCTGAATTTAGAGCGTTGAAACTGAATTTTGAATGTATTTAAGTTGATCTTCATCATCACAGCCGGTGATTAGATCATCGACATAAAAGTCGTGCTGAATGATATTTTGATTATTTCGTCCCCACATTCCTGTCCAACCTGCCAAAGACATCTCGTGCTCAAGTAACTGGCACTTGCGGTACCGTAAGTGACAGTACTCAGTCGCAGAGTTTTGATAGGCTGAGACTCATCTTCTCTCCATAATATGAGCTGCAAATTTTGACCTGAACTCTCAATTTGAACCTGACGGTACATTTTGGCGATGTCACCTGTCAAAATGAATTTATGTTGCCGAGCTCTCACTAAAATGGAGAAAAGAGAGTCTTGAACATTTGGGCCTACCATGAGGATGTCATTGACAGAGAAGCCAGAGGTTGTGGGGGCTGAGCCATCGAACACTACTCGGAGTTTGGTAGATTCACTATTTTCCTTTATGACAGCATGGTGACACAAAAAATATGATGGATTTGGAATAGGAGTAGGTGATTCAGATAGATGGCCCATATCAGCGTATTCACGAATGAATTCAACGTATTTCCTTTTTAGTTCTTTATTTCGTCTAAATCTTTTCTCAAGATTTAGGAATCGTTTTTTAGTTTGAGAGTATGAATCGCCGAGGCAGTCAGGTGAGTCCTTTAGGGGTAACTTCACACAGAATCTGCCACTTTCTAAGCGAGTGGTGGTGGTGTTTAGAAAGTGTTTTTCGCATGCAATGTCATTTTGACTTCGAACAGTTTTTTGGGGTAGCTCTTCAAGCTCCCAGAATTTTGTGAGCATTTTGTGAATTTCGTCAGAAGTGGGGTTTGCAATTCTGGCATGATTGCAATGAATAGTTTCCTTACTAAAATAATTGTTGATTGGGCCAGCTATTATCCAGCCGAATTTAGAATTTTGCAATTTAGGATTATTAGGACCTAAAGAAAGCTGTTCGCTGTTTAGAATGTCCCAGAAGATATCTGCTCCAATCAAAACTTCAATCGGAGCTGGCTTGTAGAACTCAGGGTCCGCCAAAGTAAGAGAATTAGGTATTTTGAGAGCTTTAATATCAACTGGGGTCTTAGGTAAGCGGCCCGTCAATTCGTTGAGAACAAGACATGAAAGGGTAACGCTGTAGTTGCTATTTAGAGATTTTATTTGAGTGAGACAGCTTTCGTACACTGTATTAGAAGAATTATTGCCAATCCCAATGACAGTTATTGCCTGCAATGGGCAAGTTCTTAGTGACATTCTCCGTTGCAGGGATTTAGTGATAAATGAAGACTGGCTGCCACAATCCAAGAGAGCGCGAACCTTTTCTACTTGCTTATTAATAGGATTGAAAACTTCTATCAATGCTGTAGATAGGAGAACATGCTTGGACATTTGTCTAGAAAAGGCTGCTACAGATTTGTTTGGTTCAACTTGCTCATCTGTGCTGAAGTTGGCAGTGACGTCATCATTAGAACTATGGAGGAGAGTGTTGTGTTTTTACTGGCATTGTCGACATGAACCCATGCGGCAGTCACTGACAGGATGCCCTTGTCTGAGGCAATTTAGACATAATTTATATTTATTAACATACGACAGCCTATCTTGAATGTTTTTAGACTTAAATGTAGGACAGTCATAAATTCTGTGATTTCCGTTACAAATTATGCAAAGATAAACATTTAATTGATTTTGATTAGATGTAGAAAATGAATTAGTAATTTTCTTTTTATCAGACTGATTATTTTTTTGTGAATTTAGTTGTGAGAGACGTGGCGTGAATTGTAATTTGGAATTATTTTGTGATTCATTATAAGTGCCAACCTTATTACGATTTAAAGATTCTAACACATCTGCACGGTTGATTAAAAATCTTTGAAATTGTTGCAAAGTTGGAATGTCATCAATAGTATTTCGATACTCTTCCCATTTAACCAAAGTACTTTTGTCCAATTTAGATGATAAAATAAATATTATAAGTACATCCCAATAGTCAGTAGGCTGACCCAGGCTAGACAAGGCGCGAAGATTTTTTGTAACATGATCGACTAAAAAACGTAATGACTTGTCGGACTCACGAGTTAAAGATTGAATATTAAGTAAAGAATCTAAGTGATGATCAACAAGAAGTCTTTTGTTATTATACCTGTCGCAAAGTAGCGTCCAGGCTGCCTGGTAGTTTGCTGTTGACACTTCGAGATTAGAGACAATCCGTGCCGCATCACCCTCAAGGTAAGAAAGTAAATAATGAAATTTATGTATATCAGTAATATTTTTGTTTTTATGAACTAAATTTGAAAATGTGTCGCGGAACTCTAGCCAACGCAAATATGAACCATTAAACTTTGAGATCTCGATTCGTGGTAATCTAATATTTGAGTCTTGATGGAAAGAGTCTTCATTGCCCATCGATTTCCTACGATTTTCGTTGTCATTAAATAAATTATCATATTTTTTAATCATTATTTTAGCAGAAGCAATACTTTGGACGAAATCGTTCTCAATGTCGTCTCTTTCATCAATCTCGGAATCAAGATTTTCAGAATTTAGAACCTCAATCTCAGTCTGCAACACATCAAACTTTGTTGACAATGCTTCGAATTTGCTAAGTTTCAATTTAAATTCAGCCATTAATACTTCATCCATTAAAGTAGACTCGCTAGTTCTGTCCAAATAATTTTTAAATTTTGTAATTTGGCCCTTAATAGCTGACCTTTTTGAATATAAATCTCTTAACAACTTTGGATTAGGTTCCGTAGACATTTTGTAAAATAGTTTAATTAAATATTGTTATGAAAAGGAAGTATGTAATTATTTTCAAATTATGTAATTATTTTCGATTAATTAATAATTTAAATGCACGTCAACAAGTCTGATAAAGTTATGGAAGAAATAAAATGCTTATCTCACGCTCCTCGCCTGGTGGAACCTGCCGCTGGTAGCCGGGCTGCTGCTCACACGCAGCTGCTGCGCAGAAGATCGTGCGAGCGATATATTTTAGTCGCCTGAGAAGACGGCTCCTGAAATTATTCGGCGAAGTCGAGTTTATAAGCGAGAAGGGGCGATAATATACGAGATTGTTGTAAACAAAAAATGAATTCAATTTTGAACAAATTAATTACGATTTACGTAAGGGAATATGGCGTGAGGATGTGAGAATAGGTTAGGTAATAAATCAATTGCTATAATTTAAATTGTTTTATGGTTAGGAACGGAAGGAATTAAGGATTTGCACTTAACTTTGTATGAATTTTGAGCTGCACTCCGGCACGACACTTTAGATGTGGCGTTGTTCAGACGAGCAGGTTAAGTATCCCTTTCGGCAGGAATCAGTCCCAAAAAGATTGCGTAGGTGTGTAGATAACTTAGGTATCCGTATTTTGTCCTGTCACGGTCGCCAAATTGTTCCCGCTTTAGGCTTGGGAACTGGAATTTCTTTAGGGAAACTCAATATTCCTTTTAAAAACAATTTATTTTCGAGACCGACACACCTTTGTACAAAGATTTTTAGATAAGTGGCAAAAATACATTCTACCCGGCCAATAAATAATAAATAAAAAATGACAATCTATGTTGTTGAAGCGCATGATTGCTATAATAAGTTTAACAGGCGTAGACAATAATACATACAGATTAAAAATTGATGAATTCTTTCATAATTTTTTTATAGAAAAACTGGAATCATTGATAATAATAATAATATGATGCAGTTATGAATATGGTGTAATAAAATTGTGGAAGCAGAATTTCGGTGTATTTCAATCAAAATATTTTCCCTTCACAGCGCACTGTATTGATTCTGTACCTACCAATATCATGACGTCCAATGCAACAGGTCATACGTATTCCGCTTTGCAGCTGCACCCAAGCGATATCCGGCTCTATTTTAAATATGCAAGGTTTATTTTGGTTCGGAATTGAAATCGAACAGTGCACTAGGTATCTAGGTTTTCCAGGGGCTTACAGAAAGAGACAGATAGCTTAGCCCGGGCTGTGACGTAGCTCGTTCGAGTTTGTAATTGGTACAGTCCTGGGACACGACCTTTGCACATTTCGAGTAGGTATTATTTGAGTTTCCCAGCTGCGATATTCGCTTGCGAAATGTGATTATGCTAAGCGCTTTAGTAGCGATGAAATGAATGCAGCTTATGTCGCTAAAGTTCACAAAAGTGCTGTAAGAACGTGTGTTTCTTGTACACGAATTGCTTTACGCTAGAGATAGAATGAATTGTTATTTTTATGAATATAATGTAAGATTTTGGTAGAATTGCGTAGTCTTTTCAGAATTTTGATAGGTAAATCATTCAGCCATTATTGTAAGTCGTTCATACTTATCGTTTATCATGAAAATCATTGCTGAAAAATGAGATTTTGGTTCTGATGATTCTTTGACAACAAAAAACATAATCTTGCTAATATTACTTCATTATAGGTACACATAAACATTCAATAATAGGTATCGTAGGAAAATCAAAACTGTACATTGAATATTATTTAAAAGAATACTTTTGATCTACAATCGCTATCGAAGCTAAAAATATAGTTTTTAGAATTTTTGTCTGTTTAATTGTATGTATGTCCGGGCTAAAGTCAAAAATAAATATATGGATTAACTTCAAATTATGCAAGAATATAACTAACAAGTCCGATCAACATCTAGGCTATAATATCATCACACCACAACAGGAGCGGAGCAGCGCAGGAAAAAACCGCAGGGCAAAGCTAGTCATTTCAATAGATATCCCCAATCGCACATTATTTAGAAAAAAGGCATGTTAATAAATGGATTACAAAATAAAATTAGTTTCCTTAATAAGCAAAAGTTTAAAGTTGAACGCAAGCCCGGGCGAGCTATAAATAGAGCGAGCTGCATCACCTTTGCACTTTGCCTCCCTCCTGCCGGGACTAAGGCCTTTGTTACATCCCACTTTGTTCACATAATCACAATTTATTGCTCTTTTAAATCGCTTTTAATAGTATCCATTGTATAACGAAAGCTTACACAATTTGTATAAATAAATTAGAAAATAATATAATAGCGTTCCGCTCCGATTTCAAATGTCCTTCAAATGTTCAAAAAAATCCTCTACAATGTCTGAACGAAATTTCATCCAAATTGGACAGATAGACAAACAGACAAGTTACTTTCGCATTTATAATACTTAAGTTAGAATATAAATTGCAGTCTGATAGAAGTGACATTATAAAACAAAAGTTATATTAAGTATGTGTTATATCGATGTTTTATTTTCAAAAGTCCAATTACGTTTTCATAGTAATATTACTTTAATTGACTATATTACGTTTCAATCGTCGAAAAAAAAACTAAATTAGATTCGATACAATAAAAGTACCTTCCTTCCACGATCTTTTCATCTTTTCTATACATATAATAAATCTGTAGAAGGGTCAATTCTGTACATTGAAAATATTGAAAAAATAAATAGCAGGGGGTGTTACTGGATCGATACCAAACCCAAATATGTGATTAAAAAAATTTTTGTCTGTCTGTCTGTCTGTCTGTCTGTCTGTCTGTATGTGAAGGCATCACGTGAAAACTAGCGGTTCGATTTCGATGAAACTTGGTATAATTATACCGTATTATCCTGGGCGTAAAATAGGATACTTTTTATCCTGGAAAAATACGTAGAAAAAAATTTATCTTAATTTTTCAGTTTTATCCATAGACGTTGTTCCGTAGAACCGCGAACACACGTTGCGTATTATTATAGGCCTAGCCGTATTTGGGAATTGGGTCCAATAGATATTTATAAGATGTTATTGACAGAGGTACTCAAAATGGAGAAATAACCATCCACGCGAAGACCGACATCCGCGCGGACGGAGTCGCGGGCGGAAGCTAGTCTTGGAATAATATGATAGTAATAAGAAATCAAAAAAAATAACAACAAAGAGTATAACAATATCAGAGCACATTTTATTTAGGCTCTAACGAAGTAAAAAACTAAAGCCAGTCCATTTCGAAACTAGACTTTCCCTAATTAAATCAAGCGGAGTTTTTTCTTTTACATTTTCTTCTAAATTAGCTCGGATAATTCGCTGTAAATTGTAATTGTTTTACTTGAGTTGCCTTTTAGTATTGTGTTTAACCAAAACTTGATGTAATGAGAGCTATGATACTCAAACACTTGAATTAATGAACTCTCTAGGTTTGTAATGGATTCTTAGAATTTGATAATAGAAACCCGCACTCCATATTATTTCAGACCGACAGAAATGTCGGGAATATGTCATAGTTGAAAAGGGCTTCATTTGGCACAACCATCTTGATATACTGAAGAAATCTTGTTTGATTTCTTGCTAGAATTTATCTTACGGGTCTCGTATAAAAGGTATCTTGTACCTTCTTGACTGACACATACGTATCTTCATTTAGAAAGTAAATGCGGTAACTTAATTTCTTATTACGTGGGGACCTACTTGCTTAGAAATACTTACAACTAGCGGTCCGCCCCGGCTTCGCCCGTCTACATGTTAACGTTTTTTTTTCATAAGAACCATCCTCGTACTTCAAGGAATAGATTCCGCAGCGCACGCGATGACAGAATTTTTATCAAGGAATTTTTTACACCTTGGGTTACATTATTCCTTTTTTGGTAAGGATCTCTAATTTTTTTGAAAATGCAATATAAGCCTATGTTGCTCAGTGAAGATGCAGATTTCTAATGGTGAAAGAATTTTTGAAATCGGTCCAGTAGTTTATGCGTGAAAACCATACATACATACATACATAATTACAAACCTTTCCTCTTTATAATATTAGTATAGAAGTATAGATAGATAATAATAGTAGTATTCTTTACACATCAAAAAATAGATTTGTATATAAATACGAAGGAGAATAATTCAAAAGTTCTTATTTGTCATAGTATGAAGAACTATTTAGAAATCAGTTGTTAACCAATGGGAATGGCAATATTTTTTAATATATTTATTAAAAATGGTTATTCTATTTTGGCTCTACTTTTCATCATCCATACATTCCAACTACTTTCTTTGTAAAACATCGCTTAAAAATACTGAAACTGCATTGCCAAGACGACTGCACATTTGAAACGCTAACTCCTTTACATTATGAATTTCTTAAAAACATACAACCTTTTGACTCTTTTTGTTAACAAATCTTTGTGCAAACTTTAAGGAAATTTTAATGTAATTTAAAGAACTGAATCTTACGCCTCTCGGAAGGATTAATAGCGAAACTTTGTAAACGAAGCCAACTTACTACTTCTTGCTATGCCTTTGAATAATGCTTCTTTTATATCCATGAATCATTCGTATTAATTTTCTTTTCCTTTACTTTCCGCTTTATATTAGAGAGGATTTTTATGTAAGACTAGCTGTGCCCCGCGGTGTTACCTGCAGTGCTCCGCTCCTGTTGATATTAGCGTCATAGCGTGGTGTTATATAGCCTATAGCCTTCCTCGATAAATGGGCTATCTAACACCGAAAGAATTTTTCAAATAGGACCAGTAGTTCCCGAGATTACCGCGTTCAAACAAACAAACTCTTCAGCTTTATAATATTAGTATAGATTATAAACATTAGGTACATTTGTTTTGTTCGAAGCGTCATTTATGATTTATGTTGCTTTCGTTTATAATATTTATTATCTTTTATGACTTACTTGACTTAATGTCCTGTGGCCCCTATGTGGGGCAGAGGGCGTCCACAGTGCGCCGCCATCGCGTTCTGTCTTGGGCTACGCTCTTCACCTCCTGCCACGTCAACCCAATCGCCCTAGCCTCCGCCGCCACCGATCGTCGCCAGGATTGCCTAGGACGGCCACGCTTCCTTTTTCCTTGCGGAGTCCATTCCAGGGCTTGCCTAGGTATATGTGAGGAATATCTTTTATAAAACACACAAAATATCAAATTACTACTATAATATTATATTGTGTTTATTTGATACTTAAACCTATGTTTCACGGATAGAATATATACTTCCAAATAACAGACCATCCACATCAAATTAAGTAATTTTAAAGACAAGAGAGTTTTCATCCCGTAAATGAAAGCGCTTGAGACTCGAATCCCTTAACCTACTTCCAGAGAAGGTCAGCAAACTCATCCATTTTCTTAATTTACAAAAATGAACAATCTTGATTAGGGACTTATCGTTGTAAGTTATTGTTTCTATAGCATAAGCTGTAATCCACGGTCTTAAAATTGTATTTTTTTCCTTGCTCTTATAACTAAGTTGAAAGTATACCTAAGCATGCGGGTATGCCGAATGGCGCCACAGAATATTATTTTATTTTGTGTTAAACATCCTACCATTCCTATAATTAGAAGAAAAACAATAATTCGTTCAAAGTTCGTACATTAAACTGAGTCGCGAATTTTTTTTATTACTTATCTACATTTGGCCATATCCTTAGATAGTCTCTAACATTTGCCAACTAATTTTATGGCATTATAATTATTTCTAAGTACATGTCGAGAATATTCTTAGAAGAATTTTTATATTAACATCATTCAGCTAGAAGTCGTTGTATTAAAGGGCGCTCGTTGTTCCAACCCCGTTTAATATTACTTTATTCTCTGAAACAAGTTAAGAAAATTAATTTACTTTTCCGTTCAGTGAGTTGTTGTTAATACGATAATATTTTCAATTAATTAAAAGATATTTTATTGAAATACCTGTTTCTCTGAAATGTAGTTTCTCAATAGGTTCATTGATTTTCATTAATAACGGTTTTATTATAAGCAGGGAAAATAAATTGGAATTAGAAAAGTTTTCCAAGAATATTGGTATCTAAGAATGTTCGTAATATTTTCATTTTCATGACTCTTTTTATAATTATTGCTCTCATTTTATACTTTATGATATAAATAACTATTACACAATAACAAGGCAGAACAAATAAAACAGCCGTATCATTATGGTTGTATAATTTATATCCATTACCCCACATTCATTCTACAATCCTGTAAACCATCTATCAAACTGATCTAATTCGAATCACGAATTCCATGACCCACTGAATTCCATTCATGAAATCCCATTAGTCTTCCATAGAGCTACCCTAACCCTTTTACCGATAACGCAACCGAGTTAAAAATAGCTACAATAGTATAAAGCGCTTAGGATTGGCCCTCCCACTTAAAATGGCCAGGTAGTGGAGGCTGCATGCTTCACTTGTGTGCGGGTTTGTGATTGTGTGTGTGACCTAGATATGCTTTACAATATAACATAACGAGATAATAGTAGCGGTCGTTTATATTCAGTTTAGATTAGTATGTAATATTGTTGAGGGACTTTATTTTAGAATACCTATGTAGCTACTAACTTTAATATAACGCTAGCGATTGTGACGTAAACGATTATAAAAATGTAATAAAGTAAACATGCGTTCTAGATATTATTTTAATACACAAAGACGTCTGGCTTGTGTGGATTTTACTTCTATATATTAGAAATTTAAATTCAATAGGAGTGTGGGCACAAAAAACATTTATCTTTATAAGAATATTTCACAGAATAAAGTGATCAAATAAAATTACAATATACACAATTCTAATTAATGGTATTTTACTTCGCAGACAGAGATTCACTTTGATGTGAAAGCATTACAATAAAATTATATTGAAAGCAGGTATATTTATTAGATTCGGGGAGGCGTTTATATAATAAAATAATTATTTATTTTACAATTGTTTATTACAAATTAGTAGATAACGTTATAAATAAATGTTGAAAGTTATTTATATCACTTAAATATTATATACATTCGTATTTATTTACCAGCCTTCAGATGTTTATAAATACTTTGCTGACATAAATAGTAAACAATGTAGGCGTCTAGTGACGTATGAAATTGTTTGTAAATCGATAAACAAGGAACAATGCTATCTCAACAACATCATACAGAGGGGAATATAAATAAATTACTTATATGTGTTATATTACTTTGTAACTACGTCATCTCTTTCATTCTTAGTAAATTTGTTACAGGACAGAGAGTGACACAATTTTAATTGACTATATAATTATTAAGGTTGAATCAAGCGTTCTGAAGAGGTGTTCATTATTTTGTTGCCTTTTATAACCTTTATTAATCTCTGTCTGTGGAGTATAATTAGACAGGACTATTGTTTTGAGATTTCTTTTTCAGGAAGTAACTAACTGCGCTGTGTTTTTTATAAGCTGGTTCTTTATTTTCAGACTTTAACCGTTAAAATGTCACTCTGAAATGAATCTCTTTAGAAAAATATTTTCTATTTATTAATATTGATTGAAACTTGCATAGAAATATTTAGAGGTATAATATAAAAATAGCAATGGACCTCCAATTATAATATTATAAGGCATTTTAATTTAATATGAAAATACATTATCATAAAAGGGCTTTAATAATAGTTGTGTGATTTTCTCATATTATGAGGAACAAAACTTTCCTGTTGTTTTATTACACAGTCATTAGGCGCGACGCGACGACATATCTCCATCCTACATCTTCAAATTGATGTATAAAAATATATTTCATACTTAAAAAATACGGAATATAGTTAAGGTTATAAGGAATAGATATGTAAATTTTTTTTTACACGCTTTATATTAGCTTCACCTGTATGTTTGTATGTTTGTAACCGACTTCTTTGGGCGCGATTTTGACCCACTTTAAACGGCCAGATTTCGTTCAAACTTTGTAGATTTATTGAGGACCGATGACAATACACTAATTTGATAAAATTATTCCATTTTTCAATTTGCAAAAAGCGTGTTTTTTAGTTTTTTTAAACTATTATTATTTTATTTTCATAAAAATTCCAACGTGTTATAAAATAGTAAGTAAGGAATACTTATTTACTATTTTATAACACGTTGGAATTTTTTCCTTAGTCTTGATAAAAAATAAAAATATACTAGGTATTACTTTCCTCACCTACATTATTCGATAATCGTCGCTTTTACTTGCCTTATTTAAAAAGTACTTACTCTATAGAAAAAAAAAAACGTTATCACTTATCTTTATTTAAGACTAGCTTACCGCCCGCTTTGTCTAAAACCTAATAAATTATATACTAAAACCTTCCTCTTGAATCACTCTATCTATTAAAAAAACCGCATCAAAATCCATTGCGTAGTTTTAAAGATTTAAGCATGCAAAGGGACATAGGGACAGAGAAATCGACTTTGTTTTATACTATGTATTGATTAAAATAAATACATACTATTATTTGCCTTTTCAAACACGTTTCTAACCACTAATGTGTACTTAACGTAGAACAGCGATCGCAATTCTAAACACAAAACATCGACCTATATATCAACAGTCAACCATGTAATCCAGCCTACCCACTGCGCTCAACCGTAATTGTAACAATTGAATAATAAAAAACAAAACTACCCTCGCTCCGGCGTCCCTCACCCTGAACGTTGTCATAATGTCAGAGGTCAATCGATCGATGCCGCTCCCGCCTACGTTCCTACGAAATCGCTTTTAATTTATAAGCGAATAGCTTCCCATCCCGCGAAAACTCCACAAAGCTTAATGATACTAGAATATATTAGATGTGTTTGTGGCGTGAGATGATTCGCGCGGTGGATATATAGGTTAACACCGTTTTAATCGTGGTAGAAATAGCGTATCTTTATCAGTTTTGCATTCTTTCAATTTTTTTCAGTCAAATTTTTCTTCAGTCTTTGCTTATGCAATATGAAGTGTAGTAAAAACTGGCGAAAATATTACTAAAAAAGCGTGTGTGCCAAGCTCACGTGTCAGAAGTGAAACTTCTTTGGCAAGATTCAAAGATATCAAAATCGTCGCCTCTCCGGAGGACTAATGTAAAGTTCAGAGGTCAGGAATAATGTTTACATTATTCTCTCAACGAGCCTAAAGAAGTTTCACTTTAAAAATCAAGGTATCAAATATTTTCCATTGATTAATTTTAAAAATCAAGGTAGATTATCCATTAATTAATTTGATCAAATATTTTCCATTGATTAATTGATGAAACATAATCAACTATAGTCGTAAATATCCCTTATAAACTCAAACCCCAATACAAACGAATTGCTGAATTCATTGAAGTAATTAGATATTCCAAATCCCCTGACCTGCCCTAGTATAGATCAATACAACGCTTGTTAACTAGGTAATGAAATTGTGACCTTTGGAGAGGTTTATGCGTAGGTACAATGAATACAATCAGACCTATTTATTACACGAAGTTTATTTACAAAATCTATACATCCATACTAATATTATAAATGCGAAAGTAACTCTGTCTGTCTGTCTGTCTGTTACTCAATCACGCCTAAACTACTGAACCAATTTGCATGAAATTTGGTATAGAGGTATTTTGATACCCGAGAAAGGACATAGGCTACTTTTTATTGCGAAATATGTACCACGGGCGAAGCCGGGGCGGACCGCTAGTACTTAATATAATTAATCTGTAGAAGGGTCAATTGTATAGGTACATTGAAAATATTGAAAAAATAATTAGCAGGGGGATGGATCGGACTGGATCGATACCAAACCCAAATACGTGATTAAAAAAAATTTTTGACCGTCTGTTTGTATGTTCAGGCATCACGTAAAAACTAACCGTTCGATTTCGATGAAACTTGGTACGATTATACCTTATTACCTAAGGGCATAAAATGGGATACTTTTTATCCTGGAAAAATACGTAGAAAAAAATAAATCTTAATTTTTCCGCGCGGACGGAGTCGCGGGCGGAAGCTAGTGGTAAATATTAATGTTGTATATTTTCTTCCGTTCCTTGAACAATTAATATAGTCTTTATCCCGAATGTTTCATATTTTACCAACATTTATTTCTCGCAGTTTTGGTTATAATGTACATTGTACACCTCATTTTGTCTCATAATCATAAACCAAAATAAATATATATGTATTCTATGGGAACGATTCATGACGTTTAAGTTAACGGTTAAATAAAACATTCTGGACAGTCCATTTGGTAAAATTTATTATGCAATTAGTTGTGTTAGATGGATTTAATTGTTCGTAAAATTTATTTTATGGTCAGTTGTTGTTCTACGATTGATTTAAATTTGGAATAGGTTGATAAAGTAGAATGTGTGGTTTTATATAAGTTTACATGCACCGCTTTATGTATTAACCTTCATAATAAACAATTCTATGTAGGTTAATAATATATTTAATATATATTTTATAGTTATAATATGTATAATTTCTATTTCACAGTTTTCATTGTGCCTTCTATCCAGATGAATAGATATTCGATCTGGATTATAGGTGAAGATTTTTAGAAGTATTTCGTCCGATTAAACTCAGTTAGTGAGAATGGTATATTTCTTTGTTATAAACCAAACAGTAGAAAGAAAAATATCTATGCATATTATAACATCACTTGGAAGCAATAATAACTTAAGAGAAGGAAAAAATTATCGTTAAACTTCTCTCTCTAAGTGATTAGAAAAGTTGGAAGATTCCACGAAAAGAAAGTTTGTACTTTGCTAGAAGCGGCTTATAATTGGAATTGTTTAACCTGGTTATACGATATTTTTCCAGATTAAAATTTACTATCAAAGAAAAATTTATCTTCTATCTGAGAAAAAAGCAGTTTCATAGACCGTTGATTTTTCTTTAAACAAATGAAAATGTCAACTTGAATGTCACAGGTGAATTTAAATTTTCTTTTATCGTATGAGAGAAATACTTATGTCACAGATAATATAACTTTGCTCTCTACGTTGTTTATAAAGGAATATTTGAAATGCAATTTTCTTTAAGTTTCGAAAAGATATCCGACATGGCCATGCGAGATACATTGAGGATTCAACAGTTAAAAACTGTTGGAGGATATGGGGAGTTTTTTTATTATTATAAATAATGTGTCTTGTTTTTATAACATTAGGAAAAGAAGGCAACCCTAAGGTTTTTATAACCCTAAACGTTTTGAGAATTAGTAAGGGTAATAGTTTGTGCTATAAATAGTTAAACGAGATCTATAAATCGCCTGATCATGTCAAGTATTTTATATTTAGGGCGGTAATAAAAATAAACTACATTCTAAATAAATCCTATGCATGGCTAGAGATATAAGCTCCATTAGGCTTATGGGTTTATGTTTAAGTCATTTTTGCTCCACTAAGTTATAGTTAAAGGTCAGTAGGCGTAAAAGGTAAGGGGTCGCAAGGTTGGTTCAAAAAGGTCACAATCATTAAGAATGCCTTGTTGATTTTATAATGTACGTTAATTCCTCATACGTTTAACATTTTTGTAAATCAAATAACATCAGTCATCGGCCCAATGTTACGTGGTATCAGATTTAAAAGTAGCTTTTATTTTGTTTCAAGTAGGTATATTCGTATGGATGATAAACTTTAGGCAGATTAGTTTGCGGTTTTTCCTGAAACATCAACAATAGTAGATAACTATATCAATAGCGACAACACTTTATTTTAGGAGTAGATATTCATCAAAAGAAAAATATAAAATGTGTGTCTGTGGGGGTTTATATTTCAACTAACACACTCAACATAAGTGTTATCAAGAACTAAAGCATAGATCTATCCAAGTCAAAAACATTCCTAAAGTCATATCGCCAACATAAATGGGCCGTGCCGTAACAGAATCCCTTTTATATAAAAACCCTTTGTCCTGCAAACACTTTTTTCATTTTATGTTAGTTAAGCTCCGGAAGCGAGACAAAATTTCCTTCCAGTTCAAATAAGGAGCATTTTATTATTCATCTCAACGCTCTTTTATTGTGAGTCTCAACGTTTTTTTCACGTTAAATGCGTCGTATTTTTAATTTTCGCCAGACAATTTCTATTTGATTATGGTTTTTGGGTCTCTTTTGTGATTCTTACGATTAAACTTTCAAGTCAGATTGATAATATTGTCAACAATTTTTTCATACTTATCTGTTGGCATATTTGCATACGTACGATAAACTGTACTTCTGTGTAATTTGGATTATGTTTTACTGTTAGGTATAAATTAAACATGTTAATCCATGATAATACAAATTTCTAGGTATTGCAATTATAGATTATCAATCGGTTAATACTTGGTACGGACTACGGACAGTAATCCTAGCCATTATTAATGCAAATAATAATTAATGGTGAAATGTGTATTTAATTATTGATGTAGTTTTATCCATATGTTAATTATTGTTCATGTAGACTATTATTTATTATTTACTAGCTTTAACTAAGAAGCTTTAGCTAAGAAGTATTAATATTAATTAGGTATATTTTTTGCGGCTTTGGTACTTTTTTTTAGCGTACCTATGTTAAAACTTAGGGCCTACAAAACTACAAAACTTTAATCACATATTTTATCCCCTTAGAGGTGGAATTTTACAAAATCCTTACTTACTCTAAGCCCGATCGGTATAAAATTGACATAGTTTCATACAAACTTTCATCCCTTATTTAATCCCCTTGGGGGTAGAATTGATCCAAATCCTTTCTTAGGGGATACCTACCTGCATGCCAAATTTCAGCCCGATACGTCCAGTGGTTTGGGCTGTGCGTTGATAGATCACTATATCAGTCACCTTTGAGTTTTATATATATAGATATAGATTACTGACTGAAACCGCAGGGCAAAGCTAGGGTATGAATTTTCGAAAATCTTTTCTTACCGGACGCCTACGTGTCATAAGATCTATCTACATGCCCAATTTCATGCAAATACATCAAAGGAATAAAAAGTTTCCTACAAATTTCTATTGCCTATTTTACACCTTTAGGGGATGAATTAAAAAAAAAAATCTTAACAGAACGTCTACGTCATATGATCTATCTACATGCCCAATTTCATGCAAATACATCCAAGGAATAAAAAGTTTCATACAAACTTCTATCCCCTATTTTACCCCTTTAGGGGACGAATTTTCTAAAATCCTTTCTTAGGGGACGCCTACGTTATGACATCTATATGTATGCCAAATTTCAGCCCGATACGTCCAGTGGTTTGGGCTGTGTGTTGATAGATCACTATATCAGTCACCTTTGAGTTTTATATATATAGATTATATTTAAAACTTAAACTTCGCCTTTCTTTGCCTTAAAATTAATTCAACATCAATGGTCAACACAAATGGTCGTAGCTAACAGAATATAAGTAACAAGTTACCAACTAAATTCCAACGTACCTAATTAATATAAAATAGATAATATTATAAGTTATAACGTGTTACATGAAAAAATTCATTGAAGTCATTGTTCCTAACTAGGTTAACAACTACCACCAGCGCTTTCTAATTAGGAATCCGCTCCAGGCATCTCAAGCCTCTGAATACAATTACTTCATCTACATATGTTTTGGTAAAGGTTTTGAGAGGAGACGTAAAGGCGAGAATTTGGCCTAATTCAGCTTTGTACCTCTGAATGTTTGCCAAGTGCTTTTTTATTTGTGTCGGAACTTCAGGCCTTCTTGGAGATTCAATTATGTAGGTCAACATTGAGGTCATGTGTACGCTAGAGTTACCATTTAGATAACGTAGATTTGCTGTGTAACCAATAATAATTATTGGGCGTAAACATGTGACAATAGATTGTAATTAAGCAAGTCGATAATTACAGCCTACACTTTAATAAGCTTAAATTCCAACAAACACACTTAATGCATGTGTATACGAGGGTATAGGACAGATATTATGTTATCGAGTAGGTATGTAGTGTAATAATTTTTGAATACCCGCATTCAATATAACAACTGATAGACAATAGAGAGGTAAATCCGTAAATCTGTCTCTGTAACGCCCTTTACAATATTTTTTCTACATACAATGCATGGGAATAATTTCACAATTAATTTTTGTTTGATGCAGATTAATAAGCTTCAAATGTGATATTATATCACAATATGGACTTTTTACCAAACAACAAAAAAGCAATTAGGTTATTAGTATAAACTCAAACTCAAACATTCATTTATTCAATTAGACTACTATTTAGTAGCACTTTCGAATCCTCATTACATAGGTAAGTATTTTTAACATTTACCACCGATTCGGAAAGCAGTATCTATGGAGAAGAATCGGCAAGAAACTCCATGAACTCCATGATATAATTATTACTTTAATTATCTCAGCATTAAATTCAACATTACAATTAAAATAATTGCTTTCCAATAATCTGCAAAACCATTAACGACATTTGAAGTTCCATCTTTTAGAGCCCACTCATAGCTTTATTGCCATTTTTATAGCCTTCCTGATAATAATTTTACAGACTCGCTTGAAACCTAGTTTCCGGCGACCGGTAACCGATCGTCAATATTCAACACGGATCCTTTCCTATCAGGAATACATCAGTTATTTCACTTATCTTTTACCCTTATTCTTTATGATTCATAAATATAAGATGAGGTTGGTAAGCGCGTTTTAGACTATTGAGTTTGTATTATCATAATGTTTTTTTGTAGGCATTCTGCGCATCAGCAAAGAAAATTGCTTGGTTTCTCATCATGCATGCTTAGTTATATTTTGGAACTAGCTTCTGCCCGCGACTCCGTCCGCGCGGATATCGGTCTTCGCGTGGATGGTTTATTTCTCCATTTTGAGTACCTCTGACAATAACATCTTATAAATATCTATTGGACCCAATTCCCAAATACGGCTAGGCCTATAATAATACGCAACGTGTGTTCGCGGTTCTACGGAACAACGTCTATGGATAAAACTGAAAAATGAAGATTAATTTTTTTCTAGGTATTTTTCCAGGATAAAAAGTATCCTATTTTACGCCCAGGATAATAAGGTATAATTATACCAAGTTTCATCGAAATCGAACCGCTAGTTTTCACGTGATGCCTTCACATACATACAGACAGACAGACAGACAGACAGACAAAAAATTTTTTAATCACATATTTGGGTTTGGTATCGATCCAGTAACACCCCCTGCTATTTACTTTTTCAATATTTTCAATGTACAGAATTGACCCTTCTACAGATTTATTATATGTATAGATTAAACATCGAAATCGACGTCAATCAAGTTTTTAATTCTCAAAAGTTATGCATTTTTCTACCATAAGGTACATGGTACAACATGGTAGTTTTCTTTAAATGTTAATAAAAAGAGTGTACCTTACGATGGTTGTAATTCTTTTCGTCACCAAGTTTGAGCCAATTTTACTTAAAATTTTCAACATTAATAACACGAGCTTGTATAACTTAAAAACAATGCAAAAACGAATCTCCAAGCTACGTCCGTCTGCTACCGTTTGCAAATACAAGATAGTTAAACTATAAAAACTCGTTAATGCTCACGTTCCTCCTCCTAGTTAGATATTCTAAAGTTTCCTCCATTTAGTTCGTCCCAGTTCCTCATTACAAAGAGTCGTAAACAAATAAATCGCACTCGGAAACAGCTTTTACAAGTTTAGCGAACAGGGACATTACGTAATTAACTTTTCTTGTTTCGTGATTGACTTATTAAATTATGAGTTTCTCTAAATAGGTGTTGTTGTTCTCATGATACCTATAGTTCTATAGGCTTAGGTACCTACAGCCCTTAATTCTGTAAGTTAATGTTTATATATCGGTATAAATTATGAATTGCACATTTAATAATATATGGTAGCGATATTAACGGCTATAATCAAATAAATAATGTTGCCATGTATAAATGAAAATTTGACCTTTGATTTGACCTTTGCTACCATATTGTACCGTAACAATGTATGTCATTAGTCATTACAAAAATCGAGGACAGTCGTTAGTAGGTACCTAAAGGCTATTCCATATTAAAGCAAATTATACAACCATTATATTAAGCTTTTGCGCCTATGTAACCAATATTAGGTATCCCTATTTACACACTCCATCATTATATTATTATTAGACAGCGATACAACAGGCATAAAACGCATAAAGAATATTTTACACCGAACATAACAAATTATGATAAACATCAACAAATTCGGAGGCAGTTCCTGAATTCCTAATTATAAGCACGTTTTGAATTTCCCTTTATAAAAGTTGAGGCTCGCATTTTTATAAGGCCGGTAAAAATGGATACCCTTGTTGCGGACTCACGGAGATACCAAAGCGGTTTTTCTGAAACAAAAGATATTACTTTAGGGTCGATTAAACTTTCTTAAGGCGATAACTCCGTCGGGCTTCTTACAATGAGGCGTCGCCTTTCCTGCTGCTTTGGAGATTTATTTACGTAAAATTTGCAAAGTTTTTGAATTATTTATTAAATATTTGAACTTATAAAACTATAGACTTGAATAGAAATAATAGTAATGATTGGAAATGTATCAGTAATAATTCAACCAGCTACTATAGTCCTTGAAAAAATTCGTCTTTATACCATGCTCCAAGTAATATATTTGAGTCAAATGGCAAATATATCAAGGGATATACACATAGAAATACAAATTCTTACGAATAGTATATTCACATTAGCATAAAACGACCACAGATGACATAATAAACTAGATGGAGCAAAAGGAAACAAAAGAATGTAGGTAATAAATCTTTTTTATTGGCGTTCCTCAGTCTATTTAGAGTTGTAGGTACTATGTTGAGGAATCAAACATATTTTTGCATTTCCCTATTATATTCACCAGTTAAATATATTTTTGTTAAATCTAATCTGTTGGTAGGTGCATTTCAAGTCACGTGTTTTATGACTTTATGGATGCCCCTTACGATGCATTCACATAAAAAGAACATAGAGCTAGAGCTAGGTCACTCTTTCGTTATCGTGTAAGAAAGTGGGTATAAAGCAAAATTATCAATCTTCTATTAGTTGATACGTGTACAAGACCAAATCTAAAAGATTAGTAATATTGTTTTATACCCCCTCTTAAAGTCTCATCTAGATTTATATACCTATAAATAATTTCAATATAGGTAATAGATTTTCCCTCTACACTCTCCCCACAGAGTGAGATGTCAAGAAATTCAATAAAGTGATAATAAGCGGATTTCGTTTTAGGAATCATATTTTCGGTTCACACAGAAACCTTTTATTGGAGTGAAAATAACCTTTACCTAGAAATTATATTGTATTATAAGTAATTCTTCATTTTAAATGACTGTTGGCAAAGGGATTAGTGGTAGGTGGTTCGTTCAATCTACAGAAGATGATCGATCGTATGATGATTAACATTGTTCTTCTACTGTTTTGGTGTTACTAAATTATATATTATGAAAGATTCGTTATACAAATTTTCCACAAGTGATCACTGCGTTAAAAACAACCGACTTCAAACTTGCACATGCAAAATTTACAAATACCTACAGACAAAAATGCTCATAAAATAAAAACTACTGGGCCTATCCGAATAAAATTTTTATGGGACCAATTCGACACCATCCCGCATCGAACAAAAAAAGAATCACGTAAATCGGTTCAGAAACCTCGGAGTAATCGGTGTACATACAAAAAAAAAACATACCGGCCGAATTGATAACCTCCTCCTTTTTTTTGAAGTCGGTTAAAAAGAAAATAAGCTTGTTTGAGTTAGGTACTTAGTTCCAATATTAAAGGTTAGGTTCCAGATATATTTAAGTTTATTTATTTACAGATTATATTTATCCCTATGAATATGAAGAGGGCAACTCAACTTTACATGTGAACTCTTAAATTAATGCTTTAAAATTTGCAATCATTAACATGATATTATGAATGCATAGGTTTTAGTAACTTTTATAGTATTATATGAGCTTAAAATATTGTTTTTGTTATGAATCAAGATAATATATAACTTATCATTAAATATAACATTATAATTCGATGAAGTTCACTCAAAAAAAATATAAAATAATTAGGAGACATAATATTATGCTATAGGTTCAACACCACAACACACGCCACATTAAAAGCACTCAAGGATACTTGAAAATTATACAATATTACAATTAACGTTTAAAACAACAAAAAGCATACTTTTAAGATAAAATAACCTCGCAATTATCAAGTCGTGAAAGTTTTATTTTTAATTTCCAACTCATTTAAAATTCAGGAAGCAATTTTCATTATCTGAAACGTTTATAAGAACAAAGGTCGTCTTATCTTTAATCATTTGATAATAATAATGCCATTGGAATACAAAGTTGCTTTGTAGAATACTTGATGGTATAAAATGTTAATTAACCGACTTCAAAAAAAAGGAGGAGGTTATCAATTCGGCCGGTATATTTTTTTTTTTTTTTTTTTTATGTATGTACACCGATTACTCCGAGGTTTCTGAACCGATTTACGTGATTCTTTTTTTGTTCGATGCGGGATGGTGTCGAATTGGTCCCATAAAAATTTTATTCGGCTAGGCCTAGTAGTTTTTATTTTATGAGCATTTTTGTCTGTACTCGATGACTTAATTTCAATGTAGCAAGTAACTTTGATTCACTTCCCGGTAACCGATTGAGCTGAAATTTTGTATACAAATGTAAATTGGATAGCGATGAAACATTATCATGACATGGAGCTGATCTGATAATGGAATCGGAAGGTGGCTATAGGAACTCAGTAATATATTGACTCAACTTTATCGAGTTTGGGCTCGTTTGATTCGTGTTGAAAAATACACTAAAAAGTATTAAATAAAAATAACTGCGTTAAAAACAACCGACTTCAAAAACGGAAAAGTAAGAAATAAAAAAGATTTGATATTATTAATTACTACATATTATTTTTATGTGCTATTTATTAAATAGGTTTGAAGTCGGTGCCAAACACTAAGCACTTAGTATTAAGCCCATGCACCGACATCAAACCTTTTTAGTAAATAGCACATAAAAATAATATGTAGTAATTAATAATATCAAATCTTTTTTATTTCTTACTTTTCCGTTTTTGAAGTCGGTTGTTTTTAACGCAGTTATTTTTATTTATTTATCTTATTACTGGTATCTAAAATAGAAGTGTAAAATAATTATATCGGCAAAATTTTTGGAAATGTGTGTAAATGTACTGTGAAAATATTGACGCATGTTATTTTGAGTAAATTAAGCAACTTTAATGGAATTTAGGATATGAAACTCATCTTATTTAACGAATTTTGGCAACATCTTTGTTTACCTTGGATACAATTTAATGTAAGCCTAAAGAAAATAATAGTCATATTCCGATTTATTATTTAAGTCCTTGAAAATTTCATTGGTTAACCTTCTATCAAATTCACGATATTCAGTAAGCGTTTTTTATTTATGTTTGATTAGAATATAATATAATAACATTACATATTTAACAAAGTAAATAAACTCTCGTAACATTGACTTGAAACAACGTAAATAAACCTTTATTTCTTCACGAATAGGCCAGTGCAGTTTTTAACATACTTGGCGTCAAGCCAGACATTCACTCAGTGTAGGGAATTGTTCTGAAACATTATATCCAAAACTTATTTAACATACTGCGTGATACTGCTTCTAAGATAGTTTATTGTCTATGTATGTATATTTGTATTGAATAGAATAAAACGGTCATATAATAATATTACAATAATTCAGCTAATTTTGTCCCTTGCTTTTGCTAACGTTGCATGGACGACTTCCGAAGGATTGTTACCTTAAAACCTCGGTGTAGACTCCGTATCACAACCGAAGAGAAAATCGAAAAGCATTGTTCTTATAACTAAACTGCTAATAAAAAGTGTTCTAATTATATTGAACTTTAACATGTTACATGACCTTTAGCTATTATTTACACAGTATAAATTATGACCGCTTCAAATTAAATATATGAATACAACACGTAAATCACTTTTTATTAGGTAAGTAGATACAATACACAATATTTTAAGTTAATAACATTCGGTACATATTCATAAAAAAATGCACTACTATAAGTAAGAATACTTGTAACCGCAGTAATCATAAGAAAAATAATACAAGAGCCTCATCTTTTACCATATTAAATACATTTTATAAAGCACTTACAAACATAACGGAGTGTTGTAATTAATTACAGAAGTTTCCTACATAGAAAGTGATATTTTCACCATTAATGGTTGTTCTTTGTGTAAACTTTATTACTTACACTGGAATATATTCCTAATGGTCCATATATTATTTTCAGCCGGAGCTCTAGTATGGCACAGAACTAATAGCCACTTTTCCTGTGTAAACGGCACATTAAGCTCTTACTTAGGTGGGATATGATTCTTACATCTATTTTATATCCGTATAGAAACACAATTTTAGTCAGATGAGTTTTAAGTATGTATTATCAAAATCTGATGTTCAATGTGTATGCGTTCTAAATTCGATGTCTAGGCTAGGTATATTAAAAACTATTAGAACGATTTTGCTACAACTCTTTGTTCACTTAATTTACAGCAAAGATATGAAATATAGATTATATAGTTCAGAAGTATGTGGAGAAACATACATGCTTAACTTTTGAAGAACTAACAGTTTTTAAATTTATTATTGTCAAAGTACCTACGAATTTTTAGCCTATAAATACGTGTCGACCTAATTTCCTTCATATTTGATGTATACTTTTTCATACTAAATAAGTGAAGTTAATTTATCTCCTGAATCCATATTCTATATCAAAGATGTTTATCTCAAATATTTGTGTATCAAACTTGAGCATTAAATCACTTCAAGTACCTAGTTATTTGCGCTATAAATTTCCAAAGTCCGAACCCTCTATTTATATTGAAAACTTCCACAATTTAGTGATCTACATTTAATGCGTCTTCAGTATAAATATTACTGACCTAGCTTTTCATCATCAACCCATAATATATTATGTACCCACAAAATACACGACGATGGCCAAGTGCGGGTTGGCAGATGTCAGATGTCATTGAACTTTTGATTCTTCGATATGTCGGATTCCTCAGGATGTTCTCTTTCATCGTTTCGAGGAGAGGTGATGTTATTCCCATCCCATTATTTCCCAAAAAATCAATTTATTTCCTGCACGCTCGCCTGATATTGAACCCGAGGTTCTAACTACTGAGAAATCCATTACACTGACCTAGCTATTGTACTATTATCTACCAATTTGTAATAAAATTACGGTAATATACGTCAATAATAATATTATTTCAATCGAATTGCATATCCCCCAATAGACTTGGTCTAAGATCCGAATATAAGTCGAAATGCAACGGCGTGATAATAGAATGAGACCAATTTTATAATAAATTTAGTGTATTAAAAATGGGTTGACTGGGCAAATCCTGGACAGGATATTTTTTTTTAATTATTAAAAAATCTTTAATTTTCATTTTTTATTAATTGCAGTTTCGAGATAATAAAACAATTCAAAATAAAACAGCGTTGACATAATTTTTTTTTCATCATCCTATCAAGTGAAAGTAACTGTACCAACATACCTGTTTATACCTGCCAACCTAGCCGTTTGTCCCGGTAAATATTAGAAAACGAATATGACTGCACTTTCTGAAGGTTTCATACTTTAAGTCTATTATATTTTTTTTATTATGTTGATACTGCAATTAATTAAAAAAAATGTTTTTTTTTTAATTCATTAAAAATGTCCTGTCCAGGATTTCCCCAGTCAACCCATTTTTAATACATTTTTTAATACACTAAATTTATTATAAAATTGGTCTCATTCTATTATCACGCCGTTGCATTTCGACTTATATTCGGATCTTAGACCAACTAGTATTACAGCGTCAATCCGACAGCAAGTTATAAGCAGTCGACGAGTGCAAATTGATTCCATTACCTGAATATTATTGGAATCTCTTTACCAGCATTCCTAAAGGATGCTTCGTTTCCTACTCCTTTATATTTTAATTCACTGTATTTCTGTACCTACAGCGTTGATAGTGGAAAAGGATTAGAACATTTCTTTAGAACCCCATTTTAAAATAACGTCGAAAGATGCAACTCTTCCCAAGTTATAAAGGAATAAATATATAGTTCTTATTGAATACCTTGAATTCGAATCTAAAAGAATCCATAAAAAGCGGGATTTCATGGAATTTTCTAGATAAAAAAGTACCTATTACCCGCTAATACTATACTAGTCGTATGGTATTCGTATTGAAAATATATTTCATACAATCCAAGCAATATTTCGACATTATAATATATCGGTAAGAGTCGGTAAGAATAAAAGTCTTATCATAAACATAATATTATAGTATACGTATTATAATATAGTTTAAGGAAAGTTTAAACCAATACTACCCTACATGAATTTATACAATTTCCGTAGCACATAATTCGATTAACGCTGAACCATGCATCCTCGTTATAATCAGCGGCTATAATTACACAGAAGAGTTATAAAACGAAGTTTCGATTAATTAATATCATTGAAATTATCCCTACGACGGCTCGAACAGATTGACCTGCATTCTGGATTTCTGGCATAATGAGCCGATAGATTGTATGTGTTTGACATACAAAGCTCGTCATTGTATCAGTTGGCTTGATTGCAGCATTCATAGTTATGAGGTCAGAGGTGCTCGTTAGGAACGTTTTCCATTTTCACTATAATTTCTTTGACTTTTAATTTTGCTTCGTTTGATATTAAAATCGCGAACTTATTACGATTCATGTGGTATGCTTGATAAATGATGTATGCACAATGCGCAGCTTCTTTTATATTTACTGTGTGTTTTAATTAATCGTAGTAATGTAATTATTTATTTTAATCCATCTTAATTAATGAGCTTATTTACATAATATAAGAATAAAAAAAAGACGTGTGGCACTGGGGGACTGCCGCGGCAAAGCTATTGCATAGCATGCCTTCAAGCCACACCTCCGCCCGTCGGAGTGGGGAGCGTGATGTTTTTTCGTTACGGAATTTCTCGATTAAGTCCCCGCGCTCAAGGCCCGCGATAGAAGCTATGCAATAGCTTAACTACGTAATATCGACTTGTAGCAGTTAATCTTATAGGAATAACTAAAATTATAGCAAAAGAAACCCCCCTCCACATAACATCTACATCTAAAATCTATATACACTTTATCCAATATCTCAAAGCATTAAAACATCAATATACAACCAAAGTAGGTACACACCACAATATCCTGACTCCACACGTTTCGTAACAGGGCACAGTATCCCAGCCCGATGTAATAACCGTTGGAAATATTCCAAATGTATCCACGATACAGAGCGTATCGATTGGAACTGGCTATGGTTGCAAACTTTAATTGTGCAGGATTATATTTAACGGTGTTGCAAGCGTTCGGGAGTTTTGGTGATTCCACAAACGTCAGGTTCAATGTAAATCCTTTGAATGTGGGAGCTATTTGTATGGAATATGCTAAGGGAACATGTATGTATGAATATGTACATCCTGATCTCATTTAGGAGACTAGTAAATAATAGCAAAAAGCTATGTCATGTTTATCATATTGATAAAGCGTTCTACTGAAGCTGCTTTTTTAATTAGGTACTAATTATTTTTTCATTTAAAAAAAAATCTTATCTGGAATGTTGTAAAACAGAACCATTTGTTCAATCGATATGATTGGCTTCTATTCGTTAATTACAACGCAATTAAATGTCACCTCTACTACTATCTATATACTGTTATGACCTGTAAGTAATTATAATGAACCCTGAAATAGTATTTTTTCATTATGTAATATGCTTTATAAAAGCTTTTACTTATCTACGAGGTGAAACCTCATTATGAAGTCAAATATCACTCCAGAACAATAAACTTTACGATGGCCAAATAATATATTATAATATGTATATTTTAACCAAGAAGATATAAGCTTCTTGATTTTAACAGTAACGTAGTACTCAATATTTTAGGGTTTTCTGGTGTTTCTACAATTATTTGCCAACATAAGAGCTATGTCATTATAATTTGAAACATCGTTAATTTAAGATCCAAATTACTTAATTTGCCTCCTTTTATTTAATCATCATCTGAATCCAACCATCAGTTAAATTAATCTTTATTACAATTTGTAGTTGAGAGAGCATTGATGCCGGATAGTGATCAAACCTTAATTTGTCTAGGTACTGGTAGAAAGTTCATCACTCCTGGCTGGCAACTGGTAATAAAACGCCATATGAGTACTGAGAAGATAATAACTACCTTAAAATAAATCTTGATTTGAGTAATTATCAAGAAAATCCGACTGCTACGATACAGCTATGAATTTACGTTAAGTCATACAACGCACTCTACAAAAAGAAACAGACTGACGTATCGTAAAAAGGCCCTTATAGATATTGTTTTCATGCTTCCACGGTAAGACAGCATGACTCCTAATAACGTAAATTGAGCAGCCATATAATCCGTAGAACACAACAATTTTAGGAAAGGCCAAATATTCCCATAAAATAAATACTAGACATAACCTAAATACAATGAAACCAGGTTACAGCATTCCATTAACAGCGAAGTGGACCACGAGGCTGAATATGAGGCAATATGAATTAAGCGCACGAGTTGTTAGTTAAATAACATACTTGGCGGCAATCCAAACGTCCCTGAGTGCTGGCTTTACTGAATTTGTCAACAGAACCACCCTTCTGTATTAAGTGGACTTCCACCTTTGCGCTTTTCCTTGTTTTCTTTTTATTTACAGCAAAAACCGTACAAATTAAGCACTTTAACTCAAGTACAGTAACTACCAGATTCTATTAATAGTTTTATTCGTTGGATGGATTCAAATAAGTCACTTTATACCATTATAGTCTGCTATTAATGATGATATAGCAAAGATCGTAAAGATGGATACTATAACCGCTCTCCTTAAATTTGTCAAGGCTAGTTCCCTAGATCATTTTACAACTCGGCTACTGCCTAGTAGTAGTAATTCACACTAAGTGCGTTTACATTTTCACTATGTATATTAAAAATTAAAATAGTTATAATTTATGTAATTACTACTTTCGACTAGTTCACAAAGAACTTTATATAATTCTTAGACTTACCTATTATTTTTGAGACGTCTTACATCTATTAAACCAAACACACACATACCAAAACCCAGTATTCATGCAAATAGAGGGAACATTAGAATGTTAATATGAAACCAGCTCGCTGAATTTCATTAATACTTTCATCCTACGTTAGTTAGGCAAAGACGACATGAATACTGTAATAATGCGTGCCTTGAATTAAATGTACTTCATGTTACATTAATAAAATGGTAGCTTAGAGAATAGGCAGGGTACGTAACGTCAACAGACAACGGATCGTGTTTTTATCGTAATAAATTGACTGCGCTGCGAAACAATGTAATAAAAGCAGGTAATTTTTTCTTGAAGCACCGCCTAAAAGCTTTTTTATAACATGACTCACTGAGTAGTTTTATCGCATACTATATGTTATTTTTCTTGTATAAGATTGTGTAGATACTACAAGATAAAAGCCCATTCCTAGAGGCATAAATCATTAAGAAATTAAACTTTAAAAAATATATTTAAATTGTAACTTTTGAATACATCATTTTCACGTTCATGTAAAGAGAACAGAACGTTAATAAAAATATGTAAAAATAACAAACACCAGCATTCATCGCTCAAAAGCATATTTCACGTTATAACTAAAATTAAAAAGAACAAAACGGGTATTTTGTAAACATAATCTCTATGAAAAATACCACATGCTCCGGATTCCACAGAGCATAAAAATTTCAGCAATCCAACCCTTTCATTTTTACATTTGTTCGTTCTCTCGTACGTGCATAATTGATTCGTTCATTTAAAATACATTAAGCAGACCGAGAACGATCAGAACTGTGTTCCGAAGGTAAGGAAACAAAGGTAATATCCGCGGCTTACCGTCTAACCCAAAACTGGAAACAGGACCAATAAAATAATAACTTTAATCCGAAAACTGCGATCGAATACCAACTTTAATAACTCTACATAAGGTACACTATCGCATACTGCTTTTATGTATTTCGTTCATTTTTATGTACCTTGAGATACAGTTAATGACATGGACTGGTAACATTACATTCAATTTTATATGCCTTTTATGCTTTTTAATGATTATGTCTGATAGGAACAAAGGCACATTTTAATGTAACGACGCTTGTATTCTACAAAATTAAAACTGTTCCCGGTAACATTGCATTTATGAAAAAAGAATATACATATACAATTGTAGTGTGCAAATTAAGTATAATTAATGATTTTCCATTTTATGAATACAAAATTCAGTTTCTAGGGGGACTTACGTTCGATATTCATTTTAATATAATATTATTTCATATATTTGGTATCTATTTTTACTTGGATTTAAATAATCTCTATTATGTATAAATAAAATTAATCCCTATTTTCCTTGGTCACGGCATCAAGCGTGAACGGCTCGACCGATTTCGATAATTCTAAATATTCTTCCATCGCTACTCGTATTTCAGCTTTAACCCCTACTTTACAGTTGAACCACAAAGCTCAACCCATATTTTTTTAACCATATATTTTAGTCGTAGTTTAGTTAAGAGGGGAAAGTATATGCGCCGACATTGAATCTCATGCTTTGAAGTATCAGACATCCGACCTATTCAAAAAAGTACACCTACTCTCTAAGAACTTTAAACCTAAGTCATGGATTATCAATGATAAAAATGGAAATCCTATTAATGATCTAGATGATGTTGCTGATCGTTGGCGTGAATACTGCTCGGCTTTATACTGCTGCACGAACAACTCAAATAAAGCATCCACCCCATGGAATGACATTGACCTGGAACCCACAATATTACGATCGGAAGTTACTGCAGCTATCGCGGCACTTAAGATTAAAAAAGCACCTGGTTCTGACCATATTACCGCTGAAGTTCTTAAATCCCTCGGGGACAAAGGTATAGACTATATTCATTCCATCTGTAATCGCATATGGCAACATGGTGATTGGCCAACTGATTGGTGTAAATCGATTATTTTACCTCTCCACAAAAAAGGCTCCACCAGAAACTGCGA
Source organism: Colias croceus (assembly GCF_905220415.1). Classification (NCBI taxonomy): domain Eukaryota; kingdom Metazoa; phylum Arthropoda; class Insecta; order Lepidoptera; family Pieridae; genus Colias; species Colias croceus. Next base: position 4,218,749 of record NC_059540.1, on the reverse strand, counting down.
AAACTACCGTACCTTGTCCCTCGTTTCACATAGTAGCAAAATATTACTACATATTATAAATAATCGAATTCGATATTATCTCGATTGGCAAATTCCTCAAGAACAGGCAGGTTTCGTGAAGGGCAAAGGCACACGCGAACAAATCCTAAACGTAAGACAGTTAGTCGAAAAAGCTTATGAATTCGATATCCCACTAGTTTTGTGCTTTATCGACTATAGCAAAGCTTTCGATTGTGTTGACTGGAGCTGTCTCTGGAAGGTACTTGCTGAACTCGGTGTACCCCGACACTTAATCTTCCTACTTCAATCACTATATTACAATAGCCAGGGAGTTGTAAGAGTTGACCATACTTTGTCCAAGCCATTTAAATTTGAAAAGGGAGTGAGGCAGGGATGCATTCTTTCACCCATTTTATTTAACATTTATGGTGAATACATCATGAGAAGAGTTTGTGAAGATTGGGAGGGTGGAGTTAATATCGGCGGCACCAAAATCACCAATCTGCGTTATGCTGATGACACCACGCTTATAGCAAATGATAAAGTCGAAATGGCTTCATTTCTAGACAGATTGGAAAGCATCAGCAATGAATTGGGGCTAACTATCAACAAAGCAAAGACCAAACTAATGGTTGTGGATCGCACAAACAAGATGGATGCGACAAACACGACCAACTTGGATACCGTCGATAGTTTTGTCTACTTAGGCTCCATTATTACTAACAATGGCTCATGTGAACCCGATATCCGAAGAAGAATAGGAATCGCCAAAAATGCAATGTCTCAACTACACAGAGTGTGGGCAGATAGAAATATTTCTCTTATAACCAAACGGAAACTTGTCAATTCTTTAATCTTCTCCATCTTTCTATATGGCTCCGAAACCTGGACATTGCGCAAGGCAGACTACTCTCGGATAAATGCTTTTGAAATGTGGTGTTGGCGACGAATGCTTCGCATCCCATGGACGGCACGTAGAACGAATAAATCAATTCTCAAGGAGCTTGGCATTACCAAAAGACTGTCCTCCACATGCTTGCGACGAATTTTAGAATTCTTCGGTCATATTGCAAGGAAGAGGGGAGACAACCTGGAGAAAGTCCTTCTAACTGGCAGGGTAGAAGGAAAAAGGCCCCGAGGCCGCAGCCCAATGCGCTGGTCAGACCAAATTAAAACGACCGTAGAAACTAGCGTACCTGAAGCTATCCACATCGCAGAAGATCGAGACAAATGGCATAAAATAACTAGGAAATCACAATTCCAAAATGATCACGACCCTCAGCAGTGAGGATTTCGACTTAAGGAGGAGGAGTTAAGAGGGATACATGGGCACTAGACATAGACATATTCGCTCATTTATAATATTAGTTGTTGTTCTATGACAACCAGCGGAAAAGCCGGAAATTATCTAAAAGGTTTTCAAGGTGAGTTACCGTTGTTGATGTAATGGATGAGTTTAGATCAATCTTAATCTTATCTTAATCTTAATAATATATATAAATCTCGTGTCACAATGTTTGTCCTCAATGGACTCCTAAACCACTTAACCGATTATAATAAAATTCACACACCATGTGCTGTTCGATCCAACTTGAGAGATAGGATAGTTTAAACATGTAGGTACCACGGGCGAAGCCGGGGCGGACCACTAGTATTTATATATAATAGTAGTAAAATTATATATAGTGTTATAAATAGTAGTAAATATTTAAAGTTGTTAGACACTCAGAAATTATTTATTTCAAACAAGAATAAGAGCTCATCTATCTTCGTGACAATAAAATATAATATCAATATCGTAAATAAGACCCTTGTCAATATTATGAAAGGGAGAAACTTATTGGACAAAAAAAAATGTTACCTTCGAGAATTCGAGAAAGCCATCTGCAATATTATGCGGCATAAACACCCTATATTCTATCCGTTTCATCGACCCTACAACCCTTGGGCCCAAACTCTAACATTTGAGGCCTGTGTAACCGACACACTCGAAACTGGTTTGTTATACAAAATTAAGTAAATTAGTTATATGTTATTGTGAATACGTATAGTATTTTATATTACAGATCTTTTTTGAAATAAATAATAAATTTAGTTTTATATTTTATAACATAGAAAATAAACAGGCACCAGTTGACGATAAGCCAATCACGCTATTTATAAATATAATCCAGTTGCAGTTCTGATTTGTAACAAATGAATCTACGTAACGAGAAATAATCATTTTCACTTTAGAAAATAGTCAACAGATGGACAATGAAAAGGACAAAAAGACATCAGCCTAAAATTCATTTGCTTTTATATTCTGTAATTATTAAATATCGTACCTTTATACTTTTACAGTTTGAAATAATTACGATTCATTTAAGATTTTATCGAGTGCGATAAAATAGTAGAAATGTAAGTGTTGTATAAGGTAATTAAACGAAAATAATATTTTTATAAAACTAAAAGAATACTCGAACACATAAGAAACATTTTAAAATTATTTCTGCATTCAATTTCTTAGAATAGTGCTTCAATACTACCATATAAATTAATATAAAGACAGGCACGTAACTGCCGCGTAGCCGATACGTAGAAGTCATTCAATAAGCTACGAGCAATCACTTACATTAAATCAAGAAGGGTGCGAAATAAAATCCGTGCTAATAAAAGCTGGGTTGTATAAGCGACAATGGCGCAACTAGGCGAGCACATCCGGGAAGCCGGGTCAAGGTCACGGCCCGGATCGATGCAGCTACGGTGCTACGCCCGTTCTACGTCCCGCTACGACTGCCTCCCGCTTGTACAGCGTTTCGCGAATTTCACTACGGCTACTATTTTTAGACGAGATTCAGTTTTATTTACAAATTAAATGACCTTTATTTCGTTTATAAGCTATTCAACTAAATATTGTGAGGATGAATGGTTTTGTGTACGGTACTCGTGGACAGAACGTATTTTATCTTTATAAATGTCGTTAATTATTGAACTTGCTCATTTTAATTAATATCAAACAAACTTGTATTCGTAACGAATTTTAGATTTTCAATTTATTACCTCAAAGTGAAATATTCAAAAACTGACGCCAGCTTTGTATAAATTTTCCTTTTTCCATTTAAGTTTACTTCTGCGACCAAAACCTAGCGATTATCCTAGTCTCATTCAAGAAGGTATAACTATACTTGAGGCGGAGATTATAATTTTAACATTAATTATATTAGTTTTAATACATACCTAATCATTTATTCACGGTCATCTTTTACATAATTTGCTGCAATGCTTTAAAATATTTAGGGAACGAAAATGCTATCAAATCATCAACATTAAATACACCAAATTTCAAATTAAAATAACTATACGGCTATACCCACCTTAATTTATAAGAAAATTTTAAAAGCAACTTCCAGGAAGGCATTGTCCATTCATCGTAGAATAATATGAAACCGCATTATTGTCTCGTGTACACAAAAGACGCTTTGTCCCTCGTAATACTTCCCGTTTCGTATTTTATTGAACAATAAAATTATCGCCAATCTTACAACGATAAAAATATTATTTATCCGAGCCGCATAAAATAAAATCGCGAGCGAATATAGCGTACGCCCTTATTTTTTAAAAGGAATTACGTTATTTATGGGCTGTATTTGTTTGATAAATTTCTTCCAGCCTTTATTAGGGGAAAAATGAGCAAAAACATTAAATATATTTTTTATACATTTTAAGCTGAAAATTTCAACAAATATATTTTTGTACGAGTAATATTCGAAAAAATAACTACACTAGTAATAGCATTATTATAACTACTTACAACATTTTTTTCTATTTCCAATAAAATAGATCCATACTGTGAAATCATTACAGCGAAATTTCTCAAAGACATTCGAACCAAACGAAGTATTCAATGATTTTCCAAATACCCTCCAAGTAATGGCTCATTGGAGTTGATAGGTACATGAATATGTTCATTTGTATTCCCTGTCTTTCCACTGTTTAAACAGCTTTAGAAGTAAATTAAATTCCGCGAATTATCTCATAAGTAACGTTCATATGAATTCTAAATTCGTATTTGTATATCTTTGCATACTAGTGGTTCTAATGAGTGCTAGTTACGTACCTTACGTACATACCATCATATTATGAATAATCATATCTTCCTTGTATTTGCTCGAACAAGATAATTAATAAAGGAAGATAACTCTTTTAAAAGCTTTCTTTTTTTACTACATAAATAATGCAAAAGCTAAAGATAAACTTCAATCCATTCTCATCTAAATACGTACAAACATATTTTCATTGTGTTTAAAATTCACGCTACCAGGAAGTACCTAAAACCGTACCTAAAAGCTTTTATCCATTTTATAAAAACAAGATTTCATTAATTCATATTATTATATTCGTTTTGTTAAAAACAAACCAGGAAACCCATTTAAATATCAATATTTCAAGAGCGAAAATTTAATAAACGAGTTGTAGGTAACTAATGACTGTTCCAAAACATACGTGGAACAAAAACCACAAAAAATATACTGTTTCCCGACAACCGCTCATTTCGGTCGCGAATTATATAACAGAAACAATTTTAAGGTCCTCTTGAATTAAAAATGTACCACAAAAACGTGCATTTCTCCTTTTACAAAGCTGTCATGTGCTTTGTTAAGCTTTTATTTATACTTATAGGAATCAGAGCAGGAATATTGCAATATTTTTATTATATTTTACTGATCTACATTAAGAATATTTCTTACTTTGTAATATGTAATGTTTTTTTTTCGTCAAAGATTTTGTCTGATGTCATAAGTACAGTTACCTAAGTATATTGTATAAAACGCTGCAGACATAAATAATTTAGGGAGGAAACATCTGGACATTTTATACTACGGTCGTATATATAAACATGAAATACCTATATATTAAAAAGAACTAACGTATTGAAATAATTCTTATGCCTACTCGGCTTACGTAAAATACGATCTCAAATCAAACGGAATACGCTATGAATATCTAACCAGCCGTTTGCATATTTTAGTGTATACCTCATTTAGATTTCATTCGTGACGTGTGAAAATATTCATATCATATTTATTAGAGCGTCAGGGCGGAACGGTAAAGTTATATACTCTTTTATAGCATCGTAACCTTGAAAGCGTTTAGCTAGTGCGAGCATCTACCCCGCACTCGAGGCGGTCACGGTCGCAGCGTGCACGCCCGAGCGCGGGACGTCCGCTCAGCTCGGCGGCCGGCGCTGGAAAGCGGTCGCAGCGCGCGCGGGGAATGTTTACCCGCACCCGCACCCGCCCACCCCGGCCGTGCCAGCTGAGCAGCGGCACGCTATATTTAGGTTGCGCTGTAAATATTCGCTCCAAGTACGGAAAGCACCCCCTCCCGCTGGGGGACCGGGTGGGCTGGGAGTACGTAGTTCCGAGCGACATGAGCGGGTAAAAGTTGAAAGTTCACCAACGCCTCGCACACGAGTTCGCGCTGTTAGTGAAGGTTTTCTTTATTTAAATTCTGTTGCAACTTGCAACTCGTTCTGCCTCGTATTGCCCCGCATTCGCGATGCCGACTTATTTCTCGGCGCTTACACCTCTTGAGCGCCCCGGTTTTTATTAACTTTTACATCTGAAAAGCAATTAAGTACGCGATGTTCGATACAGTTACTTCGCATTCGTTTTTTGATGCGATTCAATTAAACTGAACAAGCTTTTCAGATTATAAAAGCGGCGAAAACGATCTGTCGGATGACGTCAAGGCTATTGCGAATGTATACGAGCTCCTCTTTAGGCAAATTAATACAGATTACTTCGCCCGCGATGGGCTATTTGCGTGCTCGCTCAAATTGGGCATGTCGTTATTTTTTGCTACATCATGTGGTTGAGCTTAAATCGATAAACTGTCATCACTGAAGGTAATTTATTGAATAAATGAAACATTATTCAACGTGCTGACTTATAGATGATACTGCAGGGCGACTAATGGTGGATGGATCGATGTTGGGCATACATTCAGTTGTATCAGAATCCGTATCTGGAAACCACCGTTCCGTTTTCGTATACTCGTACTCTTCTTCAGCTTCAGTCTTATGTTTCTCGTGTTTCGGATCGTGGAATGTGACAATGTTCAAGACAGGAGCTGTGCCGCCGAATGCAATTCGTTCCTCGAAGCTAGTTACAGCTAATATCGAGCCGGCAGCTGGGTAGGAGCAAGTGATGTATCGATTGTGGAGGTTGATTACTTCGACGCAGTTGGTTCCACTGCCACCAATAATACCGTATTTACCCTTGCGATTGTACTGAAAATTGTGCATGCATTTAGTTTTTCGTAAATAACAAAAAAAAATAATGGAGGTGCTAAAAGCTATAAATTGTGAATAACTAAACAACTTTTGGCTCCGATTTATTTGAGCTAAACCTTGTTAACGTTACCAAATCGAATATTGAAATTGAAGAACATTGGATGGCAAAGATTAAGTTTCAAATTTAAATTGTTAAAGGGAACTTTGGTTTAACAAAATTTTGAGATACTTTTAAAACCCGACCACTAAATACATTTTGAAGCGGCGAACTTTGGCGATACCTACTTATTTCGTACTTAACTGTTTTGCCTGGGAATTAAATGAAAACAACCAAACCGAAACCTCAGAAAGTTTGCCCTTACGAGAACATAATATAATATTTGAATTACATCGTTGTTTATTTTGTGTAATTATATTTTCAGAACAAATAAGATAGGTCGTCTGTTCCAGGCGTAATTTCACCATTAACAACATAAGTAAGATTTGTGTAGGTACAACACGCAATTATCTTGCATTTTCCTTATTTATTTCTTTGAAAATTTTGTTAAACCAATTTTAAAATAGGTGGTGAATAACGGTGAATAACTATATTTTAAAATTGCTTTATTTTAAAAGCTTTTTAATCCATAGCAAATATTGTTTCACATCTTAATATGGCAATCTTTTATAATTGTTCCATTTTAATTGCAATAAGAAAATATTTATTAACCATATTACATAGACAACTATATGCCTATGAATTAGGGATTCTAAAACAAATCAAAATACAAACCTGCATCGACCTCCAATAACGGCAGGCGTAAATATATTCACCATCGATATCTGGTCTTCGGTTCTGCACTCGGATTATGTTGAGCCGTTTCCTTGCTACAATGTCCCATACTGTGAGAGCTTCTGTCGGCTGCCAGCTGCCAACCATGCAGTGATCCCTCTGTGTTATGGAAATTTGGACCTTATTGTTAGAATCATTGATACAGTTAAGTATATGTGATTTTTGTTTAAGTTGTACATCAAAGTAATGTATTTTATCATGTCTAATATCCAGATATTGGACATGATAAAATACATTCATTTAAATCATGTAAATCGGTTCAGAAACCTCGGTGTAATCGGTGTTCATACATAAAAAAATATACCGGCCGAATTGATAATCCTCCCTTTTTTGAAGTCGGTTAAAAATGATGGTCATGTCTAGGTACCAGTCATGAAAAGTAGTTGGAACAATGTAGGGAATCATTTAAGGGGTTGACCCGAACCATTTAATTTTATTGAGCACCTTTTAAAAGCATTAAGGAATAGGATAAATCGGATTATTTTCGTATTATCGTAACTAAAAGTACTACGAAAGTTAACAATGAAAATCGCAATGTTCAGAGAAAATTTCCACATCCAGGCAATAAGAAATTCAACGCAATTAGAGGGAAAACCTGAATAAATAAAACAAAAAGTAGGTACCTACGCAGAGCCAGCGGCAAAGTTAACCAAAATTAATTTTCAAAACAGAAAAACTTCACCGCGAGCTCCTCTGATGGAAAATATTAAAAATATAACACTTCAAAGGTAAAGTATGAACTATGAGAGCGTCAAACTTAATAACGAGTCGAGAGGACAATACTCCAGAAGCTCTGCCATGTACCCTGAGGTAACCAAGACTGACTTTTAATTAAAATTTCTTGTTGTACAAAGATAATATGTGCGCTGAGTACGCCGTACGCGATAATAAACAATGATAATTAAAAAGATACCTTCAATACATTAACATGCATGATGCATGATAAATATCATAAGTATACCTAGCAGTAACGTCCTGAGATACATAGGCCAGGAAGATATTCATACAAATGCAATCAATTGATACAAAAAGCCTATATGCCATCCATTTATCAAAATATCCTACCCAATTGAATGTGTAGGGAGATTAATGGCAAAATAATAATATGGTGCATAAGTTATCATATTAATTAGGGCAGGCTGATAAATGGCTATGTATTCCTACATTCATCTGATTAGCGGCTTTGAGAAGATTAATGACCTATGATAATTCATTTATTTTACAATTAAATCCCAAACCTTTCATAGAGGTGGAGTTTTTTCATGATAATGAAAGAGTCATTATGAAAACATGCTCAGAGTTATATAATTAAAACGTAGGACAAATTAAGTCCCCGAGGACAATTCCAAACCCACTGTAATAAAGGGTTTAAATGACAAATCATGTTTAAATAAGATAGCTCTCTACACCTTGTATTAATTAAATGGATCCCGTGCCTTCAATAACACACCATTTTCCAGTAATTTATTACTTTCATCTATTTTATACGTTGTGCTATTCCGAACCTTATAATCTCTTAGGCAGAAGATAAATAATCCTTCACATTGTAAAGGGATTAAACTTCTGAACATTGAATAACGATAAAGTATTTTATACATTGAGGAGAACTTATTAGACGTATGCCGTAATCTTAAAAGGAAAGCTTCACTTGATTAATTGAAGAGGTTTTATCCTCTTAACTTCTTATATCTAAAAGCCGACTCGTTTTGAAAGACATTTCACTAGTCGTTTTATCTAAGTAATGTAGTAGGTTAAATAAAATAATCTGAATTTTTCGCATAGGTATTCTGTCTGATACCTTATTTTACTCTTCGAACATGGTTTAAGACCTATAGGTTTTTATTGCAAAATTGTAAAAAGATAGACCATGGCACTAAAGATATCTAATAATCTCGATATTTATCGTATAATCTCTCAAAAATGTACAATCACTATTAACCTTTTTATACTAAAACATATGATATATTTACTGACAATATAAAAATGTTCGAGCGACATGAATACGGCAGCGGCAAATTCATAACACGGTTCATTTATCATCCGTTTTGCGTAACACGCATAACTTATTTCTCGATTAATCTTAAAACTTCTATACAACTCGAATTTAACACATGATAATATATGGGCATGATGACAAGCCGAAATTCTAAACGATCGTGTTTTCTTTATAATATCTCCACCAAAACAAATTGTAAATAATGCTGGAAAAATCCTGTACGTAAAAGGTTTTGAACGTTCCATTTTCAGTAAGGACTAAGGATTGTTACATAACAGTAACGTCTTTACGTTTATTTACCGAATGCCAATTTATACAAAAGACAAGCATCATAACACGAAACGATTTTGCGTATCGGAGATCGATATAATAAAACAACTAACATAAACATAATAGCCAATTTCTATTCTTAAATAACAATTCTGCACGTAGAATGTAAATTGGTCTGTAACTCTTCATTTCAAATTCAAAGGTGACCTATAAACGTTCTAGACTTTTTAATTTAAGAAAACTGACGTGGAAAGTTAGAATTATATAATAACAAGAAAAATAGTATCTGGGATTTGGGCCTACACGAGCTTGAAATTTGATTTTATTAGCGAAAATATCAGAAATGGGGATCGTCTCGATTTATATGAGAACCTTTGTGAGTATTATATTTCAGTCTGCGGCGCAATTAGGCTTAGCTCGATGTTATTAATTGAATGGGAATAAATGGCGTAAGCGAGTCTTTGTTGAATTAAATCTTTTGAAGGGTACTTTAAAAGCGACAGGTACCTTTACTTCCATAGATAAAAAAAAAATTTTAATTTAGAATACTTACATTCAAATCAATGCTGTCGCTGCACACGTCGACTCCTTCAAATGTTGTAACGCAGCCAACTTGGCATCTAGTATCCCAAATCTGTGGATTACCATGTAAACAAAAACGTGAAGAATATTATACGTGACTGTACTGTAATCATTAAATTAATAAAAATGAAAAGGAAATATATTTTTCAAATATGGCATTATTTGGAAATATCAGGAACTTCTCAATTCATGTAGAGTCCGCTACATAGTTTAGCAATAAGATAATAATAAGATGCATCCGTAATACACTTATACCTTTTACTTATAATATAGTTATGCTAAAAACATTCTATTGTACTTATATATTTTTTTAATTACTTAGTAAACCACCAGATTACAGCAAAACAATTAAGCCTGTATTACAAATAAGCTACAGAATTACTCGTGACGTGAGCTTAACTCTCAAAAGAAGAGCTTAGAGGAGTACCTATGAGTTAACCACTTTGTGAAATATTTTAATCCCATCAAGCGTAGTTGAGCGGAAGTCGGACATTTTGTTTATATTCATTATTATTAAATCCGTAATTATAAATCCCTACGGTAATCTGCATATTTTAATTTATTACGTTTTCACTCAAAAATTTGTATTGATTTGTAGTTTAGTAGTTTATAGTGGTTTTATTGTAAAATTAAAACTTGAACATAGAAGAGCTAAATGCGGTTTCGATCTGAATCAATTATCACACATTATCGAGAAGTACTAAGAAAGGCAGAATAAAAATTTATTTTTATTATGAATATAATATTTAAAAAAAAACTATTATTTCTAAATTCCAGACGCCTGTTTGTCATTAATTCAACATATTGGTACAGAAAATGCAGAAAATGCTAAGATAACTTGCTTGTTAACAAAACCTGATTATTTAATCCTTTTCGTAGTTCTTAAGAACAGGATCGTTAGAGAGCTTACTTCAACTTTAAAAGAAACAAGAAATAATGGAACTTTTAAACTGTTATAACTGTAAGACTGCAAATTTTGAATCACGTTAAACTTCTGTTCAACAAAGCAGTACAAAATAAACAAACATGCAAGAGAGATTAAAGTCATTAAATATATAATATGGCAGTAGGTAACTTATAATAATTATGTAATTATTATAACTGTCCGTATATTTAGTCAGGCACAGAAATATTATTTTTGAATATCCTCTTTAGCTGCATGTCACCGAGATATAACTTTATAAATCAGATATAATAAATTGATTTTTTTTTGATCAAAGACAAAAACTTTCGAATTATCATAGACACAACCTAGATTGGTTTATAAAATATGTTAGTGCTAAAAGTATCATATACATAGCTGTGGAAATAATAATAATTATTAGAGACGGACAACATAGAACAATTAAATCTCACTCTCAACGTCTTATCCCAAGCTGCACTAGCGAAGACACACGGTCTCTCGTCATGGCACCGCACCGCACACACTTGGCCAAAGTGCATGCGTTGCAGTTTCTTTGGTATGAACTGTAAGCGCAGTTTGTGCACTTTGTACGTTGTTTCAGCCTGTAATTGAGCTCTTATTATACCTCTACAAATGATGCTTTGTAGGTATGTAAGTATAGACAAAGATAAAAATAAGACTATACTAGATATCTTTGTTTGGTTTGATTTCACGGATAATGAATGATTCTGGAACATTTATTTTTTAACAAGTTTAAATGAAGACAATATTACATCGCCGTATTACCTTCTACGATAATATTAGATTGAAGATCTACTGTTATCTCTACTCAAAAAAAAAATGTTTCAGTTCTCACTTAACAGAACATAAAAAGGGTTCCAAACAGCTTCGTAATACAAACCGCATCCATCAATAAGTGGCTAATCTATATTGACCATTTAAGCCTCGCCTGTCAAAACTGACGTAACACGATAAGGGGATCCTTGACCGGCGAGTTGCCAGTTGCGACCTACTTTCCGGGTTGAGGACTTTCGAAAATCTCGTAAACCAATCTCATATTGCCAATAAAACGGGATTAGGTTGACGGTTTACGACAGGCAACACTTTATCGTAAGCACAGGATGTAATGGCCACGGTTGCTGGTTGCCATCGTAAAAAAAATCTGCTGTATGAAGTAATAATATGAAATACTGGTCTTCTTTATTTGTGTTTTTATTAAAGTAGGCTTCTGTTGTGGAAGTTTATATGATTTCAAATAATATATTACATGCTGCCTGACTCCGAATTGTGACGAAAAATTTGTCAGGATTTATGACGCAGGAAAATTTTTTAAATGGCCAACCCACATAGTTACCCTACATAATAATTGTTTTATCATAGAAACCACGTCATGTACTCACACAATATTATGCATTTATAATTTAATTATAAATGTTTAGAATGTCCACAAATGCACTGGTGCCAAAGAGAAAAGCACAAACGAACCCTATATAAATATGCTAATTGTAAGGGAAAAACGAGAGCGTTAAAAGCACTCAGCCACAATGAAACACTCGCATTTCTAGTTCTATTGTTAAAACAACTGCCAGGATTAAAGGAGAGTTACGGTTTATGCAAACAATTTGCAAGCGTCACGAGCCACTTAATAAATGTTAAGCTGGTTTTCCACGATAGTAAAGATTGTCAAGGGACGGGTCTTTTATATCATAATATGAGTGTTTAGACCAAATTCCCATGAATGTGGATGTGGGCCAACTCCAAACATAGCTAAGGGCTCTCGACCTTAGCATACAGCTACAGTGTAGAGGCCGGCGCTACGGTGCTACGGATTTCTTAAAATCATTTTATGTCGTTTTTTGTATGTTTGTGGTTATCGGACCGTTTAGATCCTGTTTTTATTTGTATTATAGGTTTTATTATTTTTATGTGACGAAAATATGATATGAAATATTTTAGACGCGACCTTATTTTATGAAATGACCTTATTTTAATCATTTATCTGTTATGTATACTGTAGAGCATACATACACAATTTAATTTTTATTCTCACTAAAAGTAATTGAAAACTTGTCTGAAAATTACAGGCTCCAGATAGATAATTTTTTAGTAATTATAGATACCATGAAGTTACAAACGTAATTTTTCAAATACGAACTAAGGTCTCTTTAACAAATTAAATTTAAAATCTTTCATCGTGAAATCTTTTAATGTCAGTACTTAAGTATTTCATGCATATTCAAAAGCGATAAAAAGAAAACCGTATTGTTAAAGAGCTAATAACAATAAATTCGCCACCTGACTAGTTTTATTCGCATTCGAAGTATTTTATCCATAATGCTAGTGAAACTAATAAAACAACCAATGAAAATAGATTTCACTGGTAGGTACGTACTTTATTCATGACCGTCCTTAATAAACATTAAAGCAATTTAATATTCGTTTATCTAAACGAATGAAATAGGTAGAAACTGTTCACTGTATAAATTGAATTTTACTCATCAAACTTGTTGAATCATCAACACAGTGTTATTTAGGTGTACGATATAATTATTCGTTAATGTATTTTTGTATACCACCAGCTGATGATAGTATCTAAAATCGTTGTACTATCTTGCTATAGAACTAAAGTATAAATTTAGTAATCAACATTAAGATATCTATTATTAGATAGTATTGCCTAATAAAACTTAAGTAACTACTAATAAATCACTTTCTGTGTCGGTGTTAGTTCAAGCTAGCTCATAATTTTACGAACTTGCGAAGGAGTTATTAGTCCACGCTTTTTGTATAATTTCTGCACAAAGAATAGTTTAACAACAGACTATGGCAAATCACATAATTTAATTTATCATATTGTAGGTATTTTTCAATCACGTAAACGTGCTAACGACTAAACTAGGGGTGTTCTGATTTCTGTTCTTTGCGGGTAGACGAAGATAAAAACTAACGTACCTCTTGAGTCTCCATGTCGTATACTTTTATTGATCCGTCAGCATATCCGACAATAAGCTTCGCTTCGTCAGCACATAACCCCAACGATAGAGCTGGCGATCTCTCTGTTATATTATACAAATGTTTGTTGAAGTTGGTGGAATGGAAAGGTTGGAATTGTACAATTTGCCTGCGACATATTGATTATAATTTAAAAGAGCAGCTTTGAATTTGTAAACGGTTACGTAATGGCTAGAAGTCAAGATTACCGAGTTGCAGATCGTAGAGATAGGTCATTAATTAGAACAAAAATAAAATAGTACCCATCTATCCACCAAGAGATATTATAAAAATTTCAAATCTAGTAAATTAATGCTTTGCCTGTAGGTTCCTATAATATACCTAGCACAATTTATAAGAAACAGAAAACATACGTGTAATAAAAGGCACGGCGGAGGAAGAAATACCGGGTGCACCATAATATTGTGTATTTAAATACTCGAGAGCGGGGTCCGCTCGGATACAATATTGCGGCGGATCTTCTGTGGATGCCACCAGCTATTGAATGCAAACATTGTGTAAGCAGTTTTAAAATTTATATAATACTAGCTTACCGCCCGCGGCTTTGCCCGCTTTCTCTAAAACGATTTGAGATTTAAACTATCCTATCTCTCAAGTTGGATTAAACTGCACATGGTGTGCGAATTTTATTATAATCGGTTAAGTGGTTTAGGAGTCCATTGAGGACAAACATTGTGACACGAGATTTATATATATTAAGACTAGCTTACCGCCCGCGGATTTGCCCGCTTTCTCTAAAACGATTTGAGATTTAAACTATCCTATCTCTCAAGTTGGATTAAACTGCACATGGTGTGCGAATTTTATTATAATCGGTTAAGTGGTTTAGGAGTCCATTGAGAACAAACATTGTGACACGAGATTTATATATATTAAGATTACTAGCGGTCCGCCCCGGCTTCGCCCGTGGTACCTACATGTTTAAACTATTCTATCTCTCAAGTTGGATCGAACTGCAGATGGTGTGCGAATTTTATTATAATCGGTTTAGTGGTTTAGGAGTCCATTGAGGACAAACAGTGTGACACGAGATTTATATAAGTATATTAAAGATGTCGCGGTCATCTGGTTCAATCTGCTTTATTAATTAATGTAGTCATTCAATGAACGCACTAGTCATCCACAGCGCATAAAACTACGCTCTGTTCAAAGGACTATATTATTACAATCAGCTTACTAGTGGTACGCGTTGAGTGACGCTTCTATCAACGTACAGCCTACTGCCTAGTCGTTCAATGAACGCGCTAGTCATTCAATCAAATAACAGATTCAACCAAATGACGGCGACATACCGACTAGTTAGGATCTTATAGTTAGGTATATATTCGGTGGTTTACCTATTCCAAAATATTGCAATAAATAAATAAATAAACTAACCACTTCAAAGCTAAGCTTGGATATTTGGGATATTATAAAGAAGTTATTACAGATCCCTTCATTCTATTTTTTTTCCTTGATATATTTGTACAATCTGAAAAAGTTCAATTATAACTTGCAAATTCACGTATCTTACATTCGGAATCTCAATTCTATAAACAGCGCCATCTGTGCACGCAGCGTAGCAAACTCGTTCTTCCACACGGCTGTACTCAATCGCATACACAGGCTTTGGCGGGAACTGGATGCTCCGGAGCGTACATAGTACCGCGCCAGTGCTGCCATGTCGCATCTAGAAATATTTATTTTCATATAGGTAGGTAATACGAGTTTTTCCAAGCTAGCTTTTCACCCGCAGCTTCACCCGCGTATTCAAAAGAAAACCCGCATATTTCCCGTGGAATTTTGTCTATGTGTTGATTCTAGTTACCCTCTTTAGGGTGAGCGTGTTAATTCTTTTTAGCGTCTAAAATTCATAAAAATTCATTCGGTTCAGCAGTTTTGCGTGAAGGACTAACAAACAAACATGATCATTATTCATACCAGCTATAATCTCGTTCTCTCTCTTTTCAAAAGTATTTAATGAAGATTCGTAGATAAGCTTTGAATTTGAGTGCTAGATATCATGACAAATCCGTTACGTTGTACCTCTTGGTTGTACCCTGTGGTTGTACCGTAACGCATTTATGTACCTAAGTCTATGTACGTTATCTTCAAAATCAGTAGATATTATTTAATAAAAAGGCCTTTCCTGAATAATCCATATCACCGAATAATTGCCAGCCTATCATGTTTATATACGCAATTATATACCTGAATAGCTCCCGACGCGTGACCTACAATAAAATGACAGCCATTTGGAGAGTATTTCAACGCCGTTATTGCCCCCATTTCGGTCCCATACCATCGATTAAACATAATTTTATTGGGTGTCCCTTTTAAAAATTTATCGTTATTTTCTTTTATCCAACCAAAATTAGGCTGTTGGATAATTCGCTGATAGAACATGGGATACCATATTGTAGGATTCTTTTCCGTTTCATAATATCTCTTAATATTTTTTGCATATTCATCAATGATTTCTTTGTGGACGTCCATTTAAATTTGATGTTTTATTAAATCTCCTACATTACACAACCGACGAGATTTTTACGTCATGATCAATGAATTGTGTTTTTATTTGTTCATTTACAGA
The DNA here is from genome assembly GCF_905220415.1 of Colias croceus. NCBI lineage: Eukaryota > Metazoa > Arthropoda > Insecta > Lepidoptera > Pieridae > Colias > Colias croceus. The sequence continues at coordinate 4,202,304 of NC_059540.1, read as the reverse complement.
CCAATTAATAAATTAAGGCTGTTTCAAACGTCCAGTCGTCGATATTTTGGTGTACATGCTAAAAACCAGTTTTCGTTTTCGTGGTTTGATTTTCCCGCACGCCTATAAGTATCCACCAAATGTGCTTTTATGCTAGTACCTAAGTAGGTGCTCTAATAACTATTGTGATAAATAAAAAACCGAGAAAATGCTCTTGTTCTTCTAGCTCTAGCTCTTTCGTTTGATTGAAAGCTAAAACTTACTAAAGGAGATACCTACATTATAGGAACAACTAAAGTAACCTGAATAAGCCCAGAAGAATGTCCGACAACAATTCCCTCACCATCCGGCGCATACTCCATCGATGTAATATATCCATACTCAGATAAATAACTCAGGCTCGCCAAGCATTCGTTTGGTGTATCTCTTATAAATTTATCATAATTCTCATCAATCCATGTTAGGTTTGGTGGCTTGATGTTTTTTTCAACGAAAGAAGTGAACGACGATCTTCCTCCCATTTGCTCATGGTCAAGTTGCTTTTTAATACGATATCCATATTCTTTGACAAACACCGCTATATCTGATTCACTATCTGATAAATTAAATCGGCTGTACGTAGATATATTAAATAAACTTGATGCCATGTTGTAAAACGTCTCGAATAAGAAATTCAATAGATCATTATGTATATTGACATTTTCTATTCTGCAACTTCATTGCAACTTGCATGGCATGGCCATGGACAGCAGCTGTATGTCAATGATTTGCTATAAATACTTTTTATAAAGCTAGTAGGCGAGATCCTGTGCGAGATCCACAGCGAGATCACAGGTAGGTAACTGTGTAACCTGTGCACAGAACCTGTGTGTAACATAATACTATATACCTAGTAAAAATGTGAGTAAAAACAAGTATAAGGCCGTATTCAGAAAGAAAGCTGAAAACTTATAAGCGCTTACCGGCGCTTCACATAATATGACATCGCTGGTCCGTTCTACACAAAGGAAGCAGGCCGACCAAGACAAATTTTAGGATTCTTACCGATCAAAACGCCACTGTGTTCCGTCCAGCCGATTCAATGACGGGCCACGGGGCCACGAGTGTTTGTAATGTCCGCGATCCTATCATGAATTATTAGATAAGTCTAATAACTACCTTTTTTAATTAATTGTGATCAAAAAAAATTATAAATTATTTATTCTATTCACCTGTTATTCAAAATGTTTGAAACCACTTACCAGCTCACTGAGCTCGCCTTTACTCCAGCTGGATGTGTTTAGTGTAGGTACCTACTTTTATTTTGTATGTTTATCCCGTGGTTTATCACACAGGTTTATCCCTAAGTTTTATCCACTTTAAAAAAGAGTAACTACTTAGTTACTTACCTATAATTTGTTTACATAGATTAAAATTTAAATGTAAGAATTTCAAACTTTTCAACGTTTTTATTCGACACTAATTACCTATTAGGTAGGTAACTACATAATTGATGATACATTGTTAATAATAATTAATATGTAATAGATAGGGTAGCTAAATGGCGTAATTCAACGGCGTCGTCGAGACTTATCAAAATCGAAAGAGAAAATAATTTCGAAAAGAAAAGCTTCTATGGTAAAAACCATTTTAGCGGTGGGTTTGGCGTGTACGGATTTTCAAAAATGTAAAAAAAAACAGTTACTTGGGCATTCTCGAGCGCGTCAGATATTCATACTACGTATGCCCCAAGTGCCTCTGATAACAACGGTATACTAATCTGCCGGTTTGCGTGGTGGGGCTAGGCATATTAATTCGTCAAAAATGCACAAAAAAAAATTTACTCGAGCGCGTCAGATTTTCGGAAGGGGTGTTAAGTAGGCCCCAAGGAAGCTCCCCTTAAAAAAACTGACGATTTCGGCGTGACGATAAGTTACGATGAATTTTTGAAAATGCAGAAAAAAAAAGTCCTTTTGAAATACTCGAGCGCGTCAGATTTTCATAGGGGAGGTTTATCTCGGTCTCCTGAAAGCATATTTTCTTAATCTGACAAAAATGTTGGTGGGTTCTCTTAATCTGACCGAAAAAGATTTGTGGGTTTCTTTTTTTTAATCATCGTTATTTCATATCAATTTTTCTTAACTCCCACAGTTTTCGAGATATACACAAAAAACCGGGAGTTTGACTTTTTACGATTTAAGTTTTAACTTTGGACAAAAATGAAAAGAGACCTTTTTTTGTAAAATAAAATTACCTTTTTTGGTTATTTAAACTTTTTTTTTGGAAAAAGTAAAGTTCGCGACTTATATGCTGCAATGCGTTTTTCGGAAGATGAAATGGCTCCTCCAGACTTCCGGTCATGCGGAAACCGGCAGATTTTGTATTTTTAGTAAGTTTTAGATTATATTCTTCAAAATAAAAATAAAAACAATCGCGCTCGAGAATGCCGGATTAACGTTTTTTTTTTTTACAAGTTCGCGACCCTATAACTCGGCGGCGTCAAGGACTTATGGTCAGATTAGTTTAATTTAGTCTTAAAACACTAAAATCAACCCCCAACATCTTAATCTGACGCGCTCGAGTATTTCAGACTATCGATATTTTTTTTACTAATCTGATCGTCTATCCTAGGCGCGCGTCACTACATATAGAGCTAAATAGTTAACAAGGTTGTTCTATTAGGTCTAAGGTATCTCTCATATCTTAACCTTCCAGCGGTCGCGCGCGGTCTCTGAGTCCGCAACGAACTTATTTTAGTCAATATACTGAAACTGTAAACAATAGACGCTTGCGCTTCCGTGATACCTTCGAGGGGGTGAGGTAGCACCTCTCAGTAGCCCTGTGACATTCCTTGCATGTACATGTGCTTTCTTATTTGTGTTTGCGGTCTCAGATTCCGCGCGCGACCGATTGTGTTCGAGAAAAATCCAGTGCAATTAAACCGAAGCCGAGGTAAATATTTTATGTTTTTTGTATCTTATTATTACTTTTTATGCTTTAGACTATAATAATATAAAAGTATAGTTTTAAAAATGTATTTTTGTTGTAGACAATGAATTACGAAGACTTAGAATGTCGAATATCTCGCATGTTAGAGGAGGTGGAATCAGAAGATGAGGTCTTCGATGACGTTTCGGACCAAGAAGACGACCCAATAGAAATTTCACCAGCACAGGATGAGTGTGTTCAATCAGACGCTGAGCTTAGTGAAGAAGAACCGCAAAACAAAGTATAGTTGTTTCAAATGTGGAAAACACATGTTGCCTAGAACATGTGATTGTTATATGCCGAAAATTTTCATTTCCAGTAGATATTATGGACACTAATGACGAATAGTTTATTATAGTTATTATAAACAAAAATTAGTAGTTTTTAGGTATGTTTTCTTTATTTCATTTTATTATAATTTAGATTATTCTAGAACTTTACGTAAAATGATCTCAAAAATAGGTGTCATTTTAGCGTTCCTATTACACAGTGCCAATTGATGATGAATGTGATTTATTTCTAAGATAATTATAGTCAAGTTTATAATTGTGAATTGTAAAAAATAAAATTTCATTTTGTTTTGTTTAATGTTGATTTATAACGGTGATTTCCACCCAGAGTCAAAAATTTTGAGTTTTTATAGACCTTTGTTCTATTAAGTACAAATAAAAGAAGTAATGAGTAATTAAGTTGTTTTTATTTTATTTCATATGTTTAAGACCTCTTTTTAATCATGTGCTATACAAGAAGTCGAAATATTCATTTGTTTTCCCAAACGAGACACTTAAATTTTCGGAATCACAGACCGCGCGCGACTGCTTGTGTTCGGCGCAAGGGTGCGACCGCTGAAAGGTTAAACTGCCACGCTCGAGTATTACAGAAAATTCCCCTCTTCGCCTCCCTATCTATAAGTGTTTTGCTCAGGTTTATTGCTCTTAGGTGTTTTGTTTTGTATAAATCATTTTAAGAGGCATGAGCGCTTGAGCCGTGAGCGCTAAAATGAATTCGTTTTTCAGATTTTTTTTTAATGTAAGTACATAACTTTTTTTTAAGATTTAATGGCTCGTTACAAGACGTAATTAAAAAACTAAATACAAAATCAGAAGTCATTAAAATAAGCATAAAATAGTATAAAATATGCACAAAATTTGCAAATAACATGGAATTAGCCATATATTTTCTAATTACTTATTCTAAAAGAAAAAATAAAATGCTAACAATTTATTTATTTAAAAAGAATTAAGAATTATAATTCAAAAGATTTTATTTTCTTCCTAAATAATTCACAAGATTTCATTCAAGATAAATGCGTTGAAAGAAACGTTGAGAAATTGACTCTGTAAGAAAAGGACAAGATTATGAATTGGCCTAAGAAAGAGCGAGATAGGTATATAGCTTTACAAACGAGTCGAAAATAGACGACAGATTCCGAAAGTACCGAAACAACGTCGCCATATTGTCATGTCAGGTTATTGAATGTGGTGAAAAGTGAATGCAGTTTCTTGATTGTATTGTTAAAACAAGGAAGATTGTGTTAATTAAACTCCTGTGTCTTTAATACTAAGGTACTTATCGATTTATAAACTGCAGTGATTACATTGTGGATAAACTACATAGATTTCATTCATTAAAATTTGATAATTACTTCGGGTGTGGTATTTAGTTTGTACAGAATTGGTACATACCTTGTTTATTTTGTTTTAATTACACGTTGTTTATGTTATTATTCATAACATGTTGCACCTGCTCGTGTAAATGTTAATTTTAAATTGATATTGAAAATCGTATCTATAAATCAATAGTTATGGCTGCGTGGTGAAGCTCATTCATCGTTAACTTTTTATAGGCGCAGGGTGCAACGCTGCATCCGTTGAAACATGAGCTATCAGATACCATCATCACAGAGCCGCACAAGTAAGTGGTCGTTTTAAATTTCAATTATATAGTTTTGATATTGAGCTAAGTGTATATCATATTCTATGACTCATAATATGTTAGCTATTGCCCTGATTTATTAACACAAACAATAAGGCCAATACATCACAACATTGAAATGACTTCTATCTAGGTTCATTCAAAAAAATAAAAATAGTTTAAAATCTAAAAGTATGTACCTAAGTACATTAATTATATACATTTGTTTTATTTACTCAGGAATCTGGACTTCTTTATTTGTGGTGTCATGATGAAAATAATTATTTACTAAAATAAAGCTGTTAAGTTGTAATAAATTTGTTGAAATGTGTATATTCAAGAACATATCTGTGCCTCCAGTGAATAAGGGAGTAAGACGAGTTATTCCCTTTGGTTTTTATTGCACCATTGGATTCAGCTCGTCAAAATACACAAAATATCAAAAGGTCATATCTCTAGCTGCATCCTAACCCAGTTTTTCGAATGACCCAAACGGTATAAGTAGGGTGTGATAAACGGTATAAGTTACCTTATCCATCATTTTAGGCAATCGCAAAGGAACTATTCGTCTCGAGTCAAAATAACCCACGAACACAAAGACATATGTGTAGTTATACTTTTTGAATAAAGACTTAATTCAATTTTGTTCCATCCGTGCTAACACTATTTTAGTATAAACGCAGTTGTGTCATTTTTCTAACATGAGCATAAAGGAACAACTCTTAGTGTCATTGGTTCAAGTGACGACATGAGACAGTTTTGCATTAATGCCGTGTTACTATTGGTCTATTTGAATACTGCACGGAAACAACGGACACTATTCCTTTTTGCTTAATAATATTTTCAATCTTTTTTTATTTATCAGTTAACTTGGGATACTAATAATATTTCTATGGAAATTAACTATTTTTTGCAATAGTATCTATTAAAAATACAGTTTTAATTAACACATTAAGTGCTAATATTATAGTCCTTGTTTATATAAATACAGAACGATAATTGAATCATCTAAAAAAAGCCAACAAAAATGTTAAACTTATAATATTTTCTTCTTATATTTGGGTAAGTTTTATAAAAAATAACTAGTTTTTAATCTTTTTATTTTATTTAATCTAACTACAATAATACTATAATTATAGACGCATAGAAAAAAAAATTTATAACCAGTCTTGACAATTATGAATATTGTTTTTCTCTCTCATATAGCGTTTTAGCCACTGTAATTTGTCTTTTTATAGGAAAAAAATCCGCAATATCGAAACTATTTTGGTCCTGCATTATCGTAAACACTAAACATATTATGGATACTCTGGTACCATATATTTTGAAAAAATTTGGATATTGCCACGTAGAGTCTCTTCAAGTCGTATTTGCATCCAAGGCACCTTCAAATCTGTGCTTAATTTTTTCATAAAATCTTTGCAGCTCATTGTTTTTTCTTTATTTATCTATATTATTTTGATATTATAAAATATAGAAATTGTTAAAATTCCATATCATGCCGTAAAATATTGCCACTGACCACCTATAACTTTCCCTGTAAGGTAACTGAACATACCTACAGGAATATGGTTTTCGAGCTTCTCTTATCCCTTAATAGTGCTTGTATCCTCAATGTATAACCACCATGATATATTCGGTTTTTCTCCGGACAACATCTTCAGCCACCCAATCCTCTTGCTTGGAGTCCAAATCCAGCGGAGGACAATAATCGTCATTTACTAAAATTGAAGGTTTTTCGTCCTAGTGTTAAAGTTTTCTGGATCCTATTTTATACTCAATATAATATAGTATATAATACTATATCATGTAAAACGTGACTTGGAATAAAAATATTCAAATAAATCAACATAAAATATTTTTTTTAAACAATCGTAAAAGTTACGAAAAGCCCAATTATACGTCAAAATGACGTACAACATCCTCTTTACTACAAAATGGCGGAATTTACCGGGATGAGCCAACTATGTACTGCTAGGTCTCGACGGCTAATGAGTTGTTTCTGGATTTCGAAGCGATTCGATGGTAAATATAGAAAAGACAAAGTTATTTCGTCGCGGTGTACATTAAATTTACGTAGATTGGACTTCTAGGGTTAAATGCATAAACACCTACATGTTGTTTTGTTTTTATTATATCTAATAACGATAAAAAATCCGTTGATTTTATTCGTTTTTCAAACTACATGCATGGTTGTTCCACTAAAAGGCCTCAATTGAGTCATAAAGTACACAAATTTCAAGCATAATAAGTCGCATCATTTCTATAAAACCAAAACTGGCAATAATTTAAGTCGTGTTATGCGACTATGAACATAGTGCATTAGGGCATAAGTCGTTATATTGCAAAGAGCAAAAAAAACCTTATGTGAATACATTGAGTTATTCCATGAAGTACTCGTTCATAAGGGCACAACTACAAAAAAACACGAAAAAAGTATATTTATGGGGTTGTTACAATATCTGTTCATATGTAAAACTAAAGTCTAACATCATATCTTACCCATACAAGCTTAAAAATTTGAAGTTATAAAGATTTAGTGTTGATATATAGTTTTTTGTCTCTCCTGAAAAGTGCTGTTTTTGAGTTATTCCCTTATTCACTGGAGGCACAGATATTATGTTCTTGAAGTAAAAAATATTTTAATAGTTAATTTCATAAATTAACCAAGAAAGTATATTTTATATTATTTAACTCATTATCTGGTTCAAGTGCATAGTCATATCTAAACTAGAACAACTTCAATACTATTATAAAAACAGTAAAAAAGTTTTTGTGTTGTATTGAACTTACTTGAAGCCTTCTCATAAATATTTTACTAGGTATCTAACAGATTTTTTCTCTAGAAAGAGACTTAAAGTAAAAAAGGGTAGAAGTTACTTTAAAATAGAACTTGTTTATTTATTTAGAAATTAAAGACTTTTTAACGGAATTTAAACGTGATTTATTCATGATATTATTTTCCCGATGTTTCCGGAGTCTCCCCGTGACCACGCTCGCTGTACAGTGTTTGAAACGTCGGGAAAATAATATAATGAATAAATCGCGTTTAAATTCCGTTAAAAAGTCTTTAATTTCTAAATGTATAATACTCGCGTAAAACCAAACCCCAGAAAATACTTTGTTTATTTATTTCAAGTCTACAAGTGCATTTCAATCCTGTCAATACAACTTAGTAAATGTTTTTTTGTAATGTTATCAAAATGATATTCCAGTGTCGCATAGCAACTATGGTGGATCTGATGTGCCAATGGCTCCCAGCAAGGAGCAGCAGACCCTCATGTGGCAGCAGAACTCCTACTTGGTGGATTCTGGCATCAACTCTGGTGCCGCCACTCAGGTTGTTATAAACTTTTTATGCTTCTTTTCTGTATTAATGTCTCTGTTTCTATGTCTTAAAAAGATTACACAATAAGGCTTTTACATAAATTGAAAGTTTAAGTAAATACTTAGTTAAATAACAATACTAGAAGTTAAATTAAATACTAAGTGTGAAATCCTATGTCCTTTTAAGGAGTATAAGACAGATGCATTGTATTTTTTTAATTATGATATCAAGTAGTTGGTCAAATATGTGTTTTGATTGAGGAATTTCGATTTTGATGGAGTAAATGGTTAAATGTAACCCAAGACTACTCAGTCTTCACATATGTTCGGCACTGTCATTTGTGCCTATTTTGCTCGTTTAGTTTCATAAAAGATGTATTAGGATCTTACATTTTGTTTTATTCTTTTGATATTTTTCATACATATTCTAACAATGTTCTATTGTTCAGGTGCCATCACTTACTGGCAAGGAAGATGACGAGATGGAAGGCGATCAACTCATGTTTGATCTTGACCAGGGCTTTGCCCAAGGTTTTACCCAGGAACAAGTTGATGGTAGGTTTTTATATTTATAATAATTTCTTAATTTCCATCTAGTTGTTTAAAAAAAAACATAAACTATATATAAACAATAAAACAGATGTATTTGTTTGATTTTGTATCTAATTAGTTCTACACATTACATACACATAGTAGATTGCAAGGAATTGCAACATCATTTCTAATTTCTTGGCTTTAATTCTCAGCATATTTTAAAAATAAATTTACTCATGAAAGCTGTCTATTTCGTATAAGCTTTCACGGAAGTGAAAGACGAAGTTCCAAGTGAAGACGGGTCGAATCAGTTGCGCTTATACAACCTGGACGATTTGACGCACACTTATGTTGTTGCACCTGGAGACTAGTCATGGAGGGTAGCGGGATCCGAGGCACGGTTCACCGCTGGCCGACCGCTAGTCAGTAGGGGGCCCAAGTAGCGTGCTAGCCACATGTGAAAGGCTGCCCCGCCAACTAGCGAAAAATCCCAAGATGCGCCATAGTGCCGGTTGGCGACCGGATGAGAGGGCCCTATGGACATCCTTGGGGGGGCTCGGGCGTCCCCGCAGTCTCCAGACTAGTCCCCATCAGTGTAGCTTCTGAGTGTGTGTCTCAGGTCTAGAAGTATAGCGCCTCGATTCACTGCCGTCTTCACACCTACTTCACTCTTCAATTTATATGAAAAAAGCAAGGTACAAGAATAAAGTTGTACAGCGGCAGCACTCCCTCTCGCTGAAAGTAGACCTCACTAACATCAGAGGTCTACACTCCAACCTCGCTGCAGTCCACTTCCACCTAGAGACTAGCAATCCTTGTATCTTGTTCCTCACGGAGACGCAGATTAGATGTCCGTCTGACTTGGCGTACCTATCCTATCCCGGCTACACCCTGGAGCACAATTTTAAAGCTCGGTCAGGTGTGTGCGCGTACGTCCGAGACGACATCTGTTGTCGGCGTCTCCGGTATCTTGAAGACCCCCATTTTTCCGTATTATGGATGCTGGTGGACACAGGCCCAGAGAAACTTCTCTATGCATGTGTCTACCGAGCGCACAGCGGAGACCAGGAGACGATCAGGCTCACAGAGTACCTAAGTGAGGCGGCGGACGCTGCTCAGCACAAATACCCTTCCGCTCAGCTTGTGTTACTGGGGGATTTTAATGCCCACCACCAGGAGTGGCTATACCCATACCAGTGCACTGACCTCGCTGGGAGAGAGATGCGTAAACTTGCTATAGCATTGAATCTCACCCAGCTGGTTCAAGGAGCGACGCGGGTTCCTGATGTTGAGAGCCATACAGCCAATTGCTTGGACCTTCTGCTGACAACAGATCCAGACCGTTACTCGGTAGCGATTTCCTCGCCGCTTGGCAGCTCCGATCACTGTCTGGTGAAATCTGTATCTGTCTACTCGCCGCCCGATCCCAGTCCTAAGGGCTCTCGGCGCGTGTGGCAATACAAGTCAGCTGATTGGGATGAGATGCGTTCCTTTTTTGCATCATATCCTTGGCGGCCTGTCTGCTTTTCTTCTGAAGACCCTTCGACCTGCGCGGATGCTGTGACTGATGTGTTGCGACAGGGAATGGAGTACTTTATTCCATTCTCCGACGTAGCCATGTCCGGCAAAGCTCAGCCCTGGTTCAGAGCCGATTGCAGACGCGCTGAAGCGCTTAAGCAAGAGGCGTATCTGGCTTGGGTTGACGCTCGACACCGCAAAGCGAGGGATGTATCTGAAAAGAAGAAAGCCTTTAACCGGGCTGCCAAGTCCTGCAAGAAGGCTCTACGGAAAGCTCGATTTGACCACGTTAGCCGTATAGGGAACAAACTGGCTTCTTACCCCTCCGGTAGTAAAGCGTTTTGGTCCCTGGCAAAGTCGGTTGAATCGAATTTCTGCCGCCCCTCACTTCCTCCACTGCTGAAACCTGACGGGACGCTGGCTCACACCGCCGTAGAGAAAGCGAACCTATTTACTACTCTATTTGCGGAAAATTCTCGTCTGGATCCTGCAAGCGCAAAACCTCCCAGTCTACCTGGATGCGAGGCGAAAATGCCGGAAATTCGCATCCGTCAGACGGAGGTTCTTAAAACGCTGCGGAATCTTGACGTGAATAAAGCCAGTGGCCCTGATGGAATTCCAGCCATAGTTCTTAAAACCTGTGCGCCTGAACTTGCTCCTGTTTTGACACGCCTCTTTCGCCTTTCGTTGACGACTGGAATAGTACCGAAATCATGGAAACTTGCCAACGTGCAGCCTGTGCCCAAAAAAGGCAGTCGTGCCGATCCTTCCAACTACAGGCCAATTTCAGTCACGTCCATACTCTGTAAGACTATGGAACGTGTACTGAACAGCCGGCTCCTGGCACACCTAGAAGCGAACGACCTCCTCAGTGACCGACAATACGGGTTCCGCCGAAACCGGTCTACTGGGGATCTTCTAGCGTACGCCACCTACATCTGGAGCGAGGCCATCGAGAATCATGGTGAAGCACTTGCTGTCTCCCTTGATATCTCAAAGGCCTTCGATAGGGTCTGGCATGATAGTCTTATTGGCAAGCTTCCATCCTACGGTCTGCCTGCTGGTCTCTGCGCCTGGATCTCAGATTTTCTGAGAGACCGGTCGCTTCGGGTAGTCGTCGACGGCTGCTCGTCCGACCAAATGGCTATAAATGCCGGAGTCCCTCAGGGATCAGTTCTTTCCGCAACACTCTTCCTGCTACACATCAACGATCTGCTGAAACCCGGTATCTATGGGTACGCAGACGATAGCACTGTTGTGGAGAGATATGTATCCAGCGCGCGAGCCAGTACGGCACAAATTCAGTCTCTACGGGAGGCGATGGTTGATCGCATGAACTTGTCCTTACAGGCGGTCTCCGACTGGGGCGATGCCAATCTGGTCAAGTTCAATGCGTCTAAGACCCAGGCGTGTCTATTCTCCGCTAAACGGAGTCCATTCCACCTGACTCCGAATTTCCAAGGTGTGTCCGTGCCGATAACTAACCACCTCGAGCTTCTTGGTATCACCTTAACGCCCACTCTGAACTTTGGTTCCTTCATTGAATCTAAAGCCCAAGTAGCCTCAAAAAAGCTTGGAATTCTGGCGAAGGTGAGACAGTATTTCAGCCCGGGACAGTTGCTCAACCTTTATCAAGCACAAGTCCGATCGTGCATGGAATACTGCTCTCACCTCTGGGACGGTTCCGCCAAGTACCAGCTGGAGGCGCTTGAGGCGATAGAGAGGCGTGCCAAGAGGCTCATAAACGACGATAACCTAGTAGGCAAAAAGCTCCAGAGCCTCGGTCACCGCCGCAGAGTGGCCAGCTTATCGGTCTTCTATCGGATACACTTTGGAGAGTGCGCTGCGGAACTGCACGATCTCGTTCCGCCATCCCCGTTCTTCCATCGATCGTCGAGGCGCACAGATTCTAGGCATCGCCATATGGTGGACGTTCCATGTACCCGGACTAAGCGGTTCGGTTCCACATTCTTTATCCGAACCGCGAGGGACTGGAACATGCTTCCTGAGTCTGTGTTCCCCGACGAGTACAATATGGGGGTCTTCAAGCGTAGAGTGAACAGGTACCTTCTAGGGAAGCGCGTTCCATCTTAGACCACATCTCAGCTTAACATCAGGCGAGATTGTGGTCAAGCGCTTCCCTATTACCAATAAAAAAAAAAAAAAAAAAAAAAAAAAAAACTTTCTTTTTTTTACACAGACATGAACCAGCAGCTCTCGCAAACGCGCTCTCAGCGTGTGCGCGCGGCGATGTTCCCCGAAACACTGGAGGAGGGCATCGAGATCCCCTCCACACAGCTGGACCCAGCACAACCCACTGCTGTTCAACGCTTGGCTGAGCCCTCGCAGATGCTCAAACATGCTGTTGTGAACTTGATTAATTATCAAGACGATGCTGATCTTGCTACCAGGTAAAGTGTTCATTATAAATCTTGTTAGAAATTAATATGAAGTGCTGTTTAACTATGTTGTTGGTAATTTTATAAAAATTTATTATTTATTCACTATATTATGACTTTTATAAAGCATTTAGTACATTAAAATTTCCATACAATGCATAATATATTCACTCAGTATGATCACTATTCAATGTGGGGGAAAACTTCAAAAATGAAGATGATCTGAATATGTACAGTTTTCAATTTATAATCTTGTAAAAACTATTATTATAGAAGTTGATTTTTTGTCTTTAGGGCTATCCCTGAGTTGATCAAGCTCTTGAACGATGAAGACCAAGTAGTAGTCTCTCAAGCTGCTATGATGGTGCATCAGCTCTCTAAGAAAGAAGCTTCCCGACATGCGATCATGAACTCGCCACAGATGGTCGCCGCTTTAGTGCGAGCAATTTCCAACAGCAATGATCTCGAAACCACTAAGGGAGCTGTTGGAACTTTGCATAACTTGTCTCACCACAGACAAGGGTTGCTCGCTATCTTCAAGAGTGGAGGCATTCCCGCTCTGGTGAAACTACTGAGCTCTCCTGTTGAGTCTGTGCTCTTCTACGCGATCACAACTCTCCATAATTTATTGCTGCATCAAGACGGATCGAAAATGGCCGTTCGCCTTGCTGGAGGGCTTCAAAAGATGGTTGCGCTATTGCAGAGAAACAATGTGAAGTTCCTCGCGATTGTCACTGATTGTCTTCAGATCCTCGCGTATGGAAATCAAGAGTCGAAACTTATCATACTCGCTTCTCAAGGTCCGATCGAATTGGTGCGAATCATGCGCTCGTACGATTACGAAAAGTTGTTGTGGACTACATCTCGTGTACTTAAGGTAATTTCATTCTATCAATTATTATTAGGGTGCTTTTAACCAATCATATCACTTCATTTAGCGTTTGAGCGTAGACGCTTCAAACACCAAATGAAGTAAAGCTATTCATCCTCGCACATATCTGGTGGAAAAGTACCCTTGTAATTGTTTTATGTGTTTGTAACTATATCCCAAAAAAAAAATTTAGATTAAAGAACTAAACAAAATAAAATAAAAAAAACTAAAATGAGTTGTAATATTAATATTATCGCTTTTTATTTTAAAGGTGTTGTCAGTGTGCTCAAGCAACAAGCCAGCTATTGTGGAAGCCGGTGGTATGCAGGCTCTTGCTATGCACCTTGGTAACCCAAGTGGCCGTCTCGTCCAGAACTGCCTCTGGACTCTGAGGAATCTTTCTGATGCTGCTACCAAGGTAAATATTAATAGTTTTTATTATGAATCCTATGTATTATTACTATGTTGAAATAACAGATAAACTTGCTATATTTTCTAGATTCCAGAACTATCAAGAAATTAAAATTATATTCTTTTATTCTCATGTGTTTCTTTATGATTTGGCATTTTCCAATATTGAAACAAATAAACTGACAAAAAAAAATAAAAATGTTGCAGGTGGATGGTCTTGAAAATCTGCTCCAAAGCCTTGTGCAAGTGTTGGCTTCAACTGATGTTAACATTGTTACTTGTGCTGCTGGCATACTTTCCAACTTGACTTGCAACAACCAACGTAACAAGGTATGGTATTGGTTTGATTTGTATTTTTTTTTGCAATGTACAGAAATGCAATTGTATGACTTGCAAGTTTCATTTTTGTTAAATATAAATATATAGTTTTTTAAACATTGTGTTATAGAATATTCAATTCTAATGTTCATAGATTTTTCGTAATTTCAAAGCGAAAAGTTGCATATTATGTAATTTTGCATATGAAAGGTACTGACAGAATTTCACTTACTATTGCCGTCAGATGATTGACCGTAGTTCCACAGTCAGTGCTATGAGTGTTTGTAAACTTTTTTTTTACATTCTCCTAATGATGTTTGCGAATGTGAACTCATTTATTACTTAAACTTTTGTCAATTCCAGGTGACAGTATGCCAAGCGGGCGGCGTGGACGCACTCGTCCGTACCGTGGTCTCGGCCGGCGATCGCGAAGAGATCACAGAACCCGCGGTGTGTGCCCTGCGGCACCTCACCTCGCGCCACGTGGAGAGCGAGATGGCGCAGAACGCGGTGCGCCTGCACTACGGGCTGCCGGTGAGTGCTGGACTTGAGACCATCTACACTAATATTATAAAGAGGAAAACTTTGTTTGTTTGTTTGATTGTAATGAATAGGTTTGATTGTAATGAATAGGCTCATAAACTACTGGACCGATTTTAAAAATTCTTTCACCATTCGAAAGCTACATTATCCACGAGTAATATAGGCTAGGTTTTATCCAAGAAATCCCACGGGAACGGGAACTATACGGGTTTTCCTTTGAAAACGCGGGCGAAGCCGCAGGCGAAAAGCTAGTCTTGAGATCATATTGTGTAAAAGTACTGGTCGTGACGTCCTAAATCATCAGGTCGCTAGGGACGTGAGACGGACCGCGTGCGGTGCGTCACTTAACGATAAACGCTTAACTTTACTAATATTATAAAGCTGAAGTGTTTATTTCCTTCCTTCCGAAAAATTCCTTCGGTGTGAAATAGCTCATTTATCGAGGAAGGCCATAGGCTTTATATCATCACGCGTAGACCAACAGGAGCGTAGCAATGCGGGTATAACCGCAGGGCACAGCTAGTTGCTTTATAAGGATAATAATTTATTGATTATTTATTTTGCTTGTCATTGAACATTTTTCTTTCATTTTGCATTCCTTTACCGTTCAAAATCGGCAAGTTGTTAAACCAGTACTTATGTAGAAAAACTAGACTTTTAGTTATGGATAACTTAATAATATTTCCCTCTATTTATGATAATATTTCCCTCTATATGTTGTGCAGGTGATAGTGAAGCTGCTGCAGCCGCCGTCGCGCTGGCCGCTGGTGAAGGCGGTGGTGGGGCTGGTGCGCAACCTGGCGCTGTGCCCGGCCAACCACGCGCCGCTGCGCGAGCACGGCGCCGTGCACCACCTCGTGCGCCTGCTGCTGCGCGCCTTCAACGACACGCAGCGGGTATGTGTATACAGGGTGTAATCGTTAAGTGTGCACAGGCGATTATTCCGCAATTATAACAGATATCAAAAAACTTTAAACTGATATCGAAAGTACTTAACCTAATGAGTCAAATGGCCAAAATAATTTTTCAATAATAAACGAGAAATATCTAATACTTACTTATACAGGGTGATATTTTCAACTGGGCGTAGTAGATGGATCTGAAAGTGTGAAACGTTAAAAGGATATACTGGACACGGTAGGCGAAATGCGGAACTATGAGGAATATCGCAATAAGCGTATTAAAATATCATGTCGATTTTGATGAATGATGAAAATTAAAAATGACTGTGAAATGATTTGTGGGAAAAATCAATTTTGTTATACAAGTTACGAACCTGTTGGCAAAAATCACACCCTATATTATTACACTGATTCTGGAAAGCAACAAGTAAATAATACATTGAAAACTACAGAAACAACTAATTTTTAATAACATTGTATTTATTGTATGCGTAACCTACCATAGCCTAGTGAAAAAAATGAAAAATTATTTTTTTCGGCAAAAAACACAATAACAATATTAGTAGTTGCTTATTTCACATTATAAATATTAACGATAGCTCCCACACTAAGAGAACTTGTGTTGACTTTAGTAGATCAACTTTCAAAAAAAAAAAATTGGTTGCCTGTAAAGTCGGTATACGGGCGAAAGTTTTACGTGACAACGACTTTTTATGTCTGTCTCTCTCGCTCTTAGGCGGGCTAACCATGCCTGAGTGGAAGGGACGCGTGCCTCTCACTCGCTCTCATTGTGAGCGCATAACGTGAGCGGATCGTAACGCAGTTTCTTGAAGTGTCACCCGGCAAACCAATTTATAAGACGTTGTCACGTCAAAAGCATTTATTCAAATAACAAATTTTAATACCATAAACATTTAGGATCCTATAACTAATCAAATAAATTTCCAGCAACGCTCATCAGTATCGGGCGGCGGAGGTACGGGCGGCGCGTACGCAGACGGCGTGCGTATGGAAGAGATAGTGGAGGGGGCTGTGGGAGCACTGCATATACTGGCCCGTGAGAGCCTCAACCGTGCGCTGATACGTCAGCAGAACGTCATACCGATATTCGTGCAACTGCTGTTCAACGAGATTGAGAATATACAGGTGATTTAAACGATGGTATACAGGGTGTCCCACTATTGGTATACTAAGCGCGAAGGGACTTGTAGTTTTGCATACACTGATCGAACGATGCAAACAACGAAATACGTCAAAAATTGTTTGCTAAATTTTTCCTGAAAATCCATGTTTTCTTCTCTAGCTTCGCGCAGCCGGCATATACTGCTTCGCTAATGTGAGCATTTTGTCTATGAAAACAATATAATCTTAAACGATAGCCCACGTGCTGGTGGCAAAGTTGGGCGGTTGCTTGTTTGGTGTGCACATAGAGTTTGAAGAATTCATCTATTTGAAAAAAAAAAAAATGCGTCTGGAATTTTATAAGTATTTTTTATAAACTCAGCGTATGCAAAACTATAACCTCCTTTGAGCTTAGTATACCAACAGTGGGACACTCTGTAGATCTGAAAATGTTATGTACATGTGATGTAGAAGATATTGTAATGGTAAGGTTGGGAATTAAAGTGAATAAGGCTTTGGTGGTATTGAAGAAGTAGAACTTGCAACGGAATATTATTTTGTCGTGCTAAATGATGACTTTATCGTTGGAAAGCAATCTTGACCAATATGTTAAAAATTTTAGAGAAAATGATTTTTTTACCGTATATTGAATTATGACAATGCTACTTATGGTGTAATTTGCCTATTATATTCTACCTTATTGACAAAATAATTATAAATATGTTTTGATTATTTCAGCGTGTGGCCGCTGGAGTGCTTTGTGAGCTGGCTGCAGATAAAGAAGGTGCTGAGATGATAGAAGCTGAAGGTGCCACCGCTCCACTCACAGAACTGCTGCATTCTCGGAATGAAGGTATGCACTATAATATCCCAAGAACTTTTTGTTATTCTGACTAAATAATTGTAACTATGAGTAAAGTAGGTAGAAAATTATGATTATAATAAATTGTATTTTCTTTGTAACTCCTTATCTTTTTGAACATTGATTTTAGTAAAATTATGTCATGAAAGATTATCTACAAGCTTTGCCCACTTGCAATAAGCTTGCACTAAACAAATCGGACAATAACTTCCAGGCACACTATTTACAAAAATACAAAGAATGGAAGTGGAATTATAGTTATATTATCGCAGTCCCAGTTATATTATACGCAAGGGTAGCCGAGAGGCTAGACGTTGCCTCGGTATGCCAAAAGACCTGCAGGGTTCCCATCCCATCATCCTGCCTCGCGATATTTTTTTTTATTCTTTTAAAATTTCTCATTTATCAAACATTTGAAGATTATAAAGCTAAATATGTGAGTCACAAATACACACTGATACTCACCGCGCAGGCGTAGCGACGTACGCGGCGGCGGTGCTGTTCCGCATGTCGGAGGACAAGCCGCACGACTACAAGAAGCGGCTGTCCATGGAGCTCACCAACTCGCTGTTCCGCGACGACCACCAGATGTGGCCCAACGATCTCGCCATGCAGCCCGATTTGCAGGTGATTATGTTAACTCTATAAAGTATTAAAATGTATCCCTTTTCCCCTTTATCACAGCAGCCTAGAGAACAGCAACAATAATAAAAAATATAAAAAACGACGTGTGGCACTCGGGGACTGCCGCGGTAAAGCTATTGCATGCTATGCCTTCAAGCCACACCTCCGCCCGTCGGAGTGGGGAGCGTGAGGTTTTTTCGTTACGAAATTTCTCGATTCGGTCCCCGCGCTCAAGGCCCGCGATAGAAGCTATGCAATCCATACTATACTAATATTATAAATGTGAAAGTAACTCTGTCTGTCTGTTACTCAATCACGCCCAAACTACTGAACCAATTTTCATGAAATTTGGTATAGATATATTTTGATACCCGAGAAAGGACATAGGCTACTTTTTATCCCGGGAAAATGACGCAATCCCGGAAATCCCACGGGAACGGAAACTATGCGGGTTTTTCTTTGACTGCGCGGGCGAAGCTGCGGGCAGAAACCGAGTAATAAATAAAAAAGTTGTAAATACATATATTGATGTTGATTATAATTGTATAATACGGATTTATCTATTCTAATTGCATGTATTTTTTATTTGATAATTCGATTTCTAGCTTTTGTCTTTCGATATATTTTCTTAAAAAAAAGTTTAGTTCAAATCATTAAATAAGTTGTTTAGGAACCATAATGTATTTTCTTGTGTGTATAATAATTATATCGATATTTCTTGAATGTCTAAGGGCTGATTTTTCAATCCTTGGTTAATACTTATTCATCGAATAACGTATTAAACTACCAATTCAAAAATGTATTCTTTGCCCGTCTTTGACAGTTTACGGGTGACATTTTAATATTAGAGTATGGCCGCCAAAAATTGTACATTCAAGAAAAAAAAAATGTCCTTGTCATTTTATATAGCATCAGATTTTTTTATATAGTAATTATGGTAGTTTTTAAATAGTTTCAGCTTTACTATGTTATATTTATCATTATATTAATAATTTAAATTAATTTTGAGTGCCTTTAACAAGCTCAATATTTTTTTTTTGAAATGCTTATTTTCCTTTCCATACTAAAATCATGTGTCCCACTTAGTCATCTCACACTTTGAAGTCACAAAATTATGCAAAAATCTATTGATACCTGTAAAATTTTGGTATTTCTAAATTATTCTGTAAACTTGTGGATAGTTTCAACAAGTTCTAATAAAAATAACATAAAAGAAATTAATATAAAACTCACTTAAAACTATGTCTCACTTTTTTTCACGAATGATACTTCACGCACGGTTACCATAAAATAACACCCTAAATAACTAGATATCCAAGCCACAAAAATATTTTTAAGTAGCGACAACACCGATTTACATGTTGGCCAACCTTTAGAAAAAAATCGCCATTTTGTTACTGTCAAAGTTAATCGAAAGGTAGTCGGCATTTTTGCTTCGCAACATTTTAATAATTTTGAGTGAGAATTATGCAAGGTAAGAATACAAATTTACTATATTATTTAAATTATGTGTGTAGCTTTAGTGTTCTAGTAACAAATCAAACTATGCGGCGTCTTATTACTACAATACTTTGGCGAATAAAGGCTTTTTAGGTTATGTCCAACCATATTTTTATTCACGAATGATACCATGTGTTACTATTGTGTTACGTAACATCCGTGAGCGGCTCTTAGGGGTAGTACTCACTAGAGAATCTAAAGTTAAAAATTTACTTTTTTACATAAAGAGAACCCACTTCAAAAACTATCATGTTTCGGAAGTTAGTAACTTTTTTACTATAATAATTCGTATTCGTAATTAATATCATAAGTTGTGAATGATTCTTGCATTTGTAAGTATTATAGAAATACAAAATTTGAGAAATAAAACTTTTTCTTTAATATTTAAATTTGTTTTATTGAGTTTTAAAGTAATTTAATCAAATAATTTAATTAACAATATAAAACAGAAATATAAAAAAAATATCCTGCATTATTAGTTGTAATGTACACTAGGCTTAACAAAATCACGTATGTTACTATCAGTCACGTATGTTACGGTGTGTTACGATTTCACTACTGTTATTGTACAATATTTGGCGGCCATACTCATTATCGTGTAATACTTTATGGGCGTATAAGTATTAACCATGGATTGAAAAATCGGCCCTTAAATGCATTGGTTGCCTGATTTCTTAAAATATTTATATTGATTTACAGGACATGCTCGGGCCTGAGCAAGGCTATGAAGGATTGTATGGTACGAGGCCATCATTCCATCAACAAGGTAAGATTCTACCATCTTTACATGCATACACACTAACTAGTAGATTTAGTGAGTAGATTAACATATATTAGAAACAATATTTTATGCATAAATTTGTTCAGGAATAAAATATAGTCTAAAGTAGTTTTACAGGAATCATTTCATTTAGTGTATTCTTAGAGAAGAAACAATTATGTTTACTTTTTTAATATATAAAGTACAATTTTTATGTATTTAAACTCAAGTATTTCTCATATTTGTTAATCTCCTAACACTATTGTAACATGTATGGAATATTGTTCATTGTATTGTATATTGTGCTCTTATTATAGAGTTCTGAGAATGTGTATATTATCTTATAAATATGTGTCTCTTCTTTACACGCAGCCTAATCCGGGACCTATTTATCACTAAACTCAGGTGACGGGAATATTGTTACTTTTTAAGTGATTTCTGAACTAAATAATAATTAATTAGTAATTTTATATTTTGTGTGTTTTTGCTTTAGTGTAGAATTTTTAACCCATTTGTGTGGTTTGTTTTTGATTTGTGGTTTGTTTACTAAAATACTGGTATATATATTTAGAGAAATTACAATAATGCAAATTTTGAACAATAATATGATACTCATTGTGCTTATGATCATTGCCACTAATCAGTTCATGTATCTGTCAAAACATTTTGTTATAAAATATAGTGCCATCACTAGAAAATTTTGAAATAAATATATTGTAGAAATGATTTAAGTTATACAATAGTTGAAGAATTTTTCTATGAACTTTTTTTATAATCGGAAGTTTTTAATATACTTTCTCTAAATATATGTAACATATGAGTAAAACTAAATGCTGCACCATTGAGATTTGATGAAAATTAACATAGCCTTTAATAAGCCATATCCTTTTGTGTATTACTTGCTTATTTCTGAAGTTTTAAGTTGAATACTTTATTGTATAAAGGGTTTCTCATTGTTTAAGAAAATCGTTATTGTTTCATTTTTGGAGCGACTTATTTTAATTTATTCATGAAATAGTTTTTTGTAATACATAAAACATAATTATATAACACGTAAAATTACCTAGCGAAATGTTAAATTTACATTTTCATTTATTTTCTAACAGATTGGACGTAAAAATCGTCTGTCTTATATATTTATGGCTGGTTTCACAATTACTAGATGTGTGTGCTTATCTGCCAGTAAATATTACAAAATATAAACATATGAATATACAACACAGTAAAATGTTAAAAATTATCAGAAACATTATCAGTAAGTTGTTAAACCGGCCCTTATAATTTTTCTGTCCACATGACTTTGGTTTACCATTATTCAAGATGACCATTGACCACTATCACTACATAGTATAAAACAAAGTCGTTTTCTCTGTCCCTATGTCCCTTTGTCCCTTAGTATGCTTAAAACTACGCAACGGATTTTGACGCGGTTTTTATTAATAGATAAAGTGATTCAAGAGGAAGGTAGTATATAATTTATTAGGTTTTAGACAAAGCGGGCGAAGCCGCGGGTGGTAAGCTAGTACATAATATATGAAAATACTAACATTAAACAAATTGCAGGCTACGACCAAATACCGATAGACTCGATGCAGGGGCTGGAGATCGGCAGCGGGTTCGGCATGGACATGGACATCGGGGAGGGTGAAGGGGCCGCTGCTGCCGAGTTAGCGTTCCCCGAGCCGCCGCATGATAATAATAATGTGGCTGCGTGGTACGATACTGATTTGTAGGGCGACGTGTAGTAGGGAGGTAGTGTGCATACTGGCTGGTTAGTGTGCTGTGGGTACACTGGTTGGTTAGTGTGCTGTGGGTATGGGGTAGTTTGCATACTGAGTTAAGTGTGCTGTGGTTATAGGGCAGTGTGCACACTGCCTTGTATTGTGCATATTAATATGTCGTGTACGCTGTGATTATGGGGAAGTGTGCATACTGACTAGTAGTGTACTCTGTGGGTATGGGGTTTAACCCATGCACTCTAGTGCATACTGACCAGTTTGAGTCACTACACAAGTCAGTTTTACTGTTCGTTGACTTGTATTGTGATTTGTGAATATATACTTTTTTGTGCCAACTTGTAGTACACTATTGTAGGCAGAGGCGGCTCGCCCTAAGGAGCGCTGGTGCAGTGAACTCCCATAAATAATTATAATAAAATCATGCTCCTTAATTTCATTATTAATTTATTAATATTAATTATTACTATTTAAAATCAATCGTAATCGTAAAAAACTACTGGCAATACCAATGAAAATATCCATCATTCCATCATCCCATACACCTGTAGGTATAATACTGTATTACATAACGCGCGTAGCGGAGCGCTCACGATTGCGCTCCAATGAAAAAATATTTAGTACATTTCCTAATACGAAATCCAATAGGAGTGAAAGAGATAGTTTGTCAGAGTCCTGCGCGTGAAACAGAAGATTTTCTATGAAAAAATAGCAAAATTCGGAGCGCCGCTCCCGCAAACGTTGCCGGTTCGTTTTTACCGCGCGCCCGGGTGCCCGTACACAAGACAGGGATTGCGCGCGACGTTGCCACTCCTATATAAACAAACACTCTAGTCAACTTGACTGCACGCGTGCGAATGTATATTCGGGAATTTTCTAATTAAAATCATAAGATACGTGTTGACTGTTGAAATAGCCTGTAGTTATCAGTATTACTTGTGAGTGTTAAAATGGACAATTATAATGTGGCGTTCATTAAAAAGTGTGTTTACAGTTAAAACGTTACAAATTCGGCTTGAATTGAAAGCTAAGGGACCGCCACGGCCTGAACTTGACCTTACGCAAAAATGTACGACAAAAACGAAAACATATACGCGTGTGTTTAAATCCGAACAATATGTGAAAACACCGTGGTTGTGTGGTTGTGATGAAAGCAACAAACTATTTTGTTTTCCGTGTCTCTTATTTGAAGCGGGCGCGGCCGGCGGAGATGAGAGTTCTTGGACTGAAACGGGCGTTGACGACTTAGCTCATCTTTCAATCAAGATGAAAAAAACATTCACAATCTCGGTACCATTTGTTGAATGAACTGCAATTGGCGTCTATCGGATTACAAGACATTCGTAAAGCACTAGATTCCGCGTACCGAAAGTCAATACGCGAGTTCAATGACCGTGTCGATGAAAACATACATATTTTACGAAGGTTAATAGATTGTGTCATGTTATAGATATTTTTGCACACCAAAAAGAAAGACGTATGCATTTCCTTTATAAGTAATTTTTTAATTAAATTGTACCGCTTTACAACATGTATTTTCAGTGTTTTATTTCAAGTGAACACCCATAAAATTTTGTCACGAGCCGCCTCTGATTGTAGGTCAGTGGCAAGTAAGTGTACTGGCCGGTGGATGCATTGGCTAGCAAGTGCACAAGCTAGCGAGTGCATTGACTTGGAAACGAATACACTGGCTGGTATAACTTGCCATTATAACCTGTAACTACAGCGCACTAACTTACCAGTATATAAGGTGAGCTTTTGAAACTCGATTTTGAGGATATTTTCACATGGAATTAAGATCACTTTCCTTTACCTCCTGCGGTAAAGGCGCCTTACAATCTAGTTTCAAAAATTCATCTTATAGCCAGTCGCACCAAACTAAAGACCCACACTCATATTGTCAGGAAAACCTATAACATTTATTATGAGATGTTTTATATATACAATAAAGAAAATACAATCAGCGCAGAAAATACAATGTAATCCTGGAATTTGCTAGCACTTTTTCGCCACAATTCAATTTTAAATGCTACTTGCAGTTATGTTTTTATTTGGAACTCTATTTTCCTCATTTTCTGATCTACATAACAGATTTCTGTGTCAATGTATTTGTGTGGGTCAACAATTACTTAAATTTAATTATGTTTTAAGTTTACGCCTATTTTTTAATTTTGTTTTCCTTTAATACCCTTTTATATCGTTGACATTATAATATTGTATTAATTATTTTAATCAGTGTCATATATTATGCAATTACAATAAATAGTACAACATCCAAGCGAAATACCTGTGATATGTTTACAAAGGCAGCTTGAATAAACTGACAAAATCACAATTTTATATAATTTTCTTAAAATTAATTTGGTGCTATGTTTCAAATTTCATTATTCAAAGCGTTGGAAGATGTGTTTATTATGTGTGAAAATTAATTCAATTGTGAATCGAAATTAAATAATGTAATTTTCGTATAGACATGTCGTTTTAGCGCTCGCTCGGCCCTGCGTTGATTATATCGGTTTTGTACATCGACGTATGAAATGCGTGTAATCGGAGAATAGGGTAATTAGTACTAAGATTTTTTCTAGGCTTTAATATATTTTATAGTTTTATCTGCCGCGCCGTATTCCCTCTAATAAAAATATATGAATACTACTATGAAACTGACACTGGGCGCGGTCATGATTCGATTAATTATTTACGTGCATTTACGTCTGTAGTGTGATTTTTGTTATATCATCGGCTGAATGACTTTTTTTTATTTAAATAACGCATAAGACTGTTTGATTGTGTAAGGAGTATTTAATGTTTGACTGCCATTATTATTTTATTAATAGGATGAATACTTCGCGTTGAATATAGGATGATGTGCCGAGACCGGATCTATACGGATGTTTTTGAATATTTTTTAATTATGCTTAATAGCATATCATTGCGCTAATACTACCGTCTAACACCGATCGTGAAATATAAAATTGAAAACTTTGTTTAATTTTAAAATGCCAAATACAGAATAAAACCTGTTTTAAATCGCTTTTTAAATGTTTTTGTTGCACGATCAGTGTTAGACACGTGACTCTAGGAATGTTCTAGTAGTTAGAATATATTTTGGAGTGTGCTTATGTAGATGAATATTAGCCAGACTTAGATGAACCGTAACGTAATATGTTAACAGTAAATAGACAAACGATAAAATACTACTACGTCGTTGCTAAAATCGTTACAATTAATGAGTTAGTAATGTACTAGAATATCACCATTTCGTGACACAATTTTCATTCTTTTTATTATGATTTTTTTAAATGATCTTTGCAATTTAGTTTATTAGTAAATGGAATTTAAACCCCAGTACTTTGAGTAATGATGTGACAGTTATTTTATTCCAAATGAGTTAATTATATAGATAACAATTTTGTCAAGCAAAAATCAACAATAATGTAATGGCAATATGAGATGTATAAAGAATGAAAAGTGTGTTCGACTCAGTTATACCGTTAATAAGTAACTGCCGTAATTTGTCTTATGGTTTTAGTAATGATAGTAGATGTGCGTGTGAATAATAATTTATATTTTCATGATCAAAAATACAGTATTGCACCGCATTGTTTCGTCTTCCTTTCATTTGATTGCTATTTTCTATAGATTATAATTTACACGCACAAAAATACATTAATACATTGAATATATTCAATTTAGGAAATGCACTAACTATAAACAAGTGCACAACGTAGGTATTAGACTAATGTAATCGCCTAAGTTAAGGTTTAGTAGTAATAACGTAATTCCTCTAGGATCTTCGTATATAATTTTTCTATTCGATATTGTAAGCCTTTACCAATGTTTTTATACTTGTTCGATATTATGAAGACATTGCTGAAGTATGAGATTTTGTGTCCATTTATGTATGGATAATAAATTAAATATGGAAAAATTTGTGGTGTTTTATTTGAATCGTTTCCTTTCAATGTCCTTTACCTACATAATTTAATAGAGTCTGCTGACATCATGTAATTACTTGTTATATTAAAAAAAAGGAAATTTTGGTGTGTGCCTTAAACGTTCAAAAGAACGGAGTCGATTTTTTTTGCATATTATTTCATATATAGTTCAGGTATAAGTAAAGAATATAAACACTAGAGCAGTTCAATTCTGCTGTTCAGTTTACGGAAGTTGTAATATGAAACGAAAACATCGTAACAGTGTAAAATTACAATTAATAAATAATAACATATTAAATAAATGCTGGATCTCATGTGATATCATTGAACGTAGAAAAAGTAGCAATGCAATTTGAGCTCATGTATATTATCATGCCTTAAAAATTACACCTGAGTTTTTCACATTACTATTAATTCTATTATAGAAAATATAATCCTAGCTTTGGCTTGCAATAAGTAGTTACAAGCAAATTAATTCATTCTTTGTTTCAACCAGAATATGATTTTTGAAAATAAAGATCAAACATTAGGAACATTGTTCCTAATATTTGATCATCATATGGGAAACTTCTACTTTCTGACGTCTTCCTACTTTCATCCAAATCGGTGGTAAAGCTTATGAGTGAATCCGAACAGACACAATAAGACAGGCATTTATTAAAATGGATATTCAAAATATCACCTCATAAAATATGTATTCCACCGATCCAAAATAACTAATACAAGTCGACGACATAACTCGACTGGGCCGCAAATTGTTCGCAAAGCTAGGTACGACCGCAGACCGCAGCGAACTTACCCCACCTTTGTCCCGACAGTTATTATGTACAATTAGGACTTAGACCGCGGCACGCGGTACTAATCTTGCACTAACTTCGGCTTGGTTGAGGCGATGTGTGCGAAATAGTTGGCTCGACTAATTGCATCTTTGGCTAGGTTTGATACATTTCGATTTAAATGTTTAGTGATCTATAAAGACAGTATGGGAGGCATGCATAGATTTTATATATATCATATTTTGTACAGGCCGGCGCATTCTTTTTCATAATCAGAGCGCATTCTAAATTTCAATTTCAACATTAGAATTCTGATTGGTTTTGTTTTTGGTCGATTTTTGTATAAATACGGATATTGTGTGCAAAATAAAATCATTACGATCAGTATCGTCTTTGAGTTCACAACCCCTCTACAGTTGGTGACCCCGACGGAGCAAAAAGAAAACATGGAAGAAAAAGACTAACTACATCATGAAGAAAAGCACTGCGAGCTGGCCCCCGTCTCCATCCAGTCCAGGCTGCTACTATCTTTTACAGAGACTGCCTACCGAACCAAGCACATCTACAAAATGAATTAAACAAGTATCTACATAATAAAAAGAAGAACGACAAAACGCCTATCGAATGGACTACTGCAGCAATTGAAGCTTTTGAGAAATGCCGACAAAGCATCACAGAAGCGACAACATTGTTTTCCCATTCCTGGCTGCTCTCTTGCCATCATGACTGACGCCTCGGATCATAGTCTTGGCGCTGTACTTCAACAAAGATTGAGAACCGATGGAAACCGTTAGCCTTTTTCTCTAAAGCAATGAGTGCTACGCAATGTCGCTACAGCGTGTATTTTCGTGAATTATTAGCAATATACGCGGCTGTATTACATAAGTCAATTCTGTTCGAGTATCAAGTACATCAAAGGAGAAGAGAACACAGTCGCCGCGTTGTCACGCATCGAAGAGATCCAATGCCCTAATGTAATCGACTACAAGCAGTTAGCCATCGACCAAAGTAACGACGAAGAGCTCAGAAAATTAAAAACTCAAACAAATTTAACATTTGGTGAAGTCACGCTACCCGGACTCGATCGACCAATCATGTGCGAGCTATCAAGCGCATCGCCCCGTCCCTTTCTACCGAAGGCATACCGTTATATGGCATTTAACGCTCAACACGGACTATGCCACCCTGGTATTAGAGCTACTCGGAAGCTAATAACATCGAAGTTTTTCTGGCCAGCTATGAATAAAGACGCTACGTTATGGGCCAAGTCTTGTATCAGCTGTCAACGAGCAAAAGTTCACCGGCACGTCGTCACTCCATTAGCAGAGTTCCCGCCTTCGCAACGCTTCGAACACATACACATAGATATAGTCGGTCCACTACGACTCTCAAGAGATTACCGATACTGTGTTACCATCATTGATCGTCTTACAAAATGGCCTGAAGCAGTTCCAATTCAAGAAATAACTGCCGAAGTCGTCGCGAAAGCATTGTACGAGAACTGGATTGCACGCTTCGGCTGTCCGCTACGCATATCTACCGATCAAGGTCGACAATTTGAATCTGCTTTATTTAAGGCACTCATGAAAAGATTTGGGGTTACAAGAATACGCACTACGGCATTTCACCCTCAAGCAAATGGGCAAATCGAACGATGGCATCGCACTATGAAAGCCGCGCTCATAGCTCGCGGCAGTACTTGTCAATGGACAGACGAACTACCGACAGTACTGCTGGGTTTACGCACAGCTATAAGAGAAGATAACAACTTGAGTCCAGCTATGATGACCTACGGCACTACACTGCGCATGCCCTCCGATTTCTTCGTGCCTACACGGACGGGCATTGAAGACGCTGACTACGTGAAACGCCTGACAGAAACTATGGCTATACTCACACCGACTAAACGATCCCCCGCAAATCGAGCAACGTTTATTTACAAGGATTTGTCTACGTGTACTCATGTATTCATACGGAACGATACAGTTCGAGCACCACTCACTCCGCCGTATGACGGCCCTTATGAAGTACTGAAGCGCTACGACAAGTACTACCAAATACAGTTACCACTTCGGACTACAGTAGTATCAATTGACAGACTCAAGCCTGCATACTTATTAAACGAAGAGGTTGAAGGTATGGCAAGCACAGCAGTAGCATCTACACCTACACCTACGAGTGCTACGTCGTCAGTTCCTGCTACAGACTACAACACGGACAAGGCACGTCCCTACACTACAAGAAGTGGACGCGTCGTCAAGAAAAATGTTCGCTTCGCTTGAGGGGGGACACTATGGGAGGCATGCATAGATTTTATATATATCATATTTTGTACAGGCCGGCGCATTCTTTTTCATAATCAGAGCGCATTCTAAATTTCAATTTCAACATTAGAATTCTGATTGGTTTTGTTTTTGGTCGATTTTTGTATAAATACGGATATTGTGTGCAAAATAAAATCATTACGATCAGTATCGTCTTTGAGTTCACAACCCCTCTACAACAGGAAAGAACGTGGACCATAATATTTTTGTTTATCTTTGAATCCATATCTGTTAAAAACGAATTTTATTTTCTACTAGTGGTCCGCCCCCGCTTCGCCCGTGGTACATATTTCGCAATAAAAGGTAGCCGATGTCCTTTCTCGGGTATCAATATCTCCCTACCAAATTTCATGCAAATTGGTGCAGTAGTTTAGGCGTGATTGAGTAACAGACAGACAGAGTTACTTTCGCATTTGTAATATTAGTAAGCTAAGTTAGTAAGTATAGGGGTCCGTTCACACAGACCGGCTCGGAGAGCATCGGCGCGCATTTTTCTTTTCACACAGACCGGATCGTATACGCTTAGGGTTAGTCGGAGCGGAGCCGCCAACTATTTCACATAGACCGGCTGGAAGCTATCTGAAAGCGGATGCGCATGCAATCGGAGCCGAACGGCTGCGCGAACGAGAAAAAGTACGCGATCGGAGCCGGTCAGCTCCTCTTATTATTTCACACCAAGCGCGTTCAAGCATTCTTAATGTCAAAAACAGTGCACACGCAAAAATAAACCTTACTACAAATACTAAAAACTCTGTTTTCATCGCGATAAGAATCTGCTCTCCTCTCCGAGCCGGTCTGTGTGAACGGACCCTAGATGTTCCGAAAGGATGAAAAAGTAAATTCAGTGTCAACTCATTTTTATAAAAGTAGAAAGACGTAAGAACTGTGCTAATTGATTTTATTTCATAGCATGGGCGTAGCCACGGTGGGGCAGGGTGGGGCGCTTGCCCCACCCAGGCTTTGACCTGGAAGGTACCTAACCAAATCTAAAAATTGAATTATCCAGGTACTAACTACTAAGCTTAATATCCGTAAGAAAATTCACACTCGATTCTCGAAAGTGGACAGTCGACACAGAAAATGAGACCAAAACATTAGTATTATTTACCTCTACAATGACTGATTAACAAATAATTGTCATAGGGCAGGTGACCCGGTTTTGGCCATTTTAAGAAGAGATTGCTCTGCGCCCATACATTGTTCGCCCTGGAACCAAGAACATCCGAAAATTATATTTTGTGTTGTCGATCATTAGTAAACTCCTAAATGATCTTATTTTTATAGCGGACTAGCTGCAGAATAGATATATTCCAAAAAAAGAATCAGATTTTGAGGTTATAATGGAACCATAACAACGAATATTAGATATTAGTTTTTCATAGCTTAGTGATTTTTAAGAAACTGATAAACTGATTTTACTGTTAAGAGATCATTTATTAATTATCTTTCTTGTTTTTCATAAAATGGATAATATTTACATTATAAATGTAAACTTGAAAAATAAAATAGATTTTTATAAATCGATCTTTTAGACCACGATTTTTTGTAAGTCGATACATTGGCTTACGATTTGAATCGATTTAAAATCGATTTAAATTATACTTTATGGAAATTAAAAATTCAGTCGGACGATTACAATCAATCGTCCATCCCTATTCTTTATCGACACGACATGACGTTTGGTGAAGATGGCGGCCATTAATGTTATTAATCGCGTAAAATACTTTTTATTGTTCATTTTGGCATACAGCTAGTCCGTGTTACAAATGTATTTGCAACTAATATAATAAAATAGACAGTTAATTATCGTGTATTCCAATCCATTTTGTTGCATAGGGCCATTCCGGACATTGTCCTTTGTAGACTTTGAGGCTATATAATTTTACAGTTTTTGTTATGACGGACATATTTCTTGTAAAACGTGATTAAATATGTATAAATCTAGCCTAAAGATATATTTTTTTTCATAAGGATTCAATGGAAAAATAATCCTCTAGGAAAGAAAAATAAATGGTAGTTTGTGCCATTTTTGGCCCGATTTACCCTATTTCTGGGGGGTAACCGGCATCTCTTATAGCAAGCTTATTATAACATTACTATGTCTTTTCGTACCGTGACACCCTTAACGCAAGCTTGTTGCAGCGTTAAACTGATTTTGTTTTTCTAGCAATTTTGATGACGTCACTCGTAATAGTTCACTCAATTATTGGGACCGTGCGATCTATTTGACACTTTGACAGTTATCGGTTAATAATAGAACTTCGTAACTGCGAATTACATCGGCTTGTTCGAAGAAAAGGCTTCAAACCTTTTGATTTAAGAAGAATCGTGTAAATAGTAAACAAGTGCGTAATCATCACGAGTCCCTATGAGATATGGGGGCATCATATGAACAATTTGAAAATACAATATAGGTAACCTACAGATTTATCTGTGTAAGATAAAAGTAATGTAAGTACCATACCCAATGCAAATCTATTTAAAAATACGTCTGTATATGTACACATTCTCCACTTGTTATTTCTCTGTATAATAAAATGCAACTCTACTTATTCCCTAAACATAAATTTTATCTAATACCTACTTAATGTAAATCTATAAAAGATTGTTTATTATTTCTTCATGATTCAATATATTTTATCATGTTATTATTTGCCTATATAATAAAAGACTATAAAAGTAAATCTACACACAAATGCACTACCCATATTGTACTTATGATTATGTAATCTGTTGTTAAGGATCTCATTTAATTTTGAGAAATAAAACCATTATTTATTTCCAGATTCTACAATCAATTCCGAGCACTAGGAATAAGATTACCCAGAGTAACCACATGGATGCATTGATAGTATTCAAGAAGCCATGGTGCCAGCGCAACATGAATATATTTTTTTCAATAGGAAGCAATATCATACTTTAAATGTTTAAGTGCAATAAAAAACATTTATAAATCCAAAATCTTTATTTAGTCCTTTTTATTTATTCATTGACAAATCATTTGCTCCTTTACTTCTCTTGATATCATTTATATATAAAAAAGTGATAAAACATGGAAGTATTCGAAATTAGATTCAATTCTATTTAGCTTAAATATTTATTAAAAACAATTAGGTAGATATATAACTCAAATCCAAATTTGTAAGTAAATAGCATATTAAAAACACCCTTGATTAAAAAAAATTAAATTTTTATTTATAATACCAGCCTTTAAAACTTAAAATGCAATAAACAAAAACTTTATATTTACATCACAATGAATAATTCCTACACTAATAGTTTAATGGTATTTATATTTTTATTTTAAATTTAAATCAATTATTGTATTTGCATAATAAAGAGTTGATAAATCATTTAAAAACTTGCAGTACTTATGTATACTTTTAATTTCATTTTTATTAAACTTAAAATGAAAACAATGTAGGTACTATATTTTTACATTTTCAGATGTATGATACAAATATGAATATTTTAAGTGTAGACATGGTGGCGCCTCCCCCAACTTGAAGTTCTCACTACCACATGATCATCTCCCAAGCCGGTACTTCCTTGTTCAATGTTTGGGCAAGCCGGCAATCAACACAACTGTG
Organism: Colias croceus; assembly: GCF_905220415.1. Taxonomy (NCBI): domain Eukaryota; kingdom Metazoa; phylum Arthropoda; class Insecta; order Lepidoptera; family Pieridae; genus Colias; species Colias croceus. The sequence continues at coordinate 4,169,392 of NC_059540.1, read as the reverse complement.
AAAGATAAATTGGATTTAAACTGATTATTTGTTGCTTTAAAATTTAATAAGTACCTTTAATATGTTTACTTTTATTATTAAAGGGCTTGTCATGGTGTATGTAAACATCTAAAAAGAAGTTTTTTAAACAATGTCGGTATGGTTTGTTAGATACCTTATTTGTTAATAATTTTTCAAGTATTTCAACGTTTTAGTTGTTTATCTTGCAATTCTTAATATTGTATTAAAAAAAACTTAAATGTGTAGGTACAATGCCTCAGAAAACTTTTAATATAGGGTAATTGCGCCTGTTCGCGTCCACTTAGTGCAGTTGGAAAGTTTGAAGGAGAAAATAAAAATGTTCCAGAACAAATTTCAACGCAAAATTTATGTAACGTGTTCATTACATAGTCTATTTTAAGATTTACTTTCGATTGTGTTGGAAATATCATGAGGTATTTATTTATCTAGACAAATAGCAGAATAAGGCGTTTTACCCAGTTCGCGTCCAAAAATTCCAGTTTGCGTCCACCCGTGGACCAGTTCGCGTCCACCAGCTTAGAAAAGGAATTAAGAGTTTATTGGGTGATATTTTATCAGATAAATGCAAATAAAAAATAGATTTAATGAATTATTTATTTACGAATATAGGCTATAGCTATTTAATAAAAACCGGCCAAATGCGAGTGGGACTTGCACATCGAGGCTTCCGTATTAACCTGTTTTTTACGTATGTTTTAACTGTAAATGATTATTTTTTCAATGTTTCCCTTATTTGTGCTATAAGACGTTGCTTCGTACCAAACTTCAAGTGTCTGTATTCACGTAAAGTACCCTGTAGGTTTTGATTCCCTTGCGAATGACGAAATTTGCGAAAATTTTCAGCATAAACGGCTGTATCTTTTGCTTATAAGTTTGATTTTTTCACTGCTTCAAGGGACCGTAGATTTGAGTATTCAATATAAATTTCAGCTTTATACCTCCACGCGTTACTGAGAAAAAGGGTCTTGACAGAAAGAAAGTCCGGCAGACGGACATACTGACGGACGGATATCAAATTGATGATCAAGTCTCATTCACAGAATACACCTTTTAAAATGAAAAATAGCATCAAAATTTGCTAATTTGAATGAAAATTTAAATTATCAACTTGTGTTCTTAGTCCAAAATTTACAATATATTTTAAATTACATATTTTAACAAACAATTCATTGCTACGTAATGAAAAACAATGTGGACGCAATATGTTCTATTGTTATGCACTATAGGTATAGTTTGCGCCCACCGTGGACGCAAAATGGAAGTTGTACAAATTCGGTGTAGTAATTCGCGTCCACCTTATTTTAGCTATTAATTGTAAAAGAAATAAGCTGATTTATAATCCATACTATTCCATGTTCTGTTAGCAAAGTAAAGAAATAGTTATATATTCAAAAATTCACATTTAACAATAAGATACTTACCGTCAAACGCGACGCTGCGCACTATTTTTTTTTTCAAAATCCCGCGCGTTTTAGCTCTCTCGTTTAATAGCCAAAATTAAATATTTTTTTAAATAGGATAGGCGGTCCGCAGGCATATTTTGAATATGTGTGCATGTCTCTTATACATTGAGGTATTATCGGAAATTTTTCTTATTACAATTTTACTTAAAGTATACTTATTTTCGTGAATTTTCTAAAAGATGTCCGCAAAATGGACGCGAATAGGCAGGTGGACGCGAACAGGCGCAATGACCCTATGTAGCTTCTAACCAAACAGATAGGTTTGCTTATAAATTAATATAAATATTTACTTTTGACCAGCTGCTCTAGTTTTTGTGAACTCCCAAATCATTTGCACTTATACTTTCAGAGAATTCTATCAACTTCGTCTCAGCATAACTTTTAACTCGTTGGGAGTTATTTATGTACCTTTGTCTTTGTAACTTCAGGGTCAGGGAGCTTCGCGCACTCTGCACAATGTTCTGCTGCAAGTTAAATAAAAATTACTTCAATTAACAATAATCAAAACAGACGAAATCATGCAAAAACCAATACTTTATTCGTAAAAATATATCTGTGTTATCATAAATCGTCCAATGTTTTAGATATAATATATTTATTACTCGTATATTATCTTACCTTGCTATTTCAATTGCTCTTTCATGCATTCTTTAATGCATATTACTTATCTTTCGCAATTTTTCAATTTGATTTATCCAAATTTTAGATATTATTACGAGGACACCGCCATTTTTATATTAACAACCTATTATGGGTACGTTTTGTTGAGTTCACAAAATAATCTTACTTTATTTTGGTACCGGGAGCCTTCAAAACATGATTACTATACGATTGCCTACAATGTCCAATGAGCGAATGAATCACAGATTAAGTATTAGAATGAATTCCGAAGTTTTGTCTATTTTTTTAAGATTAATGGCTTGGCTACGAGGCTTTTAGGCCAAGTCGTAATGATTTGTATCGAACATTAAACGTCAAAAATCAAAATGTCATGTCACTGACCTCATAATTCATAATATTATCTAAAATTTCAGATAAACTTAAACTTAAATAATTATGTGAATCTCATCTCTGGATAAATGAGAAAGTGCGAAAAAGCAATATTGAAATAGCAAGGTAAGATAAAGTACGAGTAAGGACGATTAACGATTTATGATAACAGACTACAGAGATATATTTTTACGAATAAAGTTTTGGTTTTTGCATGATTTCGTCTGTTTTGATTATTGTTACTTAATTGAAGTAATTTTTATTTAACTTGCAGCAGAACATTGTGCAGAGTGCGCGAAGCTCCCTGACCCCGAAGTTACAAAGACAAAGATAGGTACATAAATAACTCCCAACGAGGTAAAAGTTATGAGACGAAGTTGATAGAATTCTCTGCTGAAAGTTTAAGTGCAAATGATTTGGGAGTTCACAAAAACTAGAGCAGCTGGTCAAAAGTAAATATTTATATTAATTTATAAGCAGGGTTGCTTTGGTCTATGTTTGGTTAGAAGCTACTAATATTAACAGTTTTGTAAGGAACACACCTACACATTTAACTTTTTTTTTTTAATACAATATTAAGAATTGCAAGATAAACAACTAAAATGTTAAAATACTTGAAAAATGATTAACAAATAAAGTTTTTATTATTTAACAAACTGTACCGACATTGTTTAAAAAAACATCTAAAATTACATACTCCATGACAAGCCCTTTAATAATAAAAGTTTTACACACATATTAAGTGTAATTATTAAATTTTAAAGCAACAAACAATCAGTTTAAATCCAATTTATCTTTCACAGTTGTGTTGATTGCCGGCTTGCCCAAACATTGAACAAGGAAGTACCGGCTTGGGAGATGATCATGTGGTAGTGAGAACTTCAAGTTGGGGGAGGCGCCACCATGTCTACACTTAAAATATTCATATTTGTATCATACATCTGAAAATGTAAAAATTTAATTGTACCTTAATATAGTACATTGTTTTCATTTTAAGTTTAATAAAAATGAAATTAAAAGTATACATAAGTACTGCAAGTTTTTAAATGATTTATCGACTCTTTATTATGCAAATACAATAATTGATTTAAATATAAAATAAAAATATAAATACCAACTATTAGTGTAGGAATTATTCATTGCGATGTAAATATAAAGTTTTTGTTTATTGCATTTTAAGTTTTAAAAGCTGGTATTATAAATAAGACTTTATTTTTTTAATCAAGAGTCTTTTTAATATGCTATTTACTTACAAATTTGGATTTGAGTAATATACCTAATTGTTTTTAGTTAATATTTAATCAAAATAGAATTGAATCTATTTTCAAATAATTCCATGTTTTATTACATTTTTTTATATATAAATGTTATCAAGAGAAGTAAAGGAACAAATGATTTGTCAATTATAAATAAAAAAGACTAAATAAAGATTTTGGATTTATAAAATATGTTTTTAATTGCACTAATACATTTAAAGCATGATATTGCTTCCTATTGAAAAAAATATATTCATGTTGCGCTGGCACTTTATAGCTTCTTGAATACTATCAATGCATCCATGTGGTTACGCTGGGTAATCTTATCCCTAGTGCTCGGAATTGATTGTAGAATCTGGAAATAAATAATGGTTTTATTTCTCAAAATTAAATGAGATCCCTAACATAAGTATAATATGGGTAGTGCATTTGAGTGTAGATTTACTTTTAAGTGTTTTATTACATAAATAATATAACATGATAAAATATATTGAATCAAGAAGAAATAATAAACAATCTTTTATAGATTTACATTAAGTATTAGATAAAATTTATGTTTAGAGATTATGTAGGGTTGCATTTTATTATATAGAGAAATAACAAGTGGAGAATGTGTACATAAATAAACGTATTTTTAAATATACTCTTAAGATTTGCCTTGGGTATGGTACTTACATTACTTTTATCTTACACAGATAGGTTATAATTGTATTTTCAGATTGTTCATATGATGCCCCCATATCTCATAGAGACTCGTGATGATTGCGCACTTCGCAATAATAAATTATTTACACGATTCTTCTTAAATCAAAAGGTTTGAAGCCTTTTCTTGGAACAACCCGATGTAGTTATGTTAATTTTGCATTTTTAATATAATAAATGTATTATCTTCTTTAAAAGCTTCATTTATTAAATAGATTTCCAACTACATACGTTTCACTTAAATTTGATGTGTATTCTTTTAATAATATTCAAAATAATGTTATAAAAGTTCCATATTTACAACTTTACTAAAATTGCTAAAAACTGTCATTAATGACATTTTATCAAGAATGCTAAATGTCAAAGAGAGTGTGCCGGTTCCAATTTTTCGATTGACGTCTCGAAACAGTCTTGTTGCAATTGGTTTACATATGTTTTAGAAGGTCCCGGTGCCAAAAAAGTAAGATTATTTTGTGAACGCAACAAAACGTACCCTTAGTAAGACTGTTATTCTAAAGGTGCCGGTTACCCCCCAGGCCATGTCATGTGCCAGTTCTGGCCATCATCAAATTCATCAAAAATAAAAAGCAGATAATTCAAAGTAATGAAAAATTTATTCGAAAATCGCATATTTTACGACCAACAATAGATAAAATAGCTAACATAATATTGACGACATACTTATATGAAATATAATATCTCAGCTTGAATTAAAATTACAATTATGGAGATCAACATTATAAACGAGGTAGATATCTATAATCTAACACAAGAGATCCTTTTGGAGCTAGAAAAAAAGCTGTTTCATCACAGTTCCAAACTCTCGCAGGGTTTTCTAGAATCTTTAAATTTTCATCACCGAGCAATGAAGAAATTTCTTGGAACCAGTTCCGAATTTTCTCTTCAGTTATTAAGGCACGAGCTTTATTAATATACTCGGCATGTTTTTTGGCTCAAATCAGGATGTCTCGCCATAAATCCATCGAACCAGGATCTTGAAGTCTATCGCATTTATAAAAGGTGTAGCAATTTGGCCCTTCACAACAATTTTCTTAACAGCATCCAGTAAACCTTCCTTGTTAATAGGAAATCCAGCGCGAGCGCAATCTTTGATCCATATGACAAGTTCGTTTTCTAGTTGTATTCCAAGAACTGACTGGGTCCCTACATGTCCAGAAGTTTCAGGTGCTTTTCCAGAAATTTTGTGACGCAATGTCGTTCGAGGTACATTAAAATCTCTACTAGCAGTGGCAACGGGCATTCCATTCTTTATTGCGTTCAATAGTAATTATATTTTATGCGGTGAGTACTGGAACAATTTTCTTTTCACGACACCGATTTTTTTAGTATTTGGTTTCGATGGAGGCATTATAATTATTATAACTCTGAAAATGAATAGATTACTTATATCAAAATAGCTTAGTAATTAAGTTGAAAAATCACGATAAAAACTAAATGGCCAAAAGTGGGGTTCTACGTGCACCACTTTTGGCCAATCATGTATTCATGTGACCAAACGGCTGAAGATAGGGACACATTTTGGATCTATTTCGTGATGTGGTAGGTGAACAATAAGGTGTTTTGAATAAGAATAATTCGAATAACGAATTACACACGAAAAAAGAAAATAGCTGAGGCTTCTTTGTTACATAAACTGTAAGAAAAATGAGTGTAGTACAGTTAGTTACCCCACTATTTTATCCAATTTCAATTTTGTTTTAAGTTTCACGTTCTAAAGAACGTGTCACGTGAGTTACAACTCAAAAAAATATGGGCCTTAGAAAAAAAAAAAACTTTCAGAAAATATTACACAGAATAAAGTGAGTGTTATAAAAAAGTTTTCAAGGTAAAGAAGATGCCATCGCAAATGCCATCGCAAAGCGCCTTCGCAAGCGCGTTCGCGAGCGCGTTCGCGAGCGCGTTCGAAAGCGCGTTCGCGAGCGCGTTCGCAAGCGCGTTCGCGAGCGCGTTCGCAAGCGCGTTCGCGAGCGCGTTCGCAAGCGCGTTCGCAAGCGCGTTCGCGAGCGCGTTCGCGAGCGCGTTCGCAAGCGCGTTCGCGAGCGCGTTCGCAAGCGCGTTCGCAAGCGCGTTCGCGAGCGCGTTCGCAAGCGCGTTCGCGAGCGAGTTCGCAAGCGCGTTCGCGAGCGCGTTCGCAAGCGCGTTCGCAAGCGCGTTCGCGAGCGCGTTCGCAAGCGCGTTCGCGAGCGAGTTCGCAAGCGCGTTCGCAAGCGCGTTCGCGAGCGCGTTCGCAAGCGAGTTCGCAAGCGCGTTCGCAAGCGAGTTCGCAAGCGCGTTCGCAAGCGAGTTCGCAAGCGCGTTCGCAAGCGCGTTCGCAAGCGCGTTCGCGAGCGCGTTCGCAAGCGCGTTCGCGAGCGAGTTCGCGAGCGCGTTCGCAAGCGCGTTCGCAAGCGCGTTCGCGAGCGAGTTCGCAAGCGCGTTCGCAAGCGCGTTCGCAAGCGCGTTCGCAAGCGCGTTCGCAAGCGCGTTCGCAAGCGCGTTCGCAAGCGCGTTCGCAAGCACGTTCGCAAGCGAGTTCGCAAGCGCGTTCGCAAGCGCGTTCGCAAGCGAGTTCGCAAGCGCGTTCGCCAGCGCGTTCGCAAGCGCGTTCGCGAGCGAGTTCGCCAGCGCGTTCGCAAGCGCGTTCGCAAGCGCGATCGCAAGCGCGTTCGCAAGCGCGTTCGCAAGCGCGTTCGCAAGCGCGTTCGCAAGCGCGTTCGCAAGCGCGTTCGCAAGCGCGTTCGCAAGCGCGTTCGCAAGCGCGTTCGCAAGCGCGTTCGCAAGCGCGTTCGCAAGCGCGTTCGCAAGCGCGTTCGCAAGCGAGTTCGCAAGCGCGTTCGCAAGCGCGTTCGCAAGCGCGTTCGCAAGCGAGTTCGCAAGCGCGTTCGCAAGCGCGTTCGCAAGCGCGTTCGCAAGCGCGTTCGCAAGCGCGTTCGCAAGCGCGTTCGCAAGCGCGTTCGCAAGCGCGTTAGCAAAGCGCGTTCGCAAGCGCGTTCGCAAGCGCGTTCGCAAGCGCGTTCGCAAGCGCGTTCGCAAGCGCGTTCGCAAATGCCTTCGCAAGCGCGTTCGCAAATGCCTTCGCAAATGCCTTCGCAAATGCCTTCGCAAATGTCCTCGCAAATGCCCTCGCAAATGCCTTCGCAAATGCCTTCGCAAATGCCTTCGCAAATGTCCTCGCAAACGCCCTCGCAAATGCCCTCGCAAATGCCCTCGCAAATGCCCTCGCAAATGCCCTCGCAAATGCCCTCGCAAATGCCTTCGCAAATGCCTTCGCAAATGCCTTCGCAAATGCCTTCGCAAATGCCTTCAATGTTCGAAGACCTGGATATGACTTTGGCACATACAGTTGCTAGTTACATATTATTTTTTTATTGTTGCCCCACCTTGAGCCCATGGCTAGCTACGCCCATGTTTCATAGCCATCGTTGTTCGGCACCGTAAACTTTAAGTCAATACCTACATCAATATCAATCAATTATCTTGAAGAGCTATAAATACTCACCTACCTAATACAAATTCAGTCTCGTATTACCTACATCGACGAATTTTATTTAATTTCATATTCACACATCGAATCGTCAGCTGGTGTATTTACGTTATAACATGTTGAATTATTCAATATACGTCGGGGAGTTTCCAAATCACAATCCGAACCCACTAATCATCGAGAAATTTACTCATGTATGTTTGATTCAGGTTAAATGCTTTTCGGTCCTTCCCGTGAGACAGTAGTAATTAAAAGTGTCTCGACTTTATAACCAGTAAGTAAAGCCTATATTTGAACGTTTTAATTATAATTAGTGAGGGGTGACCTGTTGTCGATAATTATGACCTGTAAAGTATACACTAGGTACTTTAAAATAATGTAAATCCACGACTGTATAATTATTAACGTTATAAATTTGGATAGGGTTATTCAGAAAATTTGATTTGAGTGAGTTAATATAAAAGAAAACAGATTTCACATAGTATCTGGGGCGCGGCAATATCGGCAAGTCGAGCAAAAAAGCGGCACGGCCGAACATCCTTTTCCCGATTATAATAATATAATATATATCTGTAGTACCATGAACATTATTTATAATTATGATGTGTGTAGTTTCACGCTTAGGTGCTCTTACAATTGTAATTCAAATTAATAAATATCAATCAAACAAGATAGATTTAAAATATAGAGTCCATAATAGATTTTCTTTCATAGTTTCATATTATGTAGCAGATATCATTATTTTTCAAAATCCTTAAACTAAAAAACAGACTTATTTATTGACTATGCCTATTAAATAGACCTACCTATATATTGTTGTAAAATCGGTTGAACCGATTCGGTTCATCAAAACTTTCTGCAAAGTCACTCGCAAGTTTATTAAGAGTTTAGATGGAGTAACATTTAGAGAACTGTCAGACGTTGGATTTTCAAATACTTGGAATTTGTGATCCAATGTTCCAATTATTTTTTTTATCTGTTGCCGAGCTGTGTATTATAGACCGGACTCTCAGTGGAGTTTCGTTTGCAAAAATAGCGGACCTAAATCTGACTTCTGATATAATATATTTTATAGATCCCAGACATCCTATAGACAGATGTTGCCAACCAGTTTTGTGGTCCCTCTCCCCCCACCCCGGTAATTAAATATGGCATACAAAGAAAAAAATAAAAATTTCTAAAACATGCCGTGTGGGGTATCAAATGAAAGAGCTTATTGAGTAAATCACGAATATATAACATACTATAACATTTCTTACACTTTCTCTAAGATTTTTTAGAAAATTTACGAAAATGCTCCATTTTTGAGTTTACTTTAAACCACTATAGATTGAAAACTCATGAATATATTTTTTAAATTCTTATTTTAAATAATTAGCAATAGTCCATTGTTTACGATTCAATAGTTCGTACAGTGAAATAGTTGCATGGGGGAGTGGGGGGAGAATTCATAGATGGCGAGTATATTTTCAAGTTTATGCCAGAAATAAAGGCCTAAGGGTCTCAGCACACATATGGGATCGGAAAGGGATCGTAACCGTATCGCCTCGAGCCGTTCAGAATGGTTTGTATTAAACTCCCTACTGCAACGCACACTAATCGGAATAGTAACGTAATCGCCTCCCCTCGGAACAGGCTCCGAACTTGCAATTGCAGCGCTAACGGCTCATCGTCCCCGCGCTTACGTCTCTACGTCCCCGCGCTTACGTCTCCCCGTCCGCGCTTACGTGTCTGCCTGCTACGACTTGCCGTACTTGCCGTTTTTAGGCGTAACGCCGGTGTCGCCTAGCCGTAGCCGAGTTGACGTACAGGCGCTGCTGATACGCTTTCGTCACGTGCATACGGTAGGTTGACGCCTGGTTGACAGCGAGGCGAAAGGCGTTACGGTTACGATCCCTTTCCGATCCCATATGTGTGCTGAGACCTTAATACAAAAATATCGGTGTCAGGGCTTAGAATAATTATCTCTGCACTGTCGTTGTGTTTGACAGAATCAAAAATATGGCAGAACATTCTTGAATCAGCCTCTGTGTGATGAAAGTTGCGCCTTGCAATTTAAAACATTTTGTGGGGTCATCAAATCCACCACATACATATAGCTCACTTATATTATATTACGAACTATTGAATTGTAAACAATGGACTATTGTTAATTATTTAAAATAAGAATTTAAAAAATATATTCATGAGTTTTCAATCTATAGTGGTTTAAAGTTAACTCAAAAATGGAGCATTTTCGTAAATTTTCTAAAAAATCTTAGAGAAAGTGTAAGCAATGTTATAGTATGCTATATATTCGTGATCTACTCAATAAGCTCTTTCATTTGATACCACACACGACATGTTTTGGGAATTTTTCTTTTTTTCTTTGTATGCCATATTTAATTACCGGGGTGGGGGGAGGGGGACCACAAAACTGGTTGGCAACATCTGTCTATAGGATGTCTGGGATCTATACAATATATATCAGAAGATTTAGGTCCGCTATTTTTGTAAACGAACATCTCCTTGGAGCCTGCTCTATTATGAAAAGTTAATATAATATTAAAATGTAGAGTGTCTTCTAAAACGGATTGTATATTCTGTCGAAATGTATCTCACAACGTGCTCACAACCTTTTCCCGAAATGATAGATGTTTTTGCTAATCGGATCTTTTTAAATGGCAAACCTAAATAACTGAAATATTTTATTGGTATTTCAAATTATTTTAACATAATTATATCTAAGTACGTATGTTTACCATATAATAATATGTGAACATAATTTACTTTACCTAGAGCCAAATTTTTTATTAATTTAACAAGATACCCAAAAAACTTGCAATCCACATATTTTATAGAATACTTAATAATATTATAGGTAATAAATAATAAATCATAATATTATAGGTATACGATAAACTGAATTGACTGGCAACGCTGAACTGTACTTTGAACTATGGTAGATACTAAATATATAAAACGGACTGGAAAATTGAAAATGTAGCAAGATATAACTAAAAAGTTTATTGGTATAATATGTAATTAAAGGTTGTGAGGTGCTATCTGTAAATTTATTAGAATTTTGTAATTGTCAGAAAAGCGATATAGGTACCTACTTAATACTTATATTCAAAAACATCGAGTTTAATAATAATTGAACTTTCCATTAACGATACTATTTTACTTTTTGTAATCACGTAGGTAATCTTATTGCATTGTAGATAAATATTTTCATCAAACGCTCTACATATTAAAAGATGAAAGTTTTTGTATTCGGCTTTTACAACTTAACTGTTACGAGCCCCATTATTTGATGCATCCCCTGCAGTTGCTCTTTACGACTGCTTAATAAACCCCGCCGAGGGTAGATAACATTATAATTTTTACGGTCAACACAGGAAACGCATCTGTCCAGTTTATGAGTGAATCTGTTAGAATAAATTAAAAAAAAAATCTTTTATGATAGTAATCTACATTAAACTGAGTACTTTATGCGTTATAACTAAATAAATAAATCTATACTAATATTATAAAGCTGAAGAGTTTGTTTGTTTGTTTGAACGCGCTAATCTCGGGAACTACTGGTCCGATTTGAAAAATTATTTCGGTGTTAGATAGCCCATTTATCGAGGGAGGCTATAGGCTATATATCATCACGCTAAGACCAACAGGAGCGGAGCAATGCGGGCGAAACCGCGGGGAACAGCTAGTATATTATAGAATTGCTACAAACTTTACTATACATATATGGAGCAGTAGCTAGGTAGTAAAGTTAAACGTGTAAGTTGCGTAGAAGGCTATAGAAATTCTAGACTGTAGGTAGCATTTCCCGATTCTTGTTATTTCCCTCCTACATACACTGGAAAGTGGAAATGGAAGCAAATTCTGTAAAATAAATACGATACCTTTCATAACATTACTCGGAAAGAAAACTTACATCGCTTTGAAAGATTTATTTTAAACGAAACAAGAGCTCTCTTGGCTTGTTATAAAGTTTCATAATAACGAAGTTGTTGGAAAACACGATCATATCGATCAGGCTGTACCTGAGAACACTTACAGGGTTTATGTGAAATTTTTACTACTTTTCAAGAGCCACCAAGTGCGGGAAGATTTTATGGTCATCTTTAACAAGACCGCGTACCTACAATATTTGAACTAGCTATTACTTCCAGCCTGTGTTTGTGTTGTCTTAATGAAAATTTACATGAAAATAAATAAATTACTTTGCATTTTATGCCATTATTGTTTAACAAGGTAAGCCTTACTCAGCCTAGTAGGGCTGATCTTGCACAAAATTTATTATCTAGCCCAATACAATAACGAATTCAGGTTTACTGGGCCACAATTTAATAATAGATACCTTTCCACTTTATAATATGAGTATAAATAACTATGTAATGCATGTAGGTATATTGTGCGCAGCAACAACTACATATTAAATTTCAGCTAAATAGCTACATCGCCCACGTTAGTTTAGCGTAAGTACGTAGGCACGGAGGCACCTATCAACATTGTTTTCAAACTCAAACTCAAACTCAAACATTCATTTATTCAATTAGACTACTATTTAGTAGCACTTTCGAATCGTCATTACATAATTATTTTAACATTTACCACCGATTCGGAAAGCAGTGATCTATGGAGAAGAATCGGCAAGAAACTCCATAGTTTTATACACAAATAATAACTTTCTTGTCAATAATATTGCTAGGTTTCCTTCCAAATAAATAAGGTATTAAAAAGTAAATGAATATGCCTTCTTAAAAATCTGTATTAAACACGCTCGACATATTAAAGACTAGTTGCTACTTACTTCTTTTCTTATGAATAGCCACATAACTGATCAGTCCCGGAGTCCCGCTTTAACATTGGAACGTTAATTAAATTCCTCCTCTTAAAGGACTCCAGAAACTTTTGCCATTCACTTTTGTTCTTTATATTTTTAACTTCTAAAAGCAGGGAGAAATACGGCTTTTTGTAACGTTCAGTGAGATAAACTAGCACATCTGTATTCATGGAGCTGGCACATAAACATTTGAAGTAATTTGCGTATGTAGTTCCTGGCTGAAATTAAGAAAAATAGTTAAATATGGTACCTAATTAGTCTAAGTAATTAATAATATGTAAACGTAGTAACATTGTAATAAAGAGGTTGTTTTAAAAATCAATTGATGCTCTACATGAGTGTAAAATACCTACCTGCGTAGTACTTACTATATGGTTTGATTTGCTATACTATACTATGCATTGAACAAAGCATGGTTAAAGCCAATTGAAATTATAGATTGTGACAAATGGGTACTTCTAGACTTGTTATGCTTGAATTTACATGAACAGATTGGTCTGGTAGGTAGCTCATAGTCGTCAGAAATTTTATGGACAATGAAACGTGCGTACTTATCATAATATGTATTTGGATAGGCACGAAGTACCCACGCGAAGTCGGTCTCAACTCTCAATTATAACAAGTAGGTACGTTTTCCTCTCCCAGCCCGATACTTAAAATTATCCACTCTCTTGAACCATAACTGCATAGCACTCAATTCAAATTAGGCTCACTGCAATAAAGGAAAATGAGATTTTTTTTACGAACAGAAAAGTGTTGTTTTTATTGTGCTCGAAAAAATACCGTGCCCTCAGCTCTGATTAGGTAGTTCATTTATCCGGGGGCGGATTTATTATGGTTTCATTTATTTTCTTCATAACTTCCTCGTACAAATCGTGATTATATTTGACTTACTGACGGATTCACAAGGATTAGGGTCGATATTACCTATATATAAGGCTTTAGTTTGTATGTTATTTCTTTTGTTATGTCTCAAGTTTGTTAACCATATAATTAAATTGTGGGAAATTTTTTAACTTAACATTTTATCTCTCAACATTTCATCACTTATAATTAATATTCAATCATGAATACGTAGAACCAAAAAGCATATGGAATGGTAGTTCATGACCAACATTTTGAATTAAGTACCTAGTGTATCACGTCATTAGCCGTCGTTAGTTAACTTATAAAATAACAAAACTACAATCAATATCACGCTATAAACACTTTATAAATCACACTATACAACTAATGAACTTACCTCTGTAACTCAATTAGCACCGTCTTGTTTCGTTAATAAACACGAACGTTAATTCACTCCACAAAACTAATCAAATAAACAAATAATAACAACAAAGCAAAGTACTCAATCAAGGAATAATGAGGTGGAAGATTAGATAAAAGCAGGCGAGGGTAAACGCGGGACAGGCCAATAAATCTCTCAAGAACAATTACAAGTATATGATTGTCGAACCGGCCAAGAATCGAAGTGACCTTAGACAATAGCTCTTTTGGGAAATTCACGAAGATTGCCATTTACCCCGTGTTGGGTTCAAAACGATGCATAGTTTACATAAAAGGAGAACAATATATACTAGACTGGAGTTACGGATGCTTTAGTCATAATAAATTGACCACAATAAAACTGTGGATATATATCCGTTTGTGTATGCTTCACAAACTTTCAGGAATTCTTCAAAGTAACAATCAGCTTCTTTCTCTGCCTAATAAACCGTACAATATTAAATTATCTATGTAGCAAAAATTTAGGTATTTTTGTGTCATAAATTGTATATTAACGATGAAAATAGGCATTAGATAAATCAGAGAAATATAGAAAATACATTTATTTGAACCATTAACATAAAAATTCAGTCATTAAAACAAGAAAATAATAAAAATTAAGAGCAGAATCAAATTTGTAATTAGTAAAAGTCAAAGGAAAGCCACAATCTTAAAAACATATCTAATATGCTAATAATAATAGACAAATTACATTACATACCAACTTTAAGAATACGTACCTAATCATATTTTACAAGCAGATTAAATAAAAAAAAAACAGTCAAATCAGTTAATCATGATTCAAGTCTAAAAAGCGTCCATAAACTGAAACAATTTAACAATTAAAACGGCAAAGAAATAAGCAAAAAGATTTCCTTCACCTATTTCATCTAAAAGCGGCGCTTTGTAACGAGGTCAATAAACAATGTCGTTGTTTTCACGTGAAGCAAAACAAAGCCACGTTCAGAGAACTTAAGGCGGTGCGGTAAAGTTTTAAGTTATTCGTTAGAGAAAAACCCCCGAGGCCTTCGACGAAAGAAAGTTAAGGCTGCGGTCGCGCGGCCACATCAAGAATACTTTGTATAGAACACCGATCCTTTGAAACGAACGTCTTAATCTGTTGCGGTTAGTGATTAAATCGTTTGAGGTATTTGTTAAAAGCTTGTTTCCTGCCGCGGTTGCTAAATGGAAAGGTTTAGTTTCTAATCATTGTTTTTGTGATAGAGCTGTTTTTTAGAATGGTATGTAAAATACTTATAACTAGAATTGATACACAAATGTATATTTCACGACAAGAAAGATAATATTAACAAAATCTAACATATTCATCTCAAGGAAAATTGAGTGAACGTTTAGTTTCTAGTCATAGACTCTACATAATATTATATTCTGTTACAGTTATAATAAAGTAACACAATACGAAAACAATCTATGTATGTACTTGTGTAGTAAAGAAAAATGGAGCAGGTTTATAAAAATTGATGAATAATTATTAATTAGTGAATATTTTACCTACTTCTAAATTTTTTACGTCATTTATTTAGTTTAAAATTAGTTTCATTCGATCACAAGTCAAAACTATTATTTCAAGTCCAACTATTATAATATCTCGCATAATGTACCATAACTTTGTGTAACTACCTAATTCTGGTCTCTTTGTAGATTGTTAATATATTTTTTATAATATTTTTTTTGCCATTATTTAAAAACATAGATATCCTTGAATCACTCTGATTCTTAACGAGTTTACGACATAACATAGTGTAAAAAGACACACTAATCGAATAAATAACAATCTAAAATTATATACCTCACGCTCTACAAAATATATTAACTAAGGAAAATTCAACACTAGCACCAATTAGGTAATAATTTAATATTCCCTTTCTTTCAATGATTACAACAAAACACTTCACAGCTATTCGACGCTGTAACAACGTTGTGTCGCGTCACGATTGCTAACAATTGTCGGGATTTTCACGGCGTCAATCAATGACAACAGAACGGGGATAGCACGGTGGGACAATTTGTATGGTTAGCATTCTGAAAGGTGTTCAAACTTTATAATTGGTGTCGACTCGTTCGCAGCTAACGAGAAAGGACAATGCTCTGTGGAAAACGGCTTTGAATAAAGACTCCGAGCGGTATATGTTACGGTTATCATGTAATTTGGTTTACCGGAAAATATGAGATGAAATAACATATCAACAATGAGTAAAGGTCGAAGGTAGACATCTTAATATATATAAATCTCGTGTCACAATGTTTGTCCTCAATGGACTCCTAAACCACTTAACCGATTATAATAAAATTCGCACACCATGTGCAGTTCGATCCAACTTGAGAGATAGGATAGTTTAAATCTCAAATCGTTTTATAGAAAGCGGGCGAAGCCGCGGGCGGTAAGCTAGTTTTATTATAAAGCCCACGTTATGAGCTTGTTATTATGTATACTGCTGACGTAATAACGAAATTACCTACAAGGAAAAATAAAAGTATAATATTAAAAACACGTAGACAGTTTTCTTGAAGAGGCGTTTGGTGATCAGTTCATAATGTTTGATGAGTAAGAAGAACGCTTAGGTATTTATGTTATTATGTTAGTAGGTAATATGTATACAACTTCACAGTGTAAGATGGCAATCAATATCTTCACCTAATGCTTTATTAAAAAGCCCTGTAAAAACAATATTTTCAACAAAACATTATATTTTCATAAAGGTACGATATTTAAAGTTTAAATATTATAAATTAATGAAGCTTTAAAACATTATGAACGTACAAACTTAGTAAATGAAGGCTTTTAACCACAACATTATTTTATTAATCTCGATAGAAAATAAAGCGTAGGGGTGATGTATTTTGCATCGTGTTAAAAATAGGTTATAAATTGAATTACTCTTTATGCCTTTGACATTTATGTCCGTGATGATATAGTGGATGATGGAAATAAAACAATATAAACGATTTCCTTTATGCCATTATAATTGTTATTAATGCAACATTATATGATTATATTGTATCGAACAATAGATGGGTAAACCCAATAACATTGTACGAAAGTTTTAATGCAAATTTGCAATTCAGCAGGCATCTGTACTTGGGTATAATGTATGCCAAACTCTTGAATAAACATTAATTACAGCGAGCCTAATTAACTTTTCAACGGAAAGCCGACAAGTCGTGACCGCGCGGCTACACCTCATATTAAGAGAAAATCCTTTTAAATGCATAAATAATTTAGTTGACGCGGATTAAGAGGTTCATTATTTAGACCGACCCGTAAACGCTTTATGTTTCAAAGGAAATAGGTCATAGTGTGGAATCGCGCGCTATTTTTTGTCGAGTAATATTTTTAGCAGCTTATGTTTCATGTGTTGGTTATTAACAGGCACTTTATAGTGAAAGCTTGTTTTGAATAAGTTTTGTTTTGTTTGTGTATACTAAATTGCTTCTATATCAGTAATATATAAGTACCTACTTACATACCTTATTATTTCACTGTACGTATTAATTACTCACAAAAATTATTTTAATAAGTAAATGAATAATTCTTATGTAATTATGAATAGTGTTATTTAATTTCCATGCTCTGAATACATATTTAATGTCGAAATAAATGAAGAAATTCGGCGAAAATGGTCTGATTTTATGTTGGCTTAGTGAAAACAAGAAGTAAAAAGTTCGTAGTCGCACTGTTTTCAGCTCTATCTAGCGACAGATACACTTTGCAAAACTTTATACACATTGTCGCTTCTTGTGAAACTTTTTACTTGATAATAAGACTTTCTGACTTTACGATTAATATTACGACTTTATTTTTATCGACAGAAACATAAATGTTAGCGATTGCTGATCCGTGCGATCAGTTCGATCGATAATACAGTTTTTATTTTACATAATACTTAATTTTTTATTCATCAGTAATTGGTTGGTATATTATTAAAACCATCATTCTTTTACCATAAAATTCCGTTATTCAGAACCTGATAAAATTAAGCTTTGGAATCAATCTATAATGGAACGGCGCCAAAAAATGCATGCACGTATTCGATGACAATATCGCTTAACTGTAAGTTGATAACCAGAACTTGTAACTGAGTTCAGTTATTACATTTGGTTCCTTAAATGAATTAACTGATTTTTTCTTTTCTTTTTGCATGATATAATTATTTGTCTTTCTGTAACTAAGTACTTTATATTTTATTATGATTTTATTAGTAGGTATAAAATAAATATGTCAATAAAATTGCCTTAAACAGTAATGTAACATTCTTTTAGTTTGCGATGTAAAACACAATAATATATAAATCAATTAGTAGTTATCTGACTGTTACACATCGGTGTAAATGAGGTCACGTGAGACGACCCTCGTCTTGTGCTGCATCGTAATCCGCTTAATAGATTCCGACGGACGAGCTAACGTACGATAAATGAAGCTCTTTAATGAAGAACACATCATATCTGCACTGTATGCAATGAAATTTCCATACGAAACTTAAAGTCGAGTGGCTACGGTGTCTAGGTTTTTAATGGCGTATGTATAAGCATGTTCTTAGTTTTTCTTTTCGTTAATATGTGCATAATATAACCTTGGGTTTTTAGTATTTTTGAAGAATTTCGTGCTGAAATATTTTATAGGTTAACAATTTATAAGTTAGCTTAATAGGTAGGATAAAGTTGATTTTTTTTCTATTAATCAATATTTTCCACATTTTTCACCAGCTTTCACCACCACCAGCATCTAGTCAACAATTACAGAGTAATGTGACTACAGTGACAAAACTGTAATAATTTACAATACATCTGAAAAAGGCGCTATTCATTATTATTTAGGTAGGTATAATTTATACAAATAAATACATTTGCAGCAACTGTTTATGCTCTTGAAGTCTGCTCATGAAAGTGTACTTATTATGAAGAAAGCACTGTATCTCTGAAAGGACTTTTTCTAGCAGATGGATGCTAAAAAGAGTAATAAAGTATACCTACCTACTTTTATCTTGGAAAATAATTGTTCAGAAAATTGTAATTTAACACGGCCAAAGACGTGGGCGTCGTCTGAAATACCTACAGGAAAAATGCCAATTCTTCTTAATATTTTTCTTCATTACTGAAAATATAAGACTTAAGAATCTTAAATGTCTTTATTAGATAGGTATTAATACGTTAAAAAACAGCCTACAAATCATCTTTAAGGATCTCACCAAGCTATTACTTTTTAAGAATTTAAAAATATGTAATTTTTAAAATCCATATAAAATTTTAGCCAATCACAATTTAATAGAAAATTTATATTTGTACATAAACCCTCCAAGTTATAGTTTCAAACACAATTTTTGCTCCCCTCTGCTTCCGTGTGTGACTAATATTAATGACCTTTAACTGGACACTACGTAATGCAAATAGATTAGAATAACCTAAGCAGACAGTTCAAATGAACACCAAAACTTGTAGATACATAATTAATATTGCAAGCCCTATTCAGTAAATGTATCTATAATTAACATTTTTACGAATATATTATAAAGAGGGAAATAAACGGATAGAAAAGGGACTAAGGGTTAAAGACTGACAGTTGTCACGAAATAAAACCAAGTCGAAAGCAAAAACGTGTTTTAATTTAAATAAATTATCAATGATTATTTATTCACACCATTAACAGAATGCAAAATTAACATTATTGAGTATTTTTTACGTGAATTGAAAATATAATATTTATAATGTCTGTGTCTTTTTATATGAGACTATGTAAGAGTCCACAGCTTAATGGCATAGTTAAATACATAAAGTACTTTTGATATTCAATAATCCATACTAATATTATAAATGCGAAAGTAACTCTGTCTGTCTGTCTGTTACTCAATCACGCCTTAACTACTGAACCAATTTGCATGAAATTTGGTATAGAGATATTTTCATACCCGAGAAAGCTACTTTTTACCCCGGGAAATAGGATAGGTTTTATCCCGAAAATTCCACGGGAACGGGAACTATGCGGGTTTTTCTTTGACTGCGCGGGCGAAGCTGCGGGTGGAAAGCTAGTTCTACTATAAATCAAAATCAGACTATAATCTATCTATCAAACTTAAGCCAAATTTCATGCAGATCCGATCAGCAGCTTTTGCGTGAACGATCAATAATCTATTAAGTTATTAGAATGAGTTAAAAGTAATTTTCATCTTAAATTTAATGCTTGTAAGTATAAAGTTAATAATAATTCCGTATGAAAAAGCTTTAAGCATCAATAGGAGATTAAAATCCTTTTAAGGCTCGTTCGAGCAATTCCATACCTCCCACATTTAATAAACATGTAGTACCTACAGATACTAGCTCACTTCAAAGAAATCGAGTTCAAGAAAATAAACTCTATCGAAGGTTATCATGTTTCTGGAATTTTTTACAAAGAATAATAGCAATATAATCCGACTTTAGTTAAACCGAATAAAGAAAGATATTGTAACGATAAATCAAAATTAATTTATGAATATCGCGTAAAATTAACTTACAGATTTCATACAAAAGAAAAAATACTTTTTGTACTAATATATGCCAAAATTTAACGACGGAACAATCACACTTAAACTTATGGGATTCTAATCTTAACACCCACTGAAGCTGGTTAAAAAAATAAACTACCAACTAATTGCAAGTTATAATTTTCGTTATAAATTGACTTGCCTAGTTCATAAAATGAAACCCAAGAGTTTCTGTCCGTAATTTGCCGGTGAGGCATCTCAATTCAAATTTGTAATGAGATTACCTCAGCCGAGTTACAAAATAAACGTCGAAGCCCAGCCACGATATGATTTCACTTCGATGATATTAAATTTATTACTGCGAAATAAGCGGGATTTTCCTCGAGAATATTCTTTACAGTTTTATTAAATACTTAGAAATGTGTTCTTATTTTCATACTCAATGTTGTTTTCATTTCTATTTGTTATAATATTCTAAGCTTCGTGTAGGTTCTGATCGTGTAATACGAGATTCCTTATTCTTGAAATAGAAAATTATATAATAACATAAGTAAGAGATGGAATGTGCCCTGGATAGAAAATGAACGGATTGTCAGTGAGGTCTACATTTCATATTATATAAATAGCACGAAAGGCCAACAAGAGAGAAAATGAAATTGGACCAAATAAAGCAAACCATACACACGAGTTTTCACTGCTGCATGAATTTTCAGGCTAATATTTCCAATATTACCTACTCTCAATAGAATTTGAAATTGAATAAAGTAACCATGCTCTACGGATGTAATTGAAATATATTATTATGTTGTTTGAGTGTAACGTTTTATTGCAAACCGTAATTTAACGTTAATGTTAGAAAAATAAGATGTTTTCTATACAACCTTGAGGCTGGAACAACTAATTAATACGACGACACAGTTTATGTAATATAATTATAATTATCACCTACCTTTTACACAATATGTTATGCATAATATATAAAGTAACTAGGTACATATATCTTCAACCAAAATATTATTCTTCCAAAGAAGCATTTATCAATCATTTTTATTAGCTTTATGAACCTTGTTAAACCTATGCATTGATTTTAGTGTGGGAGTTTGCTACCTTGAATCATATTCGCAGCACTCAAAGGTATTCAAAGAGCCATAAAATAAATTCTTAACTAGTTTGAGAAATGCATTGAACGGAATAAACAAAAATGAACAGACTGATTGCGACGGGAGCACAAATCGATGTATTGAAAATATATTTCCAATATACTAGCAAGTAGCACGTGTTGCCATTTATATAAATAGAGCCTGGCATTGTTTGAGTTGGGAATTATATAACGGTAGCTGTTGAGGCCAACTTGTATATATTATGCATGACTGGATAAAATGAACACAATGCATTAAAGGGACATGTTTTGCTGTTGATGGCGTAGATAGGGTTATGTTGTTATAATACATTTATTATTTATAATCTGTTGTGAATCTGTGTTGTAACTTGTAACTGTTCGTATTTATGAATTATAAGTATAGTGGTGATTTCATATTTTTAATTCGATTACTTTTATGAATCATGTTGTGCTTTGAAAATTAAAAATTTGTACGTCGCAACAAACTTTTCTTGTAAGAAGCGAAAGCATTAAAAAGTTCAAAGAGTATAAAAATTATGATATCACTTTTGATCTTAGTTGTTATTTGTTGGTAAATAAAGTAGTTTTTCGTAGTGAGTAAGTATAGCCAAGAAGATAATTCATTATATAATTTCAGTTTTATTATCAACATAAAATTAAGCCTCTACATAAAATTAAGGCTCTACATTCAAGTTATCTTACATTTATTTGGTACTTTATTTGTATTTACATTATATAATATTAACAATGCCTTGTGATACGAGAAAAAAATAAAAGGTTTGCATTTCAACCTTAAAATAGTTGTACAATTTTGTAAATGCGATGTCGTTAAAGTTGCCAAGTCGGGCTTGTTGTTGTGGAATCTAGCTCCACGATATAATGAAGACAAAATACCTTACATTTACTTTTATTTAAAAACTGATAGCTACAGTGAGCTATTTTTCAACTGCTCTTGAATAAATTAATATTTTGTTTAATTAAATTATAGTGATGGTAAACAATTGAGCATTACAACTATAATAACGAAATTTATCAGTCAATTAACATTAACATAATTACAGAAAATAATTATTCTAATATCATACGAATTACAAAAGTAATTTACATAGAAATGGATACGACTCACAAAAATACCAATCATATAGGTACGACAACTTGTATCGTTCCCCAATAATAACTTGTAATAATAGAAACGAATAAAGTGACTGAAACTTTCGCAAAAATCTCAACAAACGTCAACAGCTATAAGCTAACTTTATTTATCTCGTAAAGTACTTGTTAATGCTCAGTCCCGGGAGGTGGGGCTCATCAACTCGACTAGTCGAGCGATTTGTTGCCCGATTTTGCCAAAATCCTAGCCCAGGCCAGGAACTGTATTGTTTAACCAAACCCGGATTAGTTTACAGATTTATTGACGGATTATTCGCTGGTCAACCGGGTGACGGGTGGTGAAACATTTATAGACAAAACTTGTTTACACTAGGTACTTTAAGAATTAAATCGCTACTGAATTACGCGCTATTTTTGTGTGAACAGTTGTTTAAATAAAACAATTAATTTATTTTTTGAACAGAATATTTTTATTTGCATAATTAAAATACAGCTTAAACATAAGAATAATAGTTATTCAAATAATTGTTACATTTTGACCAATAATAATATTGTAAATTTGTTCTTATTTTTTTACGTATTTGTATGTTTACAAATTTGTATTTTATCGAATTACATAGAACAAATGAGGACATTAGTTATATACATTACAAAATACACTTGAAGCAATAATAAATCAAATATAAATATCCATGTTAAGTTACTTTACCTAAAAAATAAATATGAAGTAATGTAATGGATACGAACAATAAACGAAACAAAGAACTCCAGTATTGTTTTACAACTCAAAAGCAATCTAAAAGTGGAACGCGGACCTAATAAACAGCCTTACAAGTTATTAAACAAACTTTTAATTTGAGCTTGCGGCCGTCGATAACAATGCAGCAAAGTTAGAAGGCAGTCAGGAAGGGGCGCGGCCGTCGCCAATCTTTCTCACATTGCAGTACAAAATCGTACTTCTCTGTAAGAGCACCTCGCAAAACTTTGTCTAAGTAAACTCGCAGAGTCTGTCCGCGCCGGCGAGCCCGCCTGAGCGCTCGCTCGCTCCGCGCCGCTTTCCGCCACCGCTCATGGGTCGCCGCCGCTCAGCGATCGACATCCGTCTCCCTCCGCCAAACAAACGGACAAGTTTTAATGTTTTGCTCACAAAGTGTATGATTAAACGCGGAGAGCGGCGAAGAGAGTCGGCCGTAAGTTATTGATTTTCCCCGACCGAACCCCCGTCGACTACGCGACTCGCGGCCCGCTTAGAGAGCTCTACGAGACTATCTTACTTTGTAACTTGTAAATAAACCTCTAAAAACACTTTTTTCAGTGAGTGATCGCCAAGAGTCGGTTCCTAGATGTGTTAAAAAAGTTTTCGTGTCACAAAGTAACTGTCAGTAAGTTTTTTTCGTGTGAATTGTTATGAGAAAAGTTAGCGGTGGCTGCGCAGAAGTAACGCGGGCGGCGCGATCCGCGCACCCTACAACTTCACATCGCTCTACGTTCCGAAGTTAACGCAAAGTTCCGCCATTTTGGAACATGCTCACAACCCACTTGTTTTATAAAGAAACTTTTTATTAATTCCTGTGGGCCGCGGAGTGTCAGTAAGATGTTTTGAGGTTATGCTAAGAGAGGAAATACGCTGCTGTGACTGAGAACTAGTGTTTTATTAGTGTTGTGACTGTGCGTACGGTACTAACGAGTGTTTTCAATTATTTAATGTATTGTTTTGAAGTGTATCACTTGTGACATTTCCCGAAGGATGCTCTTATGATTTGTGTTTACTTCTCCGAGCGTCAGGATCGCTGAACACTTGTCGAATTTGCTTATGGCAGAATTACAAACATGAGTGACAGGTATAAACTCATTTAACTTACTTTTTATAGCAGTTACTCTTCCTAAAAGTTGAGTTTGGAAAAGTTTTGGAAAAGTATCTTGCAAGTAGTTAGTGGATGCTCATAGCATGTTTTGTCCTTTCTTTATTAACATTCTATAATTTTTATTGAGAATCAACAATATTAACAAAACAATAACTTTTACGCATGTTTGTGTAGAGATAAAATATATGTTATTACTAATTCTATAATGCTTGAACCCAACACTAAGAGTTGATAACATCAAGATGAAAGAGAAGGAATATTCAACATTATATAATACACAAAGATCCTGGTATAAAGTATTAAAAGATGGAATATTCCGATATTAATGAAACATAATTCATTACATCGAGAAAAGCCACTCAGCTCGAGGAAATTGTTATTCTGTTTAGTTTCAGGGAATTGATCAAAGAAAACGTAAGCTATGAACCTCCGCTGAGACTGTTTTAAAATAATATTTAAGAGGATGTGACCTTGTCTCTACGTTGTGAAGACTTATGTAATTTTATAGAATAACTCGCATTGTAACAATGTAATCTAAGTAAATTTGATAAGTAATCTTATTACTAACCTAGTAACGTATTTTTATATCTATGTCATTATACACTTAACGTAAACCGTTTATAATAAAAACTGAGTTTTCACGATCATCAAAACAAACAAAGAATCTTTAATAGAAATAATCTGAATTTTATCTTAACCTTCTAACAATAAAGACTATTTTCGCATAAAACTATATTGCAGATATGTCTTCTAAATTGAAGTGACCTAGAACTCAAAATAAAGAATGTTAGATTATTTAATATCGGTTTATTGAAGACGCCATTACAAAGTCATTTCTGTAACCGGTCCCAGTCTCAGTCTATTGTAGAGATGGAAAATCTTTCTACAGTCACGGTTCTCGATGGGATAACACAAAACATGCTCAGATACCGAATGACCTAAGTAAACTTCGCCCTTCAAACAATAATTAACCCAATCCGAACCGCTAAAAGTGCAAACTCGCATAACACTCAAGAAAGCTATGAAACTTTGTTAAATAACTTTTCAGATAACTTCAACTCGGCGTATTTGAACAAAGTTGTAAGCGGAATGCCGCCACGGGCTAATTCAATCTGTGCGCGCTTGTAATAAATGTTGTTTTCGCGTAATACCAATTGGGGAGTTACTCTACTTTGTTAAGTTGGAAGTTGTGGACTTCGCGAAGCAAAACGGGAACTTTTGTAGAACATTTCAGTGTAGTTAGTACAATGTTATAATGGAAATAAGCACTT
This sequence comes from Colias croceus, assembly GCF_905220415.1. Lineage (NCBI taxonomy): Eukaryota > Metazoa > Arthropoda > Insecta > Lepidoptera > Pieridae > Colias > Colias croceus. Next base: position 4,143,534 of record NC_059540.1, on the reverse strand, counting down.
CAAAATGGCGAAGCCTGCAGCTGTGTTAATAGGTGTGTGTATCGATTGAGCAATGTTTGCAAATTGTCAATTTACATTCAAACTTAATTTCAATACGATGGTTTTTTAGCGTTTCCTCTTATTAACTTTAGTTATATTATTTGTGTGCTTTTGGGATGAAAGCATATTTAATTCGATTACTTATTTAAACAAGAACGAAAATAGTTTTATTGAAATGGTTTCTCTTGAAATTAAAATAACAGCACTTTATATATATTCGTTCTAAGAAAACTTCTTAATTGAAGAGTATTTTAATAAAGCTCGATTGCAAAGCTCAAGTTTCCTTGGGATGGGATTAATAATTCCGACCTCTTCGCGAAAGTAAATTCTTCTTTAATGGATAATTTTAGGTACAACTTTTACTTTACATCAAAGTTCTGTATAATATCAATTTTTGATACCAAGTTAAGCCTTTTATAAAAGTGACTCGGGTTATTGAACGCTATTAAAACTTCGATGAAATAGTGGCTAACTGAAAATCAGTGTTGAATGCTGATGTTTTTTTGTTCCAGCAAATAATGAGAGACTTATTGATATATAGATACATATATATTTGAATATGTAAATATTATCAATGAACAAGTCTCTATAATGTGCAATTGAATCTAAGGTGTCTTTGTAATATAACTTTACTTATTGATAATATAAGTACTTAAGTAATAACAAATATATCGATAATATTTTACCTTTTAAGTAGATATTGCCACGCCGTTGATACTCTATGTAGAGAAAATATAGAATTTATAAAAATCTGTATTTATCACATTAGGTACATTTTCATTTATTTATTATTGAAAAGTAGTAATATAGTATTGCATAGTAAAAGTACATAGGTACATAAAGTTATTAAATCCGTACACGTTCAAATAGAGCATTTCTCGCTAAATTTATAAAATATGTTACGTATAGATTGTAATAGTGATTTCATTACGTAGGTACTTCTTCTTTATACGACACGGTCGCCCTGAATTCACAACATTCTGCATAACATGTAATAACTTAGCAACTTTGAATTGCCTTACGTACGTTTAGATCCTCGAACGAGTTTCAACTCTATTACCCAACAATAAAGTATAAAACAGCTTAAACATATTGCTATGAAACGTTTTACGGCTGTATCTTTGTATTAGCCCGTTTTCTTTTTACATGCTTAAACAATAAATGATCTTCAGTATCGTAATAAATTTAACGAGAGAATTTTGTAAAGCAGGATTCTTTTATATTATCTTTAATAAAGAACAGGACTACAAAATTCACAAATAAACACGATATTTAAATGGCAGGCTTTTGGTTGTAAGCTTTTGAAACAGACTAATTAAAGTGACCGTAAAATCCAGTGAACGTTATTAATACGTAGAAACATTGATCTGTTATTCCAGCGCAATCGGGGTATGCAAATTTCGATTCAATATAATTCATACAGTTGTAAACTTGTAAATGGTGTACAGATACTGGCAATAATAATATGAAATTAATATTAAATAAAAAGGGTATTATTACTTTATTTAAAGTTATTACTAACTTCATTAATAAGTTATAAGACCTTCCTGTTTGTTTAGCATAATAAAATGTGTTAGTAGTTAAAAAAATAATAGTAAATGACTGAATTAGTTAAGGAGTTGATGAATAAATAATTACAATTTTCTGATTTTTTTTAATATTTATAGTCTATACGTGTCTGTATACTCAAAGTTCCCACTTAATAACAATTGCACAAACGTATGCGCTTTCGACTTATAAATGCTATTTAAATTTAAATAATTCACAGTTAAAGAAGTTCGCAGTCAATAACAAAGACAAAAATGTACAAGTAACTTTGAATTCTATGCCCCAGACATACGGTAGAGAATTCCACTCTTTCGAAGTACAAAGTGACTACGAAACATGGCGGCTGCCAACTGAGCCCGTGTTTTGTTTAGTTTGTAATAACTTTCTAGTTTCTATTCTTTTTACCTTTACTGATTAAATCGATTATCTCGTAACAAAGTATAATAACAATGCTTTGGAATTAAGTTTAGCATCGCAAACGATAAATCTTTATACTGTGACCTTGTCTTTTAGATGCACGTCATTGAAGTATTAGATAACCGATATAAGTAAACCTTTATATTCGCGACAGAGACTAAACTAACTTGTCAACCCTTACATATTTTATGTCGTATATATTTTCAGTTTCTATTCGCAAATAAAAACACAAACAAAAGAAAAGTTTTTTCATGTCATTACTATCTACAACTTGACTGAAAATAATTCAAGAAGTTTAATACAAAAATATGCTGATATAACAATTGTAGCTTATTCGTATATAATAGCAACACAACCTGCGTTAATACCAGCATGATTCTCAATACAAAGCTCTATAAACAGACTTCAATTTTATTGGACACGAATCATGAATAGGAAATAAGTTTCGTTCAGTTGAAATAGGGTCGAGAAGCACTATGTTGGGTCAAAGAGAACTTAATGGATGTTTCCAAGAACATCTTGCACTTTAGATCTGATTTTATTCCGTCTGTTTATATTTATTTTATAAATGATTAACAGTTTTTAGGTCTTTAATTTTTTCGTATTCTTAATGGATGGAAATCGCTGAATAATGTTTAAGTTTCAGTATCTATACTGCAGCATAGTCATTTACACCGCCACTTTAAGTAGAAAAAATTTAGTATTGTAGTAGGTATGTAACATAATCAGTCTCGCACGTAGGTATGTTGAAAAGATAAATAATAGGTAATTCTTATTTGAAACACGACTTTTTTCGAAAATCAACTAAATTTGAATTAAGTCAGTATATTTTAGCTAGCTAGAAAACTATATTACTTGGAAAACATAAGTGTATTCGTTAGTAAATAAAAATATAGAGATGAGCTCTTTGTACTTAACTCATTATAGATATTTCTAATGGTTGACATTTCAATCGTCGATTGAGCGGGAGCAGCCACGAGGAATGACATCTAATTTCAGCCGTTTGCCTTAATATCCGCTATGACATATTATATCTACGTTTTTGGGTGAAAATTATAAGTAAATAGACTTTATATAGAGTGGAATTTTCTAATAATTTATTTTATACCTCCAACAGATAATCGACGACTACGATTTATGATTATGAGATTTTTTTAACTAAGCTTCTATCCATTATCGCGTGAATAATCCAGCTTCATACTTATTACCTATCTGTGATGGAGATATAGAATATAATATACAACTAATCTACATGTCTTTCAAAAAAGTTGTAAGTGCTAATGTTTTTATCTCCTGTTACATTGACGTGGTAAAATGGGAGGGTGTTACAGTAATTTTTATAACAATATGTTAATTTATATCGATATACTTTTAAATTCATCATTAGAGAGAACATGAAATATCTGTTATACACCAAAAATATAATCCCTTTGATCTCTTACAACTGACTATTTGTCACGTTCACGCTTCCAACAGGTAACCTTGTTGGTTATTAACTCATATACCTATGTCAATAGGCAAGCTACATAACAATATAATTATGTAATATTATTTCAACAAATATATTTATAAAGCTAAGCTAAAATACAATAATGTTGCAAAAATTAAATTGACCGACCCGCGAAGGCGCAAAAAAAACCGAAATTTACTTAATAATTATTTAATGTAATAAAAAAATTACATTTTAAATTATATCTAACTTAAACTACGTCCCTGCGGTGGTGGTGATTGCCGTAATACTCTCTGGAATCGCAGGTGTGCGCGATGTCGCAATCGTTACTAGGTACAAGTCCTTCTTGGGTGGCCTTATGCATTTTCTTATAATTAATGCGTGTTATATGTACATAACACAAAGAAAAATATTTTCTTTCGTTTGTTTATAAAACGATTTTACAGTACTTTAATAGAGAAACACTTTATAATTTATTGCTAGTGAGTACGTATTGTAATAAGGTTTCTACGAAATGCGAAGGCTGTAGGAGGGAAGGTTTTCGTAGAAATTTCTTTCCCTGATGCCAGCTATTATGTTAAAATGCAATATGTCACAAAAGACATTTAACAGTAAACTCACGTCAAATAAATAAATAAAAAAGTTGAAGCGGAAACCGAAATAAGTTTTCTTTATTAGTCAGTAGAAAATGAATTTTTCTAATAAAGGATGAAAAAATTTCCTCAGTATAAATTTCAATGAAAGACCAAAACCAATCCACCTAGTAGATAAAATATGTTGAGTAACCTGTTTACTCGAAAAGACGTACGTCGGACACCTTCAAAAGATAAGGTGATACGCTGTGATACGTGATCTCAATATCAAAAATATAATATTATACATTATACAATTTTTGACTATAAATAGATTTAACGTGGAATTTTCCTTGAAATCTGAAGCTCTTTATAGCCTTAAGTGAGTCAACTGTTAGTTGTTCTTTGTTGTCCTCTTGTAGTCTTTGTAGAAAGAGAGAAGTAGAGCTACGCACGATATAACACGACTGTTAATGCTATCACGCACAGAAGTTTAAAAAACCTTGTTCATTCTTCCATGGAAGTGCTTTTTTATCACTAGATAGCCCAAATACAGTACAACAATTGAACTTTAAGCAAATAAAGATGATTCGAACATCCGTGCATATCATTTAATTTTCCATATAACATCTCAGTTCATAACGTTCATTAAATTGAAAGCGCAAACAGAATTCATACGCGACATGATCATAAATTGAATACGGACCAAGTCGCAGGATATATTTTCCCCGGAGGAAGAACGCTCGGATATTTTAAAGACGTAATACCCGGAAAGATTTATTTACTTTGTTATCCTTACGAGTTAGCTGGCGGCGCCCTCTTCGATCATGTTAACATTTTTCACATACCCCCTGGGAACTGTGCGGCTTACCGGTGTGGATTTCTACCTACCATTATTTTTATTAAAATTTGTTTACTTCGCTTACCACCTACTTCTATAAGTTTTTTAAAACTTCTATAGTGAGAAGAATTTCGTCCGAATGAATTGAATGCAACTTACAAAAATGTTAACATAAATATTTTCAGTGATTATAAAACGTGTAGGTAATTTGGAAGTTTCGAATTCTCACGCCCACCGAAGTAGGCTACTTTATTATATATAACTGCAGTAGTTTTAGTTTTAAGTGGTTTATATTATTTTAGTAAGTCATAAAGTATGCTGTGATAAGACGATGTACATGCATGTTGATTCTTACTATTTCTTTGGTCTAATTCGTATCGCGTTTATATCAACTCTTTCGTCTTTGTATTTCCTTATAAACCTTGTAGAGTTAATATTTAATAGTTAGCTATGGAACATCAAACGCCATAAAAACATACTATTCACTTGTATTATTAAATAAAAGTTGTTGACCCGACATTTTGTATGCTGGTTGATGACACAGTGATGGATCGTTATACGATATTCGTTGGCAGCTGAATGCATGATTGTTGTTTTGTTTATATTTTAACTTGATTTCAATAACAATGTTTCTAATGTTTATATACAAAAATATATGTTTATTGCTAAGGTTTATTATATAAGTACCTAATTATTATTCTATGTAAGGAAAAATCATAGCATAAAGATTATGTATATTGAGATATACATCTACGGATATTGATCTTAATTCCTAGTTAGTAGTTAGTACGCTAAGTAGTTATTCTGAAATATACCTACGTTTTTTGCTACAGTTCATAGTATACCTTTTTTTTTTTTTTTGAGTGGGGAAATCTTGCATAGATACCCACGGCCTCCGGGGGAAAGGGCCGCGGGTTATGTCGGATTCTTACCGACCAAAACCCCACTGTGTTCCGTCAAGCCACATAAACGACGGGGCCACGGGTATAGGTAGAATTCGTCCGTGACCCCATCAGCAGCTGCCCGTCTCCAGGCCAACACAAACTATGAGCCCGCCAGCTCTAACCTCATGGGGCGGCGTGAGCGGAACACGTCTCACGCTGCCTCATCTCACCGGACGATGGACTAAATCCCCGCTCCATCGCCCGGCGCCCTTCGTTAGGGAGGCTGGTTGCGGCCGCGTAAATCAGCCGCAACGCGACGACGACGCCCAATAGGACGTCGGCGCCGGATCGGGTCTGCGTGAGGATCCCTCTCGCGAACCCGCTCCGCCTCCTCTTTCCGCGAGATCACGTCCTCGGAGAACGTGATCACCGCGCGCCAGGATCTGTCGCTACCCACCATTGCGCGAACAATGGAGGGCAGAGAGAGATCCGACCCGACGACCGCGACCAAGCGAGCACGAGGCTCGACCCACGCGGGGCACACGGCAAGAGTATGATCTGCCGTGTCCTCCGGGCAGGCGCACCAGTGGCAAGCCATGCTGGGCTCCCTCCTCGCGACTTTACACAGGTACCGCCCGAAGCAACCGTGCCCGGACAGTACCTGTGTAAGGCGGAAGGTTATGGCCCCATGCCGCCTGTCGCACCACTCTTGCAGAACCGGTCGAATTGCTGCGACCGTCCGCTCTCCAGCGCTGGGCTCTTCAAGCCGGCGCTCCCACTCCCGGAACCGCCGATCGATAGCCTCAGCCCTCCACTGCTCGACCTCCTCGTAGGATGGGTTGACTCCAAGCGACTTAGACGTTGAGACGCGGCGATACACGTCCGCAAGCATCTCGGCGTCCAGTTCCCACGGGGGCGTCCCGGCCATCACGCACGCTGCCTCAAATGACACCGTGCGGTACGCCCTCACTACTCTAAGCGCCATGACCCGCTGCGGTCTCCGCAGGAATGGCCTATTACGGGCGCTTAGGGCGTCCGCCCAGATGGGGGCCCCATAGAGGGCCATGGAGCGGATAACGCCTGTATACAAACGGCGGCACCCACTCCTAGCACCCCTAAGGTTCGGGAGCAGACTTCCCAGTGCCCCAGCCACCCCTACAAGACGGGGGGCGAGGCGACGGAAGTGCTCCACGAACTTCCATCGGCTGTCCAGAACAATGCCTAAATACCGCATCGTGGATCCGACCTTGATGGGCACTCCGCTCACCTGAATCTCCGATCCAGCGCTGTGTAGCCTTCGACGGCCGGGAAAGAAGATGGCCTCCGACTTCTCCAACGCTACCTCCAGACCCAGACGCCGAATGCGACACACCACATCCGCCACCCCCGCTGCAGCCAGGAGAGCCGCCTCGCTATACGTTGCCCCGCGCGCGGTCACCAGGGTATCGTCCGCGTAACAGGTTACGCCGACACCTGGGAGATTTGCGGCGCGCAGGACCCAGTCGTATCCAATGTTCCACAGGAGGGGTCCGAGGACTGAACCCTGTGGAACACCGCACGACACCCTCCTCTCGCTCCACCCATCCTTAGTAGGATACGCCACAACCCTGTCCGAAAGATATGATCGCAGTAGGCGCATCATATATTCCGGAACGCGGTGAAAGTGGAGAGCATCTAGAATCCTGTCCCACGGCAAGGTGTTGAAGGCATTGGCGATATCCAAGGACACCGCCAGAACAACCTCGCCGCTCTCAGTTGCGCTCTCCACTGTCGCCCTCACACGCGATATGGCATCGAGCGTAGACCTACCTCGGCGAAAGCCAAATTGATTGCTGCTGAGGTCTGGACCTATTCCCTCCAAGTTCATAGTATACCTGTTAAGTTACACGAATACACATTGCCTACGAGAAAATAATAAATCCGTTTTGATAGACTACCAGTTAATAAATAAAAATACCGCGACTATACCTGGAAAGTATGAAAGGCATGAATAATAAATATCCGTAATTGATCGATGTAAGCTGATAGCTGAAGTTGCAAGCTATTTTAAACTTTATTGTCAGTGTGATAAACTTAACTTATTAGATCATATCTGTATTCAGAATAATAGAGAATGATAGGTATCTTCATTTATTAAACAATATCTCGCAGATTATTTTAAACATTTGCTATATAGGATAGAATAGTATAAGTTTGATGTGGAAAATACTTGATTTCTTAAAAATGTTATAAAGCTACACAAGTAAGAAGGTGTACATTTATAACATTTTAAATAATGACGATTCGAAAGTACTTCTACAAGACTAAAGAGGTCTAATTGAATAAATAAATGTTTGTTGAGTTTGAACAAACCTTGTCTTATATAATACAAGTACCATTTATTTTGAATTTCCCAATATTTAATCACAGGCTATACATAATTTGTAAATAATTTACCTACGTAGGTATTAAGTTACTTTTTAAAAATTTACATAAATATATTTCATATTTTTGAGGATAAGTTTTAATGAAACAGCCTATAGGAATAGCGGAAGGTATGAGGCCAAAAAATATGCGATAAACCGATGAAATCCTAAAATAAGCTGTTATGGATGAGTTCACTTAAAAAGAGTTTTACTATTAGTAATTCTTTAGTAATGTTACTATTTCAAAACTTATAGGTAGAGCATAATATCATAAATAAAAAAATCTATTCATCTACTTGTTAAAATACAAATAAAAATGTTTTACTCTCGAGAATGTGTATTTCATGTTTCAAAATAAATTACAACAATAATTATTTTACCATATATGTTTACCTTACACTTTATTTGTAGTCATAGATTTCTTGTGACCTGTATCTATTTACATATAACAATACTAATTAACCAATATGTACAGTATGTCACGCGGCCGGCAAGGCTACAGCATACGGCACCTCCTCCAGCTGCCGAACGCCGCCCGCAGCTCTCCTGGCCCCAACCCACCCGCCCCGAGCATTAAGGTAAGTAAACCATAATAATTTTATGAATTTCAAAGTTTGCCTATTACTAACTTAAGTATTAAACAGGTTTAAAGCTCTTTTATGTTCCGATTATAAATAGACGTCTGTAACTAAGAGCCGGAATGAGAGTTATACATGATTGGATGCAAAACAAGGGACAAATCAATAGATAGTAATATCTATATCTGTTGTTTTGTTTTTAGATGGAATGCGATATTCACACCTATTGCATTCTGTTCCCGATATTGGTTTTTATCAGCGCGTTGCTATCCAAACAAGGCCGTCGGGGCTTATTGTATATTGCATAAGTACAATATAATATTATGCTGTCTTCTTTTTAACTGACGTATGCTAAAACGAAGAATTCTCATCTCGGAATGATTTTCTTTGTTATGTCTCTACTCTTTCTCTACCAATGAACGCTTACGAACTAAATTGATTCTAAATAATCTGTTAATTTAAATAGGTAACCTTATAGTATTTAGTAGTTTTAAAGTAATATTAACCACTCTGCTATGAGACAATAAAATAAGAACATGAGTGTGTTTGTGGGTTAGTAATTAGTTAATACACAATCCAGATTATGAAGTTATTACAAAACTAATTTGCGCAATGTCTTTATAGTATAAATTTAATACATTACTTATGCTTTAACTATAAACAGTCGCTACCAAGTTTTATTTCTATCTAAAATTAGTTGTGACCGCATTGACCTAATAAAGATCAAGAAAATAATACCATGACACCATTTTCTGTAAGCACATCACAACACATTATTGTTTAAATGTCATCACACCATGTCAAAGCATGTAAAAGTGATAATAATGCATTGTTTACTGAAGAAATTACAAGATGCATCGTATCCATTAGCATGCGACATGCAAGGTTAAGTCTGACGGAGCGAGGTAATGTGAAGGAAGAAAATATACTCAATGTGAAGGGATGTTTATGTGAAACTCAGTCATTCGAGATAATATTTTTAGTTTGTAATTCAACAAATGAGAGTGACGAATTAATTTGCCGAACTTTCGAGAAGTCATAAATTTTAAAGTTATTAATTAATAGGTAACTGAAATTGTTTCTTTTTTAGTTTTTGTAGTACCTATTAATAATAATAAACATATTAGAAACTTAATAATTATTGAAAATGAGTATAATTTATAGTAGGTAGGTTCTGTAAAAACTGAATGTATAATAAAAGAACCTTTTAAAGATTTCTGAATCTATTTATCGATTCTACTTGTTTCATTTCTTTACCAAAACCTCGTGACATCTCTTTATAAAATATTAATATTTGAAAAATGTTTTCGAAAAATGTATTTAAAAAACTTATAGGCAGAAGATTACAGCACGGTTTATTGTATACTAATATGGATGCTAATAAATGCTTGTATGGATTTACAACACCCACACTGGCCACTGCATTGTTCTCATAAAATAATCTAGTGTGAGTTTATAAAACCAATTTAAACCGAAGCATTTCTAAAATAGATGCATATTTTGTTATATAATAAAAACATACCTCGTGGTTTACTGTTTGCAGCACCATAGGTCTAGAAAAAGTAAACTTCAAATTCACTTTAAATAATATATGTATTTACTTTTACGTAGATAAGTTTAATATGAAAACAAACATTTAACCTCCATCACATAAGTTGGTTTTCTGAGAATCTCTTTATTCCGTTTCGTAGAATCTAAACTCATTCAGCTTATTATAATATAAAATAATAAAATTGTTAAAAAGTTTATAAAGAGGATAAGAGTTAGAAACAAAATAATTAATATAAGAATGTGAATAACCTTTGTGCTTTCAGATATAAATGTTATTTTCAATTAAAGAGAGGATGTTTTTGTTTACAATAAAATGTATCTCCTCATTAAGACGTTTACAAAAGGATGTTTACAACATTATAGATTGTTTGTTTTAAACAGAAAATTGAAAACAATATCAGTGGAAAGAAAAGGCAAAAGGTCAGAACAATATTATTTTTAGCTTCATTATCAGATTAAAAAAGGATTACAGCTATAACTAAAGTATAATATAAATGTAAACTATTTTACTCCTACTAAACTATGCAGCGAACGAAGTGTAATATAATATGATTAGAATTTAAAGCCAACTGAGCGAGCTACGCAGTAACAAGTGATTTAATTAAAATAGTGTTACGAATAAAGCGCTAGCAATAACAGAGATCCTTTATGTGTTTATTTTTGTTCGAATTCATCCAACGTTCATAGAAATGGTTTTAAAATAGAAACCAGTTACAATGGAGTAAAAGGAATTTTCCGTTTCAATTTCAAAAAGAAACACATATTAATGTCAACTCAAATGATGTTTGAAAACGTGCCTTTGCGAAGTGATAAGAAATACGGTTTACTTTATATTCTTTCACTTTTGTTTTATGATTATACAATTTAATGGAATTTCATATGTAGTGAAAAATGATTCTTTGCATGCGATAGAACAATAAACATTGAATATCTGTAAGCGAAATAAACTTTAATCTCTCATAAATTGCTTTCTAGTAATTGATATTGAAATATTAATATGATAAAAATCTTGAGGGTAGCCTTTATTATCTATAAGTATACCTATATACTTATTGAAAGATTACCTATATTATGAAACATCTTTTTGAATTTCTTAAAAAGCGAAACCGTGCAATAATTATAATTTATAAATACATCTATGCAAACGTCTGAAGTAATAAAGTCTGCTATTTCCGAAATGCTAAAACATTTTGCATCTCGCAAATAAATTTACAATAATATAGAATTCTGTTTAATACGTCAATCCCAGTTCATAACGGTGAATCAATATTCAATTAACTTTACAGGAAATTGTTTAAAGTTAACTTTATAAAATTTCAACAAACAGATTCAAATTTTGAAAGGCATATCTTTGTGTGTAAGGCAGCGCGATTAAGGGGAGTCCTTTCAGCGAAGCGGAGTAAAATTGGTTTGCAAGATCAAATTTTTCATGTATTTGCAATTATATGACGCTTCTAGAAAAAATAATCAATACACTTCAAGATATTTCCTAAAAAGTGTGCTAATTTGTTACACAACCACGTGTATTTTGGTCGATCATATAAAATCATAAAAATAGGCTAAAATAAAGATCGAAAACGAATTATTTATTAATGAAATTTCTGATTTTGGAAATACTTTTTATATAAGGATATGTATTTTGATGTACTGCAGAAAACGTGCTAAATTTTGGTTTTCTACTGAAGCCCTGTAATTATTAAATACATATTATATCTCAGAACTTAACGTTGCCCAGCGTTTTCTTTACAAACCGCGCTGCCCGCTACCCCGCCAGTCCTGATCAGGCGCTTGCTAACGTAGGACCTGTGTCAAATTATCTCCGCTCGATTTTACGTTTTGAGTAACGATAAATTATTGAAAATGGGTAACAAAACAAACAAAATTCGGAAGAAAGCAGTGTCAGTATCAAAAAAAAGAGTAAACTATAAGAAACGGTATGTAAATTGAGTAATATGATAAAAACGTAGTTACTTGATGACACAGAATAAAAATATCAGTTGGTCATAAAGTTTCACCTCGTATGCTTTTATTTCAAAACGATAAAAGCTGCGTTACTGTGAAATAAGAGTTTAGTTTATAATAATTTGTTTTATATATATAATACTAGTGGTCCGCCCCGGCTTCGCCCGTGGTACATATTTCGCAATAAAAGGTAGCCTATGCCCTTTTTCGGGTATCAAAATATCTCTATACCAAATTTCATGCAAATTGGTTCAGTAGTTTAGGCGTGATTGAGTAACAGACAGACAGACAGAGTTACGTTCGCATTTATAATATTAGTATGGATTATTATTACGTATAATTGGTGTATTATTTGCATAATTTTGGGGTATTATTATTAATTACAGTTGTTTATTTTAAGGAAAAAAACAATAATGATTATTAGTTAAAAAATAATTGATAATAGTCAAATAATAATGATTATTGACTTATAATAATTATTAATCACTACAGTAAAAGTTCCTTATTGGCGGGGTATATGTTCCATAAAATATATGCCTCGAATACAGAAACCGTGAATACGGAATGGTAATTATTATATGGGATTATAGGTTCTACGTTATACGTTCCTAGGTGACGATTGAGATTTTTTTCGTGTCTCATTTTTTTTAGTTGACATTATAAACTAGGAAGAGTGCAGTAGACGTTACTCGATCACAATTTTTGTAACGAATGTGAAAGACGAAACAATAAAACACGCAAAGCGGCTTTTACTACGGAACTACATTTAAAAATATACTTTATTTATTGAGTTATAAGGTTGCTTCCATTCTGTTTATTTACGCTCCTTCTATGTCTCGTTTCAGCACCATACTATGCCTGATTAAATAAATAGATATTAGATAATAAATACAAGGGGAAGTGGGAGGCGGACACGCGCAGGCTCGCTCGCGCACCCTTCGCACACCTTACTGCCGCCACGTGATCGTAGTGATGTGACTTGACCAACGCTGTACTCGATAGTTTACAAGAAAAACTATATTTTAACATATTAATATTTGACTTTAATATTAAAACTCTTTTAAAAATATATTAAAAATAATTTTGTGTTGTGTTTTGTATCATACACTTTCTAATATTATGAATGCGAATGTATTATAGTGTAAATGTAAAGTATGTAATGTTACGATATTATATTTTAACCGCTAAATTGATTTTTGAAGGTTTTGGTAGGTATAAAATTGATATATATTTATATTGTTTATTATTTCATTTTAAATTATTAATTAATTCTTATTTTTATTTAACATTAAATACTATTATTATTTGATTTATTATTAAAAAATAGTACTAAACCCGATCTTTTATTTTCTTAATTTTAATAGTTAAGAAGTCCACACGTTTTTTCAGATATTTCAATTATACATTTTTTTAAACTACTTATAATTAATAGAAGACTTTACATTATTATTTAAAATTACATATATTTATACTTTCTTCATACATTTCTCCTTTAATAACATATTGAACAATATATTTTCTTATGTTACATATTTATTTACATAACTTATCGATAGCTCAACACGCAATTGATACCTACCCATCCCTATTTGTCACACACACATTTATATAGTATCTATAGCTCATCTGCCTTCGATGCGCACTAAGCAATTTGTGCAATACACGCGCTCTATACTATTCTAATATTATAATACTCTAAGCTTCTACTGGTAGCAGCAAGTAATATTTATTAGTTACACCAAGTACTTCCATAATTATGTTGTGCTAATTAATAAATTCCTAGTACCTACTTATCTCAGTTTATAAAGTTGTAAATGCTTACTTTATTTACTTTTATATTTACAATCTGACACAAACACTTTTACATTGCTTACATAATAAAAATTGATCACAATTTACTTTTGATATATTTTACACTGTGGCATAGCGCACGTTACGAAAAACAAACGACGCGAGGAGCGCGAGTCACGCGAACGGCCCCCCACACTTCACATCCTAAAATCTTGCCTCGCGTTGAAATACCTCGCGTTAAACTTATTTTAGCATTCCAAAGTTACGTAATCTGTTCATAATCCATAAGAAAGCGGTAGCATTCGTATGAAAATAGACAAAACGTCCTCTCTCCATAAAGTTTAGCTCCCTACTGTTGCACCAGGCACGCGATCCGGGCTATAGAAGGGTTGTTCGACTACAGCGCCTCTAGTGAACAAAACATTCCAAGGTTTTTCCAACTCTGGTATATTATAATATAGAGTTGTGATAGAATGTTAAGTTTACAATAATAATTAATTGTATTGATTTTAACCTTATTTAAGTATCTATCTATATTTTTTAACAGAAGTTATTCATTTAAATTTATTTTCTTGTATCACGTTCTTTGTCCGGAGGTCATCACCTAGACACTCACCCTCCCAAGTCACCCTGTGCGTCGCTAGTGCGCTCGGTAGGGGTTGATTTAGTTCTTAGTTCGTTGTACTTGTAATAGATGGCGCTTTTCTAAATAAAATATATTGGCTCATAAAGTTACGGTGGCTACGTATTTGTTGTGATAATATTGAGATGGCGATAAAACAAATATTTGTGTTTGTGTAATATTACTTGTATGCTGTTTAAAAGTATGTAATAAAGTCATATTTATGTTTCATTGCATTTAATATAAGTTTTAATACGAAGCAGAAGCGAAGACTACAATTGTTTTCGTAGCAAGGCTCGTAGCAATTCCCGTAGAACATTGTAGCTTTTCATAATTTGAACTTGTTACGTGACTATCGTTGGTGACTATAGTGAGTAAAACATTAAAAAAATAATTATGAGTGTTTTATTATAACACAAGATAATTATACAAAACTAGCTGTTCCCCGCGGTTTCACCCGCATTGCTCCGCTTCTGTTGGTCTTAGCGTGATGATATATAGCCTATATCCTTCCTCAATAAATGGGCTATCTAACACCGAAAGAATTTTTCAAATCGGACTAGTAGTTCCCGAAATTAGCGTGTTCAAACAAACAATTAAACAAACAAACAAACACTTCAGCGTTATAATATTAGTATAGATTATTCATTAGTACCTAAGTAAAATAATTCATAGGTAGATAATTGGTCTCATTCTATTATCACGCCGTTGCATTTCAACTTATATTCGGATCTTACCACATCTAATATCTGACGTAAAAATATAAGGGATAAACACACACAACTCTTGAAATTTATTTAAGATCTTTGAGAGTCACAAATTTATCCAGAATTCTGTCCAAAATAAATTCCCATTTGTAAACAAAATCAGTTTTGTTAACGTTAGTTAGCCATAGCAAAGCTCCCCTTTCTCGCATTCTTGCAGAAACTATTCGAATTGGCCTTTTAGTATTTATTTACAAAGCGAAATCAACTATTTATTTGTCGGACGATTGCTTTGATCCTGCAATGACCTTCTACTTACGTATTATTGACCTTCCATTAAAGTATCGGGACAGAATTGAGTGGATACAACTACATTTTAATGACATCATATTTGTTTTAAGCCGAGAGAGACCGGAGGCCCGTATGTGTAGGTGTATCCATCCAAAAAGAGATTTCAATTTTTTGCGAATTTTTTCATCCAAAATGATATTTTTGTTCCATTCCAATTTGATAGTATTTTTACCTGAAAGTAACACACGAAAATTCATTTTTCTGTTTTAGTATACACTTCATCATATTACATAATATTTATTTTTTAATTTATGTACTTCCCATTCACATATATTAACCATGGCCAGATTTTAAGAACCCAACAAAATACGAACCAAAATAACCATGGTCTGTCCACACAATTCTTTCGTGTACAGTCAGAAAAAGGGTTTCTTTTCACGGATTGCCGATGCCCTGTTGATCGGACTCTTGTCCAAGCTTGCGCCGTTTTGTCTCCATTCAAACATTATACGATTGATAGGTTTGGGGTAAACCGTACAAAATAATACCTATGTTTTTATACGTGTGAGTACGATTTGTAGTTCAATATGTACCTATCAAACAGTATTGTTGTAAGCAGTTACCTACTAGATATTTTATGCACTTTGCAATTTTTATTTGATTTTAATAGTAGAATAACATTTTAAGCAGGTACATCACACATTTAACGTTCTCAGTCGATCTCAAAAATATTTAAAGTACAAACTGAGGGTTTATAAACCGGAAAGAGAGTCTAGTTAATTTCAGTTTTATGCAGATCATCTCAAAACCAACATCTTCTCTCATAAATCTATATAGTACCTCTTGAAAAATAGTAGAATGAAGAGAAAAACTTTTTTAAATAATCGGTTAGTTTAATATATATAGGTATTAATTTTTCCCATTATTTCCGTGTCGAGTGCGCGTAGAAAGGAAAAATTGGCAAAAGGAATTTTGTGGCAATAAATTTATCGTTAATCCTGTAAGTGTTAAGTGATTAAGCACTCAACGGGTGGTCCGGTCTCTTACACGCCGATTTGTTAAACAGTTACACTTGCTAGTGTTGTGATACTATCGATATTCTATACAAGGCGTTTTCGTTGTCAGGAAAATAAGGCTTTTTGTGCGAATATTATTATATTGTTTAGCTAATAAGTATTTTATATATAGGCTTTGTTGACATACGCATTTTTCTTAAAAAAACCATTAAATTTGAATTTTTTTTATTACCTACATAAGTAATTTCTTGTTTTGTCATATTTGTATCGCATATAAATGCGACCGACTTTATACTTAAATTACTTTAAACTTATTATAATAATTATACTTAATTCTTTGATAATATCTAATGTTTTATTTCAACTGAAATTTATTCAACTTTTAGAAAAATAATATACTGCTATCGATATTCATTTGAAATACATCCCTAGCAGAACAAATATATCGAGTCGGTAATATTTCTTTTCGACAAGCCCGGACCTTTCTATAATTTACTGGGCAAACGGGAAAAGTGCTGCCCCCAGATTGAAATATAAAGACTAATTGTTATTTATTATGTCTATGACTTTTACACGTTCAAATAATTTACGATGACTTTCATAATAGGTACTGGTTAAATTAATAACTTGACATTAATTAAGTTTTTACGTTCATGTATTATTAATTTTTGTATTCAATTTGTTGCATTATTTACTATCGCCCTAGATCTTGGAGTATCAGGTTAGCCGTACATAAGTTTTTCTAAATTTTTGTAGTGATTAAAATGGACTTAATTTTATTCATTCTAGTTCTATTACGTAATTAATTAAACCAATGAACATCAAACTTTCAAAGTATAATTTGGAGAAGTATCCTTAAGCTACCTTAACCGTCACATAGGTCCATAAAGTTATGTACCTAGTTTTGTATATGTACTGACATTCAACACTATAATATAGTAGATAAATATCGATTAAGGTAGCTATCCTCTCAGATAAAACAGCAATAAACATTCGAGTAACGGAAAAGCTTTTGAAAATCAAGTAAAAGAGGCAATTACACCGATATAAACGTGCAATGTGTCTTGCAATAAGTTAGGATACGCCATTTTAGCAGTTTATTGTTCCCCGATGCGTACTTGCCGATAAACGCAGCTTGCTGTGCGACTCACGGTTAAGGTGATTGCCAATAATTTTTAGGTGTATAGGAAAAAGACGTTTTTGTTAAGATGAAATTGGTTTTCTAAGCCATTTCTCATAAGTTGGACATCGTAGAATTAATGTTTCAACAGTTAAAGAGTTGTTATTTGTTAAGTGTAAGTGTACCTATATTAAAATTAAATGAAGATCTCATGAAAATTGTTTTATTTTCATCTTCAGAAACAGAAAAAAAAGCGAATGAAAATTTAACAAATTAACAAACTATAACACCGTTTTAATTTGCTTGGCTGCTATAGAAATAAGTTGTATCGATATGCTTATTGCTTAGGTAATCAATGAGTTTGGGATAATTTTGAAATATACAAAAAAAATCATTGAGCATTAAAGTAATTTATATACCGATCTTTACGAAATAAATAAGGGTGTAATTTGGAAGTTTGTGAGTTACAAATTCAATATCTAAGAAACTTGGGTGCTACATGTTGTCTTGAGGTTTCTGCTCAGAGCATCGCGGAACGTGACCCTCCACCGCAAAATGCCAACCTCCTAACGAGTTTTTGAAAGCGACACAAGGAAGCCATCTTACTCGCATTTGAACTGCACTAAATTGTACTGCTTTGTGATATTATCGCTTCGACTTAGTTCATCTGAAGTAAAGGTAATACACAACTTAAATACTTATCAGTTACAATAAAATAATATATCGTCAATCACTTATACAAAAATATATATATATTCATTCTTCTTATTATTAACCTACCTACTCCGCATTTTACTTTGAGATTATATTTTCCCGCAAATATAGAGAGTGAAGATGCCTGAAATAAATTTGTAAGATAAGTAAATATAACTTACAACATAGATAATAATCTTTTCTACCATGTATCCCATATTACTCAAGTCAACCGTCTTCACTCATAATCCCGCAAATCCAACGACGATCCGTCCATTAAGTATTCATCTCGTGACATTAGTGTCTGCCGTTATTAAAACCACCTGTAAAGCCTCTCGTATATATTGCAAGTTGTCGACGCGGCACACGTAGCGGGGTGTCGGGCGGCCCTTCCGCCTCGTGACTTTTGTCTCGAATCTCAGCGCACGTCTCGGACATCGGGGACACATCTTACGGAATTAATAATAAGCCAAGAAGCCGGGTGCGGTTTGGGCCGCAATGTGCCGAAATTTCTAACCCTCATTACGAGTCTTCTGCACTCTCCGCGCGCGCCAAACTTTGGGCGTTTGCGCTCGTATTCGGCCGTTGTTTATCGTCGCTAACGTCTTGCCGCGGCTTTAATTGTCAAATTAAAGATGTTCTAATCGTTTGTTATTCGAAACTCCGTGCTGTTGCCGTTACTTTGATATTTTATCGCCGGTGTTGTCGATGTAAAGAGTTTAAAGTAAATGTAAATTTTACTCAAATTGTACACAATATTTTTCTCAATATTTGTGTCAATTATAATTTAGATACAGTGTATATTATTATTTCTTAAATATGATGTCCAAAATGCCATGCTTGGACAGTTCAACTCTCCTTAGATGGAATATCATAAGTATTTTTTGACCACCAAGTAATTATTTGTCACATTGAATTCGGACTATTATGATTTCCATAGAACTTGTCTCCAACTAAGTTACGATCTAAAGACACAAACTATCAGTTGAAATTGTATAACTACAATGTTGACAAGTATCAAATCGTGTTCGCGACGGGTTAGCGTTGACATTGTCTTGTCCGCCCCGGGCCGTCCTTGAGGAGCAGATGTAATCACAATGCAGATGACATTTTGTTTCTTGTTCCACATGTAGCCAATATTAGTTTACATGTGTGCTCTTCCTGTATTCTGTAAACCTAAACAATGTATCTCGTAAAGTCGTTAGTGAACGCGATAAAAAATTGTTCTACAGTTTGCGAACTTTTAAACTGATATAACTCCGGGAAAATTTTTCGCGATAAAATGGAAGAAATAGTGCAGACTATTGCAGCGTTTAAGAACTAATTCCTTAATTTAAGAACTGTGTGAATAATTGTCGTTTACATATATTTTTAAAGCGATAAAACATTCGTTCGTGTTATTTAATTTTTGTATAATGCAGTGAATTATAATTCTGAAAACGTTTCTTGAAAATTTACGCACACCTTCACGCACTCTAATTATTCCAGGCCATTATAATCATAAGAAAATTTACCGGCAGATGAAGGGTATGTGTAATAATTTAAGATCCCGAAAAGGAAAGGATCCATAATAATTCCCGAGGAATGGGGTGAAAACATTTTCCTAAAATCAAAAGTTCGTTTCAAATTTCAATTACTTATTCGTTCGATGCGTGTGCTGCATGCGAGGGTTCCGTAGGAAATGAAATAACACTTAAATGTGATTTATGGTTGAAAATATTGTTGTATTATGAATAAGTCATTGTTTTCTTAACTAACTCGTGGCTGAACGGAAACGTGCTGCGTTTAAATTAAAATCTTAAATCAACTGTTGGTGTGCTTTCGACAAGCGTTTGTTCTGTACCTACGTATATAGCGCGTACAAGTGCGCGTGTGATTAATGCAAAATACTCAATGAATTAGCGTTTAAAATACTTTACTTTGTGATTTATACCAATAATTCTAATCGCTAAAATTTCTGATAAGTTGTGAAATCATGAAATTATCACTTTATGGATATTTTGTACTGATATTATCCTTTTTAAGGCAAAAAATTATAAGTACCTATTAAGTAGTAACAAATGCCTACCAATCGCGAACGTACAAATTAAATCCCTCTGAAGCAGCGTCCGACAAAAACAGAACAAGAAAGTTGGGCGTTCCAGCGACGTCCTTCCTTGAATTTATAACAGCCGAAAACAAGAAAACAAAAGTGGAGTCGCGCCAAAGGTACATTATCTTAACAAAGTACAGCAATTAGGTACACGTTCCACATCTGACTACAATAATTTAAATATGATAAAACAAACGACGCCGAGACGAAGAATAAGGCGGGCTCCCTTAACTTATTTATAAATTCTTCCTGTATTCGTAAGACGTTAGGGCCGGGATCAACCCTTCCCCGTATAATGCAATAAAAGGGGCACTCATATAAGTATCACCGCTTTACGTGCACCATGATAAGGGCTAATCCTTTTCTCTTTTCGTGAACGACCTTTAAATATACTTTAGCAGCTTTGTCAGATATTTCTTAAGCGTGATCTTACAAATTTAAAGGACTACGTTTTATTTTCTGCTATATATTCAGACATTTTATTTACTAGTTTTATTGCTGGTGTAGAAAATAATTGTCGTGATTTGCTTAAAATTTTTCATTACAATTTCTTACGTCTTGAAAATATTATCTGTTATAAATCAGGTCGGTGTTTTAGTAAATATTTTTAGACATTCTTGACATAACATACATACAGACGAAACAATTTGATTGCATTGCAGCAATTAAAACGAAATAGCTGATAAGATCCAAGACGGACCCGTAGTACCGTTCCCATTAATTACTTAAATTTAATTCATACGAGACCCACGCACCAGTATTTACATTCAAAAACCCTACCCGCATAACCCTTGCCGAACTTGCAATCCCTAAGACGGTAACTCCTAAGAAGAGTTTCTTTGATAGCGCGCCTCGGTGGCTCTGAATAAAGGCCATCGGGTCGATGGAGTTTTGATCTGTAATTTTATTGCTTTGAGATGGTTCCCAGATCCGCGCTGCGAAGATTGTGCCGTATTGATCGCGGCTTAACTTTAATTTTGTCATTTAATGGTAATATCGTGAGATCGTGGGTTTCGTTCTGTTTCTTCACATTTAATATAATATCGAGTTCCTTAAAATCTGGCTCATATTACTGAATGATACAATATAAAATTTATTGATGATTAGGTAGAAACAGGAAAAAAGGAAACGATGTACATTATGATATGTACCTACGAAAAATTATTGTTTCTTATAAAAGACCTTCACGAGGAATTTACAAGTCTAAAATTTTTTAACGTAGGTAATCACACAACATTAATGATGCAAAATTTTACAAAATGTTACGTAAAACGTGGGTTTAGGGACGAGCTAAGTCATTTATTAATTATAATGAACTTTATATGGGAGGGGAAGAAGTCAGCTGAAGAAAGGGGTGGCCATATTTTAAGACGTCACCGTCATCTGGCCAGGAATGTGTGGTTTGGGTCAGGCCTTAATTATTTATTACTAGTGGCAGCACCCGGTCGTGCTTGTTTACATGTAAAGTCAACTCACTATATGTATAATGTATACAATATACATGGGATGTGAATCTCCAAAGATAGATAAAACCTGGATTAATTCATTGAAAAGTTATCACTGAAACTCGAGATCGGCAGCTCATAGAAAAAATATACACATTAAATTCACAAATAAATAATTGAGCCACTTCCATGTGAAATCACTTCGACAAATTATTATTTAAAAATAACATTATCCAATATTAGATATTATAACAATATTCCGATACAATAACCGAAACGTCGCACGTCACTTAAAATATGATTGGATAATTCATCCTAAATCCAGCATATCATCATCACTACATAGTATAAAACAAAGTCGCTTTGTCTGTCCCTTTGTATGCTTAAATCTTTAAAATTACGCAACGGATTTGATGCGGTTTTTTTTAATAGATAGAGTGATTCAAGAGGAAGGTTTTAGTATACAATTTATTAGGTTTTAGACAAAGCGGGCGAAGCCGCGATCGGTAAGCTAGTAACTAATATACATATATCCACTTTATCTCCACTCACAGACCACTATAAGCGAAGTTTAAACACAGCGTCAAATTACAAAGATGTACAACGAAGGACGAACGCAACGGTAATATGATCAAAGAATTTCTACGCCTGTAATCAAATGACGCAAGACCGTTTGAGAACTGATATTATTGAGTCGTTTTCTGCTAAAAGTTGTATAGAAGACGATTTTAATATCGCTTAATTTGGAGCGTAATGTACGGTAGTACCTAATGGATCTGCCTACTGAGGTGAAGTTATTGTCTTAGGACGAATCTAGTTTAATGTGCATGTGCCTAATAATTTTACTATGATTAGTTTTGTCGTACTTACATATTTTTAACAAAATATCTTATTTAATAAGCTTCATTTTGTTATAATTATTTTATTTATTTATTTATTTATCATTACATCAAAATTTAAAACTGTAACATAGGTTTAACATTAAAACTTTTCCACCCCCATGGAATTCCTAAGACACCATGAAATCGCCCTGTTCGCAAATTCAAAAACCCTTGTATCTTCGAAAAAAGAATTCAATTACAGTGACATTTACACATCACATTTCACTGTCTTCACGAGTAGCCATGTGAACCGTCACTTGTACCCGTAACCCGTTAAATATTCAGAGTTCGGGACAGGGTTATTTCAAGTTGGTGGGGTCGGAAAGGCCCCGGCAGGCGAGGCTAACCCGCGAGCTCTCATGCGTCCCTAATTTCCGATTTGTCGACCTAAAGGGTTGACTGATTAGCATCTGCCTTGTCAAAACGCATTGAATCATCTTTGTTGTTGACGTAATGACATCTATTCGATGCTACGTAATTTTCTGTTTCGGTAATGGTGATGAATGGTTGATTGATTGGTATTTTGTGGATATAGGATTAGTTGTTGTCTTTGTTGTAAAGGAAGGATGATTCTTATATTACCACAAAACGTTCGTTGTACTATAATGAAAACAGTAGTAACTAATAAAAATTATAAGTATCAATTTGGAATAACTTTAAGAATAAAATTATAGGAAATGAAACAATTAATTGTTATTATAATGGTACGATTATTATCATCAGTGATAATTATTATAATAATAGATATTATGTATATGCTCATGTAGTACAAAATATAAAATTTACATTATAATAGGTACGCTTAATGTCAGTTTTTCAATTGTTACCGCAATATCAACCCAGAATATATTATTATAAGTAAATAATATAATATCTTAAAGTTTACTCTAATGCTTTAAGGAATTTCAACTACCTACTTATACTTACTAAGTAATTACCGTATACTACATCCATAACTACATTAGGTATAAGAATAATTACAAGAATTTGTAATCCAGAATCAATTTAAACTAGGCAATAATTCTCACCAATATACCTTATTGTGATATTTTCTTCTAGATAAATAATTCAGTATTGTCATGTTGACGGGCCTAAAAGACCCCCTGCTTTTGTCGTATTACGGCGGTAATGACACGTGTAATCCCCACACGGCTGGCCTGTGACACCTCATGAATGTCTCATTTATCATCAGCCTTCAGTTTTTATGATATCCTAGTACTTGATCTGCAATATTCAATATAGAGTTGTAATATTCCATGACATTATAATACTTACCTAAGCTGGCACGTTGTAGAAGCTAATAAGTAACACAATTAGGTAATAGTAACTAGTCGCGAGACTTTGTTTTTGTAAATCAATATGAACTAATTCCTAGAACTATAACTTGTCAACAGTTAAAATGTGGTTAAAATGCAGCAGCATTTAATTAATTAAAATAAATATGATACATACACAACGTAGGTACCTTTAACGAAACGAGCTTTCTCAATTTTATTTCTTTCTTTTCAATTTATTTAATCTATTTCATAATATGCAACAAACAAAATAAAATATCACAATTAACTTAAAACAAATTAATATCCTCAAACTATACTTGCTTTAAATTTAACTATTTTAAAATTTAATACAAAATAAATGAACACAATAATAAAATTGAAACCTTAGATTGAAACAATGAAAATTTTAAAATGACATTCGGCAATTCGCGCTTTTTTTTATAAAGAATGTATGCAGCCTATTTTTACAATGCCAGAAATAGATAAAAAATAAATCCACAGCGCATTATAATTTGAAAATAGAAAAAGAAAACTTGGACGCCATTGTACTGGCTGGACAAATGAAGGTTCGAAATTTAAATTGTCCGGTGCAAGGCTGCTGGCGACGTATCGGCTGTCACATTATCGCTCCCCGACGCTGGTGGTGTTATTATCAAACTTTTTGAAGGGTCTCCGGTCGCCGGCGCGACGCCAACCGCACTGAGACGATAGTTCATGTAGAGACGGCTTTTTTCTTTTCCATATAATATATGCATTCGTTTCATATAATATTTTCATTGATTAAATTATATTATGTTCCCAATTATTTTGAGTTGTCATTAATTACTTTTGGAACGAAGTTTATTATTTAATATCTTTAGTAAATCAAGTAATAGTAAACTGAATACAGTTCAAAATTATAATAATTATCTTTTGGCGTTACATTTTTTTTTCTGAACGAATTATAAAACTACTAATCCAAAAACAAAACTTTACATCCCCGTAGTTCTAAAAATATACTCGGTACCAAGAAATAATAAACCTCGTTTTGAAAAATACCTCCTCCACATTTGGCCACTCTTTGTACACCGAGGTCCGAATCCAAGAGGCGCATATGGTAATTTCTTATTCCAATAGGAAATAACGGCGGTCACTCGCAATAATCCATCACGGCTGGTTATTTGTTTGTCCCGGCCGCAGCTCGGACATGTTTTATATCATTTTACGTATTCCTTACAGGTTTTGATAAATATTTGTTTCGCGTCACTTCAGACATGTTTGGGAATTGAATATCCGGACATGTCAGCTTTGATTGGCGTGCTTCGTGTGTAGTTTTGCTCTAACCTTTTTGGAGTATGAATAATTGGTTTGTAGTGCTGGTTCAGATTGTATAACAAATGTAATGTAACTAGCTCTGTTAAAAACGATATTCATTCAGTATACTTTTTTTTTAAAGATGGCCACCTGATAACTGTGATTGGAAAATACAGTTAAATAATTAATAGCGGATCTATCAGAGTATGGAATTTTGAATTGAGAATTTCCACTATTGATAGCATTTTATTTATTTTACACTTTTTTTAGACGTTAATAAATTGTTATTCTGAAGTGTTACCATATATAAATAATTTCCACAACTAATAAAGTAGATTAACCAAAAGTATACATATTTTAAATAGCACGCTCGTTAAGACGGCAGAACGGGGTAAAAACGGCAATTCTCAAGGGCGTCCATGTCATTATGGCGGAGACTAAGGATCGCATGCATACAGAATCGACCCTTATCTGTTATGCATAATGTTGGTTCCCGAAGGTGGGCAAAATATTGCAGTGGCCCGTGCCGTGTACACAACGTGTTTTATTTTATTGTTAGATATGCATTGTACTAAAATAAAGAAATAAGAACCATTTTAACCAAAGAAATGAATTAGAATGAAATGAAATTAATTTACAAACATCGAGAAAGGCATAATATATATTATTCAGATTTCAGCATATTTCAGAAGTAACTCTTAATACGTCCGCTTTCGTACAACGCGGTAAAAGTATCAATTTGTAATCGATTGAATTGTTTCAATGTTAATGATAGTACTTTTTAGTCAAGTTTCATTTTAAAATTATTCCTGGTATTATAAAATAATGTAATATATATAATTTTTTTTTCAATAAAATTAATACGAACACCATGTATACAGGCAACCAACCGCCATATGCGTGAAACGTCATGCGATGTCAGTCTGATGGATTTTGTTCTAGAATCTATTACGGTTTTTTATTTGTCCTGTCCTCTAACAATGTGACCAGCCATGAATATAAATGACTCGCATTGCTCAAATAGAAGTGTATTTACATAGATATTGGGATAGGCGTATCTGTCACAAAGAAATGT
Source organism: Colias croceus (assembly GCF_905220415.1). Taxonomy (NCBI): domain Eukaryota; kingdom Metazoa; phylum Arthropoda; class Insecta; order Lepidoptera; family Pieridae; genus Colias; species Colias croceus. The sequence goes on along the minus strand of NC_059540.1, from coordinate 4,116,987 downwards.
ATGACATGTGATATAATATACTCACGTTAAAAGTAGTGTATGTTTTTATAATAAGTGAGAATTTATTATGAATTTATTTTATTTGGAATATTACTAGTGCTGAAGGAACATGTCATTAGCAATGCTGCAGCAATGTTCAGTTTTTTTTAAATATAAAAGAGCACTTACTATCAGACCACCATTACATCATTCAATGACTTCCAGTTAATGATGATCGTAATCAAAAAGTTCAAATAAGGTCTAGTTTTTGTCCGCGGGTGAAACTGTGGGACTGAGCTAGTACATTTCAAATTAAAATAAAAAACTCAAATAACCAATTTAATGATATATCTAAGTACCTCAAATAAATACAAACATTAATTGAACAAGTCATAATTCATTAGATTCACATCTATTAACTAGGTATCATTTAAAAGCACTTTTGAACTAACAAAGTTATATCTACAAGAAATTGTAATTTAAGAAATTATAATTAATGAAACTTCAAACCTTTATTGTCCGTTAAATGTTCTTTAAGTAGTTATTCTCAAGCTGTTAGTAATCTGCTTTTCTACAAACAACGAACTGAAAGATCTTCAATATCGAAGTTCTAAGTCAGAAGGTTGCTTAGTATTACAATATTGTATTCCGTTTTCCAGAATAGAATGATCTAAGGCAACGTTAACAAATAAACATTATATTAGGTATATCTTAATACAAGCTTCATACCATGGCTCAAAATGCATTTCACGTAACCGGGTTATATTTGACAATTTTAGTTCTCATTGATTTTGCAGATAGATAAAACAGAATTAGGTACTCTGAAATTAAACATACTTATTACCTATTGATAAGAATCAAATAGAACAAAAAATTTCACCAACCCTAATACCATAATCGAACAGTGTCAACTAGGTGCGAGCAAAAAAAACAAAACACTAAAGAATTTTAATCCAGTGTCCCTGATATCGTATCGGTTTCCAATTAACAGTGGCACAGTTGAGTCTCATTATATTTTTAATTTGGGGGAGGAATCTCAAATTAAAGCGGGCGACGTCAAAGGACAACCTCGGCTGCCATTAGAGCTAAATAATTAAAGAATTCGACCGTCTTCAGTCGTTAGACGGTATTAAGAAACCGCTCGCTAACTGCGTCATTTTGATTTAGCTAGTAAAGACGAGCTTGTAAGTTTAGGAGTAATTAAAAAAGTTTAGAATCGATAAATAGCGCGAGCCTCGTGCTTGTTTTGGTGTTGTTACGTAGATGGTTACGCCATGTAACTGTTCTAAATATGGAAAAAGATCAAGTAACGTTACGGTAGGTATTAAGTAGTTGAAATTTCGGAATCATTAATTTGGTAGAGTACGTGTATATAAAAGATTTTGTATTGTAATAATGAGACTTATTTCCAAAAACATAAAAATTATTTTAACAATGCCTGTTAAAATAATTTTTATGTTTTTTTATATATAAATTGTCAATAATAGTTTCCTTCTAAGACGATAAACTATTAGCAACTTCTACGTATTATTAAGATTTGGCTAGACGTGTTATAAGGGCCTGTTTATATGCAAATTCTTTAATAACGCTACCGTTACGTCGGGTGGAAGAATAGAGTTATTATAAAATAGAGGTATATATTCAAAATCTTTATTAAGGTAAATAATCATTTAAATGTTAGGTAAATACTTGAGCTAGACGCGATATAAAAAAATATGAGCACTAATTTAAGTTTTACTGGGTCTTTGATAGCAATCAATGCATGCCTGTAACATTTTTGATACATTTATGTAAAGGCACAACTTCACACAAGTTACATACGTTTTTCTAAAATTTAATTAAATTTGCACTTTCCATATGAACGTTAATAAAGCCATTTCATGAATTATTTTATAGCTATACCTTTATAAAACTTGCATCACAAAGGTGTCATTGACGCGACATTATTCAAACGGAATAAATCCAAATTTCTAAGGTCCAAGACCCAAGGGACTAATTTCGACAGAGATGACCGCACTTGAGGTAGTAACGTTGGGATGAAAATGCAAATCCTGAGCAAACGGGCGGTTTGAACGTTGCGATTTTTAGAGTAACTAGATAAATTAAATAATATGAATTTTGAAAATAAGTAAAGAAATGCATATAAGAATGATAAAAAAGCGACAATTATTTATGACATACTTAATTAAAAGTTATTTAATTAAAATTTGCAAGTTGATTCGTTTACTTAGTGACAACCTTTGTATAATTTTCAATAAAGTGAAAACACTCAAACAAACTACAAAGCTCTCTTAACTTTAAGACAAACAACAACTTACTTTACATCGAGAATATTTTTTTTTTTATAAATTTCGTAAAAACGTCCGTCTACACATATAAAATGTGACAGACAAATTACGATTCGGTAGTTCAAGTACTCCGCGAGAAGGGGTATGTTTACATTTTAATGTAAGATACGTACTACGGGTTACCCTCCTTAAGGGAATAATTTCTGTGGAAACCTGATTAAATGACTCTTTTTGATTTAATATTTAATAAGTAGCAACATTACTAGGAGAAAATATTAGACACCTAATTTAATTTTGTAATTATAAATGTAATAAATTCGTGTAATAAATATTCAGGTAGAGTTTTTTTATAAGTAACAAAATAAATTGAGTTTCATAGTGTGTTACTTGTCCATCGTGGAAACAAAAAAAATATAGAAAATCGTGCCAGTTATAAAAATAACTCAACAGTGTAATAGCCATAATCTTTCACGTAGTATAATCAATAATGTAAGTCAAATAGGTACTATATTAAATGTCAAATCAAGAAAAGAAAACACACTCATTCCCTGAAATTCTGCACCTAACAAAATTATGCACACCCATGAAACCGTTCAAACTCTATAGAAATATTATGATTATGTAATATCCTACGACAATAGATACAGCCTACTATCAATATCATTTCAATGACTATTGCGAGAACTGAATCCAAAATCTAACTCTTTCGTAGAGGCAGTAAAAATATGAAATTGACGCAATAAAGGGGCTATAACAATTTCAGTTAATATTAATCGTTTTTCTTTCACGACCCCGCCGTGGGTCCGATTTGCTTTATTTCCCTTGTATTCGCCCCTTGAGGATAACTATGATATATTTATTATTACTGTAAGACAATTCGGAGATACCCACGAGATGTATTATTGCATTAATGTTTATTTGATATTATTACTATTACGTGTTTAATGCGTCTAGATATTTTTTAGAATATAGTCTTTAGAGTAGGCACCTTCTTTATCATACCGAAGGATTAACTATAAAAAAGATAAACATACAATGTGAAAAAAGTTTTAGTTTCTTTGAAAATAAAGCTGAAAGGTCTCTCCTTAGTTACTAATAACTAAAGTTGATTTCCTATTTATCGCACTCATTGTTAGGTACTTATTGTTTCCTGTTATTGAATAAACTATTGAGACTTGAAATCAATAAAAGCAGCATTAGAAAATAGTAAATACTATACAAGGAAACATATACTTATGTCAAATTATTTCAAACTGTATTCCTCATTTCACTATCAAAGTGAAGCCAATGAAAGCGCTGTAAATCCACATGAACATAAATCCACTAGCAACACGTAAGCGAATTTGCACTCGAAGCAATAACGATCGCAAATCAAGTGACGTCCACACGATACGTCCCCGTCCTCGCTAACGACAAAGCTGCGTTCTAATCACGAAACGTCAAAAATGGATATCGGGAATTGAATTGAAGCTGGGCTTCTTTTTTTCGCACTGCAAAGGGCGAGGGGCCGCTCAAATGGCCAGATCAACTCAATAAGGCCACGGTGACGTGTTTACCCGGAACCCGCAAACTGTGCTTTTTTACATTTTTCCAAACGCTATTTGCCCGGTGTCGCAAAGGCATTGTGCCTGTCGAACAATAGACGGGTAAATTTGTTTATTTTTTTCTTTGTTTCGATTTTTGCTCTTTTCCGTGAGTCGTGTTCGTATTCATTTCGTTTTGTGTAACTGATACGTGGCTTGTCAAGCGCCGGTTTTGCTGGATTTGTTGGGTGTGAGATAAAATCAGTTTTAACATTTCCAATTCACGTTTTCAAAGTTTAACTTTGTTGTTCTTTATAGGTACCTGTAGGTAATATGATGTTTTCTTACATGCGGCTCTACTAACTTTAGCTCTACATACCGCAGATGTTACGGCGTCGTAAGTACATGTATAGAACTTCTATTCTTAAATTTAATTTCATAAAAAATTTACCTTTGGCAGCCTAAAATCTATATAAGCTTTTTTATCAACTCCCAATACTTTAACGTCTGTAAGCGTAAGTTAATACGACCGGTCACGGGTTAGTTCCACATAGACCATAGTACGTTTGAAAACACAAGGACTAAATATAGCGTAATCAATAAATTGGGGTTGAATTAATAATAAAGAAGCAATAAACAGCCTCGTCCTTACCCATTTTCAATAAACACCTTTATCGATTATTCAGTCCGTCGTCCATACTTACAGCTCCGAAGCCTCCGCCATAGACAGAAAGTTGGCAAACTAATTCACGACACAGGCATAGCTTGGCGTCGGGTGGCTGGTAGGTGGTCGCCAGGCGATAGCCGGTGGCCGCGGGGAGGGGGTGGGGGCGCGGGGCGTGCTCGCAGCTGGGCGGCGTCGACCAATCCCCGCGAGCCACCCACTCGCCCCGCCCACCTCACCTGCGCCCGCTTAAGGCCGTGCGCAGACGACAGACTATCCGTGACGCACTTTTTAGTCTGTCAAAATAGAACCTATGAAATTATATGCAGTAACGCACACGACGCGCAAAAAGTCCGGCGCACAAAAAATCCGTGTAATTCGGGCAGATCGCACCGCGCCGCATCGCGCCGCTCCGCACAAAAAGTCTGTGAAAAAAATAGAACGTTTGCTTCAACAAGCGCTAACGCAGACGGCGCACACTTTAGTCGGCAATCTGCAATTGCTAGGGACGTACGCACGCGATCTATTATCATGCCAGAGGTCGATGTAAATAAGTTAATTCAAGAAATTCAAAACAGACCAGCAATTTATGACACTTCTAAGGCGGAATACCATGATGGACCAATGCACCTCCTCATTGTTGTTTCTGAATGAGTCAAAGCAGGTCTCAAAATAAATAGCAACTCATCAAATGTAGTAACGTAAGTAAGTAGTTGTTTCAGAATCGAATGTTTAGTATGGAACTGTCCCTTCAGTAATCTTTCCGAAAGTATAGGATGTACCCAAAATTCTCTATTTCTTCTTCTTTTTCTGTACTTCATGTACAAAATAATACTTCGCGATCTCTGCACGATTTCCATAGCGTCTACGTCCCTACAGCTCTGCCGACAAAATGATCGAAGATGTGCGTCGTGTGCGTTGAGTCTGTGAAAAATCCGCGACCGACTTTTTGCGCGTCATGCAGACTTTTTGTGCGCCGCAGACTCGATCGCACAAAAAGTGTGCCGTCTGCGCCGGGCCTAAACCCGCTTTCCTCATACTTTTTTCGCGGACCTCGCATCCGTTCGCTGGCGCCGTCTTTATTTTATTTTCTCCTTATGCCTCCTTCTCGACTCGCCTCCTATTTTACGCCCGCCGTAGGTAGAAGAACCTTTGTGAATACGAATGCTGAGCAGGTATCCTCTCTCGTTAGTTACCGACGTTGATATGTAAAGTAAATAAAGGTTCTTTACGGGTGTCCGGATAATGAAGCCTTTCGTAGGTAAATATATCTGGTATCTTGTCGACGACTCATGCACAAGTCCTTTAGGGCTATGTTAATTAAAAATTTCTGTGGCTGTGCAGTCGCTAGCTAAAGGCTTCGCGGTAACGAAGTGGAAACTTCTGTATCGATCCACAAAAAGTTGCGAGGGTATTCTCTCCAACCTTGCTCCACATTTTGTTTCGATGGCTGCATGAACAGGTTTAATCGTATGCAAGTGTCCTTACCGGGATGAATGGTCTAGCATCGATGAAGTTTAACTGAACTTGAAAAAAAACTTAAGGAAGTTTGTTCGCGCCGCGTGATTAGGAAGACTTAGTTCTGAAGTGAGTCGGGAACTGTTTTTTCAGTTTTGAAAGTGGGTGGCTCAGTTTATGATCCGGGTGAAAGTCGCTGCGGATCGATGAACTCCGGCCGGGGTCAACTCCGACGATCAAAGTTTGCGGGGTTAATAACCAAATTTATACGAGAAGGGACGCTACTGCGTCTGACGAATATTTTGGTGAGCAGTAAACATAGAACATGCAATCATAATGTTGAGAATAATCTGGAATCCAAACCAATTCTTGTGAGTATCTATAATAACTGATGAAAAATATAAATCTTATGATTCTACATTAAAACAAAATTCATCAATGCAAGACATTGGAAATTGCGAAAAAACTAATGGAAAACCCATCTCCCATATCTATAAATCAGTTCTCATCTTCGAATCAACATTTTTTATAACTGGCTGCTCGATGCGCTTTCAATCACTTTAAAGTCAGACACTGCATTTTCTTTCAAAAATAGATGAAGTTGCTATTATTGCGATTAAACACGTGAAACTCTGGGAAGATAAAGATAAATATGTGATTGTTTTTCTCTTCACTTATTTGAAGTAGACTTATCTAATGACATCACTGAGGGCATAGGGTGCAATATCACAGAATAAGTTTGATAAAAATCTCACAGCAGTAATAAAAGTTAGCGTTGGAAACGACGTCATTAAACTAATGTGGATTTAAGATAGAGATGTGCAAATTAAGCACTTAAATAACGTTTCAAGTAAACAAATTAAATAGTCTGTACCATAAAAATGTGATTTAGCAAAGTTTAAAGACGATTTTATTAGAGGGAGTAAACGGCTTGTTTTTACATGGTTGTCTTGTTATTTCCTACTCAAAAATCATTATTTAAAGTAAGTACTTTTTTACCGTAAAGCCGACATTTCGAACCGATGATATCTTATTACGATGAATCATCATTTCCTTTATGTATCAAGACTTAATTTTTCAAATATTTCAGTTTAAGTTTGTACTTTGTATACCATGCATTCTTTATCTAATTTGGAGATAAAATCATTATTACTTCAAATAGAAAACGTTTTCTCAAAAAAATAAGATTCAAGTGATTCAAAATAACAAACCACAGATAAACCAACTAAGCGTTTTCTCTAAAGGGCCATAACCAATAACGGCCAAGTGCATCCCTACAAGATAAGACAAGTCTGCGTCAGCTGTCCACATTACGCTGTCACATGTTGTGATGTGATATTGTGCGCCATTAGAGCCTTGATTGGGGAACTTTTTCTGGAAACATCTATGAGAGTTTGTGGAGTTGATTAATTTTGTAAATAAACAGCAGAAACGTGTGTTTTTGGGGTACAATTGTGGTGGTGTTTTCAAACGGATTTTCCTAAAGAAAATTATACTTTTATTATTTCCCCACTCGTTTTTTTTACAAACTTTTTCAATATTTTTGTCTAAGATTTTTGTGAGTTAATAAAATTTAATTTTTAAAGAATTCCTTTTTTCTTTTTTCTTTACTGAAAAACTTCAATACTATTTTTTTCGACAGTAGAAAGGTAGGTACTTATTTTTTTGTTTGTATCCCATGTCAACCAGGGAAACAATTTTTTTTGATCGAATTATAAGATGCCTTTATTTTTTGATGTACCTAATAATTTATGTCATCCTTTCAATTAACTTATGAGAGGAAAAGTTACCACAAATGTTTCATACTATCCAAGGAAAATTAGTTGTCCTAACAACGTGGTCAGTACTGTACAATTTACGTCTTAAATTATTAGTATGAATAAATTTCAATCAATTACAAGGGTTTTGCGGCTTCAACATAATACCGTCCGATCTCTTTGAATATTCAATAGACATCTTTGATGTGTTTCATGAATTCTTGGCGTCTTGTTGACAAAGTTTATACAGATTTATAACTATTCATTTATGCAACGTCTGCTCATTATTAATTAGTAGTTTGTAAATGTTAGTGTAATATGATTTTTGTCAGTAAATTATAGTAATTTTACGTTACTAATTATTACCAACTACTGTTATGTACAGTGTCCTGCACTCTACGCCTATAACATTCTTAATGTTATTTTAATTTCAGACATCCTAATTTTAAAATAAAATTATAGATTGATTAAAAATACTTTAATAATAAACTACCAAATTATTCGCTCTTGAAATGGAATGAAATATTGGTTATAATCGTGATTGAACAATCACAAATATTCGTATGTAAAATTAAATACAAAGAATCAGAAATCATATTATGAAATACTATTTTATACTACTACTACTTAATTGAAAACTATTCACCACTAGGTAGGTAAGTACATTCATCATGAGTTATAAACGCATAATTATTTGTGATCATAAAAGTATTCATAATCGTTTAATTTCCTACTCTAAATACTGTTTGGTAGTAATTCATCTAATCTCTAGAAACTTGCGAATATGCGACGATAAATCACCGTTTACTGCTGAGGCATCGGTTCTTATTAACCATTGTCTTGAATCGAGAGCGTAATTAAACCGATAACCATTATAGCCGGTAGACCTTAAGCAATATTGATCTAATAAATTATCCATACCTATAGGAATTATCGTCTTGAGGTGGGTAGTTTGTAATTAATTAATGATGCTGTGTTGTAATTAATTAAATCATCTTATTTGGAACTATGTCTTAGGTTGGCGCTCGTGGAGTAGTCCGAGCGAAAAAATTATTTTGCTGAGTTTATTGGAATTGAATTAAATTAAATCACATAATATACCAATAGAATAAAATATTCACCCGTTCAGATAATATAACAGAGTGAGAAAATAGTTTTCTTCCTGTTTCGTATAATGTATCCTTAATAATATGCAATTTTGACATCACGATATTTACAATTACTTGTAACTACTTATTTGAGTAGCCGAAGTTGAGTAAAATATGCTACATGCATATTCCCCTTATGGCTAAGCAAATCGCTGTCCAGTATCGGTCATATATCTGAAGATATAAAGTATTTATTCAAGCCTTTACTTCAAGAGGAATTTGCTTTGCTATTAAGAGCGCTTATTCAATTTAACGCAAGTCAAAATCTCCGCGATCTATTACGATAGATCGCGGCTTGCGCTATCCTTTTACTATGAAAAGCATAGGTCCACAGGAGAGCGCCGAGCAACATGTCCTCTCTCTGGGAAGGCTCGCTGCCGACTGATTTTAATCGGGTCGCGCGCTGTGTTTTATAGTACTTTAAAAAAAATTGTAGAAAAATAATAGAGGTACCTTAGTTGATTTTTTAAATTTAATCTTATAAGTAAGACGTTCTTTTATTGCAATATGTATAAATTATATTCAACTAAGTCAAATATCTTGGTGAAAATAATCATTTTGTCGACTATAATTTCTAAAAAAATTCACATTGTTCGGATTTTAATTTCGTAAGTTAGGAGTCCAAAATAAAAAAATCTTTTAACTAACTATTTTAATAAGGATTTTTGCAGTTTGTTAAAAAAAATGTGTGTTAGATCTGTCAGCAATTTCAGATATTTTTAGCTTCGAAATTGACACTAAAAGTGAAATCAAGTAATCATCGGCTCAGTTATCTTGATGGTATTCACAAATACTGTATTAATTGAAAAAAACTCTTAACTAACTATATAAACAATAAAATTTCCTAAAATTATTAGTAATTCATATGTTTGTAAGATAAGTGGTTGATGGACAATCTGGTTTGAAAAATCACATATTTGAGCCAAACAGCGCACGGACCGCGTACACGGCCTTAAGTTGAATATTTCACAGGATTTCACAAAATGCGGGGTTGCCTCCAGTGGTCTGTCAAGGAATGTAGCTTACAACGCCTTACAACGTCTTACAAACTCTTAGGTGAATGTTTTCTGAATATATTTCTCTTTCTCCCTCACACTACATGAGAGTAAGGGAGATAGATGGTAGTTCAATGTGTGTAATGTTCCTGGATACATTTTAAAGCGACCACAGTAAAGCATTAATTGCTTTATAAAGCCGCGGTCCAGAGTCCCTCTTCATACCTATTATACCCTTAGATATTTACATGATAAAATATAAATGTATATTATCAGCATTTATACTCCTACAGATAGATGAAAGTGAATTAGATACAACATAAAACATATTTATTATAAAAGTAACACCTGTATGTTCAAATTTTTGTTTACACTTTGATAATTATCAAATACGTCATAGATTCTAATAATCTTCTGAAACTGTTCTCTAAATAAAATAAATAAAAAAATAAAATCATTTATTGAACAAGGTTCCTTACCTACATCAAAATATAGACCCCAGACTCCCAATATAGCTTTCGCTGTGTTTCAGTAGTCTGTGCCTTCCCGATACAATACATTAGAATAGGAATTAGTTACAAAAGAAAATTTTACTTCAAGTTGACACAAGAAAAAAATTAATAATTTAAAACAATTTACATTTTCATAAAATATTTAGTTCCACAATATTTACTGTTTAGATATTAAAATAATTAATAAAAAAATATACCAAAGGTTCCAATCCTTAAACTGAAACTGCAATAAATACAATTAAATAGCCAACTAGTGTACCATATATTAATACAACGCACTCACAACACGGGTTCGGATGTCCCTCTAAAAGCGAATTGTAGTCGAATGCAATGGTTTATAATACCGTTATCGTGATGTCCGACTGAGATTAAGAGATACTTTAGTTCCAGTGAAGATGCAGGGTGGCAGGGGATGGATTTTAATGGAATCAGGCGCTATCGCCGGGAGAACAATAAATCGCATTATAGAATTTAAAGGTTAGACCTTTGTTTTTGCTAGATGCATGTTGGATTTTACGGAAGAAAGGTTTTAAATTTTCAATGAGGTGCTTAAAAAAGAAGGTATTTGTGTTAAATAGCTTCTTAGTTTTACCTTCATAACGATACAATATATCTATGAACTATAGAAGAAATGGATACATGAAATAATATTAGTCAAACATAACATGTATTTTTCATGGTCGCATAATAACCCATACCTAATGTTCTACAAGAATTTAAAATCTTGATAATTTGTTATAATATGATTCTGCTCTACATAAATAAACAACAAAAATACACTAAACAACTTCATGCACTAAAACTAGTTTATTTTCACATTATTTTCCAAACAAATTACAATTAGCTACAGCTTAAAGCTTGTTTAAAGGATTGTAATAAAATATTAAAACTATAATATTGCATGGACGAAAGCAAGCACTATGTACATTGCGAAATGAATAGAAAATGTGCAGTTGGAACTCATTACATGCTTGTGGAAACCAGATGTAACCTAGATTTTAGAATGAAAAAATTTATACTCACATGTGTAATTGCAAATCTCATTACTTTATTTTATAATCGATTTCATTTTAATTAAGCTTTTGCGTTTGTAATAAGCAATTATGTTCGTAATGAAATGTTTTTGAAAGAGCGCTCTTTGTAGTCTGAATAGACATATTTATTAAATACTTCAATTATATAATAATTCAGTTATCAGGCAAATTCAATTTTAAGAAAATAATACTTAAAATGTTATTAGTAAGTAAATATACAACAGGAAGAACCTAACAACGCGAATTGTGAATTGAATATTTAAAAAAATCCCATATCTACCTACTCGGTCAAAAACTAGTGATAGACTCTAAATCATTTTATAGATTATATTATGAACGCAAATTATGTATTCTTATAAAATACACATCCGTTTCCATTTCAATTCGTGCAAAATAACAAAAACCCCGTTAACAAATTTACTTTGGCATAACAAGTTTTTAGAAACGATGAAGTTGAGAACGCAATTTGTTAGCGGTCCGCAGCGAGGCCAAATCAAACACATAGCTCCTTTGAGGAGTATCGGGAATGCCGCAGCCTGAATATGTTCCGTTTCTGTTATTTGCTTTGCAGATATGTGGCAGGATATGCGATAGATTAAATGTATTGCGACCGTTCTACGAGTGTGCTTGGTCATGGATTTTGTGGTATGAAGTGGTTATTAAATAATAAAAGTAGGTAGATTTTTTCACAATGCGCATTATCTGTTTCACATAATGTTACAACAAGTGTACAATTAGTGTTAACTTATTTTATCCTAAGATAAACCTTATTATGAAAGTTGTTGTGACAATTTTATCAAAAATATCAAGAATGTTATATCACTTATAGGGCTCAATAAATCACTAATCACTTATTAATAATATCCAACATAATAAACTGTTCACTACGTTACCCAGTAATCTACAAATCCATACAATAATCTTAAACTTGTACTAGGACTACATGACGCTTCGAGATCAAAGTTCTGTGCGGGCGTGGAAAAGTGCTTTAGGCGAAAGGCGCCTATCTCGAAATTATTAGTGGCTATTCAGACACGACTATTTACTTATCAAACGCCCCTGCAGGCCTCTGGGGCTTTGGCTATTTTTGAACGTTTTAGATGATAATTTTAAACGCAAGGATTTAAATTTAGTTCAGGTATAAACTGCTGAAGTTGAGGTAAGATGGAAATTAGAACTGATTAGGCTTGTAAATTTTTTAAATCAACAGAAAAATTATAGAATATAAATATAGTTGTGAAAGAGTATGTACAAATGCAATTTTGTATAAAAATCGAGTTCAGTGGTTCTTTTTATGGAGGGTCATTGACAAGGCAAGAAATTTTCGTCACGTCACATCCCCCTACAATTTTCAATGGCAAACATTTGTCCAGTAAGTTTTCAATCAAATTTAAAAATATGGATATTTCATGTAGATTCCCCTCGGGCTATGCGGGTGACAAGAGAGGCGATGTGGGCTCCATTGTGATCAAATAGTGTGCCCATTCATTCCTTTTCTTTTCATAAATCCAATAAGTAGGTGCGCAAATGTGAACTCACCTTTTGAAAAGAATTTTTGAGGAGTGAAGATGGTACCTACCTACATAGATTTAAGAGTTGTATGCAAATTATGCGATATTTAGGCAACTTTATTTCGTATTATACTAGACAATCATACACATATATCAATAGCCAGTTTAAATTATAATTTACAGGGCTTTTTGCTTATAAAAAACCCAAACTTGTTTATTCCCAGGAAATACAATCACATCTCCAAGAATGTTGTCTCCACAACTCAAGGAAGGACCAATGATTCGAATTTATGCTTTATGCAGTGGAAAATGATAAATTTATAGGCGTCCAGTTCCTGTTTCAATACATTTCAACGTCTCCAAAGGAGAAAGTCTTGATTTTTTATGGTTACTGCGGCACGTTTGCATAATTTATCGTTCTCAGTTTTTTTCGTAACAAAGGAGGTATTGTCGTGACTTTTTACCGCTTTGCTAAGGAATGAGGTTAAGGATTATTTGTTGCGTCTTTTATATCGCGAGTACTAATTAAAGAACTCCAATAAAAAAGGGCATTGTGAAGGTGTAAAAAGGAATGAGATGAATGAATGCCAAATTTTGTATGTGTTGTTACGTTGCGACCCGTGGTGAATTTTGTCAATTCCTAACTATATTATAAATGTATTATATACTTTACTTAGGTTTTTTATGTTCATATTTTCATGAGATGTCATGTTCGAACTCATTTCTTTTCTTCTCCTCTCCTTCATAATATTTAAATTGAAGAACAACAATAAATTCATTTTCAACAGCAATCCTAATTCTTTTCTAATATGTACGTTATTATATCGACTGTAGTCACCACACAAGACATTTTTCCTCAAATACAACAAACCAGATTGATTTATACAGACACTGGAGAGATAAACAAATTTCAGTCCGCCGAAGACAGATGGCGAGCAAGATCACGTAGAACGCACGGCTTCAACCCTTCGCGGATAATATCTTTAAAAGTTTGCCACCCGCACCCCTCGTCCCGGGGGTGTACCGATCTCTTTAAATTTGTTACCAATCAAATGTTGTCTTTTTGGATATAGATTGGTTGAGCTTATGTGATTATCATTTTAAGGATTAAAATGGTGTAGTATTGCTGAAAATTTTTGTACATGTAGACTTTTCTTAGATCTTCAACTAGGTATACTTTCATAATATAGTAGGCCCAAAAGAATGAAATAACTAATAGCTGAATGAAGAAGACAGTTCTGAGTCCTTACTATCTTTAATAATAATTTTATTATCTGTGCTTTAATAAATTAATAGAACTTATATTTTATACATTTTAATACACGTTTCTTTATTAATATCAGTTAAATACAATAAATGATTCGTGAAACACGATTAATTATTTATAGTCATTAGCCATCGCCTACCCCGGAGCGTAAGTAAAATCGTCCAAATTCTGAGTACTCAATTTAAAGTTAATTTCACTGAAAAGATTATACACCACGGGGAAAGGGATGATTGATTTAATTATTCTTCTCTAAGACGTGTCCTCTCTTATAATTATGCCCCATTACTTAAGCATCGCTTTATACTGACTAATTACTTAATAGAAGTAACGAGTTATTTCCAAAGTTGAACGGCGAAATATAATGGAATAAACATTGAACCGATCGAAAAGGATAGATAGGTAAATCCAAGTGATCATTTTGTATTGTGTTTATATGAGTACGATTGTCTTGTGCAAACACACAAATAATGTAATGAGTTTGTTTAAATAAGGAATATAAACAAAATTCACCTGCTGTTGCTAATATTTTTTTGTTTAATCAATATGAATTAGATCATAATCATATACCTACTTATAACAACACAGCCAAACACCAATTAAGTAAACGACATTATAGATTTATAAACATTTATTCTCCAATTAAGTACATTAATAATATTCATACATCGCCTCATATTTTCATTGAAGACGAAGTCAAATCGATAGTTGCTAAGTTCGAATGTACTGATAACTCAATAACGTTCTAGTCTAGCTGTGGATTGTGTATTTATGAGCTTGCTTCGCTATTTATTAGACGTATGCTCATTTATAATATTCATAATAAATAATGTTTTAATTTCTATTTAAAATTATGTTTTAAGTGATCGTACCTCTTTAGACTATTTACGTGGAAACCGCTTATAATGTTTAATTGTTAATAGTTTTTAATAATGTTTAATTGCCCAAATCTATCGTGTTAAAATAAAGTTACCAATATATTTACATACATAATATACAACCGTCTACTGTTGTTATTTTACAAATATCTAACTCTGTTCCCTAAACAGCGTCATATCTATTCCAAACAATAATCTAAGGAATAATCTTCCTCAGCTCCTTGGATCATCCTGGAATAAATAGGTCAAGGGACCCCCTCGCCCAGGGGGATGCCCTGATAAAACTTTGTCCAAAACTTTTGTTTTGAGCACCTTCCCAGCCTGAAAATTGCAACAAAAGCGGAATATTACGGCCCGAATGGAATAAATATGAGATTAGAATGAAAGTTATTTACTGTTATTTGAGTAATTCTAATGTATTATGCCAATAGAAATCGTAACGGTCTTTGTGATAATTTAAAATTTATTGATATTTGAATTATTAAGGAAAATTATAATCAGCTTTTATGCTCTGAAATCAGGTATGATTTTCAATGGAAGAGTGTATATTTTTAACCGACTTCAAAAAAAAGGAGGAGGTTATCAATTCGGCCGGTATATTTTTTTTTTTTTTTATGTATGTACACCGATTACTCCGAGGTTTCTGAACCGATTTACGTGATTCTTTTTTTGTTCGATGCGGGATGGTGTCGAATTGGTCCCATAAAAATTTTATTCGGATAGGCCCAGTAGTTTTTATTTTATGAGCATTTTTGTCTGTAGGTATTTGTAAATTTTGCAAGTGCAAGTTTGAAGTCGGTTGTTTTTAACGCAGTTATCACTTGTATAATAACTTGTGAACATTTAGATACAAATCCATGAACAATTAATCCAGCCTTACATAAACTCGCTACCACAGAGTACAAAACTTGTACCAGAAGATAAAAAAGGCAGTTTGTATAACAATCAGTTACTCTATATCGCAGTGGTCTGTGTCCGCAAATAGGGGATATATAAATGTATATGGATGTTAACGTGTTTTTTTACGACACGGATCCGACAATCGACATATCGTTTTGTTTGCGTCCGATATCTTTACTCCCCTACCACTAAACTAGAATTAATTTTTGACCGTCGGTATGGCAATAGGTTTATTATACGTTATGTACTTGATATTTGTTTCTAATATATTTTGCAAAAATCTTTCACTTCAGCTATGGAAGTTCTCTATTAGTTCTCATTCATATATTTTTGCTAAAAAATGTACAACTTAGAAAATCTTTTAGAACATAAGAAAATAGACGCAAAACGAAGAATCGTAATAGCATCAACCAAAAGATCATACGAGATTGACAACGGTAATTTATTTGTACGAATTATTGTCGCTTCACCGGGGGGAGGTCGCGCAAACATTGACTCGTCGAAGTGTTTGCACAGTATCGGCTCCATGGTATGTTCTTTACAAACGCTATAAAAATGTTTACCTACTGAGACTATTACTCCTACTGTAATTTGCGGTTCATTGCTGAGCATCAGTTGTACAAAACAAATTGAATTCGTTTGTTCGCTCGGTCAAAAGCTTGATATAATATTAATATTAAATTTTATTGGCTCATAGATAAATTGAAGTAAATTAAAAATATGGTGGGATTTACCTGACAAATATCACGGGTAAACCGGAGGGCAACTAGTTTCTTATCTTATTCCTTGTTCTCTTTTGTTATTTTCTTAATAAAACTATAGAAGAAGTTATACGAGTATATTACGGTTCTAGTTCTATGAGACATGATTAGTACATTGCATCTAAGATTGCATCGTATTTGTTTCTTTGTCGTTCCCAATTAATATACGTACTGTATAGTAATGTTAATATTGGATTTAATACCATCAAACCATTTCAAACCATGTAAAATTAATCAAATTCAATCGGGAAAATGTACAACTCGTTTTTATTTTGCAGTATTTAAACGGAGGGCGGACTCACGCTAAATCATGGATGTGATCCGAACATCAAACGTAATATCGTAACGATCAAAGCATTCCGGGACAATTATTCGGTTTGCTGATGATAAATCGACTCCATAACATGAAGCAGATCAGTTTTTGTCTGTGCGCTTTGAGCGATGCGCGGTACACGTGCTTGGTTAGTATGGAGAGTGTTTTTTATAGGCTGATAGGTTTTCAGTAATTTATTACATTTATGTGAAAATGATCACGTACCTAAATGGATTTAATAAGTTAAATTTTTTTTTCAAATTGATATTTTATATAGTACTTTAAGTAAATCTTATGTTGATTTATGGAATTTATAACATAGGTACCTTTACTGCGTTCGTATCGGAATGTTGATAAAAATGATCTACATGAGAACGGACAGATGAGATAAATGGATTAAAAGAAATTGATCTGTAAATCTTCTTTCCTTAAATGTTTTAATTTCCACTAATAGTACCGATAAAATAAGTTAAAATAGTAGAACACAAACAAAAAATATATGATACAAAAATCTGTCTCCACAGTTAGTTGCACACGTTCCGCCCGCGGCCCATTGTCATGTCGCATTAATGAGTCGCATCATAACTCCCGATAATCTACGTTTATTGGCTTCGTTCGCTGCTTTATTACTCTGCAAATATATCGTTACTCGTTGGGAATATACGCTATGTTTTTGTAAAATGGATAATGTTAGAAAGGTTGCATGGTGATGATCATATTTTAAGAAAGAGGCGTTTTAATTGGATGTAGAATTGCATGTACAGTTTAACACATAGGCTTATAAAACCCGTTTACTTATTTATTTTTGAAATACAAAGAAATGATAGAGGGAGAAGAGACTTTTTATACAAATACCCGGCTTAACGTATACCTATTAATAAATAAAGTTACAGGCTGATGTAAATTTGAAAACATTTCATCAATTAAATTTTAATTATAACAAATGTTTTAATCATCGAAGTGGTTATTATTATTACTACTTTACTTATTGTTATGATCGTTCAATCCTATTTGTAACCACACAGCAATAAAGCTTGCCAAAAGTGTTAAACTCAAGATGAAAACAAGGCGTTAACACGGAAGTACATTCAAATTTAGTATGTTTATTGTAAGTATAGAATGTAATCACGATCAACCATTATACTAAAGACAATTCATTATTAGAGAGCAGTTAAGACGGCCATAATCGGCAGTTATCGCCCTTTTATAGCGGATTTTACGATCTAAACTATTCACCCAAGAAATATACTTGTTCTTATCCTATTATAACCTTTGTGAGAGCTAATCACTGCTGGTTGCTTGTATTATGATGATAATAGTGATTGAACTGATAGCTATTGGTAACACTTTAATCATTTAACTGTTATAGTGGGTTATTAATTTATACGATAATTACTTATGCCTTAAGTCATTTATTACCATCACATGCATAGTAACCTATTTTAACTGTTGGTAAGAATTTATAAAATAAAAGAAATTTATAAACTTTTTATTCCTTAGTCTAATAATTATTGGAGTGATCAATATTCTTAAGATTATTTAAAAATATACTGCACTCCACAACACGCAACACGTGTCTAATAAATAAATCAATACAAAAGCGAATCGATAACGGTGATTATAATTCATATCTTTAAAACATTTTTGTATATATTATCTTGTAATAGTTGTTTACATCACCGCTGTACATCAATACATTACGAGTACAGCAATAAAAAGGGGTAAGAAAAAATGAGCAAAACGGAAAACGTTAAAATAAAAGCGGCCGCGAATATATACGACTTCCTGGAGGAAATAATAATGTTGTTTGCAATTCATTTGCCTCTACCTAGCTACCCTCGTCTTTTGAAAACAACGGCTAGATATTTTCCCGACCCTTCTTGGTTTTTTCTCGGGGAGATTTTTTGCAAACCCTTTGCTTCTACGCGGAATCAAAGCTTAATGACGAGTGACTGGGAAACTGTTGCTTCTGACTTTTTTTGTTCGATTTAAAGTTTTTCTAATTTGTAATCGAATGAGGACACGTACGTATACGTAACATATTGTATGAAATTATGAATATGCACCTGGAAGTTGTCTTCAACAATGACATGATTCTACTTTAAAGTAGACTTCACTTTCCACAAAATGTATTCATTTGAAGTTATCGTAAGTACTCTATACAAATAAATATTTAAAAATAATTTATAAACATCTTACAAAACACACCAACCTCTCAAACTTTCCGCCCAAAAGCTTCCTGTTAAAAAAAATTCACTTACGTACAACTCTTTCACAACCGAAGCCGACAAATGGCGTGTCGCAAAAGAAAAATCAAAGCGTAACAAGGAACCGGCTTGCTTACATTTAAAAACGTAATTGTAACTAACCGCCCCCTTTATTAATTTACCTCGTTTATTCCTGTCATTCCCTTCACGTCACGCTACAAAAAAAGCTTTAAAATATTCATGATACTGCGAATTTGCTTTGCTGGAAGCGATTGGTGAGAAGGATTGGAGAAATATTTTTTAATTCTTTTAAATTAAAAAGTGTTGAAGATCACTCGTAGATTTATTATTAATAATTTAAACCCTTCATAATACCTATTTTAGTATTATTAACTGACAAAGGTTAGATCAGTTTTGATGATCAGTTTTCAGTTTATAAAGGAGTTAAAAAATTGTATATTACGTTCGTATCTAAAACACTGACACGGAACTTTATCTTAGGTACTCCTGAAATACCTGGACATTCTATGGAATATTTACAAACACTTTCAACACAAATAAAACATATCGCAGAACCCAACTAATATGACTAATATTAATATTTATAAACATACGAGGCAAGTTCAATCAAATCAACTAATGACATTAAAGGTCCAATTTAAGAAATTTCTAGAAACGGAAAGATGCGATCGAGATCTTTGAATATTCAAGCATCGAGTCTCAAGGGGCCAGTAAGAGTCACTTAAAATGCCTGATGAGCAATCAAGTTAGTGAGGTCGTATCAAATACTTATTTGCTATAATTTATTGGAAAGAGAAATAAATACAAATTTAAATCTAAATCATCAATGAAAAAAATCGTAATGTGTACTTTTTCCAAAATCATCAAAAAATATATTTATGCATAATTCCTTTTAATAAAGTTAACAAACGTACCCACAGATCAGCACTTAATTCGTATCCGTAGGCTCCCTCTAAATAATATAATTTCCATAAAACCTATGAAGTCAATTTAAAAATCGGGCCGATTACAAAAATGAACATCGTCTAGAGTGGCCCTTCCGTACCGAGCATCAAACGCGCCGACAGCGGGGTCGCATTCCGCCGCGTCCCAGGCCTCCTTTTTTAAATCCCGGTAACAAGCCAATAAATCCGTGCACATTTTTCTCAGCCCCGGCATTCCCGACCCGGAAAAGGCTTAGAGCGATTACACTCAAATTTACTTAACACTCAACACATTAAACACTCTAATAAGGATCTTTTATGTAATTTTCTTATCTGTTCCGCCATCTCGCTCCGTCCGTTTTAATTTGATCATCAAAATTGGGTTTTGTGCAAATTTCGTTATGTAAATTGAATCCCGAATATGATTAATTTTATGTTAGGACAAAGGATATGGGAACATTACTTGATTGGGTAATCGTCGCACGCGTTATTATGTTAACTTGTTTGTTGAAGATGTAATAATGGAAGGTGACATATGGAAAGTATATGTATTCTAATGTAATTAGATCAGTTTACATCATAAAATAATTAAAATATAACATAAAATATTGTTAACTCTTAAATTCTATAGAACAAATCATTTGTCTGCAATTACAAACAAAATATTTACATTCCAAATACATATCTATAATTTCTAACCAACTTTCATTATAGATAATATGTTGTACAATAATTCTACACCGGTCACTCAAAATTTTGTTAAATGCGGCTATCCATCTAACATGGCAAGTCTTTCATGTATAATTATTTAATTAGAAATATCTATACTTCCCCTTATGCACTCCGACGATGTCGCGGACAGTCCCTTCACGGCCTTAGCGGAGCAGCATAGATAAAACGATCCGGTAATTACACTAAAACTTCAGCCACATGTGGCAACCGCGCCAACTTGACTCGCGGACCTCAGAGCAATAAATTTTCCATATAAATTATTCAGATTCGTCACCAGATTCCCAGATTAATAATTACTATTCGCAACTGGCGAGCGCAGAAGGCGTCCGTGATTAGCGATACGTCACCGTAAATATGGCAACACTTATTCCACGATTTATATCAGGGGAGAGTGGGGTAATGGGGACACTTGGCAATAAATCTACGGGAAGTGATTTGGTACAAAGCACTGGGCCCACGTCGTAAGCTGTGTTCGGCCAGGAACATCTATTGTGGGCTGGATACCCTTAGAATCCGATAATGCCTGGAGATTGTACCGTCTTTGCTTTAACACCTCTCCCGACTGATTTATTCAGTGAGCTTGTATTGATAATTTTGCGAAGTAGCTCAGGTATACACTATCGATAATATCAAGGTGTCTTGAAATTTTGAAAGAAGTGATTAAATTCGTGGACAAAAGATTGCAGGTACTTATACTTATTGAAACATAGGAAAATTATACGCGCTCTCTTATCTGACTGAATATGTAAGTTTAAATAATATAATAATAATTCTTAACATTAAATGTCAGCATACTTTGTGTTTCACTTTTTTAAATCTGAATTAAATAATGAATGAATTTCTTTAATAAGTTCAGTGGTTCCGGAGATGAATCATTCAAAAATATACATACACATCATTTAGTAATCATTCAATTGATATGACAGTAACTGTACCATCAGTACCATCAAGTCTCCATTAGTCACAATATTATAGGTTCTATTTACACCCACAAATTCAAGCACATGTTTAAGGCTTTATATCGATTTAGAGCCAAGAAAGGATTTTAATATGTCGGCGGTGTACCGTAGCACCGCGTGTGCGACCCGGCCTCGGATAAACTTAATCTATAAATCAAGAACAGAAACTATTTCGTAATTAGATCGTATTTAGGACGGGGTACAACACCTTTGGCTCCTTGAGAAAACGCCTCCCAAAGGGTCCGGAGGTAAAGGCTTTTCAAGCACCTCTTTAACTGCTAATATCCTTGGTAAATGGATCTCAAATATTTTGTCTCATAACCGTTGGGGCAAACGATATCATGTTTATTGCTTTCCGGTACACTATCAAGATGTTCGTTGGGATTTATTAAATAAGCTCTGCGCAATATCAAAACTATCTGTCTGAGTGCTTTTGTAAGATGATTTTCGATTATAGAAATTGGTTTACGTATTATTGAAGATTTGTCGTACTTATATTATGTAATAAGTGTTTTGCAATCGCTTTTCTTTACGAATCAAAATTAAGTAGGTATATGACTGACACTTTTCTTTATTTATTTTCTAAATCAAAATTGTATTGCTATATCTAATTAATAATTTTAGTTTGATGAAATTTCATATGTTTATATTATATTATATTTAAACTCATCTTCCATAGATTAGAATAAGTATTATAATTAATATGATATTTCAAACAGAAATTAATTGTTCAAACAAAACTCACAAACATATACACGATTGATCTTAACAATGTTTCGCTGTTAAAATGAATAATAGAAACAAAAAAATTAAAAGCCTCTTAACAGAGAAAAATCTTTCATTGTATGGAAACGTTTGATGTCTGCGTACTTAGTATTTAATAAGTTGATCCTATTACAATGTCCAGGTAACGTGACGTCACAATGGAGTCGGGCCGCTAACAAGATTATAACTTTATTTCGTAAATTAATAAAAAGTAGCGAGCCGTGTGTTACATTTCACCCCAGTTCCCTTTCAAGTGATATTAACGTCAATGATACACGGACGTTTCATTCTTCGTTTGTTTTGAAATTTTAACTGAAATTAACAATTGAACGTTTTTGTACAGATATGTGAAGTTCTATAAATATTTTTATATCTACCCTTTTATACTAATAAATTTCGCATGTCATCATAGTATACTTATATGACTTTATTATTTACTAGCTTTCCACCCGCGGCATCGCCCGCACAGTCAAAGAAAAACCCGCATAGTTCCCGTTCCCGTGGGATTTCCGGGATAAAACCTATCCTATGTCCTTTCTTGGGTATCAAAATATCTCCATACCAAATTTCATGAAAATTGGTTCAGTAGTTTAGGCGCGATTGAGTAACAGACAGACAGACAGACAGACAGAGTTATTTTCTAATTTATAATATTAGTATGGATATATAATAGTATGGATTGCATCAAAAAGAGAAGGATTTAAGATACAAGACAATCTCAAACTAGTAGTGCGCAAACAATAACAAAATCGCAAAATTAACTCAATAAATAATCTTCCGCAAAATGACTCCATCGCCACAGACGAGCCATGACACGTGACAGAATATGTACACACATGTCATGTAATCCGTGTTAATGAAACAATAAATTGGTATTCCGTGTATGAACTAACACTCGTCCAATATTTCCCCCCACACTTGAGTGAAGCGACGCTCTCATTAACTTAATACGTTATTGTTGGTACGGTAAAGCCGATGTTTTGTATGAAAATTGTCATATTTCATAATAATATTATTTTTGCGGATCTATACTTGATAGCATAAAGCTGAGGAGTTTGTTAGGTTGACTGCGCTAAAATAAGGAACAACGGGTCTGATTTGCAAAATTCTGTTAGATAGGTAGTCCATCTGCCCAATTATCGAAAAAGCTATAGGCTATATTATAGGTATCATTACTCTAAGACCAGAGCAATGCGGGTAAAACCACGAGGCATTGATAGCTCTTACATTTTTTTCAATGAGTACGGTTCGCCTATGTCTTATTTCTCGTCTTTAGTAAAGAAGTTGAAATTACAAATACTTTCCTTAACTTCTATAAGAGTAAAATTCATGTTAAATATAACGAATATTCATTTTCGGTTGTATAATAATAATTAATTCATACAATAATTATGTTTTTTCTGTATTTTTGTTTGTATAAGTCATAACTTCGGCACCCTCCGCAGCGTCTTGATGCAATAAGCGTAATGAGCTCAAATATCTCAAGCGTCAGTCCTCGTGTGTAATCTCGGGATTAGTAACTTTGCTCCATGTTAAAGTGGAATATTACTTACTATTTATGAAAATATATTACGTCGGGCATCTCTAGTTTATTAGTTAATCTTCATGTGACGAATTCTCTTCTCCGAAACATTTTTATATCTTTATGTAGGTATGTTGAAATTCAGTGCATTTTAGAAACTATGTCAATCGAGCAAGAGTTGTTTAATCAATTCAGTTATATTGGATTTGCAATCCGAAAAATAGTTGATATGAAAAACTGCCTCGTCCTATTGATATGCCTAATAGAGTTTTAAATTTTACATATAGGTACATATAGATGTTCAAAATCGTATTATCATTTCTAACTTATAAAAAAAATTCTTCTTTATCCAAACACGATTTTAAATAAAACAACAAACGATCGATTTTAAACATTCCCTCCATTTATTTGTCATCAAAGCCACATACATCGTCTTTGTCTGCCCACAGAGAAGGGTCGAAAGAAGTTACTAGCCACGAATGGGGCTTAATGAGCGAGCCAACAGCACTAGAATATGCGACTGATTCGCATTTCCCGAGAGACTGTATGGCCAACACGTTTTATATGAAGTTATGTACTTTTAGGTCCTTCAAGCTGGGATTAGATATAAGATTTTCTAATATAATGTGTCTGTATAAGTCACATTAACATTGTTCTAAAGCATTAAAGAGGCATGAATGAAGTGTGTAGAGTTTCATATTAATTCTGGAAACATAAGTTGTGTACTTATGTAAAAAATGTTCCTGATATTAGATAGAGAAGATAAACTTATCATATTAATTAATATTAATCACAATATAAATACATCGTTGCCTTAAAATACCAGCCAATTAACTCCGGGCTCTTTATTATTAAACATCACAACAACATCGGCCTTCCAAGCGACTTACCATAATATTTCATCAATACTTGAAACGCTGACCAATCTCATTTAATTAACCTTTATCCGCCGGTCACTATGCAACCTGCATTAATTCGGTCCACCTGCCCACCTCAGCAACCCTTCTAGCACTATGATTGTGCCGATTTCGCAAGATAATGCTCCGTATTTACTTTGATTCTCATCGTTAAAAGTTTAGGGAGCTGACGAGGGCCGTCGTTAGGCTCCTAATGGCTACCATTTGTCTTGTCCGGCCTCTAGTTGTGCCCTGCTAATGAAATTATTGCCACAACTATAGTAAAGGTTATAAATACCCCTGAAAGGCCCGAGCGGACGCCACCTTGTTTCGCACTAATGGACCGGTCAACTGTAAACTGTGTTATCAATGAAATTACAATTAGTGTGGGGATAAAAATGGATGGGGTCGGAAGTTGCATTTGCTTGTTTACTAACGGGATATGGAAATTATGTTCGCGTTCCCTTTGATATTTTATTCGTTTAATTATTTTGAGAAGGTATTTGTTATGTGGATTGAAACAGTTTAGATAGAGAATATTCTAATCTAATGTAATCATCGTAACGAATGAATGTAATTAATGCTATAATGTTTGGAAAAATTAGACTATTACGAGTTCATGCTACTTATGTACAATTTTTTCGTTATACTTTTACAATATAATACAAACATCACGCTAATGAAATAACGTATCCCAAACGATAGTTGCCAATGAGTTTACGAGTATAAACTTGGTGATATGAACACAATAAAACGCGGCAATCTTCAGCATTTGGAATGTGTTGGCCAAGAATGCCATCTGCGTTGGACAATCAAAACTTTCCCAGAATGGAATTTTCTGCTTAACGTCCGACTATTGCTGCGGACAGCTCTACGTTGGCCCAAGAATCTCGAATTACTCCATGAGCTGATATTGTGAAGTTAGAATTTGCATGACTTTTGAAAATTTTAATATTGTTATGTGGAAATATCGTTTTGTCGTCGTATAATTTATTACAACTAAACTCACTAATAAGCTTACAGTCTTATTTCGTTTAAATAATAAAATGTAAATAAATAAAACAATCTAACATTTGCCATCAAACCGACCGATTCGGTACACCGCAAAGGGATCAGAGAGGTGAATCGACGCTTTATTGTTACCTTTTATTTACGTGAAAAATACAAAACGTTCATCTCAAAATACCCTAATCTTCTACATCAAACGATACCAAACCTTGATATTACACGCGTCATTTGAACAGTCTCAAAGACATTCCAGGGGAAAAAATTAAAATAACAACAATGCAACCGCTGATGGCGTGGGATGATTCCTACTCACGTGCGCTGTGCGTATACTGAAGATGATTAAATTAAAAAATTCTTCAGGGACATATGAATTTTAATGCACATTCTTATTTAATATTAACATTACCTATATTATGGTTTATATTTTTATTTAATGTGTATAGTAACTAGTAACAATATTTTGATATCACATCTATTTTTAACAAACTCAAATCGTTTATTACATCTGGAATGTTCTTTCAAAGAAGATTACACCACCAAAAGAAAACCAAAGACAATATTTCAAATTTGAAAATAGAACGTCAAAAGCGGGAATAGTGTAACCGCGCGGCCACAGACAGACACATGATGGATCTGTCAGCGCGGGTCGCATTGTGCACAATTTCCGAACGGTTGCCTCCCAATGCACGTTCTCTCGCAAATTTTAAACGCATGCCGCCATTTCGTGGGCCATTAGTTGAGGTGAAAGAGGCCGTGATTATGATCGATCGTGCTTTCACACAATACGTTTACTTGACTTGTTGAATGGAGCCCTCACGTGTGCACTCCCTTATTTGTTACAAACTTTGTACTAACACTTTAGATGATTACTTCGAGTTTTGCGAGAGCATTTAGATGATGAAAACGCGCGATTCGTATTAATGAGTGATTAAAATGATAGACTGTATGGACCGGAGTAATTAATCTGTATAGAATGGGCATGGTTTAAGTGTAATTTTGTTTATTAACCGTGAGAAAGGTATTTTTATAATAAACGATAAATTTCTTAAATCTATTTAACGTCTTCTCTGCCCCCCATTTTGATGTTCCTTATTTTTCTCTACTTACACAAGGAGATAAACAATTATTAAATATATTTAATATAAATGCTGAATGAAAACATGGAGCATGTACTCTGTACTAAAATATTAAGCTGAACCGACAATATTATCGCAAAGTGCGCATGAATATTACAGCATCAAATTGGTCTCAATCGAATGCACATATTGTGGAAATTCAGATATTCAGCGCACTGGAAGCAAATCGACAATGAAGATTAACAATTGGAAACTCGCTTTAAGATGCTGGTATCGATACGTCTAACTGCTACCATTCATTTCGGAGAATAGATTTTACTATGTCTAGGAATAGAACAATGCAGTTCAGAATGGGCGCTATCTATTGTCTGCCAGTGAAATTAAAAGTTTGGATACAAGCTTGGTACCTGTACCTACTATAATATTATAAAGCTGAGTTTGCAGTCATGCTGGTAAAACCACGGGGCACAGCTACGTAAATTTTAGAAAAATTCGTGAAAAAATTCTTAATTTAACACATTTTTCTTAATGTTAATGTGGTGAGACATAAAAAGATTTCTTCAAAAACGTGCTGAAATTTATTCTTAGAAATACTGAAAGTAAACCAACAAAAAAGTGTCATGAAGAAATACCGCTTTATCGTCTTAAAATCTTTACACCCACTCAATGTTTCTTGGAATATTTATTTTCCCAATCCTGGGTGACGGGAGCAATTATTTTTTATTTGTACGCACGAGAGCGCGGGGAGGGGGCGGGGGTAAGACGCATTGCACCCGCGGGACAGCTGTGTTAGTGCACAAAAAGAGATTTTTAAGGAAAATCTGTTGTTTTACTTATTTTATATAGATGTTTTTGTTTTTTTTAATGTCTTGTGACTGATTTTTAGAAAGGGTTGATTCCAATTGTATCGATCGATCCAAATTTATAGCCTACTAGCTTTCCACCCGCGGCGTCGCCCGCGCAGTCAAAGAAAAACCCGCATAGTTCCCGTTCCCGTGGGATTTCCGCGATAAAACCTATCCTATGTCCTTTCTCGGGTATCAAAATATCTCTATACCAAATTTCATGCCAATTGGTTCAGTAGTTAAAGCGTGATTGAGTAACAGACAGACAGACAGAGTTACTTTCGCATTTATAATATTAGTATATAGTATGGATAGATATTTAAAATATGAAACTACGATAATTGTGTGAACAACCTATTATACTTACTTATAATAGGTACCTAAAAAACATCCTAAAGACCCTAGTATGTAGGTACTTTTTTTCAAAACATTTAATTTTTTTTATTTCTCATTTAAAACAATAATATTTTCCTCAGGTAATATATCCAATCGCGTCTTATTCCTTCCGAAAATAGGAAGCATTTAACTAAGTTTAACAAATCATAAAATTTTATAGAGCCATATGAAGTAGTGAGCGAATCCCGTATATTTACCGTTTCCCGAGTCATTAGGCGCATTTTTATTGCCCAATGATAATAAACATGTCGTAAGCTATCGACTGAAAACATTTATAGAATTAGTTCCCTATCTTATTTCATTCGATTATTACGATTATTGCTCTATACGAAACTAATGTTATACCAAAGAATGTATTTAAGTAGCGTCTTTTGTTTTTATTTTAAGTGGTTTATTATATTGAAAATGTGCGGAATATTTCGCTCAAAAACTTTGCGTGTATCTCACACAATTTACCACAAAATAATGTAAAATTCGTGATACTTTATCAATAACTTATCGTCCTAAACCAAGTTCGCATTCACTTATTTAGCATAGCGTATAACCAAACCAGCACAAGATCAGTAACTTCCAAACGTTATTATTTACGACTTACAATTTCGCTCACACCGGAAAATATTGCGGTACATTTTTCCGTAGCGTCTTGAAACTCCTAATTTCTAATGGCCCATTTGCCACTTTGTCAATTGCTCCAATAAATCTGTGCGGGCCACTGCGTTCGCTGAGTTATTGCTCCTGTCTTGTATTAAACGTCGCGACATTCTTTTGTTTTTACTCAGATTTATGTATTACACGCATTGAGATAATATTAATATGGAGACGATACCGCCTACATCACTTATGTTCCACTCAACATACGTCATGTGGCGTAACTGCACTCAGTCGCTTGCTCGCTCATTGGCGCGAACGTCACGCTCATTTTTTATTTGTTTTAAAGTGAAACGCATCAAATATGCCTACGTGTGTGTTACGATATTGCACAAATAATACAAAGAATACGGAAAAGTGCAAAGGAATAACTTTTCATCAGTAAGTAACTAGATAATAATTTTTAAAACTTAGTTAGATCAAAATTTTTGGCGGGCGACATTTTGTCATAGATTAAAAATTTAAGATATGGCATTGGGCATGAAATAAGTGTTGTTAGTAATATTTGCTGGCGTATATTTTTATAGTATAAAATAATAATTTTACATATTTAGAAAAGCATAGACTGGTTGTTAATTGAAAAAAGGTGAAATCATGAAATATGAAAATCAATTACTCAATCACCAATTTTTTTTTGTTAATTTATTTTAATCAAGTTTTTAATTGATATTGTATAAGCTACTGACTTGAACGTATAATTGAATTATTATTTATTTATCTGCACTAATATTATAAAGAGGAAAACTTTGTTTGTTTGTTTGATTGTAATTAATAGGCTCATAAACTACTGGACCGATTTTGATGAAAGGAGAATGCCCATTTTTGGTACTGGTTTTTCTCATGCATCAAGACAACAATACTATTAAAAAATATCTCGGCAATTTAGAGGCCTTCCTACCATCGGAAAATATATTTTGAACAGGGAATGTTTTGTAAAATCTAATAAGACATGTAATTGTTTAGATCCGTTATTATAGATTTAGTGTCCATTACCGGTTACCACGGTAACCAAGCGGTAACCTATTACATTTACTATGGTAAATAGCTAAATGTATTAATATCGATTATTGTTTTCATTGAATTACAAAAAAAATCAATTAACATAAAATCACTCTTTAAGGTATTGTTAATACACTGTAGGTTGTTTTAACAAAGATAGTGAAGTAAAATAATATAAATATGTATATATATAAAAAAATATTATTATGACATAGCTTGGTAGGTAACCAGTTATTTCTTATTTGTTTCTGTCTTCGAATATGTAGTGAAAAAATGATTCAAACAACAACAACAACAACAACAACATGTAAACCGAATAAAAACTCAATTGGCATTTTTTAAGTATATATTTAGGTTTTCTTGAAATCCGTCCCGGAAGATTTCTGGTGCCTACCTACACTAGCCAATGAACAGATAGACTTTGTCTGAAAGCATAAGCTCTACGCATAGATTAAATATGTTAATCGAAAAATAACCTTTGGACGATAAAATTTTACCTAAATCACACATAAACCTAACTAAATCGGGGTTATTTAAGTTTTGAGGTTATTTCACATTTTTCTCAATATCTTGAAAACCCCTGTTTTTATCACAAAAAAATCAATTGGTAAAAATCTTTTGAATATCGAAGAACCCTCCAAAACCACTCTGGCATTGACGCAACACTGTACTGTGGTCCATACTTTCATGGGCATTCTCCTTTGGCACAGCAATCTTAAGACCCTGAGAAAGAACATAGGCTACTTTTTATTGCGAAATATGTACCACGGGCGAAGCCGGGGCGGACCGCTAGTTCAGAGATAAGTAATTAATATTTTTTCTATTCAAGGTTTCCATGTCTGGGCCGTGAAGAAAGGGAAAAATTATTTTTTTTCTAAAAAAGGCTCAATTTGTAAGGAATAAAACTTCCCATAGCCCTGACTGAACCTAAAACACGAAAAAAAATTAAATTATTCCATATGACGTCACTATTTACATCATCCTATATTATATGCCAGATATTGTTAGCCCCGCGTAGTAAAGTCAGTTTATACCTAAAATAAATATTAAGTAAGTACAAAGAAAATTTCAAGTCAACGTGCATGTAAGGAGTGGCACCCAATAAAATAGACAGAATGAAACAAAGTGTCGCCTCTATAGCGGTGAGTCAGTGACATCGCATAATCTATGACTGTCTAGCCGTCATTCGCGCGCCCCGCGCCGCCGCGCTTGGCGCACAGATTTTGTTCGTGGTGTCTGCTCCATATTAATATTATCTCAATGATTACACGGTGAGAAATCAAAACGATGGATGGCTTAACAGCGGTGCGGAGTGTGTAACAAATTGTGATCCTTGTGAGATATGTCACTGATAAAAGTATAATATAGCGACAAAATATTTCAAAAATTTTACTTACAAGGAAACGTCACTTAATTTTTACCTCCTGGAACCTACTGGATATTTATGATTGAATAATTTTCGATTAAATTATATCCGTAAAATAATTTACCATAATAAACGATAATAATTATAAATCATGCATACGATAATTAACACAAAACACGTGTTGACAATTCAACAGTAATTATTTGACATCAGAATTGGAAGTTCTGAATAAATGAAGAAGTTCACGGAAGTCCCGCCCAGGCTGCCCAGGCCTCAAATTATAGACCACGCGTCGAAACTGTTTATAATTAGTCCAAACTTTGTTCTATATACCTCTATAAATATAGCTTTTCCCTTCCTCTGGGTTTAAGGTAAGCTATCAGGCTCGATAATTGTTAAATAGAATGCAAGATATTAATGTTTGTAATGCTAGCAAGTACCTTCCCAGTTTAAGAGCTTAAATGACGTATGTACCGCTTCAATATGAAGATCTGAGCAAAAAATGGCATTAAATATATCTAATAAAATATGTAATAAAACACCTTAATTTACCCTTTTGAATTTTTACTTTTAAAAAATTCACATGACAATTCACAACCAAACCGTTACTTCAACTGTTCAATATTTGTGTTCTTAAAGAGCACGACCATAGGAATAATACTACTATTATTTTTAGATCAAATAAGCCAGGATCTAAATAGACAATAAAAGCAATCCCATGTCCCACACTAAACATGCCATGTGAGCTAAGTTGGCGTACTATAAATTTTAATTAGAATCCAATCGAAAACATCGATTAAAATAATTTAATTGCCGCGCTTCGGTTCCACTCTATCCATCTAACAAATGGCTTTTCACTCCGACCGGCTGAGTGCAAAGTTAAAACCGTAGACTATACTCGGTCTCAGTGCTAAATCAAGTTTTGAATGGTGTTGAAATTGGGATTTTTTAGAAAAACTTTATTTAAAACCTCCTATTAATAATGGAGTCTTTTGCTGTCTAGTATGTTAAAACGTTTCGAAAAGTGGTATGTAAATAAGGCTATAACTTAATCAATAAAATCAAAGAAGTTCAAGTTTAATATCTATTAAAATACATGAGCAATTTTCAACCAATTTCTTGTTATGTACATTTTCTTGTATTATCTGATGTTACGCAAATAACATAATAACATAAAACAATAAAACAAAATTTAAAATTCAAACATCTCGTTTAAGACCACTTCCAGATAAAATAATAAGTATTTCAATCCCTAAAACATCAAAAATTCAAATCTACTTAGCTATTTTAATTCCGTATAATTTCAGAACTCAATCCGTTAAACTCCACACTACATTCGTCTGACACGCTGATTTCCTGCTTGTCTTTATTCCTTGAATTTTGGATGAACGTCGGAGTTAGCCGGCTTAAGTTGGACAGCAACTACATTACAGCGGAGTTGCTTTAGATAATGCTAACCGTCCTTTGAATGAGTGATATCGCATTTGTGTCTAATTTTGTCCACCAGTCTAGGTATTTAAGGCATTTTTTGGTACGCAGAATGATGTAGAATGTTTATAAGTGAGTAATTATCAGGAAGTATTGATATAACAGGCAAAACAACACATTATTTGTGTGACAAAGATGTCACACAAATAATGTGTTGTTTCATAAATGTAGACTTGTGGTGCAAAACATTTGTTGTGCTTTACAGAAGAAGATTTTATGTGAGGTTTAAACGTGTAAAATCAGCTGAAGAAGTGGTAAAATTATGTTCATCAGTTAAGTCTTAAGTTTAAGCAGACGTGTAATCGAATAAGTAATTAGCACAGAAATTCAAACTAATATTTACCTCGCAATTATTAAGTTTCATTAAATTTAATTAAGGCAAGTCATCAGTCACTAGACGGACCGAAGCCGTGTCACTGCGCCGAGAAGATAAGGTAGGGTCAGACTGCACTAAATACCCGTAGCCGTGATGAATGTACCCTTAACAGACCTCAAATATGCCCCCGATGACAGCACCCGGCTAAGTGTTTGACTAACCCGTATCGTTAAACAAAATCCTTACTTGAGTGAATATTTGCAGACCAAATAAAGAGGTTTCGAGATGATTTATATGCTCTCAACTCTTTTTCATCACGTGTCTTTTCTTGCCTACCACATTTAAAATCTAAATGCCATTTACTAAATGTATAATGTGCATTGGTTAACTGGAATAAAATGTTAGCATCCTCTATTTATTCATTAATTCAGCGGAACTCTAGGAAATGTAAACAAGCCAAAATTAATCATTCACTACATAGATCTTATTAAATAGCAGGACCGTGATGAAGTAGTGGTTTGCCTAATCGTGATTATCGCTAACAAGGTGTTGACCTCGCTGACCAGTCATTTATAATGCAAGTACGAGAGGACCTTCACAAAATTTAATTAGAAGTGACCACAATTCACTATAGACCAGAGGATAACAATGTTAAGCATCTCGTTTGAATATTGGATCATAACAAAAAAGGGCTTCATTATTGTGCGCAATTATAAGCGTCGATTGTAAAACCTGCATGCTCGTTACGGCATGGCAGTCACATTCTCAATCCTCATTAAAATTTGTACGACAGCTTCTAAATTCTACTCTTTTCTCCGCACCTCCATTTCAATATACAGGAAAAAGTGGAAGAGCACTGTGTACGTAGTACCGAGGCGGGCTGGCAAAACTTTTGCCATCCCACCCCACAGAGGGGGGCAAAAAGTGTTGCCGACGGGTGAGCGCTTGTATTTATACCTATGTCGGGGAAAAGTTTTCCGTGTTGCGGGTAGAAGGGGGGAGGGGGACGCATGCGCCTCTTATCCGCCGCAGAGCTGACGTGACAGTCCTATACAGGACTTTACAACCGACGCAGGGGTTTACTCGTTTATTTTACGAAATTGCGCAATTTACGTAATCGAATGCATTGTTCTGCAACTATTTACTGCGGGCTGGGTTCATAAATATTGTAGGTATATTGAGCGAGTTTGCTGAAATCTATGGAATAAAATATGATTATTTATGAAACAGTAAATTTTTTTATTAGATAGATGAAAAATCCTGATAACCGATTATCATTAAAGCGAGATTCGATTAGCTTTATAATATTGAGGCTCTTTATACGATCTCAGGTCAAATCTAGGACAAAGTTGAACGAATCGATATCAGGGTGCACAGCCTGCACTATCTATAACTAAATTTTACTACGAACTGTAATATCTATTCCTTTCGGTTTATTCGTTTCATTACCTATTAGAAAGATTTCATTAAGCATATCATCGTTAACAATAACACTCTTTAAAGTTCTATTAAGTTTTTCTTTCGTATAGTTTATTTAATATTATCTGTTTGATAAAGATAAAAAAAATAAATAAACATGAATATACTACTACAAATAAAGGTACCACATAATCGTAAAATTCATAACAATTTTTCTAGTATTGTGTCAGTCAGATTTTTGTAACAGAAAATTACAAAATATTTAATGATCGTGATTATTATATTTTAACAAAAAACTATATTTAAGTGTAGAGTGACATGCTCATGTCTGGTGTTTATTTACGCCACACGTCAGTCACCGTCGCCGACAGCAGCGTCACGAAACAAAGCTGAACTTGAACGACTCGCGCGCCACTTTCGCGACTTGTTGTTACTGTTTGTTAGCAACTAACTAAATTTGAGTTGTTATACTAAAGTTGTGGATATTTAAAGAGAACTTTTTCTCGGAGTCAACGGCCGGTTAGACCGTCACCCAGTTTCAGAGTACCTACGGAGTTATGGCAGTTGTTCGCAAACTACTTGGACCAACGGGCAGAGGGCTGCAGTTGGAAGGTCATGGCGCCAATTCGACCTTGCCTACAACTTCTGCACGGCTCTGTTCGCGAAGTTTGTGTCTAATTGGGGAATTATTACATACCATGTTATGAGCTTTTATTTGCCATCTCTATCTATCGATTTCAAATATGCCTTAAATGGTTATATTATCTTGACATCATCTACATCATTATGAGATGTTATAAATATTTAAGCATCATCCGCGGGCCGGTGCCGTATCGAGAGGAGTTAATTAACTCAATCTCCATCTAGCCGTCAAAGGCTTCAAACAAATTGGCCACGACAAAATAATGCGGAAGATAATAGCCGTTTAGACAGCGACCTAACAACCGCCGTGGGCGTAGCACCTGACTAACAAAATTAATTACAGCCCAATAAGGAAATATTAACCGGCCGCTTAATAAGCCATTCTCGAGGATACGCCACAATTAAATTGGGAGGGTCGAGAAGTCATTATT
Source organism: Colias croceus (assembly GCF_905220415.1). NCBI lineage: Eukaryota > Metazoa > Arthropoda > Insecta > Lepidoptera > Pieridae > Colias > Colias croceus. The sequence continues at coordinate 4,081,343 of NC_059540.1, read as the reverse complement.
TATAAACAATAATATATCAAACAGATATTTTCAAGATGGCGCGCACCGCAAACCAACCGGTGCTTAGAATGTACCTGCAATACATTCTGTGATGTCTTAATCTTGAACAATACTTTTATACACTTAATTTCTTGGGGAAATAAAAAGGAATAGAATAAGTTTGTAAAGAAATAGAAGATATAATTTATATTGATAGTTACAGCAGCGCTTAGTCAGTTATTTAATCAGTCTTCCACAAGGTAATGTATGCTAAATATAATAGCGAATCAGAAAAATTCAGTTTTAATAACCACGAAATTAAAAAGGTGCAGGCAATAAATATATTTACATTTAAACCGTATACTCAATGTATGAAAAGAGAAACCCTTGTATTGCATTACATGTGCGGTATTTTTACGATTTTTATTAACAAAATACGAAAAATACGAGAGAAAATTTCGCAACTCGCGCTGTAGCCGTGGAAGCGAGCAAAACATGGTCGGTAGCGGTATTTATGGCTATATGACGGAAAAGTTTTCGAGCGTCGGAGCTAAAGCCATCGATTTTCAAAACTTTTTCATGGAAATAAACCTACTTTCCTTGTGTTCGTGGTTCGTTGCTGTGAGCGTGATGGGCTCACTCGCACAAATACAATTGAGGTCATGCGACGTCATTATAATGTGTTGTTAATTTACGAAATTCGTTATGAAATAAAATATGAAATGAAGAATATTCTAGCATTTATTTCTGGCGCGTCTGTGCTTTATTTACAGCACTGAGCTTATTTGAAGCGTTTCTTGTTAACAAAAGAAGAACATGCGATCACAACTAAGAACAGAATTTGGAATATTAAACCTTGTAAACTGGAAGTGTAAACTGTTCGATCAAAACATATCAGAAAAGCGTTTCTTCGTTGCTACCTTAATGGAATCATTTTATGTTAGAGCCTGTATAGAAGTAGCCATTCTTTGTTTATAAGCAAAAATGCTGGTTTTGTGTTCTGACATCATGGTATCGAGCGGATGTATCGAGCGTCGCACACATACAAAGTCGACGTACTTGTAATGGGTCCGCAAAGAAAACTTTTTAAAACTTTTCCAGCGAGGCAATATGGCTCGTGTTCTCAGCCGTTATGTTTTATTTAGGCTGCGATAAACCGTCTCTTTCTACGCCATCAAGTGTTGTACTACATAGAAAGGGACAGACATGTTTTTTACGACATGAGCCTTCAGCTAAACATGGCTTGCCCGGGATACTGAGAGTAATTATTTGTATTTTGTCATTGCTGTATTTTTTATGTCTTCATCCCGTACGTCACAATTCGGCCAAAATTTCGCGTCAATGAATGCATGAAACAAGTAAAACATAATAACTCAACGCAATTGCAGTTCTGATAGACATTTTTGTTGCTAATTTTTGGGAACAGTGTCCGACAAAAATGAGCGTGATGTTTTTAATCTGTAAAATCTCTAGCGATGACGAGTAACATTGGTTTTATAATACTAGTTTGTATGAATAGATAGGTTTGTAGATAATGGTTAATACGTTTTTTTGTTCCATATCTTGGCGGGTAATAAATTTCGCACAGCAGCGTTCTGACGTTTCTTAGAGCTGGTGAAGGGCAGAGTGCAGTCTCACGGTGGTCGTTTATCAAGATCGCCGTTTGATTGGGGCGCGACTCAGCTGCGTTTTATTGTCGAATTACGCGCCCATTCAAATTTTAATTTATATTTCGTATGGAGTATTGGAAAATAGAATCTGGCTTCGTATACTTTTTATTGTTTTACGAGCGCTGTACAAAAGTTTTGAAATAAGTAGATGCAATTTTATTGTTCTATTTATATTCAAGTTCAGAACGAACGGAGAATACTTTGAAGGAAAATATTCATTTTTTCTTTTTTGTTGTTACATATATTTTCAAATAAGTTTTACTCTATTGCAAACAAACGCAGTAAATATTTTATTTAAATAATTTCAAACGAAACGGGCACTTTATTTAAAAGCGGCGTTATTCCGCAACAGAGAGGACTACCGGAAAGTATTAAGTAATGTTCCATTTATATTATCTCACCATTTTATCCCTAATCTTTATTCTCATTTTAAAAGCTCTGGCATTATCAAATAGAAGTCGATGTTAAATTGCAAGAGGTCCGACTTTCCTTCGTGGCGTAACTCGTAAATTATCCGGCCATTGTTTTATACTCTCATTACATGAATTGCTTTTGAGGGCGGGAATATTAAAATTATAATGATTTACACGTAACGCCTTCGGTGCGATTTTCTTGTAACAGATGTATTTGTGTTATAAATTATTGTCAAAAATAAATATTTTAGAAATGCGTTATAATAATATATTATGCGCTTTCTATTTTAAAACATCCATCTAGATAAGGTTAGGTTTTTTCAAACATAGAGTCGGTACACATAATCAAGTCTCGATAAAAACATACATTACCTACTTTCTCAATCGTCATATTATAAAGCGATTCCGCCTTAATTACACCGACTCAATTCTACCCCCAAATAAATAATACCGCATTACTCGTATATACTTTAAAACAATTCTACAAGTCGCGACATGCATTCCCGCGCACGCAACCCGGTAATTTAGCGGAAAATTACATAATTAACAAAATGCTAGTACGATAGTGACATTCCTGGTTTATCTGGGAATCAATTAATGGGGCCTGCCCCGGTACGGGCCGGCACGGATGTGCCACGGGTTCTAGAGCCGTAATCGAGTGTGTTGAGGGCTTTTACCTAAGCTATATTTTTTATGTAGAGCGTTTGTAGCATAATGTAAGCTGCAGTTGTTATTATTTGTATATTACAGACTGTCTTTTGTTATTTCAAGACGTCAATTTTCAATCAAAATTGTAAACACCTACTTCTCTCATGTAAATTGGCAAAAGTGCAAATTTAACATGTGGAAAGTAGAGCTTTAAAATTTTGTACGGACATAAATGGATAACTACTATTTACCATTTTTATTGACCACACTTGTGTAGATGGATATTAATTTGCTAACTTAACTATTTCTTTTTCTTTCAGGTAAAGACGGAAACGGAGGCTCATTGTAAATTAGTTTAAAGGTAACTAATAACGGACAACAGCAAAAAGCGTGTGTGGAGGTTTTGATATAGTACATAATTTTTATTTCATTCGAGATAGTACAGTATGTTAAACAGAGTACTAAACAGAATTCTGTTTTATTGTTTGCGATAAAATTGCAATAAATATTGTATGTGTAACGTTTTAAATATAAAAAACTGTTTTAACTGCGCATCAAAAACCTTCAACTTTGCAAATTTTAAAGAACTGTTGTAATTTATTTGCAACGTTCGTATTTACAGTTGAAATATTATAAACTGGCAAGCATTTACGTAAATTACAGAAATCTAAAGGCGTTCAAAACAACATGCAAGCGATACCTTGCCATGATAGAGCAATAATTCTTCTCACATGATAAATACGCACAAATTACAGTAAAATTACAGCAGGAAGCAAAGCGACAAGAATCACGTGCGTTGTATAACTGCCGTTCATTAGGGTAGTGTTGACAGAACATGCGTGCGCGCCGCTCGCGCCTGGCACCGGCCTATCGCACCACCATCGATGACTAATAAACTGAAACTATATCTAACCAAATTAACTCACAGCAAAACCACCCTTACTTCCATCGAAATAAAGCCAAAAACCCCCAACAACAATTATGAAAATGTAATCGTGACCTTTTTCTTCGAAGTTATAAATGCGTCCGATCTATATCGTAAGATAAGAGGATTAGGGATAATTTTCGTGTGATACTGTGAAAGGAAATTGGTTTCAGCCGTAATGGCTTCCACTTCTATCAGACACTTAAACTATGGTTCCACCCACGAATTGAGCGGTCCCTGTCAAAATTTACATGCACTATCGAGTCGCAATTTATTTGTGCGTGATAATGATTTCTTCATTTTGGGGCTACGATTCAATAATTTTATTTATTTGTTGTCTTTCAATATATCATAATGGGTAGCATGAAATGATTCGTTTGTTATTACTTAATATGATCATTTGTAGTGATAAATGGATTTCCTTGGGATGTATAATCCCAAGGGAATCAGGCTTCAGACAAGTTTTCAAACAGACCTCTAATATTCTGATATTTAATGTGAATTGTATTAGACTAATAAATGATCATTCCACATGCCTCAGCGATATCTCGCTAAATGCTTAGGTACTATATAAACGTAAATTAATTAAAGGCTTATAAATTTTATTTTTCTGAATTCCAATTAATGGTACGGAATGCGCTTAAGATTTCAGGATTGTCGAAAGTTTTATCAGAGGAACGGCCGAGCACCTCCGGATTACTCATTTCGCAATAGCCCCGGGCAATTAAAAAGGAAGGGGTAGTGCTATCATTAACCAAGAACGCCGCCGTCTTAACAAGAATATAATGCAATTTTAAAATAATCCGCGCAAAAAATAAATTAATGCAGGCACCTCACTGGATTCCCTTTTTATCTCCTTAATTGGTTTTCACATCTTCTAGTGTAAAAAATATCGTGTTCTTTGTAATCTCGGGCGATGTTTTAATAAATATAACGAAGTGAACCGCTCGGGGGAGAAAAAATATCGCTGCCCTTAAATAAACCTTCACACTTGAAAGATCAACGCGACAACTGGCGCGTACAAGATTTATTGGTAAATTATTATGCTCCTTAAAATTGTAATTAAAGATGTGCGCTTAAGTTTAGTAAGTGGTTGTTGTTCGTGGTTGTTTGTTTTGGGATGTATCCCAAGAAGATGAATTGTAGGAGTTAGATATAATAGTTACTAATAAAATATATAGTAATTAATTGAAAACTTAAGTAATCACTAAACACCTCGCCAATCGAATCTTTTAAGGAGTTAACTGAAAACTATTTTATATTTATTCCAACAACTATGTACCTTTCTCCAATACAAAATTCTACCATAAATAAAGTCCAACATTGTTTTTATATCCATTAGTTGTGTTTATAGCGTTCCCAACGAACTATTTGCGCTCGTTACGGTTAATATCTTCGTTTTTCAGCTTTATCTCTCCTTGAAAGCTTCTTAGCTTTTTATTGGCGAAACTTTGTCGCTTTTTTCAATAAGACCGTTGTATGTTTATTGTTATGGCAATAATTTCAGTATTTGTGTTAGCAACTTTATTGTTTAGAAGCTTTAGCGTCCAAAATTATCATAATATCCCAATCTCTGAGATCTGACATAAAAATAAAAAGGAAATTAGTTATCTTATTTTTGTAATATTTCTACTGTACAAAAAAAATGGACGAAATTAATTAACACAACGCAACTATAACCCCAATAACAGCACTAAAAGCGCTCTTAACCGTCTTTATTGTGAACGTTACAAATAAAATCACAATATTCACTCCGCTGGAGCGACACAAAGTAATGTAATCCACTCATAAAACCTCTATTAATCCTTCCACTCTGCAGTACTGTTGTGTCATCAACGGTAGCCGAAATTTTAATCACCCAACCCCCCGCCCGCCTCCTAACGCCTGGGGCCTGGACGACCGCTCCTTACACGATATTCCCATTACTTAGTCCAGGGCGATAATAAAATTTAATATAATGCCGCGAGGAAACGGATGCGGCCACAATGGCTGAGAATCCAGCGTACGCGCCAATCAGCCTCGGGGTTAAATTTAAAATAAGTTTCTTCTATGTGATATATTTAACAATCTGTGGATATCGTGTATTTGCGTCATTCCACGTGTATAATATCGGCATTATCAATGTACCTACTGTTATAAAATCTGTGTTATTATGTAGTGTTACTTTATTCCACGGGCGTATAATAACGACTTTAGCATCACTAACGCTAATGCAAATATTATGTCATAAGAATACACAATTGCTTATTATTTCTATGTGTAATTTATTCCAACTTAATATATTTACTGCTTCTTAAATTGTTTAACTTGTTTAACCTCTTTCAAAACTTTGTTTCTCAAAAGTTTATTTTTCTACATGTACCTACCTAATATCGTTTTATTCTAGGATGGTCAGATTACTCGTATAAAATTCTTCTCAAGATAAAAAAAAACATCACAAATTTGCATTTACCTATAAGATCAGAATAGCAATAGCGTACACCGATGGCATGACTTCTAGCCGGAGGCCGTTGAAGGGTTAGGTGTATCTTTTGTGCGTCCATCTTGTAAGGGGCCTGTTGTACCGGGGAAAATTGAGAAATGGACCGGTTAACATTGTTACAACCCTCTTGTGCCACCGGATTACTGAGCGATCGGGTTGAATGAAAAATGTTTTGTTTTTTCGATCCAATGCGTGGAATTTATTGGTTCTTGCTTTTTTATGTAAATTGCAAAAATAGCAATGATAAGTACTATATATTAGTTATATGTTCACTTTGACAAGAACATTGTATAAGCTTGGACAGAAAGTGATCATAAATATTTGTATAAGAGACGGCTGCGACTCGTATCTAATTTATTCAAATTCGCTGTTAGTATTTTCAAATCACGGCAAAGCGCAGCGAGGTAATGCTAAAATAAATAAAAATATTTAATTACAGCTAGTCGAACGCAAGTAACTTAATTGCCGAGTTGCAAAGGTAAGCGGGCGAGAACTTTAACACTTTTAAAAACTTGCGCTGGATTCAGTAAACTCATTAACTGGAGTGCAGGAGCTTATTAGTGAAGCCGTCACTTGTGATGTGCCGAATATTTTAACCAAGGAATTGCATATAAAAAAATGTTGCAGCATGCTTATTACTAAATTAGCATATCAAGTTGAGGAACCAGAGAATCATCTTTCTTAAAATAATAGATATCAATTTCCATTTATGATACCGAGAATAATTTTATTAGTCAGTGAATTCATGAGTGCCTGTGAAATCACAGGCAGATAGATCACTACACTACTGGGAAAAATAATTATTATAATTGTACAATCTTAAATTTCAAGTTACCTCTAGATACTAACTACCACACCCTTATCAGTCACTCCATGCATTGTTTAGTTAACACCATCCCGTCTCCAGGCAGACGTCGTTGATCATACAATCGTCGCGCAATTAACCGTGTTCACTTCCTTAGCACGGAGATAATTCGTATTTCATCGTAAATTGTCTCCGCGAGAGTATAATATAAAATGTATAGTTATGTGCTGCTCTGTATATCAGTGATAAGTAAATATCTGGGAATATCTATATACTCGGTTTTTGTATTAATTTATAAACAGAATCAATACAACAAAACTTTAAATGTCTATAATTGACAACATTTCAAAATTTTAAGCTACTTATTTTTTTATTTTAATGAAAACTAGATCAAAAATTAAGATACATATATTTTTTGCTTTTTCTAATTATTAAAGTTTTCATTCATCTTTTTGAGTTTTAAAATCATCTCATTCTAAAATGTCGTAAGCGCCAAATGACGTCATACATACGGAGGAATACATTTTTTCCTTTGCCACATACCTAGTTTAAATTAAAAAAAAATCTTGACAGTCGACATTTTGGCACATTTGTCACTTTGATTTGTCAAGCTTTGTAAACGTTGTTAATTGTTATTTGCTGATCCAAATTTTGAACAAAAGAAACTTATTCACAAGTATTGATGATGATGAATTTATGCAGGATTTGTTAAGGGGTGCTGAAAATTTCTGGGAAACAAATTTACTATATCAAAAACGTTGGAAATAAGGTTGGAAAGTGTTAAATAAATACAACTTTTAGTAAGTAAACAAAGTCTTTTATTTCAATAAAATTATGAACACTATAGGCACTATTTGTATATTACAAATAAATTGGTCCAACTCCAATCAAACAAACATCACGCTTATGAGATTAAATTAGAAAACCAAAACACAATAACACGATTTAAAACATGTTTGTTGACATGAATAATTCACAAAAATGACATTCATATGAAATTTGACACATGCCATACCCTGTAAATGTCAGTGATAGTTTTTTTTTTAACTTTTTTTAAATTAGGCTATGGCGCATTTTTATTCCTCCGTATATATGACGTCATCATCACATTTTTCGTTTTTATTTAATTTCTCTTAAAATATGCGATGAAAAAATTAAATAAAATGTTTTCTGTAATCGCAAGAGCAAAATAAAGAAACGGTTTTTTTCTTTCATGGCCTTATAAAAAATGAAATGTTGTCAATTGTACCTTCTTGATTGTTAATCAAAGTTAAAGCTTTAAAAAATAATAATAAAAAACCACATGGATGTTTTTTAATCTTACGCAAATAATAAAAGGTATTATATTTCTTCGGAAAGTCTTCCTTTCCTTTTAGACCATTCTCGCACATGTCATCGATTTCAATGTAGCAAAAGGCAAATAATGAAATTCATTAGATCGTTATCGCTACGTAAATGAAACGTGGCGTTGCATATGCATGCTCAGAGCTGAAAGGAAGTCTGGAAGGAATTATTCATTTTAACTGCACTTACTATAACTTTGATTTGAGTTCCGTTCTCGTGTGTGAATTATTAGTGTAACAAGTTTTATTGCATGCCAAATGATATTGCTTCAATCTGGTATAAAATTTTATATTTCAATTTGGATTATTTGAAATTGAAATAAAATATAAATCATTAACAATTCTATTTCATTATAGAAATATCGAATTATACTGAAAATTTCTATAAGAAATGATGAAATCTAGGTTTTTTAAGACGACGTGAGCTATAGAGCTGTGAACACGCCCTCTTCAAAGTATTGTACTACGAAAATAATTTTAATTTTAATTTTTGTATATTATATTAGACATTTCCAGAAAATATATTCCATTTTTGTTTCAAGTATGATTTGATGACGAAAAATTCGAATTAAATTCCAGCAAGTGCGTAAACACTGCGACTCAATTATATCTCCCACCACTCCACCCAACATAATACAAGTTCCAAGTAACACAAACACCTTATAGGGCCTGGCTAATCGCTTAATCAAAATTTATTCCGCACTTTGATTTTAAATTTGGGACGGAACATTTATTAGTGGGGCTCTCGAAGTAACCCTTCGCGGCGCTTCATTATCGTGGATTAAGGCTGTGGAATATTTTATCGATCCGATCCAGCCAGTATTCATTTTCAATTAAGCGCCAAGTATTTTATTAAGTTTGAACGTGGAATTGATGAGTTTCGAACTAATATTTACAATAGCGCACGTCGACAGTACCTGACGCGGTTTCATACGTCGCTTGTTACTCACATGCTCTTTGTTTATATTGAATTTGTGAAGTTATAATTAAAATTATTTTCGATGTAATTAATAATGGTTTTCAGGTCAAGCAACCTGTGTTTTTACATCATAAGACAGTCCACGTGTTAAATTAGATAAAACGTTAAGTAGGCATTCTAAAAATGTTTAAAATTGCAGGTAATTTTTTTACGCTTTACTTTTTTGGATTATTCATATGTATTGTAGGATTTCTATACACAGAAAAATATTTCAACTTTTACATCAAAATTGAATCGCCCAAATCGGATTGTTTGAATACGCCAGTTAAAAAAGTTTTAACAAATTGATCCGCATCGATGTCCCGAAAAAAACACAACAATGTTGGACGTAGCGATAGTTCGTTACAGCTCTATTTGCGTACACAAACGAATATGAAAAATCGATATTCAATTTAAAACGGTATCCGCAAAACAAGTGGAACAGATAAATTAGATGTTCTTTAACAAAGCATTGTACGTTGAATGCAAGGAGTGACTTCAATTTCCTGAGAGCGGCGTAGCTTCCGCGGCCCCGGCGTCAAACGCGAAACTTTTGAAGGCTGTAGCTCGTCATGGATTCCGATGCACCTATGCACCTTTGTACTTACACGCTCGTAAGTAAATAGGCTATCGTTTTGTGCCGTTGCAAGCGCGCGATGAAATGAATTTCATCGCGCGCTTATCTTATATTTTAAGATAAGCGCGCGAATCTTATTTAATCTTATATTTTTATCTTATATCTTATATTTTAAGACAGTTGTAGAGAAAAAGATCTTGTTACAAATATTATAAGAACTTTTCGTGGTTGTATGGAAAATTTCAGATCTTCTTTAGCTATAACCTATTTTCACATGCGTTGTATATACGACTCATTATTTCCATGTTATTTATATCTAAACAAACGAGTATTTGACTAAGGTGTAGTCTGGATCTGAAACACGTCTATTAATTACACTAAAAATATTTTTTACCAATCTTGTAACTTTTACAAAAACAAGGAGAAGGTAACTTCGTTTTATTTTCTTAGAACTTATTTAACGTAATCTTAGTTTCATTATCACGCTCTGCACACACACACACACACACGCTCCAACACAGATCCACTCACAATCACACACGCACACACACACACTCACGCTCACACACACACACACACACACACACTCACACACTCACACACTCACACTCACACATACATATTATATATACATTTCTTTTTTCTTAATTTAAGCTTTTTGTAATGAATTTTTGTTTTGCTTTAAAAAATGTACTTAGTTGTATTTATTTATATATAATTATATATTATTAATATATTATATATATAAAGATTTTATTTATTATTTTTATTATTATAACCGCGATAAAACCGCTCGTCTACACAGCACGGATGTTATACGAACAAATAGAGGAGGTTGGGGAGAGTACGGTGGCTGCATCTAATGCAATTTCCGCCACAGGTGTACGCTAATGTGCACGCGTCATTGCATTCATTATATATTTCTTGAGCGCTTGATAAGCTCGCGCTAAATAATTGATAGTTCGGATAAATGCAAAAGTATGTTAGGTTGGATGGATCTGAAATCATTTAATTTAGCACTTACGACTACGCCGCTAGTGAAGCGCGGCTTCAAGCGGGTATTTAGCCTAAATAAGTATGTTTAGAAAATAAATTACGCATACCGATAAGTATGGTTCAGAATAGAGCCAAGATAAAACAAAAAAAAATAATCATGCGAAACACAATAACTCACTAAAAATAATACGAAACACTCGAAACTAGTTCTTGATAAGATTGTTACTAAATATAGAGCCATTCAAAAGATATAAAGACAATATATTACTTTCTATGAGATAGAAATATGAGATAATACAAGTTTTATTTTAATAGAAATACTGCACTCACCTGGGTGCGCGGACTCGATATCCTATTTGTCTGACAAGCGCTAGACGGGAGCATTTTGACTCGAACACGGCGGAGTAACTTTTCACTTTGCAATCTACATCATGAAGGGCTTTGTCTAATCAATAACTTAATACGTACAGGATTTTGAAGGTAATTTGTAAGTGCTGAGTCTAGCGTAGCGTGAAAGGGTTGAAAGCCTTTGTATTGAATATATTTGGTCAAATATGTGACATGTTAATAGAAATGTAAAATTAGGGTAGAAGTTTTATGAGATTAGTTTCTATGGTCGTGCAGTCAACAGTCTTAATAATTCATCTAAATAGTATCACATACGTCATGTTAATATACATGCATACTAACGATGGCATTGCGTGAAAAATCGAATAATTTTAATTTATGTACCTATTAGTGTTCGAGAGCTAAGACTATTTCACGCATAGTCAAGCAATATCACCCCACACTTTCTATGTGTAGAAGAATATTCTCAAATCGCAGTTATTACATGCAGCTGTAGTCTGTAACCAAGCAAAAATGCTCTGAGTGGAGTTTCGGAGGCGCTCATTGTCGGCGCAATAGCCGCCTTCGCGGAACGAAAACTTTTCGAAATACCCTGCTCAGGCCTTTATTAAAACCTACGGAGCATATTGCATAACTGACGGCAATAACTAAGGCGACCTCACTCTGCGCAACGAATTCAATATTCAGAGAGAGTCGGAAAGTTTTATTATTGCGGCGTAAATATAATGAGTGCAGGTGAGCCGGCATTGTCTGCTGGGATTTACTGCCGGCCGTTATTCGAGCGGTAAGATACCGAAATTAACTTATGCAGCGAGAACGCGGATTTTGTTGCTAGTTTTATTGTTTGCTTGATTTATACTGACATCACTAGATTGCAGTCTCTAACTAAAGAAATAACTATCTAATAAGTGTACTTACTATTTGGGGAAGCTATCGCCCTTATGATGTTATTGCAAACGTTTCTTAGTTTACAAAACAAGTAGTATTTACTCCATATGTCATCTATGAGATAAAGAATTGTATACTCTTGTGTCAAAATATTTGGAGGTTAAAAGGGAATAAATATAATGTATTATATAAATTTCAGCATCGCGGCTACGGTTCCGCTGCGCCAGTTGCTTTGTGCGGTCTGGCGTTGTCGCTCCACAAAAACCGCGCTTACCACATAGCCAAATTATTTTACGCAATTTTAATATACTCACTAAATGGGTCACTTGACCTTATTTAATTTAATTTATACGTAGTCGCTATCTTTCATGAACCATTGATACAGAAAATAATTCGAAATTTTTACACAGTTACTCTGTTAAATGTTGATTTTTAGTAATTAAATTATACTTGTATGGTTTTCTTCAAATCAAAGCACAAATAATACGTACGCATAATATATATATAGACGCAATAGAATAGCAATTTCGAAAAAAATATACAATTTATATCTAATCACAGTGTCTCCAGCCATATTTCATAATTTGTCTCCTTAATGTAGTCTCGGCATTACAATATCTCCCCATATTTACATTTTCCTGTACCACGAACATCTTCTAAGTCTCACAAAACAATATTTAAAGAAGATCGCCGCTCCATAAATCAAAGTGCACCCGAGGTGCGCATATTTCATACTTAATTCTTTGCGGCTCAAACCTCTGCCTAGTTTATAAGATGCTAGCTTTTGATACGCCGCAAAAATGTACACCTGATCTTTAAAATGATTTGTTATACCACAACTTGAGTAAAAAATAATAATCCTTTACTCTGTAAACATATCAACTACTACTAACGTACTATTTTTACACACAGTTCCTTAATTATTCAGCCAAAACCTTATGAAAATACATTCTAGAAACTTCTTAGAACAACTCATACTTCTCCAGAAATACTTCATAATATTTTCGCGTTTCAAACTTCAGCAGCAAGTTTCCGTTAAAAATACAAGAGTTAATTGGAATTTAATTATCATTCACAAAAGTCGTAGAGGCGAGGCCTACACGAAATCATTACGCTTCAATTGATCCAGTTTAAAGGAAAATTAATTACTGGCTGAGGATCGACTATTATAGTTTCCCTATATTATTGTTGTGAGGGGTCCGCAAGGAAATTGTGTCCGAACAAGAAAATTAGTGAGCGTAAAACGGGGTGTGAACACGGGTAGAGAAGACACAGAATTTCGTGGCTATTGTCAAGTCAGTACTTATATGTGCTATTAATAATTGTGTTTTTTCAATTACTGGTTTTGAATATCGTGATAATATTTATATTATAAACTGTGAATTTATTACTGAATTTGAATCTTTTTAAGACTGCAGAATGACTTCTTTGTTAATTATTTTATAGTGCTGTGTTGCGGAGAGATTTTAAGGTATGTTTATGAGTTCATCTACTCAACTATGAATAATTTATGAATAGTAAGGTGTACATTGTACGTGGTATCATGAAAGTCTCCATACATCAATTAACAGAACGTAGAAATAAGCAAACTCTACAAAGGTCATTGTCTTCTATATATCACAAGTAAAGGTTTTAATTTAAATAGAAGGCAAGATGTGAGAAATCTCAGTGGATGCGACCGCAGTATTGCAATATATGGGTGCCAGGGGAGGCTACAGTTGAGATTCACAAACAACAGATTTATGGTTTTACCTTCAAGAATATTAATCAATTTCCAAAGCCCATATTTATCGTAGATCGCTATCAATTCTCGTAGCATATTTCATAGCTGTCTGTATATTTTATTAAAAAATATATTATTGGTGTTTTAAAAGGTTTTTATAACACGTGAAATATTTAGTTATAATTTTTAATGAATTCTTTAAATTAATCAAAATCTAGAAACTTATTACCAAGTTAATAAAGACAGATAAAATGAGGAGCATATATATTAAACACGATCATTAAGAATGAACATGAGAACATTTGTAATAAGATTATATGAAATCAAGATTAATATATAATATTCTATCATTGCAGCTTTAAGAAGAACTTTCAGATTCATCCAGTATTGATAATGTTTTCGAATATTATGTTCTTGTTACATAAATAATTTCTAAATCACTTATAATATTTAGATATATGTATAAGAGTGAGACGGACAAACTAAAATACAAATAAATGCAATACTTTGCTACTCGCAGGCCGTTGCAATAACATTAGTATAAGAGCTTGGCTACACGCTATCGACGGTTATTCAGCTAAAAGCATTGACAAGTAAACGTTACACCAATACCTTAAGCATTAGCTCTTCATAATCCTCTGGTGCGACCGAGGCTCTTAATCCGTCACGTAACCGGGAACCGTCGAGAAATCGCGTTACATCAACGAAAAATGTATTAGAGGGAGTACACCCCACGATCGGACAAACTTTGCTAATACCACCCCCTAACATAATCGCAGAGCCTTTTACGATACGAATTTATGAGGATGGTCTCGATTTCTTCCCGTATTTATGGCTGAACGTGGCTGCTACGTGTGCTCGTTCATTATGAGATGTAAAAACGGCTATAAATAACTTCCTTAATTGTAGAGGAATATATAATTTTATAATAATTGGGGTTTCGTAAATGAAGGCTGAAAAATATCAGACGCATATTTGTAGCCAAGACATTTCAATGTTTATTTTTTGTAATGTACATTACTTTCAAAGTAAATTGATACTAAATCCTTTCAACTCCCGTAGTTACGAGGCACCTAAACCGTACTCTATTTTACTTTCTTACACCAGCTACAAACAATAATCATAAATACATTACGCCCGATTGGGTATGTGAGCCAGTTCGTAAACAACGCACCTAGCTGCCAGGATCTCGCTGATAAAAATATATATCAAGCCACTGTATCGCTTACGTCTATTGATTTAAGATTCAATGTGCTCTGATATATCTGGAAGATGATCAAATTTCTACGTCACCAAGTGTACTTACAGTTTTTTATTGCCTATCTAACTTTGATGGACTCGAATATACACTGATTTAACTACTTAGTCGAAATAAGATGCTTATTTATTTCAGAGCTAAATAAAAAGTAAATAAAATTGATGAATATACACTAACTGTATCGATTGAAAAACGCTGTTATTTCATGTTATTGTGTGAACTACAAATTACTTAGAAAATTACTTTGGTTATACCAAATAACAAATAACAAACATTTGTATTTTGCCCAGAATATCGTATCGATCATAAAACCAATTCGACTTATTCCCAGCCTCCGTTACGAGTGCTTTATTTATTAGCCCGAGCAAACGTTACTAATTGGTGCAAATTTTACAAATTTTCCTTACATCCGACGTCTAGAAGCGAGTGGCAGCCCCTCCACATAAATACTGAATAAGCAGTAAACTGTATTACTTCGTCGAACCCTTTTCACTTGGCGAATTAGTAAAAAGCTACTGGGGAGTGAAAATTTTAAGTTAAATGCGCTCGTGAGCTTACCTGGCCGTGTGTTTGACAGTCCAAGTGATTACATTGTGCCGCTTTGCATTTGATTCGGCTCAATACGATCCGTGATATTTTTCGCGGAGGCGTGAAACAATGTGGTTACGGGTTGTTTTGGTAAAGAGTCAGAATAATTAATCATACTTATTTATTGAACGTATAACGTACATCGTCTTGCTCACAGTGAAGACAGACTAGTAAAGATTTACTGCACTTGAAAATATGAACAAATTTCAGTGTGCATGATCATATTATTCAGTCATTCGTACATAATATCGTAACTACAGTTGTCATAACTACGTTATGATAAACGTAGTTCCACTACTCCTAACATCCAAAGAACACTAGCTTGAAGAGCTCATAGCAATTGGCACACACAGCGTACGTCACAAATTATCACGCGTAATTAAAAATGCCAACATGCTCAGGCGGGCCCAGGGCCTGTCTAATTAGCAAAAAGTTAATAAACAGACACACGAGCTTGACAGTGACAGGCTCCGGTGAAAATGCCAAGATGAAACACGTTTAATTTGCATACTCGTTACGTAAGAGCATGCGTTGAGGTCCCCTGTACTCTGTAGTATGTTATAGTGGCACGTCTGCGCTTCACTTCGTAGTAATAGTAATTTTGTTCTAAATATTTCTAAAAATACAATGTAGAGATAACAACTTAAATACCAATTTTAACCTTATAAAAACTACACTCTTTCTTTGATGATCGTTTAATAAGACTATTTAAAAGACAGAACATTCTAACATAACATTATTTATTTCGTCAATGTATGGAGATCAAATCTTACAATCGATCATCTAGTAATATCATAAGTATTGTCGTTTATACAGGAAATAGTTATATAAAAAAGCAGAACCTAATGAAGAGGAAATAGCTATATAAAAAAGCAGAACCTATTGAAAAAAATTTAGATCGATCGAATAATAAAAATCATTTATTTGTCTTTTTATCGAAACATATTAATAACTCATTCAGCTAATGTTTCCAAAGCAATAAATCTTCCAAGTCGTATTATTAAGGTCATTTCACACAAACCGATAGCGGTGCCTGACCATCGATCTATCAAATTAGTCGCTTGTATCTGAGTACCCTTAGAAGCAGAGAACGGGCATCGCTAACAAAGCCAATCAGCACACGTCTATAAAGGATCATCTGTCATTATGACATCGATTTACTCTCTACATTTCAAGATATTCTTGTCAATAATACGGATAAGATACATTAATTTTTGTTATAGACTGTTCAATTATTTAAAACTAAATAAATCCATATATTATAACCTATAATTTAAAGCAATTCCATAATTTTAAGAAAATAACGCGTTTAATAAACAAATGCATAACAAATGAAGCTTTCCACATTCACCTGTGCAGAACGCTCCCAACAAAGTACACTAACGAATCGTATTAATTATGTGGCTAATTTATGTCAGTATTCGTACAAAGCTAACTTTTATCCACGTCTCGGTAATTCCCACGTCTGCTCACATTTGACGACAAGACGCTAACCGGAGGCACGCCCCGCTACGTGACTAATAAGACGCTCTGTGGCCGCTCATTGCCAAACGCGGCGCAATTAACGTCGCGCCGCACATCCGTCTGGAGGGTGCCTTATAGTCACATGATCACTATGCTCATTATGACACTCTTATCTTAAGCGTTAAAAATCAAAGTTTCATGTGTTGTAAGAATTCACATTTATTTTTAAAAACGTTGACTGGGGTGCTACGCACTTCGTAGCACTTGCATTCTACGCAACTGCTACGGAGAAGCAGTATCAAATAATTTCATTTTGTTATCTAATTGCACAAATGATTTATTTTCAATTGTTAATTATAAGAAAATATATAAGTTACACGTCGGATTCAGATGCCTCAAAACTTCAAAAAAAATCCTTGAAATATCATAAGCAATCTTGGATTAACCGTGTGCATTAATAGCTTGAGCTAAATTAAATCATCACAATTATTTGTATTCATTAAGGTTATCATTACGCAAGGAAGCAAGTACGTGAGACTAATGAAGTCGCGGCTGACGTCGAGTGCCATAATGGCTTCCTCTCCAGGCCTTTGTCAAGACAACTTTGCAACTCTTAAGGCGGTAACTAGAAGTGACGTAGAGCGTGTGCCGGCCGCAAGCGGTTCATCTCCGACATATAATAACAAATCTGAATATATACAGTAGGCATTTGAATAAAGACACAGTTTAGATAAATGATAATTTAGCATATGACAGATAGCAGAAGCTTTGGAAATGCATATTTAAGCAATGAGGAAATTTTTTTCCCAATATTTCTGCAACCGTTATTATACGATCGAGTAATAAGTAACAAGTTCGTTTGTATTTACAAACAAAAATCTTATTGAGAAGAATAACGTATGTATAAATCTAATATTCTAATATATATTATAAAGGCGAAAGTTTGTATGGATGTATGGATGTTTGTTACTCTTTCACGTAAAAACTACTGAACCGATTACAATGAAATTTAGCACACATATAGAGGGTAACTTGGATTAACACATAGGTGATAGGATAGTTTTTATCCCGGAAATCCCCACGGGAACGGGAACTATGCGGGTTTTCCTTTGCAAACTCGGGCGAAGCCGCGGGCGGAAATCTATATATCTATAATCTATAATACAGGTATGTATGTAACTTGAAACCAATTTTAGTTTAATTTCAATGCACACGATTAAATAAATACATCCAATAACGCGATGTGCCAACCGACACTACATTTTAAAAGCCCTCGAGTTCCCGTCTAATTCTCGCACAAACAAACAGCGAGTATATAAAGCTATCTAAAAGACTTCTTCAGCTTTCATTTAGTCGCATGCTAAGATACGTTCATGATTAAACACGCCTTTCGTTATTTGTATAAGACGTAATTAAAGATACGACTGCGTTTGCGTCCTCAAAAGAAGCGGCTGTATTTATTAATTTGTCAGTCAATATTTGCTTCTAATAAATTTACGTGAAAACTTATTAGACATCCTTTGATACTCACTCGGGTATTTTGATGTTACATAATTAAGAGATGGTTTATGTAAGAATTAGTATTACAGATTCCACGATAAAGGCTGCTCGGCATTATAATATGAGATGTTATATTGAAAGTCCTTTCTAAGGTTGTTAGGATTAACAAGATTTTAAGAAAATGAGATAGGTATTAACGTAGTAAAATTTTATTGACGTAAAATCTTACAAAAGAGAAGGTAAATAAACCTCTACCTGTTTATTAAAAATAAATTGCCACGTCATGTACTTGAACGAATTAAGAATCAAATTTAACGGCTGTTGGTTCGACGCCACCTTACGCAAATAGATCATGGTTCACGTCTGCACCTTATTATAAGAATAAGAAAATATTTGATTCCTTGATACCGTTCATCTGATAATGCGCCCTACCAATTTCCTCGTGTTCATACACACGCCTTCGAATAACATTTAGGGTGAAAATATTGGGCATAACTAATTTATTTGCTCTTATTCCGCGGGCAGAATATGCGAAAATGAAGGTGCGT
Source organism: Colias croceus (assembly GCF_905220415.1). Lineage (NCBI taxonomy): Eukaryota > Metazoa > Arthropoda > Insecta > Lepidoptera > Pieridae > Colias > Colias croceus. The sequence goes on along the minus strand of NC_059540.1, from coordinate 4,062,230 downwards.
GCACAATATATTTTAATAACGCACTCTCGGGAGACTCGCCCCGCACATCCATACGAAGTTGGATACGCGTTTTTACTTTTCCACGCGTTACCTCTCTAATTTACAAAGGAAATTTTTAATATAAATATATTTTACAAGTTTCATGCTTATTGTGAAAAATAAATTTAAGGAGGGTAATTGTTAAGGGAATATTGTTGTGTTAGTAAAAAATAAAAGTATTAAGTCCAGTTCAACATCTACTGGATACGTTCTATTTAGCTTATCTTTCAGTTAAATGTCGAATTATGTTTATAATTAAGTATACGTAAAAAATAAACATAGCTATCAGGACCACTTTCAGCAAGCCCTGTTGTTCGTTATTTTTAGAAGTTTTTATAAATATTTACTTTTAACATTTCGATTTGCAGCATAAAGAGTTGACGGCTCACCTCCAGCTATTATTGTCGTGAAAAGGAATATGACGAGTTCCAATACGGTATCGGCTCGCGGTTTGTCGTGACACGCCCGCAGATTGGATCAAGTTAATTTCGCTCCACAAACAAATTGACAAAGTTTAGAGCGGGGCATATTTCTTCGCGGGCGCCCGCCACCCCGCGCCCCACTGACAGATTCCCGCATAGCGGAAATTAAATTTCACATCCGAACAAGAGAGCCGCTCCGCGACAACGCGCGACATGTTGCGGTGCCGCGACGCGGTCGACGTGTGCCCTATACAGATTGATAGGAAAACAAAACATGCCCATGATGGTTAGAGTACGAGCATATTATGGAGGGACAACGCTTAAGACATGAAAAAGACATAGCAACAAAAAGACATACAAGCTGTATGGAACCTTTTTTGAATCTTTGAATGTATTTGTGAGTAATAACAGAATCGAAATAAACAATATAAATAAAAAACTGATCATATTGATTGAGCATCTCTATCAACTTGACAAAGTTGTTGTTGAATACGACTGTATTTCGTAAATATATTTATAAAATATGACGCTATAATTAATGATGAAGAGTCACGATCCATCCCAGTCGATTGGGAACCAATCCTTGATATTGAAAATACTGTCCAGTATCCATAATAATATTTACGCATTACAAATAACACGTGTAAACTAAAGCCATGGCAAAACTAATCCGGGCGGGCTCTATCAAAATTGCAATTAAAAGCCCATTTACGACAAGCCGAGACGGACCTGGGGTCACCTCGAGAAGGACGCACGAATTAGCCATTAGCGGGCGCTTCGGACCTTGTTTACACCACGCTTGCCCTAATGACGACCTTTGCTCTTCCCTTCGTTAAGGCGAGCGAAAACCTCACACTAAAAGGCACCGGTCCCCGTGGAGACGTGAGAAATAAAGCCGTGTTACACCGTAGCGGGAAGAGGACAAAGGCCGATAGCTTTCGGATTAAGGACCATGTACAGAGACGTTAAAAGGCTAGCCGACTCACTCAGCGCGCCAGGGTTAACAAGGTTATTATGGGATCATCCGGACCAACCGCCGCTGGAAAAGTGTTAATCACGTTTTGTGAACAGCTATTTTTATCACCAATAAAAGCTACATTAGAATAAAATATATCCACAATAAATCATCTAGACTGTATTTTTCTGTATTTTTTGTCTGTATTTTCTGTGTTTTGTTTTTTTCAATACTGTAATCTAAACTCATGCTGTGTTTGCCTGATAGGTTTGCATTGCTAGGTAGCAAATAGATATTTGTAATATGTAAGGCTACTCGATGTGATTCACTAAATGTAACACCTTAAAAAAATAGACTGTAGACTATAGAGTACTTAGGTATAAGTTAGCAAACGCAGACAATAAAAAAGTTTGAATCGACGAAGAATCCTAATGTTATCCTTGGTAAAATGTTTTATTCAAATCGAATTGCGGCCACAACATAAACATTGTTTGAATTCAGTTCAAAATGAACTAATTTTATCAATCAATATTTAAATAAAATCAATATTTCTGTAGTTTGTAAAAATACGAGTAAATTTACCTTAGTGTATATCACATAAAATTGCGGAGCGACTAATTCAGTAAATTGTTATGCATTTAATTATACAATACAATGCTTTCTTAAATTAATAATCTTCATCGAACATTTTAAAGGGCTGAATCCTATGAATGCCTTATATGGAATAAGCAAAGCTAAAACTGTAGCGATACTCTCATCTGCGACAGCGCGCAGCGGAATAATATGAAATAACTAAAGGTAAAGACTGAAATTGGAACTAATATTCAAATAGACTCATAAACGCACCACATGTGCAAACTAACTATAAATCCAAGTATTAGGTGAAAGCCTTCATTACTTAAGTCCGTAAAACCCTTATCCCATAACGTTAATAACACAATTACTATAAATCTATCATCGCTGAGCAAACACGGTCCGAATCTCAGCCTAAGCTAATACATTTTGTCCACACCCGTATTCATACTTAACGACTGGGGTAGTATTTGCTAAGCACACACGAGGCGCCCGCACGCAATATAGCAAGACGAGGTCGGCCCCCGGGTCTTTCTCAAACCCGAGAGGACAGTAATTACGGTAGGCAAATTAAGCAGTAAGGGGCCGGCACCGTGTCCATCTTTGTACGTTCGTTCGGTTTATTTTACGTTATTCCTCGTCTTATTACAATGTAGCCGGCCTCCCCTGCGGCGCGGTGCCTCCGAAACCGATTTCGGCATCAGAGTTTCATTACGGTCTGTCGAAAACAATCCACTCTAAATATCTATTCTTGGGTGCACGCTCTGTGGAATTACATTAGTCTGAGGTGGCGAAGGCTCGACTCAATTTGTTTGGTAATAACGCTATATCAGGTTGGTTATAACAAATGAGCTATTGTGAGAGTAAACCGTGCTATAAATGGTTCCTTGCCGTCTACGATATTTAGTATTCCGACAATAGATAGTGCATTTGTGCTCTCGAGATTTATGGCTGCAAAATATTTGTTTATGGAGTGCTTTCAGGTTTATTTTTGCTAGTAGGAACATATCCTACTGCTCTGTGCTGAAGAAATTAGTTTTCGGTTTTAGGTACATCGCGGAATACACATTTTGAAACAATTATATAAAAACTTAATTTTTAATGTCTTATAATGTTTGTTTTAGTTTAAATTATGTAATCTATATTAAGCTCTATTAGTCAGCATAATATCTTATTTAATGAATTTCATGTAGCAAATCCGACATGAAAACCTTAAACGCTACAGTCACTTTCCCAATTATTATGCATCACCATCTTCAGGCAAGGCAAGATGCATAGCAACAATCTTGCAATTCACAAAAGAATGGCCAAACATTTTCCACTATTACGAGTCGCGTCTTTAAAACTTTCAAAGCTCTCCAAAAGGACCTGCGATTCCCAACTCGTAACACCCCTTGCAAAGGCTAACCACTTTAAGCACGCGATCTCTAGAGATTTCGTATATAATAATTTGTCCATTAAAAAATACAAGTGACCACACTTGAACAGTGGAGATGGTCACAAACGTCTCGTTAGTGACCGTACGTGCCTCGTCACACACTTCAACCCATCGGCCCTTCGTAAATAATGAGAGGGTCACGTGAGATGTGATAAGGAATGGATAAGGTATGAGTGTGACAGTAATAAAATATAATTATTATTTTATATGGATAGTATGGGTATATCTAAAATCAAGTTGATGGTGATTACAATGTCATGTAGAGATGATATAGAAAAATTTAAAGAAATAAAACAGTGTGTAATTATTTTAATTTTGAAAAAAATATGTAAATTGTTCTGTAAGTTCTAAGTCAGCCTCACGATGTCACGAAACATTCTGCGCGCAAAATAACTCGGTCTGTGTGGACCTGGCTTTGTGTAAAAGTATTAACACGATTAGATAATAATACTATACTAGGTTAATTTAGTTATAAATGGTATTCATTGATGTTGTCTTAAATAAAATAGATGCTTTATGCAACATTGTAAACAAAAATATTAACAGAAAATAGATAAATTAATACACACATGCCTTATCCGATTTTCTTCGTATCAGTCCCTTCAGAAACCTAGGAGGGGTACTGTGACCTATACACTGAAGGCTGAATACGTCTTAGATTGCCTCTGACGTTGCCTCTGACCTTCTAAATATAGCTAGTCTTACAAATAAGGATTAGACGACGACTAGATTTTGTTTGGGTAATGTTACGGTTAATTATCATGATTTATATTCAATGGAAACGGTGGTTACCATTAAACGATGTATTTCAGTAAACTTAATCTTCAACTGTTTTTAAATAAAAATAAGAGTTTTCTATAAATGTGTATATTTACTATTTTCATAATTAAGTTTAGTTAAATTGTATTGCACGTTTTCTGTCTGTACGTTTTCCAAGCTATAGGTCAATTTCGAAAAATTGTATAGGAACATTGAGATAATATTATATATGTATGGAGTATACGTATACGGATATACGTATGGAGGAGACACCACGAACAAAATCTGTGCGCCATTTTTTTGCTCTAAGTTTTAAAAATTATTATCTAGTTAGGTACTTACCGATGAAAGTTATTCCTTTGCACTTTTCCGTATTATTTGTATTATTTGTGCAATATCGTAACACACACGAAGGCATATTTGATGCGTTTCACTTTAAAACAAATATATAATGAGCGTGCAGTTAAGCCATATGGCGTATGTTGAGCGGAACATAAGTGATGTAGGCGGTGTCGTCTCCTGTATGTATATCTCATCTCTCGTCTATGTATATCTCAATGTATAGGAAACTCTATTTTAGTTTAATTTATCGATTTAACTTTCTTTGATTCGCAATGTAAATAATTGCAATGATTATAATAATTATTAATAATATTCTTCTCACTTCATATTTAAATGCAGCCATATTAAATTTTGAACATTTCCATATAGTGGCTACAACATTGACGTCAATGCAACAAATAACATGCGATACGCTTACGTTAGGGATCTTAATAGAGTTGCCCTCAGATTATTATATCTTGTGGATTTATTGACGTTGCAAATTCACAATGGCTGACTAATTGCAACTCGATTATATTCTGTACGATTCATGGAGAGCTGTTGGGTATTTTATTTGATAAGATATTTCATTTATATATTGATACTTTCTTTCCGCCCGCGTTTTGAAAGAAAAATCCGCATAGTTCCCGTTCCCGTGGGATTTTCGGAATAAAACCTATCCTTTGTGTTAAATCCAAGTTACCCTCTATATGTATTATGTGTGCTAAATTTCATTGTAATCGGTTCAGTAGTATTTGCGTAAAAGAGTAACAAATATACACACACATCCATCCTAACAAACTAGGATAGGACAATCGTAATTAAGTTATAATAAAAATATTTAATATAAAATTTAATAGGAACAAAAGTAGATCAGAAAATTAATTCAATAAACAAAAATTTAATTTAAAAGCATACATTTCACACCTAGTTTAGTTAAGCAAGCTGACTCTACATATTATAGTATTGTCAAAGATTGTCAAAAATACAATTTGTTTTTGTCTAAGCCACTAAAGCCTTAAAACCACCAATCACACGGCTCACGAAACAGAACCATTAATAAAATTAATCAAAGATCGAACGTCAAAACGTAACAGAAGCTATTTACATGAATTAGTCGACATTTATGCCTCCGTCGAGACAAACCGCAGCGGCGCCACCTGGCAGCGGGAGAATTATACGCTCGTTACCCGCTCCACCGCCTCTGCTCTCTTTGATAGCTTTTATACCTTACGTTTTATTGAATCTCTAAACTGATTAAGGATTGACACGGAGAATTATGCATTTGAGCTGTCGAGTCTTCTTTAAGCTGTGGTATGGACAACGTCAGTTTCTTATCAAGCGTCTTTGACATGGTGGATGGTGCCATTTCCTAGCAATAGCTAGCAAAAAAAAAACTTTTGAAAACGTTTTTCTGATACATTACAAAGCGGTAACCCTTGAACTGACCGTTTGTTTATACAATCAGAAATTTTTTTTATTCTGAATTTGAAGTTCATTAGTAATTTCGTTCATATACAAAAAGGTATCTTCTGGCCAATTGACCAATGATTATCGAAATGCATACAATAAAAATAAGTAAATACACAGTGGAAGCTTTCATCTGAATTCGGGATCACCGTATCCATATATGACGTATCAACGACCCTTTCAATAGTTCAATATAAAAACTCAATATATGTCAGATACACCCCTGTCCTTGGCTGGCGCCGTTTGTCTCAAGCGCACCTCCGCGTTCAATTTATGGCCCAGTTTTGTGAACTCTTAACCGTTACGTGATCTGCTTCCGAATCCAATTTATGCCCTCCATGGGAAAAGTTCTGCCTATTCTTTACGGGACATCTTCATGCCCGTATTCGAAAGTATTGATTGAAATTTTTATAATTCACTGCCTATGCTCTTTTGTTTGCGTCTAGCGGTTAATGGCATTGCAATCGAAGGTGGGATTTATTTTGTTACAGACAAACGTTTACTGAAAGGAATTAAGTGTTTCCTAAAGAAGTAGACACAACTTTAAATACATTAGCCATATCCCTAAACAGAAAAACAGCAAAGTGGAATAATGTATTATTTTAATATGTACAATGTACATGTAACCAAAACTTCACATATTTTAGAAGGAAGACTATTTAATTATCATTAACCTATTCAGAGATAACGCACGAATGGCAGCATGTTGATGTAAAGTTAGTTTAAATAGTATTCCAAACGTTGTCTGATAAAACATGAAAATCAAATTGAATGGAAATCGACTGACCCGTTGCTAAAGAGTGAGGGTCTGCGTCCTAACAAAATAAATCCTAAATAATTAGCATCTCAGATGACCAGACCTAATACAACATTTGGGGAATATATTGATAGTATGTTTTAGTAGATTCAAATTGTACTATTACATATATTCGAGTCTTACTTGGTGCAGTACATGATAATATACATTTTGTTAAATGGAAGTTTCCTATTTCACAGTTAATATACACAAAATGTATCTTTTATTTTCTTAACTTTCGAAAAAAAATCACATTTACAAATACGGTTTTAAATCATAAAATATCACGTATTATGTACGCATCCTATAAAGCCTAAGGCATGGCGTGAATAACTCGTACAGAAAAACATGAGTATTGAAAATGTAGGCCCCCGGTCACCCGATGGGCATTTAGCATTATTATTTATTGACTCTCTACCCCCAATTCACTTTTCACATCCCCTCGTCTCGTCGAGGTAAACAAATCGGAAGAAGTAATTATTAAGAATACAGCAAATAGAGGGCTTCGGACAACTTTATTAGACATTTTGTGCAATTTGGAAACTCCCGAAGTCAATGGTCTTGAATTTTTAATTTTGTGATTTATTTTGCTCAATATTATTTAGTTTTCAAGAAACAAGATAGCTATTTTAAAAGGAGAAGACTAAATAAAGTAAGAAAATAAGAGACGAAAGTATAAAATATGTTATCATCAATATTTTTTCTTTACACGAGAATTATGTTGAAAACACATTGTCAATAATTGGGCTATTGAGATAGCCCAATTATTGATAATGTGTTGACAAAATTACAAAGTAATTGAACTAAATTTGCATAAATTGTTATTGAACGAACCACCAAATCAAGTGAAATTTCCTTGACTAGATATATTTATAGTTATTTGAACTACGAAAATTTTGCTATGATTATGAAATTTTAAAGTTATTTTTGAAAATTGTATCCACAATTTCCGTATGAACAAAAACATTTCGAACCACAGAATTCCCAGTATCACAGCGATTGCGTCGAAGTTCCGTTTACAAAATATCCTTGGAACTGATTCATATTCGTTATATACGATAGATTCGATTCGTACATCGGAAATCGAAGGATTGGTAGTTTTGTTATTTCGCGCGGGAGATCCTTTTGTTGCATGGATTCGCGTTAAATGGGAAGGAAGTTAGTACAGGGAGTTCAATCGGCCGAATGGAGCAATCTTTGTTTCCTAAGGTTATCTACCGATGTTTGATACCCAGATCACTATTGATGCATTCTATTTTTCCCTGAATGTTTGTTGAGCGGAGGTCAAGAGATACTGGTTGAATGCCCCGGATCGCGTCCACCCCAGTTCGCTCACGTATAAATCAGAATCTAATACGGTGAGACAAGATAGCTAGTTTTTTCCGTGTTATTGAGCCTTTTTTCTATCTCATCGAAATGTGACGCCTTCTCTTTACTAAAACTGTCTGGAGTGGTGTTATACTATTATAATATTTCTAACATATAACATACATATCTGGTAATTTTAATCAACTTTTCATCATCAGTCATCAGTCATTTATATTTATTTATTGCTCTTCGTCATAAAAGCAATTAAATTTCAAGAATAATGTATTCAGATATTTCAGAATCCATACTAATATTATAAATGCGAAAGTAACTCTGTCTGTCTGTCTGTCTGTTACTCAATCACGCCTTAACTACTGAACCAATTTGCATGAAATTTGGTATAGAGATATTTTGATACCCGAGAAAGGACATAGGATAGGTTTTATCCCGGAAATCCCACGGGAACGGGAACTATGCGGGTTTTTCTTTGACTGCGCGGGCGATGCCGCGGGTGGAAAGCTAGTTAAATTATATTATAATATACAATTTAAATAACTATCGAAGTCTGTATCAAACATTAAAGACAAAGCGAACACATGTTTAATTTAGCCAAAGCACACTCAAAGTGATGACGCAGTAATGTGGGCAACAAAAGTCAGGAGCGCGGCACTAATGCACGAGCCGGCGGATATGAGATAGTTTGTCAGTGCTCTTTTACGAACCCGTTCAGTTAATAAGCGTGTGTGAATTTTGGTTTAATACTCTCTGGTTATATGATAGTAAATGTTATCAGTAATGTTCTAGATTCTAGAAGGTTCTGGTTCAGGTCTTCATTTAGGAATAAGCACATGTGTGTTATGTATAGAGGAAAAACTGAGTATCGGCATGTGAAAATTTCATGACACATACGAACAGGTCATAACTATGTTCAATAATACTTATTAATATATTATAATTAATATCATAAAGTATTATGTATTATGTATTATTGTGTATATATATACACTTTTTTCTATTTATCAAACTTATTTTCAATATACACAATATTCTTCTTCGCAGCAGAAATGATTTGATATAGGTATCTATATAAAAAATGCTTCCTGTTATTAGAAAATATCTATGACTAAGAAATAAGGCTAACTTTCGGTAAACGTGCCAGCAATAATCTTGATTATATGTATAAGTAAGGTACTCTTGGTCTTAAAGTAGATACCACGCGAACTAAGCCAAAAACTTTCAAAGTAATAAAACGAAATTAAATGCACTTTTCATTAAATTTAAAAATTCTACTACTAGTTATTACAGAAATAGGTCAAGCATCAGTCGAGGCACACGAGGCGTATGCACAAATAAAATAGCAAGAAAGTATATTTAAAAAGTTTTTGAAACATTGAAAATTATACGACTCTATAAAAGCTCTCACAATTTCAAAAAAAAAAACTTAGACTTTAGAATTTAAAACGAATGATTATTTAATACTGCAACTTTTAAATTAATAATTATCGTCTTAAAAATACTAATCCATACTAATATTATAAATGTGAAAGTAACTCTGTCTGTCTGTCTGTTACTCAATCACGACTAAACTACTGAACCAATTTTCATGAAATTTGGTATGGAGATATTTTAATACCCGAGAAAGGACATAGGCTACTTTTTATCCCGGGAAAATGCCGCAATCCTGGAAATCCCTCGGGAACGGGAACTATGCCGGTTTTTCTTTGACTGCGCGGGCGAAGCCGCGGGCGGAAACCTAGTCATTAATAAAATTATTTATGTCACCTACACTACACACACATACAACGTCAAATACTTATTCTCGATTGAAAATGTTTTCAATATTCATACTATAACTAGAACTACTTTACACATATAGAGACATAACTATCGCAAAAACAAGCCGAGATTAACCGTTAACGTCTCTAGATGAAATCTCATAAGTGTGATGCATGACTGAATTTGCATGGGCGATATTACACACAAGCTCAAGCTAGTGTGCGGCCTTATTTCATGCTCCACAGAACATCTTATAGCCGGAGGTCGCTCTAATTACAATTACTAATGCTTGTGCGCTCAAAGTTGTTTTTACTATGTCCGCATATTAAATCTGTTCAAAATATGCGTCCTATGTTTTTGGTGTTTTTGCGTGCATTGGTTATGGTAATGTACCTACTAGTGGTGTCGTGTGGTTTCAGAGATATTAAAAAAGTAGAGCTAAAATACATTATAATATTTCGTCAAAGCAACTTCATGCTGATGTAATTCAAAATCGGGTTTAATGGTTTTAGGGACATATGTTTTACTTTAATGTTTATATTATTTCTTAAACTATCTTCTAGAATTATAGATCCTTATAAGTAAGTTAACAAAAGTTGGGAACCCACAACGAATAGTACCAACCAACAAAACCAAAGTGTTAAAACTCATCCTTCCCTTAACTGTAATTAGAAAATTCTGATAATTCGCAACGCAAACCAGATACATCCACGGAATAAGATAAATATGCTCTTAAATTAATTACCGGTTCAGCATAATGGAATTAACTTAATCGAATAGTTGTTTACACTGTGTCACTGATAGCAATTAAAATTGTTTTGGAGGACAATAAATCATTCGAGAAAGTGAAACATCACGGCTCTGGGTGCACACCTTGCAATAAATTTTCCAATTACTAAGAGAATTCCGATGGCAACACCAGGGGAGTATTACTCGTAAGCAAATTAAATTAATTACTTTTAGGTTATCGTTGTTCAGCCTGGAATTTTACTAGAAAGTAATTAGTATTTTTTTGCCTTGTATTCTATGTACTACTTACTGTAATAAGATAATAAAGCCAATAATTTTTTTTAATTAACTTTCAATCGTTCGAAATATCATTCATGTTTTTTCTCAACATATATTAGAACGGTAATGCATAATAAATAATAGGTAAAAAAGGAATAAACCTTAGGAGTTTAGACTCTACAATGCCACTTGAAACTAGCTACGATGATTTAGATATTCCATTCATAAAAATACATAATAATCCTCATCATCAATCACATTGCAGTGCTATAAAACAAAAACGCATTATATTGTGTACATACAACAGCACTTAGCACTGTTAATTTGAATGAGTACCATCAGTCACCGTTGCGACACGTCTTCATGACGTAATTGTAAGAAGGGTTAAATTATTATGAGCACATGACTAGCTATTTTTGAACCCTAGCATTCAAGCTGTTGGAATCATTGAACAGTACTCGGTTTTAATGAAGATTTTCTTATGCCTTTTTATTGTAAATGTAAAGATTTGTCTCGATATAATCCTGCGTACCCATAGTTTTCATAGAAGCATAAAGATAATTGCGCAACTTCAAACATTGATGAAGAACTGTTTATTAAATATGACGGTGCGAACACGACATCATAATAATATAATTCTAGATTAAAATAGAGATAAGTTCTAAATATTCTAATCTAAATATCTCCTTACAAAATCAAACACACCTCAAGACACGTGTACCACCCAAAACTAAAATTAGAATCAGTTCAACGCGTCTAAAATTACAAACTACTCGCCTATTGACGATATTTCAACACTCGATACATAGCGGTAGAAACTGGTAGAAACTCGTAGAAACGGGTAGAAACGGGTAGAAACAATAGTACCCGCGATAATTGGACGTGGCCGTTCCGAATGCACACGAGACGAGACTTAATTGAGGTTTCAGAGGCTAATTCGAACCTCCGATCAGTCTTGCCTCCCCAGACCTCTGAAGGGCTTCTGGCGGTTGCCTACAATAACTGCGGACCGAGGTTAAGTAGAGGTGTTTTGTTTCCAACGATTATGCGGAGATTAATTTGGTATGTGCTTGTGTGAGGTTAGTTTTTTTTGGTTTGTAAAATTATAATTATTGTATGGAATATATCATGTAAAAACTTTTGCGGGTGAAGTATTATTTTGATATACGTTTTATATTTTAATTAATAAAAAACTTAAAACATACATGAATGAATAACTAAAGATTTACTAGAAACCAATTATTATGTACCAACCAATTCAATGAATAAATATTTATACGGCTTTTATCCGTCCTTTTTAGGGTTCCGTAGCCAAAATGGCAAAAACGGAACCCTTATAGTTTCGTCATGTCCGTCTGTCCGTCTGTCCGTCTGTCCGTCTGTCACAGCCGATTTACTCGGAAACTATAAGTACTACAGTGATGAAATTTGATGGGAATATGTGTTGTATGAACCGCTACAAAAATATGACACTAAATAGTAAAAAAAAGAATTGGGGGTGGGGCCCCCCATACATGTAACTGAGGGATGAAATTTTTTTTTTCGATGTACATACCCGTGTGGGGTATCAATGGAAAGGTCTTTTAAAATGATATAAAGTTTTCTAAAAAACATTTTTCTTAAAGTGAACGGTTTTTGAGATATCAGCTCTCAAAGTCGTAAAAAGTATGTCCCCCCCCCTCTATTTTTATAACTACGGGGTATAAAATTCTAAAAAAAATAGAGGTGATGCATGCTAATTAACTCTTTCAACGATTTTTGGTTTGATCAAAGTATCTCTTATAGTTTTTGAGATAGGTTGATTTAACTGTAATTTATTATATTTGCTGCTACGGAACCCTTTGTGCGCGAGCCCGACTCGCACTTGGCCGGTTTTTATTTAAAAAACACTGTCTTAATTTTTCTTTTATTCATGAATTTTGTGATAAAAAATATAGGTACATATTTATCACCTCTTTCATGAAATTCAAATACCCTCAAAATAGAAATATAGTTCTCAAAAGTGAAATAGAAAACTGTATTTAAGAATCCGCTCACGTCGCGCGTAACAAAAAGTAACAACTAAATATTTGAGACGGGCCGATAGAGGTCGGGTAGCAAAAAGTGGGGCTTGCCGGCCTGGGGCCGACACTCGTAGATATGATAATCCCGAGTATGTAAAATAGTGAAATTTAAGGCCTCTCCATGTGAAGAATTGTGTTCGTTTCGTAGGCAAATTATTCTAATGCTGCCCTTTTATTCGAGGCACACTTCGCGTACGGGTCGCAACGCTGTTCCAACACTCATTTGTATTTCAATAAAACACTAACCCTATCTAAATATTGGCCGGTCGCTCTACGATAGAACAATATATAATACGGCTAAACACAAAAAGTTATACAAAAGATAAAATCACATTTGCATAAATGTTTAATATTAATCATAAAAGCTTTGAATCATTATAATAACCTCTATTACTTTAATTCCATATTGATTTTATCATGATTATTAAACTGCACTTACATATACTGCATTTATTCATACACAAATAGACTATCAATACTAATCTCATAAATATACGCTTCCCAAAAGATAGTTCCCCAATCAGACAGATGAACGTATCAGGCAAACCAACGGAACCATACACCGCCTTGTCCGATTTGCATGGCACGGAAAAGTTCGCACAATCAGATTTTCCTCATCAGCCTGCGGGACGCATAATTCTTCCTTCCATCTGCCGTCTTCCTGTATCTACCCTTGCGAAACCTCTTATTGTTCGCCCGGCCGGCGGCAGTGTTGGCGATACATAAATTCCGACGATCGGTCATCCCTTAAAAACAAGTTTAGCTCTTTATCCGGTGGAGAGTAAGTTAAAGAATGGCCCGACCGTGCGTTACCCTCTGATTCGTTACGTATTCAAATTATTTCGCCATCCTGTTTTTGCGGACATTCGCAGGAGGTACCGCTAGAGTCGAACCTCTTTTGTGCGCCCATGATTAATTGGGACCTTAGTAAATTGAAACGTATTTGTTAAGAATAACGACTGTAGTATATTCAGAATTTAACATTGAATGTGTATTTCTAGGAAGTTATGTATTGTATTCTTTATTCGTAGCTACAAAGATACCGCACTAGTGCATGGAATATAATTCGTAGCATACGTTTCCGTAACCAATATCGAAACTTTATTCAAGTCGCTACTTCAGAACTTCCACTATATCGAGAAAGGCTGCATGGGTTAGCGGCCGTATTACCTCTATATATGCTGTATCTATCGCTGATTGAAATTCTAAGTCGAGGCCGGATCTATGCCTAATTAATTGGCGCATCACGTGGCCGAGGTAAGACAGGCCACCCCTTGAGCCAGCAGACGTCCCTCGCCGAGGAGTTGGCACCGACTTACACTCCTCACTTGATTCCCACTGGATAATTAAATAATAAGCAGGGTTAAATCCGTCCCTTTGTTTCGCACTCGCCTTAATGTAGAAGTTGATCAACTTTAATATGGACAATAGATATTTTGAATTCTGAAATATTTTATGAAAACGTTTTGCCCGCATCTTTGCTCGTCAAATCGGGGGAATAAAGATAGTAGAAATGAATTTAATGTTATATAGAATTTATTTTGGTGATATCTCTACATGTATTTTACTGTCTAAAATTATGATAAGATTGATTGTTAAAATTGAAACCATATCTTTAATGTAAACTTCTATGAATTTGTATGTTGTTATTGTATTAAATAGGAATAATTTAAAAATGTTATAAAAAACATTTACATTATCTCTTATATCTATCAGTTCTTACTGCTAATTACTTGCCTTTAACATCTCATACATACAGCTAATACATCCACAACGAGCGGAAACGACTCCCAAAACAGGTGCCACAACGGCACATGTAATCTGTTAACAGTAACAATAACGTCCTACCATTACATTTCACAATTTGCACGTATGAAAACTTGAGTAAGACCGTAAGATAAAGTCCATATGCATGCAATGCACGTCCACTCTTTACAAATTCAGCGCTGACGTGGACCATTCATATGGCGGATAAGTTTTGTTCAGTGTGCGACCAACTGACTGTGATAAGTCGTTAGGACTTAACAATGAGATGAGTTGATTCTGCTCTCTATTGTTGGGGTTTAAGGTGTACGAAGGTAGCGCTGCGATGTCTTGAATCTGAAATGTACAAAAAACATATAAGATAAATATAATAATAATCTTTATCATTTAAAGGGTAACATACGATATTTTTTAAAAAAAGTGTAAGAATATTTTATCTATAAACGAGAATAACAAAATTAAGCATCCATTACATAAACCTACCCCTATTTTATCAGGAAACATTTCCCATATTTTTTAGCAATAATATCATCCTCTAAAAATTATAACAAAAGCATCCACGGACATGTCGCCAAACGATAAAAAGTCAAACCACCGACCGTAACAACATTGAAATATTCGATCTTATCCTGTCCGAACCGATACAGCTAAGAGCCAAATGCGTGATGGAACATTGAACCTTATAGAGAGCGCAGTAAGGGGTAGAATTGTACGAAGTTATTATTGCTATAAGTTTGGTAACTGATTGTCAAACCGTATGGGGGATGCAGCGAAGCATGCAGCACTGAGTCACGCAGTTATTCAATAACCCAGCTTTACTTGTCCGGATTTACAACACCGTGAAAGACCAAATGCATCCGAGTCGCTTTCATTCTATTTATTAGTGTACTTTCTAACTGGCGTAATAAATGGAATTCTAAATCAATATAATATAGGTATCTACAATTTACAAAGATGCTATATAATGCTTTTTAGAATTGTAGGTAACTCTAGATTGCTAAAACGTCTTACTTCTGTCAACGATTTTACCTCAATGACCTAATACTAGTAGACGCGGCATACGCTAACATCATTGCACTAAAAAACAGCGTAATTAATAAATACCTACTTACTAACGCATTATCACCAATACAGTTGTTCTCTCTTTCACTCTCACGCACGAGACATAATACATGTCTCACTCATGTACTTCGTAATAACAACTGCCGATTAAAATATAAAAAGAACGTCCAGCCACGACGCTGAATGGTGCGTGACTAAGTGAAACTCGGGCACTTAGCTGAGTTTTTTCTTGCCAAAATAGAGGGCGGGTAACGTATCTAGCTTTTTTATATATCATAGTTTTACCTCTACAGAAAACTCAACGCTGTGTTGAGTTTTTGTACCGATCCAGGAATCAATTATTAATTAACTTTTACCGTGAATTAAAGGGTTTTTAATATTTTTTATTGTTTTTAACCCGTGCGAGTATAACACGTGCTATCGACACGGGTCTCGACCCCCAGACCCGCTGGCGACGAGTCTCACAAATCATGTGACACACCTCGCAATCCTATATAGTCAATACTTTCGGAATTTCATAAATCTTACAAATTTATTTGTTTAGTTTTTGATATTATTTATCTTCACAGGCGAAATATCTTATAGATTATAATCTCATCGTTCATTTTAATGCAGCTAATTTTAAAAAATAACCTACATTGCTTATAGTACAAAATAAAAATGGCGTAGTAGAAACTTGTATAAGTTTCATGTTATGATCTGCATCCATAGAATAAAAGGTAAACCCACTGCATCCTAATTTTACAACCCAATAAAATATCGAAATAAAAATTCGCGAACCGGCAATGAAATAAAACGCTAACCGTTTTTACGGCGCCGACAATATAATGAAATAATCGTAACGGCCGTCGACGTCACATTGAATTGCCCAATAAATCTTCCCCGGGTCATATTGTCCACAGTCCTCTTGGCAACACTTTAATATCGAGAAATATCATCTCGGTAATCGAAGCCCGCGCACTAGTCGCTCGGTATAAATCATTCCCCCGCTCGCCTGTCGCTTATTTTTTAGACTTTCCATTTCCAAATAAAGTCCCAAAGCAACGGGCCAGTGCTTCCTCTTCCCGGGGCGGTTTATGTGATTTGTCGGCTGCCGGCCGTTTCCCTTAATATTGTCAATATTTCAAATATTAATTGTTATAAATCAAGAAACTTTTTACCGTTTCGCCCTTTATAGCTGTCTCCGGAATTGAAATGTATTTTATGAAATTAGCGTCCATCGTCGGGTGTCAGTGACTGCCACTTATTGGTAATGATGAAAAAATTGTCGGCGCGTCAAGGGAACGCTATTGAATTATATAGGTACACTTAGCGCGTCAATTCACGCGCTAGTTTGAAAAAAGTTCCGCCCATAAAACATTAACAAGCACTCAAGAAAATTCCCGTTCGTTAAGTAGTGTCGGCCGGTAGTTTTTCCCACCTCGCAGAGCCACTAGAAGCCGAGGGGCGCTGTCAACGCGATTGACCAGCCGATATCTCCCAAGAGTGTCGCCCTCTGGCCCTTCGTGAGACAACTGAAGATCATCGCAAAGCCCTCAATTAATGACAAACAATGCCGTGGCTATCTCGCTTCCAATTTTCAGTTGTCGCTTTTATTTTAAGCTGTGACAGTTGGTATGGGTCGGCTGGTTTGTTTATTGGTTATTTGTTATAAGAAAATCTTTCTAATGTAGTTAATTATTGATTTTACAAAAAAAATTAACGTAATTTCATCAAAATCGAGATATGTTACACACTGTGGTTACACACATAATCTCACAGAATATTAAAAATACAATATATGATTTTTTCATGAATTAAATATCATTCAGTCATATTCATTCTTATTAACGACAATTTTGAGTGGTTGTTGCCTTGTTTTTCATAAAATTACATACCACTTGCAGATTTTGAACAGATGAATAATTCGCAAACAAATAGCAAATACATATTTCGCAAACTCCTAATATCAGAATTGTAATCGAACACGTTATCAATAAAAACAACCGATTGCAGTAGCTCACAATAGTCACATAAAAAATGCATCACTACACTAATAGCTTGTCCACCAAAAAAGCACACTAACACAGAATGCACAATAATATTCACAAACCACATAATTAGCACCACAAAGCGTCATGGTACACCGTGGAATCCTGTCGGATATTTCCATGGAGCAGAGGAACACTCGTATCGATCCGGTGGGAGAGGCGGGAGGCAGAAATTTGGGAAAACTTTGAAAGTTTCACGTCTAATTCAGGCGCACGCACACACCCGCGCGAGCTTAACACAAACATAGCTGTAATTTATGTGTACCTGTTTCAAACGTCATCCTTCATTTTGTATCGATTTTATTTTTGGGAATGTTCGAAAATTAATAACAGTGAATATATTACAAGTTTAATAACAAATACAGCTATCGAGTAATCTTTGTTGTACTACCTATCTTGTTTTATATAGATATTCTTCTATTTATGGCGTAATTTTTATACTCCTAACAAGGACATAATTATCATTGTGTTAACAATAAATACAAGGAAATTACCAAGTCAAAGGAGATATAACTGATTTTGCTTAAATGAACAATTTGACTATGAACAGTTTGATGTTCACATGTCGGTCATAGTCGGTCTTTTTGAAAGCAATTTTCCTGAATCTGAAAAACGTTGTTCAATTTAGAGTCAATTTTAACTCTACATGCTCAGACACTGGCGTTTGAAATATTGCCTTTTAAACGCTGAGTCACGACTGTTCAGAGAACGACCGCCAACACACTATTTTCAAAACTGAATAGTATCTTAGTACGATAGTAACATAATGAATGAACGGAATAGTAAGGTTAAAATAGTCTATTAGTGTATCCAAAATAGACGATTGTGAGATTTTCATTTTAACCTATTTATAGTATCTATTTTCATTTATGCTATTAATAGGCATGGCCAATTTAAACCTGATTAATTCTAAGTGCGATAAAATTTTATTACTTTTTTGGGGAAATAATTATTCCGAATACTCGACTAAGCGTATACATTTAAGTAATACATTCCAGACTCATATAAATCTAAATCCTTGCCCATTAGCTACTGCAATGGAGATCAAAGCAAATAGTGTCCATTGTCGCTTTGAAAGAAAACAATTAAGAAGATGAGCCGTGGGGTGACCACAGTGTGACGCGCACAATGCCGCTGAGACGTCACTTCCTGCAGTATCAAAGCTGCTTTTTAGATACGCCATTAAATGATTAAAGGACTAGCATTTTTAGTATTAATCTTATAATAATAAAAATATATATTTTAAGCATTATGCATACCTATTAATTGCTCTAGTTTAAAGAATAGCAGATATGCAAAAATGACAAATACATTTGCTTGTGTATTTAAACGTGTATTTAATTGCAATTTAAAAAGGTCCGCTTAAAAACTTTACAAAGGATAAATTAATAAAAAATATAGACCTTTCCGCCTTTAGATATTTCCTGGTTCTTTTAATTTATCGCGGTTATAATTTTTAAACATCCTTTGTCGTTTGTTAGTAAACAGGCTGTGTGCAAATAAAGGAATTCCATTCACAGGGAGGCATTTGTGAACAACAAAAAATTTGGCCGCAAATATAAAACAAAAGAGCTATGGGTGGGCAATTAGCGTGATTTAACGGCCGTTTAATAAGACTTTGATTAATTTGTTAAATTGTTTGGTTACCCTATTCTATGTTATTTAAGAATGATATTTTGTTTCATATAAATATGAACGTTGTGACGATTTGTGTGTATGTTACATGACTCTGTAAAAACGACTTTATTATTCTATAAAAATGTAACATAAACTTTTAATTTTATATAAAAATATACACATACATAGCATACAAAACATCTCAAAAAAAATATAAGTAACATGTAACATGCCTCAACATACACTTTTACAATCAAAGTTTTTTTTTAATGTTTGTACAACAACCTATCCTTTACTAGGTTCTATCTCAAATACAACATTACTTATTACATTAAGAACACACTCCCATCGCGGAACAATATTTAATATTCAAATTGCATAATAAAACAGGCATAATATATCATTCATCTTAATTTTAGTGAGCAGTCATCGCGGCGTAAATCTCTATCATAATTAACATTAGTATACCATTAGTTTAATTAAAGTGCTCTCTTTTGTCACTGGCTTGGAGACTTCGGATTACAGCTTTGTTGAATTAACAGTAGATATTAATGTAACTGAGACTGTATGAAGGTATATTTCATAGACGTGTCGTTTTATTGTTTTATTGTGGTTTTATTCGTAGACAATAATATGATGTACAGGAAATTGTTAAAGGATACTTGATTATCGATGAGTATGAGTACAATATACTATACTTAAAACTGATTTTATAATAAAAATGAATAAAATAGCTCGCTACTTATGTCTCCATAATCTATACATATAATAAATCTGTAGAAGGGTCAATTCTGTACATTGAAAATATTGAAAAAATAACTATAATAATATATATTTATAAGATGTCATTGTCCGAGTTACTCAAAATGGAGAAATAAACCATCCACGCAAAGACCGACATCCGCGCGGACGGAGTCGCGGGCGGAAGCTAGTTAGATAATAAATCAGCTACTCTTTACGTAATAATGTTAACTACCTAACTGTTAAAAATAAAATATCGAATTTGAATCTGTATGAATTTATTTTTGTTGATACAAGTTGATATTGTATACCAAGATAGTACACAAGGTAGATCATAATATGACGCTTTGTAGTGTTGTAAAAAATCATACAAAGAAAAGAAAGATAGAAAAATCTTTTACTTTATTTCTATTAATAGAGCCTTTTAAAGGGTGTTTCCATTGGGATTTTTAAAGCTGGCAACAAATAAAACTGTTAGTTGACAATCGGTAGTCGGGTCACGGCGCGGGGGATCAAGTGCACTCTTCGGTTGATACACACGGCTAGAGATCGAAATATATTTGAAGAGACGATTTGATTTTTCGTTCTGAAAAAAATCACATTATTATAGGATCTTTTGTTTCATAGGAAAATCATAAAATGTTCGTACATAATTTCATACAGATTTTTACTTTGAATATTTAGAAAAAAATTACGTTGAAACAAAGATTTCATAAGATAATTGAGAATCAAACACTATTACTATAAATCATATTGTTATCACTCAATGAAGTTCACAAAGTTACGTATTATTTTTAATATTATAAATAGGGATGTCTAGTTGTCAGTGATATTTTTTCATACGTATAATATTATTTATTTACTGTGTATCAAAGTACGCGCTATTCATTTTCACTACCCAGCGCTACGCCCGTGTGTAGCACACCTCAATAGAACCGTAGTGAAGTAATAAGAAAAGGTAAGAGTGCCCCATTGAATGATAACTCCGCGCCTTTGTCTTGTCCGTCTTGACGAATCGAATTAAAAGGCTTATTGTGTCTACGTGACAGCCCGACCCTCGGCCGCTGCGACGTTTGTTTCTAGCAAACTAAAATATTACGGGCCATTCACTAGATCCCCTAGGAGGGTCGCTACTTGAATTTGTACTCAATTTTTAACAGGGACTGTTAATTAAGAGTCGCTCTTTATTGGCGGAGGAGCCTTAATGCGTTAATTGTTGAAATGCAATCTCGAAGACGGCTCTCAATCATTCGAATGTCTCATACTTTCATTTTAGCTTAATTGAATCGAATTTTTGAGCCGTGACAACAGATTTATGTTTCGTTTTCATTTAATTTTATTAATTTTTCGAAAACACGCCGGGTGCTTTGATTAATTTTTAGCTTTTTATTAAAAGCTTGTTTGAAACAAAGTATTAAAAACTAATAGCGATGAATGATTCGGGAGTTGTACAATATTTTTGAATAAACTGAAACAATATAACAATAATCTTTAATAATATTCAGTTATAATATTGTTGTAGAAATATTCAAGGCGATATGGAGAGCACCTGTAACACGACCAATGTTACAAGTGTTCACAGGCGGTTGTGACCACTTAACGTCAGGTGGCCCACCTGTCCTTTTGCTTCTATTTACAAATAAAGACAAGTAGAAATAAATAGTATATGTAAATAAAATCAAAATAAACAACTTCAGATTTTGATTGAAGGCTTTATTTAAGAGACCTTTACATTATTATTCGATGAATAAAATGTACAATTTGTTACAGGCCTCGCTGCGACAGCGCGTGCCATCGCCGACTGATCAAAGTAAGTATCCATTCCAGCTAGACATTAACTCGGCCAAAATAAACCCCAAAATGAAGTAATCCAGTCCACGGCTTATCCTATAAACAGCCACTTCCCTTGTACAACATAACTTAATTATTCACGACATCACGACGTTCTTATAAACGTCCGTGCGACGATAAAAATGTATAAAACGAACACGCACTTTAATGAGCACCGTGCAATATTTATACACAAGCAACCCTAATTGCTAGGGTGGAGAGTGGAAAAAATGGGCAATTTCACGTAATGTAATATGTATATTTAAGGTGGAAAGCCGCCGTCGAATTTTGTCGCGGCGACTCCGATGTGCCACTTCAAACGTCTTTCTGCGGTGGAAGTGTCTCTACTTTATTTTGACTTTGCGAGCTTTCATAATCTGTTTGCTTTTATTTGATAAACTAGGTTTCCGCCCGCGGCTTCGCCCGCGCAGTCAAAGAAATACCCGCATAGTTCCCGATCCCGTGGGATTTCCGGGATTGCGTCATTTTCCCGGGATAAAAAGTAGCCTATGTCCTTTCTCGGGTATCAAAATATCTCCATACCAAATTTCATGAAAATTGGTTCAGTAGTTTAGGCGTGATTGAGTAACAGACAGACAGAGTTACTTTCGCATTTATAATATTAGTATGGATTAATAAATTTGTGTTTGTTTATTATTTAACCGCCTACTACGTTATTTTTCTTGAGCCTTATATAGTAATTCAATCATTTTGATAATTTTACAAATAAAACAAATCGAAAACTACTTTACAGAAAATAGCACAAACAGTGATGAAATTGAAGTTTGCAACTAATAAAATGGCAGCATGCTTAAAAATTAACACCCAGATAGTAAATATTAATTAATATAAAAACAAAGCATATTTTGAAAAAAAAAATTAATAACGAAGTGACTTTCAACCCAAAGTCAATAAGTAGCCACAATTTTTATTTTTCCAATATGTTTAGGTGCTCGGTTCGCTCCCCTCACCGCGATATCCTCTTGAAGGAAACCCTCAATCTAATGATACGCCTGTGTTAAAAAACACAAGGAAATTTAATAACGCCATCCCACAGCCTAAGAGAAAACAAAGAAAATTTAATTTCGACGATTCCCACATGCTCAATATCGCTGACGAGCTCCCCCGCTAGAGAAAATTAAAAATAAATCTCCAAGAACTTTGTACATGTTCCTAATGCAACGATTATACAGCTAAATTTTATAAGCAAACCTAAAAATTTTTACCAATAAACTGTAATACCAATAAACCTAACACATAAAAGTAACATTCTCAGGCCTAAATATAAACACTGAACAATTATATGCTAAATCTTACTCCCTAAACAAAATACCCCAAAGTAATGTAACGGAAAGTCAACAAGAGCCGTGAAAAATCTGCATATCACGTTACGGGGACATTTACTCGGTAGTAATTATCCGGTACGAAGGTTTAACACATTTCAAAGGTAAGCAAATTAGTACCGCACTTAATGATCCGACAAAGAGCGTAAATCTTTTTAAACGCTCACCCCGAATGTTTCCTTTTCCTGTAGAGTAAACAGTACGTAAAAAAATATTTGCATTAGCACACCCTGCATATGCAAATCGGGCCGTACGTGAAAAGCGGTGGAAATTGTATCAAATTGTTACGACACGTAGGCTTTGCCGACAATTTGTCAAGCGAGCTATAATTATTTTGAGCCCCACCCTGCTGTGAATTAGGCACCGTTTAGGAATTTTAAAGAGCGTATTGAAAAATCTGATTTTATATTCACGCTTCAAGCTACAATGGGTGGGCATTGTTAGTAATGTTTTGAAAATATTAAAACCTGACCGTTTTTGCTAATGTATGTGTATAAATTTATATTTGAATGCCATAAAATCAAAAATATCAAATTCATGAAGTAAGTGAATCGACACAGTTCAGTTTACAGTTCACAGTTTCATCTTGTAAACATTAGGCTTGAATTAGGAAATATTTTGCGCATGTAAATGTAGCGAACAGTTGCTCAGTGTTGTACTAAAAAAATAAATGTAAAATTGAACACTTAAATATCTAGAGGTCATTACCGTACATTCCACATACTTTTCATACACAATACATAAGTTCGCAAGTCATACAAAACTCCAGACATACAAACATCCAGAAACTCCCAAAATACCGTTTAAATAATAAACATCTGCAGTCCCGTTTCCCACGGCTTTCAATAAAAACAAACTGCGATCGTTCGGATGGCTTCGAATTAAGCCGTGCGGCTATCAGAGCCATTCACTGCTCCGGCCCAGACTAAAAAATGTTATACGCCACCTGTGGCGCGTAAACGTATGCGTTTATCTGCGGCCCATGAATGCAGGATCCTCTCGTTACATGGATATATAGTTCGGTTGGAACGCCTCGCCAGTGATATTGAAATATCGCAAACTATTATTTGGAACAGCATCTGTTGTGGTGTATGGATATTCGAGTACTAATTTATTTTGAAGAAATTTTATATCTAGTAAATGGACAATCAAACCCGCGAATGTGTTAATTATTTTGCCTATTACGTAATTCTGACGCTATTCGTACGTATCGCTAACATTTATAATTCGAAGAAATTACAAAATTATGGCAGAAAAACCAAGCTTACAACATAATATATGCAACACATATAGCCCAATAACAACCACTGAAAAAAACGATCATTAAGTAAACAGCACAAATTCCAAATCATTTAAATTATTTTATTATTAAGCCACATTATAAAACACCATTGCAAGTATACCATCCAGAATCACACATCAATGTTTTTCACGAACGGGCCGCATCAATTCCACATCGATAGGCTGAATGTACGCTCGCAATTATCATTCACGCAATGGACAGGGACTGCCGAGCCACAGCACGCCCGGCAATTAACACGCCTATCGCATTCCGTTCGATTGCCACTACAGATGTATTGGCCAGTGCCGATCTTTGCGGAATTGCTCTGTTTTGCAATCACGTTCACACCAGTCTTTTTGATGGTTCATCGTTTCTATTTTTAGTAGGTTGAGCTTAATTACAAATTGTAGATTTAAACTACAATAATATAATGGTTGCAAAAATAAAATAAGGTAAGATTTAAAATACTGGACATCCCAAGTCCTCTCCAATAGTTTTTATTCCCATAACTAAAAAGGTACTTTTTATTCGTGTAGAAAACTTGTACGTCTCAAGTAGCCGAGTAAATTTTTCCCACGGTTATGAGGTCTTAATAGTGAAGCCTTTATGAAGTCGAGCGGACACAATAACGATAAAGGTGAGCAGAAAATCCGGACAATAAAGTCGACAAAAAAGCTGAGCGAGGGCTAGTGCGGAGAAATAGTTCGTGAAATTCGAAGGGTCCTGCCGTGCGGGAACGGGACACTTTACGACGGGTCTCCAGTAAACCTGGCCATTAGGTTGGGTTAAAAGATCGCCCTATCGCAATATAAAGATGCCGAGGCAAGATTTGTAGGCGGTTTATGGATGTAGAAGGGTTGTTAGATGCGGTATTATGATCATGTCGAGTGGAGTCGTGCCGTATCCAGAAGTCAACATTGCGAACGCGATGGAGTACTTTCGAGGGCAGTATAAGAACATGGAAATGGTAAATCTCATTTTATGCATTATGAATTTCGAGTTTTCTAGTCTGTGGCTGCGTTTCTTTTTTATCCATGGCTCTTTTATGGCTACCAAATACAAATGGTGAACTAGAATAGATTTGTATATATACGCACTGTTCTAAACATCATGTTACATTATACATTATACATTACTTTTAATACAATTAGCTAGTTAAGCACTCAACAAATAAATGAACGTTTAAAATCAAAACTACCAAAAATAGTAAACCGCTTAGCTAAAATAAAACAATGCAAGCAAATATTCAAACAATACGAACTAGCAAGCATTTAGTGAGCATTCACAAAGCACTGCATTTGATAGCCAGGTGAGACGTTTGCGGCTAATTGCACAATGGTATAGGGCAGGATAAACAAGACTGTACAGTGTACAGATGTTTGCTAAGGGCCCTCACGTACACAACGGTTTGCACTTCCTTTTGTACGAGTGTAATAGTTCCGTCCTTATGGCCTTGTCTACGGCAGTATGTGTACAATGTACATCATGGTCATTTAGCATCTAATTTTCGGTACGTTTTAGAATAACTTTCAATGTAGAGAAATTGTTTGAAATGAAATATCATATGTAGAGACATCTGTACTTAAATTATTTTCATATATTAAGAGGTGTTGTTGTGCTCGTCTGTATTGTATTCAGATATTAATATGTTCGTAATAAAACCAATAATCTAGGGCCTATAGGTTAACCCTTTGTGGGTTAACCACTTTACGGCGACCAAGCTATTTCATGTATCCTTGAATCATAGAGATTATATTCATCTATAACTGTATAGATGTTAATGTTGAGTAAAAATTATTAAGTATGTAGAAATTAGAAAAATTAACTGAAATCGTCCCATCTTTAAATAATTAGTTGCCTAATTTTCCTTTACATCTTTCCTCTTTCAAGACAAGATAAATCAAATTATTCTAATGAGGCAATCGCGTGTCCAGCGCTACAAACCGATTTACACTAAAACATTTACTTAATGTAGACTGCGGTTAGTGTAGACACGTCCCAGTCAATCCGTTTGACGCGACCTGTGCCGTGTGAACCGGCCCTTTGAGCACCTTCCACCGCAAACGTTTGTAAACAGGGTATATTGGGATTTCAGAAAACTCGATGAAATGCTAGACGTTTTATGGGTTTAAGTAGGTTTTGATTCGTATTTTGATATCAATGCAGGTTACTGATTGAAGCAGAAAATGTTTTCGTGGTCAATACGTACTTATATGTAGATAATTATTGCAGAGAAACAATTTGTAAAGGAAAATCAATGTTTCCAATTTCATTTCAATTCCACTTAAAAATTAAGAAATAAAATAAGTTATCCTCCGGTTTCAGATATAAATACAGTTTTGAAGTAATAATACTGAGATCTTTAGATGTTTTTGCAGCGCAACCTCTTCACAAATCCCGCGACGTTGCCACACCGCACATCTTGTCGCTAACCCAGATTTAAAATCGGAATTCAATAAAAATGGAAGCATCTATAAAAGTTGAAATTCTCTACATCCGGCGCGCGGTTTTTCTCGAAATAATTATGCAACGCTCGCGGTGGGTGCGGCCGGCGAGCCCGGGGCGCCTCCGCGCTGCATATTACATGAGAATAACTTTACGTATTTCTTTAATATTTCATCGTGGGAAATTCTTTGGCTTACATCGCGCTATGTTTGCTCCCGTTGGCTTCAGTTTTAGAAGCATGTTCTTTGAATATTTATCTTATGAAAACAATAAAGATTTAATTACGAAAACAACAAGCGGAGGCTGATTCATACGATGACAAAATCTGCTAAATAAACCTTGTTGTGCATTTAAAAGATTATACCTATACGTATCCATTCAACTAAATAACTTAAATTAAATACTAAGAAACAGAAAATACATTAAGAATTACAATAAAAAAACTTTCTAATGCACAATTTAAGTAAGATACTACTAAACTAAACATTGTAAAATAATATATTTTAAATGCTTGCCCTGCAACATTATAACTCAACATTAACATAAAGTACATAAATAGAAAATAATCTAGAAACTGTCCAAGTTTCCGCGCGGTATCTGTAACGCCGGAGGCTGTCCGAACATAGATCATAGTCTACCCTTTAGCAGACTCGCTTTGTAGGTGAAGCCACATTATATTCATTATACGCCGACATGTGCACTGACGAGATTGCACTTGAGACTTAATTTCATTTCCTAATACGCTCCACGTATTTGCTCACCATCCATCATGTTTGCGCTCAACCGCATTCATTTTCTCTAGACGCGCACTATTTTCCTTTTGTCTAGACTATTTCTTCGGATTTAAATAGTTATAATTCGTCGCTTTCGAGGCCACACTCGATACAATCGTGAGTTCGGGGCGATATCTTCAAATTGCCCATGTAAGGCGAAATTAACCCTCGCTCGCATTAAAGTAGATAAGTCGGTGAGCTCATTTGCGGGCCTTCCGGCTGCCGCTCGTTACATCTTGATATTCTTTACCCCTTCACCGATACCGAGCACCACACGAGCAATAAATGGCGCGGAAGAGCCCGCTATCGCGCAGCCCGATATCTTCCATCCGAATTAATTTCAGAACGCTTCTCAGAAACGAAGTTAGTTCGCGGACCTGTTATTTCTACGTGCAACGGAGCGAGCGCGCGACTTCTAATCGCGAAGAGTTGCGAGATAAAATGGCGGACCCGTAATTACCATAGCGCCTTTCGAAGATATGTGGAGAATCTTAATGGTACGGTGGCTTTGTAAATAATGGGCTCTTATGGGAAAGTTGTTAAGCGCACTGTATCGTGTGTAATTTTAAGGGATCGACGTGCGTGTTTTTGGAATAAAATATTCAATGTGAATATGAACAGCAATGATAATTTAATTTTATAATAATTTGTATTTACGATCACGTTTCTATAAAATAATACATAAGATAATATTTTGTCTTTCCTCCTATTCTCCTGAATTCAAATAAAACATGCTAATAATTTGGTAAACAAAACAAGGAAAATTATCGGCCCTTATCTTGTGGGTGCAACGTCGCCGTGCTGCAGATACGCCTGAATTATGATCAATTAATATTGCCATCGCATAAATGTGAAAGATATTATTATACAGTTGAGCGATATCTTTAATTAGTTTCAGTAAGCTTACAAATTAATATTTATAAATACTGAATATTTAATATAACAGTAGAAGCAAATCTTATGTACATGAAATACAGATAAACATTTCCACACTACGGCATTGTCTATTCAAATTCACCAACTGCTCAGTTAATACATTTTAAAACGTCTCCAACGTTATTCAGGAAACGATATGTACTAGCGCTTTAGTACAATGAACATGTTCCCCACATAACAACCACTGTAAATTAGGCACCAAAAACGGTCTCATTTTCCACTCGAGTGCTGCGGCTAATATTGTCTCGCTCTTGAAATATGCAATCTTACCTGCGGGAGTCGGCGAATGTACTGTAATTGTTGAATATACTGCATCGTTTAATCCACGCTACATCTTCTGGAATGTTCGAGAACGCAGCCAAGATTTGCAGGCAGTCTGCGGTTCGGAGACTTGGCCTCGGGCCTAGCTAAACCGCCGGATTACTACGACCTCCTTGATACTTCGTATTAAACATTATACTCTCCCCGTACGACTCGGCGCACTCGTAAGCGAATGTTAGAACTCGTTTACATAACCGAAACCTTTTTAATGGCTACGCCCCGAAAACGTTCTTCAACAATCCCTGGAAAGTTACTACTGTAAACAGCCGTCAGGCGTCGTCGATGAAATTGCAAAAATGTAAAAGAGCTAATGTTTGCTCACCTTAAACCCCTTCCCGACCCCACGTGGCAGCGTGACGAGCCGGATAAAAGGCTTTAATACACCCTCATCCCTTATTACGAAACTTGAAAAAGACAACAATATAGAACCAATGTGTCGCGGGCGCGGGCAATCATACGCGCATCAAAGGTGGCGCGCCTGCGAGCTAGCCAAGTGTGGAAAGGTCTTTATGTCACGTCGTTTTGTACGAGCTTTCTGTATGGAAATACACAGTCAAAGGGCAACGCGTTATGAGATCTGGAACAATACGGATTGTTTCAATCCCATTTCCTTCGTATGAGCATACGTTCTATTTGAATGTTTAATAAGACATCCTCGTTTGTATATTATAAACACGTTTCAAAGTGAATTACGTTTCGCTCCTACTATAATATTTCATGTATTTTATTGGTAACTACCTATTTCTAATCCTCTTAACTTGCTAAGAATTGAATCAATATTTAAATATGAAGAAAGTCTGGTTCCATGGAATGTAGGCAGGAAACACATCAAGCAGTCATTACCGCCCTCCTGAAAAATCTCACGGAGGCTGCTTTGCAAGTCAAAATCTTTCACGTGTGTCACTCCCACCGCCTGCGTGAAAGGTCGAAGTGATCTCACATTATGTATGGGTAAAACTGTGACGAACAGTTAATTGTTTATCTTAAACGCTTTTGAGAAAAGAAGGGCTTCATTATTTCCAGCTTTGATTGAAGTCTTTATATTGTATTTGTAATCACGTGTTAGGTAGGCGCTTTTCAATCCCTCTTAATGAACCTACTCTATATATTAAAAAAGGATATTAAAATCAACAGTTTGTATTGATGTACTTTTTACTAAAGTATTATGTAATTTTGTTCGATCTTTCATCGTTATAACTTAGAGACAATAGAATTAAAATTCGCCACTTAACTAACATAAATATTAAACTAGTCCTAATCAATAATTATACGTACCACATGTACCACAACAAATGATATTATAAGCTTAAAAATGGGTCGAAAAATAATATATTTAGCGGTAAACCCGTTAACATGGTGCTTCTTCAATAATGATATCTGTTTATGACATGGGGTCGGAAGGTAACACATGTGCTTGATACGTAATGTTAAACTTAACACAAGTGTAGCGAAAACTTCATTTATCAAGATTATATTATAGTAAATCTCAAATTATGTATAATGGAATAATATTTAAAGTAATGTTGTATTGATCACTCAACACTAAAAAAGTTTTTTTTTTTAATAATTACTTAATTAATAAGTTATTTTAAAATATATTTTATTATTGATATAACTTCACAACTTATAATATAAACAAGTAGGTATAAAGAGAATTTGCCAGCTACAAAGTTTTCTTTTTTTTTAGGTACATTAGTAACCGTGTTATATTATATTCATAACCTAGCAAAATAATATTTATGTTGGGATAAAATAAAACACAAGAAATTATTACACACAATGTAATTTCAAAATTGCATTACGAGTGTCATGTCATAAGTTTTCCATGATAAATGATGTTCTAAAATCGATATGATGAAGATTCGGTACAACGACGTGAGCACATTAGCAGGAACGTCGCCGAAATAATTCAACGATTTTCCACAACGTGCCGCAAATTGATATTCGATCACTGTTTTGTAACTTATCAATTTTATGTGTGGCTACATAAAAATAAGTGTAGTAACAAAAAAAATATTTTTTTGTTATTATTTGGTTCAGGCAAATAATATTTAATTAAACATCACAATTATTCAAAGGTTTTATAGCTTGAACATTGAACCAATAAGCCGTTTTCAATATTCAAAAATTACATGGAAGATTTTGTCATATTATGCCTATATTTCTCAAGAACAGGTAGCCATTCCTACAGATTTCAAATACGGCTAAAAAAGTATTAAAAAGGAACACAAACAAAGCAATAACAATTCGCGAAGCGTACGAACGCTCAGCAAGGCGCGACCGTAACACGCGCCGCAAAATTGACATTCAATCAGTGCGGAGACATTGTTTCCCTATCAATCCTTATTGGGTTCCGCACACGCGCCGATATGCAGCCATCAAATCGCAATTTGTTTATGAAAATTTATTGTATTCGCCATTACCGGATTCTTTTCCTACGGGAGCGACCCGCGGAACGAAATCACCTTATTCAATTCCCTTTTTGCATACATCACACACGGTGTCTTCGAGGGGAGAACACGGGAATCGCGTTTGAGACCCGTGTTATCATCTTATTAGTCTGGATTGCGTATATGTTCATGCTTCGCCTGCAGGGCTATCTGGTTCTTGCGTATTTATCGAAAATTTGTAAAGCCTTTCGTTGGAGACCCGCTTTTCATAGAAATTACGAGAAAGGTACGAAATTCGGAAGGTCCAGTTTTTTATCAATTACCTGATTTATATAAACTAGGTGATCTATTTTTATTTATTCAATATGTATAATCATCAACTACAATTTGCACGTAAGATGCATATCACACACCAGACAAAGCCCATTTTAATTCATCCATTCATTTATACTCCGTTTTATACATCACATAACCAATAAATCAACCCATATTATACGTACAATTACCGGCGTCAACCCGATAAGATGTAAAATCGTGACGAATAACTCAAGACGCGTTCCAAATACCGCGAAAATCATTTATCAGACAGAATTAGCGAGTCACACATGCAAAATGCCGATCGTAAGCGGAGCGCGCGATATGACACCACTTCCCTTCTGTTTCAAGGATTTGGGAAAAGAATTGTCGCATATATCACAGTTAATAGGGTGAGGAGAGAGCACTACTTATGCCTAATGCGACAAGGAAACATGCTATGCTCGTACGCTCGAATACATTTTCAGAACTGGATTTTCAATGGCAATAAATATGTGAGCAAACCGAGCCAAGCTCTTTCTTGTGCCATTTTGGCTGTGCATAATCATTTGATTTGCTACGGTTTTCCAATTCATGTTTGAAAATAAAAAATAATTCGTGTTACTGTACGTACTACATAGATCCGCGGGTAGTATTTACAACTATTTGTTATGAAAATTAATTATTAAATAGCTAATTATTTACAACATATTTAAATGTTTAGTATATAATATGTATTAACTGTGATCCAAGTATACTTTAAGCAACTCCATAACACCGTAAATAAATCAGCTGAAACAAACTGTATACAGCAGTCGAGTTCCCCAGGCATAAAAAACGACATTAACCCGTTCCTTCTAACATAACAATAAAGCGGTGACGCGCTCATAAACACCTTGGTATTATGTTCCGTAAAAAGGAACGACGCCGGTAAATATGGACAGGCAATGTTCTCGATGGAATGACGGCGAAGATGCTTTTAACGTCACGGAAACTTGTGAAAACCTAATTTTTACGAGACACACTAAGTACAGCGGGAGCGCGCGTGTTTTGTAAATTTGAAATTTTAAAATTTACTGAAATGTGAAGAATCACGCAACTGTATTTTTAATATACACATTTACCCGGGAATAATTTATTTCTAGTATTGTTTAAAATGCGACGCATTATTACAAATGTAAAAATTTCTCCAATGTATTCTATTAAAATTCCAAATCCTCCTCAAAAGAAGGAAAATCGTATGCATTTTATATACTTTGTGCCCCTGTTTATTCATTGTGATTTTATTAAGCTTAATGCACTCAAGACAAAGTATTTTCTCCACACGTTTCCAAATCAACCGAAGATTATGCTAAATACTTGTAGGTATTATATTCTACGACGTACAGCGCATACATAACTAGTACTTTAAGAGTCCCCTCGCTAAAAGGCTATATTTTAAACACATGATTATGTAAAAGAATTCCACTGTTTCAATGTATGGGGTAAAGAAATGCGTGTCGTTAAGAAGCGATTTGCATGTGATTTTGACTTAAGGTTTTGCATGTACAATTTGTTGTTATTAGTTTCTTTATTATTCTTCAAAATGAATAAGTATTTGATAAATATGCTCACTTCCTTTAACAATTAATTGAATTTTATTTAAATAGAATTTGTATTATTCAAGAAATATGTCTAACGTGATTACTGTCACCAAACGAGCAAAATTTTCCATCCCAGTAAACGACTTCCCGTCAAGTTAATAACACAAAACAAATTACCAAAGAGATCTCTGTGCAACACGGTAACAATTAATCAAAACATTTGGCCCTCGGTAAAAAATATAATAATCCTTCTGAGCCAGAGCCATTATTATTATTTAAATCTTACGACGACTCGGCGTAACTGTACGATATAGATATAACTCAGCAATAACCCATTTAGGAGGATAAGAAAAAGGGATGGTAGTCATTAGCATATAATGACAGTAATTAAAATACACAAATAGAGCTATAAAGCAGGCCCGCCGTTGAAGGGTTGTCTTCATCATGGAGCGAGAATTTATACATGGCAAATATTTTCACTGCGGCTCAAGCAAGCCGCTTCAGAATTAAGAACGGCATTGTTTAATTTATTAATTAATGGACCCGCTGTTGCGGTGATGATGACGGCTCAGCGTTATATTAATAAGATTTTAATTTGGATTTAAAATTTGTGAGCGTTACGATTGCATCGCAAAAATGTACCAGAAACTGTCACTTATTATATTCTGTTTAATTTTTTTTATTCATTACTTTAAAAGTGGAAGAATTACCATAAACATGGTTGCAAAGAGGCGAAATCCTCGTCTCGATTTAAGTTAGAAATATCGTAGAAATATTGCATACCTACTGTAATTTATTTTCATACAAAAACACATCTTCAATTTTCATAACCTTGTTAAATGATAATGTTGTTATTGGTAACAATTAATCAAGCAATAGATTGAACAATGCTCTATCTAATTCCTCATAATAAATTTCATGAAGCTACCTTAATTCATCAAGAAAATTCCACTCCAACGCTTTCATAGACAATGGTGAAGATAATTACGAGATGTAAAGGTTTATTAACGCAATCGGGTCATAATTTACATAAAAAAATAATATTTACCAGCACTGGAGCTGCTGAAGCTCTTAATTTACGAATATTACAGCATTAGGTTCATCTCAACCCTTCTTACAAATAATTGCAGTGATGTTACGTCTTGAGGAATGGGTTAAACGTCGAGATTAAAACTCATTACAGTTGTACAATTTGTATAGTAATGACGCGAATTAACATTCTGCAGCTAAATATTATTCGTATTATTATTTCCCACACGTTTTGTAGACAGTTTCTAGTATGACTACGCCTAAATTACCTATTGATATTTTAATCAAGACTCATCCCTCGCCGATTTCAAGACATTATTAGCATATAAATAGAGAGTAAAATATGGCATCAGCATTTTAATTTTTCAATATTACGGAACGATTTACAAATTAGCGGGTAAGAAAAATGGTATGTAGGCCTTGGGAGGGTCGAGCCAACCCACAGATGTTCTATTTAAATGTAAATTCACTTCGACATGCCGACGACACGGAAAAAAATCCAAATTTAACAGGCTCGTCAACGTGCCTTATTGTATTTTAAATAAAATTAAGATTTTTGTTAAAATAATGAACGACCATTATACCGCTACAAGCAGACTTTGCTATGTTTAAGAATATAATTTCTCTGTATGTTTGAAAATTTTTGACAAAATATTCAGTCATAATTTCGACAATATATCATGAAATTAGATATTAGTAATATAATATGAAATGTATTTTCAAAGACGATATAGAATATAAGAATCCCACCAAAAACATTTTCATGTAAAATGTTGCCAAGACGAGCCCATATGACTCGCACTGTGAAAAAGTTATCAGATCTCATGTAGAGCCAAGCTTCTAACACTACACGCCCTAACTCTACATGGCCTAACTTCACAAACTCTACACCTTAGTCAAAATATGTGGCTTGGCCATTTCGCTACATTCACATCGGCGTAAGGTGAAAAATTAATTAATTCACTGTTCATTACTTTTGTGTTATACAATAGTTCTTGTAGTAACGAACGGCCAAGCCACATATTTTGACTAAGGTGTAGAGTTTGTGAAGTTAGGCCATGTAGAGTTAGGGCGTGTAGTGTTAGAAGCTTGGCTCTACATGAGATCTGATAACTTTTTCACAGTGCGAGTCATATGGGCTCGTCTTGGCAACATTTTACATGAAAATGTTTTTGGTGGGATTTCATTTCTTTTTGTAAGTTGTTTGTAACAAAATTTTATTTGTCGATTAAATTTTTAATTTTTTTTTTAACAAAGAGTACCTATATATATATATATATATATATCTAGGGGAACCAAGTTTTAGATTATTAGATTAGACCTCTAGCGTCATCAAAATTTAATTTAAAATTACAGGTCTCATACAAAATCCCATTCCCTAGTTTAAGGGGTTGGGGGATGAAATTTACAAGTTTTATAATTTTTTTGTTGTTTGTGTGCTAATACTAGCTTACATACAAAATTTCAGCTTTCTAGGACATTAGGAAATACCTTAAGAATTTTGATGATCATCAGTGAGTCAGTGACGAAATTAGCGTTTTTTAGATATAAATAAAATCTGAAGTATAAAAGCTAATGTAATTAAAACTTAATATTTTCAATAAGTCCGCTATTGGCAATATATCCCGAAAATTTTGTTGATCTAGCATAATCCAAACCCAAGTTATGAGGGTTCAAAAAAACGTCGAAGCGCTTCGAGAAAAGGTAGGTAGTGCCCGTGCGCTTCGCTTGTTCGCTTTGCTCGTCTTGGCGGGGGCACTACCGTGCCCCCAGATAACAATAAAAACCTCCCCCACAAAACCAAAATAGTACACGGATGAAAAATTAACTAATTTGACAGCAGTGTTTAATCAGACTCGCAACAAACACTAGGAGGGTGACAATTGCAGGCGCCGGATGAAAAAGCGAAAAGAAAGAATTCTTTTCACTTTGAAAAG
The DNA here is from genome assembly GCF_905220415.1 of Colias croceus. Taxonomy (NCBI): domain Eukaryota; kingdom Metazoa; phylum Arthropoda; class Insecta; order Lepidoptera; family Pieridae; genus Colias; species Colias croceus. The sequence continues at coordinate 4,025,925 of NC_059540.1, read as the reverse complement.
GCAACAATACGGGACTGGTGGAAAAAGGTCCGGATGTGGAAGTGACAGATTGTCGACAATGGACTCACACCTCGTGTTAGCGGGAGCACAGGAATTAGCTATCATTTACTTAAGCACTTATATAATTAAGGACGGCCATTACTGACGCCAGGGGTCGAGTTTCTTTGAGACTGTCTCTAATTGTGCTTATAACGGTTGTTGTTCAGTTTGTATCGTGATATATTTGATCCTCCTTTTAATTAACGGAATTAAGAAAACTAGTTTGAGATTTTTTAATAGTTCATGCTTTTGCCAGTTTTTTATCTTTTGTTTCTTTTAATTTAGTGCTAGACGAGTCTATCTATCAGTCCGACGTTGTATTATTTTGTTTGAGTATGTTTTCTATAATTATTTTCTTTCAGCCTTTTTTTTTTACTTTTTGCTAAATAAAACCGTGAATTATGATTATTGTTATACTCGTAGATTTTAGGATTGATACATGAAAAAGAACCATTGATTTTTATAATTATACAATAGTTCAAATTATATACTTAAAATTTCCTCCCCCATTACAAATACGAATAAATTGATTAAATTCCACGAAAACTGAATTAACGAATAAAATCTATGAAAGTACCACGTCTTACATTACATAGAACACTGGCCTAAAACAAAATAAAAAACTGAAGCAAATCCAATTACATTATAATAACCCGGCTTAATAAAGCCTCGCGCTTTAAAATTTATTTGTTGTACTATACTGCAAGAATTCTCATTAATCCCCTTTGCATTTCGAATTAACGAATCGATCATAATTGATTAAGTACCGCGCCGAGGCAAGGAATACCACAAAAGAGTCCATTCGGAGCACCTCCGCGGAAAACAAAAACAAGATTCCTCCCTTTTTGACCGAATCGTCGAAAGCGAAATTTGGCTTTGTTCATTTGCTCGGTAAACCGATAATTTCATTAAACAACAAAGTGGGACTCGTCGGCAGCTCTGTAAACACGGCAAGAAGCCAATGTCCCCTAAGATGAGAAATTCATTTGGAGAAAAAATTTAAGTCCGAGCGCATCGCGGCAAATTAAGAATCCTCAGCCCCCGCTCTGTTTGTAAAAAACATTTGAATCTCAGAGAGGTTTCCGTAAATTAATTAGAAACAAAACATAGAAACGAAAAGCAATATCATTACAAAGTAAAATTAGAAATGAAGCATCCACAGTTTTTAAAGCAGTAGCACGTCTGTTTTGCGCGGATATATTGACTGTTTTATTCTTTTGTCGGAAACAAGAAAAACAAAACAGCAAAGTTAATCTTTTATTAGTTCAGTTGGTAGGTAATCAAGCTAATATTGCTCGAGTAACCCAAAATCGGACGCATTCCGCACGTTAAAAATATCGCGGAGTAATTTGGAGCATTCGGTCGGGCCACTGGCTTTAATTTTGGTAGCGAGCAAATTAAGCCCGACCCCGATATATTGCGTTTGTTCTTTTGAAGCCGCCAGTGAAGGGTTAAACCAAGAATGCTTTTTACAGAAAGTCAAATATCCGATGGAAAGATACACCACATGTACATAGACCGTTTATTAGAAGCATTCAATTGATATTTAAATGTTATTTCAGGATGAGGGACCTATTTCTATATACCTACTTACTTACACATGAATCATTGCTTATAAAAAGAAAAAACAAAAACAAAAATAGGCTATAAAACGTTCAGCCTTTAGAAAGAAAAGTAAAATATGTTTATTATTCTCAACCAAAAAACGAATCCATTGTCCACACATGACCACAAATACTCGTTAAACCGAAGCCAATGAATTATACCTCAGGCAGGTAATTAGACCGAAAATACCATTAAATTAATAAATAAAAAACAGAAGCGGAGCCCATCGAGCGATATAAGGCCCCTCTGTCGAATAAATTTATGTAAAAATTTTCATTAATATTTTTGAGGCCGACCGTCCGCTCGCCCTTGGGAGTGAAAATCGAGTTCGCGGTCGCGATGGAAAAATTCAAACCGAAAATTATGGGGTCCCTCCTTGTATTTGCTTATGAATACCGCTCGTACCTGCCCGCATTGTGATGTATAGCTAAATATTGTGTGTGCGAAACATACGGACATATTTCCGGAGTCGTAGCATTATGGAAACCACTCGATCACTTAAATATGAACGTGATTAAAATCAGAAAACATTTGTTTCTTTCATTTTTTTTTTCAATTTACAACAAATAATTGTTTTTGTTTAGATGAATATTGAACACGTTGTTCATATTCAATCTTTGGATAAAATCAACTAAATGCAAGCTCTAGTCATAAATAAAAACAATATTTAAAATATAATATGTCCACACACAGAGTTAGTGGATACTATCTATTAAAATCCGTTCTTAAATTCTGTGAAACAAGTTAGTATGACACATACCCCAGATCTGATAAGATTATAAAAGATTTGTGAGTTTCGAGTGTAGTCCGAGCTTAAGAGATTTAAATCGCCGAACCGACTGGAATGGAAGATACAAAAAGATTTGTCTTAGAAGTGATACTGGGACTTTAGACCAGTTAGGGATCTTAATATCGACTATTTTTTTCTAAGACACGAAAAGCAGAATAATATTTATGAGTAGTTTCTTTATGATAGTAGTATTTTATCAGACAGTTCTAAGTAATTTGATTCCAAATTATTTGTTCAGTTTCCGATAAACTGTAATATTCCAAATATTTTAATGTTTTAGATTTAGTTCAGACTTAAACTTATTAGTTTGCGTTCATCTTCTTTTTAACAGTTAAACCTTTAATACATCAACGATGCACGGGAACATATTCCATCACAAAACTCTATAAAAAATCGTTCAAATACAACTCAAAGTTCACAATCCGACTTATCCAGGAGGCTGTATATCATCGAGTTAAGCGACCACAATGCAGCCGAAATCTGCTCGCGATATCAAGTGAACCTGTAAATCTTACGCCATTTTTATATTCCTCCCCGAAGGGCTAAGTGAGTCGCACCAGCCCAGATTATATCTTGACACTTGATGGATGAATGGTTATTGGTTCTTTACATCTTTATCATATCCATACAGTCGCACTAGTAGATTTGTGAGATTTGGTCGCGTGGTGTTTACAGTTTGAAATGGTTTTTAAATTTGATTTAAATTGTTTTTTTGGTACGTATAGTTGGTTATATCATATTGTATTGAATTTTAGGCGTGTTGGTTTATATTATACTAGCTGTTGCCCGCAGCTTCGCCTGCGTGGAAAAGATAAATAAACATGATACAAATTTTCATCCCCTATTTTATCCCCTTGGGGGTATAATTGATCAAAATCCTTTCTTAGTGGACGCTTCCGTCCTAACATCTACCTGCATGCCAAATTTCAGCCCGATCCGTCCAGTGGTTTGGGCTGTGCGTTGATAGATCACTATATCAGTCACCTTTGAGTTTTATATATATAGATTACAGATAGATGAAAAATTTCTTTGTTATCGCACTGTGTATCGGTGGTAAATGTAAAAAATATGACGTTTCAAAAGTGCTTCTAGAAGAAGTCTAATTGAATAAATAAATGTAAAAAGTTTGAGTTTGTAAATTTTATGGGTGGGTTAGTTTTGTTACGACTAGGACTGTATAACATTATAATATTTTTAACGATATCATACCGATCTGTATTGCGACTGTATACTTTTCCTATGTACAGGCTAATTTTTGTATCAATTTAGCTTTTTTTGTTCAAGATTTTGTTTTAGAATAAAACAGCTTCTGGAAGGCTTCTGGTATAATAATAGTAAGTACGCGTAAATAAATGTAAAATATGCGAGATTGGGTGTTCGAGAAGAAGCGTCTGACACTGCGACCCGATCGTTTGCACTCTTTACTACACCCCCGTTCTCACACATCATGTAAAGACGGTCCGCAAATAAAGCATTTCACAATTTTATTTATCATCTTTTTTGACGATGTTTTTTTGTATGATAGCATAGTCATATAAATATAATGTTAACTATAATGTAGTAGTAAGTATCATATCGCTATCACTAACGTTAATTTTGTGTCGGTGCTTAAATATGACGATATTAAAATTTATATTCATGTGTTGACTATTAAGTATTTAAGATAAATTTAGTATACGTACCCTAATTCTTCACAGAATTTACTTTTTTTCCAGGCACCTTTTATATTCATAAAAACAATGATATAGCAGATCTCCTTCGTTGCTAGCCCTACCTCTTTCCGGACGCTTTACCGAGCACATCATACGCGATACGGGCTGAAAAATGCCGCGACTGCGTTAGCGGAAACATATCAATTCAATTTGGAAATCGCTCCTCGGAACACCGTGAAATGGGCCTGTCACGCTAAATCACGAGCGGGCAGCGATAAACATCGGAAGGGTTTATGTTTTATTGGAACTGAGATATTTTATTTCGTGCGAGGAAATATTTTGACAGGCTATGTGAGCACCAATTTGTAGATTGTTACCCGCGCGGGGGTGGATATATAGCTGTGGATTTCATGATATAGTGCTTGAATTTAAAATATTACATTTTTTATTGTTTAATTATTTTGTCAATAACTTTATACTTCAAAACTAAAATAGAATTAGATGCGGTAAAATGAACTATGGCTCAAACCGAGATAAAAACAACACGTTTTTATGTTACCAACTTTTCCACTTTATTATTAAATAAATACTCGAGTACGCTGCCGTCGTGAATAAGCTTGTTTGCCAATTAACCCTCCCGTTAATAAGATAGAAAGAGCTCACTTTACTAAAAATTCATCACGTCATCTACAGTGGGTATAAAAATTAAATATGCACACGAGGCGGTTAATGCCTCAAGGAAAACATGTTAAGCGGAATGAGTTTTCCTTAAAAGCAGTCTGATATTTCATTATTTTTAAGACGGTCTCTTAAAATATTTAAAAGTTTTTAACAGCGAAATTGACGGAAACAGCTCTTACGTATGTTGTCTTTCTCTGCAATCTTATGTTTACAAACATTCCATACTAATTCTGATTTTCTGATAATAATACGAAAATTTACAACTCTACAATTTATCTTACCAGCATAATAACAAGGTAAACGCGGTATAAATTATACCCAAAAGATAGCTAATTGAATTCAAATTTCCCTACCAAAACAAGTGTACTCTACATATAGGTAAACCAGAATCTGATGGCAATTGGGGAAATCAAAATTTTGAGTGTGCAACCCTAGGGAAAATGGACTGACCGATCTTGATACTGCTTATTTTTTATTTTGTCCTCAACATCATTAGTCACATTACATAAGTGAACAATACTGTACCAAATAATGAGATATCCACTTAATATTTTGTAGGTACTACTTACATGTATAATATACATATTACTTTTATCTATGTAATACATATTATTATTTACACATACCTATATTTGTATATTCATTATCATTAAGCCATGTAAAAATATGGATGTAATGATAATGCAGATCAAAACTAGATAATGCTAATATTTTTTTTTATAAAATAAAATAACAATAAAATAAAATAAAACAATGTTTATTTTCGTAAGTATTAACAGATACACAAATAATTATAAAATTGACTTGGACAGCTTGGACTTGACGTATAGCCGTATTGGAAACTCCTGTAATAAGTTTTCATAAAATTATATTGTAATCAAAAAACAATATTATAGTTAGTTACCTACTTATAATATTTTTAATTTTAAGTATCAAAACGGGTAAGTCCAATTTACCAATAAAATATTCAAAATTGAAAATTGTGATGTGTTTGACCCTTCTTCATCGAATGTTTTTCTATACACATTATAAACAATACCTCTTGCTTGTGATCGCAGCGGCTTTTTCGACATCTTCGAAGATTTTTTAGACAAAATCCTAAAAATTATTCAAGAATTGCAAAGAAGACAAATAATTTGACAACCATTTTGATAGTTGTCAAATAAAATTGCCATATGAAAATCTTTTATTTCTTAAATATAAATATGCCATCAGATTCTGGTAGACCTATACCCGCCGATAGATATCTACGAATTTAATATCCCACTCATAATTGAAGTGAACGTTCTTCCGAAGCCATTACCGTGAGATCGTAGACGAGTCCCTACCTAGGTAATGAACTCACATTATAAATGCAACGAGCTGTACTCCGCCGATGCACCGCAAACTCTGCTCAGAAGAATTAATTCATTTGCATGTAAAACTTCACCCACGGCAGTCTTAAGATTAGATGTGAGACAGGATCGATGAAAGCGGTGCTTCATATTAGCATCATTGGTGTGTGAATTGTCTTTAAATTTCAGTAATAAAGTCGCAGTGCTAGTCATAAGTTACATTCTAGCTAATTAAGTATGAAGTTATATTCTTATTATATCAATCATCTTCATCTTACTAAACATAAATCACGACACGACTCGTCAGAATCAAAGCATACAATAATTAATATATTATAATCTAAAGCAGTCTCGGAGAAATAATGAATAAAAGTTTCAACAAACCACTGGTAGACGCACCTGCAAGCCACGTAGTATTTTTAATAGGATCCGTCCCCTCTCATCCGAGACCTCTTACTAATTCCACGTACTTCGTTCAAGGAGCACTTTTTAGAGTCATTTCGCGCCTCTTGAGGACAATCGGATGCAAAATGGAAGCTTCAATTTGTCAGAGATGAGAGGACCCTATTGAATTTAGGTGAAATCTGAAGGAATCTTTTGTAATATTACCTTCTGATAAGGTATAGATTTGTTAATAAAGTTAGTTTCCTAAATTTATTTTGTATTGAAACTGATAATTATATCATTGATTACATAAGCTTTTTTACATTTTACTTTTGTACATTTTTATATGTTTTGCACCTACTTCCAAATCTCATCACAATCTGAGCGCTAAGTATAGAATGCTTATATCATGTTAAACTTGATGATTATCGGAATCATTAAACAAACAAGAAGCGGGAATAAAGGGAGGCAAAATACTGCAACTCTCAATGTTTCGCGAAAGAACGTCGCGATGGTCCCCCGGGGACAACACTTATCATTGACATTAACTTTTTTGTTGTCCATAACATTTGCATAACTCTAAAACTCTATCGACGCAGCACGCCTCAAAGCCCCGAGGCCAAAGAAAATGGCGGCCTATACTTTGTAAGATCATTTTCAGACTTTACGAAACTCGCTCGTCTTTTGGGAACTGTAAAATGGAGTAATTTGTAAATTGCCAGCGCGTGGTAACTGAATGTGCGTGGTTGATTTTACGTACTGATATGTGAGTGTACCTCAGGGCTTTAAACATTATGTGTAAAATAAATCTCCTGTTTTGGATTGTAATCTGTATACGGTATAAACAATATGTTTGTCTAATTTGATATTCTCTCTTTTCATCATTAATAATGGTACCAATCAGAATACCGTAGATATTATTCTTATGTATTATTCATCAATTAATATATTTTAATTATCACGTGTATATCAAAAGCAAAAATCGACTACATGAGAACAGATAAGTTCCCCAAATACCATCCAAAAACCGTATTTAAAATATAAATGGGAGAAAAATTATTAGCACATTAATCCAAGCAAGTCTATTTTGACGTCTGTCAGATTCAATGTGCCCTTCGGCAAACGAAGCTAATTTGACGTTTCGACGGTAAGGTAATAAAGGAATCGTTTGGGGATTTGTGTGGACCCGGGATATTTTATAATAATTCACTTGGTATTTATTTGGGCATGATTAATTTTACTAGAATAAGATGAGATTACCAATGAATATGGTATGCAACTTTGCTTATAGTAAAAACGTTTAAAGAAGAGTTTTTATCTATTTTTTTTTAAATAACAATTGACATCGAGATTCCATATAAGGGACATTTTGTATTAGATATACATATTATGAGAATTGAAACCGTTTTGAAATGGTATATGACTACTGTGTTAACATACAGAAATTCGGCTTACTAACAAAATTACTCCAACCTCAAAATAAATATCTTAAATTAAAATTAAACAGATACCATAGCATATTCCTATCTTGAATCTTAAGTAAATACTTATAAATTTATTCAACAAAGCGTCTTAAAATTACAATTTAAAAACATGAGCGTGTATAACGATGTATATGTATAAGTATAAGTATATATATATATATATATATCAGATGGCTTAATGGAAAGGTATCACTGGAAGCAGCTGTTATGATACCGGCCAAGAGTGTCGCCGCACTCACCCTTAAAAGATTTTTAAATGCTTCGTAGTATGGAGAGCACTCTTTAATACATTTCATTTATTTACTAGTGAGACTTTTCGTAAAGTATTTCCTGAATTTTTGTTAATTCGTATAGTGGATAATGTATTAAGTGTATTTATGAATTGTAACTTAAAATAAATAAAGATTTTACTAAAGTAAAATACTTACAGTAACAGACAAAACATATAACAACTGATACAAATAAAGCAGTAACATTTTAGGTAATAATACATTAGTATACTGAAACTAAGGCAATATATTGGGAAAATTATTTTATTTTTGGGTAATTACCTATTTAACGAGATACATAAACTTAAAACGTATTTTATACAATTATTCAAGTCCTTTTAACTAGAAACAACTGACGTTTCCATACTTGTCGAACCTACACCTACCGCCCGCAGCAAAGGCGATCGCATTTTTCTCACCCCAACCTTCGAAAAAATAGGGGAGATTCTTATCTTGTCGCTTCTAATTTACTTATTCCTCTTTTAAAGACTTATTTACCTTCAAAATCCCATTGTGCCCAAACGGGACGAACGATCTCCAGCAATAATGAGGCAGGCTCTCGAGCGACGTGTCAAACGCGATTTTTCTTAAAAAAGCAATAACAATTTACATAAACACCCGGTCCTAGTTAACAGTTAATAAAGGAAACGATGTCGCAATTGACGCTGTTGTCTCTTAAATGCCTTTTAGATGGAAATGCTGAGATACATTGTTTTACAAGACACTTTTTTGTTGGTCCCCGTTGTTGATGGAATGGCTTAATTAGATTGGACGATTTGTTTTTACGATTATTACGTGCAAGATACATTTTAGTGTTACTTTGTAACATTGAATTAAAAATAAATTGCTTTAAAAATAATTAACATTCGTCCAAGTCAATTCTTCTTTTTCAACGTTGTATGCAATTTACGTTATATATTGAATATATACATAAGTACCTACCAGCTATTAATTAAAAATATTCGGATTGCGTAATACTGCACTTTTTGAAGCCATATTTTCCGCTTTCCATCAGTGACGAAACTCATTTATTCTACAATTCTCGATAAGTACCTTAATAAATTTCTTCTTAATTTTTAGTCTCTTTGCATTCGTAATATTTCGGTCATTGACCCGCCACATATATTAATCGCGACTGAGGGACTGTTCTGAGCGCGGATTGCAATACTAGGTACATCAACGACCCCTATTAATTTCGAAGCCAATGACACAACTCCGCGGCATATCAACCCCGTTCCATTAAAAACTTCCCGACTTGAACTTTACTAATAGTAATCCGAAACAAAGTTCGCCGGTTCAAGGTCGCAATTTAAAGTTTTTCGAAAACTTCCCTTCCACAGTTTTTTATAAGTATATAAATCTTTTTGCCGGCAAAGTTTCAGAAAGTTTTTGGCCCAGATTGTCATCGATTTTTGTTTGAAGAGTTTGTTTTTCATTGTTCTTCTTTACTTGTTTGACGGTTAATTCATAAAAACTTTCCCGCCACCACAGTCGATGACATTATCGACTCGTCGACCGTTTGTAAACAAAACTGGCCTAGTATCTCTTGTGTATGGTAAATGCACTTTTTCCTGGGGAGGTCTAAGTAAACTACATTTGAAGAGGGCAACATATGGCAGATCGTACTTATCCTCTGTATAAATATGAAAAATTTTGCAGACTGTAAATATTTTCCCTATCATAAAGGCATGCATGCAAGTCACCCCGAGGGCTTTCATCACCTCGGTCCTGAATATTTTTGTATGTATCAGCGACCCTCTGTCTCAAGTTATGTAAATGCCCTAACACTTTCTTCGTTTTTCTCGCATTTGCCGCACAATACAGTGCAATTTGATGCGAGATCCCGACATTATCCGCATAGGTGAGCCCTTTCGACACACATTTCTAAATCGAAAAAGTGATTTGGAGCTTATTTTCCTGATCTTGGATACCTTTACTTACTGTTTGTTTATTGAAGGCTTGTAACAGTTCAGAAATTCCATATCACAGTGGAAGCAATAGTACACAAATTATTGCACGCCTCATAAGCGAAGCGTTGAGGTGGGTACTACTGTCACTTCGCGCAAAACATCTGATTTTTCAAACTTAAAATGTCTTTATGTATCATACATTGCACTTGTAAGATAATACATACACACACATATTAAGAAAAAACACTATTTTTAACATTCATGATATTTTTGATGTCATTTTTGTTATTTAAACTAGTTAAAAAACAGTTTAAAAAAGTTCTGTCTTGGACGTCCGTGTGTCTGTATGTGCGGAGGATTTTCTTGTTAACACGATAGCGACCGAAATACTTTACTAATCGAGTCTTTTTTTTCTCTTACGCTTGAGTATGCTCAGGAATAGAACCCTTTCATTTTTCAGGGTCTGATTCGATGTGGTTTAATTGTTATTAAATAAACAAAAAAAAATATCGACTGTTCTCCATAATTTTAGTATATCTATATATATTCTTTATTTTTTTTATATTTTTAGTCAAAGTTTATCAAAATTCACCATTATAAACTCGATTCTTTATACTATAAGCCAAGGTTTAAAAAAATAAGTTGGTAGTCAGTCCCTTAAACCTGCGCAGTTTCACATCTTGGTGGGGCCACAAGAAAAATAGCTCAATTATTACGGCACCGCTTTCTTTACTTTTCCAACTGTTTTATTTTATTTCTTTTTTATATTTATCATCATCATCATCATCATCATCATCATCATCAGCCCATATACGTTCCCACTGCTGGGACACGGGCCTCCTATGAGGGTACAGGCCATAATCCACCACGCTGGCCAAGTGCGGGTTGGCGGATGACACATGTCGTCGAACTTTTTAATTCTTCGACATGTCGGTTTCCTCACGATGTTTTCCTTCACCGTTCGAGCAGTGGTGATGTTACAACATGCGCAGATAAATTGAAAAATCAATTTATTTCCTGCGCGCTCGCCTGGTCTCGAACCACGGACTTATCGATTCGAAGTCCGAGGTCTCACCACTGAGCCACCACTGCTCGTAACTTATATTTATAGTGTACTCTTTATAAATAATCAATTTTATTGTAAAGGATGAGATTATGAGGCGTGCACTTTTGGATTTTCCAAACTATTTCATAAATACAATGTTTTAGTAGGCATCTAATATCGTTATAGCTATTATGAAAGACCTCTTTCCTAATAAAGTTTTTTCTGCATCGTGCATAAAAAAATCCATATTAGCATTTCAGTATAAATTAAAACGATAAAAAATTAAAGCAGCCAGATATTTCCAATTTGATTCCCTTACAATAGTATTGATGTCTGAATTCAAATGAGGTTCCCCAAAGAAATTCAATAACAGGGGATATTTCTGCATTAATTGCTAGTCGCGTAGACAAAGAGAACATAATGAATCAGCGTCCCCGTTGTCCGTCTCGGCTGATTTATTTCATGACTTCGGCTATGCAAATTCCATTAACATTCAAAGACGTACGTACTTCCCCTAAGAAATCCACGACCGCAATGATGCCAATCGCGGCTGAATCTTAATATTTTATGTTGTGTTATTCCTTTTCTTTTTCCTTCCTGATAATATTTATTTCCTCGCCGACAATGAGATTCCCACTTTGGCGCGTAATAAAAAAGAATTATTGTTCATCTTTTTATAGCGTGCCGTTTTGCTGGATTTCGTATTATGAAGATTGAAAGTGTGAGGGATTTTTATTTTGTTTTAAATAACTGTTTTTAGATAGCTTCACATTTGTTTTTATTGAAATGTTTTTATCGCAATGTTTCCTTGCCATATTTGTAATGTTATCAGATTTTGATAATATAATGCTACTCTTGCCTTTAATTACTTAACGGAAACAATAATAAAAACAAGTGAGTGCTGGTGACAATTAATTTGATAAAAACTTAATTTCTTATTTTTCTTTCCACTAAAACACATAATATCAATCAATGAAAAATAAAACTAAAATTAAATTTTCACTTAGGGTACTGTGTGCCCATCACACGTGATTAACAAGGCCCCAGCGGCTTGGCTACAAAAGTGGGAAAAAATCATCGAGGTGCGGCCAAGGGAGTGATCGGGCCGATGATTGATCACACCTCTAATTGGTTGATGGATGGTGTGGTTCGACCTGAACGTTTACATACATACATCTCGTAAGCCATGGGTGTCTTGGATGGAATTTTTTGGTACAATTTCAAGGTTGTGGTACGATTTACGTACTGCTAGTGGTGTTAGTATATCCTGATGATGTGATGTTTGAAAGTTCATCTTCTAAGACTGATTAGGTAACCGCGATTAGTTAAAAGTAGGTTATGTTTCAATTTGACATAATATGTACTCTTGCTCTTTTGAAGTACTGTAACATTTATCCTATTATTATGGTTAAATAAATAATAAGCAATTTCATGAACATCTACAGATAAAATTTTGATAGGAAGTTTTCTTCCTTACTAAAAAAATAAAAGAAATGTTTAAACAGCTTAGGAAGTTTTCTTCCTTACTAAAAAAATAAAAGAAATGTTTAAACAGCTGACTACCACACAAAGACGAAAATTCCAGAAAAAACATGACAATGACCAAACCTTAACTTCATCTTTCAATCCTACTTTCTATCCTCCACTTTCCACGAAACTTACAGCATTTTGCATCATATTTGTTAACATTAATACTTGCCGTATAGTTTGTTAACAAATATGATGCATCAATCAATCTGATACAATATTGTTTTAAAGGCAAATAACACGAGCAAATTCTCAAAACCCAAATCATTATCGATCCCATCTCATCCTAATCATCCAAATGTAAATTAAACATCAAGAATATAACTTGTAAGGCAACGTAACGTTATTTCCAAATAGTAATTAAATTCCTCAGTACAAAGCAGAAGATATGAGCGGAACCTAATTTTCATAGCTGATTAGACTACCCCACATGGGATCGCATGATTACGTCACAGCCCTTGTTCTGACATCAATCTAAATAAACTTTAACGAGTGAAGGGTTGCTCAATAAAATGTTAGATACGTAGAATTCGCGGACACAAAATAGGATTACGGGTGTCTTATGACCTAGTAAATGTTATTTTATGTAAGTTTGAAATATATTGTCCACGCCAAGCCTTTCTTGATTTCTAAGTTTTCAAACTATAGCGTGTTAAATACTCACATTGGCATAAATGAGAGTTCCATTTCAAAATATCGTAGAAGTGAATGCATTTAATAACAATTAAAAATAAATAATTCTGAGACGACGAAATCTTGAAACACAACATTTAGTAGGTACTCAACGATAAGACCATAATCTACAATTTTAAAAACCACCACCTCAAGGTGCCACATTATATTCTACATTGGATTAACTATCTAACAATTGTATTATTTTCTATGTATTATATATTTTCTATGTAGTCTGCATCTCTCTTAGCAATGCTAAGAGAGATGCAGACTACATAGAAAAATAAGCAGTGGCAAATATGTGGTTAAGCCCTTTAAGCTTTCAATGTAAAATTTTGTCAACAGTACGCGTATAATTATTTGGATGGCATCTGCATCCTTATCAAAGCGATTTACCTCTCGAAGATGCAAAAGTGCATAAAAACATTAAACGTAAACCAATTAACGTGCTTCAAATCTGATGATGAAGTACCGCCAATATACCACTCGAATTCCTTACGTGCTTGGGTAACAAATGACCCGTTCCAACAATACGCATCGTGTTTGATCGAGCGCAGTATACTAAAACACAGCATTAAAGAGTCGGTGCATATAAAAGCTGTCTAGAAAGTTTCTGTCGCGGGCAAACGATCGATACCGCCGAGGTGGGTAGGGAATTATACCGGGTAATGAACAACAGCTAGTTGCTGGTTAATTTGGGTTATTATGTCATTTGTTCACGGGCGTTAGGCTTTTAATGTTTGTTAATGTGAGATCGGATTGCTGGGGAATTGGGGATTTTTCGTTGAGTTAAAATATATCCGTATAATATGGAACGAGAAATTTTAATACAACTGTATCTTATTACTTGTTTTTATGATATTCGGTAGCAGATATTTTTATTTCCCTAATAATTGCTTTGTATCGTAAATATAAATCCACGATTTTTTAGGTTTTTTGTCTCCATAATCTTTGTAAAAGAATTATCTTTAACAGATTAATTTATCATAAATATCTATGCAATGATTGTGGTTAATTATATATTAATAGAATCAGCCTATTATATATTGTTTACCCTTGCTTAGGCTTATGGTTATGCTTATAAAAATACATTATGTGTTTAAATGAAGACCGCATTACAATATCAGGTAATTAATTTTGCCTCCTTTAAAGTGTTGCTGTTTTGGGAAGGTAAAGATGTTTCATTGTTCCGCACATAATTATTGAGAGTGCGTGCTGAAATTGCGCTTTCATTCCAAAGATGTAGATCTTTCTCGAACAAAGTCTATAATCCCTGGCGATCTCGCGTGCGATCCGATATAGCCAAGTTTTGGTTAATACATAATTGGGACCAAATCCCTATTGGATCCGAATATAGAGGGACAGGTTTCTTAGTGCGTGTTCAAGGGGAAATTAATGAAATTAACCGGTACGACGTGAATTATATGAGAAAATACGGAACACAAACCATAATAAATTATATAAAGAAATCCATATTGGTTTTAGCCAACGAATATTTAACAAGAGACATAGCCCATAGGTAAGTATTGTATTGGTGCGTCGATACCAAGCTTTACTATTTCTGAAATTTTAATGGCTTTAGATTAAATGTATAGTTGTGGTAGTAATGTAAAAGTTTCCACTGAACGAGCAGAATATATTAATACTCACATCAGACTAGTCTATAAATACCTAGGCTTTCCAAATATTATTTTTTTTTTAATATGAATACAGTAGCCGAAAAATCCTTTAATATCAATTATTATGTAAACGATATTGTGCTTAGGCAGTAGATTAATATTGTTATGTTATTTTCATGTATATTTAAATCACATGTGGATGGGCATAGACCACAGCACCGCCACGGTAGCGGTTAATTTATGGCCCCCGTGTGTCCGCACCTTTACGCCTCTCTGCTGATGACGTCCTAGATTTATGGACTGTGTGTACACAGCTTACGTTGAACCAACACTAATGAGTGCTTTGTAAAGGAACGAAAAATTATGAAGGTTTTCCACATTATGTTACAATCACCGTGGACGCAGAAACGAATTTTCGAAGTTTAATACAATTTTGCGTTAAAATTAATATGTAATACGTCGGATAGTTATAAGCTTTCAATAAATTTAATTATGCTTATATTAACCCCTGTAACCGACTGGTTCTTTAGAAAACTAAAGTGTTTTCAGTGCACTTCTGTTTTCATACCGCAATTAAACTGCTGTTAAACTTCTTGCAAGCAGTGTTTGCAGAGCACCTGAGCGGTCCGCGAAAGTTGTTCAGACTCCGTGTTTGCCTGCTAATTATCTGAACTGCGCCGAATCAGCGCACAAAACGCTGACCCGACCGTAATGGTCAAACGCAGCTCAAACCGTTTCACGGCTCTATTCAAGTACGGTTTCCGTCCAACCCCGGGTAACCATAGTGACCGCCTACGCTATTATTCCATTGTATCAACATTCATATCGACATCACGTGCAACAGTGGCTCGATTAAATGAGGGGAAACCGAAGCCAGATTTGACAAGTCTCCTTCCAAATTAGACTCCACTGGCCGGCATTGGCACTTCACGCGTTTAAAATCAAAAGCCGTAAAGGGTTACGTAATCCGGACCTTTTTGCGACTTGTGTTTGTGTGCACGTCTCGTCTTTTGTCACGTATTCTTAATTAAGGACCGCCGGCTGCCAAGCGACCCCACTCGTCACATTTTCATATCGATTGTAAGAGGGCTTCGCCTACATGTAGTCTTTGGGCGATAATTATTTCTCGAATAATTTCCATATCACCACAACTCAGCGTCAATTGTGAAGCGGTTAAAATAAAAATCATGTCGCGTCACCCCTCTATTTGCGAATAGGAAGCTGAGCCTAATAAACCGCCGCTTAACCTCTCACAACAAAGCTGATACAAACGGAGTGACATCCCGCCTGAAAAGATCTCGCGAAAAAATCCTGCGGTGACGTGTCAAAGACACCGTGAGGCGAGGGTTCTTTGTTGCTTGTCGAAATATTTTTTAAAGCTTAACTCCTTAGCGAATTGAGAGATTAAGTCCTTTTTGAAGAGACAACCGCTCCCCGGGGTCGGGCGTGATCATTCCTTCAGATCTCATTTCCGCGGATGCTCTATTTGATTGTTATTTTTGTTACTTTTTCTGATTTCGTCCCGGCGCCGGCGGGATTTGAAGTGACAGTCGGCGATTTGCACGAGAGCGTGATAAGTGTTTTCGAACATTTTGTATCAAATTTGTTTGCGTTTCCTTAATGAGATTTCAAAAAAACAGTAGACAAACAATTTAGAATACAACCTTTATTTTTGTTATATTATTTGAAACGAGACACATTGTCACGTTCGCATCACTCAAAGTGGACACGTGGACGTGGCTGTTAAGCCACGAGAAAATATGCAAATCGCAATAAGGCAGTAGGTAAGCGTTCGTAAGCCGTGTAATTATTCACATCGGATTTGCAAATCGCGCCCGGAGCATTCCGTTTCCGCACACGAGAATTAAACTGACCCTTAGCGTGCGCTTAAATCAAAACACATGTGCTGAGAGCGGGTTTAGTCGGCCGCTGATTTTGAGATGAGGGCATCCCCTTTTTGCGGGTCCCTGCGTCGATTCCTTGGCGGGCGATGATCGATACTTCTCCCCGCCGCCGGCCGCGACCCTCCTTCCCTCGCTCTTAATTAGGACTCGGAATCTGCGGCGGACACACACACGCACATACGACACGGGTATAATGTTAATCAACTTTCATTATGCACTAAGGAATTATATGGGTACGCCTGAGGAGTGATTATCCGCGTAGGCTGCGTCCTGGGCTAAGAAATCATACTTTATTATGAGACTACATTTGTCCCGACGCCTCGCAAGTCAGACATTCGCATTAGAATTAATGGCGCATATATCATAGCTTGAAATTGTATTGTTGCTTCGTCCGAATGAATTATGATTTGCTTCATCTACATTATAATACCACACTGAAGTAACGCGAAAACCTACTGATAAAACTGTTGATATCTTTATAGGGTATAAACAGAAACGTGTGTATAATTAGTGAAATATCGTAAAGCTGAATAGTCCCTTAATCGTCCAAGACTGGGCCGGGCCTAGTATTGAGTAATCTACGGTTATGAGGATAAACCTCCAATAAATCTTTCACTTAACCCACCCTTTAATTAACGCATGTAATAAAATTTAATTGATCAAAGCGGATAGTTTGACGATAATATATGTGCCTCCTTGATAACCTCATATTTATTCGCTATTATCCTTCGTCATGAAATATGAAATAACACTATTGAAATTTAGTTTCTTATCAAATTCAATAAATAGATATCCTGTATCGAGTTTTTATTAACTAAACAAATCAATTAAAAGATAATCTTTCAAACAAAAATAAATAGATTGTCTTCCACTTTTAAAATACGAATCAATCATTTGGCTACACTCATTTGATTAATGAAATATCTTGGTTCATTTTCTTCTCGCGCAATTTATTTATTGTGTTAACTCCGTGAGATATCCGACCATTTAATAAGGAGCCGTTATCTCAATACAGATCTTACGTGTACAACGTATCATGATATTCTGGCGGAGTGTAATATGTTAGGATTTTCACGGGCCCTTCAGCTAATGTAATAGATGAGGTGTTCTCATTAATAACAAAGAACGTCGAGACCAGCGGGTTGCCGCGGGTTACTCGCTAACAAATTAATAAGATTATAAACTCCTTCCGACAAGTCATTCTTTCCCAGCGTGTGTGGAAAAGCGATTGTGTGAGAAAAGTTTTAGCTAATTAGTAAGTAGTTAGGTTTGTTTGCTTCGTGGATATTATAAATGAGACACTGAAGTAATATAATAGTTTGACAATTATCTTATAGCTGTTTGATGATAAAAAGAGCGTGTGTGCCGAGCACACGTGTCAGAATTGGAACTTCTTTGGTAAGATATAAAGATACCAAAATCGTCGCCTTACTCCATGACGTGACGCTATTGCCATCGCACGACCTTGAAATTGTACTCTCAACGCGCCTAAAGAAGTTTCACTTCAATAAATAAAAATCACTTATTTAACATGCAGACAATATAACACTTTAACAATCTATGTAAAACTACTTTACTACATGCTAAAAGGATTACCGTTCAGCAATTTACAGTAAAAGCACAGGCTTTAACTCATTTCATACAATTTTATATTGATGAGCTAAAAACTTCTCTACAGAAAGGGATGAAATGGAAGAAAAACAGAAACTAAAACTTTCTATATAATAAATACTTAAATGTAAGATTCCCCAGTGCAAAGGAAAATTCATGAAAACCTATAGAAAATATATACCTACATATAACACAGTCATATATTTATTTATTCTTCCATCCTTTATTAAATATGGCCGCAAAATAATCGCGATAAGCCTATCCGAAACAGTTAGGCACATGTGATTGATTGTAAATGAAGTAGCCGAGGGTGATAGTTATTAATGACGCAAGGCTCCGCCCGCACTTCTTTATTTACCCACTAACACCTATTAGCAGACCTCGTCCGATACACTACCTTACACAATATATCATCCAGAATCGTATCAATCAATTTACCAAATTACAACCCGACACACAATTTATCAACCCTTTAATATTACATCTAACGTCAATAAATACATCGTCTCGACGCGATGTTCTCGGTCTAAAACTTAAATACGAGAAATCATTTCAAATCGCTGCCAGCCATCGAAAGGTTTTGTTTAATTTCAATTAAATCTCAATCGTAAAGAGTTGGAAACCACAAGAGTCACTTTATCTTCGACGATTTAAACAGATGTCGTGTTAAGGAGGTCCTCTCACAATATTCGTTTGGAATTTAAATTGCAAATTCGTGCGGTGGCAGGTGCAGCTTCACGATTGAAGTTACGTCCTCTCTTTCTACACCAAACGAAAAGCTCCCCGTCTCGCTCGCACACGACTCTCAAAATCAACGAATAATGAACGTCAACAAATAAAACTCGAGCGTTACTAATTACTGGGTCCGTTTGAACGAAGAGAGGTAATCTTTGCACTTTATTTCGAAGAGGAAATCTTGAAGCTAATGGCGTTAATTTAAAAGAGGCCGATGACTGTGATTTTTCTCGCCATGAACTTTTCAGCTCTTGATTTATTGATGGTACAAAAACGCTTTCATTAGGGCGGTTTATGTTTTGTATATTCGTTTGAAATGTGTTAAGGCTTTACGCGGTGTAGACTTTTTAATGAACTTTACGATATTAAATTAAAAAGCCTTCAGAAGACATGTTTAAACTATAGTAACTGTTTGGGCAAGCCGATCACGAAACGGTCTGGTCTTAATGAATGAAGAAATTCCAATCCACCCTTCACACATCCCCCTTTTCAAATCTCCCCACATAGATTGAACAGCGGCCACACTATTTATTCTTATCCTTGATTATGAGACGCTGATCTTATATTTAAAGAAATAAAATTAAATTTCTCGTTAATCTTCGTCGTGTCCCCGTCGCAGGCCGCCTTTGGAAGCAAGTAATTAGCTTACCAATTTTAAAGAGCCGCTCAACGCTCGGTGCCTCCCATCAATCCGCTCCCCCGACCAAATCGATAATAATTAATTATTTTTGACATAATCACAGCCAAAATCCATTCTGTTTTTGCTAATTCACGTCCCTACAATAAAACGGAGCGACGCTTTTAAGGCCGGCCGGATGAAATTGATAAAAAATAAATAAGCCCGCACAACTTTCCGCCAAGTCAAACAAATTTGACGTTAGCTAACGTTGCTGGATATTGTGTGATTTATTAGCTTTTCGGTCACGTTTTTAAACGATAGTTGCCTCTTAATAAAAACAAAAACAGTATTCTAATGCTATGGACAATCATTAATCCTCAATGGGAATCCATCACGTGTCCATAAATTACAATTACAATAAAGTTTGAGCTCGTTCAATTCATGTTGATTGTATTGTTCACTCTGTACGCATTGATTCCAAGGCATTACAATTTAAGATCACACCAAGTCGTAAGTCTGAATGCCATACAAACGATTGTAACCAGATATCTTCGATAGAAAGCATTGAACAGACACAAATAGTGACATGGGACCGCTGTCAACCGTACAATTGGACACTGTGTCAATATTGTACAGGTCGCATAATAGCCCAAGATTTGGATGTGGGTACGTAGACTTGTTGTTTACATGTACAATCCTGCTGCGGGTTTACTGTCTGATATTAATGCCCATATAACAGCTATTATTAAAATGTTTTACAAAGAGAAGACGGAGGAAACTCTGCATCGACTCTACATGTGTCAATAGCTTAACTTTAAGCAAAGGGTTTCTTTGATTTGATTTCACAGCTAAAAAATTAATTAAAGCATTCAATACATAATTGGATGCTTGAAAACGCGTAATAACAAACCGAACAGCAGCCACGGTACAGGTACGTAAAAAATACATTGTGAAAACATTAGGTGCACTTGGGGCGTTTCGGCCCATGATTAAAATCGCCGAGGCATACATAACGAGAGAATGTTTGAACGCTTGCGAATACTTTCCAAGTCCCGACCAGCGGTTGAGGGTGCACCTGCTCATGTTTATTACTAAGACTGAGCCACTTGAACGCTGTTTGTTTAGGAGAGCCTGACCCACTTAGAATACACGAATAATATTCGATTTATAATCGATATATACGAGGTAATCAAGCTGGGTGATGCATATTTTATGAGTGATTATGTTTGCTTCAACTTCCTTGATTTTGGTTATATTTAAATTGTATAAGATATTCAAATGAAGACATTCATTTGAGATTACACGACTATAGCAGTCGCTCCTTGAGATACTGTTTTTTCTTACCACTCATACACAATTTATGTTTCTTCAAGGGACAATTCTGATTCAATACAGATTCTTAATTCTTGTACATTGTAAGTGAATTATGGTCTTAATTTGCACATGAAATCATAACGTACGTAACGTACATTAAGCGTCTTTCACATACAACAAAACCCAAATCACTGACAGTGACGTCTCTATAATTAGATCGATCTTTTGGAGCTGCAATCGCAAACTTTGCAAATTAAATAATATTTTGTACCGCGATCGGACGGACACATGCTAATGCAAGAAGTTTTTAATTAAAACCGTCCGCCGTTAAGAGGCTACGTAATGGCTGATCCTCAGTAGGGACCGATATTGGGTACAGGGAAATCCGTAGCACAAACATATTTAGGTCCGGTGCGTGGTGTTCGTTGAAGCTAATCACCGAGCGGGTAAAGATGCCTATGTACATATTGCCGTATACCCCTTTCTTATTGTTATTAATTCCAATATGAATTGTGTTCATAGAGGCTTTGGTTTCCCTAGCCGGTTGTAGATACACGTAAGGATGTAGAGCTATAAACTAAAATTTAAAATTAATTTTGGTTATTAACTCTAGATACAATTTTATATTTATGATATATAATATATCAATTTCATAAATAATTTAGTTAATAGAAAATAGTGTAACCTTAGTGTAACATATGCACTTTTCTTTTAAATGCAAGCAAAGTTTGCAACCATTATTTTCACATTTCAAGTTAATAGTGCTATATTACATTTAAAAATGTGTAAACTTTAGCTGACTTTGTTCTTAAAAATGCATTATATCTTTACAGATGCACGGGACTGCGATGAGAACAGCTCAGACAAGGTAAGTAGATAACTTTAAAACCGTTTTAACCAAAAAAAACGACGTCCATATCCACTTGAGTCTCCCCAAACGCAATACAAACTTCGGCGTCGACTTTATGGCCTCTGTGACCGCTAAATTCGCCGAGGAAAAGTGCAAGCTTGTTTACTCATATATCAGTGGAATTACAGCGACATTTCTTTGTGATAAGCCCACTCCCCCGCTGCCAATAAAGTGATTAAGTCGCAAATCGGTTCGACGCCGCCTTTGCTCTCTCCGTGATATATCGACGTCGCGATACTCGTTCTGTTCTACGCATGTGGGAGTTTATCGTAATCTGAAACAAATAGTGTTTAGCTTTTGAAAATAATTATTATACAAAAATAGTTAGATAAAATATCCAAGGACATAGTTAACATCTACGATTGCATACCGTCGAATAAGAAACATAACTGTCACAAATTGTTCACAAATGTTAAGAGAATCGCGTATTAGTATTAGTTACATTTGATTATAGACAAATGAGTTCCACATTAACTTCCACAAATAATACGTACGCTATTATAACGGAACAACACAGCTCTATTACAAATAAATTGCCGATCGAAATCGGTCCGTGTTATAAATTTCATACGTGCTGAGAAATGACATACGGTATTATTTATTACGGAGTGTTTTTTTCGGGGAAAATACAAAGAAGACATTGTGATGTAATTGAGCTACGTTTTATCGGGGCACGCTACACGGTTGACGACGATTTTCCGTGTTTAAAGAAACGTCAACGTTTTGCTGACATATGACAACTAAATGTCTTGATGTCTTTATAATATCAAGTTATTAGGAACGTTGCTTTTCTCGAAAAAAAATGCATTGTATTTTTTTTTCGTATCGAATATGTTAATTTTAAAAAATCATAACCCCTACCGTTTTCTATTATGTATAATTTATGACCCACACAATACACAAAATTTGTAACAAAACTTTATACTATCACAGTAGTCTCTACTTTAGAAACCGATTTTTAGATGACAATCTTTTTTTTTAAAAGAGCTTGTTAAATTTTTGTGTTCTATCAATTTCTAATATTTAAACTAATAAATTTACCTAAATAAATATGAACCTTAATATATCAAAGCATAACCACATTGCCAGATCAACCTAATTTCGATACAAATTAAATACAATCCTTGTAAGCAAATCACTTCAGCCAATGAACATTAACATCTGTCAACTAGTAATTTAGCAGTTACGAAGTCCCGTGTTTACATGGCTTCCGTTTTCATCGCGACATTAACGGGCGGCGCTATTAACCCTACAAATGACACTAAAATGAAATCTATTCATTTCCTCGCAGGAGTCAATCGTGCCACTGATATTGTTCAATTTCACGCAATCCGAACATTAATGTGGAATAGATACGTGTACGGAACAAATGTTTGAGTGCGTTTTAAGCTGATGTTTATTGTGTTATAATGTACGGCAATTAGAAGCTGACTATAACTGAAACCTTCCTATCATATTTTTATAGGATTGCACTTTTTTGTACAATTACAAAAATATTTTTTTTATATTTACGAAAAATTTACTTTGAATTATTTTATCATATTTTTTCTGTGATATCTCTACGATATAAAGATAATACCATTTACGTGAAAAAACACAACTATAAAGCTTCATTACTATCTATTTAAATTCATTTTTATTTTTACAGTGTTGTTAGCTGAAAGCTTTGGTTCAAAATATTGCAACAAATCGCATCATTTTAATCAATGTCGTACAGATAACTGCTATCAAACGCGTATGACGCTGAATGGATTAATTTGTTACTGTGATGTTTATCCGAGTTCGTTCGATCTATGCCTATATAGTTCACTAGGTTTCCGCCCGCGGCTTCCAAAAACCCGCATAGTTCCCGTTCCCGTGGGATTTCCGGGATTGCGTCATTTTCCCGGGATAAAAAGTAGCCTATGTCCTTTGTCCGGGTATCAAAATATCTCCATACCAAATTTCATGAAAATTAGTTCAGTAGTTTAGGCGTGATTGAGTAACAGACAGACAGACAGACAGAGTTACTTTCACATTTATAATATTAGTATGGATTTTCAAATTTCACAACTACATTGTATTACTTTATGAACCAAAAGGAACGGTGCGTAACTATTACTAGCATCACTATATTTTTTTTTCATCAGAAATTAGAAATAGTCTTACCCTTCACGTCCTCAAATCTTTGAAATATTCAAACCCAAAGCCTAATCACCAAGAAGTTAATCATTAATATATTTTACGTGGCCTTGACTAGTGCGTCACTTTCATCAGCAATACCTCAGTGACAATCTCATTAACGTCTAAGCCAAGATTGATATGACGCTCGTTAGCCCTATTGTAACCGCATCGATTATCAATTAGACGATTACAATAACTTTAAGACAAATTTTGAACAAGGTGACGGAATATGACAGTCATCAAACTCGTCGTTTATTGCTCATTGGGAATTTTTATTGCGTCTACTGTCTACATCATTTACAATTCACCGTATAATATAACCAGCAACTCTATTAAAATATTAATCATTTATAACACTTCTAATCTATCTAAAGCTTGATGGCAACATTTTACCTTGATAAATACGCTCGTACAATAACTTCAAATTATTATTAAAATTCTACCAGTATTAAGTTTATAGTGTGTGATTTGTGAAATATATCTCACAAGGAAGCTGTGGTATTGTTATCTCAACTTTACTTTCATTTTATCAACTAGAAATAGCAAAATACAATACCGAATTTTATACCCTCAAACAACGCACAGCGCTAAATACCCGCAATCAACCAAGATTTTACATGTCAAAATCAATTGACAACGTCAAACTTCATTTTTGATAAGACGTAGAGTTGCCAGCTTCAGAAAATTTACCAAGATTACGGGAAATTAAAAACAATGAATATATGTAGTAAGTGTAACAAGCAAGTTAAGATAAACGATCTTAAAATTTGTTCCAAGTGCAATTCTACGTACCATTTCCAGTGCCTGGGCATTCCTGCAGATAACTTTTCTAAAGAATCGAAATCCTACAAGGCCAATTGGAAGTGCTCAGAGTGTAAATCTACAGACAAACGGGGTGGTAACTCCAATTCTCCTCACCGTCCAGTAGGACCGATCTCACCTGCTGCTGATTGCGAAGACCTCAAACAGTACATCGACAAAAAACTCGACGAATCTTTATCGCGTCTTCTCAGAGATATAAGGCGAGATTTTGCTGAGGAAAACTCTGGCACACGCAGTATAATACAGGAGCTCGCAGATAGTGTAAATTTCATGTCATCGAAGTGCGACGAGCTCAAAGCTGACCTGGACGTAAAGACCAAGAAGATAGGAAATTTGGAATTGGAGAACTCTTCATTACGATCACAAGTAACTGATTTGAGCGCTAAGCTGAATCAACTTGAACAACAATCGAGAGATTGTAACCTAGAAATTCAGAACGTTCCAGAATTTAAAGCAGAAAACCTAAAAACAACTATCCAGCAGCTTGTTGCTACAGTGGGCTGCGTGCTACCGGAAAACGAGTTAATAAACTATCATCGTGTTGCAAAAATTAACCAAACATCAAACCGACCTAGATCGATTATAGTCAAACTTCCCAGTCCTCTGGTTCGGGATAAAATACTTGCAGCCGTTAAGACGTTCAACAGGACTCATCAGGACAATAAACTTAACTCATCTCATTTGGGCATCGCCGGGGAACAGAAACCTGTGTACGTTTGTGAACATCTATCACCTACAAACAAACAATTACACGCAGCGGCTCGTAAAGTGTCCAAGGACAAAAACGTTCAATTTGTGTGGGTTAGAAACGGCCGTATTCATATGAGGAAGGACATAACGTCAAAAAGCTTTGTGGTTAAGGATTTAGACTTTCTGAATTCCCTTAAATTCGATTAGTTTTTTGCTGAATGGTTATAAACGATTGTACTAAAATTAAAATTACATACCAAAATGTAAGAGGTCTTCGGACTAAAACAGAAGAACTTTTTACAAATGTTTTAAAACAAAATGCCGATATTGTTATTTTTACGGAGACTTGGCTGAATGACTCGGTTTTCGATCGCGAACTTTTTGACAATAGATACACGGTATTCAGAAGGGACC
This sequence comes from Colias croceus, assembly GCF_905220415.1. Lineage (NCBI taxonomy): Eukaryota > Metazoa > Arthropoda > Insecta > Lepidoptera > Pieridae > Colias > Colias croceus. The sequence goes on along the minus strand of NC_059540.1, from coordinate 3,999,732 downwards.
GAAGCTCCTCTGATTCTAAGAAAATCTCTGGAGGTGGTGTACTTGTAGCTGTCCTAAATAAGTTCCAGCCAATTCGTAAGCTGCAATGGGAATCCTCAACCGAAGACCTATGGCTAGCTGTTAAGCTGAAACAAGGCAATTCCATCGTCCCCCTATTTATTTGCGCAGTATACCTCCCTCCTCCTATCTCTTTAAATAATTTAAAAAACTTCACCTCAAACTTAAACAATATTGTTCAGCATAAACTACCGAAGAAATCGGTGATCTTGTTGGCGGGTGACTTTAATCTGCCTCACATCCAATGGAAATTAGATACAAACAAAGATCTAGTCCCTATCTGCTTGTCAAATCCAATCGACAATCTGCTAATTGACACCCTTTCATTCAATAGTCTCCACCAAATAAATCCTGTCACAAACATTAATTACCGCACGCTAGATCTTATTGTCACTAACGCAAAAGACTCATCTCAAGTTATGATCAATCCATTCCCCCTTGTAAAAATTGATAATCATCACCCTCCTTTAGACATACATATAAAACTTAAAAATTACAAACCACCCAAAATTAATAAGTTTCCTAGCCTCAATTTTTCTAAGGCAGACTACAATAAAATCAAAGAGGAATTAGATAAAATACGTTGGGATAGCTATTTTGAATCTAAACAAACAGTAGACGAAACAGTTGATACATTCTATAGTATTATAACTCCCATAATAACACAATACACGCCCTTACGACCAAAAAATAACAAGAACTATCCCTTTTGGTTCAGTCGGTCATTAATTAAATGCCTAAACGAAAAGTCAAAGTATCACAACAGGTACAAAAAATACTCTAATCCAATGGACCTGGTTACTTTTCAAATGTTACGTGACCGTTGCCAAAAAATGCTACTGACATGTATCAATAGACTTAAATCTGAGGCAAAGGCTCAAATAAAAAAAGACCCAAAATACTTCTGGTCCTTTATAAAATCCTTAAGATCAAATAGTAGGGACATTCCTGATGAAATGTATCTTCATGACCGAAACGTTCAAGGCGGGGACAATATCTGTAATCTCTTTTCCGAATACTTCCACTCCATATACAATAGTAAACTTGCACCCCATTCAGTAGATTTCGCTATGACACCTTTCACTAACAATGGATCTCTCAGCTCTTGCAACATCTCTGAAACTGAAATCTACAAATCACTTCAACGAATAGACATTAACAAGGGACCAGGCCCAGACGGAATCGCTCCCCTGTTCTTAAAAACTTGTTCTGCGCAACTCACAAAGCCTCTGTACCACATCTACAATAAATCTATCTCCCTCGGCCATTTTCCGACTAAATGGAAAATTGCCCACATCACTCCAATACACAAAAAAGGCGACCAGAGTGATGTTAAGAATTATAGGCCGATATCAATACTGTCAGCCATGGGTAAGCTGTTCGAATCCATAATTTACAATAGATTTTATTTTCATCTCAAACCTCTGTTTGACCCCTGTCAACACGGTTTTCTTCCAGGGCGTTCAACCATGTCTAACCTTTTGGAATACGTCAGCGACATCAATGAAGAGCTCGAAAAACAAAATGAAATTCATGCTATCTACACAGATTTCTCCAAGGCATTTGACATGGTTGATCATAGCCTTCTTGTCCAAAAGTTGTACCACGCAGGTATTTGCGGCTCTCTGCTCAGATGGTGCGAATCATATCTTCGTAATAGGTCCCAATTAGTTATACTCAGAGGTTACAAGTCAGTCGCTCGACCAGTACCCTCAGGTGTACCTCAAGGCTCTCACCTCGGTCCTCTCTTTTTTTTACTATACGTTAACGACCTAGGTGCCAACATTACGTCTAAGTACCAAATGTTCGCCGACGATCTCAAATTGTATAGGGTAATAAAAAACCATGAAGATACTTTAGCATTACAAAACGATATCAACAGCATTACATTATGGTGCGCAAAAAATAACATGTTCCTTAACGTATCTAAGTGTTATCATATGAAATTCACAAGGAAACGAAATCCACTTCATGTAACTTACTCTATTGATAACATTCCAATCGGTGAAGTCACGAACATCCGCGATCTCGGTGTTGTGGTGGACAGAAAAGTCGACTTTCGCGAGCACATAGACTCGGTAGCAACAAGGGCCGCACGCCTTTCGGGATTCATCATTAGACAGACCAAATTCTTTAATGACTCTGAAGTACCAGTATTGCTTTTTAATTACTACGTACGATCTCTCCTCGAATACTGTAGCCCTGTGTGGAATCCTACTTATGCCGTACACATACAGCGGTTGGAACGGATACAGAAACAATTCCTGTACCACCTAACTTTCGCTCACAACCTTTGCCGTAACCTAACGTCTTATTCTTCTAGACTTATGCATTTTAAAATGAAATCGCTTGAAAGCAGACGGACCCTTTCTGATATCGTGTTTCTATACAAAATTATAAATGGTAAAATAGATAATTCTCAATTATTGGGAAAAATTAGCATACATGTACCAAGGCCATTCAGCCGTCCCACTAACATGAAAACGTTTAGTCTTCCCTTTTGTCGTACAAACTACGCTCAACACTCGTCATTGCACCGCATGTGTTCAGCTTACAACGAAATAGTATGTAATAACGTCGATATATTTAGCGCATCCCTAAATTCATTTAAAAAATTAGTTTCCAAAATTACATAAATATTGTATTTAAATTGTTCCATAATGTTATTTTTCTAAATTATGTTAATATTGTAATAATGTAATTATATGTATTCGCGTATATTATTGCAGGCTGTGTTCACCTCTAGAAGGTCTAGCACCTATTACTTGTGATGTATCATAGAATAACCATATCTATTATTTTTGTAGTGCTATGTCCAGTTTGGTGGACCTATTTAAAAAAAAAAAAAAAAAAAAAAAAAAAAATAACACAAATGATACGATTAAATACACATATGATATGAAGCGATTAAAATAAAATTCACACACACCACGAGTTACGTTTAAATTGTTTTAATAAGAAAATGAGATAAATTGGAATTGAACGCCACAAATTGCTCGCCAAATAACACGTCTGCTCGTATAATTTTCCACTTGGTTATAAAGTAAAACGCTGTAACCGTAACGATATGGTATTATCAAAAAATTGGCTTTATTATAAAAGAATTCGTCTTCGGTAACTATCTTGATCAAATAAAAAATTAATGAGACGAGGGTGGACGTTACGTGGACAAATTGGCCCAATCGGTCAACGATACTTCCAAGGGTATTTATAATTTGTAGAATAAGGTCTAAATAAAAGTATGTACTTACGTATCTGGGGGCACGGTAGTGCCCCCGCCAAGACGAGCAAAGCGAACAAGCGAAGCGCACGGGCACTACCTACCTTTTCTCGAAGCGCTTCGACGTTTTTTTGAACCCTCATAACTTGGGTTTGGATTATGCTAGATCAACAAAATTTTCGGGATATATTGCCAATAGCGGACTTATTGAAAATATTAAGTTTTAATTACATTAGCTTTTATACTTCAGATTTTATTTATATCTAAAAAACGCTAATTTCGTCACTGACTCACTGATGATCATCAAAATTCTTAAGGTATTTCCTAATGTCCTAGAAAGCTGAAATTTTGTATGTAAGCTAGTATTAGCACACAAACAACAAAAAAATTATAAAACTTGTAACTTTCATCCCCCAACCCCTTAAACTAGGGGATGGGAGTTTGTATGAGACCTGTAATTTTAAATTAAATTTTGATGACGCTAGAGGTCTAATCTAATAATCTAAAACTTGGTTCCCCTAGATATATATATGTATAGGTACTCCTTGTTAAAAAAAAATAAAACTTTAATCGACATACTTATAAAATTTTGTTACAAACAACTTACAAAAAGAAATGAAATCCCACCAAAAACATTTTCATGTAAAATGTTGCCAAGACGAGCCCATTTATGACTCGCACTGTCAAAAAGTTATCAGATCTCATGTAGAGCGAAGCTTCTAACACTACACGCCCTAACTCTACAAGGCCTAACTTCACAAACTCTACACCTTAGTCAAAATATGTGGCTTGGCCGTTCGTTACTACAAGAACTATTGTATAACACAAAAGTAATGCACAGTGAATTAATTTTTCACCTTACGCCGATGTGAATGTAGCGAAATGGCCAAGCCACATATTTTGACTAAGGTGTAGAGTTTGTGAAGTTAGGCCTTGTAGAGTTAGGGCGTGTAGTGTTAGAAGCTTCGCTCTACATGAGATCTGATAACTTTTTGACAGTGCGAGTCATAAATGGGCTCGTCTTGGCAACATTTTACATGAAAATGTTTTTGGTGGGATTCATGTTACTGAAACTTATATGAACGTTTTTTCTGTAACGGATTTAAGTCACGATAAATCTTTAAGGTATTCCTCTCAAAATAAGTCCAATAACTTTATGATTTGAATCAAAATCCATACTAATATTATAAATGCGAAAGTAACTCTGTCTGTCTGTCTGTTACTCAATCACGCCTTAACTACTGAACCTATTTGCATGAAATTTGGTATAGAGATATTTTGATACCCGAGAAAGGACATAGGATAGGTTTTATCCCGGAAATCCTACGGGAACGGGTTTTCTTTGAAAACGCGGTCGAAGCCGCGGCCGGAAAGCTAGTTTCTCATATATTTATAGAATAAGAATATCTTCTGTCATGTTATAAATATAAAATATTTAATAATGAATTTTTTTTTTTTTTTTTTTTATAGCATTGGAAGGCAAACGAGCAGACGCAATGGCCGATGTTGATGGCAAAGTGCGTCGCCCATAGACGTCCATAACATACGTTATGGGTGTTGCCTACCATAGAGGGAAAGGGGATGGGATAAAAACGGTCTTAAGGAGAAAGGTGGAGCTAACCGTGAATTAGGTAGCGGTGTGCTTTTGGCCTTTAAGAAACACATATGCTTTTTTCTTAAAATAACCCAAGTCGTAGTTCCTCGGAAAGACAGTCGATGGCAGATTATTCCAGATTTTACTAGTCCGTGGAAGAAAGCTACGGTTGAAACGCACCGTTGTGCTGCGCCAACCATCCAGGTGGTGAGGATGGTATAGGCTTTTGTGGCGAGCTGTGCGATGGTGGAATTGAGCGGCCGGAATAAGCTCAAACAGCTCTTCAGAACACTCCCCGTGATACAATCGGTAAAATATGGAAAGACACCCTAAGTCCCTTCTTAACGATAGAGGGTCAAGCTTTACGGTCAATCTGTGGTCGTTGATGATTCGAGCCGCTCGACGTTGGATGCGGTCAAGTGGAAGAAGTTGGCAGTTCGGGGCTCCAGCCCATAGATGAGAGCAATACTCCAAGTGGGGTCGCACCTGTGCTTTATATAGCAGCAGAAGGTGATTTGGCTCGAAGTACTGCCTCGATCTATTGAGCACACCCAACTTTTTAGAAGCCAGTTTTGCTTTTTCTTCCAAATGACCGCGAAATTGGACGTCTCTCGAAATATCAACGCCAAGGATTCCGATGTAGGGTGAAATACTTAGGGTAGTGCCCTGAAAGCGGGGTGCATTGCCAAAAGAAGACTTTTTTGCCGAGAACGCGCAGACCTGTGTCTTCTTGGGGTTGAATTCCACGAGGTTTAGTCTACCCCATTCTGAGACTTGTTCCAAGGAGGTCTCAATAGAAGAGACAAGGCTCGTTCGACACTCATCTATAGTCTCCTTGGAGGATTTTGCATGGCCGGAATAACTGGCATCTCCAGTGCTGTCATCCGCATAGCAATGTATGTTGCTGGTTTGCAACATATCATTGATATGCAGGAGGAACAGCGTTGGAGATAGCACGCAGCCTTGGGGCACACCAGCATTTATCGGCAGAAGTGCGGAGCATGAACCGTCTACAGCAACCTTGATGCTCCTGCCACTGAGAAAGCTAGCGACCCAATCGCACAATCCCCCAGGTAGTCCGTAAGATGGAAGTTTGGAGATAAGTGCCTTGTGCCAAACCCGATCGAAGGCCTTGGCGATGTCCAAACTTATAGCCAACGCTTCCCCCTTACTCTCAACTGCTTCCGCCCATTTGTGGGTTAAATAGATGAGAAGGTCTCCAGCAGAACGACCGTGTCGAAAGCCATACTGGCGATCGTTTAGTAGCTGGTTTTCTTCTAAGTAACCCAGGAGCTGGCAGTTAATAATGCTTTCCATTATTTTGGAGAGTATGGAGGTTATGGCGATAGGTCTATAGTTTACCGGATCAGTGCTATCGCCTTTTTTTGGGATCGTGTATCGTGTATCGTGTATCTTTTTTTGGGATCGTGGAATGAATAAAGTACTAATTATATTCAGGATTCGATCTTTACCTATTAATAATCAATACAAAACAGCGTTCTATAAAAATTCCAGTATATTTTAAGTTAATAATACGAATTCAATTAACTTTATATAATCACTGAAGGAAATTATTCATCTCTGAGATTTTATAAAACTCGCCGTCACGCTCCAGCAGTCAAAAACAATACTTATTCAAATGAAACAAAAAGCAATTAACGGAGGAGATATCCCTCCGTCCTTAGAGGATACAAGAGACGAGAGATTATTGAAAAAATAATTAATAAATATTTATGGCGAGCCACCTGAGGAACGACATGGCCAGGATTCGGATTTTATCCAGTACTTGAGAGCACATCTGCAGCGTTACAGGGAAAAGCGGTTTATTACAAATGCAAAATTTTCCATTCATATTCAAAATTTTATATCCCAATGTGGCCGGGAGTGAGCTAATTTATTCCGGGGGAATCTAAGGAGACGTTCCAGCACCTCTCGTCTTGGGGAGGATTAGGGAAGGGTTGAGCGTTACGAAATTGACAGGTGCCTGTCAAAAATTACAATTAATAATTGAGACCGCGCTGCACTGCCGTGCCTGTTAATGCAAGGCGCTTTTCTCTTTGCGGGACGCTATGAAGTTGTCATATTGTCTTTTTATGGTATTTCCATGATTCTTGTAATTTCAAAACAAACACGCGAATTGCAGTTGACTTGAAACTATATAAATTTGTTGTTTGTTTTGGCTTCAATTATTTTTTTAGAGGATTTATTTGTGAAACGGCTTATCATGTTTGTCCACTATACTTTCATAGAGATTCGATTAATGTTATCGCCACATAGACGTCGATAAGAGCTTACAAATCGTAAAAATGTAAATAAAACGCAATGACTAATTACGTCAATGTTCCGAGCTGTCCATTATGACGGACAGAAAACATCGGGGAGGAGCGATTACGCGGTTTATAGCACGGATAGCGATTAATGGCGGTAATCCACTGTTTTACTGCACTCCACTGCTTGCCAATATACATACTACACACATAAGGGTATTAACGATGTTTTTATATATAGTGGAAAGTTTTATAAAGTACGATCAAATGTTGATCGGGAGTTTCTCTTGTAGTTAGTTAAAGATTATAGATATGCCAAGCTAATTAATGAGTTAATTTGTAAAGTAAATATACGAAATCATGTCATTTGATTTGTACCTAACTTATTACGAAGTTACAATATAACTGGTACACAGTAATTACAGTATAATTGGTATACTTTTTTTGAAATAGTTACTATTCGTTGCAAACAAAAATATACTAAGGCAAAATACGCAACAATTCAACCTAAATCCTACTCCAAACGTACCCATTATTCATCCACAATACGTCACATCACTTCAATCTCTGCATCCGATGCGTTCAACTTAACAAATGATCCCACTCCATCATAGGTCAATGAAAGTCCGATACCTACTGGGCGAAGCCATTTGTCAACATGCCTTTATGACCGCTCGTAAAATCTCCATGTAAGTGGAATAAAAATACATAGTTGTCTGTTAGATGAACGATTTAGGGAATGCACTTTAATTGATAGGGACAGGTGCAATGTTTTAGTAAATTGTCGTCAACACATTGGCGGACAGTTGTTTAGGTCGCAAATTGGAAACTTAAAAAATCCGTTGGGAAATTGAAAAATGATACATTAAAATGAGCCAACTGCAGACTGCTAGCTATATTTTTAACTAGGCTTGTTAAGTAAGCTTTGTAAGGATTTGTATGATCTTTATAAACGTGATTTATAAGCGAAATAATCATTTACAATTAATCATTCAAGTAGCATTTTTTTACATGAAAACCAATATTTTTGTAATTTTCAAATGCACCTATATTCGTCACAATAAATCAATGATAACGCATGTGATATTAGGTTCCAGCTTATCACTCGTTATTAATGATCGTAATTTTTCAGTTACAACTGCCTGCAGCTTTATACACATGGATCACTTGATGCATACAAATATTTTATTGGTATTTCGAATGCAATTGTCATTAAGATTGTCATAGTAATATTTTCAATTAAGTATTTATTAATTTATTTAAGATTTACATTAGCGCTATTGAAGAAATGTATACTGCAGGTAAGACAGTGTTTTTCTCAGCGGTTGTTTTTTTTCAGGTATTTTATAATGGGGTACGTATAAAACCACTAAAATTATGCATACATTCAGTCATTAGCGCTCGCGCATCGCTCGCAATTTTCATAATCCGTACGTCCCCCTTCAATTTCACTCGTTCAATTCCATCACGGAATTTTCATAGCGTCTGCGTCGTAAATATTTTGTCCGATTAACCGTTCGTTCGACAGCCGCGAGGCGTAAGAAAATGTTAATTAACGAATCCATTGTTTTCCCGCCCGGCGGCTCCAAGATGGTGCCGCTTCCGATTCCGGCGGCCGCCTTCTTTATGTACGTTTCCCTTATTTTTACGTCAGACGGGTAGAGGTATTGTGGCGCGGCTGCGGCGCACAGTATAATGATTTTAATTTCCTCTAATCAAGCCTTCGGCGGGGCTTAAGAATTCTAATCATGTATACCGCAGCGCCGCAGAGGCTGACAGAAACATCAGCACTTATTCTGATTGCGTCGAGTGTGGCGCTGAATAATTAATACGCCTTTATTTCGCGTTATTCTCCAACGAAACAAAAGCAGTGTCGTGTTAATTTATGAATTGTGACGGTTGAAATCAACTGGATTCGTTATGCTTTTATATTACTGGATTAATTGAAATACAAGAAGTCGGCATTGTTTCATAACACCCTACTTCAATATCCTGAACGTTAATTATATTACTTATCTTTTGTTTCTGTAGGTAGCGTGTGAAAAAAGCTTTAAATAAGTGAAAAAAACTTTAATTAAGTGTAAAAGCTTAACAAATGGCAACACTCTGCGTTTATTGCATCGCATAACAATAACTTCACTAGATCGTGTCACGCGGTCCAAAGCCGACTATCGAGATTTACCTCTTTCGAGACACTTCAAAAACTACACAGACCCGTGAACACAGAAAATACGATCGTTCCAATGTAAAACATGATAGCCATTATCAAAAATATCACGACGAGTAAAGTTTAATTATATGGGGTTGGGAGAACAACCCCTTCGTTCAATTCGCACTAACGACCACATTTCGGTCATCTAAATCACGGCCACGCCACTTGCAATTAATTTTTTGACTATTAAACGTTCCAGTCAGATGACTGGAGGCACGCCATTCGAACAAATTTATATTTGAAAGAGAATATAAACATTGACTTTATGCCAAACAGTGAAACAAGTTAGTGATATTACCATCCCAGGGTAAACATAGAAAGATTTCGTAATCGTTTTAAATGAATAAATATATCAACAAATTACTCATAGCAAATAATTTCATTCAAAAGTAATACGAAAAAACATTTTAAATAATCCCTTCGACGAGTATGCGAGCACCTAACAATTTATTCTTTACAAAAAGACCACTCTCCAAATATCATGTCTGTTTTAGTGTAACCCTCGGCTCTGCAATAAAACTATGACGAACATTGGTTACCCACGCTTCCCACTAACCACTAGGTGAAAAGAACAACACAATCGCACGTGAGCTTTTCAAATCCACAGGGTTTGTACGCGGTCGAACACCGCACAATTAAGACAACCCTTCCTGGAGCCTGGTTAGCATTCAAATCACTTGGTGAACGGAGGCATCACGCCCACACTCTTTATGCCGCGAAATTAAGTGAGAAAACAGCCTCTACAACGGGAACTGAGTGTAAAATATAACACACAATTTACGTAAAATTATTAAGTGCTTTCACGCTTTAAAACATACGTTTATTTTAAACTCGATTACGATATACGATAAACATTATGTTTGTTACTAATAAGGGCTCACGAAAGCAATATCTTTGCAACGCAGCAATTAATCACACATGATTAGCCGATGCATACACAAATAATGAAGTAGCTTACTTCGATTAATTATGACGAAACAAATCGGCTTCATATCCCCGACACACTTATAACCCTCGAATAAATAAGGCAGCAATAAAATGCGAAAAAACGATTACAGATCAATGAAGCGCACCTTCCCTCTTGGGACGCAAATAAAACCCAAGTACACACTTCAAATATGCTTTTCTTAATCGTTCTCATAAAACAAAGATCAGACCGCGATCCCCCGCGAGTGAAAATATAAAAATCACCCTCATTGCTCATACTCGCCGTCTATCAATGCGGATTTTTCCACAAATTGTTTCCAAACGAAGCCTTCGAATCGATATTGTTTACTCCGGAAGTAATCACAAAACGCATTGAAAATATACAAATGCTAATTCCGACCATTCCGCGCACTCTTGGTATCGAGTTTTGTAAATTGGCTTCATTGATTTTAAGTAATTCTGTTAGACTAATATACATTCACCTGTTTCATGAATACTGAGACTTATTTCTTAGAATTAAAAGTTAAATTTATCTTATGGTATCCGAAATTGCTTATAATATTATTATTATTAGTTTTGAATTGTCCAACGCTTTTGTGTTATTTTATCGACTGAAACAGATTTATTTACTACTTCCAAACTATAATTTCCTACCAAGAATTACTTATCCGGGAAGTTTTATACCTAGATGGCTGCACTACTTTTAACAAAGTGTCACCCGCACAACCCAGGGAATATTTTTAACATCTTTAAGATTTTGCCTAAGGTATCGACTCAAGTTGAATTGGCTTAAAACCTCCCGGCGGATGTGTCATTGTAATTTACCGGGGGATGACGAACGACGCCCGGAGCTCGCGATTATACCGTAAGCCATTTTAATCTTAACTTAGTTAAAAATCTTGCGTCCAACATTAACATTAATCACTTTTGACAGCCTCTGTTATGGATATGCTGTAATTAAAGTATATAATAGGATTTTATTGTAATTAGTGAGATAGTGGGTAATGCGGGAAATGCAGTGTGTATTTTGGATTAATTCATTTAGGGTACCCTGACTTGATAATACATGAGAATATGTTATCTTTGTTCATATTATCATTATTAGTACACTTCTTAAAAATATTAGTATCGACGCATGTGAGACATACTTATGAACTTCTTATGAAAAATAAGAATAGACGTTTTTACGTTCTCTTAAAATATATCAATATTGTGGTGATAAAACGTTAGTGTCTATACACGCTTTTCTGATAAATATTTTGTATAAGAATCCGCTATTTTTGGTGTGTAATATTAGATTGATAACAGTCAACGTAAATGTTAACTTAGTTTAAAATAGAGGGATTTAATTACAGTATTATTTCCAAAACAAAGGAAAGTGCCTTCATCAAGCATAAAATCTAAAGCTTAATTGAACGTCGACATTGAGAGATTTCAATTCAATTATCTACTAAACCATATTTAACGAAATCCAATCCCCTTTTCCCTTGAGAAATAATATTATTTATTCACAAAAAATAATACAAAACGCGGTTGCGAAACGCGCTCTGTTGGTTTAGCGGAGATCACTCGATGTAAAAGTTGGAGGCGCACGACGGAGGCAGGAAGAAAACTTGGATAAGCGAAACCCTCTAAAAATGATTGATGCCTTCGCTGCCGGGGTGATCGCTCAGCGCACCGTCGCTCAAGACTAAGCATTTTAAAACGAATAAACGTCGAACAGCCAATTTGAAAATGAACATCATTAGCGCTATATTCGCGGAGCCAACCTCGCCAATTCATTGTTGCTCGATCGAATTTCAAATTTTTACTCGACCCCAGTTTTCCCGACTGCTCTGATCGGTTCGAACGTTTAATTCGAAATGCACAGAGTAAACAAAGACGATCCACGTATTTGAATGTAGCCAATTTCCTTTCGTATCGAAGTATCGAACAATTGTTTGAAGACATGTTATTACGGGCTTTTAGCCTGGATGCTGGCATCGAGACGTTCGTTTCTAAGTCTTTGTTTAGAATATAACAATTAGGTGTACAATGGGGGGCGGTTGCGAGTGGTGTTATCGCAGCTGATGGCAGCACAATATGGTCGTGACAATACATGCGCAATATCTTTATGCTTCCTTTTGAAGGCCGATGCACTCGCTTGTTGAATCAGACTCCATTGCGGTTTGCTACCATAGACTAATTAGGCAGCAGATAATGTAAAGTAATTTAATATTGTTTGAGTTTGAGTTGAAAAATAATCACTGGAAATAAATTTAATAATACTTTATGTAGTTTATATTTTATATTACCGATATAAGAGTTCAAAACAATGTTATCTGAAAAAAGACCTAGAACTTCAAATTCATGAATATGTCATAAATGTTTGTTGCAAAAGTCTCAATTGGTTTTTAGTTTAACGATAATGAGAGGGAATGTCGTCGAACTAGTTAGATCTTAGAAGTGTAGCTTATAGCGACATCACACAGTGGCTTTTTTATATGTATTTATAATTCTTTATACGTTATTCCTGTTTAGTCTATCCTTCACTTATCTATGGTCACAGTGAGACACCTCGAAGGCGCCGCTTTGTTCTCACTTCCTCCCGCCTCCCGACGTCTCTTGCTATTTTCAGTAGAAAGCATAATATATTATGAAATGCCCAAAAGGGCTAATATAAAAATATTCTTATACAAATGTGTCCATCTTCTTATTAAATTTTAATATTTCGTAATCAATCTGCAAGTAAGCAAATTGACATACGATAGATGCTGAAAGGAAAGCTCTATCGAAGCGATTTTTGAACTCTAAATATAAAAAAATAATAAAATAGTAAACTCTACATTTCGAAGCTTAATCTACGAAACGTACAAACCAGGTGAACTATTTGAACCAACAAAACGATGGATTAATTTAAACACGGTTTTAAATTAAACCGCCGTTTCACTCAGTGACGCGTACATCATACAAACGTGACACCTGGTTGGATCGGTTAAATCGCTTAAATAGCTAATTGTCTGTAGGATGCCACAGGTAAACACTCGCGTATTCCAACACCGCAAATGCGAGCTACGAATGACTGGGTTTTGATAATAAAATAAGGTTTAGACATTTTTGATCTTTGTTGAGTGTTAATGTTTTGTAACCTCATTGTACCTCATACTTTGTCGACGATCATTTTTTGTCGTTATTTTCTTTTTTAAGGTTTTTTTTAACTCTTTATTAATACATTTAGAACAACTAAAATATTCGAGAAGGTTTAGCTAATTAATATAATAACTATAATTTCTTCTGTTCAGAATTTTCATTAATAGTGTAAGAGCATTAATGAACATTAAAATAAAACAAATGATAGTACTGAATGACTTTAAATAGCAATTAAGAAAAATATAATCATTTAACATTCACGTTTTTAACAAATAAAAATATTCATATTACCGCATCCAATGTGTAAATATTCGTCATCCATGCTACACTCGCACTATCGCACTAATCGTCGATCATGTACAACCTCATTCGACATGGAGTGATTTAATTCCACTGATTATTATTACCCGTAAAGCCTCGAAATTACCACATTCGAAAGCTATTTTACAATCCCTTTATAGAGCGAAAAGCAACAGTTCTGTAAATAATGTTAAGGTATATATGAAATGTTTAGTATTCTTATTTATTTGATACTAGCTTCTACTAAACTTCTACTAACTCCGTCCGCGCGGATGTCGGTCTTCGCGTGGATGGTTTATTTCTCCATTTTGAGTAGGTACCTCTGACAATAAAATCTTATAAATATCTATTGGACCCAATTCCCAAATACGGCTAGGCCTATAATAATACGCAACGTGTGTTCGCGGTTCTACGGAACAACGTCTATGGATAAAACTGAAAAATTAAGATTAATTTTTTTCTACGTATTTTTTCAGGATAAAAAGTATCCTATTTTACGCCCAGGATAATAAGGTATAATTATACCAAGTTTCATCGAAATCGAACCGCTAGTTTTCACGTGATGCCTTCACATACAGACAGACAGACAGACAGACAGACAGACAGACAGACAGACAGACAAAAATTTTTTTAATCACATGTTTGGGTTTGGTATCGATCCAGTAACACCCCCTGCTATTTATTTTTTCAATATTTTCAATGTACAGAATTGACCCTTCTACAGATTTATTATATGTATAGAAGATGTAAATTCAATAGTAAACAAATACTGTGTAAGGTTGCCTGGTAGAGATTGCTGCTTAGCAATAAGGCCGCCTCATGCATTTCTTTTGTATTAATATTATTTTTGTCATATTTCAGTTTGTGCAATAAAGTGTTATAAATAAATAAATATCTTTTCATAATATATGTCACAGAAAAGTTACGACACCTACAACCGAAATCTACTAGACCAGGTACTAAAATGATTCCAATATGCAATAAAGTTAAAAATACTAAAAGATTTAAAAGAAGATTTACAAATATTTCAGTGATTTTACAACGTGCTTCTGACACTATAAATTTAAGCCTACATACGAGTTATGTCGTGATCTTTATGGCTATTTCGAGGCGTTTTATGGGAAGGGGAAACATTTGCTTGAAATAGAAGAGAAATATTCACACCAGTAGAGACAATTTTTATATATATATATATACGTTTATTGAATATAATAAAGCTTAAACCAGTTTATGATCTTTAAATATTAGATTTTAATTGTATGATTATGTTTTAAAATAAAAATATAAAAAAATAGATTTTTGGAGATACAGCAGAAAGACATAATATAGTTATCATTTTACTTAAATTAAATCTATGAATCACGACAAGAGAGTACTTCTAATAACTCTACATTCATTATAATTATGTAATTTAATTTTTTTTGATTGATGCAGCACTATAATTTTTTTTACACTTTTCGTTCTTACTATCATATTACTTACTCATTAATAATATTCCACGTAAAACTACAAGAAATCTCAATATTCCCTCACAAAATCATGAAAAAAGACACATTAAAGCACCTCGCACCATCGCGTCGTACAATTCTTTATTATTCATGGGGCGATCTCTCAGAGTGTTTTATATGAGCGACGATCGAGTATCAATTTGTACTGAACGAGCGTATTACCATACCCTGGGCCTACATTGTTTCAGGGGAATTTCTTTGTTAGTTCCAAATCATTATGGAAATTTTACGTGTAACTTACGCTTCAGTGGGTATGAATGATCGTGGGTATAGAAATATACTTTTTATTGAATATATTTAACAGCTCTTTACAATATGGTTGGATAAATACAAAGGGATTAGTAACAAAGATGACTTTCCCTCTGATCCCGCAACGCTGAGAACTGCTCATTTGAGCTTACATGACTTGAATATCTCGTAGTCTGAAAGCTAGAGCAATTTTTTTTCGTTTATTTTTAAAAAGCCATTGAGGTACGAAATTTTTGGTATGTATAATTTCATTCCATTTTGTAGTTTTATTTATGATATGACTATCATTTAAATAGCAGTGATAAAATTGTTTTACCCGTATTATGTACTTCATTAAAATTTCATATAACATGTATTCTGATATAATATCTACCCGCAGACCATTTCGTTCAAAAACCGATGATTCATACAAAGGATTATACGTAAAGGTATTTCAAACGTCCCAAAGTCAGTCTCTTAGCGTCTAGGTAATCTAACCGAGACAATACGTTAAGTAGTGTTCGTTTATGAGTGTTCATTAGAGATACTATAAAGACGGCGGAGACGACGCCGGCTAAATTGGCTGTTCTGAATATCGTGGAATGCGGTGACACTATTCGCAAATGAAAATATTATATGCGAAAAGCTCTTAACTGTTCAACTGACTTGGTTAAAAGAGGGTACAAGGGTGGAGAGCTTTGCATTTTAGTTTGTGTTGTGGTAGTATTGTGTATAATAGACGTTCGTAAAAACGCATCATACCTATAGATACACTATTATATTTCATTAAGCGTAGAAAGTCAATTAATTATAATTTAATTATAGGTGAAATTTAAAAGTACATATTAACTTATTGTCCTGTAAAGAGTAGATATTTTTTACCGCTTCTCTAGTTAATACTAGATTGTCGTATTTATCAATTTGGCAAAATTTTTAATTAAGTTTAAAAAATTGGTAACATCATCATTCACGTGACAAAAAAATCGAAGTTAGTCGCTCCTAATGCTTGTGTAATGTGTACGTGAGCAACGAAATCGAATTAAAAATTAAAACAAATTAAATTGAAACTACTGCAAGTAGGGTAACGTTCTGAATTCCGATTTTCGCTTACCAAATGAACATTCATTTCGTTGCAGATGTACATAGTTTAACTAACAAGGGGCTGTTAATTTAAATTTACTATCTTAGCTCCAAGTAATGAACGGGAAGATGATTGTTATAATGGGATTGTAGATTTCGTGTCGCGCAGTCGTAAGTATCTTGTTATATGTGTATTTGTTGAAACGAGTCAAGTATTCCTCAATATCTATTGGTATAATGAGAGTATTATTGTGGGGAAACTACAGGAATTAAGAGCTAGATAATATTGAAATATGGATTTATCAAATTGAAAATAAATACTGTGTAAAATTTACCACATAGAGCTGATCGCAAAACATGTTTAAGATACTCGTTTAAGGATAAAAATATACATATATGTATATTACATACTACATTACATTTCAAAAATTTTGCTACGATTTCAAAATGCCTAAAGTTATAAATTTGAAAAATCAGATGTTTTGCGCGAAGTGACAGTAGTACCCACCTCAACGCTTCGCTTATGAGGCGTGCAATACCAAACTTTTTAATTGATCGATGTCACACGTAAAATCTCACACTTAACATTAATTCTTAAGACGATTCTTAATTACACATGCTCTAGTGGCAATTTTTAATTAGTAGCGTCTGAGAATCCGTCTGGAGCCGCGAGGAGAGGCAGGTGACAACGGGGAGCGGTTAAGTGTGGCATTTTACGGCTTTTATGCATATTTGATGGCACCCATCATAATCTGTGCGGTGAGGGGAGCTTCGCCTACATTGGTTATGAATTGTTCTTCTGTGAATGCCTTGAGATTATAAGTCTGTATGTAATAAGTCATTGTGAAGGTTTCTGGTGATCTTAAACGTGCAAAATAATGATTTGCGCGAATTGGTGTAATCGCGTAGGATTGAAACTATTTTTTTTTGTAAATAGTAGAGCTTTTATTACTGTAGTGCCTCCTTGACGTTTGCATTATATAGAGTAAATGACTTTTATGCGGTAATGAGAAAAAAGATTTTTTCTATCTAATTTTTACGTATACGGTATACGTAAAAATTCAAATATTGTGTTAAAGGTGTTAAATTATTCGGATAATATCATTTGTAAGCATTGGATTTGTAAATTAAGCTGTAGTAATAAATGTATGTAGGTAATAGGTAATTGTAATACTAACACTAGGATAAGATTTTACTAACACTTTATGGGCTATGTGGCCTGAATTAAATGAATTTTATTTATTATTATTTATTGCTGTTTTATTTTCTAGACATTTTAATACAAAGAAGTCAACTTATTATCCCTTGCATTAACAGTTATTTAAAGTATCAATAACTAACAAACAAACATACTCGATTATTAAGCGACTCTTCTTTGAATGATGAGATGACATTCGACTTCGTAGTAAACTAGATAAAAATTTTGTAAATTATATTTGTGTTTCCTTTTTTACGCAGACATGCTAATGTTTTAAACATTTATCTTTGCCACATACCAACCAGCTAACATACAACAAAGCCTATAAACATCATAAACTATTTACAAACACGGAACATTTGAATAATCCGTTATTAGAAGGTAAAAGCTGATGAATTGGAAAATAATTACGGGTATTAGGCGTGCTAAGAGTGCTGTATCAATTACTGTCGGTAAGCAAACAGGCATTATGCGCTTAATATTAAAATCAAATTTACGGAACACCCCTTTCAGTAAATCGTCCGGCCATCGATAGGAAATGTCACCACACTTTCACGTGTAACATGTTCACTGTACAGATAACAAAAAAATGTTTTATCCGTGTTTATGGATTATAATGTATTTTATACTTAGATTTTATATACTAAGGGCTGATTTTTCAATCCTTGGTTAAAACTTATTCATCGAATAACGTATTAAGCTACCATTTCAAAAATGTATTCTAATTGTCCGTATTTTGTCAGTTTACAGGTGACATTTTAAAATGTTCGTGTAATACTTTATTGGAAGGATAAATTTTAACCAAGGATTGAAAAATCGGCGCTTAATAATATGTACTGCAGACTATTATTTCTGATAAACGTCGTTAACAAAACAAATTCTTTCTTTATATAACTTGATTATTATATAACTATTAAGTAATATTAGCTATTATTACATTCCATAAAAAATACGATGAAAAACTTAGAATTAAAATCATGAATCATGTTTCAAAAGAGCCAATTAAAGAAATTGCGTAGTTGTCGCTTTTCTTGCGAGAAAGAATACGAAACAAAACAACTCTGGAAACGATTATTTGGCAACATTGAGAAATACGTTTTGTAAGAAATATAATTAGCGTCGAATTTACTTTTACGATATTTCGTCACCTGCTGTCCTTACTCATTTTGTTTGGAAAACATTGCGTAACCTCAATTAAAATCACATTTTCCACCGTATATTTCCACCCAAATGCGTAGGTTTCTTTATGAAAATACGTACAGAGTATCTTATAAGTAGGTAGAGATGTTTAATGTTTATGCCTTGAAAACAATTGTGGTTATTCAATACGCTTTAAAGTTGATTGAAAATAAGTACCAAAGAGTAAATGCTCGAATGAGCCTTAACTTCATAGTTTTATAAAATACTAGCTTACCGCCCGCGGCTTCGCCCGCTTTGTCTAAAACCTAATAAATTATATACTAAAACCTTCCTCTTGAATCACTCTATCTATTAATCCGTTGCGTAGTTTTAAAGATTTAAGCATACAAAGGGACATAGGGACAGAGAAAGCGACTTTGTTTTATACTATGTAGTGATGATGATGGTACCTATGTTGATGGATATTTAAGTAAAACTTGTATTTTAGTTATACACTATATTTATCTGAATTTCGATATAAAGAATGTTACGAAATATTTTTTAACACATATTAAAGTAAAATGTATGTTTGTTGCAGAATCCAGATGAACCATTGGTGATACACAAGCTTTTTCGACCTGCAACATCTGTATCTTCTACGTATGTATTCTTTAATTACTAAATTACTAAAAAATTTCGCTACTAATAGCGAAATTTTTCAATACATCTCAATACTAAAAATTCATACAAGATTTCAGACCAATTACTATTTAAGAATACCAAAACTCCATTAATATTCTATCTCGCATTCGAGCTTCCAAAGAAACGAAACTAATAATGTGCTGTAATCTTAAATTTAATTTGTGTTAACAACTTTAAAATTCTAATTAAGATAAAAAAAATACTTACTACGGATTTCAATATACACAAATAAGAGATTCAACTCAAATCACTTTTAATTATTTTTACATGTATAATTTTGTAAACAGCCTTTAATCGTTTAACCTTTACGTCATAAGTAATCTAATATATAGAAATCAATGCCACTTTTCGTTGTAATTCCATAACTCGAGAACGGCTGAACCGATTTCGATAATTCTTTTTTTATTATATTCCTTGAAGTACGAGGATGGTTCTTATGTAGAGAAAACGTGAATATGTACCACGGGCGAAGCCGGGGCGGACCGCTAGTAATTTATAACAGTAAACACCACAGAGTAAACAGCGAAGCCCTCTATAATTGTCGCATATGTTATTTATTTATGTAACTTGCATAAATATGCGTGGGGAAGCGTGATTCCGAGTCCCGCTAATTATTGCGTGACTTATTGGTGAGCGAAGATAACACATAAATCGCGACCAAATTATTATGATCCCTGAAATCTCACTTAACTCCTTGCTTTGCAAATATGAAGGTTAATGGGGGAGGTCATGTGATGATGGTGGGTGTATCGCTCGGAGGCTTGCAGCTTTATCTACTTGCCTGAGATCGTGACTTTCAGAAAGAGATTTGGGTAATTAAACTGGTTTTGAGAACGAATCGTGCTTTACCGTTTTTCAAGTGCCTGCGGCGATGGCGCGATGCTAATAATTAGATTTAATGATGGATGCTAAAATTAAATTCTTATACCTGAATGATGTAATTAAGACACTTTTTATCAAATTTTTTATTTTGAATCAATGTAAAAAAACTACAACGTAGGTACTCTACAACTTAATTGCGTATTAGTTAACTGAAAGACTGAGATCTCAGACAAGATACAAAAATCAAAATGAAAATATTAACCAAATCAAAAACAATCACAACTAAACAATTGAAATTTAATTGAAAAATAACTAAAACGTTAAAATAGAAAAGGACAAAAATAGTTTAAGCCTAAATTAGTTGATGCGTTAAATTCCGTGATCGTCTTAATCTTAAAACATTCCAATCCAAATTATTGAAAACCAGAAATTAGCATCCAGCCGTACAGAATACTATTAATAAATAAATAAATGTCTCACGAAACTCCGAACATTGTTTATTAATCATTGCACTGCAGTATTCGGAAACTTCATGGTTAATCATGAAATAACTCAAGGACTATGCGGTAATCTTGCAGTCCCGTAGCAATGCTACAAGCGGAAGCTAGCGTGATTTAGCTTGTGATTAGTCTAACCTAGCTTTGCTATTTATCTAATACCTAAGCGGTTTGATATCTAGCGCTTTATATAGAGCAAGTACATGTAGGTGTCTATGTGACACATGACCTTAAACCAATTTAAAAAGCTTCTATTCTTCTACTGGGTATATAAAAAAAAAACACAACTAAAAGCCATTTAATATAAGTGAAATTAGGTATATTGAATTATGAGATTAAATAATATTCTAAGGTGCAAGAATCTCCGTCACTCTATAAAACCGATATTCCTTTAATGAACAGGTTTTAATAATGATTTTATTATTATCTTGCAGAATTAAGATCGATGTTTATTATGTTTAACAGTACAGGTAGTAATTATATTAAAGCGTTTAATATTAGAAATATAACAAAATGCTTTTAATGAAAAAAAAATTAGAGCAACCGAATTTATAACATATACCAGGATAGTGGCAGTGGTAACCTCTACTTGTGGCGCAGTACCGTGATAAAGGTACATTAACAACGAAATAATATTTAAAAACTTTGGAAGGTGTGACACAATTATTAGGACAATAATCCATTGACTTTATAATAATCCTGAAAGTTAGTTAGGCTACGTTCGAACAAAGTAAATGAAGATACTTAACCTTGTTCCGAAGTTTGATCCAATAAAACAAAGTTTCCAACAAACGAATGCATTAAAGTCACCACCCGCAAACTGATCCAATCGTAATATCGCACTTCCAGACATCGAAAGTTAGTATGCATTGACTTTGAAAAGTTGTCCAAAACTAAGTTGGGTTATGTTTATGAAACTATTCGGATCCGGGTGTGTACCGATACACATGCAAGAACTCGCGCCCGACTCTAGGCATAGTTCGCTAAGTGGAACAGCTGTAAAACAAAGTAGCGAAGGGTCTAGGAACTTAGTGAGTACGTTAGCGAGTGTTCGGGAACACGTGTCCTCCTGCGACGTGGGCTGCCGGAGCTGCCGCGCCGCCGACCCATCACTACTTCGCAACTTTGACAGTTTAATTCGGGAAGCGCGGTCGACGACCGCGACCGATTCATAAATAAGTTAAACTAGGTTTAACAAAGTATTGCAGAGGCTGATAACGAAGCGCCTACACTCCCTCCCGCCTCGCTCGCCGCGTGTAGATAAACTTTTAAAATGACTTTGGAAGCTTTTGAGCTTTTAATCGGTAAAGTTGTACAGACAGACAGTTCGGGCACAATCCTTGAACCGCTTGCGCCGGCGACGGCGGCCGCAAAACTTTGTTTTACAGGACTACTTTTCTTCTTGTTTCAAGGTTGAACTCTTAAAACAAACTCCGGTTCGACGGAGTTCGTGAACTCGGGCGCCAACAATTTACAAATTTCTCTCTTTCATAACAACTAACTGCCGCTCGGCGCGCGAAAGTTGTCCTGCGTAGATCTTAATCGTATTGTCTGTTGCGCTAGCGGCGGGAACAGCTGATTGTGACGTCACACTTTATCTCACTTCTCGTATTGATTTTCTAGAATGTTTTCAAGTTTCAGTACTAAATAATATCTTAATGGGTATTTACTTATAGGTACTCATTTAATATTAAAGCGGACGAAAATTTTTAGCGAAATCGTTTGCAAATAAAAATTAAACCACACGACTGAAAGCATTAAAGCTATCGAAAATCAGGCGGCGCCCTCCGACGCCTTTTATTCAATTTATTTAAGTGACACTGATAGCACAACTGTGGTCGAAAAACTCGTCTGCTAAATTTGTTTGAGCCCCAATGACCGGAGGCTTTTTTTGCATTTTACGCCTCACCTGCCGAGGGCTCGTCGAAGTGACGAGACAAGCATTGATTGGCTTTTAATCAAAAGTAGCGCCTTTCATTACACTGATACAGATTTTGCACGAAAAGCTTTTATAATATTGTATCCATTTTCTAAAACGTGTGAGCTTTTAGTAATCACAATCTATAAACGATATATTCGGTTGGCAATAGCTCGTAGGGGTTATGTAACTGACAGGTTTTTCTCGGGCTATGTATTATACAATAGGTTAAAATGCAGGTACATATATTGTATTGCGCGTAAATTTTACGTAACTAGAAATAAATAGGTTGCGGGTGTGTGGGGCGGGGCGGTGTGGGCGCGGCGTGCGCGCGCAGGCCTAAGTGTCTCTCGTCCTTCGCCGGCCCGCACTCTGCCTCCGCATAGTTCGCGAATCGCGCTTCGACAAACACCCGCGTCACGAATATCGCTCCTGGTTCGTAGGGACGCAGCGCGGACAAACTTTCCGTGGCTACGCTCTGCTACGGCGTAGCGTTTACCGCTGTGTTGTGCTCCAAGTTGTCCTCAGTGAACTCGTGCTCAAATACTTTTCAAACTATTGTTTTCACGTTATGATAGTGCGTTTCGTTTAGTGATGTCGGCCCTCGTCCGACCTGTTTGGTAAGTCCGAAAATATTTTTCCGAAAATTTAACGTGTCGACTTTTGTCACTTTTTGAACATATATCGTTGTTGTTTTACGGTTTCCGAAATTCATGCGGTTTATTTCAGCAGTGCTATCGCCGGATTATAGTGAAGAAGATTTAAAATGTTTAAAATCGTTCACGCACAAATCCCACGCTAGTAAAACCATTTCACGAAATGCTTTCGATACATTTTCTTGAATTGAAATTGAATTAATTAGTTCCGAATATATTATGTGGATATATTTATCTTATAGGCAATATTCAAGTTAATCTCATTAATTATTCTGCTCGTGGTTGACATATATGCGTATAATTAAATCGGTTATGTTAAGCGAATCGTCATGTACCGCGAATCATTAGGCAACACACGGAATACGTAATGCGAACCGTTTAACCTTTTAGCAAATTATATGAAGATAGATTATTATCTAAGAATATATAGAGAAATATGTACGTTTAAGACGCGTTTGTCGGCAAAATTACGGATTCGGATTTAGTAGGTACGTTCAAGGTACGTTAAAAATTTAATGACAGTATAGGAACAAAGGAATTAGCCTTGTTCTGCGAAAAAACTTTTTAAAAACAAAGAATAAGAATGCAACTTATTATAAAATAATTTAGTTTTTAAAGAATTTTCCTTTAAAAATTTATTTATTTCGCAACACACTAGGTACATAAAGCATACGAAGCAAACGATAACAACATGAAGATAAAACTTATACTTACTTTCATTCTTATTTTTTAAATTTTTTGACTCACCTTATAAAGTTAGATCAAATCTTGTAAATATAAGTTAAATAATAGAATTATATTCGTTTTACAAGATATTTTCGTAAAATACTTCATCATCATCATCATCATCATCAGCCCATATACGTTCCCACTGCTGGGACACGGGCCTCCTATGAGGGTACAGGCCATAATCCACCACGCTTGCCAAGTGCGGGTTGGCGGATGACACATGTCGTCGAACTTTTTAATTCTTCGACATGTCGGTTTCCTCACGATGTTTTCCTTCACCGTTCGAACTTACTTCGAAATAATAAATTAACACTAACACCTACATAATTCCAATAAAAAATGTTGTAAAATGCATATAAGTATATAATATTGTCAGAAATTAAAATAAAATGAGTTAGCTTTAATAAAAAAAAAATTAGTTACATTTTAGTCTTTTGTTCTGTAAACAACTTAACTTAGTTTAACTTCTAAACTGCAATAAAAAGTTTGCAATATTATATTTTAATGGGATATTTATAAGAATCTATTAATAACATAACAATAAATAACATTTAAATATTCATCTGAAAATCATCTCAAATTAAGGAAAAGAACAAAGCATTAAGAAGAAGAAAAATTTATAATAAAATTTAATGAAACTTTCTGTTCGGTAATCAATGCACTGTTATATTTCTTAACTCCAATTATTAAGTACAGAACACCAATCATTAACATATCTATTCTAATTTTCTACTTAACCCAACCGCACACTACAATACCAAATAACAACTACTTAAAACTATACTAAAACAATAACACGAAAATATATAGCAACTACTAGCTTTTCGCCCCGGCTTCGCCCGTGGTACCCTACATGTTTACGTTTTTTTTTCATAAAAACTATCCTGTCTCTCAAGTTGGATCGAAGTGCACATGGTGTACGAATTTTATTATAAACGGTTAAGTGGTTTAGGGGTCCATTGAGGACAAACATTGTGACACGAGATTTATATATATTAAGATAAACCAAACCAAAATCGTGATACGGAAAACATACACATCCGAACCATTTAAAGACAATATAACTAAAAACCAAACGCAAATCATCATACGAAAAACGTAACGGGTGTCCATTAAAAGACAATTAGCAGTGGTAAAATTTGCGTTATTCCCGTACATACAGCTCAGGTAGGGTTGCTAAACGGATTTCACGTGTGACGCCCCGGGCCGATCCAGATAAGGGAATCAAATTGTTTCTCTGAAGCTATCTGATGGGCAACCTGCCTGAGTTCATTGTAGATGCTATTTTACATGTGGTTTTAATTTTATGTGTGTAATGAATCGTTTAGGAATAAATCGTTTAATGAATATGGAGTTTATAGAACGCGATACAGAGACTTTAATGTAGTTTAGATCTTTTAAAAGAAACACACGATTCTCTTGTTCCACTTTTTTGCCTTTATTTTAGAATTTTATTTTAAAAACTTGGAGCTCTTCGACTACGGGGTCGTAGTTTTAGTAACAAAGTAGGTATCTGTTGTCGATATTTTAACTAAAAGGTATTAAAGTGTAAAAGCATTCAATTTTTTATAAACAATTCGATAAACTCAATTGATACGAGACCAAATTGAATAAGGAAGTTTTTTCGAAGAAATAACTGGTTCTACTGTTCTTCGATAAAACGATCAACTTTAGCCTCATGTGTGACTAGCAAAAGATACGATAACTAATTAAGATAAAATATTTTCACCCAAATAAAAACAAAAATATTAAGATCATAGTGTAAATAAATGACAATACAAAGATTTTATATATTGTCCAATTTTAAAATTATAATCAAGAAAATATCGTGATATATCGCTCTATTAAAAATATTTAAAGACAATAAACAATAGAATTAAGTGCTTATTGAAATGAAATGTCGAAAATTAAGTTTTTTATACAATTTTGTAAATAAGGAAGCGAAAGGCTCGAGTAAAACACACACAAACAAAGGTACCGGCGGGACGCGAGGGTCTCTATGCGTTAACCCTCGCTACAAGTGCGCCCTACGAATAGGGCTGTACACAGGTAGTTTATATTTTTTAAATAAATAAATAATCCATAATCGGTTTTTTTTTTCAAATTTATTAATGATTATATATTATTAATATAATGATTATTCCATGATCATTATATCTGTGCTGTACAATCTCTAGCTTAAACGTAACTTCTAGATAAATATTTAAAAAGATTGTGCTTATTGTTTTTATACATTCATTGATACTATTTTTAGGTATATAGATAAAAATGGTATTAAATCCAAAATTATATGCTGTCTTGAAATAACATACACAAATTTATTAATCCCGTTGATTGATATTTTCTATATATATGACACACACACGCACAAACGCAAAAACGCACGCATAGACGCACTCACACATACACGCAGACGCACACACAAACTAACACATTCACACACCCACACATACAAACATACATATTACACGCGCACACATACATGCAGACAAACACTCACTACACATACACTGGTCACGTATTAATAGGTCTATATTATTTTAAGTAGAAGTAGATATTAAGTTCAGTCTATTATTTTGTTTTTTCTCTTCTTGCCATTTGTTTATTATGTTAAGTTATAAATGTATTTAAGTAGTGTCATCCGCGAGGGGGGCTAGTGATCTGTACTACAGGTCTTTCACAGACCTATTTCAGACACTAGTCCTTCACAACGTAAATGCTACACGTTTACATATTTTGTTCTATTGTAATAGTATAAGTTGTGAAGGCAAATAAATAAAGTTTTTATTTATTTTATATAACATCGGCAAAACAGCGTCAAATCAGCTTGCTTTTCTTTCACGAGTCACGACGGCTTTAATTTTCACAGTAAAAAAATAATAACTACAATATATTTTGTTCACTAAATTTCTTCGTACCTACATTATTCATCATACGATTCTTACCTTTATAGAACATAATGTCTTTATTTAATTTGCTTACGTGTAAATACTATATAACAAATATATAAATCGAATTACGTAATGTCTTTTAATATTTATGGTACTTTCAATATTAATAAGAATATGTATTTACTTATAATACTTATAATAGTACTTATAATAGTTGCTAATTTTAGGAAGATAATTCTCCTATAAATCTATAAACCTAAATATTGATATAACAAGAAAATACGCAACAACTTTAAACTAGCTTGTAGGAAAATATCTTGTTTATCTTTTTTAAAGGAAAAAAATCTTAAGTGCCAACCCTATGAACCCCAAACGAAATGCAAGGGTAAGGGCGCCTAGGACCGCGAGCTACAATGCATCGCTCGATACCATTACCCCACTTATTTAAACTCAGTTAAACTATTGCGATATTGATTTTCGCAATCATATGATCTGTCCCTTTTTTGTTTCTATGGTAATTGATGAACAAACTTTACACCAATACCAAATATACGCTACAACAATTTTCAAATGCATTTATTTAAACGGGAATACAAGATTTTATTTTAAAAACGAAAAAATTGTTTACATATTGCGTTTTGTATATGCGGAAATTATTTATTTATTTATGCTTTATTGCTCAAGATAAATTACAAATTGAAACTTAGCCTAGAATACATTGTAAAAAACGGCGGCCTTATCGCTAAGTAGTGATTTCTGACAGACAACCTATTGTATAGAGAGAAATTAAGTAAAGGATGATTATTGTTTTGAACACCCAAATAAAATTACAATTGAATTTAAAGCCTTGCTTATATTTTCGTAAATTAGTATCGGCTTAGACTAGGAGTTTTATATAAGTAAAAATTATTACGAATATAGAGACGAATATATAGTAAGAGCAAAATATAAATACAATATTGTCTAAGTTCAGTTCTTACTTTTATATTATAAAAATTTTGAACGTTAGAATTTCGATATTCGCGGGATTATTTTTCCGACCCAAATATCGACCAATAGAATTGCACCATTCGACGTCACGTGGTACAACCTACATGGTATTATACTGATAATTTTTTGAAAATTTTCTATGGTCGTTGACGTCAAACTGACAGGTTTAATTCAATTGTGAAATTATTGGCCGACATTTGGGACGGAAAAATAATCTCCCGAATACCACACGAGCTTCAAAATTATCTGGCATTTCCCTCAAGGTTCCCTGCAAACAAATAAAGTCGTCAAGTTTTTCAGGAAAAATCACTCGCGCTTCGCGCTCGTGATTTTTTAGCCTTGACTAAAAACTTGACTCCTTCATTTGTTTGCAACGAACCTATCGGAAAATACCCGATAATTTTGAAGCTCTTGTGGTATTATAAGTGGTAATTTAACTCAGCTTCTTTCAAAAGCACTTTTATATGTGGACGTGGCCACATTGTGAAATGAAGATGAAATATTGTAGTATTTTCATTTTTTTTGACCGCCTCCTTGGTACAGTGGTTGACGCGTGAGCGTAGAACCGAGGGGTCCTGGGTTCGATTCCCGGTGGAGACGAAGAAAAAAAAAATGTCTCGGTCTGGTAGGACACAGAAGGCTGATCACCTACTTGTCCCTAAAGAAAAATCGATCAGTGAAACAGATGTATGCATATAGCATCTGCCCCTTACCCCACTACGGGGACATGGGACTTCACTTTCATTTATTTTAAAACAATAATAATAACAGAATAACTAGTGTGTTGACGTGATATTTAAATTTCCTCACACATTTCCTTTTACTTGGAGGTATTGAACTGCTTCCACGAAAAATTACGCATGATTTTTATTTAATTATTGTTATTCCTTAAAATTTTTTTAAAAGGATCAAATATTGATGAATTTTTAAGGATATTAAAAAACTTAATACGGACAAGATTCCGTAAATCCCCAATTATTTATTTTTTACGTTTTTGTTTTCTTCGCTCTTTTCTTCTTTTTTTTTTTCTTTCTTAATAATTGTATTTAAAAACTTAGTAACTTTCTCTTGTGTAGCACGGTCTATTTTATTATCTGTAAGTAATCTATTTTCACAACTTATCACGAATTGAATACGAATTTTGCTTAAAGATAAAAGAAATAAGAATAATATACAAATTAATTTAATAACAAAATATAATCCAACTTACTGTGTCTACAGTTATTTTGCTATCGTGCAAACGATAACTATGGCAACAAGGCGCGAACATTTTTGCCTCTACTTTTGACTGTCCCTAAGTATACAATTAATCCAACCCGAAATAAATTGAACGTTAACATCGTGTTCTAAACCGGCCACTTATCAGGCAGCTACAGTTCTTGGGCAAACTTAACAAATCCGTTTAAACTGAGAACTCTATATCGCTTCACAAAATTGGGAGCGTATTTATCTCGGGGAGTCGATTTAAAAGCAGAATCACGCAAGCACACGACGCCATTATCGCAGGCTCCCGATCCGCAGGCCGCGGCAACTCTATGAATCTAATCCAGAGGATTTAGCCTCTGATTTACAGTCGAGCCGAGCCGACGAGGGCGCGACTACTCGAAAGAAAAGTGATAATGTCTTAATCCTACCACACTCGAGATACCTCCCTCCAATTTTATGGTCGCGCGCCCAGACGGCACGTTTTGATTTATGATTTCAATAATTAAGAATTCTAAGGTGCAATTTGAATTTAAGACGCGATCTGGGGACCCGCGGGAGGCCGCGTGTTTGTTATTGCCAAGGGCGAGAAAGGGTCGCGCGACAAACGGCTCACCTTTCATTTTCGCCGGAATTATGTTGGAATTTCATGGAATTACAGTAAATTATGAAATTACGGCTCATATCACGGCCGCTATGAATAAATTGTAAGCTTCATTTATGTATACGTCGCTGCGGTATTTGAAACTTTTGTATTTTAGGTTTTAATAATGTAGTACAATTTAGATTTTAATAACATAATTTAAATTTTATTAAAATCTAATAACACTTCATTTTTTACACCAATACCAAATATACGCTACAACAATTTTCAAGAAAGTTTTCATAAAAGCTAATGTCTCCGAAAATCCTACATAGCAGCGATATTAACATAAAAGTAACGAAAAGACCACATTCAAGCAGACACATTATCACAAAGCCCACACGTATTCAGCGTCTTGGCATGTAACGGAGGATCTTATATCGCGCTTAATCTCCAGGCATTACAATTAACGCGGCCCGAGATAACCCGCCACTCGCCACCCGTTGATAAAGGTCGCTGGTACTAGTTTAAACCGGTAAAACCACCCTCGGAGTTTATCTAATTACTGTACGCCAACACACGAACGTTCTCACAAACGTAGTAGCACGTTACAACCCTTTGGGGCCATTGGAAAACTGGCCACGTTTCGTGTAATCTCGGCTTACATTGGTATTGCCTGCGGGCGCGTCACGTACGTAAATGTTTGCACCACTATCGCTCTAACCTTTCTCGAATATTTCCTTTACACGGATAGATACGATATCAACTATTTATAATTAACTTCTATTCAATTTAGCAGAACTTGTATTTAAAAAGTGTTATAGTATTCATTTATTGTTTACAACGATTGTTTTAAAAATTAATGGAAAAATAAATCATACAATGTACAGAATAATTTTTGAATATTTAAAAAGTGAAATTAATATAACAAATCTCTTTATCGATTTATGACAAAAATAGTCAAGTCTCATGACAAGGAACGTTCACGTCAATAACAACTTGTCTCAAAACTTTTCTGAAACTTTTCTATTCGGTACATAATTTTCTGGTTAGTATTTTCAGAGCCAATTTCAGATAAAAAGCGCTTATCTGTATGGCACGAGTAAATCAATGCGTTTGAACTTATTACAATTTTTATTTTTTATTTAGGTACCGTACTCGGAAATCGTTCTACAAATATACAAATTGTGCACTCGTCTCAAGATTTATTTTATAATACTTAGAACCCTATTGGTACTATTTTTTAAAACATTAATTGGTCTGAAAGCTCTTGAGTGAAATGGTTTTTACGTGGGAACGATTTTTGTGCCAATAAATATTAGCCAAGTGAATTAAATGTGAATACGTCGATTGGAAACGCCGAGAATCATTTCCGCGTAAAAATTCTGATTGTGGATGGAAAATCGAATCGCAAGTACGTTTTTACTTGTTTTTATGCGTCTTTATTAGGATATTGCACGAATGTAACTCATGTCTAAATGCAGGTTTTGTTGCAGGACGTCGCCGATGAATACGTTCTCATCACTCCCGCAAATAAACAAGAGAAGATTTGAATTTGGCGTAGATGTAGAAGCCTTTCGAATACTTGACAGACAGCACAGTCAGGGAAACGGTGAAGAATCAATGGATGACGAAAGTGGGGGGAAACGACGACGGCGACTCATTGATGATGAACGACGAGAAGAAAATGAGCAGCGCTGTCGAGTGTACACTACACCTCACCCATTTCTACAGACAAATGACGAACACAAGAGCTATCTTCAAAGGACACAAGTATCTTTAAAGTCAATTTCAAACACTTGGCCACGAGATCAACAATCCACCCATAGTGATGAAAATGATGATAATGACTTCGACAACATGTTCAATGATAAACGATCGGATAAAATGTTGCCATCCTCGCCGTCGCAATCATCAGATAGTGCGGATGGCTCACAAAGAAGCTTCTCAATAGATAACCCCGTCACTGAACAGGAAATGAATGAAAATGAACAAGAAAACGTAGAAAATGTTGTAATTGAAAAAGTAGAACCAGACAGCAATGATGAGGAACACCGAGAAAGTAAAAATTCTAACCATTATGACGGAACACATTTTGATGAAATCATAGATTCTTCGTCCAACGATCTTGAAATTGACATGTCGGATAGAAATGACGATCAATACGACGATGATAGAGATTCAAAATCTAAGCGGAAGGAAATAATGTCGGTTAACAAACAAACTTTGTACAACGTATATAAAGCAGCTACGGCGGCATTACCTTATTCAACACAGTCAGCATTTAAACCACCTGCTGAAGTAAAACACAAAATTCATACTACATCATTTCCAAGCGAACCTTTCGGTGGTTACTCGAATGATCATGACAAGAGCTCCAAGGCGTCCAAGCAATACACAATTCTACAGCCAGCAGGGATAGGCTCCCGAGCTGCCACAGCATTGCATGAGGCGCGAGCCGTGCCTACCGCGCAGCCAACACGAGACTCTCGGCCTCTGAACGCACTGTCGCCGCCGGCCTCCAGAGGTACTCCTACGTCAGCCATTAACAAACTTTCTAACGACAGTACTTTGGAGAACTTTGTTTCAAAGTCACTGAATGTAACTCAGAGTAGGCCCTTCGGTTGAACGTTCTCGTAATGTTTTTACTGTTTGATCCAATGATAATAGAAATTCGATTGTACCCACACTATAAATAACAATTTACAATGTATATAATGTTATCCTTCAAAAGACCTTCACATTAGAACATACACGAGAGCTCCACCTACGATATCATGTAAAATGTATATAAAGATTTTCCTCGTAATTTGAGTTTACGTCATGCAATAAAAACGGGTCAGAGTAATGGGCGGGGCGTCGTAGTACCGCCCCGCTCGACGTAAAAGAAAAATTGATAGTCGGACCGCGCAGTCGCCTGGCGTTCTTTATTTTTTCTTTTGAGTTTGTGAGGGGATGGGTTTCGTGCGATGGGCGGCGCTGCGCAGGTACGCCCAGCGACACGCCCGTCGCTATCGATCGCTCTCCCACGCCCCCACTCAATGATTAACAAAATAATAATTTATCCATCGATTTGTCCACAGAAGGCAACAAGTGTCCAACTCCTGGTTGCAATGGGCAGGGCCACGTCACCGGCCTTTATTCGCACCATCGAAGGTGAGTGCCATGTCTTTCAGCTGAATAACTTCAATCTGTTAACAAAGCAACTAACTAACAACAATCGACTCAAATTATGTAAATATTATTATATTAAAATCGCATTTAAACTAAATCATCTATTGCTTTGTCCATCAGTCTGTCAGGATGCCCAAGAAAGGATAAAGTTACACCAGAGAGTGAGTAATATAAAAAACTACATTCGCTAATTATTGCAACGTATTTTATTTGCATTTATTTTTATAGCAGGAAATTAGAGGATGCCAAAAGCTTTTCCAGTACCTATTTGTTTTATATTATTTTATGTACTCTTTTCAGTAGATGTTTATTTGACTACTTTTTCAAGTTTAATGTAAGCTTAGCAAATTATTCGTTTATAAATAGTTTAGATTGTTTTTTTTTCGTATCTAAATATAATTTATATAATTTCAACTTCTTTATTTTTATTACATGAACTAATATAGCCGTTTGTGTTATAAGTTGAAAGTTAAGATGTGAAGTTGTAACATATACTATAACAATGTGCTCTTGCCTTATAACTGACGTATTCAATATAATTATAGTCTTGGCGTTGCACGAGACAATCCTAAAGTGCCCGACGCCCGGGTGCAACGGTCGCGGCCACGTCAGTTCCAACCGAAGTACACACAGATCCCTCTCTGGCTGCCCCACGGCTGCTGCAAGGAAAGCTGCTGCTAGAACACAACGAGCTAGACCTATAGGTATTGTATTTTAATTGTATTGGTTAGTGAATCATTTCTTTTCAAGTGCAATTAGTGATGTTAGTAATGTTGTACGATTACCTAATCGTACAGACAATACATGTTCCCGGAATGCAATGCGTCGATGTTGCATATTTTATTATAATGTATTAATTATTTTACCACACAATAAGTCAGTTCGCAGTCGGATTCCGCACCGGGCGGAGCTCCATCCTAGATCATCTCATCTCATCCCATTATAGTGAATTAATAATAAATATCTCAAATCTCAATCTCATATCTTATAATTAACCCAACCCCCCGCCAACATTGGTCCTTCGAGCAAACGGTGAATGCGGGACCGGGACAAAAAGTGTGCATAAAGTTTGTGCTGTGTTTGTGTGCGTGGTTCTGGTTTCCGTGATCACATCGCGACCTCGGTGCTTTGGGAAGGCACCACACATATCTCCACATCTCTACCCTGGTGTCTTGGGGGGACACCACACCTCAACCTCGGTGCTTTAGGAAGGCACCACACATCTTCATATCTCAACCTTGGTGCCCTGGAAAGGCATCGCATCTCTACACATCGACGGAATAATTCACATCTCGGTGCGGCGTAAGCGTAACTTGAAGCTAACCAAGTAAGGTTTCTTATTTTATCTCTTATTTTCAAACATGTCGATGGAGGATATTTTAGCTACCCAAGAGCAATTAATAGATGCATTGGATAAGCTACATATAAACTTTAAAAAAGATGGAGCGGAGCGAAAGACTCCCGATTATATACGACGACGATTAGAAACGTTAGAACAATAGGTATTTTGTAGACTTCCACAACAACCATATGATACTTCTATCTTTCAACGATCACTCTCATGAGTATTTTGCATTCAATAGATATGATCAAATTAAGAAAAAATACAATAATATAAAGACAGCCTTACAGAATTATAAATCTTTAGAAAACCCTGAATTACAACCTCCAACCTTTCAAACCCCGTCAATCTCTAATGAATATCAAGAAAAACCTCCTAACAATATCTCCAATATAAATAAAACGGGAGAGCTTATGAAAAAACAAACAACTAATTTTAAGGCTTTTCTGCGAACTGTTTCAAACATAAATCTTGATCTTATATCGGAAAAGTGGGAATTTGAGGATATCCTAAAGTCCTTGCAAATCCGCTGGTCGGTAATTGATACCTTGCATTGGGAATTAGAAAATGAATTGAGCGGAACGAACGCTGAATATGAAGAACAATTTACTAATTATGAAAAACATTACTATAAGTTAAAAACAGATATCAATAAAAAGATGTATTCTCTATCTCATATAGAGAAATCAACCCCAAAAGTAGAGCTGCCTACATTCGAAGGAAATTACATGCAATGGGTTTCGTTTAAAGATCTATTTACAGAAACTATCCACAATAATCCGTCACTGTCGAATGCACAAAAGTTACAGTTTCTCAAGAGTAAAGTTAAGGGCGAGCCTGAAAAAATGATTCAACATCTCCAAATTAGCTCCGACAATTATCTCATATCTTGGAATATTCTCAGTCATCGTTATGATAATAAACGATTAATCTTTACATCTCATCTTAATAACCTCTTAAATATCCCTAATCTTCAATATCAGTCGTATCAACATATTAAACAGATTCATGATGTTACATATGAGAGCATCAATGCAATTGAAAACCTTGGAATTAACGTGACATCGTGGGACCCTTTTCTTGTTTGTGTATTATCCCAGAAGTTAGACCCAGAGACATACAATGATTATATGCAATCTTTAAAGTCGCCCAGAGAGATACCTGTATTGCAAGACTTTTTACGGTATTTAGAAACTAAGT
This sequence comes from Colias croceus, assembly GCF_905220415.1. NCBI lineage: Eukaryota > Metazoa > Arthropoda > Insecta > Lepidoptera > Pieridae > Colias > Colias croceus. The sequence continues at coordinate 3,964,186 of NC_059540.1, read as the reverse complement.
TTATGACGCTAGAGACCTCACGAAAAAAGCATGAAAGCTACACTACAAAAGCATTTGATCAACCATCCAATCAGCATACACATTTAAGAAACTATAATAATCAATCATCCTTTTCTAAAAGTTATAATAATAAATTTAAACAGAGTTTTAATAATCCATATTCTACAAATCATGCTATTTCGCAACGAACGTATTCCAGTAATATAACAAATGTAAAAGGCAAGCGGTGTCCGATGTGCAATTCTAGCGAACATCGCCTTTATACATGTCCGACGTTATTACAAATGCATCCTTATGAGCGAAGAAAAACGGTTGAAAACATGAAACTTTGCCTCAACTGCCTACATTACCACGAAGAAATGAAATGCTTTTCACGGATATTGTGTAAGCAATGTAATAAAAATCATAATACCCTTTTACATGAATGTTTCACGTCACAAAATATGACACCGGAAGCGTCACGTTCGAGGTTCCACGTGCCTCGTTCGAAACCTTTACGCCCACAACAAGAAAATATGAACACATTAGTATCCACTCCAGGTGACCCCAGGGAAATACCTATTACTAGCTACTGCAATTATCAAAGTTCAAGCAGCAGATGGATCTCACCTTAACACGAGAGCGCTTCTAGATCAGGGCTCACAAATCTCAACTTTAAAAAATACCCCGTAAAAATGAATATATCAATGTAATCTTAATTTAAATAGCAACATCCAGTAGTTATGGGAAATGAAGGAAACCTTACTCTAAATCTTACTTTAAATCTATCTCAGGAAGACCTTTAAAGAAAATTTCGAAGAAAAATTAGGTGCGTCAAAATCTTAAATGTATCGCCTAATTTATGCAATTAGAAAACAAATTAATAAAACAACTTCAATTAGCACGCGAGTATAAGCTATTCATATCGAAATACAAAGAACTCAGACACATGATACCCTGTGTGTCGGACGCCGACTTAAGGCCCAGTGGCCACCTACCGCGCACCTTACGCGCAGAGTCATCAACTAACAGCCTTGCGAGTTGTGTTCAACGCTTCCTCGAAAACTTTAAATGGATTAACCCTTATTGATCTCATGTATTATAAACTGCAACAAGACCTTCAAATCCTAATTTTTAGATGGCGCCAATTTAAGTGCGGGTTCACGGCGGAATTGATCTCAAATCCTACAAAGCGACAATTTTTGTCCGAAATATCGAAAATCTTTGATCCCTTTACAAGAGATTACATAATAAAATAATGTGATGATTATGATTATCTTACTATGAAGCGATCTATTGTTAAGCTATCACTGTTACCTACAAATATAAATACTATTAATGAATCTACAATAAGGAAGAAATTAAAACATCGAAAACAAAGAATTCATATCTCAAAACAATAATTATGTCCCATGATAAGAGAACAACTAACACAATGCGACGCTATAATATTACAGCTTGAGCACGTGTTCGGCGAATTTGAATTTTATAATAACATTTAATTTATGAGTGATTCATTTGATATGTGGTTTAATCGACAGAGTAGACTACGTTGCTAATAGTTTATTTGGACCAGAGGTTTGATGAAAAGAAATATGTATGAAATATTTAATCTCATTTCTATCCCACGTATATCAAACGGCAGCATGGTGAACGTGATACCAACCTCTAATTTAGCGGCTATCAACATACAAAAGGACTCTTGTATAACGATCTCGGAAAGCGATTTTAAATCATGTTTGAGCCAGAATCCTACTACGATGTTTTGTCTCATCAGAAATCCTATTCGACATTTAATAGACGATCATGATTTATGTAAGAGAATTCCTAATATGAGAATTTGTCAAACAACATTATTACCTTGTACGAATCGTTGGCAAGAATTATCGACCTCTAATGTATATTATTATTTTTGTTGTAATGAATGCAACATAAAATTTATCTGTGCTGATAAAATAACCTCTACAAAGGTAACAAAAGCGGGTTTGTTAAGCGTTATGGAGGGTTGTACTATTAAAACTAAAGATTTTCAAGTATTTTCTCATAAAAAGCTGTCGAGCAATATAAATACCACTTCCGAGTTTGTGGCAATAGAAATTGCTCCAATAAATCATCTTATAAACATATCGATCTCCAAATTAACAGATCAGGATCTCAATACAAACAGTTCGGAAGATATTAAGCAATTTGACGAAATAAAAAGAAAAATTGACCTCCTAAAACTGAGTGAACCATTGGGCACGAAGTCGTCGTATCACGACATTCATCATTACTTCATAATATATGTGTTAATTGGAATTCTGGTTGTTGTGGCAATAATAACGTATTGGAGACAGCTGCGTCGTCGACGAGCCTCAGCAGAGCCGGCGGTGGAGGCTGCGACCAGCGTCGCAGTCCCCGCCCGGCCACCTCCAACCCCGGTGACAAGTGATTGTGTGATAAGTGTTAGTGAATGTGATGTGCGCGTAAATAAACATGACCAGGCCTCGTCGCCAATCTTTCGAGTGTTCTCGCTTCCCAACTTAAGTGAATCTCTGTAACGCTATTATTAAAAACAATTGTAACTTAATCTTGTAACCCTATCGTAAAGAACAAATGTATCTTAATCTTATACTTATTGTATCTTCATCTTTTAATCAATGTATGTATCATCTTGTACTCATAACTAACACAATCATTTAGTAAATAGACACTAAATTGTAATATCACCTTGTTAGTTTTAAGTTCATCTTTCATCAAGTTACTAACCTTCACCTTTTTCTCCCCCGGGAACATGTACGATTACCTAATCGTACAGACAATACATGTTCCCGGAATGCAATGCGTCGATGTTGCATATTTTATTATAATGTATTAATTATTTTACCACACAATAAGTCAGTTCGCAGTCGGATTCCGCACCGGGCGGAGCTCCATCCTAGATCATCTCATCTCATCCCATTATAGTGAATTAATAATAAATATCTCAAATCTCAATCTCATATCTTATAATTAACCCAACCCCCCGCCAACGGGGGCCAACGCCAACAATGTACTGAAAAACACGGTTGTTGCAAGTTATAGTCGTCTGTTGATAAAGATTATTTTTTAGGAAGCACATTGCTGTATTCATAAATTTATGACCTTTTGTTAACTTAAGTAATTATTTGGTTTTTCCATACTTTTACATAACGCGGATCGATTAAATATCGTAAAACACATATAATATCTTTATTTATGTTCCAAATAATGAATTTTTGCATTTGCAACTATATATTACTCATTTGAGTAGGTATAACAGCAATGAGGTCAGATGGAATTTAAAGCTCTGATGCACATGAAATTCGGTGTTTGCTCTACCTTCACTTCATGCAACTATGATCAATTTTAAAACTACTATTCGTACAAAGGAACCATACCATAGTCACATATTAACGAGTCCAATATCCATTCAGTGTTAACAGCACCAATAGCATCGATATCCGCCCCGCCTCCATCGAGCGCGTCCAGTGAAGTGACGCCCCAAAAGCGCGAGCCAGAAGCGGCGTCGCCGCCGAGTCCTGAGGTGAAGCGGGAAGCGCCCGAGCTGCTGGTGCCAAAGCGAGAGGCCGCCGAGCCCGAGCGCGAGTCTCCCGGCATGGAGACGCGCCACGCCGGGTACGGCGCGCCGCCAGACCAGCGCTCGCCCTACGAGCGCCCGCCGGACGACCACGTGCGCTCTTACAGGTAAACACTACTGCTTCTTATCGTCTCATTAGTGTAGAAACCAGTTAAGATTGAATGATGATAACGAATAATAGTTAAAAGATTTATATATATAAGATAGAGTCTTCAAATATTAAAACAATTTCGTATTTTTATGTAGAGCTTCGACAATTTGCAGAGTAACTGTAGTGCTTTGTTTTGTGGCATTTATTGTAAATATTTAAAAACAACCAACCATTGATTAAAAAGAACTTCAATTTGTCATACGCTGATACTTATCACGTACTTACGTGTAAATAAATAGGTACATACTTACATAGTAAAAAGTCGATGATTTCTTACATGGCATGAATTGGCAGCTACGTGTTATAGAGCAAAGCACATTATATTTGATAGAGTCTATTTGTTGCCGCTTTCGTTCAACATGATATTTTACACATAGCCAAATGAACGAAACGCGGTACGGCTATGAGGCGCGGTGCTACGAGGGCGCGACAGCCTTCGAGCGGTACGACCCCGCGCAGTGCCCGCAGCGGCCGTACAGCTGGGAAGAGGAGCGCTACCACGATCCGCACTTACCCACTCCAATGAAAACCGACCAGTCCGAGCAGGAGACCAATTCCGGACCAATTTACCCTAGGTACGTTGAAGTCTTTTAAATGCCGAACAAATGTGGTAAACGCTCACCTAAATGCCTCGACGTTACGATAGTTCTGGGTCACGGTCTAAAGTCTGAAATTCGTATCCATCCAGGCCAATGTACCACTACGAGGCCGGGAGTGGGGTAGGCGTGGGAGGGGTTGGGGCGATGGCGCCCGGGGTGCCCCCCGGCTTCTCCGCGATCAATCTCTCCGTGAAGATAGCCGCGGCGCAGGCGCAGCGTCCGCGCACCCCGACACCCCGCGACCCCCGTGACCCTCGCGACCCCCGCCCCGCCATAGACCTATCCACATCTAGTGGCAGTCCACAGGTGAGAAGTCGCAACACGAGAACTTAAATTAATTAATGGCTATGAATTAAAACCCATTGTTATGACAGGGTCCATATGCATCACCGGTTTACACGAGCGCCGGTGGTGGCAGCGGGGGCGGAGCCCGAGGCAGCCCGCAGCCGGGCGCTTCGCCCCAGCTGACAGCCAGTCCCCAGGTGCCCAGTCCGCAGGGCCAGACCCTCGACCTTAGTGTGACGCGTTTACCACATAGGTGAGGCATTTATTGTTAGGTCATTGAATGTTTAAGAATCCTTTTACTAGTAGTAGTTAACTTTATGTAAACTAATCTGTTCTGTTTTCCCGCAGTAGAGCTTTCCCTGGAGGAGTCTCGTACAGTCGAGAATCAACACCAGATAGTGGTGGAAGCCATCCTTACCTAGAAGCATACCATCGAGATACAGCGGGTAAGTTATATTTATAAAATATTAATATCTTTGTACAATATAATAAATAGTCTTTGTACAAAATATCATGCATCGTATTTTACTCAAACGTAGTTAAGTTTAGAATTTTAACATTGATAAGTAAGATCAAAGTTTATCTATAAAAAAAACAAAAACTGGTTATTTCATATTTAATTAAAAAATGCATAATGTTTTGTCCACTTCTTTTTACTGTTTTATTTTCAATAAAAAAAAAACAATATACACTCGCGCATTAACATGAAACGTCAATTAACAAAGCTTGTTTTCTATGTCAACACGCAAACACATTTTGCAATCTACAAGCCCAAATTCAAAAGACCGTGTAAAGTTCGCCAGGAGAGTCGTAAAATACGGTAGTCGGTACAAATTAAAACACGACCACTTTATCGCCCCTGCTGGCATCGTCGCCACAACACGAACATACGCTACATTGCTAATCCTGCTGAGCAGGCGTCTTCAAATTATAATATGGTCACACTGTTTCACATAACACATTAAAGCAAAGAGTTAATTAAGTTTGAACAACTTCATTACATAAAATACATACATGTGTACACTATAAACTAGAAATATATGGAGATTGTTTTAAAGAAATTAACTAATAGATATTAGATAATTTAAATATAAAATGCAACAATACCAAAATTGGTATTGAAATTGAAGTTACAATATAATATGAATTAATTCTGAACAGAAATGTATATAGAAAGTAAATTAAATTGTCTCCAGTCTCCGTGACCTTGCTTACACTTTAAAGTGTATTTTGACTCCGTGTTTTGTTAACTCTACACAATGGATACCTACGTTTGAAACGGAAATTGGCTTCTCAATAAAAAATCCTTGTAATTATGTTTGTAATATTGTATGACCATTAAACTGATACAAGTCGCGTCAAGTAAAAAGAACGCTGACGGATGGCTGCGCATTGGCGATTTATCGGTCTATTTGGTGTTATGAGGTGGTTATAAGAATAACAAATAGGTAATTGCGAAGCCACGATTCGCGAGCCTAGTTCAAAAATAAAATAATCGGCACATAGCTTTCGTGCAAAACTCGATCCATGTGCAAACACACCCCATCACTTTCATCCAGCGTTCTTTTTACGTGACGCGTACTATACCTAATGTTACATCTTACGTATTCATCTGGGACATTCATAAAATTTTATTTTACAAGCTTTATCAATGATTTATTTACAGCCTCTTTTTTCTATTTCCAAATCTACTTATCTAATTGTAGTTATCGTTAACTTATTTCACTTAATTTTTCTTTCATCTTCAAATTTCTACCATCTACCAATACCCTATGAATGTGCACACATACAATAATATATATAATACCTACATACTTTTTACGAATTTACATTGGTTTTGCGAAATTGTTAGGTATTATTAGAACATACCCTCTATGTAGAGCAGATATCTTAAACTTAATCCTATCCTATCCTACTAATATTATAAATGCGAAAGTTTGTAAGGATGGATGTGTATGTTTGTTACTCTTTCACGCAAATACTACTGAACTGATAACAATGAAATTAAGCACACATACAGTAACTTGGATTAACACATAGGATAGGTTTTATTTTATCCCGTAAATCCCACGGGAACGGGAAATATACGGGTTTTTCTTTGAAAACGCGGGCGAAGCCGCGGGCGGAAGCTAGTCTCCAATAAATCAAGCGCAGGTTGAGACGTATAAATAAGAATTTATCGCAATACCTACCACGACATAAAAAGCAGGTACTAAACGCAATCCCATCACAGGCTACGGTGGCGTCAGCCCGCACCCAGTAGCTGGCTACGGCCTCGCGCAGCCGGACTACGCAGCAGCCGCCGCCGCAGCCGGGTACGGCGGCTACCAGTACCAGTGCGGCGCCTACCCGCCGCCGCCCGCGTACCCGCCGCACGCGCCGCCCTACTCGCCGCCGTGCTACATGCCCCCGCCGCACGCGCCGCACGACAAACCTAAGGATAGCAGGTGAATATTCTATGATAGATAGAATTCTATCATTTTATTGTATTCCAGATTACATGCCAAGTAAATATGTATTAGGTACCTAGGTATCTATGTCATTATATGCCATGCCAGGTATATGCCGCAGATATGAAATAAGCAATTGAACTAATTGTATATTTATGGGACAATGAGGTATGGAGAGAACGCGTTTGTATTCATCCGTTTAATGAATTCATGTAGAGAAATAGAGCACAACACGTCAACCTCGATCTTATAACATATTTAATTAAATATGTTATATTATCACATTATTAATAATTATTTGTTACGATAAGAGTCGCACCTATCTCACGGCTAATTCTCACGGTCATATTATATTATCGTCAAGGATATAGAGGAGGAACATTTAAATTGTTCAAATAAGACCTAGTTACATTTAAGAAAAATTGATTAAATGAAATGAAATGAACAGAGCGCGCTGGGGGATATTAAGATAAATAATAATAAATTTTCGCGTAAATCATACCAATTAAATTCGCTTAAAATATTATAAAACATTAAACTACATCAATCATAAACACTTTGCTATTAACAATGTTCTTACATAATAACACTGAGTTAACGACCTTAGTGACAACATAAATATGTAACAGTTAACAAAATGCAAACAAACACGCAAACGGCACGTTATAATAGTGACACACTTGTAGCGTCATACAAAATTTGAAATAAGTCGGTAAGTCACACTTGACGGATCAGTCTAAATATACCGGCGTCCGCGCAGCGCGTGTTCACCGCGCACTTCGAGCGTGCCAGATAAATAGAGATAAGATATATGTACGGATATCACACAAAAAACATGCGAAGAAACAGGTGAGACTCCACTCAATACGGATAAAACTATCGAGCAATAACGACTCTGTAATAACACTTTATTCCTCGCAAAGACAAACACGATATAACAATAACAGACTTTTAAAGATTTTACGTAAACAACCGTGCGAGAATCATTTACTTTGCGCTACTTTTTGTTAGAGCACTCTAGGTTGATGACTTTACCTACGAAAATATTCATTAATTATAAAACGTGTTAAATTTGAATGTAGGCGGCGTATTGCGGTAAGTTGTACATTGCGCATTGAGTACGCAAATAGTTAATGGCTATATTAAATAATGAATGGTTGTCTAATTGTTATTAATATAGCTATCATCGTGACGACTTTTATGGGAAACTGGGTTACCGCATACGAGAATCGAGAGAGCTGATACATTGCCCGGTCGAAAGCTGCGACGGTTCCGGGCACATAAGTGGTCATTTCGCCACTCATCGCAGGCAAGCGGCATTATAATGCACTAGATATTCGTCAAATTGGAAGTCTATCACACGTGTTCGCGACAGCATTGTCTAAACTCTAACTAAACAAAAATAATAATTGGCGCCCTAGTTGTGCATTTCCGCATCCCGTTGTGTTTGATTTGACTAACCGCATGATTGTTTATAGAGGTACAACTATGTGACTACGATGTGCTTCTGTTGCATAGAAGAGCTTGGATCTTTTCTAATGACAATAATATTTAGTTTCCTTTTATACGTTAACTTTATAAATACCTATTGATAGCAGTGAAATATTTTTTCCAATGAATCCATAAATAGTTACACGCTTTCTAATAATTAATTACCTAGGCCGCCTGCTATATGTTTCATAAATAGACGCGTTTACGCATTAAAAGAATATAACACGAATCACGATGCACTCTTGTTTAAAACACATTAAAGACGTCTTCCATACGACTTATTTTAAATCCTCCTCTATAAAAATCTCGATCAAAAATAGATTGAAAATTTGAAACTGAAGATAGCTAAAACGTATTCATTGAAGAGTTACAGTGTGTGAATTTAATACGCTCTATGTAGAGAATTGTGGTTTATTATTATATTTAGGTCATACATATTTTCGTAACCGTATGTACTTATTACTATAATTGGCATTATTAGTCTCTACAGGAAATTATACACTATTTTCGTTATCGTTTCGTTTATTAAATGAGTTGAATTCCTATACGAAGTCTACGCTTTATACGGTACTAAAAATAAACAATACGTTTTAAACAATTACGTCAGTACTTATTGTTAACCAATATTCCGAACGAGTTTGGCTGCAGTTTTCATAGATGTTTCTCTACAATTAATGTTATGAAATTGCATGGTTTTATTTGTGATTGTTTAATTAATGAATAACATTCGTTGTAGTATTTATTAAGTAAATTATATTCAACTTGAGAAATCAAGCAGATTAATTATTAAATTATCATCATCCATTATCAAAATCTAGATGGGTCTATAAGATAGAAATTACATAGAGTAAGATAAGAGTACCTACACTGACATTTTATGGTTGGGTACACCTTTGTACACTTAAATATTACATACCTACTAAATCTGAATATATCTATTATTATCTATATCTATTGAATTTTCATAAGAAGCAACTACTACAATTTTCTGAAATATTTACATAAGTACTTTAACAAGTTACTTTTATCCGATATAACACAACAAAACGAAGAAAAAAAAAGCTATAAAACTTTATCAAACTTACCTGTCCATTTTAATTTGACCTTGACTGTCAGTACTACAAAAAACATAGTTTGGATATTTCAAAAACGCTCAAATTTCCCACACGGCGTGACATTTTTACGAAAACCATAGTTTCGTAAGCTAAGATACAGTAACACACCATTGTAAGCAGTTTGTATATGTGCAGTCTGTCGGGGTGTCCGCGCGCTGACCGCTCGCAGCTGCAGCCGCACTCTCAGGAACTGAAGTGTCCGACACCCGGCTGCGACGGCTCCGGACACGTCACCGGCAACTACTCCTCGCACCGGTCACTCTCCGGGTGTCCGAGAGCGAACAAGCCGAAGAGCAAACCAAGGGACGGACAGGACTCGGAACCTCTCAGGTGATTGTTTTACCTTTACATTTATCGATGTGGGTCGTATTTTAATTATGAAACTAATGTTACCTATGTAAATATTTTGAACATGTTGATAATGACATATCTATTTCAAAGATTCATCTTTTCTTTTTAAATGTTATTAACTTATGAGGGAATAAGAAGAATATAATTTACGTCATACGTTTATACTTTATATCATACTCTAATTATTGTATGCCAAAAATAAAGGATGCTCATAAATTGTTTGTATACTTATGACGCTAAAAAAATATATTACAATAAATTACTCGTAAAAATACTCCAAAATACGTAACCACTAACCAATATGCGTATCCTTGAACTATTCGTATGGCGAAATCACCTCTTTATTTTGTAAACGTTTTGCAATGAGTTTGTTCGTTACACGCTGCTTAGATGCCCTATACCGGGCTGTGATGGATCTGGACACGCTACGGGGAAATTTTTGTCACATCGAAGGTAAGACTATCTTGTAGGATGGAAATTAAGAGTATTTTGACCACTTTCAAAGCATGTTAGAGCAATTAATTTTGAATGTGGTTGTGTATTTTGTCTTTTATTTTTATAGATTTTAAAAAGAGGTCAATTTTGACACTACAGTTGTAAACGTACGCACTAAAAATGACACTCTTTCGAACAGAGATTAGCCTTCTATAATCACACTTGTATTGACACCATTATCATAGTTACACCAAAAGTTATTGATATTTAAAATAATTCCACCGAAATATCATAAAATAAGTACTTACCATACATCTTTCCTCATCAGTGCATCCGGATGTCCAATAGCGAATCGAAACAAGATGCGTGTACTAGAGAGTGGCGGAACTGTAGAACAGCACAAAGCAGCAGTGGCTGCAGCAGCGTCAGCGATCAAGTTCGACGGTGTAAACTGCCCGACCCCTGGTTGTGATGGATCTGGACATATAAATGGATCCTTCCTAACACACCGCTCTCTATCCGGGTGTCCAGTTGCCGGCGCCGCGACCCCCACACCTCAGCCAAAGAAAGCCAAATATCCAGATGATATAACTCCTCTTTATCCCAAACCATATTCTAGTAAGTATTATGACAGTTAACATAATATTTGTATTGAAATAAAATTCTGGTGCTATATTTATAAACTTCTGTATATTTCCATAGGCATGGATATCAACATGCAAACTGGCAATGGAGAGGATCTAATGACACTGGAACAAGAAATTACCGAATTACAGCGCGAAAATGCACGCGTAGAATCCCAAATGCTGCGTCTGAAATCGGATATAAATGCGATGGAATCGCATCTCAGCTCTGGTGAAAGGGTAAGTTGGGATTGTTACTAAATTAAATATTGAATATTTAGAATCTATTGTAACACTCAAAGTGGATATTTTTGTCTCATAACGTAGATGGTACTGTCATGGCTCCAAACATCCAACTTTGAGTGCTCCTAACATCATATTACTTAGTGAGTACTACTTAAATACTATTCAATTCAGTAGCTACTCAAAATGAGCCCATATTCGTGGTTAAAATTGCTTATTTTTAAACCATTATTTTTTGTCAACAGGAGAACCAACTGATGTCACAGCGGAATAATAATCTGAATGAATATTATGAGAGTCTCCGTAACAACGTTATTACGTTATTGGAGCACGTAAAAATACCGGGCGGCGGAACCGCTCACGTCGCCTCCGCACCCGGGACACCTGGAGCCCCGCCTCCTCCTGGTGTTGGAGAGAAACCGGCGCATGATAATTTCGACTCGTACTTGACGAAACTACAGACCCTCTGCTCGCCCGATGGTTACTGCCCAGATGAAAACCGGCCAATTTACGAAACAGTTAAAAACGCGCTTCAGGACTTCACAGTGCTCCCGACGCCGATTTAAGGCTCACCCAGCTCCGCCGATAGTAATCGCCAATGAACTAAGTAACACCGACTGCGATCGGCGGCGCTTAAGCGTCTAGTGCAAGTGACATTCCTAGTGAAGTGATATTACCAATCTCACCAAAGATAAAAAAGACTGTTGGTAATCAAATAACGATTTGCAAAGATCCTGACTGTGTACAGTGTTCAATGTAGGTGTTATAGACATTGTGTTCTGCATAGAGATGTCTGTTTTATAAACCGTTGTATACGATGTGTGAATTCTATAAGACATCACATTACCATTCAAAACGTTTGACTAATATCATTAAGATCAACTTAATTTTAGTCTAAAATGAATTTTAACACTGTTATTCGTATGTATGCTTAAAAATTAATGTACCTAAATGATAAGAAGAAGTTTATACTTGTAATGTGAACGATTTTAGCCCCATGAACACATCTTTATTGGTTATTTGTAAATATTGTGTATTATCTAATTCTTACTAAGTACCTATACAATATCAGAAGATTTTGGATTCATGTGTGCTCACGTTTAGCTAAATTATTAAGATGTCTCATCGAAAATAGGCTATAAGAATAAGACAGTACTAGATTTCTTCGCGTTTTGTTGAAATTACCGGAATTACTGGGATTGTGCCAAATACAAGCGCAGAAGTTCTAAAGTGATAGAAATTAATTTATGGTATAGATATGTAAAAACTATCGAAAATAATAAACTCCTTAGAGGACACTAGTCAGTTTTGTAAATAAATGTTGTAAATATAGTTACTGCGTCGTTTCGACGATTTTATTTATATTAGATAATAATGAGATCTCATTAGATCAAGTAAGTTATTTCAGTCATTAATTGATTACCAATTAGGAGTAATATTTGTTAGCCAATGTTCACTTCGCTGTGATTATGTTAATGTTATTTATTTATTGTTACCTTTGCGGAATGTGATAGTTCAAATTGAGGCGGGTTGATGTTATTTTGCAATATTATTTACTGTGCTTTGTCAAAAATGTTTTATTGTTTTAACTTTTAAACAGCGCACTGCTAACAATTTATGTTATGTAATTATTATTAATATGTGATTGAATTATTTGAAAGACGTTCCATAAAATTGGACAAAACAGTAAAATATTATACGCATTTAAATAATACCTATTACTATGTTACTACTCTGATCGTCATATATGTTTCTGTAAAATATTGAGTATGTGTTGTTAAAGAGAATAAAAATAATAAATACCGAGATTATCGTAGTTTTGATTATCATTCCTCTATTATTAAACGCAAGGCGTTACATTGATAAAAAGGTACCTAGTTGATGTTTTCTTTTCATTTATTTAATTGCCTTATTTTTTTATTTTTAAGCTATTGCATAGCTTCTATCGCGGGCCTTGAGCGCGGGGACCGAATCGAGAAATTCCGTAACGAAAAACCTCACGCTCCCCCACTCCGACGGGCGGAGGGTGTGGTTTGAAGGTGTGGAGGAAGGAAGGTGGAATTCCTCCATCGAAAAAGAGAGAATTCACGACTAGTCTACTCGACTGGCCGTCCGTTAAGGCCCCAACATAGAGGAAGGATGTATAACTGAGATAGAGTGGCTACTCTGTGGTAATAAGTGCATGTATGGAACGTGCTGCCATCTGCAACTTTGTAGGATAACTAATGCTTTAAAGGGGTATATATTATATAGCTATCAGCTATGCAGTATGCATATCGACATTTAGCACCAGATATGGAGCGAAAGTATATTTACAAAAATATTACTAAAACCAAGAAAAGCGTCGTTTTCGTGACAACACTCTTTTTGTGGCGTTAGTAATATTTTTGTAAACATACTCTCACTCCATAAGTTGCCTTGTAATTATCATTTTAAATTATTAATTATTCCTTAATATTTTTTACCATTTTTAAAAACATTATTAATATTGTTTGATTTATTATCAAAGAAATCCTCGATAAATGGGCTATCGAACACCGAAAGATTATTTCAAATCGGACCAGTAGTTCCCGAGATTAGTGCGTTCAAACAAACAAATAAACAAACAAACTCTTCAGCTTTATAATATTAGTATAGATTTAATATTCAAATGGAACCAACAAACTTTATTCAGTTGGTAAACAAATTTAAAATTACATATTTATACTTTATTCATATATTTTTCCTTTAAAAGCTTATTGAACATAAAATTTACTTATGATACGTCATATTTATTTACATAACTTATCGATAGTTCAACACGCAATTGATACCTACCCATCCCTATTTGTCACACACACATCTATATAGTATCTATAGCTCATCTGCCTACGATGCGCACTACGCAATTTGTGCAATACACTCGCTCTATACTATTGTAATATATACTCTAACTAGCGGTCCGCCCCGGCTTCGCCCGTGGTACATATTAACGTTTTCTCTACATAAGAACCATCCTCGTACTTCAAGGAATATAATAAAAAAAGAATTATCGAAATCGGTTCAGCCGTTCTCGAGTTATGGAATTACAACGAAAAGTGGCATTGATTTTTATATATTAGATATTACTAAAACCAAGAAAAGCGTCGTTTTCGTGACAACACTCTTTTTGTGGCGTTAGTAATATTTTTGTAAACATACTCTCACTCCATAAGTTGCCTTGTAATTATCATTTTAAATTATTAATTATTCCTTAATATTTTTTACCATTTTTAAAAACATTATTAATATTGTTTGATTTATTATCAAAGAAATCCTCGATAAATGGGCTATCGAACACCGAAAGATTTTTTCAAATCGGACCAGTAGTTCCCGAGATTAGTGCGTTCAAACAAACAAATAAACAAACAAACTCTTCAGCTTTATAATATTAGTATAGATTTAATATTCAAATGGAACAAACAAACTTTATTCAGTTGGTAAACAAATTTAAAATTACATATTTATACTTTATTCATATATTTTTCCTTTAAAAGCTTATTGAACATAAAATTTACTTATGATACGTCATATTTATTTACATAACTTATCGATAGTTCAACACGCAATTGATACCTACCCATCCCTATTTGTCACACACACATCTATATAGTATCTATAGCTCATCTGCCTACGATGCGCACTACGCAATTTGTGCAATACACTCGCTCTATACTATTGTAATATATACTCTAACTAGCGGTCCGCCCCGGCTTCGCCCGTGGTACATATTAACGTTTTCTCTACATAAGAACCATCCTCGTACTTCAAGGAATATAATAAAAAAAGAATTATCGAAATCGGTTCAGCCGTTCTCGAGTTATGGAATTACAACGAAAAGTGGCATTGATTTTTATATATTAGAAGATAAGGCCTAAGCTTTCGATCCCACCAAGATCCCCTCAGAGCAATAAACCTATTCATTGATTATTGCTCTGAGAAGATCCCACTGAAGGGTTATGGGACAGTTTGACTTTGACATAATTTGACAATTGACATTTGACACTTGACACTTGACACTTGACAGTAAATTCAATTGTAAATCGATTAAGCATGGTAAATCGCAAAATCAACTTAAAATAAAGCTGTTTTTAAATATCAACGTTGATTTAAGAATACTAAAATGGACACGAATAAAGGCACAGGGAAAAATGTATGTATATACTTTATCATTACTTTTGTTTAGTTCTATTGCAAGGTAAATAATAACATAACCAAATTTTCAGAAACGCTACTTTCACGATACCGGAGAAAATGAAGAAAATAAAAATGAAATGGAAGTGTTTCATGTAAAAATGAAACCTCTTTCTAAACATCATATACAAGTAAGACATATATTTCATACAAGTATATTATAACAAACATCAAACATTTTTGTTTGTTTTAGCTCTCTGTCTTCAGTACGATAATTAATAAAATTTACTTATATTATATTATTATAAATTAAATAATTCTTGTTTTTTATAGAAACTGAATTATAATAACAATACGAAAAAAATTAAAGTTGAGAAAAATAAAGCATTAACTGGAAAGGCACCGATTGATAAAAAAAAATTAGAAAAACATTCCCGTGGTGAAGGCTTTGAAGGAAAAGGTGTTAAGCATCCCCTGTATGCATTAAAATTAAAAAAGAAAGAAAACAAGTATAAATATGCTCAAGAACAGGCGGCTAGAGCAGAAATCCTACTCACAGAAAATGCAGGGTATGTGTATATATTTTATTTTATTGTTCTTAAACTCCAAAGATTTTAACATCTTTTACTTTACTACATTTTTTTATTCAGATATTGAATTTGTAACTTTCAACCCTATTTCATCAAATATACTGTATGAAAGTAAAAATTCATAACAGTTGCTTTATACAAATTTCAGTTATTTGGAGGTAGATGAAGGCCACAGAACTACAAGTATTACTCAGTCCATGATTGCTGAAAATGTAGACATCACAGCTGCAACAAAAATATTTGATCTTAATCTTGATTTTGGTCCTTACCGAGCTAAATATTCTAAGAACGGCAGACATCTTCTTTTGGGGAGTAGTAAAGGTCACTTGGCTGCGTTTGATTGGGTTACCAAGAGATTGCATTGTGAAATCAATGTTATGGAATCTATTCATGACATAAGGTAATCCCTGAATTTAATAATAAACCATTACGACGACGCGGTTGGCGCAGTGGTAAAGTAACTGCCTACTGAGCCGACGGTCCCGGGTTCGATCCCCGGTCAGGGCAAATATTTGTGTGATGAACTCAATTATTTGATCTTGGGTCTGGGTGTTATTATCTATATATGTATTTATTAAATATTATATTTATCGTCGCCTAGTACCCACAACACAAGCCTTAATTGAGCTTACTGTGGGACTAGGTCGATTTGTGTAATAATGTCCTATAATATTTATTATTTTATTTATTATTATTACTACTCAGCTGCAGCTTACAGCACATTTTAAGTTTTTATCTGTTTGCTATTACTAATTTTTAGGCTTGACAAATTAGTTTAAAAGCTTTGTTTGACTATTACAAAGCATTTTAACTTTTAACTTAATCAACTATTCACAACTGACCTAAAAGCCATCTTTAAAAGCATGTTGGTTAAATTTTTCTTTTCACTTTGATTTCTGTGTAAACAAAAACTACAATAATAAGATTATTACTATTTTATATTTTCATATTATAATCATTAAATTTCAGTTGGTTACATGTAGAAACAATGCTGGCAGCAGCACAAAAGGAATGGCTATACATTTATGACAATACAGGGACGGAAATACATTGCATCAAGAAAATGGACAAAATATTAAGGATGGAATTCCTTCCATACCACTTTTTACTTGCAGCAGTGGTAAGTGATTTTTTTAAGTATCTTATTCTAATATTTTAATGCTATATGAATTTGTTAATGAATTTAGATTAGCGAAAACAATTAGCGGAACACATCCTGGAAGACCACACGCTCAAACTTTGAATGCAATGAATGAGTACCTAACCTAACTTAACTAATGTAAATAACCTACTCTAAATATTTAACTAACGAATGTTATTTTTTATACATACCTATGTTTAAAATTAAGTTTCTCATGTAAGTGACTTATTGTCTTAATGGGAATAAATGTCTTTAAAGCTTAAACCCTAGATTGTTCAACCTATTTAAGGTTTTAACCATGTTTTGCTAATATTTCCTCCAAATTTTTTTTTTATATCTTTACCTTTATTTATAAGTGAATTAAACTTATTTTACAGAATGAATTTGGCTTCATGACATGGCTAGATATATCAATAGGAGAAATAGTTGGTCACTACAACAATCAGTTAGGGAGAACAGCTGTGATGACACAGAATCCATACAATGCAACAATATGTTTAGGGAATTCTAAAGGAGTTGTATCACTCTGGTCGCCCATGGTCAAGAAGCCATTAGCGAAAATATTATGTCATAAAACTCCATTGACAGCTATTGCGGTTGATAAAAGGGGAAGGTAAAGAAAACTTTTAGATCTATATTAATTTTTAAGATTGGATATTGAATTAAATTAATTCAAGCATTGATAAAGAAGGTAAAATACAAAGATGTTCATTGTTCATTGCATAATGGAAATTGTATAGGTATAGAAATAGCCTTTGTAAGACGATGATGTTATTTAAAATTCAAATGGATTCTATGGATTCTAATGGAAAAATTGTTTAATGTAATAAACTAATTACCACAACTCTTCGAGATTAATTTAATAATTTCAAATATTCAATACCTATTTATGTAATTAATCAAATACTGTGTTTTAGTTATATGGCAACCACTGGTGTAGACAAAAGTTTGAAAATATGGGACATTCGAAATTTAGACGGACCATTGCAACATTACAAATTAATGTCACCAGCAGTTGATTTGGATTTCTCCCAGAAAGATATGTTAGCTGTTGGACTTGGTGATATTGTTGAAATTTATGAGTAAGTAGTTTTTTTATGAACTTTTCTCATTATACCCGAATATTTTTTTAATGAATGACACTTCAAATATGTTTATACTTGGTGATTTTTCTTCAAAATTCAGACACTATATTTGGATTGTCCATCAATTTTATTTTTATTGCAGCAATTGTTGTACACAAACCACGGATAAAGCTTATATGAGACACAAAATGGCCAGAACAATTAGCAATTTCAAGTTTTGTCCATATGAAGATGTGTTAGGAATCGGTACTTCTAAAGGATTCACTAGCATTATTGTACCAGGTAAATATTGATTTTCATATTGAATTACTTTTTTTGTCTATTTTGTTGTGATAATCTATAAAACCTATGTATTGAATTATCCAGTAATATAATGATTATCAAAATAGTATTTTTTCTTTATATAATTCATTTTTAATCAATTTCTATAGGCAGTGGTGAGCCCAACTTCGACGCATATGAAAGCAATCCCTACCAGACGAAGACGCAACGTAAAGAAGCAGAAGTTAAAGCATTGCTGGAGAAAATACCTGCCGAACTTATTACACTTAATCCGTTTGAAGTTGTCGAAGTGGACGTGCCAACTATGAAGGACAAAATTGAAGCCAAATCTAAATTACTGGTAAAAACTACTCATAAATTTTTTAAATAAAATCCTACAATTATTATTTGAAACGGTTCGAGTTGAAGTCACTACTTTTAAATTCTCAATTAAAGCAAAAAATCTCTTTAAATCATAATTTTTAAAGTGTTCTTTATATTTTTTTTCAGCATGTCAAAAATAAGAAGATTGATATTAAACCAAGACATAAAAAGAAAGGTATTACTGATATTGCAAGAAAGAAAATAATCAAGGAAGTAGCAAGAAAGGTGAGATATATATAGTTTAACGGATGTATATTTTATTACTGTATATTTTATTTATGTATAATTATTATAAACTAGCTGCTCCGCGCGGTTTCACCCCCATGGCTCCACTCCTGTTGGTCGTAGTGTGATGAAATATAGCCTATAACCCTCCTCGATAAATGAGCTATCTAACACCGAAAGAATTTTTCAAATCGGACCAGTAGATCCAGAGATTAGCGTGTTCAAACAAACAAACTCTTCAGCTTTATAATATTAGTATAGATTTATATACATATTAATAACTCAGACCCCAGAATCACATCTACACAATCTATTGTGTCTGGGACTGATCAGGCCGCTTGGGGCTCAATGGGTTGATGTTACAATCTTAGAACTCAACTAACACTTTTTTCTTTGCAGGAACTCATTAATCAGGCAATTGAAGTAAAGAAGATGCTGAATGAACCAGAAAAGCAAGAGGCGCCGAAACAATCATTTGGTGTATTAGACAGATTTGTTTCAAAAACAAAATCAAAGAAATAAAATCACTTTGTACAAGAAATATTTCTTTTATTCACAATAAACTTTCTTGATAGTGTATACTTTTGATTGTTTCATATTTACATGATTTATTTACAAAGTCAACATGATCACAAAATAATATGTAAAAACATTCTTTAAAAGAAGATTGTCACAAAATACTGTAAAATTGATAGTTAACAAGGTATGTCAAATAAATCGCACAAACCCTCTGATCCACGCAATGAAAACGAAAAATCGTGCTTTGTTATCGGTGGACTTAATCTTAAAAGATAATCTGAAACAAGAAATATAAAAAGATGAATATCACAGTAGGGAACCTTGTTACTTTACGATTTTTCTAATACTTTTTGTTTATAATTTACAATTGTAATAATATAAAACTTACTTGAATTATTTGTAATATTGCTTGACCCTTCTGTATAATTCTCAACTTCTTCGTCAGTACTGTCCTCATCCATATCCTATAATAATAAAAATCTCAGTCATTTTCAAACATCTTATGTAAATAAGCGCAATGAGAGAAAAATTTCACCCGCGGCCCTTTCCCCAGAGGCCGTGGGTATCTATGCAAGATTTCCCCACTTAAAAACAAAAAAAAGGTCGCGTCATGGCAATACTATCACATCATGGAGTTAGGCACGAGTTTGGTATCTTTGCATCTGGCCAAAGAAGTCCACACACACTCTTATTTTATCAGCAAATTTATCATTCACCTTTATGACTAATTTTATTAATTTACAATTTAATTACCTTTTCCTTGTCAGCGTCACATAAAAGGATGACTCCCACTGGATCATGGGACTTTAAATGAAGGACACAGTGTTTTTCATCCTGTAATTTTATTATATTTATTTCCAAGTATAATAAATATCATTAAAACAACAAGATAAAGATTTGGTATATATGTGTTTGTGTGAAACTAAAAAAACAACAGATTTTATATGTTCTCATTTACTTTATCTGATATCAAACTGAAATCTCGAAAACTATTCAATACATATTATAAGGAAGGTACATCTTTTATAAAATAACATATTTAATCCATCAAGCAAGAATGAGTGTCTATATTACCATAAGGATATTAGGATAAGGGTCTATAATACTTAAAAGTTCTAAATGAGTTCATTTCTTTGTAAATATGTGTGTGTTAGCAAATTTTTTACAATTTCCACAGGTGGAAAGCTAGTTCTTATATATTTTAAATACAATAACTCCATACCTCAAACGGGACACAACCAAAGGCCAGCTTGGTACCAAGCTGACATTCCAACACTAGTACTTGTTCATGGTCAAAACAGTTCTTGATATCTCTCTCGGTAACATATGAGAGTGCCTTATTGTCTTTATCGTCAAGTACATTTTTAATGCTTTGCTCTATGTAATGCATTTGCCTAAAATGTTAAAAATTAATTGTTTACAGAAAAAGATTTTAAGATTTTGGCTCAAATTGAATTATTACTTTTGTGTTGTAATTCATTTAACAAATTATAGGCTACTAGGTTCCCGCCCACGGCTTCGCCCGCGCAGTCTAAGAAAAACCTGCATAGTTCCCGTTCCCGTGGGATTTCTGGGATTGCGTCATTTTCCCGAGATAAAAAGTTGCCTATGTCCTTTCTCGGGTATAATAGTACCACCATACCAAATTTTATGCAAATTGGTTCAGTAGTTAAGGCGTGATTGAGTAACAGACAGACAGACAGACAGAGTTACTTTCGCATTTATAATATTAGTATGGATTGTATGATGTGGGTGAAATTGCAGGTCACAGTAATTAGCGTAATAGTGAAGGTTTAATACTTAATTTGTGATTATATAAATTATAATTTAATTATTTATATAAGGCACACATAAACATTATGGCATTAAGTTATTAAAATTCAACTCCAACCAATATGTCATAATATAAATCTAAGTAAACCTACAAAGGAGAACTTGAACTTCAAGCAAATGTTTATTTTATTAAGAGAATATTAACACTACGACAACAAACATTATGAGGATAACTAAACATACTTATCTAATAAATTTTCATGCTCTTCTAAGCGATGAACTTGATTTCTCAATGTGCTTACTTTTGCACAAAATTCACTTGAAGTGCCATCAGGAGACGCTCCTCTGAAATATTTAGTTTCAACATTTAAATTTTTAAACACAAGTTTCAAAGCTTGCAAAATAAACAAACTTTTTTATTTTTATCACTTACATCCACTGTATACTATTTTTACTTCGCTTTTCTATGAGACCAATACCTTCCAAAACGTTAGTAATATCATAGATTCTTCGTTTCTGACGAACAGCTAATAATTCTGTAGCCTGTAACGATAATTTCACCAACGGTATAAAAATATTTTCAAATCGTCGTTTTTTGGTGCCATTTGACAAGGCGTTTACTTACAACTTTCAGGTCCAAAACACCGTCCTTCGCTTTTTGCAAGAGTGATACAAATCTTGTAGTCAATAAACCTAACGATTTCTCATATCTTTTGTAACTGTATCCACCTATTTCGGTCATATTTGTAGTGTTTATTAAATAAAATTCATAAAATAATTGTTTTTTATCAAACGAAGCACAATTTTGCGTAGCGGCGGGACCATAGAATTATTTTTCGAATGTTGGTAGAACCGTTTCTTTTTTTTTTTACTTAACTGTTGTCAATGGTTAGGTCACAGACTACCAATGACGAAATTTCCATACCACAGGCAGAATATGGGCAGAATAGAAGTTTGGTGAGCTCAAAATGTGGATTGAATAAAATTTTATAAATTATACATAGATTTATTAAGTACCAAAATCATGTAATGAAATAAACTAGTACATGTCAGGAAGTATTTCTTTGTGTATAATATGTTAATACAAGCTATGATAAAAACAATATGAATTTACAAATTAAATGAATAATGTGAATAATAGATAGATAAATATAACTGCTCAAATTAAGGCTCAAATAGGTAGGTACAGAGAGCATATACCTGAAAAGACTGAAACGAGAAAAAAGCCTAGACATCAACCAAAGCCCATTAAAGGCCCAATAGCACAGATTAGATACTAGTTAATAATAGTAACAAAAGTTAGAGGGCATCCAGAAACTTCATCCAAAACACGTTTCTCAATCGAGTGAAATTTATTTAAAAAAAATTGTATACATTTTTTATGCTGTGTATTTTTCATTTATTAGCTGTTTCTGGCCGCCTGTCCACCTGCAAGAAAACTTCCGCTAGAAATGTCCGACAGTCTGTCCGACAGCAACTTGCAAGTCTAATTCCGCGTTTCCACCTGCAAGTAGACTTGCAAGTTTTCTTGCAGGTGGAAACGCGGCCTAAGGCCGTGTATCTAATGCCTCCTCCACACTACTCGCGAAGTTGAACGAGGTTAGACGAATAGAATAGTGTAGAGAGGCACTTCGGCTTACTTCGTCCAACTTTACCTCGCCTCGCCCGACTTCCGTTTGTTGTCGGTTTTTGCGCCCGAGTCAAAGGGCACGAAGTTACCTGAAGTTCGTTCTAAATATGATCGTATGCGCTCCTCGCGAAGTTGAACGAGTGTGTAGTGTAGCACCGCGGACTTCAGTCAACTTCGGCCGAGTACTTCGCCGAGGAACTTCGCGAGTAGTGTGGAGGAGTTACACTTGCAAGCTGCTGTCAGACAGACTGTCGGACAGTTCTTGCCACATTTTCTTGCGGAAGTTTACTTGCAGATGGAAACACGGCATAATTTGTATTCTTTCTGTCAACGAAACGTCAATACGTCATGTTCTGTGACCGAAATTCCAAAACATAACAAAAAAATTATGTACCATGAATAAAAAATTGAAAACATTAATAATTTTATATAGGTAGTTTAATACTCGATCATCAAAAGCAAGCAGATATAATCAAAATAAATGTATTATTTTGTATGTGTAAACATTACTTGCTCTGTGGAACTTGTGGAAACATAGCATATGAATAACAATTCAATACAAAACTTTTATGGTCTGGGAATTTCAAAATAACAGATACAGTTACATATTACATACATATTTAATTAGTGCTACTGCATAGAGATAATATGTACCATATTATCTCTATGTGCTACTGATGGAAAAGAGAACACTCGCTGTATTTTTATCAGAGTCATGTATAGACAATAGTTATAGCAGCGAATCTAGTGATTGGAGTGATACACGAAGCATTACTGATTTAAGCGATGATGATTATACTAATGAGGATACACTATTTTTTCCCTTAATGCAGTGTCTATTAAGATCTAAGAAAAAAAGAGTTGATGATTACTTGCATTGTATTGAGTCTTGGACTGATGTAGAATTTAAGAATCGCCTACGATTATCGAGACAAACAGCAAATAGACTTATCGGTAATACATTTGAATTATGTTAGTAATTTTAATATTATTTCTTATCTAATAATCATATATTATAAATATTTACAGGTGACTTAGAAAAATCAGGATTTATAGCCACCCACAAATTTGGACTAAAGCCATTAGAACCAAAACTTTGTTTTTATATCTTCTTAACATTTATTTCAAGTGTTGAATCTTTAACACCAATTGCAACAAGGTTTGATATATCTATATCGTCCACTTTTCGAGTTATCAGAAGAGTGGTTGCTTGGTTATTAACCAAATTAAATGATACCATTAAATGGCCTACAGAGATTGATAATATAAAAGACATTAGTAACACATTTTACGAAAAAACTGGAATCTCAAATGTGATAGGAGTTATTGACTGTCTGCATGTGAAAATTGAAAAGCCCAAGAATGCAAGAGAATATTGTAATGCGAAAGGGTACTTTTCTATAGTTCTACAAGCAACAGTGGATGCTAATTTAAGGTTCACAAATATTTACTGTGGAGAACCAGGTTCGTCAAATTGTTTTAGAACATTGAAGAAGTCACCATTGTACAATACAACATTGAAGGATAAAAACTTGTTATTCCCATACAATGTATATCTTATTGGACATTCGGGATATCCTTCTTTGTCTTGGCTTGTGCCACCATATAGGGAAAATAAAAGATTAACATTGACACAGAGAGAGTTTAACTCTCTACATGTATCGGCAAGGAAAATAAGTGAAAAGGCATTTGCTTTATTAAAATCTAGGTTTAAAAGGATTAAGCTATTTGGTGTGTACAGAAATATTGCTTTTATAACTGATACAATTGTAGCAGCATGTATATTACACAATTATTGTGTCAATGAAAATGATCAGTTAGAAGAGTGATTTAAAAATAAATTCACAAGATCAATACTAATTACTACTACAGGTAAATTAGAACTATACTAAACCCTAGACCTCAGATGATGTTGGATTATGGCAATAAAAGTGAATAAACTAAATGTTTAGATTTGTTATGTCTACAATCTACTTACATTAAAAAAAATGTTGTGTGGTTTTATGAAACCACGGTAAAAGTGAAACTTAGGCACAAAATTATCATATTTGTATGATAATTATCGTACGGTTCGACCGTCACGCGACATGCGCTACACAGACCAAAAAGTTTGAGACGATGTAATAAAAGTTTCACTTTAATAACATACCTTTTGGTAAGATCAAATTTTATACTAGTCAAGAATTGTTAAAATAGTTTTTGATTTATTATTTACCAAGTAAAACTAGCTTTAAGAAATAAGAAATAATACAAACTTGATTATAATCTTCATTTAATTTATTTACTTCTTTGCGTTTTATTTGAAACCCTTCCTTTGATAGGATTCATGATTTTTCATTTGTCAAGTTCTGCAAACTTGTTATTATTATTCCATCATTTTTGTCTGTTTATAATTAAACAAAACTCAGTTTAAGTTTTATCACATTAGATCTAGAATCTTTACGCACTATCGTTGATGCAATCTCTTTGGGTTCTCTATCAATAGACCCTTGTTTTACTGGATCATTCACCCAATAACTTGCGCAACAAAAAGCACTTCTCCCTTTCAATTTTGAGCATTTCTTCTTGATGTTTCTCCTTCAATTGTAACTTTTTCAAGGCTATAGTCTGTTTAATATCTAATTCTTTTTTTCTTAATGCAATCTCCTCTTCCCTCAATCGCAAAGATCTTTCGTATCTCTCATCTCTTGTTTGGTTATGTTCCTCTTGCCTTTTTAAATATTGTAGCCATTGCTTGTCCAGTTCAAGTTTAGCTCTGCGCTCCATTTTTAGTTTTCTAAATGTTGTACCATTTTTATATGGAAGCTTTCTGCTTAATAAACTGTCCTTACTCATTTGTTCTTGTACACCAGATGATATCCTATATGTGTCATTATCTTCATTGTATTTTCCGAGTATTTGATGCATTTCATTGTAATATTTAAATCCCGCGACTTGTCCATTATCTAGACAATCCTTGTACTTTTTTGTTAAAGCATTTATTTTCCATCTAACTTGGTCTGGTGTTACCTAAAATTTTTAAGCTATTAATAATAGTAAATCCAATAATAATTAAGAATTGTTTCATATGTTTTAAAATAGATATATGAATAATACCTCAATGTTAAATGATTTTAATTCTTCAGCCATTGTTGACCACATTTTAGATTTTTTCTTAGGATTATCTAAAGTACTTAATTTGGTTTCATACAAATTTAAGAGCATCAATGTAGCATTTTTTGTCCAAATAACATCTGTAATGTAGGCATGAAAAACAAAGTGTTAAGGTTTTTCAACACAGCAATTTTTTGCAGAATAAGAAATTATACAGTATATTCTACTGAAAAAATTGAGTGCAATTTAAGTAAGTCAGTAGGTAAATAAACTTCTGGTTAATAATTTTTGCTTACTTTGTTTGTTTGTTTCATGTGAATCAGTCTCTTCTTGATTAATAGTATGTGCATGACTATAATTTGTAATATTTACAGTTTGTTTAAAAGGAGATTCTAATGTGCCACCGCCTAAAAATGAAGAAATATATAGTTAATATTCTCATTATCACATAATTTTGAATAAAAGCATTCTTATAATCAATGAAATAGTTTTAATTTATCTAACTTACATTGATTGTCGAGTATAGCTAATACCGCAACGTTATTATCTATGTTTTCATCCATTTCTGCAATAACTGTATTTGTCAATTATGTTGGCGCTATTCTTCAATATCTTTAATATTTTGTTTCGTCTTACTATTTCATGAGTGTTTAAAATGTTTAAAACTTATATTACCTATACATTGATTTGTATACAAAACGGGTTGACCAACAATTGACCAACAAGGATTCACGACTGACAAATGACAAATGACAATTGACTTCTGACAGTTTTTAGATGACATTTGACAATGACACAAGACACAATGATATAGAATTAATAATAATTACCACACTAATTATTACTTTAGGGATACAGATTAATGTTACCGCAACGCTACATTAAAAAAAGGGCGTGTGCCGATGATACGGTTGAGAGAGAGATTGTTCGTTTATTGTAAAATCTGTTTAAGTTACTTGTATTAGTAGGAGAAGAACTTGAAAAAAAAAGAAAGTGAGTGCCGAGCACGAGCATACGTGTCAAAGGTGAAACTTCTTCTACTGATACTTCTACTTTACCCTAAGGGGCCGTTTCCACCTGCAAGTAAACTCGCGGAAGTCTTGCATGAGTTACTTGCAATATCGTTTACATATCCTGCAATTTATTGCTGCTATAAATGTCGTGCGAGAAGCTCGCGGATCATACTATCGCAACTTATCGCGGAGGTGTTTACACACCAGATCTTGCGAGTGACGGGATAGGAATTACTGTTACAATTTTTCTATTCTATTTTGTGAAATAAATCGTATACTATAATTTATAATGTGTACTATTTAATGTAAAATGATCTAATGAACTAATGTAAATAATATATTGTTTAAATAATAACTTAGTTAAATTATAAAATTAGATAAGCATAATATAAATATATTGTATGCCAATTTGTTGGTGAATTGTGCGGACATGAAATTTATTATAAAAACTTTGTAACGTTTCTCAACAAATAAATTTTCATTTCACTTCATTTTCAAAAAATAATCACATTATTCCATCTTAAGATCTCATATAATCCTATTGACTTTATAGTTTCTTCATTCTTCACAAGAGCATTCACGACTCATTAATTTCAAATAAACAAAAATCAAAAGCCATGTGGGCGATACTTGCAGCTTGCTGCGAGATATACGGAACTAGACCGATAAGCTGCGAGAACTGTCGCGAGTAGACGCAGTCATGTTTACACATGCTGTCGCAACTTCTCGCAAGAAGCGCTTGACAAACTGTCGCGACAGAACTTGCAACATAGTTTACACATGCAAGCTGCTGTCAGACAGACTGTCGGACAGTTCTTGCAGAAGTTTACTTGCAGGTGGAAACGGGGCCTTAGACTTTACCCGTTTTTCAAGTTCTTCTACTGACACTTTATAATATATTGTAGTGATAACAAGTGATAATGATAAACAGCAACTTATTAACATATTCTTTCTTTTACAACATATTTTTATCAAGGTTTTATCTTTATTTTTACAGTGCGACATAAAAGAGATGAAATTAATTAATTTGGAACTAATTTTTTTTCATTATCTGGCAACCCTGAATTATCAATGCAGCTGTCAAGTTGAATAAAAATTTGTTGTTTATTTGGTGAAGTTGAGATAAAATTGTTATTTTAAACAAGAAATTTACTAAAAAAAGGAGAAATCATGAAAAAGGTTAAACGTAGCGGTGTCCGTGATGCCATATATAAAGTTTTCATTCGGTGTTTCTCATAATTTCAAGCTGAAAAACGAGAAAAATATTTGGAAAACGTTTACAGACGTACAGCAGATTATACCGGTGAGATTCTATTTATTTTTGCTCAGTACTACGTAAAATAGAATATTCCATTAGTGACGAGTGTTTAATGTACGTATCTATGGCGATTATTACGTTTTTGAAATTTAATTTGAGGTTATTTGTATGTAAACAAAAACTAGTTTTTATAGTGCGACCAGCACAATTTGAGTCAAGAAGTTATATCCAATCCAACCAGCCTTAAATAGTATAGTGATAACTATTTTCATACAGCTATCTATGAATCCTTACTTGCTACTTACTAGAGTGGACGCAGGGATCCAAAGTGAGTCTTGGCCTCCGACATAAAAAAAAATAGTTTTAAGGTACTAAATAAATATGTTAAATGTACTATTTGATTTTATTCATCTTAATTCGTTTGTTATAGGGGTTTCTGAAAGCACAGTACGCAGGATAGTGGAGCAAGGGAGTAAAAATGAAGGAGAATATCTACAAAAAATAAATAAAAATATGTAGTTTTCAAATCACCTTGTTTTTTTTACCTGACGGACCCAGAAGGAGCGTAATGTGTTTGAGCCTTAGGTTTGAGCTGTATGTATGTATGTTTGTTTGTTCGTATGTTTGATTCTATGTGCGCCTCTGCAGTCTAAATGGCTTGACCGATTTCTATAAACTAATTCCAAATACATTTAAGTAAAATTTGACCTAGGTAGGTCATTTAAACTACTAATGTATTTTTGTCTTAAATTTATACGATGATGAATGAAACAACTTTAAATCGCGGTATTTATTACTTTTTATTTTTTTGATTTTTATTCTATAGTATCAAGATTGCTTGCGTCGCAGTATCAGTGTTGCTATATGAGCGACGGTGGCGCCCTCATTTTTTGTCATCTCTTTTGTGTCGCACTGTATCTCACGAAAGTCCATTGTAAAATTAATTAATACTTCTCCTTGAATGGCTGCTCCCTGTGCCTCTCCCAATCATAGATAAGGAATAAAGCATGTTATCTGTGCGCTACGACCGCAATCAGCACGTAGACAGACTACGAATCAGCACTTCAGCATTATTAAAATTGAAAAAAAAAAGTAATTAGAAATTGTCAGATTTTCATTGACGACTGACGTGACATTAGTTTAATACGTGCATAAATAAATGATAAATAATTGTAGTTTTTTCCTTGGTGTTAACCAAGATATACCTTAAAAATGGCAAATTGTGGTGAATTTATCAAAAGGCACTTTCCTTTAATTGATGAGGAGTTAAAAAAATATGTTGAAGGTAAAGTTTTGTAGAGGTTAGAATAATATTACCTTTGTGCCGTTCTGTATAAAGTATTGTATTAAAATAATGGATATAATTCTAGATGTTCTGGATAGCAGTGCCGGTGAATTTGAAGATAAAGAAGAAGTTTTTGAAGCTATAGGCGAGGTTCTCCAAGGAGTATCGGAAAAATCGGAAGATGATATAAGGTATTAACTTTTTAATTTTTATTATCCTCAATTATATTAAGTAATATTTTCATTTAAGTATATTAATACAGTGTTATGATTCGTATTAAAAATATAATGGTTTAATTGTAATTTTTTATCATCCTGCCTATCTAAGAAAAAAAATTGTTGGATTTAAAAAACTTAAAACAGTTTAATAAGTTTCATATTTAGTATAAAAGATCGCGTTTAACTATTCACATCTTAAGACTATACCTAAATATAATAAAAGCAATTAAGAAATAAATAATTCTTCTAATGAGATGCAAAAGAGAAAGAAATTTATATTAAGTTTAAAGTAGACATCTTCTAATCATCAAATTAATTTTCCCCCTTCAGGGGTTTAAAGTTATGAATTTTTACAGTAGGCATATTTATTACTATTAATAATTATTAATTATCATCAATTAATATTACTCATCAATCTCACTCCATTTAAAATTATGTAAAATAATCCCCATTACATTGACATTTATTGAATTTAATTATAATTATTGTTGAATTGTTTTTCCAGGGATATATGTGAAAAATTATTACATATGCTACAACCCGAAAAAAATTCTGTACAAAATGGCCCAAGAAAAGTATTAGATGCTCCAATACACTTAGCATCAATGACAGTGCCATCAAATGAGGACAAAGATGTTAAAAGCATATGGCTTCAGACAAGAGATGATAATTTTGTAAGAAACTTTTATCTTTAATATTATAAAGCTAAAGAGTTTGTTTGTTTGTATGTGTTAATCTCAGAAACTACTAGTCCGATTTAAAAAATTATTTTGGTGTTAGACAGCCCATTTATTGAGGAAGGCTATATATATATAGGCTATATGTCTTCACGCTAAAACCAACAGGAGCAGAGCACTGTGGGTATAACCGCAGGGTACAGTTAGTTAATATTAATATTTTTCTAAGTTATGTACCTAGCTACTTAAGATATTATCTTCAATGACAACTTTAAGGAAAAAGTATTACTAAAACGATAATAATCCTAACAAGGGATTCAGTATTTAAATTATTGCATGATGTTACCACAAAAGAAACTTTATCTGTAATATTTACAATTTTTCCTTCAAGTCTTCCCAACAATTCATAAAAAATTCAAAATTAATATTCAGTTTTTTTTGCGAGATGTCAAAAATAAAAACATTTATTTCATTAATAATCAATAATAAATTCAAAAAGAATAAATTCAATATTCTTATTCTAATATAAACATTCCAGAAAGTGGACGCGAAAAAATTAGAAAAGGCGGAAGCGAAATTGCAACAAAAGCAACAGAAACAGAAAGATGCAAAGGCTCTCCCAGTGGCAGCTCCTGTGCTGCAAACTGCAACAGCGTCACAGGTCACCTCTAAAAAGGATAGCAAGTTAGAAGCAAAGGGAACTAATAGGACGCAGGATATCAGGATAGAAAACTTTGATATAGCTTACGGTGACAGGTATTTATTTTCTTTATAATATTATAAAATAAAATAATTCTATATATTATAAATTATAATAATAATGCATCTTTCCTTCTCTTATTAATTATTACATAATACTGCCACAGTATTACAATATTATTTCCTACAGTAAGGAAACGCCTTTGATGTCGCGCGATGCCGCCGCCAGCGTAGGTACTTACGCTGCCACACGAAAATACGCTAGGGTTGCAACAAATGGGAAATAAAACAATTGTGATTATTAGTATTATGATGAAATCATTTATTCATGTACATTCAAAATAATAGGCATGACGACAGTATCCATAAATGATCATATTAGTGTTTTCAAGGGAAAATGTATACTAAATAAATAAAATATAGTGACTTAAAAATCTAAAAAACATTAAGATTAATGAGATTATCAATAAAATAAAACATTAAAATTCTGCAGTTGGCCATTTTGACTAAAACACGCGTGACGTCACGTTTAAGGACGCTATAACGTATTTTTACAAAAACACGCTGTTTTTCGGTACCATTTTAACTTAAAGCAATTACACGTGAGAACATAGTAATATCTTAATTTAAAGATAATATATTCAGCTCTACGTTCATCTTATAAAAATTGTACGACGTCATACAAAATTGTCGCTGAAATACGCGTTTTCCATCACAATAAACGCATAAAATGCAAAAAAATGGGGTCTAAACCGGTACCATTTTAGGAAAATTAAGAGCCTAATCTATCTTCTTAACTATATCTTATTGAGGGATATATAGTCCTTTATATATGGTGTAATTTTTATGAATCTAAATCAAAATTTTATTTCAATAATGAGCTAAATTAAAAATACTTGTCGATTTCTTCATACATTTTGTTCTCGCGGTTCGTCAGACCGCGCTCAGAAGCGCTCTTGGAAGGACGGGTGTATCGCTCCTCGTGCCAAAAATAAAAACGAAATAAAAAAGATTATTGTGCGTGCACTGTCTTTTTCGTGATTTGAAATATTTGATACTTTTTATGAGTAAACTGTATAAGTTTCATATTCCAATTATTTGTAATTTAAAATTATGTTTTTAAAATTACCTTGCCTGAGATCCTCTTTTTTATGGGTTGTTGAATAGATTGGTGGGGTAAAACAATTCAAGATGGCGTCGATGAAAATTTGGCTTTTTTTCGTGATGGGTGTCATTTTCATAGTTTTTGGGGTAGCTATTACCGAATATGAGGTCAAAACTGAAATCCAAGATGGCGCCGACGAAAATTTTACATCTTTTCGTCATGGGTGTCATTTTCATGGTTTTTGGGGTAGCTATTAACGAATATGAGGTCAAAACTATAATCCAAGATGGCGCCGACAAAAATTTTACAACTTTTCGTCATGGGTGTCATTTTCATGGTTTTTGGGGTAGCTATTAACCAATATGAGGTCAAAACTGAAATCCAAGATGGCGCCGACAAAAATTTTACATCTTTTCGTCATGGGTGTCATTTTCATCGTTTTTGGGGTAGCTATTAACGAATATGAGGTCAAAACTATAATCCAAGATGGCGCCGACAAAAATTTTACATCTTTTCGTCATGGGTGTCATTTTCATGGTTTTTGGGGTAGCTATTAACCAATATGAGGTCAAAACTGAAATCCAAGATGGCGCCGACGAAAATTTTACATCTTTTCGTCATGGGTGTCATTTTCATGGTTTTTGGGGTAGCTATTATCGAATATGAGGTCAAAACTATAATCCAAGATGGCGCCGACGAAAAATTTGACATCTTTTCATCATGGGTGCCATTTTCATGGTTTTTGGGATAGCTATTAACGAATATGAGGTCAAAACTATAATCCAAGATGGCGCTGACGAAAATTTGACATTTTTCGTGATGGGTGTCATTTTCATGGTTTTTGGGGTAGCTATTAACGAATATGAGGTCAAAACTAAAATCCAAGATGGTCGTCGAATTTCAAGATCGCGTCATGCTAATACTGTCGCGTTATGGAGCAAGGCGGCGATTTTGGTATCTATGAATCTCGCCAAAGAAGTTTCACTCCTGACACGTTTTCTCGGCACACACGTTCTTTTTTATTTTATTCTCTTCGTTTAAATGTTTTAGATAAACTTTATTTTAAATAAAGTTTAGCGAATATATTTAAAGAATATATTTAAAGTTACTAATATCTGTCAGAATATTAACATGATTGCCACAGAGTTGCGTTTTATATTAAATTTCTAAATATGCATTTCAATGTTCTTTAAAATTGTTTTTTTTAAGACTTTCTACAAAACTGTGGTTGTTAACGTTTTTGTTATTTTATTTAAGTTTACTTTAAAGGAGTAAGAAAAATATACCTAATTATCGACGGTTACATTGGGGATTTGGTAATAGCTGTCTCAAAAACCTTGAAAATGACACCCATGCCGAAAAGATGTAAAGTTTCGTCGACACCATCTTGGATTTTAGTTTTGACCTCATATTGGTTAATAGATACCCCAAAAACCATGAAAATGATACCCATGACGAAAATATGTAAAATTTTCGTCGGCGCCATCTTGGATTTTAGTTTTGACCTCATATTCGTTAATAGCTACCCCAATAACCATGAAAATGACACCCGTGACGAAATGATGTAAAATTTTCGTCGGCGCCATCTTCGATTTTAGTTTTGACCTCATATTGGTTAATAGCTACCCCAAAAACCATGAAAATGACACCCATGTCGAAAAGATGTAAAATTTTCGTCGGCGCCATCTTGGATTTTAGTTTTGACCTCATATTCGTTAATAGCTACCCCAATAACCATGAAAATGACACCCATGAAGAAAATATATAAAATTTTTGTCGGCGCCATCTTGGATTTTAGTTTTGACCTCATATTGGTTAATAGCTACCCCAAAAACCATGAAAATGACACCCGTGACGAAATGATGTCAAATTGTCGTCGGCGCCATTTTGGATTTTAGATTTGACCTCATATTGATTAATACTTATTTAATAGCTACTCCAACTCCTTGAAAATGACACCCATGACGAAAAGATTTCAAATTTTCGTCGGTGCCATCTTGGATTTTAGTTTTGACCTCATATTGGTTAATAGCTACCCCAAAAACCACCCACATTTGCAAATGTGTTTGCTACTTAGGAAAAGTTCATATTTAAAGATATAGGTAATGTGAATGTGTGGTAACGAATTTAATTTATTTCATTCCGACTGTTTCTCGGAATAACATACATTTACTAAGAATTGCTTACAATGCCGGGTTTAATATATTGCCGGTAACATATAATATTATGTATGATAATAATTCTTAAAAAAGTATTTTATACATTTCTTAAAAAGCTTCGATATTGTATACAATAATACAATTCATATTCAAATTGTTGTAAAATAGTCACACTTTTTTAAGTTGGTTGAATACACTAAAATACTTATAAGGATCGTACCTACTAATAATAGTAACAAAATGAATTTTTAAAGTTCCCAGTAATCTTCTGGAATCAATTTCAATAAAAATATAAAAAAAAATAATATCAAGTATGAAGATGGTCTATAAAATGGAATGCGCTATGTTTACGTGAGCGCGATGTTCCCGCGAACCACGTGGCGACGTTAGATACCTAAATTTGAGTAACGCAGATTTGTGACAGCGTCCTTAAATGAACAACTCACGTCAGATGTATTTTGTTGTTATGAATATGTTGAGAATACGCATTTTTATTTATTTTCTTTTGTTTTACGTATGCTTTATCGACTCAGAACAGAAATATAATTGCGAATTCACAATACGTGGTTTCGGGGTTCTCCGCGCCCACTTTATACAATCATTTCTTATTATTTTCTCGCTTGAAATAATTACTAACACATTTTTGAGCATTATTTTTATGTGGATTCACACTGCAATACTGCACACCACTTATAAACTTTGAAATTCGTTTCTATAACACATATAAAATAAATATTTATTTAATTTTCTTCGCAATGCGTACAAATAATTACGTATTTACTAAAGAGTGACGTCACACCTACGCCATGACACCTGCGAGCTGTTTTGGCACAGTTTATAAATATTTTTTGAAAAATGGCTTTTATCTTCGTTAAATTTAAGTATATTACCGAAATATAGGGTTTTTCTTGTATAGTAAACGTATACACACATTATGGAAGAGGATTTCAAAATCTTTCGTCATGCCTTAAATCTGATGTAATTATTTGTTCATAAATATATAATTACAGATATTGCACTGCTAAATATTATTTACGTGGACACTTTATTTTTGGATGTTCTTAATTGTATATTATACCATTTAACTAAGTAATGCATTCGCATTGGGATGTACAATCTGATTAGAAAATAATGAGGACAACATATACATAGCTTTGATTTTAATTCAACAGATACAATTAATACAATCTTTCTGAAATATTGTTTCCTTCTGGGATTTCAATGTAGATTTACATCCGTAAACGGAACAGTTTTTGCGCGCCATAATAGAATATGTAAGTACCTATGTATAATAAAATTATTACACAAAAAATACGACTGCGTCGTCCTTTCGCGATAGTTAATGCAAACTCAGCGTGATTGCATTAAGCGGCCCGCGTCGCCCGACCCCCCGCCAGTTCCCCTCCGTTTCTCTGCACAAGTACATTCGTCGCCATACTGTAGGAAATATGGTAATACTGTGATACTGCTATTTGCATGACTTGAATACATTATCGCTATTCATAATTAGACTTCTATGTACATTAATATAAATATTAAATACACTAGTTGTGGTGTTGTGTATTTAGATTTCAATCATTTCAATCTCATCACTTAATTTATTCATTTTAAATTCATTCTAAATGAGGTTTGCAATTGAGGGAATTGAGGGAGAAAAATATATTACAATTGCCTTTAACAATTAATTGTACAGGGGTGCAATAAATGTTCCATAAGTTAATTTTATTATATGATGGTTTAGATAAAAATTGATGTTCTTATTTCGTTTTTAGAGTACTACTACAAGGTGCGGATTTGGTGCTAGCATTCGGCCGACGTTACGGTCTCGTCGGTAGAAATGGACTCGGCAAAACCACTCTCCTCAGAATGATATCGGCGAAACAATTGAAGATACCCTCTCATATATCGGTGTTGCATGTGGAGCAAGAGGTTGTTGGTGATGATACGATCGCTCTACAGAGTGTGCTAGAATGTGATACTGTTAGAGAAAATTTGCTGAGACGGGAAAAGGAAATTACAGCCGCTATTAATACTGGGTACATATGTTTATATTACTATGTATATTAAACTTTTGTTATTGTTTTGTAGTGTTTGAGTTTGATGTAGAATTATTTTATTTTCTTTTTCGTGTTTTTAACACAACGGACGATATACGTCTTTTTAATTTTTATCCGTACTATACATACTATAAATTAATAAATAAATGTACATATTTATAGGAAGGATAAATTAAATATTGCTTGTGTTCTAGTTCGACAGACCCAAGTCTATCAGCCGAATTGACGGAGGTGTATGCACAATTAGAAAACATTGAGGCGGATAAGGCGCCGGCTCGGGCTTCCATTATATTAAGTGGTTTGGGATTCTCACCGGAGATGCAGGCGAGAGCTACTAGAACATTCTCTGGTGGTTGGAGGATGAGGCTAGCCCTTGCTAGAGCTCTGTTCTCTAAGTAAGTTTTTTTGGATATATTTTATACGCCTTTTCGATGTTGACTTCTTTTTTTAAGCTTTTCTTCAGTAAAGTTAATTTGAGTTACGAATTACGATTAAGTATGTATGTCATTCTTATAAGTAAATGCTACCTACTTTAGTAAAAAAAAAAAGTTATTCTGGCTATCATAAAACATTTGTTTAATTAATGTTTCATTATTATCCTTATTTCCTTACTATTCCTACTTTATCATTTTACTATGATGCTATAATATAATTATAAATATACGTATGCTTGTGTGTTTTTCTTTTATATCACATGGGTCTTTAAGTTTGGAATTTAGAGAGTGAAAAAGGCTACAATTTACTGAAAATAAATTATTATGATGCGTATTTTATCACTCAAAATAATTCTGATAGATGGCGCTATTACTGTTTACTTCCTTTAACAATGCGAGTAGAGCCGCGTTTAAAAGCTATAATTATAACAACATAGTAAATAAACAATATTGAATGTAACATTCCTTGTATATGTCTTATAAGTTATAATAGTCGGTAACCTAGTGTTTATTGCCATGAAATTACTAGGAAATGTCATTTGTTTGCAGTTATTTATCTTCCTTTGTTGGGCATGTGCATGGATAATTAAATAACATATTATAATTACTGCATATTCATGATATTGTAGTAATCTTATGGTATAGATAAGTTTGTAAAAGACAGATGATAAAATCATTTGTCAATATTTAAAACAAACAAACAGCTGTTCATAATTAAAACTGCCCAGTTTTAATTATGAACAGCTGTTTGAAATTATAAAACCATCTTACATTTAAATTTAGTAAGTTACACACATGAATACTTTAAATTTTTAAAACAATCATTGTATTTATTAAATTCCAGACCCGATCTACTATTACTCGACGAACCAACAAACATGTTGGACATAAAAGCGATCATCTGGTTAGAGAATTATCTACAAAACTGGCCCACGACGTTACTGGTTGTATCTCACGACCGAAACTTCTTGGACACTGTGCCGACTGATATTCTACACTTACATACGCAACGGATTGATAATTACAGGTAAATTCATTATTAATTTCAATTTAAAATCATTGTATTTAATTTAAAATCGATATGTAGGTATATTTTTCAGAATAATAAAGAAGCTAGTCCCTTAATTAATTGGCTGATTAATTTAATTGATTGCTACTTATGAGATTTATTTATTTATGTTTTATTACTAACAATTAGTGGTTTTATCGTTATATGTATAGCGATTTCTCCATACACTAGATATTCGGAGATAAATTAAAGCAAGGAAGAGGTTTAGGGCAGAGCATAAAAAATAGTAAAAATATGACATAAAATATAAATTATACTTTTATTTGTAGTAAAAGGACGTCATTTTGAATTATATAGACTTATACATAATATGTATAAGACTAGCGTTTTTCTTGTTATTTTATGTTTTTTTTTTGTACTTTTTAATATTTAATAATAATCATAAAAATTTGTATAGTACAATACTGGCTTAGTCATGTGTGGAAGGCGTCGGTCGTCTCTAGTACAGGTTTATACCTAGTTGAGGGGATCGTCGAGTTTAAATTTTGTTATGTCAATGTATTTGTAATAAATAAATGATTTTTTTTACTGTCTCCAGGGGTAACTACGAGCAGTTCCACAAGACGAAGACGGAGAAGCTGAAGAACCAGCAGCGCGAGTACGAGGCGCAGCAGCAGCACCGCGCGCACACGCAGGAGTTCATCGACCGCTTCCGGTACAACGCCAACCGGGCCTCCTCCGTGCAGAGCAAGATCAAGATGCTGGATAAGCTGTGAGTACCCACCCCATGTCATATACAGTGTAAACTCTATATAACGACACTCGATTTAACGACAAACTCTCTAAAGCGTCAAAATCAATTGCCTTTGGTTGGTTTAGCTTATCTACCATACAATGATACACTCTACATAGCATCACACTCACTCTCAATAACGACAACAATTAGGTAATAAACTCGACGTCATTCATACCGAACTTTCTAAGAAATTCGTTCTTTTGTTTACAAATTGGGATTGCTTGCACGTGTAGACTGTTTTTGACCGATACGTTATCATATTCTTAGTTGCTCACAAACTTTCAAACTGTAAACATGGCTAGTAAAAGAAAATCATTGTCTATTGACGACTACTGACATCAGACTATACACAATAGCGTTCAAGTAACATTCTTTTTTATGTACATAACTACTAACACTAGTCTGAAATAAATTTTCTCTTTTTCTAATTCTGATTCTTCTTCTCTCCATTTAACGACAACTCTATATAACGCCATAAAATGCACAGTCCCTTCGGTGTCGTTATATAGAGTTTACACTGTATATCTATAAGAAGAAGACTGTGGGACCAGTAGAGCGAGTATGATGCTGGATAGGCTGTGAGTACTTCCTACTAATCTTATTTCTTATTTCTTACGTATAACTTCTAAAAATACTCAAATATGATATTCTCAAATCGGTTTTTGCGCATTCTTTATTATAGATCCAATTCCACTGTCTATGCAAATCAATGAATAAGCTGAAAACTTTCTTCCTCATGTTTTCGAACGTACTTCCAATTTTGTTTAGGCTTAATTGGCTAAGTTCCTAGAACCGACCCTCCCAATATTTACAAAAACATGTAAGTTGATGGATGCTAAATGTCAAACTTGCCTCCTCTGTGCACGGCAGGAAGCCAACTACTACTATTAACTTAACAACATCGCTAACTTGATAATCTATATTTTGTACATTTTATATGGAGAGGGTGAATGTACGAAGATTGCATGAAATAAAATCATAATCTTATTTGCTGTGCACACAGTATAATACAGTCTTAAAAACAAAGAACTATTCTAATTTTGTTTCAGACCAGAACTGAAACCCATAGAGAAAGAAATAGACGTGGTATTAAGGTTTCCTGAGACAGAACCGCTCTCTCCCCCCATCCTGCAACTGAACGAAGTTGGATTCCATTACTCTAAGGATAAAATTATTTTCACGAATGTCAACCTTGGTGCTACACTCGAATCTAGAATATGTATTGTAAGTATTTTTTCTTTATTAACACTATAAAGTAAAAAGGACTGATATATCTGTAAACTATCATAAGTATACGGACAATAAGAATACATTTTTGAAATGGTAGTTCAATACGTTATTCGATGAATAAGTTTTAACCAAGGATTGAAAAATCAGCCCTTATTGGAATAAGTTTCTATATTTGACGAATACATATACTATGAAAGAAAAAAAAAATGTGGATATTTATTCCAAAATGGAGATATAATGTATATTAATTTTTCTTTGGCATTTGTTATCTATGATATTATGACTAGACTTGTATAAATAGCTGTAACGCAACTAATTTAGTATCTCAATAATCTAGTTCTGTAGTCATATTTAAATGAATTAATTCAATCGTTCGGAAACCATAACTTTAACTTCAACTGCATTTGGCTGAATCTATCTATTATTTATAACCAACTTCAACGGCTTGCTCAGTTCGACCTTATACATATTTGTTAAATTCCTTTTTATAGGTAGGTGACAACGGAGCGGGTAAGACGACGTTACTGAAAATCATAATGGGCATACTATCTCCCACGAGTGGAATCCGCAGCGTACACAGGGGGCTCAAGTTCGGCTACTTCTCGCAGCATCACGTGGACCAGCTCGAGATGAATGTGAACTCAGTTGAACTGCTGCAGAGGAATTATCCTGGTAAGCTTCTGAAATTTTTGGATGTATTTTTGTACTGTGTTAAAAATCAACAGTTGCAGACCGCAACGTTGCAGAGGAATTATCCTGGTAAGGTTCTATAAAATATTTTGATGTTTTGTGTTAAAAAATATTTAGTTATATACTTGTGATACTTTTTAAATACATATAACGGTGGATTTACATCAAACGAACATAGTAAGAGCAATCTTTCGTGATCTACTGTAAACTAATACCTACTCGTACTACCTACTTTTTATACCCTAATTACCGCAACGTATATATTTATTCATTGTTTAAAGTCACGTGATTAGTATCGTGATGCGGTGATTTGAGAAACAAATTCAATCAAATAAATTTGTCCTTTTTAAGTTTAATAATAGCTATTAGATACATTAAATAAATTATATTAAACTTACAATACATAAAGCAAATTATTCCTGCTGTGCTTCAAAACGATCTAACAATAAAATTATATCTTGATTTAAAGAATTGAAGTTGTAGTCATTGAGATAATATTACTTCGTATGGAGGAGACACCACGAACAAAATCTGTGCGCCATTTTTTTGCTCTAACTAAGTTTTAAAAATTATTATCTAGTTTGGTACTTACCGATGAAAGTAATTCCTTTACACTTTTCCGTATTATTTGTGCAATATCGTAACACGAACGAAGGCATATTTGATGCTTCACTTTAAAACAAATAAAAAATGAGCGTGCAGTTACGCCATATGGCGTATGTTGAGCGGAACATAAGTGATGTAGGTGGTGTCGTCTCGATATGTATATCTCAATGGTTGTAGTATTTTTTATTGTTTGCTTATAATATTATATTATGTACCTTTTATTTTAGAATGAATTCGCGTTGAGAGTAAAATTTAAAGGTCGCGTCATGGCAATACCGTCACGCCATGGAGTATTTTGGTATCTTTGAATCTTGCCCAAGAAGTTTCACTTCTGACATGTGCTAGCGCGCCCTTTTTTCAGCATAAAATACTCAATATCTCACAATACTTACGTGTTTTTTTTTTAATTATACCAGGTAAACCAGTAGAAGAATACAGAAGACAGCTAGGTAGTTTCGGCGTGAGTGGAGACCTAGCTTTGCAGACGATAGCAAGTTTATCTGGAGGACAGAAATCTAGAGTGGCGTTCGCTAACATGTGCCTTGGGAACCCTAATTTCTTAGTTCTTGACGAACCCACTAATCACTTGGATATAGAAACTATTGAAGCGCTGGGCAAGGGGATCAATAAATATACGGTAAGTTGTGATATTTATATATAGATTTGAATGGTTCTTTCAAATTATAGTGAAATTATTTTCTAAAAACGGTTTAGTAGTTTCAATTAAACGCTAACTGACCTCTATACAGTCGACGATATTATCTTTGACTCAGTTCAGTCATAGATTGATAGTCATAGATTCCCATAATTTTCTATGGACTTGTGATTTGAAATAAGTGCTTATTAGCTCCCTGATTTATGGCCACATAAGATTTTCTTGTATATTTTATGCAAATCACTTTTCATGTGTGAAGGTGATACCATAAGTCTGTCATCTTCATTATAGGATGCAAGTTATTTGTTTTTAAATTTATTTCTTTTTCTGATATTCCTTGAAGATGTGTAATTAATCAATACCACGTAAGGAATTGTATTGTATTACTTTTCACCGAGAATCGAACTCAGTTCCTGATACTCTCAATATCGGTTAAATATTTAACACATTGAATATTTTTCAGGGCGGTGTTATTCTTGTATCTCACGACGAAAGGTTAATACGAATGGTTTGCAAAGAGCTGTGGGTGTGTGGGGGAGGCTCCGTCAAGAGCATAGAAGGAGGCTTCGATGAATATCGCAAAATCGTCGAGAGAGAACTCGAAGCCCAAAACAACAAGTGATAATAACTCATATATATTATACCATGTAAAAAAGGATCATCTAATAATAATACTGTACTATAATATTTAGTCTTTCATTATTTATTTATAAAATGTTCGTATAATATAAGTTGAAATGAAAAACTGATAATTTAATGC
The DNA here is from genome assembly GCF_905220415.1 of Colias croceus. NCBI lineage: Eukaryota > Metazoa > Arthropoda > Insecta > Lepidoptera > Pieridae > Colias > Colias croceus. The sequence goes on along the minus strand of NC_059540.1, from coordinate 3,921,362 downwards.
AAATTTTTATTTCATACCTCCAACCTCTCTTCTTCATTAAATATTCCAGCATACAATTCCATAATGAATTGAAGCACTCGCAGTACCATGGCAAATTAATTAAAATATAAAATTAACTTAAAAGAATATTTACAAATAAAATTTCGTAATAAAATACATAATATACAATTAAAATAGTGACTGAAACGGAATAGAGTTAATAGTTAAAATATAAACTCATTCAGTTGATACGCCGAATTAAATAAAATGCAGTACATAAATGAAGCTAATATCAAGTGAAGCCATTCTCAGACACTTTTGTCTATCTATATAAATGCATATTTTTTCCAGTTTAGTTATAACGCTACGAGCGTTACTCTATTTCACATAGGGTTCTAAATTATGACATGAATATAATAAATTAATTTGTATCTTGGACTATTGATATTGATGGGATCTTATAAAGTTATCTTAATATGAAATACATAACATCTATATCGGTATTATGGCAATTAATGATTGTTCGTGATATAAATTAATAAGTAACGCTAGCAGATCACAAAAAAACTTAAACTAACTTTTGTCTGGTTGGCAAAGACAAATGGCGATTGAATCACTCGGCTCTTGCGAATGCAAGAGTGGGTCGACTTGTAAAATATAAAATTATTGGTGTTTTTTACGCCTATTCTTGGTTTTATCAGCGTTTCTCAACACTTCGGCGTAGGATAGTTCCAACTTCCTCAATTTGTGAATCTCCTGTGATGCAGTGCTCTGTTTGATGTCCCAAGAATCTGTTTCGGGATTCCATCCCTGGTAGATTTTCCCAGTGCGACCGCTTACGCTTGGCGTAGGAGAGTTTAAGTTTCTGTTATAGAATTGGAGGGTAGATCCGTTCCATTCGGCCTCAGAAGGTCTCGCTAGAGGACTAACTTCAATCGGTCTATAGTCTCTCCTCTTCTTATTCGATGATTTCTGGTAAGTGATCTTTGGCGGTGATGGGAAAACGGGAGAATCGGCTCCTTGACGATCTTGGCTGTGTTTGCGGTTGCGATGCCTGGACTTCTTTCTAGTAGCCGCGATGTATTCCAGTGGCTGACGCACCAGCGGTGTGAGAACGCGCTCTTTTTCCTTTTCTTTTTCATTCTCTTTTGGTTTCTCGACTGCGGTGTCAGTCACTGGTTTGTTTTCTTTGTTATTATCAACGGCATTAGATTTCTCTTTTGATTCTTTCGTTGTTTCAGGAACGGGCTTAGATTGTTCCTTTTCTCTTAACGGTGTTTCTGGGGTGGTGATATCGGATACTGGAATCGATTGTTCAGACATTACAGACGACAAGACGCTCTGTGTATCGTCAGTGAAGTTACCCGGAGGTTCTTCCGTGGCAGGCGTCACTGGCGGTACTTTACCGGTTGTTGTATCGTCGAGTAAAGGAAGCTGTTCACCATCATCTTTATTTTCCGCTGCCTTTTTCAAGATTGTGAAGATTTCCTTAAAAAGTTCCCTGTATTCAGGCCTGTTACGGAAACGGCTGTCCATAGGACTTACATCATCGTAAATGCTGAAACGATAATCCTCACCATCTGCAATTGTGCACAAGAACGAGCCAGGTCTCTCGCGATCTGTTTGAGTCGCTTTATTACTTGTTTCATCTGAGAAACCGGAACTTGACGTTTCAGCTTCTGAAAAGTCCGGTGTTTGTATAATCTTTTTACGAGATGTTGTCTCCATTTTCTTTTGTTGGTTAGATTCTTTTTGAGCTTCTTCTCCGTGGCCACTCTCTTCATCTGTATCTTTAACACTGAACTGACTAAAGTCACCTGATGTTTGTAATTCTTCGTGTAAAGAGATAGGGCCGGTTTGTGTTTGTGCGCCAGGCAGTGTAGTCTGCTTATTCTTTCTTATGTTCTTAACTTGCGACAGCTGAACTTCTAGCAGAGCTTCGTATTTCTGAACCAATTCCCTGTAGGGATTATCGTGGCCATCTTCTTTATTTGCCCATATGCCTTGAAGTAACTTTTCCTTGGCGTTCTGAAATGTATAAGTAATAAATTAATATTTATTTAAGAAAAGTATAAATTAAAGTTGGTGTTTTTTTATTATTTGCAACGTGAGATGATCTGTATGTTTTGGAAGTTATAGGTAGGTATGATATGAATATAATTTTATTGTTACGTTGCAAACAGTATTACGGGATTGTGAAAATTAGAAATTTAGGAAAACAGCAAGACGAAAAGTATGATTAAAAATTATTGTTTTATTTGTAGAAAATAAAAAAGTAAATATGATGCTATTGAAGTAAACATTAGTCAAAATACACCCATTACTCTTATCGTTATAGACTCGTTAATTTGTATTTATGTAGTGAAGCAGAACGTCACACACAAACAACATTAATATTATTGTGTTAGTAACAAGAATTATCATACATATATGAATATACTTTAATATGTATATGAAGTACAAATACATTGTTGAATAGTCGACAACGGATGACCCTCACCAATGACTTGGTTAGCGACTAGCGTGCAGACTTCTTAGTCTAAAACGTGTCAGTAATGGACGTACCTTCGACTACATGCGATATATCCAAAGAAAACTACTGCAAATGCGCTTCATAATGCATATGCAAAGCGTGATCAACAACATCAGGGGCAGTTGGAAAAGTTTTGTTGCCTAGAAACGATTTAAACATTCTCATCAGATTTTTGATGGGATTTAAGCATAATAATGCTTCTTCAGAACAATACCGATGTTTTGGGGACTTTAGTGGATTTCATTTTTTTTACTCTAACCTACCTTCGGAGTTAAGAAGAATGAGCGGACTTAGAATTTATTCCTGCTTTATAATGTTCTCTCCATTGCGGGAACGATTAGTGAAGGTTAGTGGTTTATAGCAAAAGTTGGAAATGTTAAATAGTAAAAAGGATATACACAGAAATTCTAAAGCTATAGTTAGAAGGTTAAGTTAAGGGAACATTAAGCGAAAGTATTAAACATGAAGAACTACTAGAAAGTTTTCCATTCAGCGCCAACTTACGTCGAACTTGATAAGTTTACTGGTGACCTGGTCTTCTTTGGGGCTTTGCTGGCCAGATGTTGTGAGGATGAGGGAGCTGATGGCACTTCTGTCATCATCTTCTCCGTCCAACATAGACGACATATCGTCTCTTTCGATGCCCCTAAGACACCTGATGCATAATTGTCCTTGTCTGGAATATTATATAGGAACGCAAATAAGATAGGAGCTTCACTTGATCTTTAAATCATGTTTAAATTGTAATGTGTTGTAAAATATTTGTGGTAACTATTGTCTAAAAACTTAAATTTTTATTAGAATAAGAAATTATTATACTCGTACCTGACTTCTTCAAGGATTGCGAATTCCTCGTGCATCGACTTAGGTTCATCTTCACGTAGTCGCCAATTTCGTACCTGCTCCTGTAATCTGTTGTTCTCTTGTATGACGGAGGCAAGCTGTTCTTCAAGTTCAGTCACTCTTCTGTGTTCTTGAGCGAAGGCTACTTTATTCTCTCGTAACTCATCACTGAGCCTTAGTAAATCTTCATCCTCCTTTGTGAGTTCTGGCAGAGGCGCTATTGCTTTTAATGGGGTTCCATTCGTTTCTGGTTTCTTAATAGCAATAGCATTAGCTGTTGTGTCAGCAGGTTTTTGCTCTTTTTCTTTGGGTTTTTCGCTTTCAGGTTTCCTTTCGGACCTTCGCCGAAACAGTTCCAATTGGCCATTTAGGTCGTCCACAGTCTTTTGAAGTTCTTCACATTTACTCTCCAAGGTTTCGATGTTGCCACATAATCTGGAATTTGGATATGAATATTGTACATATAGATCGAAACTTTCAATACAAATGATTCAGTGAGGGCTGTTCGGTAAGTATATTATAATGACGGAAGTTCATAAAAATACATGAGCGAAAGATGATTGTAGAAAGCTACCATAAGAAACAAATGAAAAGGAAACAGCGTGTAACGATATTGAACTTACGTTTTAATGTGTTTTTTGTCGGCAGCATGGTCGACGGCGAGCCTGTGGTTGGCTCGCTCTAAATCCTGGATACTAACTTCGAGTTGCTCGTAGATTCTCAGTCTTGAGTCGTTTACCTCACGCAATGCGACTGTTTGTTTGGTTAAGTACTGGAAAATAATAAAAAGTTTGATTTAATTTATCATCTAAAGTCAACGATTTACACGTCTTATTAGCCTATATGTGCCTATAATGGTTTGTATAAATAAATAATAAATTATACTTTATACAAATAAGTAATCGTTGCAGTTTTCTTCGTTTTATTGGGTAGCTATTAATTAAAACTACTGTAAATAGGTATAACAAACATAATAGGTCGTGGTCTTGATTATGGTCGTTTATTAAGTGATAACAATGAGTGTTACCTACTTATTGATATAAAAATAGCCACAACGAGTTTATTCACGTTTAATGTAGCGAGAAGACGATGATTTGATTGTAAACTAATATGATTTCTATGGCTTCACAGTTTAAAGAGTCTATTAGTAAAGTAGCTACCTATGTCTGGCATTGTCATAAGAAATAATTATAGATTGTATGATCTTCTAGAATACTCCACCTAACAATAAGAAGGTACAATTTTGAGATAGTTATCGTAACTATTGCGATTGTGATTTTAAGTTGTTGTTTAAACTTATGATTCATCGTTAAAAAATAAAGTTCACATTACAGGTGGTAGGTACTTATAACATTAAATTGTGTGAGGATTAATAATTTATTAGTGATGACATTGACGAAAGTCATCGATTTATATTGATGTACCGCATAAAAAGGGCAATACCTTCTCAACTTTAAAAGTCAATAAATAAATGAATTTTACCTCGATTTCCTGCGCTTGGTCTTCAATAACATTTTGATGTTGTCGTAGCGCTGTTTCAAGCTCCTTGTTTCGTTCTAGAAGTGTTTTACCCAACTCTGCTGCTAGTTGTAAATCTGAAACAAAGATAGAGTACCTAATTAATAATCGAGCTACGTCGTTTAATTTCACTAATTACTTATTACTAAGTTTGCAGGTCACGTAAATATTTACTTCGAGTGTTCAACTAATTGACTATTTATAATTGTTTACTTTTCTAAATGAGAAAGCTATTGAATGTTTGTCTGCTTTAAAAATGTAGAGGAATATACCAAGAATATCATTGGGAAAATACTAATTAAATTAAAATGACGTTTGTACTTAGATGCTTATCGCGCTAGAACTTTTTTTTAATAACAGGACATGATAATATTTTATTAATTATAAAATACCTATTTTTATTTTTGATTTAATGAAGTGTGTTTGTGGAATACAATAAATGAATTCTTGGAATTTTTAAAATTTTCATACATTCATTACATTTCATCCATCGTGAGCCGCACGCTTCAAATGCGTGAAAGGTAACCTTGCCGAAGAAATACATTAAAAATATTTGGTTTTAAATAAGGTCAGTTGCAGTCACGCTAATAACAATGGTTTAAACTAAAAATACTTATGTAGATATCAGTAAATATACTAGCGTGTTGTTGATTTTTAGGTCGAATATCTATCCTTTATAAATAAAAAATTGTATGTTACACCTATGACCTATCTACATAAAATAAACATGTAAGTAGGTAAGTACTGCACACATATTCCTTGGCGGTTATTTAAAAAAAAAAAAATGTTTTATATGACTAATAAAAAACCTTATACAGTAATCTATTAGATCTCAACTTCTACTTAATTTTATATAACAAATCAAAAAAGTACAGGGAACAATAAACTTCAATTATATTCAAATCAGGTCAGACTTGGTTTCAAGCCACTATTCAACTGCAAACAATTAAAACACTTGTATTAGTTATGTCAATGTGTTATGGTAATAAATAATAATGTACGCCGGCACGCAACATTTTTGTACTATAGAGTATATTATGTGGATAATACACTTCTCGCTCCAAATAACAGTAGCGTTAAATTCTTTATCTTGAGGTATCGTAAAACTTTAAAGACAGAAGCCCAATGCGCGTTGGAAATAACATTTTAAGAAGGGGCGGTCGACCAAAATTTGCTCCATAGAGAAGAAAGATTTAATGGAAATCGTTATTATTGTTACTCATTCCATAAATAGAGCTTTTTAAAACATCACTTGACACTCACAAATATTTTGAGTGATCGGCATTGGAACTAAACAATTTCGTTGAGAATTTCCCGTACCGGAAAATGACGTCTTGCTACGGTCTCAAATGGATAAGGCTATAAAAAATCTTTCTTTCGATTTCGTAATTAAAATAAATAGAAGTTATGACTGACTTATTGCTAGTTTTTTGAGTAATATAGCTCGGCTCATATTAGATGATTACTTGTGATACAATCATTGAAATACATATTTAGAATGTTTTGCGCTCATTTCATACAAAAAATAAAATAATAATGTTTAATATTCAAGGCTTTGTTAAGTATGTTTACTGCGTAAGGAAATGAAAAAAAACTTAAATATTTACCTTCTTGTTAAGATTTATTTCGTGTATGTTCTAGCTACGTGTAAATGAGAGATACCTACTTAAGTTTATATGGTTGTACTGCCATTTATGTAATAAATAAACAAAATTACTTACGTATTAGTATAATAGACATAGATTTTATTACTTTTTGTGTGTTATACAACTAACAATTTAATGATTATGTCACAGCATGTTACAACGGAAGACATCAATTGTTTACGTTTTAAACGATACCCTGGTTTAACTGCATTACCCTTTAAACGCTGTTAAGAGGCCGTTTACCTCTTGAAAAGGCCAGTGGACATAGTGCACTATGGTCTGTGTGCCAATACAGGAACAATGAGTGACCTTTGTAGATGAGTTGTTTCGACATTACGGTGCTCTTAGATAGGGAGGCGAAGAGGGGAATTTTCTGCAATACTCGAGCGTGGCAGTTTAAGATATGAGAGATACCTTAGACCTAATAGAACAACCTTGTTAACTATTTAGCTCTTTAAGTAGTGACGCGCGCCCAGGATAGACGATCAGATTAGTAAAAAAAAATCGATAGTCTGAAATACTCGAGCGCGTCAGATTAAGATATTGGGGGTTGATTTTAGTGTTTTAAGACTAAATTTAACTAATCTGACGATAAGTCCTTGACGCCGCCAAGTTATAGGGTCGCGAACTTGTAAAAAAAAAACGTTAATCCGGCATTCTCGAGCGCGATTGTTTTTATTTTTATTTTGAAGAATATAATCTAAAACTTACTAAAAATACAAAATCTGCCGGTTTCCGCGTGACCGGAAGTCTGGAGGAGCCATTTCGTCTTCCGAAAAACGCGTTGCAGTATATAAGTCGCGAACGATAAATTTTACAAAAAAAAAGTTTGAATAAACAAAAAAGGTAATTTTATTTTACACAAAAAAGGTCTCTTTACATTTTTGTCCAAAGTTAAAACTTTTTGACTTGAAGCATCATAAAAACTCAAACTCCCGGTTTTTTGAGTATATCTCGAAAACTGAGGGTGTTAAGAAAAATTGATATGAAATAACGATGATTAAAAAAAAGAAACTCTCAAACCTTTTTCGGTCAGATTAAGAGAACCCACCAACATTTTTGTCAGATTAAGAAAATATGCTTTCAGGAGACCGAGATAAACCTCCCGTATGAAAATCTGACGCGCTCGAGTATTTCAAAAGGACTTTTTTTTTCTGCATTTTCAAAAATTCATCGTAACTTATCGTCACGCCGAAATCGTCAGTTTTTTTAAGGGGAGCTTCCTTGGGGCCTACTTAACACCCCTTCCGAAAATCTGACGCGCTCGAGTAAATTTTTTTTTTGTGCATTTTTGACGAATTAATATGCCTAGCCCCACCACGCAAACCGGCAGATTAGTATACCGTTGTTATCAGAGGCACTTGGGGCATACGTAGTATGAATATCTGACGCGCTCGAGAATGCCCAAGTAACTATTTTTTTTTACATTTTTGAAAATCCGTACACGCCAAACCCACCGCTAAAATGGTTTTTACCATAGAAGCTTTTCTTTTCGAAATTATTTTATCTATCGATTTTGATAAGTCTCGACGGCGCCGTTTAATTACGCCATTTAGCTACCTCGCCTCCCTATCTATCTTGCAATCACAAATAGGTTAATAATTATTGGTTATTTAGTCGTATATTTTTAAACTATTCTGTCAGAAAGGCATACGTTTTTCTAGTTATCTAATTTGGTACGATGAAGATAATATCCGTGATGACTTACAGACATGGTTTTTGGTAGCAACTTTATCTTGTTTTAATTGTGAGAGTAGGAACCTATACGGTGTAGGTAGGTAAGTCAAAATTGATAATAATTTTGGAGATAAGGTCAAGCGTAGGAAATAGACTTAGATGAGTAAGTTTGAGTGTCATTACTAAATTGGTAGCTAAAAGTCATTAATAGTATGATATTGGAAAGTTACTGGTAAATGCTTTCAAAAACTTCCGTTTATAAATACAATGTAGTCAAAGTACAAGTATAATTAATTATAGTCACGCCTGAGGAGTAAATTGTGATTGGTACAAAAACAAAGACAATGATTTTCAATTTTCATCCAATCACCACTCTTCTTTGTATAATAGGAAACTGTGTTATTTTTTGTTTATGTTTTATGAATAACTATCGCACGTGTAATTACGTCTCACGACCAACAAATGACAATAAAAACATATCTAATTGTCTTTAATTGAATGCTATTAAGTCTATTGTAAGGTATCTAATATCTACGTATACTTAATTAATTGTATAGGCCCAAAAATGTTATACATTGGTGATAAAAAAACGGAAAATTTGTCATGGTGACGTGGGTTTTAACGTTTAAAGTTAAATTATAATACATGAAATATTAGTAAGCCTTGATTGTATATCGCAATACCGATTGTGGCATTGCAATTAATTTATCATTTGAAAGATCTGTTAGCTAAAACTAGATAATTTGATGATCTTGTCCGATGTTCTGTACAGACAAAAATTTAGGCTAAGTAATTGATATACGTAGTTGATAAGTAAACTGGGATTAATCTCGAACAACGTCATCAATGAAAAAATATAATTATCGAGGCTTATCAGTGCACATTAGCGCTGTGCATATAGGTAGTTAGCTATCTTAAAATATTCCACTACTCTGCACTTTATGCACTGCTTTCTTGTAGAGCGATTAATGAAAAGTTTTCAACATACTCGCAATTATAATGCGGTTGCTTTTCACAAGTCTCAAGGTAAACAGTACAGAAATAAATTACATAAAATATGTAATCAAAAATACTGAACCAGAAAGCGCTTATTGCGATAGCGCCGTGACAAAGCGAGTCAAATTCCAGGGCCCCCGTTTGCGGTGGTCTTATTTTGTGCATTGCGAATCGGTCGGTGAACGCAACGTCTACAGTAACGCCCCTCCACCTTGCGCAAGTTGTGACTAACCTTCGGTTCCCTGCAGACACTCCAGCTCGACCGTGTAATCCCAGAGATCCAAGGAATTCAGTCCGTTCAGCTCCCACGAGTTGAACGAGTCACATTGCTCCTGTTCCTCGCTCATGTTTCCACGCGCGGCTCGTACAAGGGTCACTCACGACGGCGTCGTTTATAATGAGGTGTACACGCTAGCAGCCATATTTTTTGCTGCTCCGTGTACCTACGTGCGATTGTTGGCGTACCGGCGTGACCAGTGTGGCGGCGCTGAACGGACTGAGCGGCGCTTCGAGTTCCGTCAAAAGAATACACCAATTACCAACGCCATCGCCTGTCCGCCCCAATCTCATTTCTTTCGATTACTCACCGATCGCGATAGCAGAAGAAACCTTATCGTGTCTATGTAGTACCGTGTCGAGCAATAGTTAAATAAGCGAGCTATTCGCGGAGAAAGTAAGCAAGAATACTAATCAATCAAAATGTTTGTATGGTAATACGCGTGGTCAAAATTATAGGTTTTAGTCGGGAATGAAAGTTTGTGATCTTGATCACAAAACGATTGCTTTCTCACGCTTTGGTTCATTGTTGTTAAACTTATTTTTGTAACGTAAATACATAATTTACTAGGAAGCTGCCAAGCTTTGGAAAATGCCTAGCTTTAACCTTCACCAAGCAAAGTCCAAATTTTATATTTAAAAAGTTTCCGCTCGCAGTATAGGTATGTTTACTGAGGATATTAAAAAAATACTCATGTACCTAGGTATTCAGAATGTAAGTAATAAGTATGTATGTGCTTCAAACTTGTTGTTCCAAGGGACAAGCGACCTACGTAAAAATAAAACTAAGGTTTAGTAACTTTACGTTAAGTAACTTAAATAAGTTTAAAACATTAGTGTCTCCATTTACTGCGCAGTTTTAGTGATTAAACTGCAAAATTATGTACTGGAAATGGTCGTAAAATTCATAGCATACATTCTTATGTGGTTAAATGATACATTATACACGATAGGTGTAACTTGGGGTTACCGACCGTTCGCATACGTGTTCATTACGACAGACGTTAGAACTGCGCAACATATCTTATTACTGAGATTATCATAATACATACTAATGTGCATAGTACATGTGAAATCGTTTATCGACTTAATCCTATATTGTAACATCTTTAGACACCCCAAAAAGTGAGCAATAATTATTAGTGGAGACGAGCCGCAATTGCAAATAAAAACACTATGAAAAGATTGCAAAAATTGCTACCTACAATAATTAAATAAAATTCTCTAGTTTACTTTATAGTATATTATTAAACAAAACAAACTAAATAATTACCTATTTAATTACTTTTACATTAAGAAATTTTAAAGTTAATTTACTAATATACAAAATAAGGTGTGAAATAAAAATTTAAGAAAACAAAAGCATTATCGGTTCGGTTGTAGAAATAATAATTTATTGATACAGACAAACGTGTTATCTGTTTATCAATAAATTATCATTTCATACGTATTGTCGAGATTGATTAAAAATTGCACTACATGACGTCATATTATTCGCAATCCTAAGTGAATTTTGCCATGTACCTATTTGTTTATTTTTAACAATTTTTTATGAAAATATGTGTAGCTATAGTCGAGCCAATTTAATAGGCAACATTTGACGTCTATCAATTTTATCTTCGAAGAGAGGTAACCTGCTTAAAAACATCGATTAAAGTGAATTAATCGATACGGATTTGAAACATTTGTCAATCGAATTTATTAATTTTTTTATTATTTTTTTTATTTTTTTTTTAATTCTTTATTTTCCAAGGGACTTTGTCGCTTAGCGACCACGTCGTCCCGTATATTCCAATTACAATCAACACTTAAATCTAAAAAATTTAAACACAAACTACAGTAAACAAAACAATCATTTTTGTAATCCAACATCGGTTAATCTGACCAGCACCCGCACCTCTGCCGACGAGGGACAAGTGAGAATGCTGTTCACACAACCGACATTGTTAATACAGCGGAAGATATCATTTTGTTGTCTAAATTGCGCGTTCCGAACACATTCCATGAGAATATGCTGCACATCTTCTACAATACCACAATCAATGCACAACGGAGAATCGGCTTTCTGCATTAAATGTGCAAACTTATTCGATGGAATATGTCCCGAACGTAATCTTAAAATAGTTGTCAACGTCCTCCTATCGCATACAATCTCATCAAGCCATGGGTACCGAGGTACATGTGGTTGGATTGTTCTGTGCCAAATTCCTTTCTCCCGCGATCGTTCATCAAAATATACCTGCCAATCGGATAGACATTTATTCCTCACATATTTAAAATGATCCGAGTACAGTGGAGCGACCTCCAAGGGTACCCCATCTATTGCTGCTTGTTTGGCTAATAAATCAACCTCATCGTTCTCTTTGAGCTGAATATGGGAAGGGATCCATTGTAAGATTACTTCTTTATTATTAGCTTTTAAGTTCAAAATCAACTCTAAAATTTTATAGGCAATCGGTACTCCTCTCACTTGAGAGGCACAGCGAGCCAAATGTTGCAATGAGCTTTTAGAGTCAGTTAAAATGACAAAATGTCCGAAATTTAAAGATTGAATATAAGCCAAAGCTTCCGCGATAGCAATCAATTCCATATGCATAATGGATATCTCTGAATTAACTTTGAACTTAAGGCTACATCCAAGAAATGAATCCAACACGGCCGCACCACCACTACTTGCGCATTTAGAGCCATCAGTGTAAATTTTATGATGTGCTCCATATTTATTAAGGATGAATTGGGAACAAATAGACTCAAGAGTATGATGATGGTAAGTGCGTTTGGCACGATCTACTGACGGAATGGTATCTGAAATAAAATCCTGGACATTAATATTACTAACCCAAGTGTCCATCGAGAACATCTCAAGTCGACCACAACTCTGTAAACTCAATGAAGATAATCCGGCTTGCGATTGAACAAGAAGGGGAAGCTTTTTATTATTCCAATACCTTGATCGACTCAGTGAAAACAGTTCATTAAGCGCCGTAGTTGTTAAGCTATTTTTACACGACCTACACTTTAACCAAAACTTCCCCGCCAGATACCTTCTTCGAATAAACAGAGGAGGAAGACAAAGGTCATTCTCCATAACATGAATAGGGGTACTACGTATATAGCCACCTATTACACGCAAAGCCTGGTTTTGAACTTTATCCAATTTGAGCAATGAACTTTTAGCTGCATTATCATATAAAAAACAAGCGAAATCTATTCGGCTACGAATGAGAGAAATATAAAGCCGTCTTATATGTTTTTGATGAATCCCCCAACCGGGGCCAGCCAATACTTTCAGAATATTAATATGCCTAGACACTTTAACAACCATCTCCTCTATGTGTTTTTTCCATCTTAAAGAACAATCCAACCACATACCCAAATATTTGACGTCATTCACTACAGGTAACAAATCGTTATCAAAACTTAAATCTACTAGCGTTCTATTAGTTCCCCTTTTGAAAACACATACTTTACTTTTTGAAGTTGAAATTGTAAGACCCAAACCATTTAGAAAATTAATAAAAATGTTTCCCGCTGATTGCACATCCTGTACAGCACGAAACAAATTTTTATTTGACGCAAATAGAACAAAATCATCGGCATATTGAGACACTTTAACACTCTGAATATTTTTACAAATTTTATACGTGGCAACATTAAAAAGCAATGGTGAAATTGGGTCGCCTTGAGCTAAGCCCCGTCCAGTACATCTCGTCACAACTCCACCCTCAGCTTCAATCCTGAGACGCCTTTCACTTAAATACGACCAAAGATAATTACAAATTTTTGACCCGGCTTCTACCTCATCTAAAGTTTTTAACACAGCACTTATATCCAAGTTATCATAGGCACTTTTGATATCAAAGAAACAGGCTACAGTTGTAGCACCTGTTGAAAAACTTGATTGAATATGAGACACAAGAAATGTAAGACTGTCAAAACAACCGCGAGAACGACGGAAACCAACAACACTATGGGAGAAAAGATCATTCGATTCAAAATGCCATTCTAGCCTTTTATTTAAAATTGAATGGAAAATTTTACAAATGCACGATAACAACGAGATAGGACGAAATGCAGGCGGAGTATTGACTTCGTGGTTAGGTTTAGGAATAGGAATTATCTTAGCTGTACGCCATTGGGAGGGCACAAAACCAATTAATAAAAATGCATTGTATAATTGAAGTAATAAAAGCTTCCCCACCAGCGGTAAGTGTCGCATCATTGAAAATGAAATGTCACCACACCCCGGAGCAGTATCCGATTTTTTAATAGAATTATCTAGTTCTTGTATAGTTATTGCTGATTCTAGTTTAGTATTCCTGGACGAAAAGGTAGGTTGTGCAGGGCACACATACATAGGCGCTAGATTTACAAGTAAAGCCTCCGCCCTATCTTTGTTTACCATGTATCCAGGCGATCTAACATGATGCCCTTTTAGCCACTTCATTTTACGCCACATGTCCGAAGATGAGGTGGAGTAATCCATAGAAGTACAAAAGCGCTGCCAAGATTTATTCTTTGCAATCCGAATAATTCTTTGAGCATTAGAAATCTTTTCTTTGAGTACGTCTAGATTTGCAGGAGAAGGACAGCGTCTAAAAATTGACAGAGCTAAGCGACGTTCAGCAACCGCCTTTGAAACTTCTGCATTCCAGTAGGGTTTGGGTTTAAACTTATCACAAAAGAATTGGGGTATTTTCTTATACGGAATTAGCCTATCAGCAGCAGATACCAAAGTATGTTCAAATAAATCATAAAAGTCTTGTAAATTTGAGGGAATATTAAAGTTATTAAATGATTGTTCTAAAAATAAAGTATAGGCATCCCAATCGCAATTATTGAAATTTCTACGTTTAGTAAACGATCTCCTATCATATGTGGACGATGACAGCTTAATAATTAAATGGTCACTTCCCAATGACTCGCTAGTGACTTTCCAAGAAAACAAAGTTGCCAAATCTGTAGAGACAAAAGATATATCAGGAGTGGATTGTTGTAGAACACCATCAACGAGCCGCAATCTTGTGAAATTTCCATTGTTTAAGTAAATAAAATTATTATCAATCGATGCGTTCAGAACTTGTGCCCCTCTTTGATCAGATTTATAAGACCAACCAACATGGTGTGCATTAAAATCACCTAGAATTAAAGTTTTACCACCGAAACCAGAAAACACATAATCCCAATCATTTTGAGAAGTCGGGACAGTAGATGGGCAATAAACACTCAAAATATGCTCAATATGCCGACAATTAAGAATTTTAATATGCAACAATTCAATACCAACATTCGAACTTTGACGACTACTATAGATACACTTAACAGACTTATGCGTGAGAATAGCTACTCCACCATAACCATCTATTCTATCGGAACGAAAAATGTTATAATCTGTTATTCTCAAATCAGACTCACGCATAAGCCATGTCTCGCTTAACACAGCAACATGAATTTTTTCATGATTAAGTAAAGATTCCAAACTAATGAGCTTAGGGCGTAAACTTTGGCAATTCCATTGTATAATATTAATAATGCTTACTCGATCGTCATCATCCATTCTTTTTTAATGACTCAAATAGATCTTCAATTGAAAAACTACTCACTACCTTAGATATAATCCACTGCGTGCACATTGTAACTATATGATGAATTTTCTCCTCAAGTGATTGTTTACTAAATGCGACATTACACAACTTGGCCAAGAGGCGAAAAAAACTTAATCCTTCCACCAGTTCCTTTCTACCTTCCTCACTTAGTCTTGAAGGCTGTGGCTGTTGTTGTCTTTGAGGTGTGTGGTCTTGGATATCCATTTGTGCCGAAGATATATCCTCCATCGAGGGAAATGGCGTACCCCGTCCAGACATAGTATTTTTCTGTCTCCTTTGCTTCCGGCGGATACCAATATTACTCGATGCAGCTGGCTGGGGGGTAACAAACAGATGAGACATTAGATGTTCATTTTTTTCACCCACAACATCTTGATTCTCCATAGTGTCAGGTAAAATAAGGGGGGTAGGTTCCGGTAATTCTACACGTATTGGGCTAGGAGGCACGTAAATAGTAAGCGCTTTTTTATAGGTACAGTTAAACTCTGACATTATCTCGCGTAGTCTCCTTTCTTTTTTAAACACCGGGCAAATTTTATGTAGTGCCATGTGGTTACCAGAACAGTTAACACAACAGAATGATGTAACTGTACAGTTTTCGTGGTTTTTAGCACACTTGGGGCAAACAACTTTCTTAGAAGGGCACACCAAACGCCTATGGCCAAACTTCCAACATCGAGAGCACTGCGTGACAGGAAAAACATAAGGATCCACATTGATACGTAAGCCATAAATGGATACATGACTGGGAAGAGCTGACCCTTTAAAACACAGTCGGATAGCTTCGCATTTCTCCCAAGAACTCACACCCTTGTCATTAAAATTTCTCTGATTTAATCTCTTTACGGAAATTAATTCGATGTTGCTTGATATATTACGCAATAATTCCTCCTCAGAAACATCCAATTCAATATTTTTAATTACTCCATATGACATCCCCACCTCAGATGACCTTTGACATTTCCATCCCAAATCTTCAAAAGCCTTGCACTCGACAAAACGCTTTGCAAATCTCTCCTCCTCGAATGTAATGCTCATTTTATATTGTAATAAATATTTAATACGACATATACCGCCAATCTTATTTTCGCTGAATAAACGAGCTAATGTGAACTGTTTAGGTAACACAGAACTGCTTGTGACAATTACTTCAATTTTTTCCTCCATCTCGTTTATACTGCCTGCACGCACAACTTTACGCTTTCTAGAAACAATATTCCAATCCTCCTCCGACGAATTCTCCTCCCGTATCCTCGACCTCTTCCTATTCACATCCTCCGTTCCCATATCTAATACATCACCGCTTTCAATAATCCGTTCGTCCGATCCGCTTACATTAATCTCCGCAATATCAACTCCACCAACTTCGCCCGTATTGTCTAAGTCATACGGCTCGTTTTCCATAGTGCGCTGACTCGACCCGGCCGCGGGTCGAGCCGTGCAATGATAAGATAAGATAAGGTACGAAGATAAGACAAAGCTAGTACAAACACAACCAATCGAAAGGAATGCGTATGCACAACTGAATTTATTAATTTATGATGATTTTTATTCACAAGTAATCAATGCATTCGATTCTAGATGTCAGATTTCGATTTTTAGCAAGAAGCTTATATCTTATACACTGGAGATTTCGGTATGAACATTTGACGTGTAACAAGAAAATTGTTGTGTTTTATCACTTTCACACCTAACTTGGTATTGCCACTGTTAATACGAAGTTTTCCCAAGGCTACTATGTATGCCGTAATATTCTGTGCAAAAGGTTAGTTTTTGTACATGAGTTTGTTGATAAATTGCCAACAACGTCATTCAGAAGCATTGTTGGATGAGACAATTATTATTTATGCTAAATAAAATAAGTATCTGGACCAATTATTAAAAAGCGATACTCCCTGATTATGGGTAGTTACCATAATAAAATTGTAGCAACTCTCACTTTGACAATATGGCATAAGTGTCAAAAAAATTGCGTCGCTTCGAATATTTAAGTTAATATTGTTGCGTATTTAATAAATATTTTGCGAATATAAATAATGTATTGCATTGTGAAAAATTGCAGAAGTGTTTGGACACCAAATTCTGGCATAGAATTTCACAGGCAAGTGTATATTTACATTATTTACAATATTCCTCAATACTCCTGCATTTACCTGTTTAGAATCATTTCAATGGCAAAAATTGTAAAATTTTGCATCATTTTAGAAAGCAGTCATGTTAAATTTGTTATTTTCCTAATACTTTATCATTTTTCAACAAGTTTTCAATAAACAAAATTAACAAGTAAGGTAACCATGATGACGAGTTTTTATGGATAGTGAAGAGAATATATTGTAATAACAATATTATGATGAAATTTAGAACACCATTTTCAAGATTTTTACTAGTAATGAAACAACACTCGACATCGGTATTGCACTCACATGTAGTTATAAGATTGTTCGTTTTTACATTGAAATTTATACTTTTTTAACTTACCTCATATTTTTTTTTAGGTATTTCAGCTTTCCAAAAAGTAAAATAAAAAGAAATATATGTGCCCATCAAGGGTAAAATTACTGAGGATTACGACCCAGAAAAAAATACCTTTTGAAAAATAAACTTTGTAAAGTTAGCTGAAATTTGTGCAAGGCGTTTATTATAAACAGTTTTTCTTTGATGATTTTGGCTTGAAATTGACCCGTCGAAGCAACGCGTTTAAAAAGAAGATCTGAGTAGCTTACAATTTGGTAAACAGCATCTGATGCAAAACACAACTTTCCTCTATTTACAAAGGATGTTAATGCTATATATCGGTTCATATCCAAGCTTTGTAGCCAAGAGTTATTTAAAACTATCATTCTATACTAATTAAAATTGTATGTACCTATAAAGTATAGTAGTAGTAATATTATAATATAATTAATACTGTTAAAAATATATGTCGTTATTATTTATAGACCATGATTTTTAGTTTTTTCTATTTCGAAAAGTCCTGAATATACAAACCAGTGTGGTCACCCATAGAAAGAGACAAAAAACAACACTGACGTCATTCAAGGTTATATTTTCTTGTGACAAGTCAATGGTCATAGTGCAATCTCCAGTGTATTAGATATAAGCTTCTTGATTTTTAGAGTAACGTCTCTGGTATTTAAAAAGAAAAAAGGTTTATTGACACAAAATTGTAGCGACGTCAGTTCTTCAATTCAGAAATTATTTATTATGTTTAGTATGGTTTATCAGTAAAATGAAATCTTAAAATTACTTGTATCGGTCAATGTTATTATAAATATGTAATCATAATTGAAAAAAATTAAGCAAATGTGCAGTTCTAACAAAACGAAATATCATGTTATTCTATGTCGTCGTTACTAGGTTACGTTGTTGAATTTTGTTGAACTGTCAAATGTTGCCTATTAAAATGGCTCTACTATAGGTGGTCTATGGTCAAAAATGAGGAAAAAGTAAGTACCTATGAACCATGTAAGTAACTTTTTCTTTTTGTTTTCACATTTTTTTATAGAATTGTAAGCTCTTTTTGACAGAAGGAAAGCAAGGATTCAGAGAGATATTAAAATAATTTTAAAATGAATTAAGATTAAATTTCAAAATGCATGCACCAAGATTAAAAAAATCATGCTCATTAAGGTCAATAACTCTCCATTACTTATTTAATTTTTATAATTTTTTTAACGCTGTTTAACTTGTCGGCGAATGGCAACATCACTTTTCATAATCATTTGTCAATCAGACATTAGATTCTAGAATTGATAATTAATTTTTTCTAATACATTACTCTGCACCGGAACCACAATTTACATATTTTACACCTAATAAATAAATAAATAAAATAAAATAAAAAGCCTTTTATTCAGATCCACATTACAATTATTATAATATGATTCTAATACAAATAAAACTTAAAATCTAATGTAAACCTTAATCTAGTCTCTTATTTGAATTTTGTTTATTTTTTGTAGATCTGTTTGCCAGTCGACAAAGGCCTCCTCCAACCGTTTCCACTCATGTCTTTCTTGGGCCACTCTGTTCCATGTGACGCCAGCCACTTTTCTTATCTCTTCATCCCACCTTTTGTGCGGTCTACCTCTTTTCCTCTTACCTTCTCTAGGATACCATTGTGTTACACTTTTGCTCCATTTATCTTTTCCTCTTACCGTGTGTCCTGCCCATCGCCACTTCATCCTTCTAATTTTGCATGTAATGTCTATGACCTTTGTTTTGCTTCTTATGGCTCGATTTCTCAGTCGGTCTGATTTTTTCACATTTAGCATGCTCCTCTCAATTGCGTATTGGCATGATGAGAGTTTGCTAGTCGCGTTTTGTGATAAGGACCAGGTTTGGCTGCCGTACATGAGAACTGGTAGTATACAAGTATTAAATATTTTACTTTTAATATTCACGTGAAGATTTTTATCTTTCATAATCTCTTTCAAACTCCAGTACCTCTTCCAGGCATTAGTTATTCTTCTTTCGACTTCTTTGCACATCTGATTATCGTCTGTTATTAGCTGTCCTAGGTAAATATATTCATCTGTGTAATCAATTTGGTTGGTTCCCAAGTTTATGGTAATTCTCTCTCCATTTGTCATTACTCTTGTTTTTTCTGGGTTCAGTTTTAATCCTACTTTCATGCTTTCCGTTGCCAATTCCTTTATCATTTTTGTTATATCTTCCGAAGATTTTGCAAATAGCACAATATCATCTGCGAATCTCAAATGTGTCAATAAGACTCCGTTCACATTGATACCAAGATTTTCCCAATTTAGACGTCTGAATATTGATTCTAGTACCGCCGAGAATATTTTCGGTGACAGGGGATCTCCTTGTCGTACGCCTTTGCCTACTCTGAAAGGTTCACCCGCCTGTTCTAATTGAATTCTCGCAGTACTCTGGCTGTAAACATTTTTAATTAAGCGGATGTATTTATGTTCGATTCCTTGTTCTTTTAATGACTCCCATATCTTTTCGTGAAATAAAGAATCGAATGCTTTGCTGTAATCGATAAATGCGATGTAGTAGGTGCATTGGTATTCTTTATACTTCTCTATAACTTGGCGTACAACGTGAATGTGGTCGATCGTTGAATAGTGTTTACGGAAGCCCGCTTGTTCGATGGGTTGGTGTTCATCTAATTTTCTTTCAATCCGATTGAGTATGATCTTGGCAAATACCTTATATATGTTGGACATGAGGCTTATAGGGCGGTAGTTTCCGATTTCATATTTGTCTCCTTTTTTATATAGTAGAATAATATTTGATTCTGTCCATTGCCGTGGGATGGTTTCCGTATTTAATATCTCGTTAAACATGTCGGTGAGGATTGGTGTTATAGAATTTTTACATTCTTTTAGGATTTCGTTGTTTATACCGTCGGGTCCTGGTGCTTTGTCTCTCTTCTGACTATCTATAGCTTTTATTACCTCAGTCTGGAGGATATTAGGTACATTTGAGGTTTCCTTTAGTTCACTTATATCCCGAGCTTCGGGGTATTCATATATTTGTTTGTAGTAAGATGTGGCGATTCCTAATATATTTGTTCTGTGGTGGTTCCATTCTCCTTTTTCGTTTTTAATTTTTGCTATCCAATCTTTGGAATTTGTTAATTCTCTTTGAGCTTTCTTAACACCTCCCGTTTTTACTATATGTTTTTCGATAATTTCCATTCTACTTTTTTTCCTGTCCGTTCTTATACTTTCTTTGATGTCTTTACTTATTTGAGCTAAATGCTTTCTTCTGTCTTTTACTTCTTTTGCGTTTATTAACTGGTTTCTTTGTTCTAGTAATTTCAAGGTATTGGTTGTTAACCATTTCTTCGGTTCAGATTTGATCTTAGCTATTTGATATAATTGGTCTTTAATAGTGTTCTCTATCCAGTTGTATTTTTGCTGAGTTCCCAAGGTCTTTGTGTTGTCTTTGAAATCTGTGAATTTATCTCGTAAGATGACTACTAATTGCTCCATTTGATGTTTGCTAAGCTTACCAATTGTTAGTTCTTGTCTCGGTCTAGGTTTCCTTGGTTGTAATGATTTTATTTCAGCTCTGATCATTTTATGGTTGGTATTGTAATTGAATCTGTTAATAACGTCAAAATTTGTTAAGCAGTTCTTTTTATTTGTCATTATAAAATCGATCTCATTCTTTGTTTTCCCATCTGGTGAAATCCACGTCCACATTTTCTTTGTATTTTTTTTGTATATTGAGTTTAAAATAGTTAAGTGATTTTCCAGAGCGAAGTTTATTAGTTGTTCTCCGTTTCGACTTCTATTTTTATTGCTGTAGGTGAATGGTCCTAGTACTGTATCTTCTTCTGGGCGCTTAGCTCCAATTTGGGCATTAAAGTCTCCCATGACAATTAGGTTTTTGTTGGCATGTTTTTGGATTGTGTTATTTAAGTCGAGGTAAAATTTCTCAATTGTATCCAGGTCGGATTGTTCTGTTGGTGAATATATTTGTAGAATAGACCATGAATCTTTATATCCAGGTAACTTTATATTCATCATAGCTATGCGCTCCGAGATTCCAATAAATTCTTCTATGGATTTTTCAAGGTATTTTTTTACTATGAAGCCCACTCCATGGTGGCCTGGCGTCGTTCCGATATGGTACAGTAAGAAGTCTGGTTGAGAAATAATTCTTTCTCCCATTCGTCTTACTTCACTGAGACCAACAATGTCCCATTTAATTTGTTTTAATGCATTTGTTAGTTCTATTAGATTTTCTTCATTTTTCAGTGTGAGAACGTTAAGGGCGGCGACGTAATATTTTGTTTCTGTGTTTTTCTGTATTGTTGGAGGGTTGCGGTCTTTATCCCCCACGAGGACCAGTCGGCTTGGGGGAAAATTTATTTTTTCTGTTTGTTTGTTGTCATAGTTAGTTTGAGTTTTCCGTTTTCCGATGAATTGCTATTGTTGATTGGGTGTAGGTTTATTGGTGCAAGAACTTGATCTGGGTCTCATTGCATCAAAGGCATTTTTCCTGTTAACTTTGGCAGAAAATAGAACTTGATGTTTTTTAGGTTGAGTTTTGGAAGGTGATGGTGAGGTCGTTGGTTCTCTTTTTCTTTTATCTGTGTTAGATTCTTTGACTACTAGTTTGTCGTAGATCAAGAAAGCTGTATTACCCTTTTCTCGTTCTTCCTTTAACTTCGGTAGCAATGCCTTTCTTTTCTCCAAAACTTCCTTCGAGTAATCTTCTGATACATAAATGTTCTTAAATTTCTTTTTATTCTTCATAATTTCATCTTTTCTCCATGAATTTAAAAAAGAACACAGCACCGGCCTTGGTTTATTCTGAACTATATTTTTTCCTAAGCGAAATAATTTGTTTACTTCGGATTGCTCTAAACTTATATTTAGGTCTTCTTTGAAGGTCGTCTTTATATTTTTAAATAACTCAGATGTCGAGTTTTCTCCCTCTTTTAGTCCGAAAATAATTATGTTGTTGCTTTTATTTTCTCTCTTCAAGTTTTCCATCTCTTTTTCTAAATTACTCACTTTTTGTTTTAATTGTTCATTTTCTTCGATAATGGGAGTAAGCTTTTCATCCATCCTATCCATTAAGTTTTTAGTAAGTGATTCAGTTAGTTCAGCTGTTTGTCTCTGCATTTCCGCTTTCATATTGTCAAAAAGTAATTGGAATTGTTCCTCCATATTTTATGCAAAGTATGTGGAATGGAACGTAGTATAGTTATTGACAATATTTTTTGTGTAATAGCAACACTGGAGTTGTTACCAACTTAAGACGACAACAACGTCAGGTACGTTTGACGTTATGTTTTCAATTTGTCAACTGTCAGATTATGAATTTGAATGATCTAACCTCAGATGTTGTGAATTTTCTTCTGCACTTTACTGGATAAATCCTGTTAATATCCCGAAGCTTTATTTCTTCTGCGTCCACCAAAGTTCTAATAATGTTGTTTATAATAGTGTTGACGGCGTAACAAACTTATAAGTATTTTTTAGAACGATTTGTTTCGAATGGAATCACAGTGATGTTTACAGTACAACGACCGGAACCGGAAAACACACATGTAATGACAATAACATCTGATGCACGGACTATTTAAAAAATGAAATGGATTATCGCTATTTTCTGTATGTCCGATATAGAATTCTAAACTATTCTTATGATAAATTGATCACATGTGATCGTCAGCAAAGTGTTCCCCACGCTGGACCTTGCTGAGTTGGTATGACCAATCTTCGACAGTCTACCACAGACTCATCGATACAACCTTCGATAGTATTAATTAATAAAACAAAGATAAATAATCATCTTGATTATAATATCCAGTACACCAGTTTGTTTCCTGTTAGATCTGTACCACTTCTTTGTTCTATAGCGCAATAATACATAACCGCTATTATACTACTACTGTGTTTCAATTTCACAAGCTGCTTAATTAACAAGGCTTAAATAATTACAAAAATACAATCAAAAGACGTTTTACGCGCACAATTATTAATTGACCCATTGTGATGTGGCTTCACTTCTCACTTGGGAGTTGGGCTAAGCTCAGCGATTACTCAACAAATAGTTTCTACCTACTTTATTTAGGCGTTTAAAATTGATATTTTAGTACGCGCCATTCGCGTATGATTGTGACCGTTGACACATCACGTAGTTTATCTCAATTATGTATCCAAAAGAGCCGTGTCATTGGTTAGTTATGCATTTTTTAACAGGAAACAAATATAGCCTTGTGTGGATAACATGTGACACAACTAACTCCAATATAAGTTAATTTTATTTGTAGTTACTTAGTTTGGATTTAAGTTTTTTAATTTTATTTTTTTTATATTCAAATTTCATCATCCTTACGATAATACCTATAATAGCTTTATATTTTTTCATGCATGAATACATTATCAACACTAAGACCAGTGAATGTACAGTTTTTAATTTATTGTTTAGTTACATCTAGACACGCGGCAGCGTGTCAAGCCGAGTTCAAGCGAAGAGAACTGGCGAGCAGCAGCCGTGTGTATATTTACACGAACCATTTCGAGCCACTTTTCACCCCCTTATAACTCGAAAACTATTTAAGTTAAATAAACCAAATTTGGTACATATCAAGAGGACCTCAAGATAAACAAGAACCTTAAATTTCATAAATACAGATTAAACAGTTGCGTAGATATTAATATCCAAAAATCGCAATTTTTAAGACTGACTGACTTATAGACATAATATACAAAACCTAACCCACTTCCAGATGACCTAGAAAGTTCAAATTTTGTAATCAACTAGGTAATAGTGAGTGTACAAAGAAAAAAATCAGAAAATACTGAATTTATCTGTATTTAATTTTTTTTTCAATGACATTAATTTTGTTTGTATGGAAAAATGGAAAAGTTTATAAAAATAGAAAATATTATATTCACCTTACTAGTCTTAAAAAATAGATCAAAACTAGTCAGTGGCTGAAAAAAATTTTGAAATCCATCAATAAATGACTGAGATATAGATTATTGAAGTTTACATATTTTAGCGCGAAACATCTGTAGATTCGATGCGCCTCTGACATCACACTCACTCGCGCTAGTATCGCTAGGCCGGATTACTTCGATTGCATGATTTCTTTATTCAAAACTGTTATTAAACGTAAAATAAAAGAATATTGTAATAAAAATATTGCTCATACAGTTAAAAATAATATATAATTTTACAAATTCACATTTCTTTATTCTTTATTTATGAGTGTTTAGTTTATTTATAATTTCAGTGTAATGGAAGAAGGCTTTGTCGAAGGTCGAAATGATTTAATTTGCGTAATATTAATATTAATATAAGTGAAACATCTTTAGGCGCGTTTAGAGTAAAATTTCAAAATCTCGTCATGGCAATACCTACCGTAACGTCATGGAGTAAAGCGACGATTCTTCTACAACGATCTTTGCATCTTTGTAATAGTGTGTGTACATATTCACGCTGGATGTTTAGAAAATCATGTAATCTTTTAAACAGAAAACGAGTTTAAAAAATTGCAGATAATGACGGGGCAATGTGCGCTGACATTCATAACATACAAGAAAATATAGAAAATAATACTAAACAAACCGTACAAAGAATCCGCAAGAAAAAATATAAAAATATCGTATATATAAAAAGTATTATATTCATAAAGTAAATCAAATTTGCAGAGTAATTTTCTGTACAAAAAGTAATGATATTGAACCCCATAATTTGAAGAGGCTAGTTTTTAGAACCTCACAAAATATAAACAGTATGTAAAACTAGCCTCATCAAATTATGGAGTTCAATAGGTCATTAGTTGTTTGCTTTGTGAAAATAATTATATTATTCAAATTAAAAAAGTTATATTTTGGAATAAACATTGTTCTCTAAGGGAAAATAAAACAATTGAGTTTTCAGTCAACCTAAGAACGTAATACATCTTTGTAAATAAATTTCTGGACTGTCTGCAGAACTTGGCACACATTAATTTGATCTCATTTCTTTTTTGGCAAATTAAGTCAACGATTGAACTCGGCTCCAATTTTTACATTTATGTTTTTGGTGGGATAACTTTTACATGATTGTTTTAAGTGGTTATGGGTAAGATTAAAGATAGGAGGTATTATGAAGTACCTAAGTAGTATTTGTTGTTTTTTTTCAATATTCTACTACCTACCTGATTACAATGTTCAATTTTTCTTGATTTGCTCATGTAATTTGTACCTAATGTTAAATAATTTTACTTATTCTTTAATGTTCTCCCTCCTCTTTTTATAATTATGATGAAGTTATGATTCAATACTTTATAATATATTGCGTGCTCTGTCATAATTAAAGTATTTCAAGTTTTACGTAATAACGCACTGTCGCTGATAATTTAATAATTTTCCGCGCAATTTTTAGGTTTTTCCGTGAATGTAATTAATTATTGAGATAAATTCAAAATACCACTAAGAAGTTTTAAAACCTTTTCTAATATTTTACTTTCTGAGCATTTTATGAGTCCCTGAATTATCAAATTATACATAACGTTTTCAACTGTTTTCAACCTTGTGAAACTAAAGTTACAAAGATGCGTTATTAGTGTAATAACTATTACCACAGATAACAAATTACAAATGCGTTCGCTCTTCACATGTTCACCGTTTAAATGTGACATTGAACAAATAACAGTAACAATTTGATTGCAGCCACTGTTATATAAGTTCCTTACAAAATATTTGCCCAATAAAGACACGATCAAGTCAGCGTGTATTGTGAAGGATGTCTTCGAACATTAATTTACATAAAGTAGATTAGACAGTAAAAAATTAAGAAATACATAATACATATAATATAGTTAGTACATTTCCTGTAGCAACTGGTTATTGTTATTTAATGATTATAATTGATGCTTCATAAAACGAAGACGTCAAATGCAACGGTTCTAACTATTTTTCAATCAAATTGTAACTAGAATCTTGATCTTGTATTATGCACCTATTTGATATTGATTGGGATACCCATCAATTTCTATAATTTGTTGTGTTGTAAAATTTTCATAGGATTGAGATTTATCATGTATCATTAGGAATGTTGTTGACAAGAAAATTATAGATTGTTTGATGGTGGTTTGTGTGTAGGTAGTAGGTGCAATTCTGGGTCCTGGAGGTTTTATTCATAACTAGCTGTGCCGCGCGGTTTCACCCCCACTGCTCCGCTCCTGTTGGTCTTAATGTGATTATATATAACCTTCCTTGATAAATGGGCTAACACCTAAATAATTTTTCTAATCGGACCATTACGCGCGGCCGCAAGAATTTTTTCGCGTCGTCTAACTGCAGCAGCCTTAGTTCCTGAGATTAGCGCGTTCAAACAAACAAACAAACTCTTCAGCTTTATACTATTAGTACAGATAATGGGAAAAGCAATAACAATCTTGCTGTTATATTTATTTTGATACCAACTTGTCTTAAGCATACCAAAACTTTGACCCTAATTGATTGTCTGTACATGTTAACAATTCCATTCTCTTAATAAACGTATCTAACGTTGTGCAACATATTTAACATTTTATATAGGTACGTTGGTTGGAATGCAAGGATTTCTTATTATCCCATATAATATAGCGTTTACTACACTTGATTTGTTATGACAAAAAATAGCTAAAGTTAATCCGATCTGCAGACGTTGACCAGACACTACGGCATCCGACAATTTTCCACGTGATTGCTTCTCAGAGATGTTTAGTTGCTATGGGATGGATATCATTTCAATAGGTAGGTACTATATTTTTATATACGACCATTTATGAATTATGATGTTATGTTATGAATTCTATTGTTAAGACGAGAAATTTTTCTATTATGCAGGAATTTGTAATGTTTGAGTGAGCTAAAATAAGGTAAAAGAGTAACCAAATTTAAAGGTATTTTTTTTTCCGATAAAAATTGGAAGGTATCCTACCGCTATGCACTTGTTCTAAATTCTAATCAAAATTTCAACATTTAATGCGATAACTCTTTCTTATTTATTCAGTAATCGGTAGCCTGTACGCATGTATTACTCCATATAACACCTTTACCTGTCCACCGACCATTGTTCAAGACAAACATGACGCACGTGCAAACGACTCGAGCGAGGCCGCCTGCTATGTAACAAGGCCTTATGCACTATCCGCTAGCGGCTATCCTATCCACATGGCTAACAGTAAACAAACTAGCTAATGTAGTGGCCAATTGATTACACAAATTTCGGACGCATTTTACTTGAGAAGTAGGTAGTAGGACAACTAAGTTAATTGAATAGGAGAACAGAGAAAAATTAAACCGACATTTGTTTGATTTAAGTCGTACAAGTTATCGAGGCTGTCTTGAAAAATTTAGAGGGATGCAGGCTGCAGCAGGGGCTTACTTCAATCAATGTCTTATAATAATAAATAGGTGTATAGATATATAATTGTATTTTTAGAACAAAGCTTGGAGTTGGGGCTGCAGTTAATTGCGTAGCTCCCCTAGGCCCTATGCTAGTTTAGACCGTAGTAATATGTCTACTGAATATAGCTATAAAGAGAAAATATTATTCGATTGAATATAATGTTTGAGGATATTAACACATGTCTCTTACCGCAACTGAATGATGACAATTAAATTTAAACAAAATGAGCTTATAGATAAATTAAAATTTCATCATACTAAAATTAGGTATGAAGTAGGCTTTGAGTAGATTCAAAGAGCAATTGACTTTCTATACAAATTGATTTTACTTTCAACAAATTACATTCGTATTTCGTTCCCTTGTCTGTTTTCATCGAAAGTTGCGGAATTAATGCGATAAGCTGACATTTTTATTTAAATGAATTTACTTCCTGAAGTTTAATATAGACAAAAATTCAAAAACCAAGCTTCCTCAACTTGTAAGCTGTAGTTTTGTCAATAAAAACAGAATTTATTTACAGGAAGTTATTCGAATATTATAATTATAATATAGGCAATTATGTAATTAAAATACGCGTCTCTTAATATTCAACGGAAACATTGCGTTTCATATTATAGGTCTATAATTTATATCCATATTTCTAAATAATTTTATAATTTACCCCACTATTTTAGCTGTTTACATTATTGCTTTTCGTCAGTCTCTCTACTGGACCACTAGACTAGACTCTGTGGGTTCGAAAGGATTCGAATTTTATTTTGCTCGCTTACATATAAGGCCAGAGTTACAACATTCACTGGAAAATTATAATATTATGACTATGAGCAATATTATTGTGTAATATTTTGTTATATCTATTGAAGTATATGCCTAGGTGCCATATCTAAACATTTTTTTTATCTTTTTCGAAAGGAATATAATAAGTAAATATTATTAGATAATGTCTAATTATGATAAATCTGCCTGACGTTACTAACTAGCTGCCCCGATAAACGTACTTGTTCTGCTTACTGTTATTACTTAGGGGTATGAAAAAGATGTTGGCCGATTCTTAGGACTTAGACCTACCCCATAGGCACACCAAATTTCATGATAATCGGTCCAGTCGATTGGGAGGAGTATGGTAACTAACATTGTAACACGAGAGTTTTTTTATAGACCTATATAGAGAAAATATAATATCTTTTTTACTCCATGTAATAGCTAATGCACATAAACTATGCATAGATAACGATAGTGCATGTTTTGAGTGTTTATTGAAAATTATAACTTTTGTAGATTTTGCTAAACAATTGAATAGATCATGCATGTAGTCAAAAAACGGTGAACGTGACATGCAATATTTACGTACCTACATTACATTATTTATTTATATTTTACGTTTATTTATTTATACATCGTTCGTATGGCCATAAAAAAGTTTATTCATAATTTTGTGTAGAACAAAACCGGATATCGTGATGAGAGTCAAAGATACAAGGGCAACTTACCGGTTTCATAATGATTCTCGTCTCGTAGTGAACAGTAATTATTGGCAATGACTGGATCATTTTATAGTGCTCGTATCACTCGAATTGTATGCTTCAAAATATACAGTTAGATTGAAATGAAACTATAGGTCTACCAGAATCTGATGGCATATTTATATATAAGAAATAAAAGATTTTCATGTGGCAACTTATTTGACAACTATCAAATTGGTTGTCAAATTATTTGTCTTTTTTGCAGTTGATAAATAATTTTTAGGATTTTGACTAAAAAATCTTCGAAAATGTCGAAAAAGACGCTGTGATCACAAGCAAGAGGTGTTGTTTATAATGTGTATAGAAAAATATTTGATGAAGAAGGGTCAAACACATCACAATTTTCAATTTAGAAGATTTTATTGGTAAATTGGACTTACCCGCTTTGATACTTTTAATTAAAAAATATTATATGTAGGTAACTATAATATTGTTTGTTGATTGGAATATAAATTTATGAAAACTTATTACAGGAGTTTCCAATACGGCTATTCGTCAAGTCCAAGCTGTCCAAGTCAATTTTATAATGTTTGTATCTGTTAATACTTACGAAAATAAACATAGTTTTATTTTACTTTTATTTTATTTTATAAAAAATTATAAGCAGTCTAGTTTTCTATCGATATAACATCGATATTTTCACATGGCATAATGATAATGAACATACAAATATAGGTATGTGTAAATAATAATATATATATTACCTGTGTAAAACTAATATGTATATTATACATGTAAGTATGTACCTACATAATATTAAGTGGATATCTCATTATTAAGTACAGTATTGTCCACTTATGTAATGTGACTAATGATATTGAGAACAAACTAAAAAATAAGCAGTATCAAGATCGTTCAGTCCATTTTCCCTAGGGTTGCACACTCAAAATTTTGATTTCCCTAATTGCCATCAGATTCTGGTTTACCTATAGTGTAGTGTGTCGTTGTTATAATGAAACGAAGCCAACACCCGTGCTGTCATTATCCACGCAACCAAATATTTTCTCGATGAAGTTGGAGATAGAGTATATTATTAAGTAAAGATAAGTAGGATTGATATTAAAACTCTCTTTATTTAGTGTTTTAAATAATCCAGTAAGAGGTAATAAGAAAATTTAAAAAATCTAAGTAGGGAGTGGTCCACTGTCCAGTGAAAGGAGATGAAAACAACACATGACTCTTCCTGAAGTCTTGCTTTATCTTTCATTTAAGACGTACCTATCTGATATGTTACTATGTGTATATTATATAATAATGATTATTAATTATTTTTATCTCATTTCTGCATCAGCTAATATTGATAACTGATAAATGATAATACTCTCACACTTGTAGATATTTTCAGTCTTGTACATTTTATTAACGATGTGGTTAAGAGGACTGTAGAAAAAGCCCTCTTATAAAAATGCTTTAAAATATATAAAGTATGTTGCATAATATATGCAATTGATAATTTTGAAATTAGACATGAGTCATGACCAGGTCTTATCACTCGCCTTAAAAACTTGTATATTAATTTTGATCTTGTTTATTTTTTATGAATTAATGGTAAGATATTTCGAAAAATAGTTATAGTTATATTATATTCTTTATTGCACGCACAAGTTTGTTTTATTGTTTGTTTGCACACAAGATTCAATTTTACAATATCAGGATATCAGAAGCAATTGGCGGCTTAATTATTGCAAAAAATGTGTAAGGATTAATTAAAATAAATAAAATATTATAAGAAAAACTATTATAAAAAAGGTTTATTGATCAATCTGATAGTGCAGATGCAAAATATTGCTTTTTTGCGTAAAATACTTTTGCAAACTACCTTACTTATACTTTTGTTTAAGTGTAAAAGCCCGAAAATATTTGTATAAAAACAGTTTCGACTTTACTCGTGCTTAAACTTTGCGGAATTAGGCTATCAAACTATAATAGCGACCCTGAATACCAATTAAAAATTAATTCTAATTTATATACGCTTATAATTGTGGTGTGAACATCTTTTATTAAGCACATTTTTTGGCATTTTTCCCAAGGAACTGCGCCGTTATATTCATATGAATTAATTTTGTAATATTAAAACGGAGTTTGGTTTATAATAAGATAACTAATAGACTTATAGCACACTTATAGTTGAATGAAACTTAATATTATACCTATGTAATCTATACATATAATAAATCTGTAGAAGGGTCAATTCTGTACATTGAAAATATTGAAAAAATAAATAGCAGGGGGTGTTACTGGATCGATACCAAACCCAAATATGTGATTAAAAAAATTTTTGTCTGTCTGTCTGTCTGTCTGTATGTTCAGGCATCACGTGAAAACTAACGGTTCGATTTCGATGAAATTTGGTATAATTATACCTTATTATCCTGGGCATAAAATAGGATACTTTTTATCCCGGAAAAATACGTAGAAAAAAGTAAATCTTAATTTTTCCGCGCGGACGGAGTCGCGGGCGGAAGCTAGTTAATAATATATGTATATTTTGTCAGACACATCACAAAGGTATACGTAGCTTTACACATATTATAAACTAAATACATATTTATTTATATTATTATATGCTTTTATCTAATATATAAAAATCAATGCCACTTTTCGTTGTAATTCCATAACTCGAGAACGGCTGAACCGATTTCGATAATTCTTTTTTTATTATATTCCTTGAAGTACGAGGATGGTTCTTATGTAGAGAAAACGTAAACATGTACCACGGGCGAAGCCGGGGCGGACCGCTAGTATATATATATTTTCATCTCATTGTTTCATCATTTATGGACCAAACGAATTATTTAGCATAAGATAAAACGTATGAACAATTAAATTCCTGCATTGCAAAATAACACGATATCATTGAAGTTTCACTAAGGTTAACTTTAATAGTTTCTTAGTATTGTTCTTAGTACTGTATGCTTTGATTAAAAATAACAATAGGAGAAACAAGAAATGTGGTATCGATAAGGATAAAATCTTGCACTTGTTTACATAATATTTTGGGCTATACTAAAACAATTGACCTCATAAAACGATTAAGCAACAATGATATGTCCACGAGTTGGTAATCGATAACGACTAATTAGTGTTATCTGGCTTAACAAATGACCTGTGATTAAAATAAATTTTAAGTTGTGACGTCAGCTGGCAACAATCAGCTGTAAAACAGCTGCGAAGCCGAGGGAATAATTATTTCTTTTGTAGCAACCCTGAGGCTTGATCCTACGTCGCGTAATTTATTCGATGTTTTCCTCTCAGCCTCGTTTCCTCACAACTTGGGAAAAAGAGCCCCATTAAATATTTATGAAAGCATTTATTCTATTTATCGTTTTTGCGTGATTGCGCGGATTACAAATGATTTATTATATCTTATATAATATATCTGTGTGCCACTTTCAGCTAACGTCCATTGGGACTCTATAGCCGGCCAGTCACGTAACTTGGCAAATTCAGGATATTCCCTTTGCAACTTATATGATAAGTTGAAAGTTATCTGCCGACAATTAGGTATATGAAAAATTTACGTTATTTCTATTTTCTACTGTTAAGCCTTCTTTTACCTTTTTCCATTCCCAGTTTGTAAACTTCTACCTACTCAATATATAGGTACAGATGATGCATACTTTTTAAGAAAGCCATGCAAATGTTCACATGAATTCTCATGAACTACGCCTGTTTATAAGAAATCCAATTTCTTCTTCTTCAATTAGCATGTATCACTGCCAACAAAACTTTAATACCGGTAATACTTAAACAAATATAATACGTTCTGAATCCATTAAAATAATACATTCCTAAAAATTTAATAAGTTAGCCATCACAAAAAGTACTGCGCATATCATCGCCCTGTGCATCGCCCACATTACATAACGAATGCCCCTTTTAAAAGGGGTCATGCTGCACATGCACCAGATGTATGATTGGTCGCAAATAAATTCGAGGCAAAAAGTAAAAAAGGATTTCATTTCATCAACCGGTTCCATAGGGGAGTCGGTATCGATTTTAAAACCCTATAAAAGACTAAGGGAGCTGGGGTGAACGCACCTCGCGGCACGCTACACGGATCAGACGCAACTCTCAAGGATCATTCGCTAAATGCGGCTACCATCTGCCTGAGCCTTCAGAAACTATAAGAATATTAACTAGGCGCGATATCATCATCATTAATCTTATAAAAATGAATCCCAAAATGTGTTGGTAAGCGCATAACTTTAGAACAGCTGAACCGATTTCTTTAATTCTTTTTTTATTATATTCCTTGAAGTACGAGGATGGTTCTTATGTAGAGAAAACGTGAATATGTACCACGGGCGAAGCTGGGGCGGACCGCTAGTTCGTAATAAATATAACCCGTTACTGTCTTCAGATCATCCGTTTGTCCTCAAGATTATCTAGAATACTGCCAGAATTTTGAAAATTTAAATTTTAATTACAATTCAAAGGACTTAATTTAAAAAAATGTAAACATGAAAATTACATTTTAATAACCGGTTATTGAACTTTGAAACCACTTACTATGTCAAGTAAGAATATATTATATTAATAGGATTATTTATGAAAATACTTGTATAATGTACCTATTTTCGAGTATTGAATATTGATTTATAAAGTTTTAAATTCGTAAATGAATAAAAGGTCATATCCATTATGTTGATCGATGGTCACATTCGCAATAATTATCGCATTTTTATTGAAATGAGTACATGTCACCACATTTTCTTTGTTCCTTAGACGAACTGGAAAAAGTATAAAATATTTAAAAAATATTTGTAGTAGTACATTCAGGCTGTACGTATTGAGTTGTATAAAAATTATGCATGGCATAATAATCATATGTGTCACTATGGAAAAGTATTCAAACAATGAGGCATTACTTGGCGTGTAAACATGACGCCCTGTCTCCAATGTCAGCTGCGCGGAAAATCAATATTCTTCGGACTATTTCGTGAGATTGATCACGTTGCAGACTCCCAGCAAACTCAATGTAATAGGGTAGATAAACTTTTTCTACCCAAGGTTACATCTATAGGAGTTTATTTCAAACGTTATCTCTCACTCACCATCTAGCATGCACCGGCGAGAATTAATGCCTTCTTCATCGAAATCCTCTAGTATCCCAGATTTATCCCGCGCCACATCCATGATTCACACACCATTAAGCATTCACACACCGTATCACATTAATGCACTATCACAGTAAACGCCATCACATGCTTTAGCGACCACGAAGATATTTAATAAATATTTTAAATAGACGACTATCGCGCACAGTCCGTTCAATGTCAGTATCGAGTGGACAATCAATTATGCGACACCCAAAGAGGAGTCGTGTCGCAAGACTCGCAGGCTGAAGCGGACTCGAAAACGCAGGGCGCATGCGATTTCGCCTGCGTTTTTTGTGTAGCACGCATGCCGCATGCGCGGACTGAAGTACTTGTCGATACGGCAGGCGTAGTGGCGTCGACGGGACGCTTTGCATCACTGAACTCGACACTATACTCTGTAGATCACACTTCATGTGGAACATTAAATCAATTGCTCACCGACGTTAATTGACCAAGGACATTATGAATTAATATCATACGACAGTTGCGTGAACACAGGCAATCAATATTATTTGTTTTTGTAACATATTAATATTTATTTTCATCGTTTAATTAAAAAAAAAAAAAAACAAAACAATAATAATTAAAGAAGGGAATTTGAAATTAATTCGATACGTAAATTAAAATAAAAAAATAGAATAAAAATATTATACCGTTACTCAACTACACATAATTGCGCTTACATTTTTGTAGGCGCATAAATTTGTAGGAAATAATTTCATGACAAAATATACACGATGATACGTTGATACTTGAAAAACGTTTAAACGTTTATTTATACACACATTATAAATAGTTACACAATAAAACTTGATACATAATAAATTAATAATTAATAATTATATTCTTTTTTTTTATACTTAAGTACTGTGTATTATAATATTTTAATGTAAAATACTGTAGGTACATTACATTCTATATACTTACTAATTTCAATTTATGTAGATATTTACACTTTAAGACTATGTTTAATGTCCCTACCTATGTTTTAAATCTACATACTACTGTATTTTTCACTATCAAGTATTGTATCTACACTAATGTTATAAAGAGGAAAACTTTGTTTGTTTGTTTGTTTGATTGTAATGAATAGGCTCATAAACTACTGGACCGTTTTTTTAAATTCTTTTACCATTCGAAAGCTACATTATCCACGAGTAATATAGGCTATACATTATATTATCACGCTAAGACCAATACGAGCGGAGCCACGCGGGTGAAACCGCGCGGCACAGCTAGTTTTTTATAAACTCAATCACGATTATCATAAGTGCTTGAAATCCTCTTCTACGTTCAAACGACATTATAAAATATTACTAAGTAGTTACTGAGATTATGTAATTTGGGAAATAGTTAAGTAACAGTTAATCTCATATAAAACTATAAATTAGTATTTAGTATTAATATATTTATTGTTATTACAGGTAAAGTTATAAGGAAACTAGATTTCCGCCTGCGGCTTCGCCCGCGTTTTCAAATTCAAAATTCAAATTCAAATTAATTTGTTTGCAAAGGAAAACCCGCATAGTTCCCGTTCCCGTGGGATTTCCGGGATAAAAACTATCCTATGTGTTAATCCAAGTTACCCTCTATATGTGTGCTAAATTTCATTGTAATCGGTTCAGTAGTTTTTACGTGAAAGAGTAACAAACATCCATACATCCATACATCCATACTTACAAACTTTCGCCTTTATAATATATATCTATTAGATTAGAATTAGATATTAGATATGTAAAGTTAAATTATTATTGATGATGATGAAGTTAATTAAAGTGAGAACCATACATTGAAATAACCTTTTGTAGTCAGAAGTTAAGCAGTACCTAACAACTTATGGCTAACTATAAATATTTATTCCGTATAAATAATGACATCATTGCTATATGTGGTTCTTATTTACCATGTTTAAAGTCCGACGTAGTTAACGTACCTAGGTATAGGTAGGTATATGATGATGTGAGAAATGTTTTAAAACTTGTTGGATGACGATTGTTTCATATTCAAATGTCTCGTCAATGTTCTTTATTAAAAATTTACTCTAGTTATGACTTATGCAATTAACAATCAACGATCGTTCTTTATTTTATGATGAAGACGATTCTAAAAATATATAACAAAGCCTACTACTTATTGCAAAAGCTACACAATCGTGTGTTCCTATTCTATCACCACCATCAAAGGGAAATAAAACAAGAATTTCGTATATATATACGGTCATAGGTACCTAAGTGAAAGTTTTAACTACAATAATTTTGTTTTGACTAATATGATTAATATCTATCAAATATTATAAATGGTTCATAATTATTTATTTGAATTACATCATAAATAAACTCAGGTGATGGAAGAAAATTCAAAGAATGAAACTATTATGCTAGTTATAATATCTTTGTCGTTGATAATAAAATTAGTTCAATTGCCTAAACGGTAATCAGATAAGACTTTACCGGATGATATGAACCGGATAATAAATAAAATTGATTATTATTTACGTAATCAATGAAGCACAATTGATGTTCGGATATATATTACGTTTAAGATTAACAATGGTTCATTCAGGTACATTACAATGGTCACATTATTTTATTGGCCGGGAGCGAAAGCTCCTTGCGTAAGAGAATGTAAACGGCTCTTAAAATCATTAATAGACCAACCTAACAGTGTGACCAGATTCAGTATTTTAATACTTTTTCAGTATATTTCATCGATTTTTCCGAACATCGGTATATTTTCAGGTATATTGCTGGAAGTCAGTATTTTTGGGTATATTTTGGTTGACGTTATGGCAACACCGTCGTGAGTGATCGTCTTTGCGACAATGTTTGCGGAATTCCCCGGAACGCGAACATTGGGGACTTTCCGGATTTATACAATATGTTATCTATGAGCAAAGATGAGTAAGTTACAGATATGACAAGAAAGACGGCCGTCGCCGCGCCGGCGTTGTAGTATTGTCATACTACCTATACAATTATCAATCAATACATAGTATAAAATATCAGAGTTGCAGAATGTATGTTCACCTAAAACTTTACAACTGCTGGACCGATTTTAATGCGGTTTGCACCATTAGATAGAGCGTAATTTCCAGATTGCATACATTTAAATCCGTTGTGTTTCATGAATATCAGTTTACCCGGACGAATTCGGGACGGACCGCTAGTTTATCTATAATTTTCAAAACGACGTCTAGTTTTTAAGTTTTCAGTTGGATGAATAGGTAGTAGTTAAACATATTATCAGATATTTTATTACTAAGTAGTATAAAATCGTCTAATACGGTTCAAGTGAAATTATTGTCTCTTGTGCACTCGACTTAATCTTTGAGGACTTTCTTTCGATAATTCGGGAATTTCCCCAAAATAGGAGATGTTTTTGTCATCATATAAATAGAACGCGATTTTCGTTGTTTTTATTTACTTAGTTGCATCCGGTGTCAAATGCTGCATGCGAGCGCATATTTTCACAGATAAATTTAATAAAAACGGACCAAAGAAACAGATTTATAAACAAAAATGTGTCAGCAATTTTAAAAACAAAGCAAGGTGATAAGGATGAAGGAGGTTGTGTAAATTTTAATCCTTCGAAAAGGATGTTAAAATATAACTCTAACATTTATTGTGAGGATGAATAAATAAAACGTGTTAAGAAAATCAGTATTTTTATCGGTATATCTGTCCTATGTAAATCGGTATATTTCAGTATTTTTTTGAGGTGCCTCGGTATTTTTGTAAAATTTAATCTGGTCACACTGCAACCTAATGACTTACATCATTCTTTGAAGAGCGCCGAGACAACAATGGTCTTTACGAGCATGTTTTGTTGTAAAATTTTATAATTGAATAATATATAATAATTAAGAAATCCGAGACTGTCTTGCTTGTATAATTAATGATTTTACATGTATTATGACTTCATCATATAAAAATAGGCAGGTAGGTACCTACGTATAATAAGATTTTATAAATAATGTTATAGTGACTCAATATTTTTTGAGATTCAAAGGTAACCTG
Organism: Colias croceus; assembly: GCF_905220415.1. NCBI lineage: Eukaryota > Metazoa > Arthropoda > Insecta > Lepidoptera > Pieridae > Colias > Colias croceus. The sequence goes on along the minus strand of NC_059540.1, from coordinate 3,882,768 downwards.
TTTGTTTTTTTTCAAAAATTATACGATTGGTTTTTCTTTTAGCCTTATTTGGCACTTATGGAAAGCTAATTATAGGTATAGTATTAATTTCAATGCTGAGCACCTACTTACAATTATTTATATATATACCTAACCAGGATGTCATAAAAATAAGTAATTATAGGTAAAATAACTAATTATAGGTAATAGGTACTCGAAAAAACATAATTTTACATTGTACAAGATTGAGTTCTCATGAAAATAACGAGCGTTATAGATTGATAATACTAATTTATTATCTGACTAGCTTCCGCCCGCGACTCCGTCCGCGCGGATGTCGGTCTTTGCGTGGATGGTTTATTTCTCCATTTTGAGTAACTCGGACAATGACATCTGATAAATATCTATTGGATCCAAATACGGCTAGGTCTATAATAATACGCAACGTGTGTTCGCGGTACCTACTACAGAACAACGTCTATGGATACCTGAAAAATTGAGATTAATTTTTTTTCTACGTATTTTTCCAGGATAAAAAGTATCCTATTTTACGCCCAGGATAATAAGGTATAATTATACCAAGTTTCATCGAAATCGAACCGGTAGTTTTCACGTGATGTCTTCACATACATACAGACAGACAGACAGACAGACAGACAGACAGACAAAAATTTTTTTAATCACATATTTGGGTTTGGTATCGATCCAGTAACACCCCCTGCTAGTTATTTTTTCAATATTTTCAATGTACAGAATTGACCCTTCTACAGATTTATTATATGTATAGATAATACTTATGTTGTTATAAAGCAGAAGATATGCTTTTGTTATTAATTGTCCAATTGAAACATATACAATTTATTAAATTAAAATTCAATTGTCTATATTATCTATTTTGTTAACGAAGTTATAGTGTAGAATTTATTTTTCAGGTCAACTACAGAAAACTATAAGTACTTACTAATTTATCAATGTTTATAATCAAAACTTTCGACTAAATCCCCAGAGTTTATGGAAATTTTTGATTTATTGAAATGAAATGTTTTATCGAGGCGATATATATTAAAATCTCTTAATATATATAAATCTCGTGTCACAATGTTTGTCCTCAATGGACTCCTAAACCACTTAACCGATTATAATAAAATTCGCATACCATGTGCAGTTCGATCCAACTTGAGAGATAGGATAGGTTTTATCCCGGAAATCCCTCGGGAACGGAAACTATGCAGGTTTTTCTTTGAAAACGCGAGCGAAGCCGCGGGCGGAAAGCTAGTTTGATTATAAATATATCGTTGTAATGTAAGTATGTACTATTTGTTTATTATAATTGATAGGTACTTATGTAATGGTATCTTTTTATTATCACTTTATACTTGACTCAACAACACATGACACAGTCTGGTATTGATAAAATCGAGACATAAAATTCAAGACAAATGTTGCTTTTAAAACTTTTAATTTATTTAATTTAATTTGCAACACAAGATCATTTGTTGCAAATTTCAAGATACTTATACAATTTGAACCAAGAATACCTAGATAACTATTAATAAATAATAAATTTGAATAAATACGAATACTCCGTGTCGTTTAATTTTCATTAACATTCAGAATCAGAATTCAAACACTTTTAGGATAAAATAAGTTTTAAAATCGCTTTACAGCAGAGAAAAACAAATCTAATCTAACTATAAGGCTCTTTCCATAAGTGCATATTAATAATCTTGTCTATTAACCAAACCTTCAATTACGAAGTTTAATCATCTAGGTAATTACACCTACCCATACAGTACAATTACAGATTTAACTGTATTACTTGTGTTTTCATCTATAAGATCAAGAAAAACAACAAGATCGACAGTGTTTAACGTATTAGAGTGGAATGTGTCGCACGCGATATTCAATAATTGAGACTTGAGTTGATTGCATTGCTCCGATTTAAGATTAGATACATCATGATTACAGGCGGGGTTTCGTCGCGTGGCCTCGTGAGATGTGAAAACTATTGTTACTAGAAGAATCATCTTTCGATAAGCAAATGATCGGTCCCACAAATTGAACGTAAAGACAAATTTTTATGTGCGAATTTCTATTGTCTTTTTTCTAGCCGTGGAAAGTGTGGCTTTTAATTTCGCGTTTTAATTACTTGTTAAGATAAGTTAGGAATGTTAAGATAGCTGGCTTTTGAAAATATGTTGAATTATCTAATATCTAATTGTTTGTTCTCAATTCTCATACATCAAGCCGAATATAATATTCCTACTCGTTTTATTATTCGCGTTGCGGTAGGACTTTAAATACAACTGATTTTCACAACACCCAAACGTAGTGGAAATTAAATGTAATGTAAATTTTTACCATCTAAGCTGAAAGCTTCTTGGAGTAAATGTTTAATGATTTCGAATTTCCTGACGTCTCTTGCGAAAATTGATTAAAAACGGCAACAGATCAATCTATACAGTGTCTCATCAACGTGGAATGCGTGTAGCACAATTCCGTTGGTAATCCACTGCTAAATCGCATTAGTGTAATGCGGATGGATTATCTAATTAAATTCTCACCGCATACCAAAGCATTAAAATGTTTATGTCTTATTTACTTACAATATGTGACAATTTAGATTTTACAATATGACATTATTTGAGCATTTGCTAATACGTGACTGAATCGTGTTTAACAAAATATAAGTAAAATATTATAGCTCAATACGGGACTTTTCATTTAATTTCCTTCAACATTAGCAACTTTGTACTGAACTTTGTACACTTCTATTAAAATTCTATGGAAATCATCAATTCGTCCAAATCTTCGAACAAACCTATAAACTTCAGGTTACTGCAAACTTTCACTTGACTTTTTAATAGGTGCATATTTTTTTTGCGATGTAATTATTTTATTATAGTTTGAAATCTGATTTATGTGTTTTCAGCTTTCAAAACCTTATGGTGAAAACTGGTACTTTTACGTAATGCTCTAGGTAGTTATGGTGTAAAAAGTTGTCAATATTTTCAACTTTTTTTAACTTATTCTTATTAGTAGATACAAACATAGTTTATGACACGTAGATAATTACCTATAAAAATTTTTGAAAACAGTATCGAAAAACACCATTCTATATAAAACGAATAAAACCTATAAAAAGTTTTTTGCTATCAAGCTAGATTTCAGAAAGGATTGTCCAGTTTTGTCTGTTTTTTGGTACTTCAACTTAATAATGTACATTTGTTATGTATCTCTAGTAATAAATATTAATTAATTTATCACATAAAAATCAATGAATCAACGTCCGCGTCGCGGCGCTAGTTATGTTCGCAAAAAGTTGAAATGAATTTTGGCAATAGCATGATGCAATTCAATATTTCTCTAACATTTATTTGCAGATGGCCATCTACTTTGAAATGTTTACACTTTTGCATATAAATAAGAATATTTATCATCTCATTCGGGGTCCTTATCTGACATCCTGTATCAAAATACATGACAATATATTTGGGATTTAAATGCGTTACAAATGTGCTTTTAATTTCATTATAATTATTATCATAATATATACTTAATGACTTCTATTGTATAATGATAATTTCTATTTAAATTATTACCTAGTTTTTATATTGTTAATCACATACAAATGGGAGTTGCAAGACTCGAATTTGTGAAGATTAATTGTGAAATCGTATAAATAATTAACCTTAAAGATTTATGCTAAATAGCCTTTTAGGAAATAACATAAATATATTTTAAAATAGAAAGTACTCTTGAAATTTGCATGCTTAATCAATTAGTGTAATAAGTTAAGTTTATAATTACCTATTATTAATTAATTAGATTTTTATTAAAATAACATTTAGTAACATTAAATCATAATTGTACAAATAAACGAAATTACCAAAAGTGAAGTTTTATGGTAGGTAATCATTGTACGACTGACTAAATTATAAAATTTTGAGGAACAAAATATGTAAATTAGAAGGTAGCAACTAGCACCGAAATACGCCGATCCATAAATATTAAACAAGGCAGAATTTTACTACGCCTGTCAATAATACAAAAGCAAAATGGTCTTAGAATTTAAAATTGAAATAAAAATATTTTTGTATTTCGTGCTTAATTTATTACCTTAGTTGTTTTACAAAACCGCAAAACTTTGTGTAATAAGCTTTGTACCCAACAATTTGTAGACATCGAAAGCGAGATGATACATGATAACTTATTTTCTGACAATTCAAGCTAACAAGGATATGGAAATAATATTAAAAACGAGAGTTAAAAAAATGTAAGACATAGAATCGATCTAGGTAAATTTTATTCCAATAATGGGATTTTTTATACATATGCACAGGCAGAGGCAATCTAAAATCTTGATTAATTCGAAAAAGTAACTATTCATAAATATGAATTATTTACCTCTATTCTACAATCCATAAACCGGTGACCTCAGGTTCACTAATACCGTCAAAAGCGAGAAACAATTTCAAGAGTAATTTCAATTTTCAATAAGGAAGCCGCCGCTTTGACGTAACTCGGATAGCAAAACAATGAGGGAAATCTGGGGACTTGATCAATGCTTTGAAAGGCTGGTGCGATCTGTCTCTCCGCTTAATAAGATAAATCTTGCTCTTGAAAGGGCAACTGTGGACTCGGTGAAAGTGACGTTGTTTCGTGTGGACGTCCCATCTTGTGTTAGTGTCGATGGCACTTTTTACCGTCGTATGTTACGTATGTTTACATGCATATATGTATAGGCACATCTACGCCTTATTGTATTTGCGTATATGATCGTTCGAGATTCTTACGCAAATATAAGATTAGAGGAAAGAACAAAGATTTAATAACTAATAAATTCGAATAATATTATCTATCTTATCTAGATCAAGCTTCTATCAAATGTAATTTTTTTTTATTCTTTATTGCACTCAAGAATAAATAAATAATCACTTTTTAAACTAGTATTTTATCATGTTTTTATTTGCCTGTTTTTATTATCACTATTAAGGTAGGTACCTAGTTAATATGTAATTAAAGATCTGTAGATAAATCTTTTTTTACTGTTATACACAAATATTAATTGTGTCACTTATTATAATGGTTGGTTTGTATTTAAATAGCATTTACTACTTAAATTATTCCTTGCTTTGCTAAATTCCTTGATATCATCCATGATCAATAATTGTAGTATGTTAAAGTGAAGTATTTTCAATTGAATTCGAATAGTGAAAATTTATGACAACAATATATTGGCTATCAAAATCAACATTAAAATAGATAATTATCAGCTTCCTATGTTATGAAACAGATTTTAGCCGGGGGTTTTGCGTGGGCGAATGGTAATCAAGAGCTGAAGTACAACACAACTGAATTGATTATTGTATCTCTTGAATACTAGTTGTAATTCATGTTGTTACGTAATCCCTGATCATTCTCATTTAATTGTAAGTACGCCATAATTCAACATTAGAAACCCTATTTTGATAAGTACCTATCATGAAAGCAGGAACCTACAGTCTGTAGAGTAAATTTAATAATAAGATATTGTTCATAGGCTGATAAAAACAGACAGGAGCTATCATGTACCTATCATGAAAGCTCTTTTGGTTTCAGTGGTGTAGAACTGTACCTAGTCTGTAGACTGTAGACTGTAGAGTGTAAACTGTAGGTAGGTTGAAGCGGCCATTTCAGAAGAGGAAAGAAAACATAGCAATTTATGCATGGCAATGAATATTATTCATTATAAAACCTTAATATTACCTTAATTCCTTTGGCGAATAATCAAGGACTAAAATGATATACTTACATTATTTTTTGTTTTTCTTATATTGTGTTCTTTTATGGACAGTAAACGGTGAATTACTTACCTGTTGCATTAATTTAGAACTGCTGAAGTGTTTTAGCTCAAAGTATAGTGAGAGAAATAGTATTAGGTAACAGAACGGTCCGTCAAAATTTATTTATGTTTACGAGGATAAAACGAGATACACTTAGATACGTTCGCTAGAATCGTGAGAAACTCTCTCCTGGACCGCAATAGTGGCTTATAGTAGAACAATTAATAAACAAGATAGGTTTATCACATATTATGTAATGGATCACACGCTGTAACAATATGGTGTTAATGAACTGATCTCTTTTTTAAGCACCACTTGATAGAAATCACACTTCACTACCATGGGTTTGGTGATGCAAAAAATATCGTAAATAGCCTAACAAAGCCGTGATACAATGGTATAATAGATTTGAAATATTATTCAATGCTATACGTAATAGTTTTAAAAGCTAATGAAAGAGAGCGGTTGTTTTAAAAACAACATGAGGGGATGCCTTTTTGTTATCTCTTTAGCGTCATGACAAGAAGTCTTTCAGACTATCTGTTAGAAAATCAATAAAGCATATATCTTACTTAACGCTTATTTACTTTACAAACAAATTGGGTGAATCCAAATAGTGTCAATGTGGAAAACAAAGATTTAAATATAATATGAAGACAAAGACAGCACTATCGTTACTTTCGCCGACAAATCTTGAATCCGTGAGACCTAAAACGTGAAACCTTTATGGAATATTAAACTATCGGATCTGTGTCCGATTTAAATGGATAACCCAGTTCCGACGAATTAAGCGATAAATGTATTCTCTTCACCTTGTTTAATGGTAATGCGCAATTGTTTATTTAGTCACAACTTATTATAAGAGGTCCTTATAAGCTGTTTACTTTATTCTGATACCAATAGTTCACTTATAAGGAAACTGTTCTTAGATTTGCCTTATCTCTTATTAAATACACCTAATTATGTACTTAAAAAACATTTATTTATTGTATATATTGTACTGTAGTCTATTTTAAACCTATTCACTTCTCTTCCATTTTTACCAAGCCAATAATTTAAAAGCTATCAATATTAAATAATATTACAAGCGGACATAAAGCGGACACTTCCTTACTTTTTAATGTTGGCAATACAATGTTTTAAGTAATGCAGAAAATAATTATCAATATTCTTAGTTTCATAAGACTGTTTGCCGATGTTGAATGAGGTAAGTGGGTGTATATTAAAACATGAACGATGTACGGTAGGAAATGCCACATAACCTCAATACAATTAATTATGTGAAATTATATGTTTATTGTTTATATCATTAAATAGCCCTACAGAATAGATTAACGATGCATGTTGATTTATTTAATAACTCGCGTATATTGTTGTCTTGTTACTTAGATCGATCCCTGAAACAAACTGACCACTAATAAGAAATAAGCAATGAAACATAAAATTATAACACAAGGGAACAAACATAAATCAACAACACTCTTATTAATGAAAGCAGTATTATTTATTTAAATTTTAATAAATTAGACGGTCCATTCTTTAAGCGGTGGGCAAATTTACATTGTATGCAATAGGTATAATTAGGATAATGGATAATTTTTAATGGTTTTAATTTTGTTTTTTTTAATTGTATGAATTTAATTTGTATGGAATTTAATTTTATAATCATATTACTAACATAGTTTCTAAGATTACCTAATGTATATCTACTAACACAAATATGGATGAATATCTGGAAATAAAATATTATTTATTTATTTATTATTTTGTCATTAAAATAACTTGCACAACTAAACAAACAGTCTTAACTAAACATTGTTTCAAAGATAACATAGAAAAACCAACGCAACTGGGTCACGCTCACAAAATCCGAGTCCTTTACACGTAGGCCGTTCTAAATAATTGTACCCACGTGATAAGAATAGCTCAGTTGCATAATAAAAGAAGCTGTGATTGAAACCTGTTCTCATAAATTATACCTGTCCATTAAAACTAGCGTTTATTTAACGTGAAAGGATCATTAAAAGTTAAGGCGGACCTGTCACGATCCTAAATGTAGTCGATAAAACTTGATGCAGCCTTAACTGATTATGTAAACTTACAGCATGAATCTGTGTACATTGTTAGAATACTTATAGTTATTTAATCAAAATGATCTATCAATTGTATATCCTTGTATTTCACAACTTTAAAACGTTAAGCTCCCAAAATTACTCTACTTCTTTATTTTTCATGCTTCAGAAACAACAAAAACATAAATTTTAATACCAATATTGCAAAAAATTTAGATAAAAAAAATATTACTTTCACATCTTTGAAGCAATACTAATTATCCATAATTAATACGAATTAAATATCCAATCTTACGTCCATTGAAATCCTTGTTCATTGCAATAAATTCCTCGACAAACACGTAGTCAATACTTAATAGTAGTCAGCAGGTTGTTACCTGAAACAAAACAGCAATATAAATTATTTTATCTCCATGTTTTATACGAGGAAAGTGTACCTTTAATAGTTTCAATGTTGCTAAGGCTGGTTAAAATTACTTTTACCAATAACTTCTCACGATGCATAGTAAATCTTCAATGTCGATGTGAGATACATTATATTATCGAGTTTAATAGGGTTAACGATTTAGTATTTTTACCTATTACTTGCTCTGTGGTATTTTTATTATTAATTGAAATAAAATAAAATTAAAAAGTTAGATGCGAGTAATGAGTAGGAATGTATCGTTATTTTGAATAGGTACGTTATGAAGAAAGAAAAGAACTGAAAGAGCGTATAAAAGCCAATTGTGTAAGTATCTTTAAATGTTAATACGGATGACAACTTTTCTCAGATACTTACGAGACCTGAACTCTAGGTTTAAAATGTTCTATTTAACTGTACGCTAATCGCATGTATGTATTGGATTTAGTATCGTATGTGGTAAATGTTACTTACATAACATACCCATAGTTAGTCAATATCATAAGTTACAGTTGTTATTTCTCGATTTCATTTGTTAAATCTAGTTTGAACATATAGCAACCCTGACTGGGCGTGTCTCGTGTGTACTGCAACTTTCATTGCCATTTTAGGATTGGTCAAAGACCTTTATAGGCCTGCTGTTTTTATACACAATTGTAGAAACATATCGAAAATAATTGCACAAAGAATAAGGTTATGACTTGTTATTTTGAGAGTAAAACAGTGTAGGAAAATTTGTAGGGGAATAAAAATATTTAACCATTGGCAACTATTTCCTCCTATGTTTTTCATTTTAATATAAACGTGAAGTCTAAAAATGACAAACTTTTTCAAGGTATAAGTATTAGATCAAAGGTCTATTTTGATTACTACAACATATAGCTTATTTTTTACTTCTAAGTTTTAATGCCGAAACTTTTCAAAACACCAAGGTAACATTACCTCGTTGTTTACCTAGAATCTGTTGACAATCGCGGACCGCTCAATAACTATTTCCTTATGCAATAAAATATAGCAAATAAAGAAAATTCTTGCAAATAAAACGTATGCTGTCAATCAATAGTAACGTAATATAGAGATATCTCGCAATAGCTTCGGATTACTCGTAAATTTTTTTCACGCTTCGTTAGAATGTTTGGTTTATCTTTCATCACGTGAAATACACACCTCTTACGACATTTTAGGAAATAAAAGTATATTTCGCTACTGCGATCGTTATTTTAATGATTTTTACAAATGGGCAATCAAAGTGATATGGCAAAAGTTTTGATACGCATTGGTTAATTATTATGCTTCCTACGTACTAATTTAATGATCTCTCTACATCGCTAAGCGTAACAAAATATCAAAAAATTGCCAGTAGACTCAGAAACAATATTTTAAGTACCATAGATTACTAAATATGTAGTTACTTTAACTATAAATAACGTCAAAAGTTTTATCTAATTGTTTCCCATACTTGCTCAAATATTATATTGTCATTATAACTTTTCATCACTAAGTATAGTTATCCATCGCATCATTAACCTGGCTTCCGTGTTATACCAAAAACTTAAGTATTTTGATATCTAATACTTTTACGAACCATGCTATAAAATAACAATCAAATATTTTATTACATATTCAAGCGCGTAACTTCAAATCTATTGTATCAGGTTAGACTTCCGAAAGGTAACATATTACGGCTATTAAGGGAAATGAAACTGCAATTCACCTGACTATAATTTATGTCATATAAGGCCTGATGATGCAATTGATGTCAAGATATGAACCATCGCAGCGTAACGAGAAATCTGGTTTAAGTTAAAGTAAATGTGGGTGTGGTAAGCAATGATTCGAGCGAATTCTTGACAGTAATCATTTGTAATTATAACAGGAAATTATCTGAGGAAATGACGAGCGTTATAACTTTTCGGTGTCCCGGTGTTATAATATTCTCACGACAATTGATTAATTATTATTTAAAAAAATTCTTGTTAGTCTTTTGGGTCACTACCTACCTAGTTCAAATTAATAATAAATCTATTAATTTATTTATTTATTACTGCAGTTCATCATCACTATTAGTTAAATATATCGTTGTTTTGGTTGTGCCTGCCTATTTTCTTTCCAAAAAATCTACATTTACCAAAGACATAATCAAATGTTATGAGTGATTTGATCATTATTATAAAGCACAAAAATAAGTTTGTCATATTCTTCTATCTACAGTTTAGCACATGATATTTAATTGTTAACAGATATTATACAATATCCCGCCCTTTACCAGCCCGTTTTATTTACTCGCTGTCGAAAGTAATTGCGTTAATTACGCTTATCGCTTCGTATTCCGTTTCAAAATGTCGGTGTTATTCCGATCATGAAAGCGATCGCTCTCTAAATATCTTTGATTTGCGCTAACGATACAGTGCTGTGCTATGGATTCTTTTGATAAACTATTTGTAAATAAGAACATTATTCAATAGTAAGTGTGAAAGTTTATGTTTGAGTGCCAATTGTGTCTCAAAGATGTGAAGAAATGACACGCAGGACGGTGGAATGAACTTAGACTTTGATTGAAATATTTTTCAAATTCAAATTCAAATCATTTCATCATCTTGGCTGATCGTAGAGGGCTATGTTAGTATAGCATTACACACAAAGAGTGGCATATAATGGCATGTAATCGTTTTTTCGAACATGAAATTACACAACAATTATGAAATCTTTTCTGTAAATAACCTTTTACATTTCTCTCCATTAACTCTTAAGAAAATATAATAACGTTGTGATTCACGTGACATTTAAAAAATCTTGCTAACGTGGCAAGTGTTTTAAAAGTAATAATATTTTTTTTATTTCTACAGATTTTTGGGCCTTTAATTTGAATTAATCTTGATGTTTTCTTTTGTTCTCACCAAAACAATAGAAAGATAAACAAGTAAATTTTCATTTCATTTCAAGATCCAATTGATTTGTTAAATTCCCTCCACTATATTCAAACTTATCATCATTGTATGATATTATACTTCGTATACTAATCTTCTACAGAGCTTCTACAAACTAAAATCTACACAGACAATTACCTAAAGATTAACTACTTATTACATTTCACGATTAATCTGTTTTACATTGATACAGCCCTGCTTTCGATCGTCACGAGAGCCCATTGATAATCTTAAGGTTAACCATCGCCACAAGATAACCGACCATGATTTGTGAATAATTGCGCTTTGAACGCGCCCACGATTCTATTCATTGTATAAATTCTTAATTGAGATTAACAACGCCTTTGTATCGGCACGAAATTCAACCCTGTTATTATTAAACCATTGAATATTGAGAAAAATGTAACGAAATATTTATACATATATCAAATTTCAGTGATACAAAAAATTCAACTATTGTTGTATAATAAAATAGCTTAAAATTAAAAGCTATACTAATTCGTACTTTTAATCCAATTATTAATATTTCTGTCATTTATATATAAAATATATGATTCTTAATACATTCATATTGTTTTGTTAATAATATTATAAACCATACCATTAGTAGGTATTATTACGAAGAGCTATTATTTATTTCGTACTATTAGTACACGCCCCCGAATACATAACACAGACCGAGCTATATCTGATCTAAAGATATTATCTTAATCTCTCTATTTATTACGAATCTAAGGTTTAAACCAATTCTATTAAATATTTTAAAAAAACATTTTTTGTATTTTAGCATAATAATTAATAACTGTTAAAAATCAAATGGAAATGAACTATGAACTAAAGAACTAATTTAATATTACTACATAGTACATACTTACCTATGTGTTGTGTTTTTGTTAGAATTTTTACCATGTTAACGAAGATCACGTTTTCAAATCTTCCAATCCAAAATTTATTAAATGTTTCATAATGCAAGATGTAAAAATTTCGATTTCTCAATAGTTTAAGACTGAAGTCATTAAATGCGCAATAATAAGAAAATATATTTTGTAATCGAGATCAAAATAATAATTTTCGATAACGAGAGCTAACCTTTAAAAGCCGTGAATGGTGGTTGTATAATGATAATGTTGCACATTGCAAGTTGATAAGCCGTGGGAAATAAACAAAATATAAAGATCCCATTATTTCAACATAGCCCTTCGAAAGGTTCTAAAGCTTCTTGGGAATCAGGATGTGTGTGTATTTCCTATTTTTTTCTAAATTGTATTGGGATATAGGTAAATGGGTAATTGGTTGGTTTTTAAAATGCGGTATGAGATCACATTGTATGTTTTCTTCTTGTGTAAAAGTCTTTTCAATAATTCAAATCGGACCATAAGAGTTTGACTCTTTTAACGTATATATAAACAGCTAGAAAGATATTTTTTGGACATTGAACTTCATAATATGAAACGAGGTGCAATTTTTTACTGTGGTTACTATTTAAAACGTAAGGTTTCGTTTGAAATATGATCACAGAACATATGGCACGTGCTATGCCATGTGCTCTTTTTAGTACATTTCATAATTATACACTTTTAAAAGTGTAGTTAGAGGTTTTTTTGTTTTTTTTTATTTGAATGAATACACAAAGGAACATTTTTGGTAGTAAGTACCTACAATATACTTTTCGTTACAATTAAATAAATCATGCTGCTGTTTCCAAGAACTTTTACTCCAAAGATTGATTTTTTTTTAATTTTATTAATAAGCTTATTTATGTTTATTATGATCGCTGTCATATACATATATTCTAGTTCCCCTGTCTTGTTATAGGTTTATGTAGTTTTTGAGAAACTGCAAGTCTTTATCACGTTAAACGAATTATGCCAGTAATTTTCATTAACTTCAACGATTAACTTTTAATTAGAATTTTAATTGATTACTTTAGTGTTAACAAGGCTGTACTAACAGAACCTCAGTCATTTGCAGTGCATAATGGTCGCCATATACGCCCGTGAGTATCAAGAATTATACTAACAAAAAATATTTTACATAACACTTTTTTTTTGTATATTCGGGAGTTTACTAAATGTCATACGTTATAATATGTTAATAAGTTGTTAAATATAACTTGACTATTCATTTTTTTTTTCAGTTGCCACTCTTTTGATCATTTCACATTGCGAAGGCAAAAGTGAATTGATGGAATGTATTCGCGGAGAGCAAGCAGTATGTGGTAATGATGGTATAACGTACTCTAACATGTGCGACTTAGAAATTGTACGATTAGTTCGTACAAACCTGACCGTAGTCCATGAAGGTCCATGTAACTCTTTGATCAAAACTTTAATAAGAGCACTACAAATGCAACAACCAAGAAAAAATATAAATAGTCTTCGTATACGTCCATGGGGGTAAAATATACGAATATTTATTCATATTTAATACACATCAGCAGCCGTGCTGTTCTTTATAGTTGGATTATTTTTAACATTATCCTTGATTTCAGCCTTGGCATTCAAGTACGTCCGCTTTGGCCACCGGGTATTGGAATACGGTTACTGTCTCAAATGATTAATACTCAAAGTGAGTAATTGCCAATTAATATCATCATATTGAGCTTTTATTGACTTAGTTACATTTAGTGCACAAATTATGTACCAATCAAATGTGGGTTTGATTTATGTGAAATAGAAGGGATGCTTAAGTTAAAGAAGACAGCTAAATACGACTACCAGGTCATAAGCACAGTGCATACGATATCGTGCTTCGTATTTTCTGTAGGTACTCTAAGTTTTCTACTATAGGTAGGTATATTTATGCTCAAGCAGCAAGCTGCTGGCCAACCTGAATTAACTCGGACTAAAACCATGGTACAAAGAGAGCAAAACAAAGGTCTCGTAGGGCACATTTATACTTCAAATTACTTCCTACGATACCTTTTGTCTTACTCCAGCTGCTTATACTCAATTCTTTAATTAAAACAGCATTTTCCTCGATGTTGTAAAACATATTCATATTGTTTCAGGAAATATTGGAGGATTCGAATTCAAACATAATAATATTAACACTCAAGGCACCAACAATGAATTTGGTATTGATGTTTCGTAAGAAAATGAGAAATATGCTTTGATTAATATAAACAATGGAGTACAGGGATTCACAAAATATTTAAATGTTGCGAATAAATAAGCATTTTTATTCGGTTTTTAATTTACCTTTTCGTTAAAAATACAGTTGTATTATAAAATGGAAATATGGCCTATTCAAGTTTCAAACGGGCTGAAAAACTTTATTAGGATATAATAAAATCGAAACCTATAACTGATTATTTTTTACATAAGGGCAACAGAAAATATCTTATAATATGTTAACAACTTCATCATCATCATCATCATTACCAGCCTGTGTTCGTCCACTCCTAGACGAAGGCCTCTTCCAATGCACGCCACTCAGCCCGGTCGACGCTTATCACGATGAAACTACTGACGGAATTCATCTGCCACTTGATATAATATGATAAAGAACTTGGTGGGATTATTAATATTATTTAAAAAGGGGTTTAGAGTATATATTCTATGGTATGAGTCCATAATTACTGTATAGTACAATAGGTCTGGATGCACATTGCACAGTTATCCTTACAGAAGTTAAATTCAGAATATGCCTACATACATTGCTGTTTCTCAACAAAGGACAGCAGGATTTCATTCATTCGATATTTGTTACAAACAGAGTCTTATAATTTTTGTATGCATGTTAATAAAATAAAACGAGCAAGCAACCGTTTTATTTTTCTATATTATGATTAAGTGATAAGAGAGAAAAGATCGTGTGAACACATGGTACATATTATCTCTATGTGTGAACACTAAATATTGTAATTGACGTTTTATTAGGAAAGAATCAAAATTGTGTTGCCAGGCTTTTCTCTAAAGAAAAATTGACGTAATACTGAAAATATATTCACACGCCCAAAAAAGCGAACAGTAGGCACGGGTCAGGATACCAATTACATATTATATTGTTTTAATAAAGAAATAAATAAATATTGTAATTACGCCTAAAAAAGAATTGATCTTTTCACACAAGAAAGCGGTGAAATTTAACAATTAAAATGTTAATTAACTTTTCGAATAGCTATACGTGATAATTGTTAACAAATGACCGACCGCAGTTAGGACAAAATGATCATTGCATATATTCGTGAGTATTAAACACAAAATTTCCTGAAAATCCAACCTACATATCCTCTATTTAGTTTTATAGAATTGAGATGATTTGGTAGGTCTTCCTCTTAGGAAATAGTGTTCCCGTTTTGCAATCATTTTAGTTAGATATGTTGCTAATCAAGAAATATGATCAACTATGACCGCCATGAGCAGTAAAAACTAATTTTATTATTTATCTCTATCTTCTATATTCTACAAAATAACAAAACGCACAGCCTTTTCCGTTTTCTAATGTCATCGTGTGTGTCTTATTTCCTTATCTATATATTTTATTATTCTAGTTGCCAGCTTGTTACTTATTTTGCCAAACGAATGTAAAAGAACCTGGCAGAAATGTCCGCATGGGGAGCAGGCAGTTTGCGGCAATGACGGCAATACATACAATAACATCTGTGACTTGGAAACGGTACAATATTTTCGTACAAACCTCACTGTGAGATACATAGGTTCATGTAACTATTTGATAGACACGTTATTGAAAATATCAATGCAACCAGAAACTAAGAAAAGTCTACGGATTAGGTAATGTAACATTGTATTTGTATGTAATGCTCATTTTGATTTTTTTGTACTACGCACGTTTTATTTTATTTATTTTTGGCCCTGTGTAAAGAATTTTGTTTGTTTATTTCAGATGGTCTATTGGATTTGGTGCTAAATTTGGGTCTAAAAAAAATAAAATGAAGCTGGTCAACTATATGATAAATACACAAAGTAAGTCGTTCCATTGTATCAAAAAACTAATACCGCCTTCAGATTATTATCAAAATTAAACTATATTTATAATCACTTTATATAAAAAAAATAATTATCAAAATCGGTTCAACCAGTCGAATGTCTTGAAGTAACAAACTCAAAAAAATACAATCGAGTAGAGAAGCTTTTGTTAAAGTACTTTTGTTGTCTCTATTTCGTTGCAGTGAATTTGGCCTTCTTTATAGATCAAATGAAAAAACAAGAATATAGAGTGTTGTTGTTTTTTTGCGAACAAACTAAAGAACATTTCAGTACAGTTTCAAACGAAATAAAATTTTGGCCTGTCATAACAAAGACGTCAACATACTCATAATATACTTACTCATTATGTTATTTTCAGAAAACATAGGAGCTTTTCAATTTAAACATAATAATATCAACACACAAGGAAACAACAATAGATTTGGAATTGATATTTTGTAATGTAATAAAAATAAAGTTATCTATGATCTATGACGAACATTAAAAATGAAATCAAGTTAAGAACTAAGCAGGTTTTAACGTCCCAAAATTTTGATATTATTTTTTAAGCCTATATTTTCCTACAATAAATTCATATTATAATACAAAGATTGCTTTATTTTTCAACCTCGTGTTTTATTTATCAACTTCAACACTGAACAACAGACCATTGTGCGATACTAAAATATATGATGACTATGTAGTACATATTATGTACTTAACTTAAGCAAGATGGCTCTTATTTTTTCCAAACTTAGTTTTAGGCATATCTTATCTCCTAGACAAAATATTTAATGTTGTATCGTTTTAACTAAATAAATGTTTCTTTTTTCTGATTTTAATTATGCCTTAAAGGGCTGATAGACGTACGAACTAAAGTCGCGGTTTTAAAGTTCTTACTCGCGTACTTACTCGGCTCGCGGCGGTGACAGACGTGCGAGCCAAGGCGGGCTTCGAGTAAAATTTCAAACATGTTGGATCGTCAACGAACTTACTCGACGGTTTTTAAGTACGCGTACTTGGGGTGACACACGAGCGAAAAAGGTCGTCGAGCCACAAGTTCGCGTACTTACTCGTACGTCTGTCACCCCTTTTAGAGGCTTAAACACTGCCTTAAATTTCAAACAATTTAATTTAAGAAAATCCATAGCTATAATACTAATATGAATTTATTCCTCTTTATAGTACCTATTAGTACCTAGATGAGATTGTTATTGAAAATTTGAAAAAATATATTGGAAAACAATAGGCCATACGTAAGTAAAAGTTATTGTGTTTACGAAATTTCACGTCAAATTAAAATGGCAAATTAAAAAAGTAGCCAGTTAGCTGATTACTCGATAATAATACTTTGAAAATGCTTATGTTGTTAACAGGTAAGTTGAAGAAACTTTTAGATTTTATTATGATTGATTGCAAAAGACTTATAGCTGTTCCTATCATATTTTTAATATATTTTACCTATGTATTTTATAGTTATATACATACATACCTATAGATAGTAACGTCTAAGTGCATCTTTATATCATTAGGTACCTAAATACTGTAGGTATGTGTAAATTTTATAACTTTAAAAGTTACGAGCTTTTCCCCGCTTCTTATTTGTATATAGAATAGTACAATCTTTATAAAATTGCTCCAGATTTTTCCTCCTTTAATTTTCTTACGTAAATAATATAATATAAAATTTTATAAATAAAACAAAAGAGGGTATTTCAGTTTTCAGTGCGGTGATCCTCTTTCCTTGCAATTCTAATACTGCAGCGCTCCGATGCAGACTGGGCAACCATTTTGTGTGTGGAAGCGATGGCTTCACGTATTTCAACATGTGTGATTTTGAATCTGTCAGGTCGATAAGACCCAATCTTTATATAAGACATGAAGGGAGGTGTGAGCAAAATGGTCCTACTGAGAGACCAAAAATGTCTAAGGATAACGGGTTACCTAAGAGGTTATTTTTTATTCAGTGATTAACTCAATTTGATTTAATTTGTAAAACAGGAATCGATTTTTATTATAATATTATAAAGCCGAAGAGTTTGTTTGTTTGTTTGAACGCGCTAATCTCGCGAACTACTGGTACGATTTGAAAAATTATTTCGGTGTTAGATAGCCCATTTGTCGAGGAAGGCTATAGGCTATATATCATTACGCTAAGACCAATAGGAGCGGAGCAATGCGGGTGAAACCGCGGGGAACAGCTAGTTAATAATAATTCTTATTCATTTGGTGTTTCGCATTTGATTATAGAGTGTCTTTGCGTTTCGTTTATAATTTATTAATATCGATTAATAAAAATCTCTACTCTTTATATTATTTAACATTATGTTGCCTATAATTTTCATATTACTACCTACATTATTACATATAACATATATGTACGCTAGTATCTACTTGAAAAATATTTTCATCGTTTATATCTAACAACAAAAGCAAAAAATATATGTTTTAGCAAACATATGTAGTAATTTCGTTTAATATACCTACTTAATATATTATACCATGTAAAGAATAGGGATATTACAATTTTGGAGACCTATGAAACACGATGAACCGATTTATAAAATGTTTGGTAATTTATTAAAAGTTTTAAATTAAAACACATTTCCTAGGGGCTATAAAGCTAAAAGACACCACTGGAGGAAATCAAAGGGAATGGGAATTTTATCACAGATATTACAGACACAGAGTAAGTAATAGGATGAATTAATCTTTCTGTCTTTCTAATATAAGTAATATTATACGATTGTGATAAAAAATTGCTTAATTCATATATTTTTTTTAATATTTTCAGTAAAACTGAGTGCCTTTAATTTCGAACACAATACTATTAACACCCAAGGAAACAACAACAGATTTGAGATAACCATAAACACGGGATGTGCAAATAATGATGTTAAACGATGTTACGTGATAGATCACTAATAAAAGCATTTTTCTTCTTATTTATACCCCTTATTAAAAGAAGAAGAAATCCGCTTATTTTAATACAAATAAAACATTAAAATATTTTACAATTTTTTTTTATTTCTGTCCTAAAATATAATCTTTTTAGTAGGTTTTTTAACTATGTACTTTCAATTAAATATCTGGCTTGAATTGTAAACGTTATTATTTATGCCTTTGCTAATTTCTCATCAAAGTAGTAAACGCCAAGCCACATATTTTGACTAAGGTGTAGAGTTTGTGAACTGAGGCCTTGTAGAGTTAGGGCGTGTAGTGTTAGAAGCTTGGCTCTACATGAGATCTGATAACTTTTTGCCAGTGCGAGTCATATGGGCTCGTCTTGGCAACATTTTACATGAAAATGTTTTTGGTGGGATTTCATTTCTTTTTGTAAGTTGTTTGTAACAAAATTTTATATGTCGATTAAACTTTTAATTTTTTTTTTAACAAACATATATATATCTAGGGGAACCAAGTTTTAGATTATTAGATTAGACCTCTAGCGTCATCAAAATTTAATTTAAAATTACAGGTCTCATACAATCTCCCATCCCCTAGTTTAAGGGGATGGGGGATGAAAGTTACAAGTTTTATAATTTTTTGTTGTTTGTGTGCTAATACTAGCTTACATACAAAATTTCAGCTTTCTAGGACATTAGGAAATACCATAAGAATTTTAATGATCATCAGTGAGTCAGTGACGAAATTAGCGTTTTTTAGATATAAATAAAATCTGAAGTATAAAAGCTAATGTCATTAAAACTTAATATGTTCAATAAGTCATAATCCAAACCCAAGTTATGAGGGTTCAAAAAAACGTCGAAGCGCTTCGAGAAAAGGTAGGTAGTGCCCGTCGCATGTTCGCTTGGCTCGTCTTGGCGGGGGCACTACCGTGCCCCCAGATTAAGTACACTGATATTGATATTTTAGTCACATTTTTAAAAACGCAAAGTTTTTGTTCCATTATATAAAAATATGTAAATGTTCAAATAGCACACAGCATACAGCAGTTTAGCCGCATAAGAATGTTTATTGTCTCGAAGAATTTTATTTTAAAGATTATAAATAAAATCTCTCAAGGACCTAGGTATAACAAAAAACAAAAATATCAACTATCAAATCAAGCTTTTTAACATATTAATATTATAACGATAAAAAATACAATACATTATTTCGCGGGAGTGTAAAAAAAAATAGAGCTAGTTATACAAGTGATTTTAAAATTTCACGTTTAACAGTTCAATTAAAACGGTAATTTAAAAAATAATAAGTGATTTTTCATTCCACAACTCATTTGGAAATGTTCACGCAAGTTGTGAGTAGTAAGTAAAAAGTTATATAAATTTAATTTATGTGCAATAATAGTAATTCGTTATGTTATATTAATTATTAGTATACAAGCTGTGCTCAGCGGTTCCACCCGCATTGATATATAGCCTTCCTCGATAAATGGGCTATCTAACATCGAAATAATTTTTCCAATCGGACCAGTAGTTCCTGAGATTAGCGCGTTCAAACAAACAAACTCTTCAGCTTTATAATATTATTAAGTATAGATAGATTACCTATACAATATACATATCGCTTAACTTTATCCTATAATAATATAGTTAAAATCTAATTCTTTTACTATTCACATATTTCCAGCTTTCCAATTGTTAGCCTTAAACTTAGCACTCAATATATGTTTCAGTTTTCAGCGTTGCACTCATCTTGCCATACAATGCAGATACAGCGGTGCTCATGTGCACATATGGAGAGCGCCCTGTATGCGGTAGCGATGGCCTCACCTACACCAACATGTGCGACTTGGACATCGCCCGGTCCTTACGACCAAACCTCACTATGAAACATGTCGGCAGTTGCGAAGATCTCGATCATACGTATGCTAGAAGAACAACATACTACGACGATGATGACTTTTATGTGGATCGTAATTTTTATGGCTTACCTGGAAGGTTTGTTGTTATCAATTACATTTACTTGAGATCAGTAAATTTCGATTGCGTCTGAAAAATAAATGATAAATATTTTTATTTTTATTCTATATACTTAATATGTTAACTGAATATATAATCTTCTTATATATAAAAATGAATCGCAAAATGTGTTGGTATGCGCATAACTCGAGAACGGCTGAACCGATTTCGATAATTCTTATTTTATTATATTCCTTGAAGTACGAGGATGGTTCTTATGTAGAGAAAACGTAAACATGTACCACGGGCGAAGCCGGGGCGGACCGCTAGTATGTTATAGTTATTTAATTGTTGGGTTTTTTTCCAGACGTCCGTATAAAAGGAAACATTTGAAACAATCTAAGAAAACCATTCTATCGGAGATGATTAATACACAAAGTAACTATTTTACTAATGTTCATACTCAAAATTAAGTACTAATTAATGACTATTATTATAGAATGTTTTATCTTTCAGCTAACATAGGAGCATTTGAATTTGCACACAATAATGTTAATACTCAAGGATGCAATAATCAATTTAAAATAAAGACCGGATGATGGTTTTCAAATGATATTAAAATAAATTTGAAATATAATACACAAATATATTGTAATACATAGAATTCACTGTTTTTCATTTCAATTTGTTATATTATATTGAAACTGTAGGTAAATATCTCAGTTGGACATCTGTAGTCCACTGTCCATCTAACTAATGTTGGCATAATGGATTTACCTGAATATTATGCCTTTGGTAATCCACAAATCTAAGCAATATAACGAAAGATAATAAAATAGGTAAGGAAATTTTCTGAAATAGAGCCTACTAAGTACTAACATCTACCTACTTTTAGTTTTATATGATCTGTGATAACTCATAACACCAATTGAATTAGCCAAATCAACTTTGTGTTCAAATCTTTATACTTTTCCATCTATGCCAATATAACATATAGTTTTATAAAAAGTCACGAACCCGTATATAGTTTTATAAAAAGTCACGAACCCGTATATTGTACATATTTATTATTTATATTAATTATCTACGACATACGTTAAATTTGTAAAATGCACTATACTCAGTAGGGTTTTAACTTTTATTTAATGTCATAAAGCCTAAAATATCTAGTGCATCGTTGATACCCTATAGCCTATATTTATTAATTACTTGATATAGTCACATATAGATTAAGTTTTTTTAATCTGCAACGTATGAGAACGTAACTCAATGTTACGGTTAAATTAATTAAAATGTTTAATTAAAAGGAAGATTGAAGGTTTAAATTATGATATTGGTTGATGAAAACCAGTCGACAAAATGATCACATCGTATACGCGTGAGTTAACTTAAAGAAATATAGATCAATCAGTAGATATACATATATTATTATCTAGCGCAAAGTAGACCGTGTCAATACGTCATAAAAAATAGTTTTAGTAATTTAAATGATTACAATAAAATATAATATTCCTTACTAATATTACGAAGTTCATTTTTTCAGCACTCATTTTATCAGTTTTCCTGTATACAACATATCCTATACATCACAGTGAAGCTGCAAGAATAACATGCAAATACGGCGAGCAAATACTATGTGGAAGCGATGGCTTCACTTACAATAACATGTGCGACTTGCGAATTGTACAAACCGTTCGACCTAACCTCACTGTGAAGCACATGGGATCATGCAAGGCAAGAAATGGACGCCTCTTGGACACGCTGCTAAAAATCATCGAACTTCAAAAAAACATGGTTAAAGATAACGCTCTGAGGAGTAAAAAACATTGGATTCCCAAGTCAGTAATTTATATGAGAAAAAGTCTTTTTAATTTACCAACGTTTTACTAATTGATCTCTTTAACTCCATTTTAGGACACCCTATTGTAAAGAGGTCAAAGTGAAATTAAATAAAAGACAAAAAAGTGATTTAACAAGGATGCTTTTATCACAAATGACAAACATTCAGGGTAAGTTATTTCGAAGTCCAGTAGATAAAATATTAAAATATTTATGAATTATGATCCACTTTAGTATCATCAAATCTGAGTTTATGGGCATTTCATTTCAAAAATTACGTGCTGATTTTTTTTTTACAATTGGAGTAATGGTCAGGAGATTATAGTGTAGATATATAGAAAATAATAATTCGATTTTTTCTTATAGTAAAAACCCCCTGTTCTTCTACCTGCAAAGTTGAGAATGCTCGTTCAGCGTTGGTTACAAAATATTCCATGATAGTATAACCAATTATATAGTTTAACTACTAAATTCATTGTTATATTTCAATTATTTAATGTAACCAAAATGTAACACGTTTATTTCAGAAAATATAGGTGCGTTCGAGTTTTCAAATAATACAATAAACACCCAAGGAACTGGCAATTTATTCAAAATAAAAACTGGATAAATTCTGTATAAAATTTCATATGAATACGTTTTGTGTTTTATTTATCATCCATTTATCTGCATTAATTTTAAAAGATTAGACTTGTTATTATAATATTCTATAGGCTATGTTAAAATTGTTAAAGTTAAAATTGAAAACTAGGTATCGAATATAAAAAGGGCAGTATTTGAAAAATATGTAAAAATCTAAACTATAATAATAAAACTGTGCATGTATGTATTGTCAATAAAAGTAACAAAGCCAATAAAGGCGATAAAGTAATTAATTTCAATTATCTAGTATGTAATGGAAGTTTAATTTCGTTGCAATCAAATTTACACATTGCGCTGTGAAATTATGATTAATTGCACTTTGCCTTGTTCAATTCGTCTGATTTTCCATAAATCAAACTGAACTATACATTCAACAGCACAATGCTTTTAAAAGTGAAGAGTGAGTACACAATTTAATAATCATAGAAGAACTTTCTAATAAGTAAGATAATTAATTAATGAAAAATATACATCTTTTTTCATTACAGTTATAGTGATTTTCGCATTTTTTCCATATCTCAGAGCGCAAGTTTTAAAATGCATTTACGGTGACCGTGTCGTGTGTGTAAGTGATGGATTCACATATTTTAATTTATGTGACTTAGAAATTGTTAGGACTGTCCATCCAAATTTACATATCAGACATAATGGACCTTGTAATGAAGTCAAGACGCTGGACAGAAAAATTAAGATTATTTCAGCTCGTGATGACGTCGCTCCACTGCGCCGGAACAGAAATTCAAAGTAACGTATTTAATTTGTTACAATTTAAAGAATTTTGATACAAGTAATTCTTGTAATGATCATTAGAATTTACCTACATTTGAGCTTTAAGACGCCTCCATGTTCAAGATGTTTGAAAAAGACAGCCACAAAGAAATTTAAAAACATTTTTTTTTTCATTAACAGAAAACCACACCACCACCACACTGCTCGTGACGATTTTCTATTTAATAATATAATGTCGCAGATGTCCCAGATAAGTAAGTCTTACTAAAATTATAAATTTTAATTGAGAAATTATGACATAGTGAGTTGCATTTCAATTTAATATATTTTTATACATTTTACAGCAAAATTGAATGCTTTCCAAATGACTGATAATGCTGTAAGCACACAGGGTGAAAATAATATATTTGAGATTGATTTCGGATCAAACGATTCAAGCCTTCGCAGAAGAATGGCACGTAAATTCAAACAGAGGAAATCGAAAATCGTTTAAAAGCAATGTTAAAATAATATTGGTTTATTTGGACAAAGCGCACAACTTTTGTTTCTCTTCTCTTCCATCTTGTTCAAAATTAAAAGTGTCGTCATAGTAATTGAACTGAAACAATTTTGTTCTATGTTTATTGTCAGATTTAGCTCTATTCACACATTTCCCATTGTACATATAGTGCAGGTTTTTAACAGTATTTCTATTATAGTCCAAGTGGCACAAATTATTATAAGTTTGATCGTTACTTCCACAAACAGGAGCATATATTTGACAGATTCTCTTACATTTCCCTCTATGTAGTACTTTTAGACTTGGGTTCCTTTTCTGTGCGATCCAGAAATGTTTCCTAGATGCAAACGTTCCGAAATTGGACGCACACAGAGGGCTATGTATGTAATTGTAGTTAGGCCTTGGTAATACATCACCACGTGTAAATAATGCTAGAGCAGTTAACCAGACAGCTGAAACAATTGAATAAAATTGGAATATTAAAATATTAACATTGTCTGTCATAACTCGCTATAACCAGCAATCAGATTAATAATAATAATTAATATGTTCTGCACAAAGAAATGAATATTTAGCAATTAGCATTGATGTTGCCTTTTCTTGGATTATTTGGATCTTAATTAAATGCATGTTAGAATATTCTTAACAAACTTCACGTATATCTATCTAATCCTAACCAAACTGATTCCTGAAAATGAATAATAAATAAATATTATTTTTTAAGCTACAAAACTTACCAGTAAGAAACATGTCCAATCAAATATCATTAGCACAAAATACGACTGACTTTGTATGGAGTCTAAATACCAATTCACATTACATTCAATGTTACGTTTTAATGGAAAATTTTATTGGCTAATCATTTAAGGCTATCGGCTATAATTAGTCCCAGTATTATCGACTCTTTATTAGGTAATATACCTAGATTTCTAAGATATTTGATGTTATGAATGGCTTGAATGCTATTTTAATTACCGATACAATTTCTTTTGCCATCAATCATAACTTTGAACACTTAGTTTGAACACCTCTAAATAAATATGGACTGATACATAAAATAAATAGATAGTCGACACCTATTCTAAAACTGAACTAGCATTTCTTAAAAATATTTATAAATTTCAATCAGATAATGATTGAGTTATTCATAAGGAAGTGAGATGATATACAGGTCAGTTTTGACAATGTCTATAGGCACTGCCTTTTTTGTATCGGAATAATTGCTGGCTATGTAGGTTGTGTATGGTTACGTACTAGAACTGAGGCGTTAGAAAACATCGAGATAAATATCTCGTTGCAACAACAGAGAATACTTACAAAATGACGCCCACGCAGATGATCTTACCGGTGTTTTAGTTAGGGTCCGTTTTAAAATTTGTGTTATGTAACATGTTTCTATTTATTTGTTATTGTTTCGGTACAAAAAGAAGTAGTATATATTGTATTGGATTTTGGTGTAGAGTAGTAGTATTTATTTTGAATAATATACTAAATTCTTAACTTATATTCCAGATCAGATAATACTATTACAGCGTTGTCATAACGTTATTGCAATTTAATATACCTAACTAAATAATTTTCTATTCCAAGAAGATACTCTATGATGTGATAACCATTACCCTCTTCTACTACATAGGTATACTAGGTATTCAGGCATGTCAAATAACTGCTGTCGGCGATTGCATGATCTTGGACGTTTGACTTGAAACCAATTGATAATCTCTACAAGTGCTACATTCACATAACAATCATGCAATATCTTAGCAACAAATAACAATAAGGCGCTATCTTGATAATTCTTGATTGAGCTTTTGTTCAAGCCTGATCGTTCCTTCCTTCCTTTATACGGTTGAATAGATATGTAATATGAATAACGTAATAGTAAGCCGATTAACTGTTTGAACTTTATATGGACTAGCAAGTCAAATTGATATTGCGAAATCATAAATGATTATGCTACACTTAAATATTACATGTATCATGTGACACTATTTGCATATATTAATATCAACTTATAGAAACTTAAACACATGTAATATGAGAAACAATTTATACATCCTACGTAACATGCGTAATAGGATGTAGGTAAACATAATAGATTTTATCTCATAAAGTATAATATGATAATTTCGTTAGATGTTGCGGTTTCGTTTAATAAATGTTTAACTGTCACTTTCGATACAAATATCGCCAGTTGTAACCTGTCAACTTGTCGTCCATGATAAACAGACACTGGCATTTGGCACATTCTCTTGATGCTCGGAAGTTATCGATGTACCTACTAGCAAAACTATCCTCATTATAATAATTAAGTATAGTATTTAAGTTTGTGAATTATGTCTCAATATAATAGTTTTCCTTTCTACTTTTTCAATTTTGCGAACCCTTTCTTTGAAGACGGGTTCGAAATAAAAATCTTATGAATTTGGTTAGGTACTCAAGCTAAATAACTAAATACCTACATAAGATTCTGAAATATTTATTACATAATAATATAATAGCAACAAATATTTAGTAACGTCTCTCCAACGTATCAATACGACACACTCTATTTATAACTTTTAAAACAATAAAAATCAATTGCATGCATTTGCAATCAAGGACAGGAGCTGCTTATGTAGTACTTCAATTGCAGGTAATTATTGATGAACACAGTATTGTTAACCAGTCTGTTGTTCTGTCACTAAAATAACCACTATACGTTACCATTATTCAAGATAAACAAGGCTAACTATGCACTTCGCTTATCTCCGCAACCTACACTAAAGACACCTCTTATATCAGGTTAGTGTACGACCTATTGTTTCTAAAGTGGCTATATTGCTGACAGGCTGAAAGCTTTGATGCATAGTTTCTTCTATTATTTGTAGTCATGGGGATCATAGTACTACGTATATGAGGTATATTACGTAACTGTTACTTATTGAACTATAATTTTGAAACATAATGATGTCACACAAATGATATCCACATAGAGCGAGCAGATTCGCGCAGAAAATGCTTCGCAAGGCTTTGCTCTGTATGCATCCACCTTTTGTATATTTTGTCGTTTCAAAGACTGGAAACACCTATACAAATATATTTTGTGTTAGAGTTTTAAAACCGATGGGTAAACAAGAACCGGTTGTTTAAACCGTTTGAATCAAAGTGGTAGCCGCATCTATCATAGACAAAGTGGGTCGTTAAGATATTTCCTTATTCGTAAGTTAGCAAAAAATAATCATAAATTTGTATTTTTGAAGTCATGGAAATACAAAGACGTTAAATATTTAACTTTACTTTCTATAAAACTGCAGTTTTCACTAAGGGATGTGATTAATGGGTAAGAAGTATGATCATCCGGTGATTCTATGTTGACAAGATGGCGGTGAATTGTAAAGAATACTTGAAGTCCGGTTCACAACTTGTTTAGCATTCTATGACCATGAATAAGAATGACAGCATAGTTTAATTAATATGGGATTTGTCGCAGCAATAAAGATAGCAAGTGTACAGAAGGACCATAATATTTTGTCATGGCAAGAGGCCATACATCTTTGTAGGAAGAAGTATTAAATCTATCGAAAATTAAAACTGATGATCCCTCGTTCCTCCAAAATCCTTTTAACAGTATAAATAGCTTCAGGTGAGTACTATATTATGTACGTGATACAATATTTGCTTTTAAAATTAACTCACTGCTAGGTGCTGCTAGCTAACGCCGCTCATCATATATAGTTCAGGATACATCGCCCATTTTTTGCAAGTGACTACTATCAAGCTCCTTTAGTTTCTGTGATCTGTGATCAAGCTGATTTTCCGTTTGTAGCTTTATTTTGATGAGACACCGAATAATTTCGTGTACGAAACTCTCGATTGTGGTAGCTAACAGAGATAACAAGGATACAATTTTTTGATTTGATGGTTCTCAAATATTTATTACGCAATTTGTAGGACAATATGTCTGTTGAATTATATAAACATTAACTAAGTGAAAACAAAAAAATCAGCTTGTTAGTAATCATTTATGATGACCTCGTTATCGATACACTTTGGAAAGGGGGACTCTTTGAACCAACCATAGATTTTGTAGGACAAATATTTTTTCAAATAATTTAGGTAATTATCTTGAGATTGAACCGAAAAAAAAATTCAGTTAGTAATAAATATTTGAGAACCATCAAATCAAAAATTTTTATCCTTGTTATCTCTGTTAGCTACCACAATCGAGACTTTCGTACACGAAATTATTGGGCGTCTCATCAAAATAAAGCTACAAACGGAAAATTAGCTTGATAGTAGTCACTTGCAAAAATGGGCGATGTATCCTGAACTAATAATATTCCATTACATCTAAAGTTTGTTTTTACATACATATTCTTTGCCTCGGTTTCATTTCGTATGTGAACTAACGGATTACAATTAAGTAATGTATGTTTTCTCAAGACCTTTTTAATTACAATATCGTTATCAGATTTTCTCAGAAGGGCATAAAATTATTGTTGAGCAGTCCAAGTAGTTTAAATTTTAACTCAATGTAGTGTTTAGAATTAAGATCTACTAAGGTCATCTTCACATTATTGACGAATTATTAGGGTATTTAGGGTAGGAGAATAAACTATAGATAATATATTTACGCAAATACTTAAAGAAGCGTTACCGTTCGAGTCCGGGAAGGCAGAAATTAATATGTAATATGCATTGCACATCCATTTACTACACGGTATATAACTACTAAATTAGTACGAAAATAACTCAATACTCCAATAGTTAGATTAACTATGTAATTAACATAAAAGTAATTACCTATTGAAGCAACGCTTATTAATCAATGCAAGTGAACATCACCAATATAATATTATCACTGCTCATTTAGTAAATACTAAATAGTAACTATTCTCTGAGAGAAATGCTCAAATTTAAAATTCTTACAAAGGTCCCTTTAAGGTTAAGTTAAGGCTCTATAAGAGCTTTAACATCTTTGCTTAACATTTACGGCCGTTCTCAATGAACGGTGAGAACTTCATAACAAAGAATACACAAATTATGCTCATAAAATAATTAAACACCCACACCTTAACCACTAAACAATGCAGATCGGTACAGTTCGTTGACACTGCACTCGCCATTTCTCATACGGATACGGTTGATGGCCCACGCTCCCGGCTTACTCCCATGACACGCAGGATCATATTGCAGCATCCTTATATCCTGTGCAGATTTACTACACGTAACAATTAAAGAGAGTGCAGTGGTAATCATTTGCACCAGACCGTCAAAGTTTGCCCTAAACATGAAAGGAATAAAAGTTAATAGTTTTCTGCAATACATGTAATTTTATAAACATACTTTAGGTACGATCTCTTTTCTATTCTAATTCATTCTGAATTATCCGCACCAAAATGAAATAATTGATTTACTTTTTAGATTTCAGGGCTTAGGTACAATTCTCATAAAGGTTAGTGCAAACGCAAGATCGAATGACTGAAAGAACTTGAATTAAAGCTTCATGATCTTATTACCTACTTATAATGCAAATGGTAATTGCTCAAACAGTTGTAAGCATACCTTAAAGTATCGTGTCCAAAAATGCAATTAAATTATATCAGAGCAAACGTGAACACTATGGTCTATGATTCACGCAGAAGATTCACGTTTACTTGCGAAATCATACAAAATATTGTTCGATCGTGATGTCTGTGCATTGTAATTCATATTCTTGCATATTTCGCTCCATCGAGCTGGAATCGTCAGAGTTCAGTAAAACCTCTTTAATTTATTTAATGTCTACAGTCTAATCGAGCAAATCATTAAAAGAATAGATGATTATTACATCGTTAACTCGTTAGCGTTTTTAGTCACACCCCCAATTGTAGGTACACGTAACAAAAACTTAAATTAAAAAATCATAAAAACGAACTTATAATCAAAATGTATGAGATGTTCACGCAGTCGCCAGGTCGCACGTGAAACATGGCTAGTGTCTGCTCAAATATAATTTCGTGAGATGAGTCAGTCAGTCAGACACGTTTTAAAATTCAATTACACCTGTAGTAGTATTTACTCAAATGACTTCATTGCGTGTAACTACCAGTACACACGATAGCAATACATTGAGTACTATGTTTACGCGTATTGTCGTTATTTACAAACCAGTCCGTCGTGTTATCTATTTCACTTCCTCGCTTGACTCGTCTCAGCATCCAGAACACGTCCGGTCAACGTCCTTCTTAAGTGTTACATGAATATTAATATAAGTGCAATATTTTATGCTTTTCTCGGTACCTGCGTTGGTAATATGTATAATTTTGTCGGGAAAATAGGAGGTACAATTTTGTGCCGCGTGCGGGTAGTTTCAGTTACTTATTGTTAATCGGTAGGAAAAGTTGGGTGGCATAATTGAGGTTTCAAAGTCGTTTTCTTATCATGAATGTAGATCATGAGATACCTACAATAATTATTAAGATCATCATCAATCTCTGTTTCTATCGTTTGAAAAAATATTAAATACTGCGGAACCGTATCATCAGTAATCAATCGCGTTTAATTAATACTTAATTACATGGATGAGAATAATTCCGAATTTTTAACAATTGTTGTCACATTCGCGTCAACAAATAAAAATAAATAAACTTAATTATAAAAACACACGGAATAGGTATCGAATTCAATACTCAAAGCCGCGCTCTTGAAATTCTCGAATGCACAAA
This sequence comes from Colias croceus, assembly GCF_905220415.1. Classification (NCBI taxonomy): domain Eukaryota; kingdom Metazoa; phylum Arthropoda; class Insecta; order Lepidoptera; family Pieridae; genus Colias; species Colias croceus. The sequence continues at coordinate 3,851,368 of NC_059540.1, read as the reverse complement.
AGTCAAATATTGCAAAATAAAATATCATATCAAATTCCAGTTATTTACGTAACATAATATAGCTATTCAAGTGTGAAGAAACAAAACATAGAATTCAGCGAAGCATGAACGCGAGTCAGATCTGTTCATTAAATATTAAAAAAACGAGAAACTCTGTACATCTATATCCACTTACACAAGCACCACATAAATAAGCTAATCTATTAAGCTAATTTATTTCTTATATAATTCTTCTTAGATTTAAAACTTAAATAAAATATACATATAATGCACATTCCACATATTCATTCTGAATATGCTGATCTCTAAACTCGACACTGCCCATAAATATTTATTCTTTATTAACTGGGATCACACTTGTGACTTCCTGGTTTTATCGGTAGTGCGTTAACTACTAGATAGTTGATACTACACCTAAACCAACTCTAGTATTGTACTGCCCTGATAATCCAGCAGCGACTAAAAATTGCTCGCTAATAAATATCGGGTTTATCGTCCAAGCAGTTGTCCAAATTACTTGCAATTCTGTCCTTAAAAGCTCATTTCTCGTTAGATAACATCAAAACAGCTTGAAACTAACAGTGTAACACACGCGACGATATAACGGAATTTGTCGAAGGCGAACGGTTAAGAGTCTATTGCATTCCTATTTAATTAGGCTTATCAAAGTACTCGTAAGGGGAAATATGCAAATCTCACACTTAATCTCTAGAACCGTTCATATTGGGGCGGTGTCTCGCTGCAAATTACATGTAGGTAGAGTTGCAAGAAGCCGAAGCCTCTCTGTCACTCACAACCAGGAAACGTAACCCCTTGGAAACGATGTGAAAACAGTCATTAGAGACTAGGTACGTTTTATTCATGTGTAATGCATGTCCGAGCTGTGAACCCTGCTATGTGCGTCATTATCTAGACATGAGAATATATGGAAATTGTGTTTGTAAATACATGTCTCGGAGATTCAGCGTTGTTATTACCATGTATCTGGTTTGACACTGTGAGGGAGGGCTTCTGCTGACGCTTGATGCTGAAGTAACCCTTGGGGCAAAACTTACGTAATAACACCATCAAGATTTCATATCTAGACTTTCAACATTACCGCTTAGACATTATTAAATTTAAATATCAATTGTTATCTTCTGAATTATCTCTACAAGTGGAAAACTGACTACTTTTACAAGTTATTCGTTTCGAACAGTTAAATGCGACTGTGTTACTTTACTAAAAGTATGCCAAATGGTTCATCAATGGACTGCATGGGTGTTACGGAGGTCGAGAATTCGGATGCTTTAACGGTTGTTTGTTATGCTCAGTCTAATTTGTATTCTAGTGACACACCTCGTCCCTTTCAGCCACGATGACATAGACTACATGCCTGTCGAATACTTAGAATGCCTATTAACCTGATTGTTGTTGGAACTTTGGAGTTTGGGCAGTTAACATGGACAATGGTCATTCCGGATTACAGATAATATCATCTATGTATTATGTGGTTTGTTAATTTTAAGATAATAGAAAATTAACTATTCCTTCGTCAAGGGTGATAAAACATTGCTAAGTAGGTAGTTTTGTTAAATGCAAAATTTAATTAATTAATCGAAATATCATAATCTTTGCAGTTCTATTGGAACCTAAAAATTTATTACATACGTACTTCATTTGTTTGGTTTATTAGCACTTAGCAGTTAGCTAATGTATTCATATTTTCAATTTATGTCCCTATAAGCTTTGAAATAATACAGTGACATCACCGTTCACCGCTGTGCCTCAAGACTCAAGAGTCAAGTGAAGGATGGAGTCACCAAGGAATATATTATTATGTATATTGTTGAGTTAGTCAGTTGTGGCTTCAAATATTTGTATAAGTCAACTCTATACGCATCTTAGTTCTGCACGATGAAACTTATTTCTACAATTAAAAAGTTTTATGCTGATAAAATCTTAAAGACAATTTAGTTGTGACTTTAAATGATCTTTTTAGATTACCGCCTGCGTACATAAGATGATCCAGTTAATTACAATATTCATGATTACAACAGTGACACCATATTTAAATTGCACGTTACCAAGTAGGTCGTTCTCATTCATAAATTTCAAAACACTGGATTAAGCGTGCACCTACAGCGTGGAATGTCGTTTGTAACAAATGTACTTGGGGCAACTTTTAAACTCAGCATGACATTGATGTTTTACTGAACTAGCTTTACTTGTAACTTTGCTTGCTGAGATAACGGAGCTTTTAAAATGGTCACAACATAAATACATTAGACAAAAATGTCTACAACCAAAGTTTACATTGGTGCACAAGTGAAGTTTTTTTTTTTTTTTGAGAGCTCCTTACTTTTTAATTAATAAAAAAAGCTCATCTCACTGTTTCACCAAATAATTTAAAGTAATATGAAATTATTTCAAAACTATATACCTATTACCTAGGTAATGATTTTTCATGACCATTGGTAAACTATTCCGTACTTTTAAATGCACCAAGCTAAGACGCATGAAACGCTATGAAGAGGTGAAAGCCTGATTGCTCTTCTCGTAGATGAAGATATAAGATACGAAAAAATCTAGTAAAACATTAATTGGAAAAAAAATTGTTTTGTAGCTCTGAATCTCATATCCTGAAACTTTTTTTGATACGAGACAGACACAAGAAAAATATGGATACATAATCCATATTTTTTTTCCAAATTAAACAAATATTTCTAATGATATTACATGTAAATAATTCAATAATAACATTTATAATGAATTAAAAACATTCATCGCCAATCTCCACCTACTAACAACTTAACAAGGTCGTCACTATTTTCTAAGACGCTATGCAATGTTTGTAAATTAGCGTGTCCTAAGTGGCGTATTCGAAGCGTGAAACGAGTGTGATTTCTTGATATATACAGAGTAAAAAGTAAATACTATATTAGTGCAATCTTTATTCACGTTCTTAGGGTCAATAACATAACACCAATTTAACGAAAATCGTGAAATAACCGTGTGAACAATTATAGGCCTCAATTAGTAAAGAAATACGGATAAATGACGCCGTCTCTAATTGAGTCGGATTTTAAATTTTTGAAATAGAAGCGAGAGCTATCACGCCTTTCTTCATTATGTAAGAAATGGAGGAAGATTACTCACATGTGAGAGATACAATTAAATGTTAAGTGGTTTTTAATACTTTCCATTAAAACTTTAATGATATTGTTACGGCAAAAAAGTTAAAAAAATGTTTCCGATTTAAATACATCTCGTTTCTTTAAATTATAAAAAAATATAACTGTAGTAATTGATGTAACAAAAGTACTTTTGTATAATTATATATTATGTATTTTCATAACTATTTGCTTTATACATAATTCGGAAACAATTACTGCCTACTTTAATTATATCTACTTTATAATAAAATTTCAAACAATTTATTAAATGTGACAAAATGAATGTAAATATTGCATACATACAAAAATGTCTCCGTCTGGTTATTACGTACCTACATAACTATAGCATCACGTAACCAATAATATTCTATTATCGTAGAATTTCATTTCGAAGAAAGTTGGGAAATGCATGTGTCAATTGTTTATTTTATAAACGTTTTTTTATTTATGACAATTCGTTATTTTATACTTGCGGAACAAGTGATAACTGCGTTAAAACAACCGACTTCACACTTGCACTTGCAACATTTACAAATACAGACAAAAATGCTCATAAAATAAAAACTACTGGGCCTATCCGAATAAAATTTTTATGGGACCAATTCGACACCATCCCGCATCGAACAAAAAAAGAATCACGTAAATCGGTTCAGAAACCTCGGAGTAATCGGTGTACATACATAAAAAAAACATACCGGCCGAATTGATAACTTCCTCCTTTTTTGAAGTCGGTTAAAAAATAGCTTACATTGACATTTTTTAATAAAACCATAAACAAAATTACATAGGCATAAGTATAAGGTTTAAGTATAAGGTTACTCAGTATTGCGCAGAATTGGTAGATACTTATAAAAACTTTCATACTTATAACTTTTAAGTACTCATATTACTTACAATATCAATAATTTTATACATAACATATAATATTTCACATATATAAATCAATTTATATTATGCACATATTCTTACGGGACATTAAAATTGATAGCGTTCTCAATTCGACCCGTACCTATAATTCAACGATTGGGCATAACCTGGATGTGCCTTGATTGGTTCCAATTTAAATACCATACCGATTCAGATTAAAAAATAGTTTTTCTTTAATATTTTATGGATATAAAACTTTAATTTACTAAAACCATAGTATATTTTTATAATACTACTAAAACGGTTTAAGTTACAATTAAATCATAAATCAAGTACATGAGTGTAGGATGATTTTTATCGATTTCTTAATACTTCTCTAGTTAATACCATAATATAATTTATAATTTCCATTCTATTTTCTTATTTGGTATAGAGGTTTTTTCCCACTGAATGAGATACCTTGACCCAAACATGCGTTAAAAGAAGCGTCGCGTCGTCTAACTGTGCTTGCAACATTTAATTCGATTCTTCCGTTAATATGCCGTTATGGTATACCTTCCTGTAAATGTATAAAGCTTCAGCTCTGGACTTGGTTCGCATGGTACCACGATAATAAACTATTCTATGAAATATGTTACATAATTATAATCCATGTCATAAAATTGAATGAATAGAAAATTTCGGGCAGGTCTTCATTAGCTGTTAAGTCAGTTGCTGTTATAAAAAATGACCAACAAAACCAAAACACATCTAAAATTCAAAGATTGAAAGGCAAAGAAAAAAAGGATTCTAACCGATAGATTATTGAGTGAAAAAAGTAATCATTGATTGAAGTAAATATTTTATTTATAAATGGGATAGATACGGCGCGGGCGCGGCGCGGTTTACGAACTTTTGAAACGTAGAAATCCAAACAAAAACATTTGTATTTCATATTAAAAATTTGGAAAAATAGAAAAAAAAATTGAATATACATACCAACAAAATTTAGAAATTTCATAGTATTTTACATTGTTAATTCATTTGGGGCATAAAAGTGAAAAGTCCATTTTATCTAAACTAGTGAATAATTTGAATACATTATTTATACATACATACGAGTGATGAATGTTATAAGTGAAATTATTGATTCCAAAAATTTAAATTTTAAATGAAATTTTTAATGAATTTTGGTGATGGGCGGCATTTAATCAGTAACTATGTGAATAGAAATTGTATTTTATATAACATACATCATTAACATATACAGTATACACACTTAATTAATTTTGATACCTACGCATCTGTTCTTAGCGGTACTTGCGGGTAGTTTAAACCATTTCATATTTCAATCATTACCGATACCTTCTTTGATTGACAAGATCTCGGTTCGTTATTTATCGTTGTATACCTATGTTATTTAACTTATTTACCTTTATATTTCTAGCACTAGTAAGGAAATAATTATAATTAGCTTATAGCGTCTGCGGAAGTATGCGGCTAAGCATGGTACCTATGTGTGAAAAGCAATCTAATCAGTTGAACACTTTCGTGTTGAAATTGAGATTCTGTTCGAGTAACTTCGCTCTAATAATCATATGATATATTGTGATGAAAGAGTAAATAATGAAGACGCATCGTGAAATTACGGGTATCTTGTAAATATTAATCATGATTAAATTTAAATTAACTGCTAAAAGTTGAACAAAAAACATGGCTCCGGTAATCGCTTATCATACGGAATGCAAGGTCACTAACCTGAAGCTGTCCAGCATTCAGGACACTCTTGACACAGCGTCGACCAGTCGAAGGCGAGGTCCTCGAAACTAGCCATGTCTATGGCTACAAAAAGTTATTCCACAATTAACATGCTACAGCACACGTTCACTTTAATCGACACTAGGGAACATCGAACGTCCTTACGAAATATTCACTTCTTGGCGTTAAGTCATAAGAGTTCGCCGCAGGTGTTTTAGCGGCGTACTATGGCCGCGACACAAAGGTGACTATATGCGCACGCGCACGCACATAAGCGGCCGGCTGAGCACTGCGCCGTGCGCCGCGCGGTAAGCTCGCGGCTCGCCGAGCGCCAAGCATTCGGGATGTGTCGCCTCAAACCTGTTCTCCGGACTCCCGCGAACCATTCGCTTCAACTCTTTCGATTTCAATGAACCGTTAACGTTCTTTCTACGGGCGTGTCCTATCGACACATCACGTAATCTGACCGCATCTGCGATCCGTCATCAGTTACGAGTCGCGATTATAAAACAAATCGATAAATTATTCACATTATCACATATAAAACATCACGATTTAACTTTAAACTTTAGTTTCGTAGTTGAGATTATAAGATTTGCCTTGGAAATGAATTCGCTGCACGTACCTATAATGGCTGTTACAAGTGACCGTCCTTATGCGAACCCACGCACTTTTCAAGTTCAAACGACCCATTCGTCAACACAACATTCATAATTTTCTAATAAGCAATAAAACCAATGGAATTTGATTTGAGATATTTCACGAACTGTGGTCGTAGGAAGCCGATAGCCGCTTATCAATACTATAGACAGAGTCTATCAAAGTTCTCACTAGATAGCTGACTGAAGCTAAAAATATCATAAGTTTCTTAATATAAATTAGCAATAAAATGATGTATCCACAATATTATTTATGAAGAAAGATAAATACATAAACGACAGATTTGAACTTCTTCAATTTGGGAAATCATGTAAATTTTAATTTGTTATTTAAATTTGGAATGATATCAATTTTAGAAGAATTTCTAAGATCTAGGTGCTTGTGCTCATAGAATGCGGAAAGTCTGCAAATGCCACGAGACTGCATTACGCACCGCAAATGGCAACTTGCAAAGTTACTTTCCGGACTAATAGAGTAAAGTGTTACAACTACAAGTACTACATATACCATTAAAAGTGTATTACAAATATTCTTTTAATTAGCGAATCTGAGAGAGAAATTTACGACGTTGGCAACGTAGTTCATCTTACAAACGAACAACTTTTCTCCAAAAATACACACATAATAACAAAAGAAATCGCGTCTACAGTATTCACAAAATGTTTAATTATGAATTAGAATACGTCTTCTATGTAAATGCTTACTCAATTTTATTTCATAGCATGACATTAATTACAAAGAGCTCGTTGCTTGATCATTGCCAAAGCAGAAAGCGGTAAGTGAGCGTTATATTTATTCATAAAGGTAATGTAAAAAGCGTTTTTATTCTTGATGATTTTTTTATTTGTATTAATTGAAATAATAATATAAACCTTTTGTGACATAACATAAGAACTAAGAAGAGAAAGTGAGGGATTACGTATTTTTCTGTTTACTAACTAGGTAGTTATTGTAGCAATGCCCTTGAACTACGGTAACACATGGGTAACTGCGTTAAAAATAACGCAATCAGTATACTGCACAACTAGAGCTATTGAATTTTAATGAACATTATCATAATAATAAATCATAGTAAACATATTCCAGCAGATATAATAAATAATGCAGTACATGGATACTTAATTTTTTATCTTTTGCATGTGCTAATTATTGATTACCGATCATAAGTGGTGTAATTAGTCATAGCAGAATTTAACAATGATGTCAATACTGTAACTGCCGATAATTAATAAAATCAGTATATCATTTACTTAAAACACTGATAAAGCTGCATCAAGACTGCTTTAATATTAAATACAAACTCACATAATACATACCGGGAAATTACTATAATAGGAATTTGTAATGATTACAATGAGAACTTCATAGTCTATCCAACAAATATCAATTTTTATCTAACATAGAAACATTTTATTCATAGCGTTACTAATTGTGGAATTAAAATTCTTATCTCGATATTAATTAATTATTTTTTGTCTTTAAAAGATCATCACGAATCATGGCAATGTCATATTTATGAAAGCAGTTTCTAGCTGCGTGCTAAATAATTGCGGTGAAAAAGGTAGAAAACATCCTACGGAAACATTACTTTTCCAGAATTAATTTACCCTGGGAAATAATCCTGCTCTTATGAAATTTAATAAGGCGGATCCACACAGAGCGAGCAGCGTCGCGAAGCAATTGCTGCGCGAAGCAGCTCCGTCAGTCTGGACGTGGTTAAGCCGAGGAACATGATGACATGTACGCATTTTTGTCGTCGGTATATAGTTGCCACTTGCCTCGCGAGGCTGCTCGCTCTGTGTGAACCCGCCTATTTAGCATTTTCGCTTTGTTCTGAGTGACAATTACTTACAAAAGTTGTGTCGCTTTTATAAATTAACTTGAAAGATAAACAGAACATTACTCTCTTAGAGGCAAGGTCGAAACAATCTTTACTGTAACTAATTTATCAATGTCTATAATTATACAGAGTAAACTAACAATAGTAATTACTCCATTCTTACTTCTTCATTTTGAATGATACTGCAATACATGGGTATCATATAATAATCAGTAAACAGTGTCAAATGTTATGCTACATTATTTGAATATCAAATTAATTTTTATTTTCTTATCTTAATCTGAATGAATATAAAATGTAATGGTGTACAAAAGCGCTGTACACATAACATTTGCATAATTCTAGTCAACTCTCAACAAAATATTATAATGTAATTAGACTAAATACATTTAATGGTCTTCGCCTTACTGGATCGTTTAACACAAAAGATGGCCATTTAAATCCATATTTCACAACCTTCTAATACAGAACTATAAATAATCCACACATCGTCTAGACAGACGAACATTGAACTAAATTATGCAGTATTGTATTCCCTTGCGTGTGTTAATATCAGTTATTTTGTAATATGCGGTAACCGCTACACGGCCACTGTATATCTCGTCTTACTTATTACGGAATGGTGCTTATTGGGTTCATTTCGAGCGCTGAATTATTTTAAACTTTCTGTGATAGGGTACTTCAACCCAAAGTTAAAAAACTTACTCTGAAAAGTACTGGTGAAAACTTTTTTCTAAATACGTACATAAAAAACAGAGCTAGCATTTACTTTAACTGGATTTCAACAATCCGATTGCTTGACAACTGGTAAGCTGTTTATGGAGACAATACCATAAATAAAACCAAACATTACTGTATCGCATTTTATTTCAAATCATTAAAAATATTAGTCTTTTGTCACTTAAAGATCGTCAATAATCACTCATGTAGTCTTTTTGCCGACTGATAAGAAGCCAGACGTGTTTGAGAAATATTTCGCGTTCGCTTCGTTGACTCTCGTCTCCGCAGCTTGCGGGTTTACTATCTCCAAACCCTGTAAAGAGGAAACACGGTTAGAAAGTACTTAATATTAACGCCTAGCGTCTTTGTTTACGCGAACAAGAGAAGGTTATTTCGGCTGAATACTAATTGAATAAATATTACACTCGCATTTTTTTTCACTCAAGAAATTTTAGAAGAACGTATGATAAAAAACAACATGTAGGTAATGTTAATTATATACCTACATATTAAAAGTAAAATAACCAACACACTAATTAATCTGCTGATATCAAACGAGACATGATGGATAACATATAACTACAATAAGAAATGCAATCATCCCAACACGAGTTTCATTACGCCGGAAAAAGTTATCTGTTTGTGTTACAATGCAAAATGTTCCTAATGATGATTACTGCGCAGAAAGAGGTAAACGACTCGCTCAATGTCAAGGCGAGCTTCGGAATTAGATAGCATTCGCTGCACAATCGAAGCGATATTGCGAAGATCTGCTATTAGAGAATTTCAGCTCCGTCATACGTCGTTCACAAGTAAGTTAATAGCAAACGATGACTATTCATTTACACGCGAACACATACTTTTTCCCAGTGTTGAATTGTTAGCGAATCATTGGCTATCATTATGGACCTGTCTGTCGTGTTAATGATATAAATAAAACTTGTTAGTTACGCACTAACTGCTTCTATAGTTAAGCAATTAATCAAGACAATGATACAATATTATTACATTTGAATAGCTCAACAAATAGGTTAATTTAACTACACAATATTAGTTCAAGTTTACTTAACAAGGCAATGCATCTAAAAATCACAGGTTGCAGGTTGCAATGACTATTCAAATTGTTTTTTGACATGTATATTATTTATTTATTTATTTATTCTTTCTTGTACATTAGGTTTAATCTTATTTTATAATATCTTAATGGATTTAAATGTACAAAAGGCGGCCTTATGGCTTTAAGCCTATATTATATTAAATTTCAGGATCAGATTACTTCAAAATAAAAGAACAATAAAGCAGAAATTGATAGGTTTATTTATTTAAATAACGAGGTCATCAATTGATTAGAGTCTAGATTGTTTGAGTGCCAAAAATGATCTTGCATATATTTTAAAATTTTTTTAAATAAAATAACAAATTATTGTGCAAAAATAGTAATATTAAAGTCAGCTATTGAACACTCGTTTTCCTTTATATTACAGGTGAATAAGATAAATCGTGTTCGGCATTTGCTATTAAACTCTAACCTTATTGACGAAAGTAAAAAGCAAAACATTAAAAGCATTATGCAAATGTATTGCAATTGTATTACATAAAATCAGCATCAAGATAAAAATGCGGCGCAGATTGCCTTGTAAAGCAACAAAACAAGCAATGACACACGATAAACCAGATTTAGTTACACCAAAACAAAAACGTAAGAATATAAATAAATTGAGGAAGTTTTTTTGGGCTTACAGGAAAAAATTTTTTTGTCATATTATTGATACCCATTAATTCATTGAAGTATTCATTGAAAAAACCTAGACAATATTCGAATCTTGGTTCTACTACTGCAGAGAAGATAACTTCTTATTTCATGAAAATAGCCCAACGATATACTAGGTATTTCAGAAGACTATAAGATAGTATAAATAACACATTTCATTATTCATTCCCGTAGACAGAATAGCGTGCGCTCCTGCAGTAAAACAAAACAATAGCGCCAAGTGGGAGTCAAACGCAGCCGCGGGGTAGCAATAAAAACTGTACGATCAAATAAGAAAACAAAACTACGTAATCATAGAACAGCGTAAACTACACGAGGGCCTATAAAAACTGTAAATCTAGAGATATCACGCATACGACCTGCGGCGGCTGGAGCGCACAATCTCACTGATTGCTATCCAGTCGCAGCTCCGCGAAACAGCCTCCACGATAATGGGCGTAATCCATAATACGGCTCTGATAACCCATGCCATTGGCACCATTAAACATGGAAAACAGCGACTACAATGGCATTGAGTAATACACAAGTGCGCTTTGAGGCGCTATAAAATTTGCCACGATTCAGATAGATAAGTGTGAGCTGACAAATTTATTTCATATCATAAAGACGTATCGACCGCAGGACAAGTTTCACTAAACTACAGATGCTATTGCTCCACCGTATCTAAGACAGGGTCATGTGAGAAAGGACCGCTTACTTGAATACTTACCGCCTGTTTAGTATTGGCAACTGCTTGGCTTGCACATTAAGCCTGATGATTGATTACAGAGTCTTTGTTTTCAAATATTTGAAAACAAACATGCTAATGGTTACCTTTGCGTATTCATAAATTTAAAGTTCTGTTTATATACAAGAATATATTTACGCCTCCTATTTCATTAGAGATTATATAGAAATAACATTCACACAATTTAACATACTTGTTAACTCAGCATTGAAATAATATTGTATTTTGTGAATAAGAGCTTAACGTGCAATTAATAAGATTAGCAATAGAATGCTAGTTTGGTGTTATTGCAAAGGGCACCATAGCACAAATACCAACAGCGAAATGTAAACGGTGAAAGTTCTAACAAGATCGTCTGAAATACCAATTGGCTATTTTCCTTTTACCTACATATACGCCTCGTAAACGATCGTTGTATTATAACAACCATTATATCTTCTATATTGCATGTATAAAGTGTGTATAGGGAGCCAGAGTGCCTTCCAGCCATTAAGTCCGTTTTCTACTTTCCCTTATACTTGAAATATGTTAAAGCTAAAAGCGACATTAGTGTGGCGCAACATTAAAAACGTCCACCATTTCTGAATGTAGGTGCATCATTATATTTTATAGCTCGTAAATAATTCCATTCGCAATTGTGCAGAATGAAGCGAAAGGGGCAAAAACTAACCAGCATAGAATATGAGTTGTGCCATTGCATATATTGCATTGAGTTAATCGTTCTTTCTACTTTTACTTCGCTATTTTGTGAATAAAAAAGTAAAAAAGTAATGCTGCAAAATTGAATTAAATAAAACAAATTTCAGTATTTATTTTAGTATGTGGAGCTCTGGTTTTGTAAATGGAAAGTTCTTCGGCATTCTAAAATATCTATTAAATGGCTCAAACCGTCATCCGAAGTATTAAGCTGATCAGATCAGTTATAGTGGCCACCATCCCAATTATGGTAACCGCAATCTTTAAATAAAATCCATCATCCGTTGTATCCATCGTCAATGAGCCGTAGCCCGTAACTGCGCTGATCGAATCTTTGAGTTAAGATAGCTCGCGAGATAGCCCTAAATCATAGCGGAAAACTGGCGTATTTAGAGATTGTATTGTTTGGACCAGATTGAAATGTGGTTTTACAGTTACTCCCTTCTTCTTATATAGGAAGCGAGAGCAGAGACATAATATAATGTTTCACTTTTATGTCGTCACAAGTTACATAGAAAGATAAAATACATACTTAGGTACCTACTAAAAACAAGACGATCAATTTTCATAAAGATAATTATCAATTCGATAAAATTTAAAGAGACTAAAAAAATATGATATACTAGCGGTCTGCCCCGGCTTCGCCTGTGGTACTTATTTCGCAATAAAAGGTAGGTTCTTTCTCAGGGTCTAAAGATTGTCTGTGCCAAATTTCATCAAAATCGGTCCAGTAGTATATGAGCCTATTCATTACAATCAAACAAACAAACAAATAACCGCTCAAATAACCGCTTCGAAATACGACATAAAGAAAAATGTAGGATTGAGAGGTAGGGGCAAGCCCCTACGTACGTTTAAAGAGGATTTGAAGGGTTCAACAATGGTCAATCTTAAAAGGCCCACCGGACAAACCAAATTACAGGATTTGCATACGCAGTCATATATGAAATTGCTCCATTGTTTTGGTTCGAAATTCAATGACATAGCGCATACTATTGTCCAACAGCAATAAGTATGGACTTGGACAGAGCAAAAAAGGCAATTGTGCCGGCGAAAAGACATGTTCCTTACAAATTTAACGTGTTGAGAGTACGTGAGATAATGCAGTGGCAATGAAAACGTCTGTCGTGGTACATTAGCACGGTTTCCTTATACTTTAGAACTATTTTAATCTTAAATGAGACCTAACAGTCACTTTCTTACGTAATAATCGTGCATGACGTTGCTTTATTGGTAAACATGCAGTGAAATTCGTAAGTGGTTAAATTTAACTTGTAAACCTTGAAATAACAAGTAAGGTGCAATATGTAACGACACTTTCCTTTAGCGGCATAAGCATATAATTTGCTTACCATAGGACAAGTGTGAAAGAGCATTATGGAGATTTTATGAGGTGTAAACTTGGATGTTGTTATACATAAATATAATATAACAAACTCTCAATTTCTTCTTATAGCTGAAATTGAATTTGATTCAAAATACAACAGAGTTCCGTGACTATATTTATATTTTACGTGTATAATAATAATTAGATTATCTAATCGGATAATAATATTTTAACAATACGACGAAAAAATTAATCTGTCGTCAAGTCTGTTACGATTACTCATTACTCATATGCATATGAGTATACAATATTGTAAAACCTGTTATTCCCTATCTCACAAATTTCTTTTAAGATCTGGTAATTTGGTGTCAAATAATTCTTAACGCAAAAGGCCAAATCCCTTAACTTTCTTGTTTCAACGTTAATTACACTTGATTTTTATCAGAGCCAAATCTACCACCCAGCAAAGGTAAACGATCTCACATCCAATCAACCAGATGAAACCCTAAACCCAGACAACCATAGCTATACACCTAATAGCATACGTAAGTAAATGAAACCAGTGGGTATTGTGCCGAGAGTGAAAATCTATTCATAGAAGTACAAAGGCTCGTCGTCACGGGTCGAAGCTTGCCCAGCAAAGGTCGTGTCACACGTGTCGTCTTACCTGCCCTACAGTGAAGGCGAACGGACATCGAACCTGTTTTACCATCCATCTCACCCCATTTTTTGTTCCTTTTCGATGTACCCACAAAACTGGCAGTACCAAAATTTGAGATTATAACAACACTAAATTATACAAGATTTTTAATGAGTGTGGCATGATCGCTGAATTGATAAGGAAATAAATAAATGTAAAGAAAACTCACTATCGTCAAATTTATAACTTCGAGTTGGTGCAAAGGTCCCATTTAAAATAAAAGATGATAAATAAAAACCTCTTATAGAGGATGTTGTGTAAACATATTTTTTATGTGTTTTCTCATTAATTGCATCTACAATATTGATAGCAAGTGAGAAACCTAAATATGGTAAGCGGCACATGTCTCCCAGAAACAACCTATAAGATGTAGTAGACGCATTGCACTGCGGATAAGGTATCAACCACAAATAGTTATGCAATTATACGGGATTTAGTCCGCACTTAGCATGGTACATTATTAAGTTTAAACAGTAGTGAAGTCCCATGTCCCCTAGTGGGGTAAGGGGCAGATGCATTATACATCTGTTTCACTGATCGAATTTCTTTTAGGGACAAGTAGGTGATCAGCCTTCTGTGTTCTACCAGACCGAGACATTTTTTTTTCTTCGTCTCCACAGGGAATCGAACCCAGGACCCCTCGGTGCTACGCTCACGCGTCAACCACTGTACCAAGGAGGCGATCAAGTTTAAACAGTAGTGAGCAACAAATTTTTGAAGGACAGATATCTTTGAGACCACACGAATAGTCTATCATAGAGGAAAGGTCTTAAAGAAATCCTGAGATGCATTAACGCAATCTTAATTGGCCAATATAATATAATTTATTGAAATAGTATTTAAATCGGCTTCTACTAATGGCAATATATTTGCAAATTTGAAATTAAAAACAAATCATTTCAAGTTTGTTAATACCATTTCTTTCGATGGTGATAATATTGAAATAACGCAAGACGATCGTCGAAATACGAGTCGAACAACCCAAGTAATGTTTCATCAAGTGATAATGAGATAAGATAATCTAACATCGTTAATTGGCAGCTACATAATTTTATTCATTTTGTTCTCTGATGTTGGATGCCACTTTATCAATACATATAATAAAATTCTAGAAAAGTGATGTCTGTACAATGAAAATATGTAAAAAAAAATTAGCAGGGGTTATTACTAATCAATACATATAATAAAATTCTAGAAAAGTGATGTCTGTACAATGAAAATATGTAAAAAAAAATTAGCAGGGGTTATTACTAAATCGATCCCAAACCCAAAACTGTCGTTAACTTTTTTTTTTGTCTGTTTGTCTGTTTGTCCGTTTGTCTGTTTGTCTGTATGTTTGAACACGCTAATCTCAGAAACGGCTTATCCGATTTAAATGCGGTTTTCATTAATATATTGTGGTAATCTTCATTTAACATTTAGTGTTTATTTCATGTCATAGTTCAGGATACATCGCCCATTTTTGCAAGTGACTACTATCAAGCTGATTTTCCGTTTGTAGCTTTATTTTGATGAGACACCGAATAATTTCGTGTACGAAACTCTCGATAGTGGTAGCTAACAGAGATAACAAGGATAAAATTTTTTGATTTGATGGTTCTCAAATATTTATTACGCAATTTGTAGGACAATATGTCTGTTGAATTATATAAACATTAACTAAGTGAAAACAAAAAAATCAGCTTGTTAGTAATCATTTATGATGACCTCGTTATCGATACACTTTGGAAAGGGGGACTCTTTGAACCAACCATAGATTTTGTAGGACAAATATTTTTTCGAATAATTTAGGTAATTATCTTGATATTGAACAAAAAAAAAATTCAGTTAGTAATAAATATGGTTCTCAACCATCAAATAAAAAAATTTTATCCTTGTTATCTCTGTTAGCTACCACAATCGAGACTTTCGTACACGAAATTATTGGGCGTCTCATCAAAATAAAGCTACAAACGGAAAATTAGCTTGATAGTAGTCACTTGCAAAAATGGGCCATGTATCCTGAACTATCAATCGGTTTATAAATAAAAAAGTTATGACCATTTAAGTATTCACGGCGAACATTTGCTAAGGCATTCTATAGTACACTATTATAATAACAGTGTACGTTAAAACGTAAGTTATTTCTATAAAATGTCCATGTGATCATATCGAAAGTCCCCAAGGGTGGGGTGGGGGTGGGGAGGTAAGCTGAGGTAGTAGGGGGGGAGGGGTCAAATTAAAATTATGATTATTTTTAGGTAAATTTTATACATAAAATGTCCTTTAAATAATTTCGTATTATAATATTTTTAACCCCTGACGCAAAAAGATGGGTGATAAGTGTTTGACCGCTATGTGTGTCTGTGTGTGTATCTGTTTGTGCCACCGTAGCTCGCTAGCAGGTAATTAGATGCGGTTTTTTTGTTAGGCAGCATATTTTCCGACGCTGGTTCTTAGATAAACTATATCAAAATAGGTTAATCCATTTATTATACCTAGGTATACATATAGAGGTAAAAGTAGGAATGAAAATAACTAAAGTTATCGAATATACTTTAGTGATATATTAAATGAAAGCGAACGACCTATCAGTAACAATAAATCAAATTTTATCAAAATCAGTTCATCCATTTATGTGATATGCGATATAAAAGTTTTAGGTAATAAAAAAATGAATTTTGACTCATGTGACATATGAAATGAAAGTGCATGACGTGTAAAGTATAATTGGACATATTTAATCAAAATCGGTTCATCCATTTACTATACCTATATATTGGTAAAAGTTGGAATGAAAGAAACGATTGTTGTTAAGTATACCTAAGTGACATATCAAATGAAAGTGCATAACGGGTGAAGTACAGTTATAGTTCTATTTTTATCCAAATCGGTTTTTCCATTTATTAGATTACAGCACATATTACAGCGGTAAAAGTGGGAATGAACAATAATCGAATGTGGTCAAATAATATCTCAAGCGGCATATCAAAATATGAAAGAGCAACGTGTGAATTACAATTAGTATCTAATGTTTTATCGAAATCGGTTCATCCGTTTATTACACTTTAGGGGTGACAGTGGTTAGGTAAATAAACCAAATGGAGCATCAAACGACAGGATATGTCGTGTACATATAGGTACAATTAGATAATATGGTTTACATCAAAATCGGTTCTGCCATTTACTACTCTAGGGATGGAAAGGTTGAAAGTCTGTGAAAGAAGAGGGGGATATGGAAGCGAGAGGATAGCCACACCCTGGAAATTTTGAATTCTACTCAAAGCCACATAGGCCTGGCGCGGCGCTTGGCATTTTTTTCTTAAATATACCACTTCTTTTGCCACTGTGGTCCATTACAATTTGTGCACGGTTACGGCACAACTTAAAAGGTGTCAAGGAGCAACAAACGAATATGATGTAGGAATGTACCTATTATGGAGGTAAAGGTAGGTCTCGCTCACTTGAAAATATTACATGAAAATAAGAAACCGAAGATTAAAAATTAAAAAAAAAACCCAACGCAATGAAGGAAAAGGAATAAATAATTTTACAAACTTCCCGACGATCTTTAAAATTATGATAATATGATAATGATGGTATGGCAGCCCCGACGACTTTGTTTTTTTTATTTTTATAAATATTTAAAATGGTATTTATTTTTAAAGATCTTCGGGAAGTTTGTGAAATTATTTATTCCTTTTTCTATGCCCTTTTCTTCGTTGCGTTGGGTTTTTTTTTTTTTTTATTTAATTTTTATTGCACAGTCTAAACGGTTTAGGCGCGAGACAGGAAAGATGAGCGCTGAGACAAACGTCAAAACGCAAAGGAATAGAAGGAATCCGCTACGATAATAATTGTCATAAGCGTATGATGTGTTTTGCACAATTTTATTAAATTGCGACTGGATGAAAATTTTGTTCGTGATCGTCGTCGTCGTTGGTAGGGTGAACAAATCTTTAGTAAAACATCATCAGTACGCTTATGTCAATTAGTATCGATAGCGGATTCTATTCCTTTGCGTTTTGACGTTTGTCTCGGCACTCATTTGCTGTACAATATATTGTCAAAAACATCCATACAAGGAAGGAAGGAAAATAAATTTGCTCCTTTCCCTCCTGGTGCCTAAAAATAATATGACATAATTTAAAATAAATTTTACGTAGAAAATTAATTAGTTAGGCATTTATCTTTTTAGCTCAGTTTAGTAATAAATTTTACTAAAAGTTTTTTTAATTATTTGTGGTAGTACGTGTTTATTCAATAAAAGTTAAGTAGTAACTACTATGCAGTCACTATTCCACGCGGACGAAGTCGCGGGCACAGCTAGTACTAAATAAAAATTAAAAAAACAACATATTTTGTCATATTTATCTTGTTAGCCTTTTTGTGTATGTTCCATGAATATGTATTTGATTAAATAAGTGTCTCTTCTCAATTATTTAGAACAAAAATGATCAACAGTAGATATGGTCAGCAGGTGTTCTGGATTAAAATAGATTTTTTCATAAGTACGTCGGGGATTGTGTTTACCGAAGATGGTCACTGAAGTTTATCTAACAGAGGTTATAAGTTAATGAAGCTAATAGTATAAGCACTAATATTATACTTCGTGTAATACGTGATATATTATAATTTATAACCGATAGAAAAATACTTTGTGATATTTTTCGAAAAGTAATCTAACCCAGTACCGGAATCTAATCATGTAGTATACGCTCATACCAAGCCTATCCTTACTAATTATACAAACAAACAAACAAACAAACAAAAATACTTTATTGTGCACCAATAAGTAAAAAAAAAATACAAGAGTAAATATGTATATAAAATAAATAGACACAGTTGAGCACAACAGGCGGTCTTATCGCTAAGACAGTAATTATACAGGGAAAAAAAATATTTACAAATACAAAGTTCTTTCACGACTATATTGTTCCTGAATAATATGGACAATTCTTCGTCCCGAATATTTGGAGATGACCTAAACGGTTAGTATCAAAAACTCTGCTATAGCAATCTGACCAGAAGTGGTATCAAAGCATCACACATTGAATAGACTCACCTGCAGCGGTGTGAAAGCCACCGATGACGCTGTACCAGACACTTGTCTTCTAATACTCGTCGCACCACCATACTGCTGCTGCTTCTGCAGGTTCTTCTGCAGCGTCTTGCTAATGCGGACTTTGGTTTTCTCGTCTATTTGCGGTAAACGCACCCGGCCCGTGCTCGACTTGCCGATTGTACCGCGCGTGTAGCCTAGGTCCTCTTGGTACGCATCGTCTTCGATCTAGGAACAATGTTTAAGTTGATATCGAACGCTTTAAAACAAGAGAAAATAGTTTTAAAGATACGGCTTATAATTATGTAAGTAATTGGTTTCTAATTAATTTACCTACGTAAATAGTGACGAAAAACACTCGATATTATTTAACTATTTTTTATCGTTTCTATGTATTTTTATTAAAAATAAATATAAAATGTAAACAAAAACTGTTTTTGTATAACCATGAAACTACATAACTGTTTATTGTCAATTATCAGCTTTGGATTAACCTTGTTTTACAGGTTAATTTATTTTTATCAACGGCCCTTTTCGTAACATGTAAACAATATCTTTAAAATATATTTAGTTCTTTATATCAAGTTGATTGTGTAAAGAGATATGGAACCTTAATTTGGCATCATTAATTGCATGCATTTTAACACAAGTTACATCGATTTTATGTCAGTGTCTGCGTTGGTATACTCTTGCAAAGTTTTCTACTTTTCTACACCGCAGCTAAAGTTGATTGTAAATTTTTATTTTGATAAACATCTCATCATCATCATCATCATCAGCCCATATACGTTCCCACTGCTGGGACACGGGCCTCCTATGAGGGTACAGGCCATAATCCACCACGCTGGCCAAGTGCGGGTTGGCGGATGACACATGTCGTCGAACTTTTTAATTCTTCGACATGTCGGTTTCCTCACGATGTTTTCCTTCACCGTTCGAGCAGTGGTGATGTTACAACATGCGCAGATAAATTGAAAAATCAATTTATTTCCTGCGCGCTCGCCTGGTCTCGAACCACGGACTTATCGATTCGAAGTCCGAGGTCTCACCACTGAGCCACCACTGCTCTATGATAAACATCTAATCATGTGGAAAATTTACTAATGACAAAGTAATCTAATTCTCCAATTATATATTTAGATTAGAAGTTTGTAATTTCATTATATCAAAAAATATCGGTAAGTATACTTGGTGATTCATACATATGATTAGGCACTTTTTCGTAAGCCGTAGCCAAAAGCATTGTAGGTATTGCGAAAACAAAAAGTTAATCCAATTTCTATCTACGTGATTGCTTCTAAGAGTCATTTTGATATAAACATCCTCATTATATCGAACATAATCGAACGTAGCTAAAGGAGGAAAATCTAACAAATTGCAGAATGTTCCCGCAAAAAGTGCAATAGGCACGAGAGCACGTACGTAGCCATGGCGACGCGCAACGGGGCTGCCGGCCATTAACGTGCGCTTCAACAGCCCGAGTTCCGGTCTATTTGTACCGAATGAAAAAACCATCCCACTGGTTGCAATTCATCTACCGTGGCCCGCCGAGCATGACGTCACATTTCTTTCGGCTCGTAAGGATTCCGCGAATTATTCGCAGAATTGGACAATATCTTATTAAAGTGAAACTTTTATTACATCGTCTCAAACTTTTTGGTCTGTGTAGCGCATGTCGCGTGACGCAAAGGTGACGCACGATGCGTACGATAATTATCGTACAAATACGATAATTTTTAGTTAAATGTCTTTATTGTGAAAAAAAGTTTCACTTTTACCGTGGTTTCATAAAACCACACAACATTTTTTGTCGATAGCGCCTTTGACTGCTTTAATACAAGGCCTAACCTATTTTTTCTGAAAGACATGGAGATTTAATAATAATTTAATCCACTGTAATTATACTCATAATTTTGAATGGAGCAGGTAGATGACGAATATCTAGTAAATTGCAAATTGGACGTTTGAGTTCCTGCATCTGCAATCTGCATTACATTTCAGTTTTCCCAAATCACCTTCTCAGCTGATTCTATTTCTTCATAATTATTTTAGTGCGTAATAGCTCCTACTTCTAGTAGATTTTCTAAGTAGGTATGTGCTTGTAGAAAATTGTTTAGGTATCCGTTTTAATGGAATCTATTTTATGAGTGGCATATACCGTAACATTATGTACAAGTATTCCGTGTTAACTCTATTTACGAGTATTACGGTTTATCGAGCCAATTGAGCAGGAGGATATGATAGGAGAATTGAAATATAAAATGATTAAATTATAAGTACATGATTATAGTAAATTATTTTATAGTCGTTACTTTTACTAGTTATTTGATTTGTTTATTACTAATTATCGAGGAATGCAAGTCAGTGCAAACATAAGAATTCAAAAGGAGTTCAAAAATGCAATTCAACAACAGGGCTTCAAAAATTACAAAAAACCAAAAATCGGTTTATGAAGAACTTTTGTCACCTTGAACCATTGTTATAAAAAACGCCCTAGGTTTTTAATTCGTAGAGTATATTATCACTTATTACGTAAAAACATAACAAACATACAATTAAAAGCAAGAAACGAAGATAGAATAGATAATGAATTTATTTCCTTTCATGGAAAACAATTATACAGCTACAGAAAAGGCAACATTCATTAGACGCAACAGTATTTAGAAGTACGGAACCTTTGGCGAAGTAAATAAAACACAATCGCCGCTCTTAATGGACACGTTAACTCCAAGAATGGCATCGTAATTGGTGCAATTTGTGTTACAATTAGCTTTCATCCTATGCAATAAGATTATTAGTAACCCACTTCTATGCTATATAAATCGGCGTGGCTTAACGGAATTCTAATTCTAATTCTAGCGTTGATATATAAGAAATATCATTGAACAAACTAATTTTTAAAAGAGATATTATGCAAACAATTTTTAACAAATATGGACTTTGTTTTAAAGGCACATTTTATATCAAGACTATTCGATTAATTATCATTATTAAAATAATGCCAGTTACTATCAATATTTGTACAGACATGTAAACATCAACACATACACATTATATTAGCTAACGCAAAGATCGAAAAAATCAGAAGAAATATAACACAAGCGTTCTTTTCAGAGACTTTTCTTTTAAAATGCACAGGACGCATATTTTGCATTCTTGGCAGAAATCGAAAGATCCAGAACCTTACAACCGATATTAAAGACCCTGTACATATTCCATTTCATATAAACGTACAGAATTATTTAAATACTCATACAAGATAATCGTGATACATAATAGGGAATATAAAAGGCTAGACAGTAAATATTTATGAGTATCAAACACGTGCGAAGCCGCACAAAGTAGCTAATAGGATATAATTAAGCATGTTTGATAATAATATCTTTAGGCTATTGTTACTTAAGGTGCCACGCAAGGGCAGGCATTCCCTGCAGTACAAATCCGTCGGGATATTATTTATATTTATAGCATTTAAAGGTTTGGTATTAGGTACTTTATAGATACTAATACATTTTTGTTTTCTTGGGACAAAGTAAAGTCTTTGTTTTGAAAAAAATGTATGGGAGCCTTTCATGCAACTTTTTTGGATATTTCTTGATTTATTTATAAAAAGTTATTATTGTCATTTTACTCATTAGGTATAGTACTTTCAATATCAGTATAAAGTTTTTTGATATCTGTAATAGTTACGGAATAATCGCCTACGCACACTTAACGATAACACCCTGTAGGTATATTAGCAGTAGACTTGTACTATTTGGATGAGACAGGAAAGAATCTATTCACTTTGAATAAATGCCACCATTTATTTGAAACCATTTCAAGAAGTTCATTAAATTTTCTTTCTGTCATTCGCAAATTGTTCAAATATGAATTCAGATCTTGGCAGAATCCGTCCTCACTAGGATCGGGAGTTGCCATTTGAAAAAAAGAAGAAAAATTCGAGAAAGATCAAAAAATCAAAAAAGATCTTAATTCTTCTCGAAATCCACGGGCCATCAACGCCGAGGTTTTCATTTATTTTATTTAACTAGGTAGTAGAACTTTATATAGGTATTAGGTAGATATTCAAGTCTTTTTAAAGGAACTCAATTTGATTGGTCAATGTAATATCGCTTTAAAACTTCTGTTAAAGCACTTTTGAAACCCTATAATAAAGATAAAATATACCTTCGGTTATGTAAATTAACAACTACCCCTCCTAGTACCTTTCGTTTCCTTTCCAAAACGAGTTAATCCAAAGAGATAAGTTAATTCTAACCCAATAAACATTAAACCAATAGAGCGGCGCTTGTCGTGTAATTATAAGCGTGTCATTATACAATTATAAAATGAATTATTTAGCACGCGATCCAGTTATTATCGTTTAATCCAAGTTTTTTATTGACGGTCACGGGCTGAACAAATTCAGTTTTTAAAGAGTAATAAAACAACATCATTGAACATCGAAATTAGAGACGAATAAAATAAAATGCGATATTGAGACCAATGATTTCAGCTGCGGGAAATTTTAATATTTTTCGCGGAAATAAATATAAACCTGTTTAAATTGTTTAATGTTTATACAAAATGAATTAAATTTATTTCCGTTTTTACACTTAAAATAAACTTTTAACTTGATTCATATTCAGGAACAAACTGTAGGTATTAAAATGTTGTCTATCCATCTATGGATCGGGTCTTTTCTTTCAGATGAATAAAAATAATGAGGCTTTTTATTCAATAAAATAATTTATAACCGTTCACAAAACATGATTTAACACGAAAGATATCACCAACAATGTGTTTTAACAACGTCGTGTTACTTTTGCTCGGATTTGCTACACTTGGATTAGCCAAATTTGAAAAAAAATATTCAAAAGTCTACCCTCGCCAAATAATTTATAAGTACTTATAAAAAAAGGAAAAAAATCTCCACGTTACACTCACGTCAGCAAAGTTCAATCTATTCGCGTTCTTCCTGAACTCCGTCATAGCGTATCGTTCCTTCATCTTGCGCACGCGTTTCCCGCCACGCTTCTTTCTGCTCTGCTCTATTGGCTTTGGCAGCGGTTTCACGAATTTCACTGGCGGCGGTTCCTGTAAGGAAAAATATAGATAAAAATAAATAAAAAATGTGTGTGTGTACTAGTTTACACACGTAAGAAGTGAAACTTCTTTATGACCTTATTTTTCAAAAAATATTTTACTATACCTATGCAACTTTACAGAAATACGAATCGTCGAATCACGTGTGGTAGGGATAAGAAAAAGATGGCGCGTAACGGAAAAATGTCAAGCGTAACGATAAAATGTTACACTAAATTTTTTCCAACCCCGATAAAGAAGTTTCACTTCAAAAAATTAAGTTCTTATAGGATCAAAAATTAGATATTGCATTTTTTGTATTTTACATAGTTAGTAACGCGAAAGTTTGTGAGAATTTTTGGATCTACGTTTGTTTATCGCACAAACATCTGTGAGCTGCTCGGATCTTTATGAATTTTAGTTAAAGAGATAGATTATACGTATATGTCTCTTTAAGGCCGTGTACGCGGTCCGTGCGCTGTTTGGCTCAAATATGTGATTTTTCAAACCAGATTGTCCATCAACCACTTATCTTACAAACATATGAATTACTAATAATTTTAGGAAATTTTATTGTCTATATAGTTAGTTAAGAGTTTATTTCAATTAATACAGTATTTGTGAATACCATCAAGATAACTGAGCCGATGATTACTTGATTTCACTTTTAGTGTCAATTTCGAAGCTAAAAATATCTGAAATTGCTGACAGATCTAACACACATTTTTTTTAACTAACTGCAAAAATCCTTATTAAAATAGTTAGTTTAAAGATTTTTTTATTTTGGACTCCTAACTTACGAAATTAAAATCCGAACAATGTGAATTTTTTTAGAAATTATAGACGACAAAATGATTATTTTCACCAAGATATTTGACTTAGTTGAATATAATTTATATATATTGCAATTTGCAATAAAAGAACGTCTTACTTATAAGATAAAATTTAAAAAATCAACTAAGGTACCTCTATTATTTTTCTACAATTTTTTTTTAAGTACTATAAAACACTGCGCGCGACCCGAATAAAATCAGTCGGCAGCGAGCCTTTCCAGAGAGAGGACATGTTGCTCGGCGCTCTCCTGTGGACCTATGCTGTTTATAGTAAAAGGATAGCGCAAGCCGCGATCTATCGTAATAGATCGCGGAGATTTTGACTTGCGTTAAATTGAATAAGCCCTCTTAACCCGGCGTCATTGTGGCTACTAAACAGAACTTGGCCGTTGTGGCCGGGTAAATTTTACCCATGTACATTATTGTGCACTGAATAAAGCTTATGTCATTATTAGTTTTATATAATAGGGAAATAGGTAGTTAAATACATTATTAATAAAAATCAAACATTTATTTATCATAAAATGAGCAAATTACTCATCAAATTAAATCTTTTTAATCTGCGATATTTTTTTAGAACATAACATAAAACTTTTATTCGAAAACATAACATAATATACAGTTAGAGACAAAACATAAAATTTTCTTTAGAACATAAACATGAAATCATTGACTATATAAAACAAAGCTTATTTACTAATAATATACTTGTCCGCTATCGAGATCAACGCAGCGTTTTCTGACCCTGTGCGGACGTTGATCCGAGGTGGTTGCGAAGACCATTTGATGGAATTGTCTTTACCAATATAAAACAGCTGGTTACTTGTTGAAACAATTACTTCTTGCTCATCATCGCTGCATTCCTGTTCCGTATCACTGCCTTGACTTCGCTCTGAAGTATGGTGCGATTTCACCCTCGTCGTCTGAACTGCACTGTTCATTTTCACTGGCGTCAGCTTGTTTAAACAAGGCTAGCAATCGACGTTGTTCGCTTTCGTAAGACATGGTTCATAAAACTTTGAAAAACGATATGCGATTTATCAATAAACAATAAAAAACAACAAACACGCTGCCTTTATAAACGTTACGTGGCCATTGTGGCCGGGTATAACTTACCCGCACGCTCTTTACACATGTCTACACTACGAGGTGGCCGCAGCAACACTAAAGAAGAGAAGAGAATACGCGAACAGAGGTCAACGACTGCAGCTACTGTAACGGACAAAAGAAGTGCGCATTTTGTTTTAAAATTATGACAGTTTAAAAATGAGTCGGGTATTAGATACCCGGCAACAATGACGCCGGGTTAAGCGCGTACATAGCGAATAACGACGTGCGTTTCAGCTAGTAATTGAACAAATTGTCAGTAAGTTAAATGTTCAATGTCTTTCAGTCAATCCATAATCCATAATTCCGGAAAATCAGAATCTAGTTGTGTGTTGTTTACTTCATCATCATCATCATCAGCCCATATACGTTCCCACTGCTGGGACACGGGCCTCCTATGAGGGTACAGGCCATAATCCACCACGCTGGCTAAGTGCGTGTTGGCGGATGACACATGACGTCGCACTTTTGATTCTTCGACATGTTGGTTTCCTCACGATGTCTTCCTTCACCGTTCGAGCAGTGGTGATGTTACAACATGCGCAGATAAATTGAAAAATCAATTTATTTCCTGCGCGCTCGTCTGGTCTCGAACCCCGGACTTATCGATTCGAAATCCGAGGTCTCACCACTGAGCCACCACTGCTCTCATCAATGTTTTCTTAAAACAACTTAAATTAAAATTGTGGTCATATAAAATTATCAATAAAATATTCACCTGCAGTTTGTCCAATTTCTTTTCAATGCTCTCACGCAGTAGTCTTCCAGTCTCACCTTCTGGACTTTCATGACAGGAATCCACTCTAGCAGCGAGGATTAATTTTGTCGACACTAACTTTGCCGCTTTGAATCTTAGCTCCTGAGTAAGAAATAATTTGGTAATTTTATGAAACAAAAAAAAATCTAGTAAATACCCAATTTAATCTTGTCCTATGCCTTTATTATCATGTTTCATTTTAATGATTATGATTTGGTATATTAATGATTTGGTTTACCAAATTATATAACCCAATAAAATAAATGAAAAACTCACTGGTGGTGTATCCTGTACGATTTGCGAGAAGTATACGAAGCCTGTATGAGGTAAAGCTGACGCTTGCGAGAAACCAGATAATGTTTTCTTTTGCTGGCCGAGTGGCAGAACATTACATGCTGGCATTTTGGCCAATTTTGATAGACCTCCTGCCATACCGAGAATCTTTGCAGCTGTTGACGCTCCTGAAATAAATCTAATATAAATTATTTTGTTTTTAAAAACAAAATATTATGTATAATAAATTATTTTGTTTATATTTAATAACCTATAGGTTTTATGACATTCAATGCATTATAAATTGATTCTTTTTTTCCTGGATGCATTTTATATTTTTAATTGTTACTTGATAAATTATTTATGTCATTTTTTACGAACTTACTTTATAATCTTAATAAAAAAATAAGAACACAAATGTTTTTAAGACCTTATTTATCTGAATAAATGTATGTAAGATCGGGGCCAAATGAAAAACACTTTGAACTTCTTGAGATTTATTTTCAGACCACAATCTTATTTTTTAGAAATTTCTTTAACAGACAAACAGCCGTCTTCACCCACGATCCCAATGAAAGAGAAAGATCATTCCTCATTCGCTCTTTACTTCACATTCACTCATTGATTCAATCATAGTCTATCGTTCTTTCATTCTAATCATTGTTCAGAAACTAATTTTACACACATTCAGAAACTTAAATTAATCATTCATCTCACCTTATCATCCTACATGTAATATACAAATGAATTTAATATTGATTAGATTATTATTTGACCTTAACATCTTTTTAGATGTGTATTTGCATTTACAAAAAGGATGATAAGATAAAGATTAAAATGTAATTTATTAGAAACACCATTTAGGTTTTATTTATTTGAAAGGTAGATAGATTGTAAAAAAAAAAAATTCGGATTATATTAAATAAGTAAATAAATGAATTTTATCATTTGCATTTTGATTTTATTGATGTTTTTGAGTAGTCATAGTGTTGTCTTTTCGTGCTACTCCGCTCTTGTTGGTCTTAGCGTGATGATATATAGCCTTCCTCGATAAATGGGTTATCTAACACCGAAATTTTTTTTCAAATTGGACCAGTAGTTGCTGATATTAGCGCGTTCAAACAAGCAAATAAACTCTTCAGCTTTATAATATTAGTATAGATTACTCACCAACAATAGCTGTGACATTTGGAGCAATGAATGTCATCCGACTCTCAACATATTCATATATCCGTAGCTTGTAGTTGTTTAATTCTGCCGCCATATCACATGCTTCATTTATTTCATTTAATTCATGTTCTGATAATACTTTCCTAAAAAAATTAACATTTTTATTATGTAGAACGAAGACTGGGGCAAGCAAAAATATGTTTTTTGGTGTATAAAACATTTTGAATAATTCTTAACTGAAGCCTCATCATTGATTGAGCTTGAACTCAATTTTTTTGATATTTTTTAAAATGAGTATAATACCTTTGAATATGCCAAAACTTATTTTTTTTTATTTATTCGGAATGAACTTGATTTTAAGTTAATACTAAAAGTATTACTTTATAATACTTACCCCTGTGTTGTAGACGCAGTAACAGATACAATCATAATGGTGGCTTGTGTGAGAAAGCTTTGTAATGTCTCATTACTCTTTGCTCTATCCAGATCATTTCCCAACTCCTTCACAGTTCTAATGTACTCTAGTGGTGTGACGATAAGTGAGTCCAGTTCGGGAAAACGTTTCTGGTATTTGTCACGGACAAATCTGTGAATAATAGCTGCAAAATGAAATGTTCTTACTTGTAACTTAAACCTAGCAGAATTACGCTTTATTCTACTCCGGTTTGAAATATTGAATAAAAAAGATTAATTGGTTTGCTTTTTCAACATTATAAACATAACATTTTAAGTGTTTTTTTTTTTTTAATTCAATAGTTCATCCACTAACGTAGTTAATCAACCAGTTTACAGCTAAAAACTGCAACTTCTTTGCTTTTATTAGTTATTATGCTATTAACAAGTATGCAATTATAGTCATTATAATACAGCTTATCTGTATGAAAATAAGCAAACAATTGCATCTTATACTACCCTCAATTACCTGCCGCTACCAAACAGACAGTCAACCAAAAAATTTATAATGATGTAAATAAATGTAAAGATATTATGGAAACCTACCTATCTCGCCATCTATCTCAACTGCAACATTATTAGCTTCCACAATTAATTGGTATTCTGGATCAGATTCCATTAAACCAGTAACTTCCATCTTTTTCCTATTGTTGCCGGAATTGCTCTCAATTTCTGTTATAACCTGTAATAATAATGAGAATACAAAATGATTGTCTAGAATGAACAATTATTACAAAGTAAAAACAACGCTAACTTACCATTTTTAATCTTTCAGAATCCCTTAATTTCGCAAGTTCTCGTATGGACACATTTTTTATTTCTTCTTCTTTTGGTATTACAGGTAATGGCACAGCAAATTCATGGTTAGTTTCTGTTGTTTGGTTTTCAACAGTAGGTTCGAAATCCATATCATCATTTTCTTCTAAGTCAGCCAATAATTCATCGGCCAAAGACATTGTAAAAATATATCCTGGTCCTGTTTACAATAAAAAATTTAATAATCAGAATTCACTTTAGTTTACTTATTTAAAATTCTATCCAAATCAGAGAAAGCAGGCGATAACGCGCATTCGTAATATTTTTTTTGTCCACAATTCGACATTGACAATCGACATTCGACATCACTTTTGACACTTATCTAATGTCATTTGTCAAATCAGAAGAGTGCCGAGTGCACAGATGATCTTGGCACAGATCTATGGCCGAGTGCCACCCGAGTACGTGACCACAGAATATGCCACAGATTCGGAAGGTACTGAAATATATATATATTATCTTAGAGTATATATTACAATAGTATAGAGCGAGTGTATTGCACAAATTGCTTATTGCGCATCGTAGGCAGATGAGCTATAGATACTATATAGATGTGTGTGTGACAAATAGGGATGGGTAGGTATCAATTGCGTGTTGAACTGTCGATAAGTTATGTAAATAAATATGTATCATAAGTAAATTTTATGTTCAATAAGTTATTAAAGGAAAAATATACGAATAAAGTATAAATATGTAATTTTAAATTTGTCTACCAACTGAATAAAGTTTGTTTATTCCATTTGAATATTAAATATTATATATGAAATTTTCTTGTATTAATTATAAGTACTTTAAAAAAATATGTTTAATTGGAATATCAGAAAAACGTGAGTACTTTTTAAATAATAAAGTTAATAAAATAAAAGATCAGGTTTAGTGCTATTTCTTTAATAATAAATCAAACCATAATAATAATGTTTTAAAAATGGTAAAAAATATTAAGAAATAATTAATAATTTAAAATGATAATATAATAAATAATATTAATAATTTTTTTATTTAATTTTATCCATTCTACTATCAAAATCTTCAAAATCAATTTAGCGGTTCAGAAAATATATCGTAACATTACATACTTTACATTTACATTCGCATTCATAATATTAGAAAGTGTATCATACAAAACACACCACAAATATATTTATAATACATTTTTAAAAGAGTTTAAAATTTTAAGTTCAATAAATAATTTGTTAAAATATAGTTCTTCTAGTAAACTTTATATCGAGTACAGCGTTGGTCAGGTCACATCACTACGATCACGTGGCGGCAGTGAGGCGCGCGAGCAAGCCTGCTCGTGTCCGCCTCTCACCTACCCTTCACCCCCGCGATGCTAGATTTATTTTCATAAAAATAAGTATAACAATCGACTTACTGATGGAATGTGATAGTGGATTTCAATTTTGTGTATTTTCTAGTATCGTTTTTGCAAGATAGAACAGCACATTTCACCATGTTTATTCGTAATATGAAAAAAAATCCAGAGCAACGCACTTCGTGAGCACTCAACCACGACTGCGAGCGCTCGCGGCGGGAACGTCGTGTTGTTCCCACCTGTGCCTACTGTTCCCACTTGGTTGTTCGCACTCTATAGATAGTATATATACTCTAAGGGTTTGAGGAGTTTGAGAGTGAGCACAGAGTGAGTGCAATCATTGCTTAAATTATCTGTTACGGTATCGTTGAAAATTGAAATCGAATTCCATCTTTATAATCTGTGGCCATCCATTACTTCATTGTATGAAGTGAAACCATCCGGAGGCCCATCAAAGGCCTGAAATATTAAAGTATATTGGATATATAAAGTATAAAATACTTTTGAATCACAAAATATATCTAAATGGCGCTTAATCCACAATACGATGCAATTGGAAAAGGTTTTGTGCAACAATATTATACTTTATTCGATGATCCGGCACAACGGCAAAACCTTGCTAATATGTACAACGTGAGTTTTTTTAAATATATAGTTACTCATTTAATAAATTAATACAAATTTAACCTATGCCATAGTAATAATAGTTGTTCTAAACGATTTTTAACGTTTTAAGGTTAACTTTTTGGTGCTCCCGCCGAAAAAAACGACTTGATTTTTTTTCTGTTCAATCTAGATCTTTCGTATCCAAAAACTGCAATTTTTTACCTTTAATTATTCATATTGGATATTTGCTTCAAAACTTGTTAAATCAAAGTGTATTCAATTTTAGGTAGAATCCTCATTTATGACGTTTGAAGGGGTTCAACTACAAGGTGCTGTTAAAATCATGGAAAAACTTAATGTAAGTTCTCTTTTCGTGTTTTTTTTATCATGCCAACTTTATCTAACTCAGTGAAGCTTTAAATTTTATCACATTCTTGTTCTGACCAAATTTATGCCAGATGTAAACATCTTCAATACAATACATTCAATACTCATGGTAACTGGTACTCATGGTACAAGGTAAACCTTGTAGTAGCATGAGTATTGAATAGATACTTATGTTATGTTGTCATAGTAAAATTACTAAAATAATGACTCACTATTTTGTGAAAGCTATAAGATACTGAGCATAACCTTATTTCAAAATATTAATTTGGAATGAGTCTCTTATAAGTTTACTTGATACTAAAAATATGTGACCTTTTAAATTTTCATTTTATAGATGTTTTGTGTGCTTTCTGCAGGCTTTAACATTTCAAAAGATTGGAAGAATAATAACATCAGTTGATTCACAACCTATGTTTGATGGTGGAGTTCTAATTAATGTTCTTGGAAGGTTGCAGGTTTGTTGTATTTTTTTATTATTTTTTCATCTGTAATTTTATTGATTGTATTACGATTATATCTGTGTATTTATCTAGTTGATACATCTATAATCCTGAACAAAGACATCTGTTAGTAGCTGTCCAACAAAGCCATAATTTAGTATCAATTTGAAATTAAATATGTTTATTTTTATACAATTTAATTCAGCATAGTCGAGTGCCACACATTTAGCTGTTTTTCTTTATACAGACAGATGATGATCTACCACATGGATATTTTCAAACATTTGTGTTGAAGCCAATAGGAAATTCTTTTTATGTTGAACATGATATGTTCAGGCTGGCACTTCATGATGTTTAACTAGCTTTATGACATCACAAAGTAAGCTGGTTTTCCTGAAAGTGGCTATGCACCTTTAACATGCTAAAAACCTTTATTTCTCGTTAATTAATTAAAAAATGCACTCACTATTTCCCTTGGCTATAACCATTCCCCTAGAATGCTACAATGCAGACATTTTTAGATATAGTGATAACCTTTAGTCATGCTCATTTACCTTGTTAGCGGGTCATTAAACTTTGTCGTATTTGTTTTTTATTTTTAATGTAACTTGTGTGTACATTATAAGTAAATCTTATATAAGAGAAGTGCATACTGTTTTAAAATATGTAATAAATCACTTTAGAAGATTCCAGAAAATACTAAATTATTCAGAAATTTCAAAAACAGACCATGAGATGGGTTAAAGTATTACTCAATCCTTTCCAACTCATGCTTTTATTTCCTTTGTTAATTAAATTAGTAATTGTTTTAAATTATAAATTTAAACTATAATAAAATGTTATCATCTTATAAGAAAGAAAGAAACATTTATCTTCAGACTCAAATTATAAAAGAGCATGGGTTATCATTCATTATATAAAAATGAAGCCACTTTTATTAATTCAGCATTTGTCTTATACTGACTCATTGAGTAATGAGTATTTGGTCATCCAAATAAGGCATTTATGGTAGGCTGTTAATATTCTAGAGAAAGAATGTTTAGTGTTCTAGTGTTTTATTTTGAATATGTTACTTGATGTTTAGAATCCTTACCATTTATATCCAAATAATTATACTTATATCTAATAATTATAATTGAATGTCCAACTTACAGCATGCAGGCCTCATCTCTATAACTTTAATGTTGAATCTAATTACCAAGTACCGATTTCATGGCAATTTTCACAAGTATGTTTTAAAATATAGACATAAATAATTTTGAACAGTTAATTTTCTTCTTTTCCAGTGTGATGACGATCCGCCACATCCCTACATGCAAACTTTCGTCTTAAAGCCACTCGGAGATTCGTTCTTTGTTCAGCATGATATATTCCGTCTCGGAATCCATGATATTGCTTAATTTATTAAATCAATATAATATACGAACAACCCCAGACTATCACGCTATAATACATCTTATGTTGTTTATCTAGGTATAAGATTTTATTGCATCTTGTAAATTCAAAAATTTTTTATATTTAACATCAAATTGGCATGATATTGGCTTAGATAATTTTAAGATAAATGTAGTCGATGAAATGGCGTAATTTCAGTTAAATGTATACATTTTGTAATAAATACACTATAATTTTCTAGTCATCACTCTTATTTGCAATCTTTTGCAATCTATTTTTTCTTGAAGCTAATTTGTAACATTATTTATACTATCACAGTATCTCTTAAAAATTTTCTTCTTACCTTAAAAATTGATTGCATAAATGCAAATGATATTAATACATTGAAGCGCTTTAGCACGTCCTATAGGCTAGTTTATAACTTAGCATTCAGCATTTATCAATATTAGCTACGTTAATAAATTCTGCTAGATACATATTAAACAATAATATAGGATATAAAACAATAATGGGAATAATAAAACGAAATTTAGATGCTAAGACAATCGTGTATTTAAGTAATAAATAGTCAAAAATTAACAAAAGAACCACTGAAAACAGGTACATTTTTACCAATCTCCGAATTCAAGACTTGCTCTCTTAAAATCCTTAGACGCTACGAACGCTTAACAAGTTACTCGCATGCACTACAATACAAATTACACACCACGCCGCGAAAGCGGACCAAACTTGTCTAAGTGATTGACTAGGTTGAAATGTAACGCTCACTCCTAACACTGATGGACCAAGGTTTGTCATCTACTCTGGCTTTACACAAATCCAATTCTAGTTTTTCTTCAGAACGGCATTCACATTAAACACCACTTCGGAATACTTAAAATTCGAGACATATTCAATACGTAAAGTATTGTTATTTAACAAGTTTATTTAAAGCAAATATATTAATGATTGCTTCAAGTTTTTGGATTTTAATTTTTTAGTTGTAACGACGACTTTTAGATTTAATTTCGTTGGACTAAGTTAACTGTCTACACAGCAGAGATCAAAATATAAAACATGGCAAGACCTAACCGGTCATTTTCTATATACGTAATATTTGTACATAAGCCATTATAGCCTCTATTGAAGGTACTGTTCCATTAAATTACTTATAAATAAATAAAATTAGAACACAACCTGTCATTAGTTTCGTCATAGCATCTTTAGTTAGTTCACAACTCAAAAATAAATTATTCACTTTGGAAGAACTCATTTAGTACTCTGTATGAGAGCAATAGTATCATTTTTATGATCTTTATAGTTATCAACAAAATTATGCACATAGATGTGCTTTCATTTAAGTTTAGAAACGAAATTCACTCTTATACAGAATAAAAAATAATTTTCAGTACGACAATACTTAATACGAAAAAAATAACCAATTAATAGAACAGTACCACAATTTTTTAGGTCCTTTTTCAGGCGCGTCATTATTAGCCTGCTACATATTCATTGAATTTGCAAGCGATAGATGTTTACGATCTCTAGCAAATCAATGCATAGTCATTAAAAATAATTGTGTAATGCGACAATGTAACATTTTTTTAATAATATTATTTAAAACATCAACATAATACACCAAAAGTTCAAAATCCTCAAATGTTTAAATCTAGAGACAAACGATTCTCATTTGTCCCACAAAAATGGTCAATGATGCAATACGCATTTTAGTTTGTTGACTAAAAGTAATTAAACATCAAAATATGTCAAAATTTAAAATACACAAGACAATGACAATAAGTACAATGCAAACTGCTTTTAACGTAAACTAACCAATGACATTTTTGTAAAATTCACGCAAGCATATTCAAGTTTTTGTTTTGGCGTCTACTAGCCGGCTCATTTAAAGAATAGCAAATTTTAACTCTAAAATTTTGTTTACAATTACTGTAAAAACTCAATGAACAAAACAAATCAATAACGCTTAATTTGATGGAGCGCCAAATCAATAAAGCTCCAGCGTTTCACACGCAACAAATCAAAATAAAATTAACCTCATTACATAGGTAATTCCAATTCTCACCATGTTCATGGCATATAAGAAAAAAAAGCGGACAAGTTTAAAAAAAGAACGTTGCCGAGATCGTAAACGCACTAACATCATTCTATGAGCCGCCTTTCTTTCTCCCGCGCGCGCCGACCACCCCGCGCAGGGACCGCATCGCCATCGCGCGGTTGAAGTGCCGCTGCGTTTTGTGCTCGTCCGCTTCGCTGCCGTTGTCCACTGACGATAGTATCACTAGTAGCACACCCATTACCTGTGAATATGGTTTTTTATGTGAATATGGAGATTAAATTAGTATGTAGAGCTAGCTAGTACATACTTCTGAATCTTTACGGTATTCCTAATAAACATTGTGTGTTATGGAATGTTTAGAATTAATTATTAAATGATTGTTAAAATAAAACTGGAAAATAATTGAATTGCAGTTTTTGAATTTAACGGTATTTACGGAAAAAAATATTGTATCCCTTAGAAATTAATAGAAATAAAATTCTTGTACTGTTGATATAAAATTGATAACCTGATGAAATATTTATGAATTAAGAATGAATACTTACCAAACACACAATAATAAGTAGGGTGTACACATGAACAGTAGCCTCAGGTATGTTCTCAATGTCTCTGAGAGCGACCAGCGCTGGCTCAAAGTCCGGCCTTAGGTCTAATGCGTGCCTAAGGTGTACTGCAGCTTCCTGAATATAACAATAATTAAGAAAATGTAACAATATTTTTTATAAAAAAATTTTATTCAATGTGTGATTTCAGTGTTTGAATATAATATAATATATTATGTACTACCTACAAGGGATAAATTGAATAATAGTGTCTTTATTACTAGTTAAACCGCAGGAGTATTATTTTTTACTTGTGTTATGAGTGTACTTTTTATATGAAAGAAGATACCTGATAATGTCCATATGCTTTGAATATCTCGCCGAGCGTGAAGTACTGCTGCCACGCGCTGCGGTCGGGCGGCTGAACTTCGAGCGATCGGCGCGTCAAGTATATTGCGTCATCTAAATACTGCAGTGTGAATAGCACGCGCGCTAGATTGAGGAGTACCTGGAAAATTAGTTTTTTGTTTTTATTGTATTTCAAACTTATTACTTAGTTTGTACTGCCAAACCGGTTAATATTTTTTTTTTATACAAAAAAATATTTCTTTCTGCTAATGGTTGGTCAAACCCTGATAAAGTTTGGTATATGACAATTTACAGTACACATAGCAGAAAATTTCTTGGCTACTATTATGATTTTGACTTGTGGTGTTTTACATAAATGCAAAAATTAAGATTTATTACTTTTTTTATTACAAATTTTATATATTTAATAAAAGTTGGTATGCACTTACTTCTGCATTATATGGAGAGACGGCAAGGGCACGACGGAAACACTCAATAGATTGTCTTGTGTCACCTTTGATTCTCCAAAAGTTACCAATTTGGTTATACAACTGTACTGACTTTGGTTTTTCTCTTTTAGCCTTTTTAAGGCGCTTCTCTAAGGCATTAATATCTAACTCTGTTACACCATTTTTATATGATTTTTTCTTTGTAAAGATAAGGGCAACCTGGTGAAGGAATTAAAAAGATATTATAATAGATAAGATGTACAATTTTTTTTATAAGCAACATTAGTTACTTCATATTACAGGTAAGAAGATATTCATTATTTGGAATTTATCATAATAACAATTTTTATAATTAATTTATTATTTGGCAAGTTTTTCCTTTATATTCATGTCTAGAAATATAGAAACCTACATACAGCTTGTAACAGGTATAATGATGCAATACTTTGAAAATTTTATTTAATACTAAGATATACAATAAATATTAATAAGAATAACCTACTTGCGGTTCAGGTACATTAGGATGTCTATGACGTCTGGCCACACCAACCAGGTTGTCATAATACGTAAAATTGACTGCTTTCCCACAATCCAAATACTCATCATCTGCTTCTCCATTACTTGTTTCTGCTTGATTTATCTCTTCATTGTTGTCGGAAATGCTCCTGGGAATTTAATTGAATATTTCTAAACTGTTCTACATAATTTAAACTTAAATAGTTTGCTTGATGAAAAAATTATTGAAATAATAATTATATGTTATAAATAAATTCAGATGAACAGATACTATAAATAATTATATATTATATTTTCTTTTCCAATTGTTTCAAATGAATACTTTATTTTACAGAGTACTTTTAAGCGAAAGTTTATAGATCATATTTATGATGATGCATGCATAATACAATATTATGAATATTCAATAAAAGCTAATGGAATAAAGAGTGTTTTTACATATTAGAAAGAGTTGTGTTAGTTTATCATACTATACAAAAGTATACCTCTGTTGTTCATATAACTGGCAGTCAGTGCAAAACATATCAAAACTGTGCTTAGTCCAAGTGTTGCCATAGTACACAGTTGATGTGATTATATTGAAAACAACATCTTCCTCACTCATTTTGGGTTTGTCAGAGTCATCCTGTGTATTATAAAAACGCATTAGACTCCATAATATGTATGACCATATTCATTACATATTTCCACATGTAAATATTAGCGATTGGTTAATAAATGAAATAGCTAGGTGTACTTCTGGCATAAAACTAGTAGTTAGTAGTCATTAAAAGGTTCAATGAAATGCAAGCCCCATAACATAACAACGATGTATCCAAGTGCCTCTAAGTATTGATTATATAAATCTCATGAATATAAATAAGACAGACCTGCGATATAGTTGTTCCGTCAACAATCTGACCTTGCTCAACATCCAACTTCCAAATATTAGAGGTACGTGAATTAGTGACAATAATTTGAAACGAAAATATATACAAAACCAAACAAGTCAAATACGGCGAGTCTCCCATTTTGACTTGTTAAATTGAAAGCAAACATGAAAACTGTTTTGTTATATAATTATTTGCAGTAACTTTCACTCAAAAATTGTTTTTAGGACACAATAAGTAGAGCAATAAATTTTAATTCCAATGTCCTCTTCTCTTCCTCGTCTCTATTTTGACAGATGGAGATCACAATTCACAGTTCACACAGAATCTCGTCCAATGTCATTATTCAATATTGTCAACGTTCAAAAACCAAACATGCCATTTTTTTAACACAACAAAATAACCAATGCAAATTTAGCACCCCATCAATGGAATTTTGGGTCTAAAATGACCTTATTCGATAGGTCTCCGTTAGGTCCTGTAAGGTCCCACAATTTCTTTGTTAGGTCCCCTTTAGTACCTCATCCATAGCAAAATTGGCAAATTTTATCAAAATCGTATTCTTTATCGTTAGGCCCGTATAGGTCCATCATTGAAATTGTTAAATTATTTATTTGATGATGAATGAATAAATGTTCTAAGAGTACATATTTATTAAAAACCTACTTTTCAATCCTATATAATTAAATTACCTGGTATTATAGTGGTGTATCCAGGTGTATCTAAGTGGTGTATAGTGTCAATATATCATACAGACATATAATTAATGTTTATAGGGTGTCACGGATTTCCTATCGTATATACTATATTTAATGGAGCATAATTATCTGATATCAAGAAGCTTATATCTAATACACTGGAGATTGCACTATGAACGTTGACTTGTCACGGGAAGGTATGACCTTGAATGACGCCTGGTTGTTTTTTGTCCCTTTCACACCTAACTTGGCAAGTTCGGCAAGTCTCAACTCAAATTCACAAAAAATGTGGGTTGGTTTCTGTTTGCATAAATAGGTCCATATTATTGTAATATTATAAATTTGCAGCTAAATCAATATGTAAATAGCCATCAATAAAATTAAACTTTACATTTTTTTTTTAGTGATTTATAGTGTTGGAATTATATAAATTCATGAATTGTATAATATCGAAATTGAATACAGCGCCATCTATTAGAAGGAGGCTGTTGTCATTATAAATTGCGATTCTTCTAGTCTCCACTAGATGTCGCTGATATATAATAAATGATACAGGATATTAATGTAGATGGCACCACTAGTTTTAATTATTTAAATAACTTAAGCTTTCTCGCTATTTATCAGTTTGCAGTTATATCAATATTTAAATAGCCATCAAAAAATTTAACTATATACATATTTTTCTTAGTACTTTAAAGTGTAACTAGCATTATATTTCATGAACCTATAATATTGAAATTAAATATAGCGCCATCTATTAGAGAAGATGTAGTCGTTATTAATTTCGATTCTTCTATTCACCACTAGATGTCTCTGATACAAAGTGTATTTTATGAAGATTCGCAATTTTACGTGATCGGTGTTTGCAAAACTACAAGTCCCTTCGCGCTTAATATACCAATAGTGGGACACCCTGTATAAATAAATAAATAAAAATAAATATACAGACTAAAGCATTCCTCGACAAATGGGCTATCTAGTTATCAACGCACCCAAAGAATTTTTCAAATCGGACCTGTAGTTTCTGAGATTAGCGCGTTGAAACAAATCTTTAGCTTTATAATATTGTATAGATTTATTTATTGATTTAATAAATGAAACGATACCAATTTAAATTTCGCGCTGTTTATGTATGATGTGCGCATGCGCAGGTTTTATTTATTTTATGTAATTTATAGTAAAATAAATAATTTCGCAATTTCAATGATGGACCTATACGGACCTAACGATAAAGAATACGATTTTGATAAAATTCGCCAATTTTGCTATGGATCAGGTACTAAAGTGTACTTTTTTATAACCAAAATTTAAAAAATTATTTATAAATAAAATAAAATAAATAAATAAATATTAATACTCTAAGTTATTTTGTGAAAATATTACACACTAAAATAAAAGTCGAACGCAACGACAAAGAGAAAAAAGAAAGATGTCTCGTGTCAGTCGTGTCAGTGTCAATGTCACAAATTCACAATTGTCAACACAGATCTGTCATTTGTCAATTTCTAAGCATTAATAATTGCAAAGTGGAATTTGTGTTTGATTATTGTTTTTGTAAATATAGTATGATAATTGAAATACTATGTTACAAATTATTAGTTGAATATCTGAATTATATGTAATGGAGTGAAATAATCTAGAAAGATGAAGAAAGAACGTACTGGCGATAATTGCCGCCCTTTTAAATTATAAGTATTTCTGTATTTTGTTTTGCTACTAAACAACATAGCCTCGTTTATTTTAACCCAACGTTTTAACCTATATGCGTTTTTCTTTACAGCTCATCAGATTTTGAGCTTAACAGGAATAAGTTTTGAAAGAAGAAGCGTTATAGTATGTATTCCAATACAAATGAAGTACCTACCAATATGAAATTCGGAATATTTGGTTATAATTTCATAATTTCGTTTCAGGGCTTTGTGGAACTTACAATCGTACCATTAAAAGACAACTTAAGAATCATTCGCCTGAATGCTAAACAGTGTCGAATCTACAGAGTGTGTCTGAATGATCAATATGAAGCAAACTTTCAGTATTTTGATCCCTTTCTGGATATTTGTCAGAACGACCCTAACACGTAAGTAATTATTCTGTACAAGTATGACTTATTTAAAAGTGAAATTCCAAAAAATATTTTTTACGATTACTTTATATTTATTTGTTTTCCACCAGGAGATCATTGGAGGTTTTCTCACAATACCACTTG
Source organism: Colias croceus (assembly GCF_905220415.1). Lineage (NCBI taxonomy): Eukaryota > Metazoa > Arthropoda > Insecta > Lepidoptera > Pieridae > Colias > Colias croceus. The sequence goes on along the minus strand of NC_059540.1, from coordinate 3,809,824 downwards.
TCTGCTGCCCAAAAGATAGATCCTGATCATAATTCTGGAGAGCTGCATATCCAAGTTCCTGATGAAGCGGCTCATTTAGTTGGTGAAGGCAGAGGCCTCAGGATTGGTATTGAATTTTCATTGGAGTCACCACAGGGAGGAATGCATTTTGTGGTACCAGAAGGAGAGGGTACTTTAGTAGAGGTATATTGCTATAACTTTTTTTTTCATGAAGTACCTTTAAAATTGCTTTAAAATCATAAAAGTATTCATTCATTCATTCAAGTTGAATACAAAATAATAAACATTGTGATTATCAAAGCATATATTTTATGATTGCACTTCCAATAAGATGTTGTGTAACATAACATATTGTTCTATGTTTTAAAACTATAAATAATAATAATAATAAATAAATGAGGGTAATTTGGCAAAGTACTACAACTACTACTACTTAATTTTAGACTTTAACTAATAGCAAGTACTCATATATTTACTTACAACATACTTAAACCTTAAAATAGGGCAAACAATCTAACTTAACAAATCTTACTTTGCAAACAATCTAAACACAATAATTTGTCTTCCAGAAATCAGCCCACATGTTCACCTACAGTCATTCAGCAAGGCTCTGGTTTCCGTGTGTGGACAGCTTTGCGGAACCATGCACTTGGAAGTTGGAGTTCACGGTGGACGAGAGTCTCACTGCGGTGTCGTGTGGAGAGTTGCTTGATGTTGTGTACACACCGGACCATAGACGGAAGACGTTCCACTATGTGGTTAATACACCGGCGTGTGCTCCTAATATTGCATTGGCTATCGGGTAAAGTTATGTTTACTTTAATTTTTGGTTATGATAGTATAACTTTAATTTCTTATTGGGAATGATGATATCTTTACATTTTATTTTATTTATACTACACTATTATTTTCAATTTGTTAATTCAGACTGTTGTTTTGTATTATTGAATATTTATATTAGTATATTTAATTTAAATTGTATTATTGAAATCAATAAGTCCAAGATTCGAGACCAGGCTAGCGTGCAGGAAATAAATTGATTTTTCAATTTATCTGCGCATGTTGTAACATCACCACTGCTCGAACGGTGAAGGAAAACATCGTGAGGAAACCGACATGTCGAAGAATTAAAAAGTTCGACGACATGTGTCATCCGCCAACACGCACTTGGCCAGCATGGTGGATTATGGCCTGTACCCTCATAGGAGGCCCGTGTCCCAGCAGTGGGAACGTTTAATATGGGCTGATGATGATGATGATGATTATTGAAATAAAATAACTCAGTATTGTGTATATTTTTTGTACAAAGTGTGGTGTAAATTATTTACTATTTCCTAATAGAAATTATATGACATCTCTTTTATATTTTTTACAGACCATTTGAAACCTTTGTTGATCCATTCATGAATGAAGTGACCCATTACTGTTTGCCACATTTAATACAAATATTAAAGAACACAGTGCGTTACCTGCATGAGGCTTTTGAGTTCTATGAAGAAACACTTTCAACGAGATATCCATATCCATGCTATAAACAAGTTTTTGTGGATGAGGTAAGATTGAAAATATTTAAAAATAAAAAATTAAATCTTGAATAGGTTATGTTTTAGTTGCATCTGGGTATTATATTTCAAAGCATAATTTATTGCTTCCCTTATTATTGTATGAAAAAATAGGGTTATGCATAATTATTATGGTGCTATGAAAAATATGTAGCGAGGATTGTTGATTGTATCAGAATTTAGTCAGAATTACATATCAGCAGTAATTAACAACACCTGTTTCATAAAAATATTAAAGACTACTTTTATTTTCGTTTCTAGACAGAAGACGACGCCACAGCATACACGACCATGTCCATACTCAGCACACACTTACTCCATTCTATAGCTATAATAGACCAGACATACATCAGCCGAAAGGCCATGGCTCAAGCAGTAGCAGAGCAATTCTTTGGCTGCTTTATTACTATGCAGAACTGGTCAGACTTGTGGTTGGCCAAAGGCATACCAGACTATCTGTGTGGACTGTACTCTAAGAAGTGCTTTGGCAATAATGAATATAGATATTTGATACACCAGGAATTGCAAGATGTAAGTTAATGTTTTTCTTATAAGTCTTTTATATTTATTTTATGACTTTTCATATAAATGGTGTTCTGTATTATGTCCTAATTACAATATTGAATTGCTTTAAATATCTATCCTCAGATATTAACTCGATTCTTATTAACATATCATAAATATGAATTTGAAATGCTTTTTTAGTTTTTTTAACTGTGGTTTTTAGAGTTCAAATTAATTCCAATGTTGTTCCTGTACACCTCTAAAAATTCACATTATATACTTTTATGTTGAATGAAATGAAATGAATGAAATGAATGAAATGAATGAAATGAATGAATGAAATGAATGAATGAAATGAATAAATGAAATGAATAAATGAAATGAATGAATGTTCTTTTATATTTGAGAAAATGAAATTTCTGTTCAGTTTGCTGCATACAAAAATAGCTTTATTCTATTATTTTTGTAGGTTGTACAATATGAAGAACAATACGGTGGCATTGTACTGGACCCTTGGCAGCCGCCAGCCAGCGGAGCAAGGGTTGAGGCCAAAGATGTCTTCTACTTCCCAGTTAGAAACGTGCACACTATGTCGCCTAAATATATTGAAGTAAGTTTTAATGGAAAAAGTGTAATACTGATTTTCATGAGAATGTTATAATATGTATATTGTATAAAGTTTATTATGTTTCCATGGTAATTCTGATGGTTTTCTTTGAATTTGAATGTTTTTTTAAACTTTTGCTAGATAGAGAGAATTTCGTCAAATAAAAGTGAAAAATAAAAATTAAAGCATTCAATCTCCCTTGCTTTTCCTCAAAATTTATGTGTTACATATTGTTTACTGAGGCCATTTTCTCCACACAGGTAATGCGTAAAAAGTCTCATCTAGTACTTCGCATGTTGGAACAAAGAATAGGTCAAGAACTGCTACTCCAAGTTTTCAACAAGCAACTATCTTTAGCTACAAATGCCGCGAATACCAAAATCGGGAGTGGTCTTTGGGGCCACTTATTGCTATCCACGAATTTATTCGTAAAAGCGATTTTTACAGTTACTGGCAAAGATATGGCAGTTTTTGTTGATCAGTGGGTCCGAACTGGTGGTCACGCTAAGTTTCAGTTGACATCTGTTTTTAATAGAAAAAGGTAAGATATATAACATGTTTTCCTCTAATTTTTTTTGTTTTGAATTTGAATAATTATAATTTGACTCATGTATCAAAATAAAAATTACACGGATTTCATTACCAACGTTGCAAGAAAGGATGTTGGTAAACTATATATAATATGCAGACCAAAGATAAAAATAATATATAAAAAAATATAAGTAAACATTTACACATCAAATACAATTTATAAAAAGAATATTAATTAATTTACTTTATAAGTTAATCAGCAATACACTTTTTATATAGAAATACAGTTGAGCTCGAAATCCGCCAAGACTGCGTACACGAGCGCGGCATACGCAAATATGTCGGTCCTTTATTGGTACAGTTGCAAGAATTGGATGGAACATTCAAACATACGTTGCAAATAGAGAACACAGTGGTAAAAGCAGATATCACGTGTCATAGTAAGAGTAGAAGGAATAAGAAGAAGAAGATTCCTCTTTGTACTGGGGAGGAGGTGGATATGGACCTATCAGCTATGGAGTGAGTTACAATAATCCTGAAATATAATTTTAACGACTTGATTTGTCATTACTTGACTCGCTTGTTCATTGATTTGTTGTAATAAAATGTTATTCAATTATTGTTCTATAGAAGTTTATTATTCTAAAAATGTGCAATTTATCCCACTAATTTTATGTCTTACAGGTTTTGATGTTATTTACCGACATGTCGTATAGATAATTGAAACATATAGCTTACAAATTTTTAATTGGATTACTAGCACACTAAATAATCGTTTCTCTTTTTCATGCTTTCCACATTTGGGTTGACTATAGAACGTATGGCAATGCTATTGTTTTTATAACATGTGAAAACTCGTCTTTAAGGGCATTCTTTAATTCCAAAAACTTAATTTTAGCGATTCGCCAGTACTTTGGATCCGTTTGGACCCAGAAATGTCGCTTCTACGCAGTACGGTGATCTCCCAACCGGACTACCAGTGGCAGTATCAGTTACGTCATGAGCGTGACGTCACAGCTCAAAGTGAGGCTATAGACGCGCTACATAATTACCCAGAACCAGCTACTAGAATGGCCCTAACTGATACTATAGAGAATGAACAGACGTATTACAAGATCAGGTGCAGGGCTGCGCATTGTTTGACTAAGGTAAACTATGGTATATGTTGAAAATAAGTTTTATATCAACTTTAAACAATTCAAATATTCTGTTTTCTGTTTTTCGTCTTCTTTTTACATTCTAAATGTTGAGTATGTTTATAACAACTGAAAAACAACTTAAAACTTACTAGAGTCTCTCTAACTGATATAAGATGTGTTTGTCAAAACTCATTCATTCAACCAAAATCAAGTAAACTAGCCTTACTTTAAGGTGTATTAAAGAAAAGCGTATAAAATTAACGGCCTAAGCTAACTCGTACACATACACTAATTAAACCATATTCTCATATGATTAAAGTTGAATTTACAAAAAAGTAAGGTGAAGGATTTTTTTCCCTGATTGTGTATTTAGTCTAAAAGATTTCTGTTGATATAGGTAGCAAATGCGATGATAAGTACATGGGCGGGTCCACCAGCGATGTTAACAATATTCCGCAAAATGTTTGGTTCGTTCTCAGCGCCACATATTATTAAACAAAATAACTTCGACAATTTACAACATTACTTCCTGCAAAAGACTATTCCAGTTGCTATGGCTGGTATGTATTATTTTTATAAGTTGCCTAAATATATGGAGTTGATGTGATATTATGTTATTTTAAAAAATGAGGCTTATTGAAAATTGCATGCAATTTATTTTTCCTTTGCTTAGTAATTTCACATCAATATTACAACAAAAAAAAAAAAAATTAGAAAATTTCAAGTGATTATTTAGAATACTTTAAAAAAGATAATGTGACGTCATATTTTTTTTAAATTTTACATTAGGTTTAAGAAACATCCACGGTATATGTCCACCAGAAGTGGTCCGGTTCCTTCTGGACCTGTTCAAATATAATGACAACTCAAAGAACCATTTCTCAGACAATTATTATAGAGCTGCGCTAGTTGACGCACTGGCGGCAACTATAACACCAGTTATTTCTGTTTTGCAACCGGTAAGTTTAAAAAAAAAATCTATATCTGATTGATAACATTTTCCTATACATAATTAGCCTTATTACTTACCTATTTTGCCATAATATTGAATGAAGTTAAAAAAAAGACCTAGATTCTTTATAAGATTGAACGTGTAAACAATCTAACAATGAACTTATTTTATATACAGGGTGCTCCAATAACAGCAGATTCATTATCAGCAGACACAAAATTAGTGCTAGAAGAAATAACAAGAGTGCTGAACTTGGAAAAAGTGTTGCCATGCTACAAGAATACGGTTACTGTTAGTTGCTTACGGGCTATAAGGCGTTTGCAACAGTGTGGCCACTTGCCAAGCATTCCCACTGTTTTCAGAGCTTATGCGCAGTATGGCCAGTATATTGGTAAGTAAATTTATATTCACTTTTAAAAGCATTCATCGACTATCCATATCGACGCTCAGATGTCAAAACTATGTACCTAACCCTTATTTACATTTTTTGTAGTAAAAACAATCTTATTTTGTTGTTCATCTCGGTTTCGAACGAATTGACCGGGAATGAAAAAAAAAAGATATTAAATAGGTTTTGTCTGTAAAAAAAAATGTATTTTTTCTCAATCTACTAATATTCTACAGATAATGCACTGCTGTGCCGGTTCGCTTTTGTCCTTTCAAGTTGACTACAATAACGTGTATATCGGCAGACGTGCGTCTAGCGGCGTTCGAGTGCCTGGTGGACTTCGTGCGCGTGGACGGCAAGCCGGAGGACCTGTCGAGCCTGCTCACCGCCGTGGAGAGCGACCCCGAGCCGGGCGTGCGGCACGGGCTCGCGCGGCTGCTCGTCGCCATGCCGCCCTTCGAGCGCGCGCAGCGGCACCGCCTGGACGCCGAGGCGGTGGTGCACAGGTGCGTGTGTGCGTGTGTGCGTGTGAGCGTGTGTGCGTGTGCGCGTGTGTGCGTGCTGTGCGTGTGTGATGCTGTGCGTGTGTGCGTGCTGTGCGTGTGTGCGTGCGGGGAGCCGGCCCGGCGTGCGGCACCGCCTTACAGTGAAGTATTTTGTGGTGGGGAGTGAGTTGCAGCAAACATAATATAACACGAGGTAACTAGACTAGCAAAACTGAAAGCTGCGACACGGTGAGGTGTTACGTGTGGAGGGAGTGACATGAAATTTACGTAGGTGCTAAGTGCGGGGCGGTACGTTCATATTTGACAGGGAGATAAATTGATATCCGTTGTACGATAGTTATGGATTATTCATATTATAAAATCACACAATCAATCGAACAAATACATCATTATCATACCTACTTCATGCCATGCACTATAAACCAGGTAAGAAACAGCCGATGTAATTGACTAATTATAACTTTTATCCACTATATTATGTTTATAGGCTATGGAACAACATGAACTGCCACCTGTCAAACGATGCAAGACTGAGGTGCGATCTCGTTGACTTATATTACACGTTATACGGCCTCAAGCGACCGATATGTGTGCCTCTACCAGAAATACAAGCTATGATGAAACAGATGCACAGCAAAGAGAGAGAGAGGGTGGAGAAGGAGAGAGAGAGAATAGAGAGGGAGAAAGAGAGACAGAAGGAGTTGTTGGAGATGAAGCCAGTTATTAAGCAGGAGATTGATGAGGTAAGATAGACTCAATGAATAAGCTCTTCATATATACGTAATTGTTAAATATTATTTTGAAACGTTTCTCTAGAAATTATCAAGCTTTTTACAATGGAAATTTTAAATTTGTCAGACAAGATTCAACAAAAATTGAATTTAATATTATATCTACTATTTTTTTTAATTTATTGTTATTGGCAAATATTAACGAGATTTGGTAATCGCAAGGAAATGTTACTAAGAAATGTCCAAAATTAATTTGAATTTTCTCTAAAGCTTTCTAACGGCTGATGATGATTATTAAACTTTTATCCTTTAGACAATAGTCAAGCGCGAGCCGGACCTCATGGACACAGTGCCACCACGTCTAGATCTACCAAGGGATGATAATCTCCCTGTACCACTATCCAGCATCAAGGAGGAAGATGATAAAAACGTTGATATCATCTCCGTACATGATGTGCCTATAGGAAATTATGGGGTAATTAAAAATAGTTTAATATTCTGAAATGAAGCACACAATTCTGTTATTTCTAGTTCCACTTTCTTAATGATTTAAAATTAAACTATAAAATGTTTTTCCATACGTCGGATTGCAGTGACACTAATTCTACTAGGTCACTTTTTAGAAAAAAAAAACTTCGAATATGTCAAAAGTTGAGAAATTTACGATAGGGTGTTTCCTATGAAACACCTTAGGGTGGGGCAACAATAAAAAAATAATATGTTATATAATATCCCGGTTTTCGAACGTCAAAAGAAAAAAAGGAAACCCTTATAGGGTAAATAATATAAACACTTTGCTGTCCGTCTGTCTGTCTAAAAATATTTTTTTTCCCAGGAATGCGTGATGTTATCAAGTGAAATTGGATCGGATTTTCATGTTCATGTACATGTTCATGCTCATGCTCATGCTCATGTTCATGTTCATTTTCATTTAGTGAGGTACTGGGGGTTTTACTACACTCCTTTCTCCAGCCCCATCGTGGTTACGCCCATGATTATATTACGCCCTTATCGCGAATAAACTTTACCTTTACATGTATAGAGATTCATTCATGTTTAAGCAATGCAATATTCAATGAACACTAAATAACTAGAAGGTTGTGGTTTGGATCAAGGTTCGATATGAATCCACGTCGTACCTCTGACCATTAAGATTTGTTCAGTTAAATAAATTTAAGATTATGTTGATGATGATTTGATACAATTTTCCGTTCTTTACCTTAAGGGCCGTTTTTTCAATCCTTAGTTAAAATTTATCGGTCCAATAATTTATTGCACGAACATTTTAAAATGTCACCTGTAAACTGTCATATACGGACAATTACAATACATTTTTGAAATGGTAGTTTAATACGTTATTCGATGAATAAGTTTTAACCAAGGATTGAAGAATCAGCCCTAAATATTTATCCTTGTTATTTGGACAGTTATTGTAGTAACACAATAATATTATTATAATATTATGTTGAATGGTGAACATACAGGCATTTTTTAATTGAGGATCATATACAGGGATGGGAAAATTTAAATGGTCCTGACACACAGGTTGGAAAATTGTAATGAAACCTGAATGGAGAGTACTCTCAATACTGTGTGATGGAAAATTTTACTCAAGGAAAACTTTCCTTTTATTTTTTTTCCCAGGATGATTCAAAACGTGAGTTTATATCCGACAACGCGGCGCCCTTACCAGGTATTCCGGGATCTTCTGGACCAATCGGCTTCGAACCGGGCATGTTCAGACATGATAATAAGGATGAATTGGGAGCACCTAAGGTATTGGAACCATTTATTATTTAATTTTAAAATATTTTCGCATTGAATTCTAATTACATACATTTTTATTTATCCATGTATATTTTCAAATGAATTTATTTTTAGTCTATTAAGTTTGAACAATATAACTCCGTAAATTTTAACACAAAAAATTAAATACACACACGATACAATATTACAAGTGCTTTACGTGATAAAATTAAATAATCAGTTTAATGAATGAATCTATCTCCCATTAAGAGACCATTAGCCGTCTTTACTCATGTTTTTCTCTTAAAAAAACCTTTCCCTTTTTTGTTTTTAAACCGGTTAAGTTGACAGAGCATTGATATAAGGTTGAACGAACTTTCATACTAATAAAACCGCTACTTGTATTTCTGGGGACTTAAAAAAAAATTGACATCCTTTAGTAATTTCCAGTTATTTTTAGCTTTACCCGTGCCATGTCGTTATCTTTGTAATCTTATGTTTTTTCATTATATCGATTCGATTGAAGAAGATAATATGAGTTTTAAACTTAAATGCCAGTATATAGCATTATTCTGATCATCGAGACTTACGTTTGTTTTTGTTATATTCAATTATGTAAAGTATAATTGTTATTAAGAATTAACTTATTAAGTAATTGGACATTCCTTGAAATTAAACAAATCTGAAATTGGTCATTTGTTTTTGTAAAAGCTCCTCTGATGTTTTAAAGCGCAGCTCTCACGAAAAAATATTCGTATTTCTGTTTATTTTTCACATGATAATTTACGCTTTTTGGAAATTTCTTTTCATTCAGTATAAGCTTATACATATATTTAGGATATTTTTTGTCCTTAAAGGATTAGGTACACACATCAATTTACTATTTTTACTATAAATCTAATATTCGAATTGTTCTAGGCTAAAAAGAAGAAGAAGGACAAAAAGAAGCACAAACACAAGCACAAACATAAACACAGCAGCAAGGAGAAGTCAAAAGAGCATAAAGACAAGTTAGTACGCCCGCCATCGAGTACAGAGCATTTGAGAATCCGGGAGGAGACGCGGGAAACTCTTAGTTCATTCAGCTCGAGTCAAAGCCCGTCTGAAGATGTCTCCAGTATGCCGACTAATATGAGTTTCTAAGTTAATTAAGAACAGTATCTAAGTTTATTAACAGATTTATAAGTGATTATTAAATAAATATAAGAGAAAAATGATTTTTTATTTAACTTCTTTTACTCCTTTAAAATATATCATTAGATACCATACACACATTATTAAAGATAACAGTTTTCTGGTAGTAAAAAAATTGTTACGACTATTAAGCTTTGTTTGTTCATCCGACAAAAACAATATGAAATACAGTTCAAATAAATTATTATTAATCTAGGTACTATAATATGAATTATTGTTAATTCTATCGAGAGTAGGTGAATATCTATGACAATATCGAGACTAGATCGATGATCGATATTATAGTAATAACTAATAATATGATATGGAAGAATAGTTAAGTATAAGAGAGATAGAGATATAGAGACAAAGTATAGATAGAGATAGAAGATTGCTGTGGAGTATACGGTTAGGTGGAGACCTCTAGCAAAAGCAGCAGTCAAATCATGCTGTTATCTGCTAATTTCTTTTTCCACATCAACTACGCATGATCGAAAGACGCATAGAATGCAATGTTTTCTTTCTTTCTCATTCAACAAGAACTACCCTGACTACTCTGCTCTATCGATAACACGCCCCTATGATAATGTTTTTACATTTGAAATTTTAAGTGCGCACTGAGTAGCGTATGATATAGCCCCTTGATATAGCCATAATAGTATGTAGTACAAATTTTCTTTGAAAAGTGACTGTTATTCGTTTTTAATACGCATATTTAAATAGATGAAAGAAATAGATTAGATTAAATAACCTACTTCCAAGTACGCAAACTACACTTTTTCTCAAGACTGAAAAGATAAGTAAACTGTAAAATGTAGAGTATTTACCGTGTATTTACTCTGCGGTTTCCTAACGACTTGTATTAATTAGGTCTGTGTCGTCGAAGCCGATTAAACGAAACCCAAGACTGCGGCTTTGGATCAAATGGCTGACCGTACGGGTGACCTTTGTCCTATTTCACTTTTTTAATCCATGTTTGTAAGTATTTTTAAACGATGGTATATTTTTCAATTTAATTCTAATATACGAAAAGAAATTTAATGTTAAATTAAACATAATAAAAATAGGATTTAAAATCATAATTAATAAGGTACCCATTGCTACATACTAGACTTCTTATAAAATTAAGCGGAGCGAAAAAAAGAGCAACCTACAGTGAGTACCTAATTATAGCGCTGTAGGTACCTATTTCATTTAAATCAAATATTTAAGCTTAATTGATTCATATCCATTATCCAAAGAGAAAAACTTCTAACATTTCCTCAAACATTCATTAATACTTATTGATATTAGAATAGACTAATAAAAATGTGATTTATTAATTTATTTGTCATTGTTATCCCGTAATACTAATAGCACATACTTAATTTCAAACAAGGAATAGTGATTACGATTACTATTTGATCATAATTGGTTTTATTTTAAGGTTAAATCTGATTGCTCTATTAAAATGTTTGTTTATACAAACAATAATTATATCAATTCAATTCGATGCATTCCCTCGATGTTTCCGCGATGCAAATTAATTGAAGCAAGGTAAATTTTAATGGATAGGTATTACGCAACATTCTAATGCATTTTGGGATTATAAATGAATATTTATGATGATTTTTATTATACTTCTTTTCTTTGTTGTCTCTTCTTTATCTTAATGTGTTTGGTTACAAATGGACATCGATATTTGTTTGAGAAAAATCACTTAGAGCATTTTATTATTATTTATTTATTTATTGATAAAGTTCTATGTAAATAGAGGAAGCATTTTATTTGAGACTAGCTTCCGCCCGCGAATCCATCCGCGCGGAAAAATTAAGATTTATTTTTTTCTACGTTTTCCGGGATAAAAAGTATCCTATTTTATGCCCAGGATGATAAGGTATAATTATACCAAGTTTCATAGAAATCGAACTGTTAGTTTTCACGCGATGCCTATACGGACAGACAGACAGACAAAAACTTTTTAAATCACATATTTGGGTTTGGTATCGATCCAGTAACACCCCCTGCTATTTATTTTTTCAATATTTTTAATGTACAGAATTGACCCTTCTACAGATTTATAGATCTTAGATAGATATAGATAAAACAACATATCTTTGTAAAACAAGTCCGAAAACCTCCTTATAATTTAAATTAAATTTACAAAAGTGGGTTGCTTCGAAATTTTAATGGTTTTGTTTATAATAGGTATCTGTGTGTGGAAAATATTCGAATAATAGTCACCTGTATATATTTATAAAAAACTTTTTAGGTAAAAAAAAAAAAAAAAACAAAGCGAGATGAATATCTAAGGCTTCAAAGTAAATTTTCTGTTATTTATGTCATATCAGTTATATGGAATACTAGCTTACCGCCTGCGGCTTCGCCCGCTTTCTCTTAAACGATTTGAGATTTAAACTACCCTATCTCTCAAGTTGGATCGAACTGCACATGGTTTGCGAATTTTATTATAATCGGTTAAGTGGTTTAGGAGTCCATTGAGGACAAACATTGTGACACGAGATTTATATATATTAAGAAGACGAGATTTATATATATTAAGATGGATACGAATGGATACCTACCTAATTATAGTATTACAGGTATTGATGCTTTTCTTTTATGTTAAAGGTGCTCCGTGCTCCACCAGAGATGTGCGAGGATGCGTAGCGAGCGATGTCGTATGTAAATAACCTATAGTATCGCTTCAAACGCTAAATTAAATATAAACACCCAGAGCGGGCTACCGAGCTAGCACTACTACACACTCACTAGTCACATGATATTCAGCAACTACCACTGCGGACTGCCCCTGCAAATTGTAGAAGTAGGGCTCTTGCAATAGGTACAGAAGTTCCATGCTAGCATTTCTCGCTGATCTTCTATGGGAGTGTGGTAACGTAACTGGTAGGTATCTTCCCCGGTGCGAGCTGGCCAAAAGCTTGCCGAAGCGTGTTTGACAAGCACCTTAAATAAAGTTTTCGATTTATCTATATTTTATGAGAAAACTTATCAACATACTTTTATTTTTATTGAATAAACCACGTCTACACATCAGACCTTTGAATATGTAATAGATACCAATATGTTTGTATATTTCGTAATATTACACAACCTTTTAAAATGGTGGAAATTAAGTTACCTTCTTGATTAATAGAAAAATGTATGGGTATTTATAATATGTTATTTACTTCTAATAATAATTGATTCCTCATAATATTTCATTGGTGAGAAGATAGTATTCGGAAAACAGCAGGAAAGTCTAGGGACAGAACAGAATGGCGATCTTTAGAGGAGGCCTTTGTCGGAACTCGGAAGACAAGTTGAGGAGTAACTACCGTTTGCCGAACTAAAATTTAATTATAAATTAAATTTTTGAGTTTATAAAGTATAATTAGTTAGTAAATGCTAGTAGTAGTAGGTAGTAGTAGTAATTAGTTCTGAGGCATACTTAGAAAAGTTTTGTTATTTAAATTAAGATCAACAATAAAGGCTTTTTATTTATTTTATTTTTCATATTTCATTAATATACACTACCTAAACACATTGTATGTACTGAGCTTAGTAGGTAGGTAGGTACTCTGTTTTGTTACTTAAGTAGATTATTGAAACACCACTCATTAAATAATTTTAAGCACTTAAAAGAAAGTCGAAGGACCTTTTCGAACTAAGCGCACTATAGGTAATATCGAAAAATATATACGTATATGTATAACAGGAGCGAATTCTTTTAAGTGCAGAATTTTGTACAAATTCATGGCATGTGCCACAACGAAATGACTATGAAGACCATATCTCAAACTCGATTGATTATTTATAAAATATTAATAAATTATTGTATCTCTCTTTATTGATACCTGTGTATTTCACACATTTATAGAATGTAGAGTAAGCATGTAGAGGGGTTAAATAAATACAAAATGAAAACAACCCTTTACATTGTAACGCTTCTAAAACTTATTTTTTTTAAAGCAGCTGAAATCCTTTTTCGATATTAGATAAGACTCATTAGAACACGCTATGTCTAACATACAACTATGAAATTCCATTAGACCTTATCTCAGAGGGCTTATAACAGGTCTCGGAACAATTTTTAAGGCTTCGAACATTAACAACGAATTGGTTTAAAAACTGTGACTCCTCGCGGCATAAATTAGTTGGGCTGAGACCACGACCAATGCGGTCGTATTGCATACAGTTTTTTTATTGGCCGACATACTGTTAACATCGCTGTAAAATTAAGTAAAATACGTATTTTAAAATTATTACAGAGCAGTTACAAAGATGTCAGTTCAAAATGGAGACGCCAAACCCTTGAATGTTGCGGTGGTTGGCGGCGGTTTGGTATGTAATTTTGGAAATATTAAGAATATTTCACAATACTTCTTCATATTTCAGTTTTATTATTTTTTGTTAATATTTTCATAAATGAAAAATATGCACCAGTAACACGAGAATTATATCATTTTATCACAAAATATAACTGCAATTTAAACAATAAGTCATATAAAAATATTATTACACAATAAAATGTAATAGCAAAAATATCATAAAAAATAGTAAAGGTAATATTGTATAATAAAATTTTTTGTTTTGAGCAATTTTGCATTACTGAAAATTACGCGAACCGGTAGATACATACTTGCCCGAAACGCGGTAAGTTACCATGCGTGCGGTTAATTTTTTCCCGCATAATAAGTACATTTTTAAGCCATTTTTTTTTTATTCTAAAAAAGGAGCCGGTATTATTTTTTAAAATTTGATGCATAATCTTGTTAATATTCAAAATTTTTTTAATATTACCTAGTTAATATACCCGAGTCCATCAATAAATGAAGAAAAATATCGAAGAGTCATAAAAAAGTGAAAGTATTCAAATTTTTAGAGCGAAATATAAACAATAACAGAAAAAGATATTTTTAAACCGTTTTTGATATTATAAATTCATAATTTGACAATTTTTTGACTTCAATATACCTAGAGAACTTTCTAATTTTTGTACAGTAAAAATCATTGGTTAGTTCTATGAATAGGGTTCAAAGTTCTCTCTTATCTTTTCGTTTACCATAAGATAAATAATAACATAAACACTTCCGCATTCACGTTGTATGTAAAACTTCAAACTACGCATAAAAGTTTTATCTAAGTATTTGATTAATTATTTACCTACTTGTTATTTTTATTTAATTATGACGTTTACAAAGTTTTCAGAAGTGTTGTAGGCGAAATCACATTTTTATTATTAGGTAGTGGATTTAATAATAAAAATGTGATTTCGCCTACTCAGACTTTTCATTAAGTGATATTTCGTAATTTTAGTTGTATAAATTTAATCTAATTAATTTTGGTAAATTTAGAGTAGGTAACATTAATTAAAATATGTAGATATATATATGTATTTTTAGAAATAGTTTTTAATTGAGTTGAAATCTGGTAAACTGAGATAAAGACGAAGCAATTAATATAATTACTTTTGTAATAAGTTCATTTTATTAAAGAACGAATATTTTTTAGACTTAAAAATAATACTGAGATGAAAATAAAACCTTTTTTTTTCTTTTAATATATTAACGATACAGACTGTAATGGTATGTTTTCCTATGATTAGCAACTTAGTAAGTTAAGATTATTATCGATGTTTTTTATCATGGTAGCTAGAGAACTTATTTCAGCTGAATTTGATTACAGGTAGGATCCCTCGAAGCTCTATATTTGGCAAGAAGAGGACACCGCGTTACTCTATATGAATATCGTGAAGGTGAGCTACTTACGTTAATTGACGTAATTATTACATAATATTATTATTATACTAATTTTAGGATTTTTTAATACATTCCACACTGTATTACTAAAAATATATAGATACATAATAACATTTATAATTTTTAATCGTTCCGGTCTCAAATTGATGAATATTAGATAGAATTTTTATAACACTATTAAAGGTACCTAGTTTCTGTGATCTGTGATTATAGGCAATGTTTAAAAAGGAAACACAAATATATAAAGATTCCATGAAACATTTGTTTAATCAAACATAAACCTAATTAGTTGTTTACGATGGGTAGCAACACAACATTAAAATTTTATCACCATCACATATAACTTAATGTAAAAGTAATATTAACACATTTATATTTGTAAATGATTTAAATTAATGAGCCATCTGACGTTTTTTATTTATGTTTTATGCAAATAAATATTAGGTTTTTTAAGAATGGAAAACGATCAATGAAATAAAAATTGTGTACCTACTAAATGTGTAAATTTCGTAATACAATGCATACATTGTTTATCACCATAATTAATTACGGTCAGGTCTAAACAATAAATAAGGATACGTAATATGAATAAGATAACGCTACAAAACCTTTATTTGTTTTATTATCTAATGGGTCTGCACAAACAATAAACGTTTCGAAATTTATAAAGAAAAATAAAAGAATATTGTCTTGAAATTATACAAATTTTAAGAGGAGTCGTGGTCAGGATAGCAGCTGTGTTATTTTACATCCTTATCTGGGAAATTAAGTAGGAATATGGTCAGTTCTAATGCATAATATAGTGATAAAAATAAAGTAAGAGACAAAGAGTAAAATATATAATTGATAGGTACTATCTTAGATTATGGATTGAGATGGAGACTAATCCTTAATCTAAGGGTACTATATATTATCTGTTGAATTTGTTTTGTCAACTCTAAAAATGAAGAAATTCAAAATTCATACTCGACACTGGCAAATAGTCATATTTTTATAACGAAACCAGGACTTCTCAGTTCATTTGAGAAAAGAGCGGTCAGCCAACTTTAACATGATCGTAATTTAGGTCGTGCAGGGATTATAATATGTATTATGTTATTCCGTTATAGAAGTGATGAAAACTAGATTCCGGAAACCATAGCAATAATGCTGCTTCCGGAGAATTAGTTAATAGAGTGAACATTTTTATTTCAGTTTATAAGTACATTTCATAACATGAAAATTGTAATTCATGTTCAAAATAATATGCAGATCAAAAGATGTAATAATTTCAATGTCCTATAAACAAATATGCATACATTCAAAAGGTTTAATCCTATTGCCGGTTGTCGTTGTGTTTGTTTGTATTTGTACTTAAAACCCTTAACTACTTAACTGTTAAAACGCATCAAACATCGTGAGAAAACCGACATGTCGAAGAATCAAAAAGTTCGACATCATAATAATTATGCCACACGCACTTGGCCAGCGTGGCCTGTTCCCTCATAGGAGTCCCGTGTCCCAGAAGTGGGAACGTATAACATGTTATGATGACCATTATGAGGATGATGTAACAAAGGCTTTTAGTTACAACTACATAGGTAGTTCTCCGCGGGTTTTCTAAACGGGTTTTTAACGGGTACATAATATGTATGTATTTTTAATATAAAATAATTATAAAGGGAATAATGAATATAAAATTCACACGTGCCATATTTATAAATTCTCAATGTTGAAGTCAAATAAAAATGAAATAATATAGTCTGAAATAACCTATTGCAAAGATACAATTGTATGCAACGTGTTGTAATGTGTATCTTCATCAACAAATTAAAATAATTTTCATTGAACACATGGTTTCAAAACCAAAGTTACCGATCTAATAAATAACAATTGATTGCTATAATCAGTCTCATTTACCGGTCATGTTACATCACATTTTTTTATTGGGTTTCAATTGAACACATCACTTAGCCCTATTATTGGTAGCTAATAATAAAATAATATACAAGAAATTTATAGTACTGAGATTTTTTAAGCTTATAATTTATTTGTTTGAATCGCTGTTTCTCCTTTATACAGAAGGACATGCTGTATCGAAATAAGACGTTATTTAAAATTTCACTTTTCCACAATTGTTATTAGAAATGAAAATCGTATTTATATGTCAATTTCTTATATATGAGTATAATCGATAAAGTCGATCAATCAAAAGGCAATTAACTCTTGAGACTTGATTACATAATATTACGTAGGTATATCGTAAAATTCTAAGGCAACATAATTATATCAATAAAGTTATATCTTTTCTTAATTATTATTTACTCAGAGAAAAAATAACATGCTAGTTAAATGTATTAGATATTTACCTTTTTTGTCAATTTTGAAGTATTAAATAAAATGAAGAAGTAATTAGGATCTCATGACTTAAAAACATATAGGTAGGTCACCGAACTAGTTATGAGCCATACCTAGCTATAAAAAATATGAAAATAAGAAAGAAACATAGATAATAATAAAAGAAAACAGCGTTACGTTGGATGGTTGAAAAATTCATTCATCAAAGCAATGATTTTCATAATTTAAATTACAGATATAAGAAAAACGCCACTTGTGAGGGGCAGGTCGATAAATCTGGCTCTATCCGTGCGCGGGCGCAGAGCTCTACGCGATGTTGGCTTGGAGGACACTATGGTCAAAGAACATGGTATACCCATGAGGGCCAGAATGATTCATAGACCTGATGGTTCTACATATTCTATACCTTATGATGCTAGAACAAATCAGGTAAAAAAAAAATTACTTCTTTATAGGCCAAGAAAATTTAATTGTCTAGGTGTTTTCAGAGCCATTTTAACAGGAATACGAAAAATGTATGAATTATTTGTACAATTCTTTTAAAATTCAGATTTGATATTTTTAAATTCGAGTTGCAGTTAGATAAGATAACATTTAAATTACATTCTCTCCTTACTAATTACTTACTATGTACTTGCATATATGCTTGCTACTTGCTATAACTACTCATAATAATTACGTTATTATTATACTAAAAAATATATAGATATGTATCAGTACTATTTCACAGCCCTTAATATGAAATAAACATTTTAATCAACGGATGCTTCGCGCGATTTTTTATGATTATTTAATCGGAAGTAACGCCTCAACGCATATCATAGACTGTCTAAGGACTCAAGTAATGCGTGTATAATTTCGTTGCAATTAAAATGCGTTTCAGATAATTTATTAGTTACATCTATTAAGTTCTTAATATCAAATTTATGGCGTACCTACATGTCATAGGAGTATTTAGTTAGTTATATTAGTAATGGTTCAAATAAATTGAAAAGTATAGGTGCCTCATAGTGATAAATAATAGAAAAAAGTAGAGCAGACATTGTGATGAAATTGGTTTTGGTATGTGGTTCATGGTTAAGGATTAGGTTATAGCTAATTTTTCACTGAAACAGGTCACATCCCATGATGACCTGTTTCAGTATAAGAATAATGATCACAGTTTGATGCTAATTAAGATAATTGTTTATAGAAAAATTTTACAGATAATTCTCAATAATTTATATTTTGTGTCATAATCTTGTACGTATTTTATTTTTCCAGTGCATTTATTCGGTGGGCAGAAATTACTTAAATGCTGTTCTACTTAAAGGTACGTAATAATGCCCTATTATTAAAGATAAGTACTGAAATTGTAGATATTTAATAACAATAATGGTCAATTTATATAACTATGTAACAAGATTTTCTGAATTTAACTCTAATTTTTATAAGTGAAGGATACATTTATTTCCAATTGGGAAAATAACACGTTAATAACTATTCTGTTAGATATTTTATGCAAATATTAAGGCAAATATATACATATTACCATCGATTTGTGCATTGATTATGAGGATTCTATATTTCGTTCAATTCGTTTGAATAAATAATAAGAAGCAGATGTTAAAAATAGTATAAAATGTAAAAATAATTTAGTGAAAGGTCAATCCATACTTAAAGATAGATTATTTAATTACCATTCAGAAATGTGACATTTATTTTCATAAGTTTATATTGCTTTTATTTGTTAATGGATTGTTCAAATAAGATAATTAAGCTTGTAGTGAAATAACTGATCTAGCGTCGAATCACATAATGAATAAGATCATTAAAATAACTCAATGAAATATTTTATTAATACATATATTTAAATACTACGTACATAAAATGGTATAATATGTTTAATGTACAAACCTATATCATTAAAATGCCTTGGTTATGGGCTTTGCCGTAGTACATAAACTTTATTTTTATTGTTCATTGTGTCAGATTTATTTCATTGTATCCCTTCATTGTATACCTTCTTTTAAATTAACCTCTACTAAAATTATTTTTCAGAATCTGAAAATTACAATAACGTGACGAAACATTTCAACCACAAGTTACTAGAAGCTAATTTACCAAAAGGTGAACTTAAGTTTGAGAAGTAAGTTATTCATTAATAATTTAGGAATAAACAATTGTCTACTAATTGTACACTTCGCAGTCCACTTAAATCGTATTTTTCCACATCATAGTTGCAGTATTAAGACGAATTAAAAATATTAGTTCTGAATAATCTGAATAATCTATACTAATATTATAAAGCTGAAGAGTTTGTTTGTTTGTTTGTTTGAACGCGCTAATCTCGGAAACTACTGGTCCGATTTGAAAAATACTTTCGCTGTTCCCATTTATCGAGGAAGGTTATAGGCTATGTATCATAACGCTACGACCAACAGGATTGGAGCCACGGGGGTAAAACCGAGCGGAGCAGCTAGTCACACATAAAATAATTACATTTTATTATCTACTGTAACAAATCATAATACATTTTAGGATGGACACAAAAGAGACTGTATCAGTGGCTGCTGACTTGATAGTAGGCGCTGATGGTGCATTCTCAGCAGTTCGCCGGGCAATGTTGAAACAACCATTGTTTGATTTTAGCCAGCAATACATTGAACACGGGTATTTGGAGCTGTGTATACCGCCGAGCAGTGAGGGTGGAGTAAGTACATTTCGGCAATAATGGCTAGTTATTAATGAATAGAGAAGAAGAGAAATGTTTGCTCATATTATAAATGTGATTATGTGAAAATGTGTTTGTCTGTTGCATATCGTAACGGCGATGTACGGTAAAGGTACAAGTCCGAGACGGGCCGCCTTTAAAATCTGCCTCTTCGTAGTCGAAAAAATCTAGATACAAAAATCATATCATAATATCGCTTTGTTTTGTGAAGTACCTATTACGAAAGATAAACAAACTTTCGCATTTATAATATTTGAAAGGAAGCATGGTAAATATTGAAATTAGCTAAACAATAATAGATTTCTGATTAGCTCTACATTCAAACTGCTGAACCAGACTGAAGCAATGTAATATGATTTATTTTTCCCAACGCAATAATTTTTGCTCACCCACCTCCTTTAAATGTGTTTCCCTGTTAATACTAATGGTAGTCTGGAAGAGATCGCTGCCTAGCGATAAGGCCGCCATTTGTACATACTTGCATCTATTTGTCTTTTTCTGTGTGTATTGTAAATCTTGTGTGTGTGCAATAAAGAATTATCTATCTATCTATCTATCTATGATGAGAAGCAATTGTAAAAGAAGTGTTGATGAAAATCCATACTTAATATTATAAATGCGAAAGTAACTCTGTCTGTCTGTCTGTCTGTTACTCAATCACGCCTAAACTACTGAACCAATTTTCATGAAATTTGCTATGGAGATATTTTGATACCCGAGAAAGGACATAGGCTACTTTTTATTCCGGGAAAATGACGCAATCCCGGAAATCCCACGGGAACGGGAACTATGCGGGTTTTTATATTGACTGCGCGGTCGAAGCCGCGGGCGGAAACCTAGTATAAATATAAGGTTAAATGATTTGCATTTTAATATATTTTTTTTCCGTTATAAAAACCCTTCTTGTTTTAAAACGGATATTAAATGACAAAGAACGGTAATTTTCAATATAATATTTGAGTAATAATTATTACAAATTACTCCCCATGAAAATTTATATGGAGTAGAATTAATTTACATTTTTATTTTAATGAAAATTATTTGTTTACTTTTTATCATTTTTATCACAATTTCAATATTTCGTTCTTTTTTCTGAAAAAAAAAAAGACACGACATGGCCACGACGTTCTTATTTTAAACCAAATTACTTGTTTTAATTCATTTGGTTATTAAAGGCTTAAATAAAGGTATTTCTTTTTATATATTATTATTAACTAATTTTTGTTAACTCTAGTTTCAGATGCCTCCAAATTATCTTCACATTTGGCCTCGTGGTAATTTCATGATGATCGCCCTTCCTAATCAGGATTGTTCATGGACAGTGACTCTCTTCATGCCTTTTAAAAACTTCAAAGGCATCGATTCAGAAAGTAAGCTACTGGAATTCTTTGAGAAATACTTCCCGGATTCTATACCGTTGATTGGAGAGAAAAAATTGATTGACGATTTTTTCGGTGGTTCACCGTCGCCGTTAATTACAATTAAGGTAATTAATTATATTCGTGTAATCTACTATATATATTTCCACGGATTTGCATTCGTTGGAAAGGTCTCTGGCTCCGTGAGGTTTGTAGCAAAGAAAATTCAGGAAACATTTCAACAGAAAAGCGGGAAAACCGGGAAAATCATTTTTCAAATACAGCGCCTTACGTAACATTTCGTTTGGTATTTAAACATAAGGCCGGTGGCGAAACGGTGTTCGCCGGGTTCGCTAGTCTGTTATATAATGGGAGATTTATTTTTGTCATGGTTAATTTGCTGCAAATTAGATTATATAAGTATTAAAACAACTTAGTTTCCAGCCAGTTTAAGACAATATTTTTAAAGAGCAGTTAGATCTAATTTTAATTAAGGTAAACGCAGGTATTAACGACCCCTCTAAGGCAATTTCAAAATCAACCATATTTTTTAAGTATACTGGCTCTTCTAAAGATTTATAATTTCATTTTATATGCTAGTGTTATGTATAAAAAATGTATTTATTGAAGCAAATACATTCTAATAAAGGATTATCTTGTAAAAAATAATTTACAATGTGACTAAGTCGATTGTTGCTATTACCGACCCATAAAAACGGCTGTGAAGCTATTAACGATTTTTATGCAGCTATTCCCGATCGTATGTGAGAGGAAGCCTTTTTCCAGCAATGGAATGTATAGAAGCTAGTGATGATGATGATTACCGATCTTAATAAAATGAAATAAAAGTGCAAATATATTCGTATTTTTTTATTGTAGTTAATTTTAATAAAACAAATGAGTACTTTTTAGTAATGAACTAAATAATTATAAACTTTTAAATTAATCAACATAATACTATTAATATATGTACATACATATATTAAATTAAGAATTTCAAACTCTAGGATATTTCGTTAAGCTATTTGATTGATTGCTTCGGCGAGTTGTGTTTTACTGAATACTTTTCGCCCCTTTCGTGGCTCCATATTTCTGGAAAAAATATACCTAATTATATGTTTTATGTTAATTTAACCTAAAAAAATATAATTTTTAATAGGCACCTATTATGTCATAAAAGTAGGTAATAAAAATATATTTGCACGCTCAATTACGAGCAGAATGTTTAAGGATCAATATTATCTGTATATACAAACATCTTTATTCTACATTCTGCAAATAAAGCAATTTGAATTTGAATTTGTAGATGAGAAACTAAACAATCTATATTCGATCGGTAATAGCTTCCTATAGTTGCTATTGCCGACCCACATGGGTCGGTATTAAAGTATGTAAGTATAAACCTAAATTGTATTACCGACCCATAAAAAAATGGTTATTTTAATTCATTTGACCATCAGACTATAAAATAGATTATAATTGATTAATGTCATACAAAATATGAACAAATGCATATTGTTTAAACAAAAAAAAAACAATGATTTACTACTGTAACTATTCGATAGGGATCCTCGAAAATATCATAACTTTGTATAAATTGACAACGCTAAAAGACACAACACTAGACAAAAAAGTTTAGTCGCTAATAGATTTTTATGAAGACTCATAGCTTAGATTTAAACTGGTCCATAAAACCACTTGTGTTAGTGTGATATAATAACATAAAAGAAAATAAAACAAAAAGTTACGTTGCTGCCATTGCCGACTTACGGGTCGTTGATACCTGCCGCGACTTAAACTGGTGAAGCTAACACCGTCCCATTTTAATTTTAAGTTTTATCGTTTCAAATTACTTTTTATTAATAAAATGTTGTAAGAAATGAAAAGTTGACACTTAAATGCATTGACATTTAGTAATATAAATTAAAGTATAGATGTAATTTGTTTGTAAATGTCTTAAAAAGATACTCACAGTACTTACCCGAAGGAACAACGGAACAGTACGACACGTCCTGCTTCCACGCTACCCCGCAGCAACTTACGCATTTTAACTCTTTTTTGCTCAGTTACTCACTCTAACGTTAAAGTATACGATGCTCAAGTAATACATTCGTGTATAACTTTGCCTACCTATAGCTAGAATAGTTCTGGAAACGTTTAAATTTCGAATTACTTTTATAGGTCGGTAATACCTTCAGATTTTCGATGGGTCGTTGATAGCTGCGTTTACCCTAGCATTTATTTCATAGAAAATTTAGTGTCAGATGAAAAAATAAGTATATTACTTTTGCCTTATGTTACCATACCAATAAATTGTACATTTGTTTGTTAATCACTTGCTTAGCTTTCGTCTCTATTTAAATCTTTTCTTCAACTTTGCTTTGCTTGTCTTATTTTAAGTTTGACAGAGAATATAATATAAAAGTATCGTGCTTGAATTTGATATTTTGGTTTTATGGCATTCAAATGCTTTATAAATATAACTTTTAAAGAATATAAAACAAAAAAAGTATCATGCTTGTTTTGAGGAAGAAAATAGTTCTATATGATTCTTATTTAACGTCAGAACCGATTTTTTATATTTCCGAGCATAATAATCATGGTCAGATATCCTTTTCCTATCTAGCTAAACATTTCTAATAGTTCCATTATTTAGTGCATCTATTCTACTTGTACTTGGATATATTTATTTCCCTTTCATATTCATATAGATAAAGATCATCAGATAGTAACATCTTCCTTTCAGTGTCGTCCATACCACGTATCAGACAAAGCAATAATCATTGGAGACGCAGCACATGCAGTAGTTCCTTTCTACGGCCAAGGAATGAACGCAGGATTCGAAGACTGCACAATTCTGAACAACCTCTTCCAAAAGCACAATGATGATTTGTCACAAATATTAACTGAATTTTCAAATACGAGATGGCAAGATGCTTTTGCGGTCTGCGATCTCGCTATGTATAATTATATCGAGGTACAGTGTAACAGTTTCTATTATTGGTTTAGTAACATAAAATTTGGTTTCTGCTTTTTTTTACAAATAACGATTATTTTTGGTCACTTTTAATGATTCTAAAGAGTTGCAGCATCATTTAGAAAAACAACTTCGACAATAATTCAGTCAAAACGTAAAATTATAGTTTAATATTCACAAAAATTACATTATGCTTTATATTTTCATTTCAGATGCGTGACCTCGTTACCAGACCCTCATATAGGATTAGGAAAGCGGTGGATGACCTGATATATTGGTTCTCCCCAGAGTTGTGGGTACCTCTGTACAACTCTGTTACATTCAGTACGATGCCGTATAGCCAGTGTGTCAAAAATCGACAATGGCAAAATAAGGTACTCTTTTTTATTATTCTATAGCATTTATATTACAAGTAACTAGCTGGGTAGCTAGTTGCATATACGTAATATAGTAGACGTTGTTCTGCCTTATTGCCCCTATTCCTTAAAAAAACTAAAAAAAATACAAGAATTGGTCGAGATGTTCGTGAGCTTAACTTTTAGCGATTTGGAGATTCATTATTTTTGTAATATTATTATTATTATGTATAAGTAAAAAAAATCAATGGCATAGGTATGTATTAAATCGCAAGAGATCTATCTAACCGAAACGAATCGAATGAATTGTTTCTGTTACTTCGCGTAAAAGTCCAAAAGTCATCTTATATTCTAATTTATTAGGTACTAGCTTTCCGCCTGTGGCATCGCCTGCTTTGTCTTAAACCTAATAAATGATATACTAATACCTTCCTTTTGAATCACTCTATCTATTAAAAAGCATCAAAATCCGTTGCGTAGTTTTAAAGATTTAAGCATACGTAGCGACAGAGATAGGGACTTGTTTTATACTAGGTATGTAGAGATTCATGTTATATGTAAGTTTTATTAATTTAATTTAATTCTTTTCAGGTTTTGGCAATTATAATCTTCATGGCAGGCGTGTTTGCGTTTATCCTGTTATTTTGGGCTCGGAGATGAAAGATTGAATATATTTATTATTTTTTTCTTGCATAAATGCCATATTATATTTAATATTTAATTTATTAAATATTTATAGACATTTGGATGTAAATTAAATACATTTTTAGATTTTATTCAATATGATGATAGTTTTACCGCATTTAAATATTCTAAAATGAATTTTATCATTAAGCCTGCGTTTATTGTGCCAATAAAATAATTTTAAGAATATAACGGAGTATTAATTTGTTGAAATGAACAAACCCTGTTTATTGTTGTAAAACTATATGTTTATAAGTACATCTTTAACGTTAACGAAAACGGACTCACGGAAAAGCTAGTAGAAAAACTATTATCTTACTTGTGCTGATTATTTTACTAGGTATCTAATTATTATATAAAATGAAATAAAACCAACACAATTTTTTTTATTGTTTATTTAAACCTCATCTAAACTAAGTGTAATGAATATTTTTATTTAAACTCTTCCCCACAATGATTATTTTGTGACCAAAATATAAACACAATTAAATACTATTCAAAAGAGATATTTTTAATACAGTTTTCTGACAAAATGACATATTATTAAATTGACTAATAAAATATAAATAAAAAAAAACCAACACATCTAATTATAGGTAAATAAATTATAACTTATTTGAAAATAACTTGTTACTTCTTTTAGTATAATTCATAACTCTAGGTTCATAATATTTATTAAAATCTATCCTGTTACAGGCGATCGATGAAAATAGTGCACCAATATTTCTATTAAAAAACAAAAAAATGACAATAAATACCCAGCAGCGAGTATAAAAAGTGTAATCCTTAAATCATTTAAATTCAACATTTCGTATCGTTTTTGTTTTTGTTTAATTCGATGACTAGCTAGAACACATTTTTTTTCCGTAATAAAATTGTGGAAATGTTTACTGAGCAAACCAGACTCAAAAATACGAACACTGTATACTCTGAATGCTTCTTTAAATACGAAACCTCGGTTTATGTAAAAAACATAAATTAAATTATTCGAGAAATCCCAAGTGTGCTTTATCCTAATTGATTTGTCGTTGCTGTCAAATCTGCAGTTGAGATTATACCTGTTGTCAGACACCACGGTGTAGTAGTCGTTGCTGTTGGTGACTGTTTCAACAACAGAATCTTCATCATGACACTGTGGTGTTTGTTCTCCGGGAAGTACGATATTGTAAGTGGAATTGTAAAATTCCCTTGTGTTATCGGAAATACACGGCTTGTACTCCAGTTCACGGAAGTTGTCTAATGTAATCCTTTTCTCTTTATGAAAAGTCGTAGTCAGCAAACTAAAGAAGGCAGAGTTGTAAAAGCTATGAATGAAGAAACTGTACCTACCAAATCCAAACAATCAAAATTACCCTGAAGCGTTTTATTCTGAACAAATTATGATCTCCATGTGCAAATAAATAATCCAATAATTTTAAGGAACGTATTTTATCAGTATTCAATTTACCAAATATGTAATCATAAATCTTCGCGGCTACATTAATAACGATGAAGGACACAAAAATTAATACCCACGTCATCGTACTGAAAGGTCTATAAATAATACTTTCAACATTTGGCTCGGTGTGTGGAACAACAATTTTCATTGTTGTATATTTGTAACCATGAATAAAATCATATGCCAAAAAAATATCCTTAGAAAGTAAGTTGGCGCCAAGAATAATATCAACCTTTTTTTTCTGTAAGAAATGCCGGGTGTCTATGGAAGTGAAGTTTGAGAGGACAAATCCGCTGGAAGTGTCGTTATAAATAAAATAATTAACTTTTAAGCCAATCGATTTGGCGGATACGTTTAATACGTATTTTTCTAAACTGTGAAAATACTTTCTAGTTATATCTTTTCGCTGGTCTGATTCAATCAATCTTGATAAAGCATTTATAGAACATCCTGTGAAGTCAATCTTATTTTTATTTAATTTAAATACTGCAGAATTAGAGCATGTTTTAAGGCTTATTATTTCATCGTACTTCTTGCCACAATTACCATTGCCAAAAGGAAGATATGTCAAAAACATTTGTGTTTTGTTCATTTTTGCGATCACAACGACATCATAAATGTTGTATTTCAAGAATTTATCAAAAAGTTTTCTCAGTTCATTGTCATTGATTTCTTCAGTTACTACAACAATGAAAGAGGCCCTTGGATTCCACATAAGATCGTGCCTGATGTGCCATGCTTTAGACCCGTTTTCGACAATTGTATAATATATCACATAAACATCAGGTACTATTTGCCAATCATTTGTTTGGTACGTTCTTGCTGTGAAACTAAAGCAATAATTATCAACGTCAACGAGTTTTATCATGTCATCTTCGGGCAATACATAACTTACGTGTGTTCCACAAGGTAAGTTGTTCAATAATTTTTTAACACATTGTGCTTGCAGATATTGAATGAAATTGTCACCACGAGTTATAAGAAATTGTGAATAATGTGCATCGCTACCTGTAACTACTTTTGGGCCAAAGATAAGTAGGGAAAAAATTAAGGCAACCCCTAGCAACTTCGCCATAGTGGCTTGATTTATTTAAAGCAGTCGGTGCTATGTTTTATTGAACTTTCTATCAAAGCTTGGATTTCACTGAGGTCACACGTATGTAACATGTGATAGTACATCTAAAGAACTGCAATGACGGTTATTAAAGTGTTATTATCTAATAATTTTGTTATTTGCTTTTGATTTTTATTTCTTCTAGAACAAATAGAATCTATGGATAATTATGAGGTATATTTCTATTGAAGGCAAAATAATGAAGATAAACAACAAACAAATCAATAAGCTATTCCAACAGATTCGAATGGATGTTCCTATTAAATAATCTTTTAAAGGATTATTTTAAATCATTATTTTTAATTATTGTGGGTGAAATGAGTTTATGTCATTTTTGGATAGAAGAGACAGTCAGGCAGAGTTACTTTCTCATCTCTAATACTTATTCTGTAATAGGTTCCGCACGTTCTTTTTCCCGCGTAGTCGAAGAAAAACACGCATAGTTTCAGTTCCCTTGAGATTTACGGAACCTATCCTTCCTCCTTTTTATCTTTACCATATTTCATACAAATATTAGGGTATTTTGTATGTTCAGATATCCGATATACTAACTGACTAACTGACTGTCCCATGTCCCCTAGTGTCCCATGTTTCACTGATCGATTTTACTTAGGGACAAGTAGGTGATCAGCCTTTTGTGTCCTACCAGACCGAGATATTTTTTTTTTCTTCGTCTCCACCGGGAATCAAACCCAGGACCCCTCGGTGCTGCGCTCACGCGTCAACCACTGTACTGAGTAGGCGGTCAATGTGAACTACATTTTATAAAAAAATGAATTGACTTATGGCAGATAGGTCGTTAACTATAGCTCTCAGCTATCTAATATATAAAAATCAATGCCACTTTTCGTTGTAATTCCATAACTCGAGAACGGCTGAACCGATTTCGATAATTCTTTTTTTATTATATTCCTTGAAGTACGAGGATGGTTCTTATGTAGAGAAAACGTTAATATGTACCACGGGCGAAGCCGGGGCGGACCGCTAGTAGTTCTATATAATAAATTTTATAGTCAACTAGGGGCCGATGATCTCTGTACAATATTTAATCAAAATATTAGGGTATTAACTTATGACAGATAGGTCGTTAACTCTCAGTTATAATTATATTATACGCAATAAAAAATTTCTTATTAAAAGTTTTAATTATAATAATAGCTTTGTTATTTTGAACTCAATGAAGAGAAGCAGCATTCACGATTAGATACAAAAATAATAAAAACAAAAAGTTAGAAATAGGAATGCAAAAAACTGTCATTGGGTGGTGTAGGTTTAATAGCTGATATCCTATATTATTGTGTCACTTCACTCGGCCTCGCTGTTTGGGACAGCCTTTGGGATCATTATACATGATTTCACAAATAAAACAACAAAAGTAATATTAAAACTTTTTATATCTAAAACTCACTTAAGCCAAATTGTAGATACCAAGAAGCTTATATCTAGTGGTAGATACACTAACTCATTGCGGAAATACATATTATATTGTACACTTTTAATTAAATCCACATTGTTTTATTTCGGCCAAAATTCACAAATTTTTATTAGGTATATTTAGAATGTCATTACTTTCATGTATATTTAAGAGAAATGAATGTTGTGAATTATATTTATTATCTGAATTTACTAATGATAGTAAGAATATTTGCCCGATAGGTACTTAGCTATAACTATATGCATAGTAAATTTTTAATCCCTGGTGGAAAAAATCCGTCCTATGGGATTTACATGTATTCGAGAAAACAAGTTTCCTTTATACTAAATGTAAAAGCAGTGGCGGATCAGTGGTCCTTGGACTTAAAATTGGCCAGTCAGGAGTTCAAGACCAGACCAGAGTGTACAGGAAATGTGATTTGACAATCAATTATTATTTAGTACCTTTAGTTTTTATTTTCCTGTAGCATTAAAGTCATGGAATAGAATGCTTTTGAACGTGTTGTTATCAGCGTTAATTATACCGACGACACCCAATTTTTTGTAAAATCGTCTCAGTGCCCACGATACAGGCTTGCCTAGTGTGGGTACTATTGGTAAACCTTTATTATAAACCTAATCTATCAGCGCATGTGAATAACACCACCAGTGCTCGAAACAAAGAATGACAAGTGATAACTACGTTAAAAACAACCGACTTCAAACTTGCACTTGCAAAAATGCCCATTAAATAAAAACTACTGGGCCTATCCGAATAAAATTTTTATGGGACCAATTCGACACCATCCCGCATCGAACAAAAAAGGAATCACGTAAATCGGTTCAGAAACCTCGGAGAAATCGATGTACATACATAAAAAAAACATACCGGCCGAATTGATAACCTCTTCCTTTTTTTGAAGTCGGTTAAAAACAGTGTGAGTAAACCGGTATGTCCAAGAATCAGAAGTTCGAAGACATATTGTGACAACAGACCTGCCAACCTGCACTTGAATAGCTTGGTGGTTGTATTGCCAGAACCTTTATAGAAGGCCCCTAGTGTTCCTGACACAGTGGGTACATAATATTTGGGCTGATAATGATATATCCACCTAATTATATTTTGAAATGATTATATTACATACATTTTTAACACACAATTGTGGTGTAAGATGTTTCGCCAAACATTGTTTTAATAATATTTATTCTTTAAAATAATGCATTAATGTTTCTATTAAAAAGCATAAAAACGACAAAAAATACCCAGTAGCGAGTACAAAAAATGTAATTCTTAAATCATTCAAGTTCAGAACCTCATATTTTCGTTTTTGTTTTTGACGTATGTGATGACTGTTATAGGCACATCTAATATCCTTCAGAAAATTTTGATTAAATTTGCGAAGCAAACCAGACTCAAAAATACGAACGCTGTATGCTCTGAATGCTTCTTTAAGTATGAAACCTCGATTTATGTAAAATACATAAATCAGATTACTCGAAAAATCCCAAGCGTGCTTGATCCTAATCGATTTATCGTGGGTATCAAATCTGCAATTGAGATTATACCTGTTCTCAGTCACCACGGTGTAGTAGTCATTGCTGCTGGTGACTGTTTCAATGGCAGAGTCTATATGACGACACTGTGGAGTTTGTTCCCCGGGAAGTACGATATCGTAAGTGGAATTGTAAAATTCCCTTGTGTTATCGGAAATACACGGCTTGTACTCCAGCTCACGGAAGTTGTCTAATGTAATCCTTTTCTCTTTATGAAAAGTCGTAGTCAGCAAACTAAAGAAGGCAGAGTTGTAAAAGCTATGAATGAAGAAACTGTACCAAATCCAAACAATCAAAATGACCCTGAAGCGTTTTATTCTGAACAAATTATGATCTCCATGTGCAAATAAATAATCCAATAATTTTAAGGAAAGTATTTTATCAGTATTCAATTTACCAAATATGTAATCATAAATCTTCGCGGCTACATTAATAACGATGAAGGACACAAAAATTAAAACCCACGTCATCGTACCGAAAGGTCTATAAATAATACTTTCAATATTTGGCTCGGTGTGTGGAACAACGATTTTCATTGTTGCATATTTGTAACCGTGAATAAAATCATATGCCAAAAATGTTTCCTTAGAAAGCAAGTTGGCACCAAGAATAATATCAACCTTTTTTTTCTGTAAGAAATTCAGGGTATCTATGGATGTGAAGTTTGAGGGGACAAATCCCCTGGAAGTGACGTTATAAATAAAATAATTAACTTTTAAGCCAATCGATTTGGCGGATACGTTTAATACGTATTTTTCTAAACTGTGAAAATACTTTCTAGTTATATCTTTTCGCTGGTCTGATTCAATCAATCTTGATAAAGCATTTATAGAACATCCTGTGAAGTCAATCTTATTTTTATTTAATTTAAATACTGCAGAATTAGAGCATGTTTTAAGGCTTATTATTTCATCGTACCTCTTGCCACAATTACCATTGCCAAAAGGAAGATATGTCAAAAACATTTGAGTTTTGTTCATTTTTGCGATCACAACGACATCATAAATGTTGTATTTCAAGAATTTATCAAAAAGTTTTCTCAGTTCATTGTCATTGATTTCTTCAGTTACTACAACAATGAAAGAGGCCCTTGGATTCCACATAAGATCGTGCCTGATGTGCCATGCTTTAGACCCGTTTTCGACAATTCTATAATATATCACATAAACATCAGGTACTATTTGCCAATCTTTAGTTTGGTACGTTCTTGTTGTGAAACTAAAGTAATAATTATTATCAACGTCAACGAGTTTTATCATGTCATCCTCGGGCAATACATAACTTACGTGTGTTCCACACGGGAAGTTGTTCAATAATTTTTTAACACATTGTGCTTGCGGATATTGAATGAAATTGTCACCACGAGTTATAAGAAATTGTGAATAATTTGCATCGCTACCTGTAACTACTTTTGGGCCAAAGATAAGTAGGGAAAAAATTAAGGCAACCCCTAGCAATTTCGCCATAGTGGCTTGATTTATTAAAAGCAGTCGGTGCTATGTTTTATTGAACTTTCTATCAAAGCTTGGATTTCACTGAGGTCACACGTATATGTAACATGTGATAGTACATCTAAAGAACTGCAATGACGGTTATTAAAATGTTATTATCTAATAATTTTGTTATTTGCTTTTGATTTTTATTTCTTCTAGAACAAACAGAATCTATGGAGAATTATGAGGTATATTTCTATTGAAGGCAAGATAATGAAGATAAACAACAAACAAATCAATAAGCTATTCCAACAGATTCGATTGGATGTTCCTATTAAATAATCTTTTAACGGATTATTTTAAATCATTATTTTTAATTATTGTGGGTGAAATGAGTTTGTGTCATTTTTGGATAGAAGAGACAGTCAGGCAGAGTTACTTTCTCATCTCTAATACTTATTCTGTAATAGGTTCCGCACGTTCTTTTTCCCGCGTAGTCGAAGAAAAACACGCAATGTTTCAGTTCCCTTGAGATTTACGGAACCTATCCTTCCTCCTTTTTATCTTTACCATATTTCATACAAATATTAGGGTATTTTGTATGTTCAGATATCCGATATACTAACTGACTAACTGACTGTCCCATGTCCCCTAGTGTCCCATGTTTCACTGATCGATTTTACTTAGGGACAAGTAGGTGATCAGCCTTTTGTGTCCTACCAGACCGAGATATTATTTTTTTTCTTCGTCTCCACCGGGAATCAAACCCAGGACCCCTCGGTGCTACGCTCACGCGTCAACCACTGTACTGAGGAGGCGGTCAATGTGAACTACATTTTATAAAAAAATGAATTGACTTATGGCAGATAGGTCGTTAACTATAGCTCTCAGCTATAGTTCTATATAATAAATTTTATAGTCAACTAGGGGCCGATGATCTCTGTACAATATTTAATCAAAATATTAGGGTATTAACTTATGACAGATAGGTCGTTAACTCTCAGTTATAATTATATTATACGCAATAAAAAATTTCTTATTAAAAGTTTTAATTATAATAATAGCTTTGTTATTTTGAACTCAATGAAGAGAAGCAGCATTCACGATTAGATACAAAAATAATAATAACAAAAAGTTAGAAATAGGAATGAAAAAAACTGTCACTGGGTGTAGTGAAGGCTTTCGATTTTTTAATTCCTATAAAGATGCAACTTAGATTTTTTTTTAATTTTTCTGATATCCGAAATAATTTCACTCGACCTCGCTGTTTGGAACAGACTTTGGGATCATACATGATTTCATAAATAAAACAACAAAAGTCATATTAAAACTTTTTATATCTAAAACTCATTGTCAAATTGTAGATACCAAGAAGCTTATATCTATTGGTAGATACCTTGGTAGATACACTAACTCATTGCGGAAATACATAATATATTGTACACTTTTAATTAAATCCATAATCCTTACCCACATTGTTTTATTTCGGCCAAAATTCACAAATTTTTATTAGGTATATTTAGAATGCCATTAAGTACTTTCATGTATTTTTAAGAGAAATAACTGCTGTGAATTATATTTAATAACTGAATGTACCTAATGATAGTAAGAATGTTTGCCCGATAGGTACTTAGCTATAACTATATGCATTGTAAATTTTTAATCCTTGGTGGAAAAAAATCCGTCCTATGGAATTTACATGTATTCGATAAAACAAGATTCCTTTACATCTAAATGTAAAAGCAGTGCGGCTCAGTGGTCCTTGGACTTAATATTGGCCAGTCAGGAGTTCAAGACCAGACCAGAGTGTGCAGGAAATGTGATTTTTCAAACTATCAGCGCATGTGAATAACACCACCAGTGCTCGAAACAAAGAATGAAAACATTGTGAGTAAACCGTTATGTCCAAGAATCAAAAGTTCGAAGAGATATTGTGATTTATGACATCAGTCATCGGACCTGCCAACCTGCACTTGGATAGCTTGGTGGTTGTATTGCCAGAACCTTTATAGAAGGCCCCTAGTGTTCCTGACATAGTGGGTACATAATATTTGGGCTGATAATGATATATCCAACTAATTATATTTTGAAATGATTGTATTACATACATATTTAATTAGATGTGGTGTAAGATCACATTTCGCCAAAATTATTTTTATTAATATTTATTCTTTAAAATAATGCATTAATATTTCTATTAAAAAGCATAAAAACGACAAAAAATACCCAGTAGCGAGTACAAAAAATGTAATTCTTAAATCATTCAAATTCAAAACCTCGTATCGTTTTTGTTTTTGACGTATGTGTTGACTGTTATAGGCACATCTCATATCCTTCAGAAAATCTTGATTATATTTGCGAAGCAAACCAGACTCAAAAATACGAACGCTGTATGCTCTGAATGCTTCTTTAAGTATGAAACCTCGATTTATGTAAAATACATAAATCAGATTACTCGAAAAATCCCAAGTGTGCTTGATCCTAATCGATTTATCGTGGGTATCAAATCTGCAATCGAGATTATACCTGTTCTCAGTCACCACGGTGTAGTAGTCATTGCTGCTGGTGACTGTATGAATGGCAGAGTCTATATGACGACACTGTGGAGTTTGTTCTCCGGGAAGTACGATATTGTAAGTGGAATTGTAAAATTCCCTTGTGTTATCGGAAATACACGGCTTGTACTCCAGTTCACGGAAGTTGTCTAATGTAATCCTTTTCTCTTTATGAAAAGTCGTAGTCAGCAAACTAAAGAAGGCAGAGTTGTAAAAGCTATGAATGAAGAAACTGTACCAAATCCAAACAATCAAAATGACCCTGAAGCGTTTTATTCTGAACAAATTATGATCTCCATGTGCAAATAAATAATCCAATAATTTTAAGGGACGTATTTTATCAGTATTCAATTTACCAAATATGTAATCATAAATCTTCGCGGCTACATTAATAACTATAAAGGACAGAAAAATTAAAACCCACGTCATCGTACTGAAAGGTCTATAAATAATACTTTCAATATTTGGCTCGGTGTGTGGAACAACTATTTTCATTGTTGCATATTTGAAACCATCAATGTATTCGTAGGCTAAAAGTTTATTCTTTGAAAGCAAGTTATAGCCGAAAATAATATCAACCTTTCTTTTCTGTAAATAATGCAGGTTGCTCGTGGATGTGAAGTTTGAGAGGACGATTCCTTTAGAAGTATCGCTATAAATAAAATAATTAATCTTTACGCCAATCAATTTGGCGGATATATTTAAAACTTTCTGTTCCAAACTGTGAAAATACTTTCTAGTTATATCTGTTCGATGTCTTGATTTAAACGAATTTGATAAGGCATTTATAGGGCATCCTGTGAAATCTAACTCATCTTTATTTAATTCAAACATAGGAGAATTAGAGCATGTTTTAAGATTTATTATTTCATCGTACTTCTTACCACAATTGCCATTGCCAAAAGGAAAATATGTCAAAAATGTTTGGGTTTTATTTATGCTTGCGATCACCACAACGTCAAAAATGTTATAATTTAAGAATTTATCAAATAGTTTTCCCAGTTCATTTTCATTGATTTCTTCAGTTATTACAACAATGAAAGAGGCCCTTGGATTCCACATAAGATCGTGCCTGATGTGCCATGCTTTAGACCCGTTTTCGACAATTCTATAATATATCACATAAACATCAGGTACTATTAGCCAATCATTAGTTTTGTACGTTCTTGCTGTGAAACTATAGCAATTATTATCAACATCAGCGAGTTTAATCATATTGTCCTCTGGAAATACGTAATTCACGTGTTTTCCACAAGGGAAGTTGTTCAATAATTTTCTAACACATTGTGCTTGAAGATATTGTATGAAATCATCACCACCAGGCAGTAGAGATTGTGAATAGTTTGGATTGCCTCCAACTTCTTTTGATGCCAAGAAAAACAGAGGAAAAATTAGGGCAACGTCTGGTAACTTCGCCATAGTTCTGTTAATTGATTTAGATCAAGCACACGGGGCTATTTTGTTATGTTTGATCAATGCTTAAATTACACTGACGTATTTTGAATGCGATAGAACATCTCAACTACTGGAATGACGGCGATTAAACTGTACCTAATAATTTCATTATTTGTTTTTGATTTACATTTCTCGTATACGGTAGAGTAAATATTATAATCTATGGACAATTATGTAAGCGTATCAATATTCAAGGCAAAATCATAACAAAGTTAAATAAAACCGGCCAAGTGCGAGTCGGGCTCGCGCACAAAGGGTTCCGTAGCAGCAAATATAATAAATTACAGTTAAATCAACCTATCTCAAAAACTATAAGAGATACTTTGATCAAACCAAAAATCGTTGAAAGAGTTAATTAGCATGCATCACCTCTATTTTTTTTAGAATTTTATACCCCGTAGTTATAAAAATAGAGGGGGGGGGACATACTTTTTACGACTTTGAGAGCTGATATCTCAAAAACCGTTCACTTTAAGAAAAATGTTTTTTAGAAAACTTTATATCATTTTAAAAGACCTTTCCATTGATACCCCACACGGGTATGTACATCGAAAAAAAAAATTTCATCCCTCAGTTACATGTATGGGGGGCCCCACCCCCAATTCCTTTTTTTACTATTTAGTGTCATATTTTTGTAGCGGTTCATACAACACATATTCCCATCAAATTTCATCACTGTAGTACTTATAGTTTCCGAGTAAATCGGCTGTGACAGACGGACAGACGGACAGACGGACAGACGGACATGACGAAACTATAAGGGTTCCGTTTTTGCCATTTTGGCTACGGAACCCTAAAAAGAACTATTCTAATAGTTCAAACATTTTGGAGGTTTTTTATTCAATCCATTTCATTATCATCGTCATTACCAGCACCCCGTATATGTGTTCCCACATGGTCAAGAACTATTAAAGTACGACATTATTTATAAAGATATAGGTATATTACATTATATATTGGGTGGGCAAGTATCTCGCCTCGCGGCGGTATTGTGAAAAACTCCGGCTGAGTGGCCAGACGGCCGGAGCCTAGGGTGACTGAGTGAGGAACCTACGGACTATCCGAGCGTTGTCCAGCAGGACTGCCCGCTGTATCCCCACTGTCATGGGCTTCACCGGTAAATCCAGCCTCCTTAAATATTGTTTTAAGGAGGTAGGAACCAGCCCATTGGTGGACACAACTATGGGGATTATCTCGGCAGACACACCGCCCCACATCTCGACAACCTCATGCACCAATCCAGATATTTAAAATATATAATATATTTGAGTTTTACACAGCATACAGGGTAGACTTTTGCAGCCTGGAGGGAAATAAGTCTTTAGGCGCTTATCAATCGAGAATGGAATCGACTAAAATCTGGTAAAAATATATCCTGTAAAATAATAAATTATTAATATTCTCTAGGGATAAAATTCTTTTACAAACTCCAAATTACCAATCAAATGAAAGGAAAACCATGTCAGTTAAATGTTTATTCAGAGATTGGATTACTTTTGGATTACATTCATCAGTAAAGTTCACGTTCAATAAATAGCATACATATGTATCACCAGAGCACGGTAAATATTTTGTGTGTAACAGGCGCCTGACAAATCAAATAAACAGTAGATAGAAAGGAGTTTTTATTTCAAAGATAAATAATATTATATTTATATGTAAACAATCAAATATACGCGAGTGATGTAGTTTTTACTACAATTTGAAATATTATGTAAAGTTTCACCTGTGTAGATTCATGCAGTCAAAAGTTTGTGTCCAAACATGTTTGTCACAAATGTGTTAGTTTTAACAAACAGCATTTTTAAATTAGATTTACCTGTGTTTTGAAAACTGTGTACTTAGTAAATTTTCATTTTTTTTCAACTTTAGAACATACATCTTACTTACATTATATGTGACTTAGAATTAGTATATGTGCGAATGTAGAAATTAATTGCAAATAGTGTAATTTACAATACAGTCCATACAATTAAGAAGTGTTTGTTTTATTTACTTCGATAATAAAAGTTATAATCGCAATAATATAGCCTAGTAAAAGAATGAAAAACGTATGTTTGAATCTACATAAGGTTAGTGCATGAAATCTCCGTAATCTAATTTTATCAAGTACGTAATTGCAGTTTTTTCTGAGACATAACATTTTCATTTGATATTGAATTAATCCTGATTCAAAAATGTGACTGGTGTGCTTTATTAATTTCTTCTTTAATGGAAATCCTCTGTTCACGTAAAAATTTAATATTACATTTGTAAATGTATAGTGGTTTAGCAATGAGCGGCCATCGTGGTCAAAGTATTTGTATGCTCTCAGTAAAAAACTGTAATCCAT
The DNA here is from genome assembly GCF_905220415.1 of Colias croceus. NCBI lineage: Eukaryota > Metazoa > Arthropoda > Insecta > Lepidoptera > Pieridae > Colias > Colias croceus. The sequence goes on along the minus strand of NC_059540.1, from coordinate 3,770,525 downwards.
CTCAAGTGTATACATTTGTTGACTTCTTGCAACACTATCAAGAGCCAGTCCAAGGTCTTCACACTCAGGTTTTGTTTTCTCTGGTAATTTTATATTGAACACGTATAAAAAAAAGCTTTTACTCTCATCAATGATACACGGCTCATAAGGTATTGTTTGCAAGTTCCGTGGATCAAAAGTAACTGTTTCCTTATAATCCGATGTTATTAGACTAAACAATGCAGTAGAGTAAAAATTATTGATATAGAATGTGAACAGTATCCAAACTATAAGAATAAACCTAAGTTGTTTTATTTTAACCAATATTTTATCAGCATGCCCGAAAAAGTAGTCACCCAATTTAATTGCTAAAATAAATCCGGATCTTGTCTTTAAATTATACTTAGAAATAATGCAATTAATGAGACCAAACACAATGAGGTATGTAGAAAAAGCTAATATCCAGGTGATAGTACTGAATCCACGAAAAATTATTTTTATCCATATCACGTCTCTTGGAACCGGAGTAATCACTAAAACTTTTGCATAGCTGTATCCCCAGATGTAGTCGTACAAATCTGCGCGATTTTCCATTAAAAAGTAGCCTCCAATTACGATATCTGTTTTGCCTTGTTCCAACTGTCTAAGTAGACCTGTACTTGTAAGATTAGGTAATACGAAACCACTGGAAATATTTGTATAGTAATGAAATTTCAAATCGATACGTTCAATTCTGGCCATAATTTTCAGCATATATTCTTCTAAACCTTCCAGATATTCTCCCTCGACACGAAACATTTTATTGTTTGGTTTTATAATGTGCGGTATTTCTTGCATTGCTGCCACCTCGAACGAACATTTAGTGAAGTAATTTGGAACTTTATTAAAGAACAACTTCTTATTTTCGATATCGTTGCAGTCTTCTAAATCTAGTAAGTTAGAGAAATTCTTTCCACAAACATCTTTATAGAAGGGATTATATGTAAATAATTTGATCCTTGTGTCATTATTATGGAACACTGAGACAACAACGATGTTGTAAATATATAGTTTGCTTAGTAGTAAAAATATGTGGTGAAGTTCAGGATCATCGCATTCAAAGACGACTAAAATAAATTTTGCTCCAGCATCCCAAAAGGAATCTTTTTTCATCGACGTTAAGTGGAATAATACTTCTCGTGCGTGTTCTATAATGATGATATGGACATCAGTTTTGAGCAACCAAAATTTAGTTTCAAAATCTCTGGTTAAAGAAGGGTAGCAATTTCTGTTGTTATTCGGTAGATATGGGCAGGTATTTCTATCACAGACATAAGTCAACTGAGTGCCACATTCAAAGTTACTATCGACTATTTTAGCAACACATTCTGATAAGGGATCACTTTGATAATCGAGAGAATGATTATTTTTTAATAGAAATACAGACTCGTTAGAATATGCAAACGCTAATATGACTAAATCAAGCAAATAAATTAGCACCACCATACTTGTTGAAGAAATTTAAATAGAAGAGGAAGTGTGTGTAATTTTTGTTTTTATATCAATTCGTAGAGCATTATTTATGCACTTGGCAGATATGATTGATTTTAGGACATTCGATCATTAGTCTTATTTCTGAGCCAGACATATATTTTACATATTTGAGTATCTAGTCTTGTTAAAAATAATTATGTCGGTCGAGCATAATTATTTTTGATGCCTCGTGTACCGTATTATTATTTGTTTGTTGATTATATCTTTTTATATTTGGGTTCATTGTGGGTAATTATGTATTATAATCTACACCAATGTAGAAACTAATATACTATGACTTCACGTGTATATCATCGGGGATTTTTCGAAATTGAATTTCTCAATGCTGAAATAGCGTTTATGTTACACAGAGTTATGCTAATAGTCACATAAGTACCACAATAATTATTAAGTTGTATATTATATGCTTCCATAGTTATGTCAATAGGTGATATTGAATTTATTATTAACTAATTAACGTGTTTTATTAATCATAAAAAATATAATTCTACCTAAATTAAAAAGGGTAGTAATTTTAAAAACTACTTGTTCATTGTCTTCTTTTAAAACAAAGACAATATTTAATATGGCACTTATAAATGCATATTGCATATATTAAAAAATAAAATATTCCTGAAAATTGAGTAAACTATTTTTCAACGTGTATGTACTGTACACATACGAGATACGACGCTAAGTATGGTCATATCATATTGCGGCCTATAGATGGCGTGCATATTGATTACTGATATTCTCGTTAAACTCCGGGTTTACCTCATTGTGAACCAGTTGTCATTCTTAGAAGTTTATCTAGATGGCGCTTGAAATAATAATAATATTTGATTATATTGTAATGAATGTTCCAAGAGGAAATAATTGTTTTTCTTTCATGATAAAGATATAATATTAGTTTAGATACCGGATTATTAAGAACATACAAACAACACATGGAAGATAATATGGTCAACCATGTAGAAAGGACGAATATAATGAAGTCCTTCACTTCTCATGGTGAAAAAAATATACAAGGACAGCGGTTGTATATTGCAAATATTTTAGGATAAAATAAAGCTAAAAGTTAAATACCTATCAGATGGGATGACGATTCAGGGCGTTCCCAGGCACAAACGTACCGCATTCCGAAATTTTAGCGACGAATCGAGGGTTCCGACCAAATTAATTGGACTGAGATTTGACAAAGAGAAAAAGACAACGGAGTATGTTGACGTTAATGAAAATTTATAGTTCCAGAGAATTGCTATTAGTCACTGTAACGATAAAGCCTCATAGAAAAGTATGCTTGTAACACTTTATATTTTAGACCGCAGGCATATTGAAATTGGTCTTAAAATATAATTCTTCCCTTGTTTATGAAAACCATTTTGTTCGAAATTCTTTATATATTTTTTTAAGTAACTATCGAATATCGATTAACCTCACCATCACTATTAAGTACACAAAAGTTACGTAAAATAAATAAGTAGCTTAGTAGTAGTAAGTTTATTATAAGTCCATATATATTTTGTCAGGAAGTTAAAAATTGTACTAGAACCTAATTCATGTGTTTTATTAGGTTCTTTTCTCACGGAATATTTGTTTTTTTTCGAATCTTTTATATTGTAACTATATAAATACAGACTGTTTGTGGATTGGTCAAATTTACTAAGGCATTTTAATTGGCGGTTTGATCAAAGCTTCTTGGACCACGAGTGGGTTTCTGATGAATTCGAATCGCGTAGATTTAACCACTTTAGCCTTTCCAACTTGTAGACTATATTATTTAGATAATATTGTTGTTTTATGTTTTATCGGCTTTGCTCGTTGTAGTGTATTTCTACTGGTAAATGCTATCGGAATAATTGGCTCAGGTTTTAGAAGCAAAAGTGAAGTAATTAGGGTCAATGTACCACTAGCTGACCAAGCGCCAATACATGACCAAAATTCAAATATACGCGCCAATTAAGAAAATACGGCAGCCCCAGATGATAGTTTATTGTTTTTTCTATAAAGCAACATCATCTATAAAATAAAAACAAACCTTGCTGCTATTGGTCAGAAATATCGACATTTTTTCAACACGAAGATGTAATTAAGTAGGTAATCACATTTTTTACTAAGAGTTTTTATCGGGAGTTGATTGGGAAATATTAATTTATCTTGAATGCAATCGATTACTCTTTATATGTCTTGTTATAGGCATAATGTTGAACCATTCTGTTATAGACTTTCGGCTTCATTTTTGGCATGAACAGTTTTTCATGATTTTTAGCGGCCTGGTTATCTTTTGGAGCAACAAAAACAATTTTTCGCCTATTGTTGACCAGTATGGTCAGCTCTTGGTTCTTTATATTTTGCTAAGAAAGACTTGCTTTTTTTGTGCTTATACCTAATTTAACAAACCATATAAGCCGTCTAAGTCCTATTCCAACACCAACAATGCATCTCGAATCAACATCAACTTCAGTCAGTCATTTCCTTGAACCTCCTTCGCCCAAATTAGTAGATTTAATAACTAAAATGCAACAGCAAATAAGCCCAGCTTTTGGCAAACATTTAATATGGCCTTCTGATTCTCCGTTAAAAAAGAAGACTGAACGCTTGCCCTTTGCTACAACTTCCAAGAAATGGCAAGACTACTGGGTGTCGAAGGAAAAAGAGAAAGAAGAAAAGATTGTATGGTACGTAGGTATAGTCATTAAGGATTAATAACAGTATTGTAAGAATGATTTATAACATTTAATAAAATAAACTTCAATATAAATACAGACTTTTTTTATTTATTAAACAAAACTAATATTCGAAGAAGGACATTTTGTCCATTTTGAAAATGGTCAACTTTTATAGCAATGATGGTCAGATATTGGTGATCAGTGGTCAGGTATTGGTACTTTTAGCAGAAGTAACTTTCAGAGTAGTTTCATAAAACCTTTAAAGGTTATCAAATTGATACTAAGAACAATAGTTGCAGTGACTATTCAATTATCTGTGTCCCAAAAATAACATTGAACGTAAAACAAATAACCCGTTTTTTATATATAGCTAAAGATAAAACCGCTTAAATGGTCAACTAGTGGTACATCAACCCTATACTCTTATCGATATGGATGTTTACCTAAATATTTAACATCCGCAACTAAGAAGCTTATTTAAACTGACATTATTAGATTATAAAATATAAATAGAGTAATAACCTTTAATGTTTATTCCGAGATCATTGATTCTTATTGTTTACATTTCCCAAACTTGGAAGCTCATTTCGGACGTAATGGATCGCTGACGGATTGGTGGAAGGGAACGGTGTTTTGTTCCCATGGGCGTTTTAAATGGAATAACATTTTACCATGTGCAGGTCCCCTCGTACAAACAAACTCCCCACATGTGTTATCGAATGACGTAGATGCATATTGGTCTAGTCACTGGAGGAAAGAAAGTATAAATTTTTTTCGCACTTTCTTTATTATAAATTTTTTTCGTAATATAACTCGTAGAAAATATCAATGACAAGGAAATGTTAATTTGAGTAACTTATTTAGTCGAAATATTTATTGTAAATGTAACCATTACGCATAATGATTAATTTATGGCAAAGTAAACATGCTATGTGCAATGTTTACTTTTCCATATATATTGTATATTTTTGTTAAAAGTTAAAACGTACTTGAATGATATCTTCAATATGCCTTTTGCTAAATAATTTTAAGTTCCCAATTATTACAACAGCTTTGTTAACTAATCCAGTCCATTCAGGTTATCAGTTAACCCTCCAAAGTTCTTGCATTATTTGTATAAACATAACTCAGAGTAACTGATACAATGAAGCTGTTTCAAAACTCCGTTTAAAATTAATTTAAAACCTAGTTCGTGCTCCATCGAGGTTAATTACCTCTGCTGAAGTTGTGAACCTGTGGGCGGTTTTATAGTTTACTATTAATGGAAAAATTACCTAATAAGCGTGTAATTACTTTCCTAGTTTTGGATGCTAGTATGGGAATACTACAATGCCTCTTTGATCCAGACGAGCTGTAGTTCATAATGAGTAATAAGATTAGGTAGCTTTTGAATATAATTAAGAGGTAATTGAATTAAGTTTTACCTTATAATTAAAGATCAATTTTCATGGTCATACAAAAGGCATACAAAAAAAAGCTTTGAAGAAGTTGATTGTATATTAATTCCTGAATTATAAAATACTAGCTTTCCGCCGGCGCCTGCTAAAAACCCGCATAGTTCCCGTTCCCATGGGATTTCCGGGATAAAACCTAGCCTATGTTACTCGTGGACAATGTAGCTTTCGAATGGTGAAAGAATTTTTAAAATCGGTCCAGTAGTTTATGAGCCTATTCATTACAAACAAACAAACAAAGTTTTCCTCTTTATAATATTAGTGTAGAAAAACAATGAAGGTATGCTGCAATCTAAAATAGAAAATGTGAATGATTATTATAAAAACTATTGAATCATTAAAATTCGCAGTGAATGCTTAGTTAGATGAAGAGCTTGTCATTAGTAGACTCTCCATTTTGTATTTGTTTCTTCATTGCAACGTGAAAGAGGAACAAAAACACGCTTTACATAATTTTACATAATGTGCACCAGAATTAGGTCAGGTAGATTTATTTTATACTCCGTTATATTTATTGCCTTAATGATCACATTTATAAGCAAACTGACAATAATGTGCAGAATTTAGAATAGTTGGATTAGTGCTATTGAGTTTCAAATTCTAGCTTCGACTGTTCCGAGGTATTGAAAATAGTTCAGATTCTATATAGCTCTTGTATTGGATTTAACTATAGTTTCTATTTGAGCTGGACTTTCTAATAAACACACTTAATATAAATTCTCCTAATATTTATATTTTACGGCAAAACGCAATAACAATATAGTATTAGTGACATTATTGAACATTTTTTTATAACAAAACAATATTATAACACTATAATTTATTCTCCTTTATAGCAAATAATATCAGTATTCTATTCTGCTAAAAATGTTATTTACATGCAACAAATGTTCTACAAAAACAGAAGCCAAATTCACATGATTAATTATCAGCTTTACCACTGTTTCGCATGTTTCTGTGTTGTGAAAATTGACGAGTTTTTACAGACATTATAATGAATGCTGCTTCTGTAACGTGGGAGTGAGAATGCTTGCTATATTGTGGGAGGGTACTGTTATAATCTGATGGTATCAGTAAATCTGATTGATAAATCTGATTGTTAACTAGTTTTAGAATGTTATGCTAACGAGTATAGGTAGAGTCGAATAAATCAAAGGTTTGGAATTTTCATGTTTCGCTTTGGTTTCTAATCGAAAAGTTTTTAAATCAAATTTTTTTATTAATTCGATTCAATGAAGTTAACAGTAAATACATTTGGAACATAATATTTTTTTGTGAAATCTCGAAGTCATAGCTTTTATTAACTACATGCTATTGTCGTTATAAAACAATTTACTATGTAACTTGTTTTATCATAATTTCCAAAACAATTTTCTTTATTATAAATCCACGTGTATTTTTATTACGCCCTATTTAAGGGAATGAGGCATTTAGTTTTAAATTACACTAAAGCTTAAACTCATAAACTCGCTCGTGGGCGTGGAACTGGTAAATCGTAAAGTTTATGTTGCAAGATGAATATGAATTGTTTCAAATGGTAATTACATTACAGAACAAATGTTTTCATCAAACATTGGCTGTATGTCATTATGAATAGATTTATATAAAGCCACAGGATAAAGCGTTGATGGTTAAATTATGTAGTCTATGGTAGGTAATGACGCGAACTGTGTTAAAAAAATATGATTTAGAAAGGATTTAGAACGTTTGTGACACAGTTTTTGTGTTATGAAGAATTTTTTTCTATTTCATTCAAAATACTGAATTAAACGACTTATTATTTCTTTCGTTTTTGTTAAGATGCTAATTTAAAACTTTATGCTTATATTAATTCTAATAGATATTTTCCTAGTAACTTCCTTCTTGCTCCTCTTTTTTTGAAGTCGGATATAAATAAAACATCACTTCTCCCGTTGGAGACAAATCTTGAATATTATTTATGCGTTGCATCTATTGGAAGTTGTAAAATTTTGTTATTACTTAGAAGATAGCTTACGAGTCGATATAAAATACTTACCGGTAGAGCTGGCCGTAAATCTCAAGGAGAAAGGGTTTAGTAACCTAACATTGAGCTGTGTTTACATTGTACTGACCTTATTCATTTAACTTGTTTTTGTTTAACGTAAGACTTGTTGTCTTGTGGTCATTGCAATTTTTGGATATAATAAACATACGAGTACTTATAAAGACAAAATAAGCTTTTCAGGTTTTTTTCATATCACTAGTTATATTTTTTATGACTTTTATAAATTTATATTTATTTATTTATTTGTTTTGTAACACCATTCTATGATTCCATACGTTTCATTAAATACTTTTAATGAAACGTATTACACTGTAAATTTTGGAGACCTAATTTTTGAATAACAAAAAATATCATTTTACAATTTAACTAAAGTAAAATCCTAGCTTCACACTTTACATAAGATTCAAAATTTCTAGAATGTCCGTCTGGTAGGTACTTAAAAGAATTCAAATTTTGCAAAAATATTCGTATTCATACTCAAAAATATCTGCATCCTCGTATCCTAAAAGGCAATTACGATGAACCGTTACATTGTAACCCTGGTGTACACGCCATTACGCTGGGCGTCGCGTGCGCAGCGGCCGCACGAAATGAGATCGGGTTCCGCACGCTCGCCGATACACGGCACGCGCTTGCGGCTATACCTGTCTGTCTCTATAGTATTAGATACATATACTAGTATAGTTTTATATTATCTGTGCTGTATAGTATGGTTAGGTTTCTAAGGTTGGTATTATGTATGGTTTGATTTATTTATTTTATTTATTTATTAAAAAGGTTTATCAACAGTTGTTACATACGTAACTTTCGTGTTAAACAGTTACAATAGGATTTATAAATTATTATGAACAACATTATTACAGATGAACACAACATTCACAGAAACTAATAATAAATAATGGAGGTCTTTAAGCGTAGAGTGAACTGGGTACCTTGTAGGGAAGCGCGTTCCATCTTAGACCACATCTCAGCTTAATATCTGGCGATATAGTGGTCAAGCGCTTCCGTATTCCCAAAAAAAAAAAAAAAAAATCTACACAATATATTTATTCAAATAATTAAACAAAATAAAAATGTGTGTGCTCTTATCATTATAGAGTTCAGATTTGGCTATTCTCTAGTCTCATTCTGTGTGGATCTGCGTATAAGGATGCTTAAATATTTACAGCTGGTTTCAAAATTGTATTATACATTAACACGTACATACGATGAACATAATATATAAATGTAAAAAATTGACTTAAAAATAACAGCAGTTTGTCGAGCATCGAAAATAATAAATAGATACCTCCTGTTGGAAACGAAAGTTTAAAATTACTTAGTAGAAAGAAAAAAAAAAACGATAATTTAGTCTAACGCAAAATTTCTGAGGGTTATCCTTATTTTTACCGGTACAGCAATAACGGTAAATAAACAGTACCTCAGGAAATATTAAAACGAGCTCAACACGCTTTACCTGTGGCCTGGAAATCGTACCAAATAATTGAATTAGTTTAACAAAATAGTCAATATTTTTATAATCAGGATCCTTTTAGATGATTTTTAAAGCTTCTAATTGTTGCTTAAATAATAAGAAGGAACTGTTATTATAAAAATGTTTGGGGTGATAAGTAGGTATAATTGATCAAAAAACGTTAAATTTCTATTACCTAATATCAACCAACGCAAAATATAAAAAATATAGAAGAAAATGTAATAATAGGAGCTATATTTTATAGAATTACTAGCTTTCCGCCCGCGGCTTCGCCCGCGTTTTCAAAGAAAAATCGACATAGTTCCCGTTCCCAAGGGATTTCCGGGATAAAACCTATCCTATCTCTCAAGTTGGATCGAACTGCACATGGTGTGCGAATTTTATTACAATCGGTTAAGTGGTTTAGGAGTCCATTGAGGACAAACATTGTGACACGAGATTTATATAATATATTAAAAGATATCAGGTAAGTCCGTAGACTATATCTTATAATATAACGAGGCTGCCAACCTCAGTTACACCTGTAACTAATATAATAGGTAGGTACTTGGGTAGTTCGGCTTATTTGAAAATACAAAAGGCTTTTGCCGTTTTCCTCTCGTAAGAAGGTCAATGTTATTATAAAAATGATTCTATTATAATTACTAAGCTTAAAACTGAGCTGTTCTTTTTAACTGAACCCGTAATTTAATATTAATATAATTGATATGAATACCTACTTAAGTTAATAATTTTGTTGTAACTCCAGGGTTAATTTCAATTAAAACATCATTAATTTTTATTCGCTGTTTTATTAAAATTTTAAATTATTATTTTCATTTCATTGAAAAGCATTAGCAGATTTACACAAAAGAGCCCTTTACTTTTATAATTAATATTTTATGAAATATTATTTCACCTTGACCCTATCTTCAAATAATTTAACTGCATATTTAAGTAGATAAAAACATGCGCTTAGTTTGAGGGAGGAGAATTCTACTATGCAATACATAAAAAAGAAAATTTATAACCACAAATATTTTTACATATCAACACTAGTTCTAGAACACTCCACAGACTATGAACTATAACCAAATCAACAAATACTCTAGTCTAGTTATCGTTGCGACCCAAAAATGCAGTGAATGAAAAGCCATTCAACAATACGTAGTTTTCAGACGAAGCTTCATATCCGAAACTATTCCATAGTTACGGGGATTTAATTAAACTGAAATCAGATTACAGACGCGAGACGTGCGGAATGAGAACGATTTATTGGCAGCTTCGTTTTTGTTATAGTCATCATTTTATACCTACTTCGGGATGAAAGCTTTTGGTATATTTCTATAGTAAATATATATGAAATGTGTAAATTTTATAAGTATTTTGATTGAAGTAAAATTACACTTTAGAAGTAAAAATACATTGTCAGTCTGTGTTATATTTGATAGAAGTGGAGTTAACTAATAATTTAAAAATGTGTCTTTTGGATGAAACATAGAATATAAAAAGAAAGTTGGATGTGCCGTAAATTCAAATTTTTAATGTGATGTGTAATAGCATAGTTCTTTCGGTTGAGCTTTTTTAGCAAAAAACATAATTAAATCGTACATCATGTACTCATTTACATAAATATATTATGAGTATTATAACATTTATCAATCATTTAACATTACAATCGCTATCAAGAGCAAAGAGCAAATACCCTTCAACAGTCATAAGAACAACATGCATTGTTACTGGAAACATAAAGTTCCCCTACTGAGTGTTTATTACAAATATTACAGTCGACAATGGTCACGTGGCCTTTGTAGTACGGACACTGTGGCAGAAACATTCCCACAGGAAAACCGCGATAGAGAAGAAAGTATCTACTCGTAATTAAAAAATTCTTCATGTTAGTCGTCGCAACCTCGGTGTAAAATAAAAATGTCGCCTTTGGGCTTTGCCCAAGTGCTTTTCTGTCTTACAATTGAAGAAATAAAAGGACAAATTCAATCAAGTTTTATAAATAACATTTTTATATTGTGAATATTATAATGTTTTTTAACATATTTATCACAAAGAAATTATACATTTTTCTACATTAAGCATGTTGATGTACAACATATTTACAATAAAAAAAAAAATATTCTTGCCCGTGTTAAGTATGAGCCTTTATAATTTATTCAAGGAGGGTTAAACAATAGACACGTGCAGTGCGAAAGTGTCCCTTCATACGCAGTTGTTTGTGTGAGAAATTTACCTACATGTGTGTGAGATTAAAAAAAAGTTATCGGAATAGAAGTTGTGACCATACCATATAATATTAATTATTACGTATGGAGTAGTAGGAGCTATATCTGTTGTACTATAAATTTTAATTTAATATTTTAGCAAACCGCAAAATTTTAGTAAAAAAAAAGGCAAGAAGATTTTGCTTCACGTAATAATATAGGTACATGCAGAGTAGTTATAGAAAGTAACTTTTTGTTTATTATTTACTTTTAGTATAGTTGCACGAAATATTGGAAAAATGTAAGAAAACATGCTCCCGAAGTATAAATTAGGAACACTGACGATAACTCAGTGCAAGCGGGATTTTATTACCGCCTCGGGTTATTGCTTTGAGATTTTCTTGGATATATAAAATATTATGTTATTTTGATAGAATACGATATCTTAGCTGATCACACTTATATTTTTCGCTATAAATATTGATCTATTCGAGATATGTTCAGAGTAATTACTTTTATTTTGACTATAATATTTATATACCTTTTCTACAAAATCGTGTATAAAACAATAATTAAAAAAACCTAACCTTTGGTCGACCAGGGATTTTTCAACTATTTTAATTCCAAACTCATCCAAATCGGAGCTGTGGTTTAGCCGTGAAAGCGTTATATTCAAATCAACTTTCTTTACTTAAAGTATATCGACGTCTTTACTGTAAAGTAATAAAAGAAATCGGGAGCACAAAATGTCCAATAAAATCGATCATGATAAAACCGAAAACAATGGCTTTATTCAATTAATCATAAAATTCTTCAGAAAACTCGAACAGAATCGATCATCGAGATAAACAAACGTTATTTAAACCGAAAAGCTTTTGTTTTGCTATCTCATTTGAAAATATAGTTTTATTGTGGTTTTTATATGCAATTTCAAATAGTTATAGAACTCAAAAATAATCATCGTACTCTGAAATTAAAACGCATGACATCGTCCTAAATTCCAAAATTTGTCCTTCAAACCTTGCTTCTATAAGTTTCTATTCTTTTATGGCATTTCCTATAAATTTCCATTCTATTGTGGCATAAGAGCCTGCGGCTCGACCACAAGTCTGCAATTTCGTGATATGAGCGGACGTGCTATCACTAGAGCCAGAAGGGGCCAGACGAAGCCAGACCACTGTTTTCTTAGTCTACGCTTTTGTTCTGTAATTCAACGTGATGACGGCTTGTGGCACTGCGATATGAAACGTGCCACTACGCTAAAGAGAAATTGTTTTTGTTATAGGTGCCGTATCTTAATTGCTTTTTAGATTTTCAATATTATGTCACCCTAAATGAGGTTGATGGTTAATGAAAACCACATTATTTTATATGAAAGAATTAATAATATTAATATTATACAGTACCTAATGCAATGATAACTTTTTAAGACATAAAATATTTTTCTAAAACCTAATCATAAATCGTAATGACTTCTTTTATATTAAGTTCATGGGAATATATATCGAGCAAATCTATGTAAATTACACACATTTATCATATCGAACAAAACTCAGATTTCATGAATAAAGAAAGGTATTATGTAAGCGAGTCACGTCGCGCTGAGACAGTCAATTTCTGCGGCATTGCATTTATAAAACACGTGGACCAAGCAGTGGCTGTATTTTAGATTAGAACCATTTTATGTTATTATTGGAAATATGAACAATGTATTTTAAATAACTATGATATACAGATACAGTATAGTATGGAATTTGAAATATCAAATGACTTTAATATTTTAGTTGTCTATAGATATAGGCTTTTAAGAAACCCGATTGACATCGTTGTATAACTCAGTGATTGATATACTCGAAATTTTAGCCTTTTTATTATTATTAGATAGTAGATATTAGAGTATTAACTACAAAGATATAAAACAGCATAGACTTCAATGCGTTGTTAAAAAAACATACTTATCTAGATTTTTTAGAGACATAATAAGAAATTTAGAAGGATTTCATTATACATCAATAAATCCGAATTAATTTCTAATAAAGACACATCTGTTAAGGTACAAAATACCGTTCCTTGAATGTACGAGGTATATTTATAATGTCTATTGTTTCATAACTGACCGGCTCGGAACAATGCATATTTCTTGCGACCTCAAAAACTGAGCGCAGAATTAAGACAATCCATCTTAATACATTTCATCTGTACGTGATTGGAGTTCAAATAATAAATATCGATATTTGTTTGGCTTTGAGAGCTTTTTGTTATAATCGACCGAATAACGAAGTTGTTTTGCTACGTGCGTTCTCAGGGTAGACGGGAAATAAACGCAATTTAAATTAGCAGGGTTATGAAAACGCCTTATTGGTGGTGTTACTTTAATATTATGTGGAAAATTAATTTTTAACTACACCAAATTTATGGTATTGTTATTAAAAAAAATCAATCACCGTTATAATTGAATGTACAACAAATTATGAAATTTAACCATATTTGCCAACGGACTATGTTCGCATATCACTATAACAACTCACGTAAGTATTTTCCGAAGAAACATTACAGATTAGTGATCATAAATTAGCAGGATATGGGTTTTATAAGGAAGCGGTATAGACTTGTGATAGCTAATCTTATTCTACGCATTAGATCAGAGCTTTGTAGCTATCGTAATGCATATATTGCCAATATTTGCTTTTACTGACAAGATAAAGTAGAGCCGACTGTGCGGTATCTAAAGTATTAATTAATTAGTAAAAAACAATGACCTATTATACTAGTAGACGCGGCATACGCCAACATCATTGCACAAAAACCGGCCAAGTGCGAGTCGGGCTCGCGCACAAAGGGTTCCGTAGCAGCGAATATAATAAACTTATTATGTCAATTTATACACCTGGTGAATGGAGCCTAAACTCTCCCGATATTTTGCCTTGTACTTTTATGTATGAATATTAATTTTATATATGTATTTATAAATATTCCGTGCTATAGGCGTGCCCAAATCGGCTTGTGATAACTGAATAAAGAAGTATATACACCAGCTTCACAATTAAAATTACTATCTTATCCCCGCCCCCGCGCGAGACCAAGCCCCGCAACTCACGCGCTGCAGCGCAGCGAGCGACCGATCTTCTTGAATCGATGTAATAATAATAATCTATAGGATTAACGCGTTTTAAAAATATTGGTTCGATGGATATGTTTAACCTATTATTACTCAACAATCACATTTGTAATATTAAACTTTATCAAATGCACAATGTATTTAAGGTACATTACTGGATAAGGATTAATGGCGTATTGCTTGAATAAGCTAATATTTCTCGTAAAAAGTACCTACATTATAAAGATTTTATATCATCGCGGATTTTTAAAGGTGTACAATACTGTAGTATATTTTTTGATCTATCTTATAAGGTTCAGCCATCGTTTTCAGTGTAAGCACAATAACTTAACCAAAATTACAGTTAAATCAACCTATCTCAAAAACTATAAGAGATACTTTGATCAAACCAAAAATCGTTGAAAGAGTTAATTAGCATGCATCACCTCTATTTTTTTTAGAATTTTATACCCCGTAGTTATAAAAATAGAGGGGGGGGGACATACTTTTTACGACTTTGAGAGCTGATATCTCAAAAACCGTTCACTTTAAGAAAAATGTTTTTTAGAAAACTTTATATCATTTTAAAAGACCTTTCCATTGATACCCCACACGGGTATGTACATCGAAAAAAAAAATTTCATCCCTCAGTTACATGTATGGGGGGCCCCACCCCCAATTCTTTTTTTTACTATTTAGTGTCATATTTTTGTAGCGGTTCATACAACACATATTCCCATCAAATTTAATCACTGTAGTACTTATAGTTTCCGAGTAAATCGGCTGTGACAGACGGACAGACGGACAGACGGACAGACGGACATGACGAAACTATAAGGGTTCCGTTTTTGCCATTTTGGCTACGGAACCCTAAAAAAACAGCGTAATTAATACATACCTACTTACTAACGCATTATCACCAATACAGTTGTTCTCTCTTTCACTCTCACGCACGAGACATAATACATGTCTCACTCATGTACTTCGTAATAACAACTGCCGATTAAAATATAAAAAGAACGTCCAGACACGACGCTGAATGGTGCGTGACTAAGTGAAACTCGGGCACTTAGCTGAGTTTTTTCTTGCCAAAATAGAGAGCGGGTAACGTATCTAGCTTTTTTATATATCATAGGTAAAAAACCAATTATTAAAATATACCACTGAATATTCAAGTTGCGTAACATAAATTTAACGAGAACCTCGCGTCACTGTAACATAGTTGACGTCTCACAATAAATATACAAAAATAGTATGAAATATCTGAACAGTTCTCATTAGTTCGTAACCCGAGGACACTAGACAGCTTCGTACTGGACATTTTGCATTTTTACTCCACAATAACCACTCTAGTGGATCCCTTTACAAGTGCAATCGTTAGTTGACGACGTGTCACGATATAATTGTCCAAAGAATTTCCTTTTAAAGGTCCTGTTTAATAATGGCGCTCGAGAAACATGAGTACCATTTGTTAAAGGGCTGATTACGTCAGGAAAATAAATTGACAACTGAAGCCTGGACGGGTAATGGGAAAATACTTTTCTCTGAACGGTTTTTAATTTTTCGCCATCACAGGGATTATGGTTGGTAACTTTAAAAAATTTATTAAATTTATTTTTGATTGGCATATAAAAGTCCGATAATGTATGGGCATTTCACTTCGTTAATGTCGGGACTTCATTTAAATTCAATTTTATCCGAATTCATAAATTCATTATTCTACTTTTAATCTTGATTTTGTTGAAAGTATAGAGCAATATCATCATATTCAATAATTAAAAATAAGATACTTAATTTATCACAATTTATTACACAGGCGTAATAAGAACTTTTATTACTATTCAGCTGTTCGATTTGACCGCAATCTTAATAATTCAGTATATTCTTGCCCCAACATCTAGAAAGTACTTTAAATTTATGCTCATTATTATCAGGCCTTTATGAATTAGCCTTGGGTCAATTGCTTTTGCTGTAAATTTATTAACAATCGAGACAGAACGACTCATTGTGTAGTTCTGAATACAATGTTAAGTACTACAATGTTATTGTAAATGAATACATAAATTCGTACACCGAAATCCGGTGATTGCAGTTTTAATGTTATTACAGATTATTAACTGAGTTTTTTAATTAAGCCAATTAAAGAGATTTTCAGTTCCTTATTTATATAAAACAACATTAATTGATAATTAAGCTGAAGGGATTTTCATTGTTTATTTTTACTTATACATCATTATTTGTAACACTTTTGATTTATTTTTTACAAGCTGTGACCTGCGGTTTTACCCACATTGCCCCGCCGATATTCCTCTTAGCGTGATGATATATTTCCTATAGCCTTCCTCGATAAATGGGCTATATAAAACCGAAAAAAAATTTCAAATCGCACCAGTAGTTCCTGAGATTAGCGCGTTCAAACAAACAAACAAACTCTTCAGCTTATACTCATAATATTATAGTATAGATTAACAATTATTGAATGCAATAAATGAAAGTTTATCTCACATATTTAAAGCTATCCTTCCAAATGAGTTTTTTTATCGACTCTTAACACCATAATGTGATCAAAGTAATCTAAATTCAACAAATGTAAATGTGTGAATTTCTACTCATCCTGTTGTTTCTATCACTTACGTCAATGAAATTAAAAAAAAAAACACAAGGAACTCACACCGGGACTTGTATAGCTCATGTTTATTTCATTAAAAATAAACATTGTCTATTTTTTATCTAATGTCGCAGCGATTAACCTTTTCTATGAGTATTGGTGTTTTATCTGAATACTTAAGATGGGAACTTAAGAATTTTAAAGGTCATTTAAGTATTTGATGTACTTTTACATTATTGGAAAAGTAACGTATAACTAGAGATACCTACGTTTGAATACATGCAAGCCGCTTTGGTTTAGAACGGATGAAAACTGTACGTAATATACGGCTTAATTTTAATTACGAGTAGGTATGTAGGCATATTACAATTTGCAAAAAAAAAAAAATCGTTGCTTCTAAATTTGAAACATTAGAAGGAGTACGTATAGCAAAAGACAGAAATTGTATAAAAGACTAATTAATAAGAAGTCGAAATTGTTTCACTGAAAAAATGTTTGTTCAGTGAAACAATTTCGATACTAATTTACATTTATCTAAAATGCTAAATACTTATCATTCACAAAGCTATCTTGTTAAACATTTTACCAACGAAATACGTCCAAACTAAATAGCAGTGTTAAGTTTGATGAATTCGCTCTAGATTTCGGCCAGGATCCACTCCCGTCACTCCCAGGCTGAGCGTTTACAATCTTGAAGTAGGCCATTTGGCTGCACGCCAGCCCTCATCAGTTCGCATGCTGAACGAAATCTTAAGTTTTATGGCCTAATAACTTTCTAAGGTGCTCCCCGGTACTATATTGCACTTGGCGTTCCGTCTTGGACTATAGTATGGCATCTGCGGGCTTAAGGATGTTTCGCTTTGATAAGTTATGTCTAACGTTTAGTTGGGATGAATTAATTATACCAGTTTATATTACTGGTTGGAGACGTCTTTAAGACGTCTCTATGCATTACGGCCATGTTCAAGTAGAAATAATGTGTGATCATTAAGATAGCTGTGCGAGCAATAAAGAGCAAATAATAATTATTGAAAGAATTAAAAACGACTAACCTAGTAATTAGATCTTTTCTCTAGTTCAATCTTCATGTTACGTGTCACAAGCCATATTAAGCTCTAAGCCTGAGGCTGCAATTAAATGTAAAAGCTTGAACTTAAAAGATAATTGGTCCATACGAAGTAACAATTCTGCCCGCGGCGCCGGTTTTTCTACTCTATGTACTCACACATAGAATTCAAATAATAATGGACTATGTAATAGTTTTTAACGAAGTTAGCAACTGCTTTTTTCTATTACATAGATTTTTTTGAGATAAATGAATCGCCAGATGGCCGAACAGGCGCTTATAGTATCAGTTAATTTTATGCGGGCTGTAAACGGGATTTATGTGCGAAATTTAAAAGCGAGTTATATTTTATGCATCCGCTTTTTGCGTCTGAAATGCAAGAAATTTTAACGACATGTTTAAAAATTAAATAGGTATTGAGACTCTACATTTTAATAGTTTTAATACCCTTTTATAGTTTGTCATAAAAACAAAAGTTTTACACTATACGCTTCCAATTTTAATGCTTGTTATTTGCAAATTTTAATATCCTGTTATCGATTCCGATGACACTTAAGAAAGTCACGACTTGTGTTCTTATTCTTCCTAACCGTTACATGTTACTTGCTATGACGGTTTTAAGGGGACCTTGTACTTTGCGTGACTGTACCTAATCATTTATTGAGATCATTGCTACTCGCAACATTATCAGTTTGTAGTGAATTTTGAACTGAAATTTACTTTGCGTATAAATGTTTGTATGGGCTAAGGATGTAAACAAGTTATTATATTATTTGTTCCTGTTTATGTGTGTTTGTTCTTAGTTAAGAAGACAGAGGATCTCTTAAGAATTGGTGTTGTAAATTTTATCTACTTTTAATCGACCATAAGATGAGTTTGGAGTCTTATTAAATCAACCAGCATTCAACCAACTTTAAGATTAATATTGATGGTACATCAAAAACGCTATTTCTTACCATTAATTATGTTTTTGAATATGTAAACTATAAATTATCTTTTAACTTTGATCTCCATAGCGCAGAATAAATTAGAATTAACAGAGAAAGTACAGATAAAAAAATATCTTGTTGGAACTTTCTAGAGTCTAATCGGATCGCAGGAAGCAATTAGATGTATTAGCGAAGTGCGTGTGAAGCCTTTCACTGTCTCGTGTGATTCTAACATTGTATTCAATTTGCTTTATTATTGGATTTCACTAAATAAAATCTACCAGCTATTTAAAAGTATTTTTTTAAATAGTTTATGGTCGTATTGTTTCTGTAGTAGGTATATACTGGTGGTTGGATGAACCCAATTTTCAGTGGCGGTACGTTCATACAAGCCGAAAAGCCCGGCTTGCCTAAGGAATTCGCTACGAGACAGGAAAATACCCAAATTCACTTTTGAATATTCGCGCGCAACGAGCAATTCAAAATTTGCTCCGAAATTCAATGAAAACTCACCAATAAACAATGTCGAATTCGAGTCAAACTTTTTAATTTCATCCTTCTTGCTATGTAAATAAAGTCGTACTTTGTATAAACAGTGCGGTGTCCTTCTTGAGTGACATATAGTTCTCTCGCTTGCACTCGTGGGCTTTTACCGGGCTTTGCGCTTATCTCTTCTAACGTAAGAAATTTCGTTGAAGTAGCTACATACCTATCTATAGAATTCTATAGCAATTTATATGGCCAACAAAGCCGGGCTTTAACAGTGTGAAGATAGTTACGATTGCGCGTCGTGCGAACGAACGTCGTGAATATTATTGTTAGTATGGTTTAGCGCGTGATTATACCGGTGTAATTTAGGTTAAGTTTTTCGAATTTTGTGATAAAATAAGTGTCGCGACACAGATTGTATTGTAAATTGTGATGGTTTGCTTTGTGCTCAGCGGGGAAGGTAAAATCATTAAACTTTACTGTAAAACAACGATTAATTTCTTCATCAAAACCAACTCCCGATTTGTGCAGTAAGTAACATAAACCAAATTTTAATTGTATTGTTTACGAATTAATCGATTTCATGAATGAGAATTGGTTAGAAGAAGCCTTCTGATGAAACTTGCACATATTTTGGTATTTACGATTCTTGCTAGTTGTTCTTCCACGGAGCGTGCTTTCTCAGCGTTAAATCGAATTCATAGGTAGGTAGGTATAATTCGTATTTAAGAAATACACAACGCCAAGAACGCCTTTCTGAATTAACAATGACTGTCATTGAGAAAGAGCTGTTAATTGAATTAAAACAATCACCTAAGTAGGTACCTACTTCTATTCTGATGTTATAAAATATTTCCTTCAGAAAGATCGGCGTTTTGAATTAGAATATAGGTAAATGATCTGTACAATTTTATAATATAATGTCATACAGTTTTATATAATTTATATAGATATAGATTTTAATATGATTGTAATGGTAAACGTTTGACTCAACTGTTTGCGGGCGCGCGTGAAGATTTAGAAGATTTGATTCGGTATGTTCACATTTTTTATAAGTTTTATAACGAACATAGGTACCTACTTAGTAACACAGTGTATACCTAATTCAAGAAAAGGGTACCCAGCAAACACTTCGAAAAATTTGGGCTTGCCCAGTCCTTACACCCTAGGCACGCCACTGCCAATTTTAAATCCGTTTCGCCACCAGAGACACCTTTTCTTTGCTATAAACGTCACGGAGCCCGAGACCATTCCAACGAATGCAAAACCGAGGAAATCGGTTCGTGCATTCTGGAGTTATAGCGTCAGGAAGGGAAACCCGACTTATTTTTATATAGTAGATAGGGTATGTCAAAAATAAACTTTTAAGTATGCTTTGATCATTTTTATTTATTATTTTAAGCGTAAATAAAACTTATAATACACGTGCAATCTTGCTTTCTAGAATACTAAATTAATACTTAAAACTCGTTTACCATTAACAATATCAATCCTTTATCAAGAAAAATAGAAGTATACTTAATCTAATTTTTATACAGCTTCCGGTGTCTTTTTAATTTGTGATATTATAGCTCAAAAAACTTATTCATGGCACATAAAACGAGCATCGAACCCAAGCAAATTTTTCTAGCAGACATCAAGAAAATATATATGTATATTAAATAGAAACTGAAACATATTATGCTATATAAAAATTAGATTAGAGTAGCAATTATTCGTATTAAAACACAACATAAGTGGGTTCAGTGGTGATACCACAGCTATTGTCCCTTGTGGAAATGTGGAAGTAACCATCAATGCCCCAGTCTGGACCCCAGGAGTTCTTGACGATCCAGTATTCTTCCCCTTCGTTCACGCCGTAGCCAACTAGAGTTACCTCGTGGTTCAGGTCTGAGGTGGTACTAGAAAGAGATAGTTATATATTTGTGCTTGCTCAAATTTCGATGGTATGATGGCATAGAACATTGAGATGGAGTTTATTTTTAATTGATTGTCTTTTTTTACGGTTATTTAGTGCAAAATGAGTATTAATTTCGAGTATAAAGTTCGTTGAAAGAAAAAAGTTTGCCCTGAAAAAAATATCAATTTTTTTTAATCGAATCAAAGGTCTAGAAAATATATCTTCCTTGAAATTATTTTTTACACTAAAAGAATACCTAAAATATGTAAACTTACCAATAAGTATCGTAATATATACCGCCAGTGTAAAGGCTCAGTAGACCTGTAGCGTCTATTGATACTGAGAGAGGACCATGATAAACTAGCGCCACCTAGAATAGAGAAAGACTTCGTTATTCGTATCTATAAATACTTTACATTAAAATAAAGTAAATTAAATGCTGCTGAAAAATCAAATGGAAAGTATAAAATAATTCTGTCCTGTTCTTTTATAATTTCAGATTTCAGTATTGCATAACTACTAATGTTTGATGGTGCTCAAAGGAATGCATATAAAATAGTATTATTTATATTATATAAGAACTCACTTTGAGAGCTTCCACGCTGAATGGTGTAACGTCAACGAAACCGCGTATGGTGTACAAATTAGTCATATTGCTGATACGACAGAAACCATCCTGTGAAATGAAAAAAAAAATTATGAAAAATATAATTTTTACGCTTTATATTACTGTAAAGACGAGGTAGAAGAAGAAGAAGAAGAGGAAGTTGTAAACTACAACACCAGGCTATAGAAAAAAAGAACCACATTGAATATTTCAAAACTAGCTGTGCTCCGCGGATTTACCCGCAGTGCTCCGCTCCTTTTGGTCTAAGCGTGATGATATCATATAGTCTATAGTCTTTCTCGAAAAATGGGCTATCTAACACCGAAATAAATTTTAAAATCGGTACAGTGATTCCTGTGATAAACGCGTTCAAACAAACAAACTCTTCAGCATTATAATATTAGTATAGATATAGACTAAACAATAAACATATTTTCAAAACTATTTTTCCCCTACCTTGTTCTCATAGGGACCATATTCTTCTTCAGTGGGTAGACCGTACTTCATCATCCATTGATAAGCAGCAGTGTCTGTTCCCCCATCGCACCCTTCCGCGCCGAATCTATTCAAGTCATTTATAATAATTTGTAATTGTTTTATTTTGCATAAAATATCATCAATGTAAAGATAGTTGAGTTTGATGTATTAAAATATTGGTCAACTCTCTATATTATGAACTATATTTAATTAATGGAATAGTAGGTTTATGCAATAACAAATGTATACACTACTCCCAAACTAATAATGCGCATAGAAAAATTCGTCACTGTTCGGCAACTGTCATATTCCCCGAGCCTCCGAAGACGATATGTAATATAGAGTGGTTAAACCTATTTTCTTCATGCATAGTTTATTAGAATTATGAGTTTTATTGCGATTTTATGGTAAAAGAGAAAAGTAACGAAATTTGTTTCGATAATTTAATGTAAGTTAATAGCGAGGACAAGCTACACGCTTGCGAATACATATTTGTTGTATTGATTTACTTGGAAAATTCTATACTTAGAACTATTAAAGTGTCTTACTGAAGCCGGCATACTGATGGATGTATGGAAGGTTAAAATAAGACAAAGTTTATATTTAAAAAAAATATTTTTTAACACTGGTTTACATTTAAATTGTAGAAATCTAATCATTAAAATCTCAGTCCAAAGGATTTACAAAATCAGGGATCATCTCTATTTCTGATATCGTAGAATGATCAGAACTTTCAATATGCTCTTATTAATTTACACTTTCCCCACTGCTATCTGCTACCTGTGTAAATAATCATTTTATCGGAAAATTCAACTTTGAAACAAAACTAAGAAGGGTATGTAACAGTAACTCTATATAATTCCATACAGAGATAATACGTGCGGTCACCACCAATATATAAAGACGACTGCGGACTGACGGATTTTTGAATTTTTTGACTGACAGGCTACCGTCACCTACCGCTCGAATTGTTTTCGATTGTGTATGACTCTGAATTGAATCCTATTTCTTTCGAACAAGGTGCAAGATGCAAGTGCATTGTTTAGGGCACTTACGATTCAATGATTCGGGGTGATTCGGGTGTTTCTGGAAATACGATAATTAGCGAAGATCTGCATGCGCATTATTAATTTTTGATTACTGTACTGTATTTACTATTAATTATATGATACGATATGTACTTACAGATTACATTATTGTTTTGAAGTGAAACTTCTTTAGGCGCGTTGAGAGTAAAATTTTCATGCCCATACCGTCTCGTCAAGGAGTAAGACGACGATATTGGTATCTTTGAACCTTGCCAAAGAAGTTCCACTTCTGACACGTGTGCTCGGCACACACGCCCGTTATTTTACAAGATAATGCGTGTTCTGTTGTGGGTATATTACTACTTCCTTCTGCATCCAAAGTTTGTGACAATTTTTTCAGATAAAACAAACTAAACTCACTCCCAAGCGCAGTCAATAAGAGCTTGATTGCTCAGCCTGATGAGCCTTCCGCCATTAATACTTGCGAGTACACCTTCCACAGCTGCAGTGGTCCCGAAGGTCCAACAGGAACCGCAATCTTCTTGTTCTGATTGTAGGGAATATAATATTATACGAGAGTTTGAAAGCTTACACAGGATGGAAAGTTTGAATGGGCCCTAGAGGAAAAGTATTGAAATACTGGAGGTAGCAAATTTTACTGAATGGGAATAGAGCTAGCCTAAAAATAGAAAATTTCCACCACAATATGCTAGTTAAGTCGGGGGTTTGAGACCAGGCCAGCGTGCAGGAATAAATTGATTTTTCAATTTATCTGCGCATGTTGTAACAATACCACTGCTCTAAACGGTGAAGGAAAACATCGTAAGGAAACCGACATGTCGAAGAATCAAAAGTTCGACGACACAAGTTTACACAGTACGTATTTCAGACATTTAGCATATCG
Source organism: Colias croceus (assembly GCF_905220415.1). Lineage (NCBI taxonomy): Eukaryota > Metazoa > Arthropoda > Insecta > Lepidoptera > Pieridae > Colias > Colias croceus. The sequence goes on along the minus strand of NC_059540.1, from coordinate 3,746,111 downwards.
ACGCGTAGCAAAGAATTTCACTGACGATTTTGATAATTTTAATTATGACCTTTTATTTAATATTACGAAATATGAACATTTTTATTGCATTATTTTTTTCGTTTATTTCGTAGTTTGTTTTGAAAATATAATTACTTACCTTTAACTGGTGTTATCCTGCCATATAATCTATGATCAAATTCCTCCGGTAAACTTTGAGATATCTCCTTAATCTGGTTAGGTGAATATGCGAATGGTACCGTCCCGACTTCACCTTGTTTTCGTTTCAATAGTCCTTTCATTCTTTTCATTTCTTCCGGGGTACGGTCAGCAAATTTGGTAACACCAAGTTTAAATCCACTGTTATTGTTATTGTTAGCTATGATGCGCCTAAAATAAAATAATTTGATTCTGTAGATAATATAAATACCTAAGCCGAAGCGTAATTTAAATTTATCAAATACCAATAGATTTTTATAACAACGATCCAAACGACATAATATGTTTAGACATAATGCTGTTTACCTCATGTTATTGTGAAAAATAGCCTTCCTGATTTCGCGTTCATTTTCATCTTTGTAAGCTTTTTTATGTTTTTGCGTAAAACTGAAAAATTATTAGAAATTTTATTTATATTAAAATAAAAACTTAATATAATATTTGTATTGTTAATACTATTACTTACCTCTTAAATATACGCTCAACGTGCTCCTCATGGTTTGTGTGACTTACTAACGAATCTCTTGTTACTTTAACATCCTTTATATTTGACAGTTTTTTATGGCTCTCACAGGGATCTAAAGTAATTGTGTTTATCTGTATTAAGGGTATATGTTAATCGCTCCTTGCCGAAATCGGCAAGGAGCGATATAACATATATTACAGTTATTAATAGTTAAACATTAAATATAACTACACGCTTTATTCAACATGTTTAAAACATTTAAATTAAATGAGAATTATTTACTCCAGTAAAATTATTTACACTTCTCGAAATTGATAATTACAAAATTTGATAGCGTAATAATATCAGTATAATAAACTTAATTTATTCATGATTAACAGTATAAGCTTAACAATCTATACTTGATATTATAAAGCTGAAGAGTTTGTTTGTTTATTCAAATGCGCTAATCTAGGGAACTACTGGTTTGATTTGAAAAATTATTTCGGTGAGATAGAAGATAGAAGAAGAGCGGAGCACTTCAGGTAAAACTGCGGAGCACAGCTAGTTATGTCTAAAAAATGAAGTACTTACATTCGTTCACACTGAAAACCTTGTCATCAACTGCAGTAGTTTTGAAGTTGTAGAAATGCCACACTACATGTTCACTCAGGCTTCCTAACCACGCGTTAAATTTAATTTCTTCTAACCTACAAAAAATATTATTTCATTAAAGATATTTTCACATTCTTTTAACAACGAAGTTTTACTCTTTATCATGAAGAAATTAAGCAAAATATGGCGGAAGACGCGGGTTCTCGTGATCGAATTTTTTAATTCTCTAAAATTTGTACAAATATAAGCACATTTAAATCAGTAGTTGATATGATTAATACAATTATATTACTTGATAGGAATCCATGTTTTATTTTCACTCAATTTAGCAATCAATATCCTTTTATAATCTTCGCTTTCATCGTCACTTTCATGTACAAATTTATGTACGTTTGGTTCTTGCGTATTCTCTTTACCTATAAACATAATCATTATCATTAGTACATAAAGTTTTTGTTATGTGTGTTTTTTATGGTCCAAATAAACAATATCGAATTTTTGAGTTTAGAATATTGCTGCATTAGCCGATATATTTTATTCCCGCCACACCCTTAAAGGAGTCTGTTGTCATATTTTTCCACTGCAAGGAGACTGAGTCCTCTTCGGAGATACATATAAACTCATGTTCAAAAATAATTTAAGCTTACATTTAGGCAAAAATATTTCGACACTACCCGACAGGAACAGTACTTATATCAGGAAAAAAAGACAAATATACTAATCAGAAGTTGTGAATATGGTTTAAATTTCGACTAAAAACCTGGTAGAGTCTTAACATTCAATGCATCTTCTTCATATATCATGAAAAGACGTGAAATTCCTATTTTTCTGGATTAATTGAATAATAAATGATACTTACCCACGTAATCAAAATCAGATGCATCAGGAAGGACTTTATACAGGGAAATTCTGTGAAGAAGATCTCCTTCTCTTTTCGTGCAATTTAATTCATTTTCTGCCTTTTCCGTTGTTATAGGGTAAACCTGATAATTACATAAGCTATTAAAGATTTCAATATTTCTGTTAATTATTTATCAGTAATACGAAAGTATTAAGTTTTTTCTTAAATAGTTGTGTGTATAAATTTATTAACTTACGGTAAATTCGACGCCATATTTATAAGCAGTCCTTCGTTTTCCTCTAAAGTTGAATAATTTTACGGCTCCATTATTGAAGTCAGCACGAGATTTCTTGCTCGTACGCCTAATATAATGTATATAAAATTAAATAGTTTTCTGTTTTGGTTATCAACAATATGAATAATTGAATAATTTATATCGTCCGTTTATTTAGTCGTTAACATTGATGATATCCGGATATAAAATTTAGGAGGCATTAAAATTTTCATTGTCTGAAATCTTTTCTAGATATTATAGTAAAATATCAAAGTATTAAGCAAGAATATACTATAAGAAAAAAACATTCCATTAATATAATAATTCTACAGCCCTTAACCTGTCCTCTTAGTAACCTACTCGTAGCATAGGGCAAACCGTGTTCGATATATCAGTTTAATTAATTAAGCACGTTCCCAGTCCGCTGTAACCCCATAAAATTACACTAGAAATTCGAGTATTACGTAGAAACTAACCAAAATTTAAAATCTTCTATCCAGCCACCAGTCAGAGACCATCTTTCACCTTCAAGGCTATAAGTAGAGCTCCATTTTAAATCTGGTATATCCTCGTCATTGTTCACTGAAACAATGAAAATTTAAATTGAAAAAGCAATATCGCATGGGTATTAATTATGATTTATCAGTAGGCAAAATAAATAAAAGTATGGCCAATTGAACAATAATTGTGTTCATTGAATTCAGAATCTCGTTACAAAATGCACATAGCTTTTAAGTGGAATTCAAAGTACAATAAATAACCTTTACAATTGTTTTAAATTATTTTACTACAGGTAGAGTGAACGACGTGCGGTATTACAATTTTCATATGGCAAATTAAAATACATTTATTATTTGTAGAGAATGTTGGGCGGTCCGCTAGGAATCCGGAGATTTGATTTTTTTTTTCATTCTCAATACATATTTCTTTATATTGAAACTCTACCTAGACCAAAAATGATGTTCATTGAAATGATGTGTTACTCTCTTTTTCCTCTCAAACTCTTATATGGACGGATAAGGCTATATTAGTTTTTTAAGTCTAGGTAAACAAGCTATGATGCATATACCGCAAAATTAATAACCTTTAGAATAATAAAAAAAAATAGCACATAGTACATAACATACCCGTGAATCCTGATGCGCAATAAACCGCATAAAATAATAGTAATTTAAATAATATTAAATACATTTTGAGAGACTTTTCACACTATATATCACTCAATAGGAATATTATCACAAAATCAGCTTTATATAGAGGCTTTAATTAATGTTATGTTCTCAAATTAATTAACAATCCACTGTTTTGTGATATGGAATCGGGAAATGTTGTCGAGGATCGAGGATATAGGTATGTGGAAATTATTCTATGGATTTATTTTTATATTGTTTTGTTAAAATGTGCTGAAATATTGATTATTTTATGAAGATTTTGTTTATAACCGGATTAAAAACTACATGTTCACAATTTGTAGTACCTACCTATAGGTACTCTGTCTACTATTAGAAAAACTATCAACATATTATTATACTCTGTTCCATGATTTTTTAAATTACAACGTGTAAGATACAGTGAATAAAATTTATCAACATTCAATTTATTTGCATACTGGAAACGTAGGTATGTAAACAAAGTAACTTAAGGCAAAATGGGAGACTGATGTATCGCATTTCATTTAGCTGTTTGTGACGAAATGAAACTTTTGGTATACAATATCCACAGAACGAGCATCCTCGCGAAGCATTTACTACGCGAAGCAGCTCGGTCTGTATGGACGTGGCTCGGCCGAGGAAAGCAAGATTCATGCTACACTTCGACCTGGCCGGAGCCGGGAAACAAATTAAACAATATCAATACAAACAAAATACCACCGACATTTCAACCGTTTCGACCATGCCTCGTCCGGGTCCTATCCGTGCACGGCCGTAATGAATCATTTCATACAGAAAGTATGTTCGATCGTGCCACGGCCTGGGTACGGACGGGGCATGGCCTGGTAGGCGGGCGACACGGTGTAGCGTAATCATTCTTATCATGCTGAAATTGACAGCATACATTGCTTTGCGAGGCTGCTCGCTCTGTATAATATAGGTAGGTAATAAAAATGTATGTTACACTGGCAAACAAGACCGCGAACTTTCTTAAAGTTTATCGAGTCGACTTACTATGACTGTACCTAGTATATTATTTTAAGAAGAATGTATTCGTTCCTTTGAGATGGCGTAAAAGTTTCTGCTAAAAACATTGTTTCAATATTTTGTGTATGTACTATGTAAAGTAAAATCATAAATGCAAATAAAATGTGTTTTAATTTTCTATTGTATTATTGATATACCTAGTACCTATGATTAAATGATTGGATCGAGATTTATGCTTTTTTTTCTTTATATTTTGTCAACTAGTAATAATGTGATTTATCGGTCTTGGTTATATTAATATATTTATTATATCAGCTAGTTATACAATTATTGATTTAAACAAGAAGATGTACACAAATCCATAGTACCTCTTACATGGAAAAATACAATAGGTTATACAATAACAAATATTCTATATAAAGAAACCAATAAAAATAAGTTTTGGCCCAAGTTGATTTAGTTTCCCAAAGATTTGTATGTTACTTGTTCTGCGTAGGATGAACGAAGTAAGTAACTAAGTTATATGTCTTGTCTGTGATCAACTAAGTATATCTTATCTAATAATAGGAGTTTTAATGAAGGGTACCTTTTATTTTATCTTGCCTCTTGTTCTATATTTATATACTTACAAGAGAAACATTTAGTTTTTCTTCAAATATCGTTCCGCTTGAATGTTGTAGAATGCATTGGATACTTCTGCAGTTAAAAAATCCTTGGTTTCTTTTCTATTTTAGTCAAAGCAGATGCCAAAAAAATTGTTAGATTAGAAAATCGAATTGAACTCCATTTTCATATAATATCTATATAAGTTTTAGCAATATGATACAGACTAAAATAACAAAAGTATCGAATATCCATATTAAATCAGCGTTCATTAATATTAAAGGGATGTCATTAGTAGGTATCACGTCAGCGTAATTTATTAACGGGTAACGAAATATTGATAAACGTGAGTGATAACTTATCAGAGGTATTGTAAATTTCAATAATGATTTTTAATATATTCGCGAATTTATAGAGTTGTTTTGGGAGCTGGTGTTTATTTAACAGAGCTTAAGGTATTGTGAAAAGGGTATAAGACTGAATCTGTTTATTAAATGGGTTTTTTTCGAGTAAGTTTTATGTAAGAGATTTGTAATATTAACCATAGTTGTTTAAACTGAAATAAATTTAATTTTATTTTTATCCAAACACACAACATATAAATACAACCATAATATAACCTTATTTCACACGAAGTATTTAATATTTATATTTATAATATACATTATTATATACTAATTTTCATGTTTATCTTGAAGTCTACTGTTTTCCGTATTATAATATTATGTACAAACAGTGTTAGCTAAAAATAAATAGATCATGTAAAAAATGTAGCAAGAACATCGAAAGCTTGTTTTCTAATACCCTGTCAAGTTGTAATTAGCTTCCGTAATAAATCATATTGTAATTGAAGCAATAACTCTAGGAACGAGAAACCCTGGCGATCTAAGAACGAAATTATAGCTTGCAACAGTCCTATAGCATTCAACTGACCTAATTTAAAATTTAATTTCGATAATATACTAGAACTACGATGTTTTAATAGCGGGAAAAGTTTTTGAAAAAGTGTGGTAATAGGGATATTGTTTAATTATAAACATATCTATTTATTCAATCAAATAAAATAATTTTAAGGAAAAAGATAATAAAAACTGATCTACCTTTAATTGTTAAAATAATGTTATCATGATGCGACTATCATATAATTGATATTTTGTCCTTTTACTACTTCTTTGACCCGACTCGACTCTTATTGTATCTTAACTTTTAGCAAATACAATAAGGTTATGTTAAATTGAGTATTTGAGTAAAAATTTTTTTTGTGCTAAATGGAAAGATTATACAGGGTTACTTGTAAAACACCGGCAACCTCGCAGGACAAGATAGCTAACATCATAAGCAACAACATTTGTTCTACGACTTTTGATAATTTGTTAGATTTTATTTTCATACAAAAATAAATATTCATTTAATTTTCCGTTTGAATATTATAAACTCTACGCCTCCCAAAAATTACGTAAACAAGAAGCGAACGAGAGGGGGAAGGGGGCGTCGCGTCGTCCATCCGATAATGAATAGAACATAGACTTACAAATGTTAGGAGAGTACAATAAAAGTTTAAAAAATCATTTAAAAATAATTTATTGCGTTATGCCAAAAGTCGTAGAACAAATGTTGTTACTTATGATGTTAGCTATCTTGTCCTGCGAGGTTGCTGGTGTTTTACAAGTAACCCTGTATATTAGTTTTATAACAAAACTATTTTTTTTAATTTTTTTTTTTGCAATAATTCAAAAGTTATTTCAAAATAAAAATTAGTCTTTGAATCCAGTACCGAAAACACACCGACAACTCCCGAAGCGTCACCCGGACGCGTGTGACGTCATAATGTTAGTTTTCACACATTGCAGTTGATACAAAAACGTATACAACTATAACATTTTCACGTCACATCTATGTCATCTAGGTGACCAGTCATGGCGCGTTTATAGTCACGTGATTTTAATTTAAATTTCATCAATTTTTAATTGCTTATAATTAATTGAAAAACATTTTTTTGAGTTTTTTTGCATTAAATATCAATATTATTAATAATAACGTTTTAAAATACAGGAAAAAAATCAATAATTTTTTTTTATTCAAATACTCAATTGCGCGATACTATTATAAAAATTTCATAATAAGATTGTCGTCATAAAATACATAATAACTAACAGCATTAAAATGGTTCATGTTACAGCTGCTGGTTAAATCAGTTTTATTACTAATAAGAAATCGTGAGATCAAGATATTAACCAACCTTTACGTAATTGATTTAATAAATCTATGGAAAAGGGCGTGGAATTTTGTATTCTGATTAAGTGTACACGCATTAAACAGCACTTAATGTAGGAAATTTTAATTAAATCTCAAATATTGGATCAGCTCAGTTATTAACGGTCATTCGCCACGAATTAAAATCCAGCATGATGTTTGTACTGTAATTAATTTATTACATTAAATTATAGCGTTTTCATGATGAAAAGTATATTTCTTCAAAAAGTTTCTGTTTTATGTGTGGGTGAGGATTATTTTAAAGTTCAAGGAAGTTCAATTCTTTTCGGTTGAATATGATTAACTGATGCGAATTTCTAACAAAAATTCTACTGAAAATAAATGTTATTCTTTTGAAATGCATGATCGCATCTGTACCTTTTTTCTCATAGCATTCGACTAAGAATATAAGTACGTTTGCAATAAAATATCTATTAGTGTTCTATATCAAGAGAAACTAAAGGCAGAATAACCTAATCTCACGAAAAGATATTTTAAAAATGGTATAAATTAATCTTGCTAGAAAATATAAAACACGGACACATGAATTTTACAGCAGTACAATAGAGCGGTATAAAATATAAGTGATATGAGTTGGAGAGAGCTCACATAAACCAGTTCCTTCCATCAAGGGCTATTCAGGAACTTTTATACTTAAAACTTCTACTTGTTGCGCATTCATTTGAACTGAATGTAACCCTGGAACTAAGTTCAGGCCTAATACAGTAAGGAAAAATGCCGAGTGCTTTTAGGGTTGCCAGCTGGGGGAAATTATTTATTTATATTACAAATTTTTTGCTTGAATTAAAAAAATAAAAATAAATTATTGAGTACAAAAATTAATACAGTACAATTACAGTGTGGCTCTGTCTTCCTAGCTAGGAAAATCCTGTGTTAAGGAAGACAGTTCCTTCGCAGAGAACATGTTCAGTACAAAACAAAGATTACATTAAAATTTAAAAATACAGAGAAAGTAAAAAGTAAAAGTAAAATAGAATTGAAAATTTTCTTCGTAATAGTTTGGGCTTTGCTTTACCTTGGGCTGAAAAGGCGATCGTACGTTTGGATTAAAGAAGTATCAAAAAACTTATCAAAACATGATTTATACATGTAAATATATATTTTTATTTGCAAGACGTGATGAAATAATGCTATGTAATTTTGTATAATTTGAAACTTTGTACCGAATAAATAATTATCTACGTATTTTCATTAAAAGGCTATTTTGTTACTAATTTATTAAAATAAATTGGGCACCCTAGTTTTCAGCTATCAAGCTGAAAAGTATATATTTTTATGTTTGAGGCTAAAGAAGTTCTTTCAAATTCTTTTTATCAAAATGTAGGACGTAGGAATCGTCCCAGATTTTTATGAGTGCAATGTGGTTTACTTGTATTCCATTTATATGTTACATGCTATTTTCTTTTTGCGTTAGTTTTTTTAATTTATTATTTGTAGAGAATATTTAATTGAATAATTTAATTCAGTTTTTATTTTCGTGAATATATACATACAGAATTGATATATTTTGACGACTATAATTCCATTTTCGTCGTTTGAATTAAAATGAATTAATATGGATCTCTCTCATCTCACGATAGATTATATACAGAATTGAGGTCTTCTTTTGCTTTAAGTTACTAAAAACATCTATTCTCAAGCAATGGATCAATTTCTTTAAAGAGGTAAGGTGGCTAGAATCAACTGGACTACCTTACCACCTATCTATATTGATGGCGTCGTCGTGCCTTACCGAAAATCGGTTAAAAACTTGGGCTTATATATGGACGAAACTCTGTCATGGTCAGTGCAGTTAAAAAACACCAGTAAAAAAGTATTTTGGACAGCATCTAGTTTAAGAAGGCTGCGCAATTTTTTGCCTATTCCTACCAAAGTAATGCTTGCTCAGACCTTAATGCTGCCCATTCTGGACTATGCTGACGTGTGCTTTTCCAACCTAACCCAGGAGCAACTCGATAAAATCGAACGTTTGCAGAACCTTGCCCTGCGTTTTGTATTTGGGTTGAGAAAATTTGACCATGTCACAGCATTTCGGAAGCAGCTTAAATGGCTACCCATTTGCCACCGCCGCAATGCTCATGTCCTCTCGCTCCTGTACTGCATACTATTTGATCCTCGTATTCCTTGCTATTTAAAAGATAACTTTGAATTTTTATCTGCCAGGAGTTTGAACCTACGATCTAATGATAACCTAATGCTACGTGTTCCTGTTCACTCAACTAAATTTTATAACGCTTCTTTTACTTTTAAAGCTGTGCAACTTTGGAATGATCTACCCACCAGCATTAGGAAAGCTCAATCGCTCGAGTCTTTTAAAAATATGGTAAAGAATCATTATTTGCAAACCTGCTAATTTTCTGTGCTGTTTTTATTTTTTGTGTTTTATTTTTAATGTTTTGATATTGTTTGTTTTTTTTTCTTTTGTTTATTTTGATTTGTATGTTTTAGTATTAATTTATTTGCGTTTTATGTGTACACTATCTTCCCATATTTGCAACTGTATATTTCATGCTTGGTACTGGTTGCTTGGAAGAAATTGCTATTTAGCAATAAAGCCGCCAATTGCTTATAATATCCCTGTATTGTAAAATTAAAAATTCTGTGCAATAAAGAATATATAACTATAAGGGACAAAGCAAGATTGCAGCATCGAAAAAAGCGGATCTGACGAACTGTAAAGTACAAGGCATTTGTGATTAACAGCATTCTCTCATACAGACGGGAACCCGATATAATACTCAGCTTTGTACACCAAAACGTGACAGCATTTACCCAACTATACCAAAAACCTGGCTATCAACGGAGCATCTCCATCTTATAAACCCTACATAAAGTACAAATTTGCTTAAAGTGCTCTATAATCCCATCCTGCTAAGCGTAAAATTAAACACGTGGTACTCCCAAACCAGTTTTAACCGGTTACAATAAAGGCGGATTTACGTTGGCGCCAAATTAAAGCATTTGTTTCGGTGTGTCGAAACGACCGTTCCCTCGGAATCATAAAAAGACACAATGGAACGGTCAACGTGTCTCGTGCCATGATTTTTGTTGTCGAAGCAACGGTGGCTGTGTTTTTTGCTGATAAACATTTTTTACTATTTCATTGAAATGACAGCGGGTATTGTGATCCCGGGTATTCGTTTAAAATATGAATGATTTTTGGAAATATAAAAAAATTTTGACAGACTGTTCATCGCATTTATGGTATACAACCATTGATGCGATGAACAAAAATCGGTCATTAAAATCTGTGACAATAAAATGACAAAATATTTTTATTCTATAGGTACATGAAAACAATTTTAATCTTATCTTACTAATATCATAAACGTGAAATATTGTGAGGATGAATGGATGTATGAACGTATGTCTGTTCCTCTTTCATGGAAATAGATACAAATTTCAGAGAAACCGTGAAAGAAAAAACACCTCAAGCATTGTACCTTTTGGTGTTTTCAAAGTCACTGCTATTTAGGTGTTCAAAACACATTTAATACAATTGGTTACTCGTAGTCGACAAATTATAACTGATAAAGAATAAAGTTATTAACCAATCCATTCATAACTCATATTCCTACGGCCAGAGTAATTAAAGGCTGTTTCGTATCTATTGTAAGCTATAAATATTGGACAAGTAAGCATGGCTACCGGGAACCCAGCATTATCAGATCGTTAAACAAACAACGGTACTTTTGTAACTATTCGTAATATATAAGTTTAATTTACGCCCACTCCAATTCTGACATCAAATATTTATTCGTCTTATCTGAATCAGTGTTTTAATGTGTTTAAATGGTTGAAGAGAAGCTTTTAAACTGTAAAATGTATTTCGAATTTATGGACCTTTAACAGATAGTTGGTAAAAGTTATGAGTTATGGGTTTAAGAAGATATAAGGTTTTGTTTACATGCTGTGTTTTATGCTTGTGAATTCGTGGTACTTTATGAGATACGGGGTACCTTATACAATTTCGACCCCGGACTCGTAAGTATATTTTTTGCAAGGGTAAATAGGTGAATAGCATAACTCAAACTGTTTTACTTAGACTATTCATTATTTCTTATTCATCATTTATTATTTTTCCGGAGATGTTGAAGAAATTTTTTATAAACTGTATCTTTCTGTATCTTTAATTACTTTGCAATTCGTGTTACGATGGTAAAACAACTTTTTTTTTACTTTTTTTTTTGTGCTATGAAATATACACAAATAAACAAACCAGTTAACCAGTTACTTTGAACCTGTTAAATCTATTTATATCCGACCTCATCCATATATGTAATACACGTCTTCAAAGTTAAAATGATAAAAATCGTCAATTTATGTATGGGCTGCGTAGACTTATTTTTGTAATAATTTCAAACTTAAAAAGCAACAACGTAACTGGTTCGAAGCTAATTAAGAAAGCAATTTGCGAGTTATTTATGAGTTATAAAAGAATACAGAGTGCTTTTATCTGCTGAGGCAAGGAAATTGGTTTGATGTCAGAACTTGCGGTTGTGACTTTTGTAGAATTTAATTAATATTTTTAAGTGTATCTGCTTTTTAATTTTGCAATTCTTTCGGCTCTTTCTGTTTGCTGTTTATTGGTTGTTTTATTGGCGATATTGCTTTACGAATGATTAAAATTATGATACAAAGAGTTTAATACTGATTTTATTATTTATAATTATAATATGTAGAATATATGAATTTAAATAATTTTGATTCGATGTTTTGATGTATGATGTAATATTTAGTTATGTGGTATTTACGTAATATATATAAATGCGCTATAAAAACTGACAGCCATTTCAGAAAACGTAAATTTATCGACGTACACATACTACGAAATATTTGTATATTGAATATAGATAAGTACCAAGAATTTGTTTTATGATTAACTAGCTTCCGCCCGCGACTCCGTCCGCGCGGATGTCGGTCTTTGCGTGGATGGTTTATTTTCCATTTTGAGTAACTCGGACAATGACATCTTATAAATATCTATTGGACCCAAATACGGCTAGGTCTATAATAATACGCAACGTGTGTTCGCGGTACCTACTACAGAACAACGTCTATGGATAACTGAAAAATTGAGATTAATTTTTTTTCTACGTATTTTTCCAGGATAAAAAGTATCCTATTTTACGCCCAGGATAATAAGGTATAATTATACCAAGTTTCATCGAAATCGAACCGGTAGTTTTCACGTGATGTCTTCACATACAGACAGACAGACAGACAGACAGACAGACAGACAGACAGACAAAAATTTTTTTAATCACATATTTGGGTTTGGTATCGATCCAGTAACACCCCCTGCTAGTTATTTTTTCAATATTTTCAATGTACAGAAATGACCCTTCTACAGATTTATTATATGTATAGATAAAGCCAGAACTGTAAAACGGACCGTAACTAATGTCACAGTATTACAATATTATTTCTTATGGTAATACTGTGCTAATGTTTTACAATCATAACATATTTACGCTATAGTCGAGCCAATTTAATAGGCAACATTTGACGTCTATCAATTTTATCTTCGAAGAGAAGTAACCAGCTTAAAAACATCGATTGAAGTTTATTATTCGATACGGATTTGAAACATTTGTCAATCGAATTTATTAATTTACTAGCTTCCGCCCGCGACTCCGTCCGTGCGGATGTCGGTCTTCGCGTGGATGGTTTATTTCTCCATTTTGAGTAACTCTGACAATGACATCTTATAAATATCTATTGGACCCAAAAACGGCTAGGCCAATAATAATACGCAACGTGTGTTCGCGGTTCTACAGAACAACGTCTATGGATAAAACTGAAAAATTAAGATTAATTTTTTCTACGTATTTTTCCAGGATAAAAAGTATCCTATTTTACGCCCAGGATAATAAGGTATAATTATACCAATTTTCATCGAAATCGAACCGTTAGTTTTCACGTGATGCCTTCACATACAGACAGACAGACAGACAGACAGACAGAAAGACAGACAGACAGACAAAAATTTTTTTAATCACATATTTGGGTTTGGTATCGATCCAGTAACACCCCCTGGTATTAATTTTTTCAATATTTTCAATGTACAGAAATGACCCTTCTACAGATTTATTATATGTATAGATGATGATTTTTATTCACAAGTAATCAATGCATTCGATTCTAGATGTCAGATTTCGATTTTTAGAGTAACGTCTCTAGTATTTAAAAAGAAAAAAGGTTTATTGACACAAAATTGTAGCGACGTCAGTTCTTCAATTCAGAAATTGTTTATTATGTTTAGGATGGTTTATCAGTAAAATGAAATCTTAAAATTACTTGTATCGGTCATTATTATTATAAATATGTAATCGTAATTGAAAAAAGTTAAGCAAATGTGCAGTTCTAACAAAACGAAATATCATAATATTCTCTGTCGTCGATACTAGGTTACGTTGTTGAATTTTGTTGAACTGTCAAATGTTGCCTATTAAAATGGCTCTAATACGTATATTACGTGTTTTTGTATGAGATCGGAATTGTCTTTTTTTGGTTTCAATATTATCTGTAAAACTTCCTTTGACAGAGACTACGATAAAATTTAGCTTGAACCTAATATATGTCCCAACTTTATTGATACGAGTCAGCATCGGCTGGATAAAAGAAATTGAAATAATGATATATTATGACATATCAGCGGGAAGACAATGCTCTGTATTTGAAAACAATATAAACTATACATTGAATAGTTGGTTCAAATGATTTATTGGATTCCGTTGGTGCAAACAATGGAGGCTGTTCTGAGGATTAATTCTAGTATCAGATTGATTGTTGCACAATTCGGATGATACTCTTCAGGATTTGTATGTAAGACTTGTCTACACTAATATTATAAAGAGGAAAACTTTGTTTGTTTAATTGATTGTAATGAATAGGCTCATAAACTACTGGACCGATTTTGATGAAATTTGGCACAGACAATCTTTAGACCCTGAGAAAGAACATAGGCTACTTTTTATTGCAAAATACGGGCGAAGCCGGGGCGGACCGCTAGTCTATATAATATATAAAAGAAAGTCGTGTTAGTTACTCCACTTATAACTCAAGAACGGCTGAACCGATTTAGCTGAAAATTGGCAGGGAGGTAGTTTAGAGACAGGAGAAGGACATAGGATACTAAATATGTACCACGGGCGAAGCCGGGTCGGAACACTAGTATAGAATAAAGTATAAGAAATACTACTACAAAATTGGCAATTTTCACGAGAGAAACACACGATGGTTAAATATGTAGAGCTTTCGCATTTATTACTAACAAACTATTTTAGGTATGTATGATCATTGTCACATAGTATTCGTCATGATATTTAAAGACGCGCAAAAATGTGGCGGTACATCTTTACACAATATAATAAAAATCAATTCTTTATTTTCAGGAAAGCTCAATCTCGACGAGACTCGAAAACCTGTGGATCTTTTGATTGTTACTTTTAAGTTTTTTGTGTTGAAATATACCAATAATATGAAATTGAACCTCTCCAGTAGCGTTGAGATCTTTAAACACACTACATAGTAAAAATTGAATTATTTGAATAAAATAGAGTAGACAATTGACGATTTTGTAGGAAGCTCTTACTGTCCCGATAAATTCTACATTTCATTTTATTATTAGTGGTAGTAATTACAAAATAATGAAGATAGGTCTTGTCGGTACTTTCACCTACTAAAGTAGGTATGTACGTAGCACGTAGGTACTTTAGTTTCTCAAAACTAAGTGAAAACATTCAATTATTGTGATGGACATTGACCTTTATAAAACAATATGTAAAATTAGTCACACATTTAATGTCGTTATAATATTGCGTGCGACAAAATCTCCACAGGGGTACGATGTTATTAATGAGAGGATAAACCAGCTGCAGAATTAATTGTCTGCATGCTGCGCTGTACTCTTAATAAATAAGATAGTCAAGTATAATACCCGTATTTTTCTTAATATTTTTTTATTATTTAAAAGGTTTTTTCTAAAGCTAAGGCCAGTAGCCTTAGTTTTAGATTTATTTTATTTTATTAAAAATATCTATCTCAGTCCGTATTTTAAGAAATTATTAGATACCTATATTTTTAATGGCTTTTTCCAAAATAAGACTGAATTGATTAATTACTCGATTTGTTTACATTATTTATTGCAATACTTATATTATGTTTAATGTGTACAAAGTATTATAATAATTTGTGTTATGGCGCTGTATGAAAGGAGAGGAAATATTTTGTTAAGACTTTTATCCGCTTTTGTGAATAATATACAACCACCTAATGCATTTTGTGAGAGTAAGTCTTATTTATTCATAAATATACTTTATTCCGTCATACACTCAAAAATCCGGAAAAGCAGCAAAACCTCTAATACCACATTGAAAAAATACAGATAGATACAATTTCCTCCGATGGTGATTCTGAAAGTATTATTTACATTATTATATGTATTTTATTTTCTTTCCTTACAGACACCTTAGTGATAAGATTACAGCGATCTACCAGCCTATTTTTTTATGCTACGAGCTTTTTATGCACCTATCCTTGTTTATTTTTGTTTGGAAAAGCTTTCTATACAATATTGAAAACTTTAAGGGTCAACATTTTTATCACAACTTTTTTATCTTAAGGCTGGAGAGACATTTAATAATTAACAATTAATGCAATAAAAACAAAGATGATATCTAATAGAGTAGCTACTCGAAATATCAGAAAATGTCTCACGTATAATCTGTTTTCATTAACAGTGGTTAACAGTTGTAACCATTTTTAAATTGTCTTTTTATACGTTCAATTAAGATAGTCGGTATTAATCGAGCTCAATTAATTTAAAAGGGCTTCTGGCGATGACGTCATAATGAGGCTGAGCCCCTATCCTCGGAGGCCCCAAGGCGACGCGACTGTATCGTAAAATAATATGAAATTATTTTTCAATTGGTGCACTATGCTCTGGTCCGGTCAGAATGCAAGATTAAAAATAGCATGAAACAATTATTACGGTAAAAATTGTAACATTATTTGTATTATTGCTTCTTGTTAAAATTTAGGATCCATCTAAGGCCGAGAAACTTTTTGATGATTATCGCCAAAATATAAAAAAAAAAACTGATAAATTTCATGTTATTTCTTTCATGGATCTAGAGGCACTGCTAAATTTATTACTTCTGAATCTATATTTTGTAGGTGCGGTTATAGTTCAAATGTTATGTGATAAATACGTCCCTGACTTCTGAATTTGATTCAACGATACATCGAACGTATACAGATGATACTGAGATGCTATCAAAATGATTGACGTTAGATGATTGTCGAAATATAAGTTGTTTTAATTTACTCCTACATATAGATATGAATGTTAAGAAACTTTTGCAGAACCAGAATAAACATAATTACATAATACGATGGTTATCATTCTGTTCGTTAATCATAGTTTTAAAGAGGTGAATGGAAGTTTTAATAATATTAGGTAGGTACTTGTATAGCGGGTTTATTTCATGTTGATCACTGTCTACTTTTGTTCACGTCTTTTTTGCGTTTTCATTGATAAAATTTGAATTAAAAAAATTGATAAGAGAGAGGCTTGTCTGTTAAGATTTCTTTCTTTCGTAAATAAAAATATTCGTCGTGTAAATACAATATGTCATGTAAATACCACATTACAAACACGTTACTGAAACAATATTCGAATATTTGTGATAATATTTGCTATCGAAATGTTCCAAATTAGTTCCTGTAATTGAAGTTTATATTATGAGACATAACTCGCGTTATCAAATCCTGTTTCATTACGAAGCTATGCCGGCATAATTGTGTAATTACTGTTAATATAACACACGTTATAGGAATCGAAAATAACTAGGTGTAGCAGTAATAGAATATGAATTACAAAACCTAACCAAACCATTGGTCCATTATAAGTATAAAAGTATAACATAATATTATACAAACAAGTATTTTTAAACGAAAAGGCGACTAATTTAGATGCTACTGAAAGTCCCGTATCATCCTAAGATTTTTTTTTGAGCATGGAAGTTTCTCGAGTACCAAAATATTCATACAATGAGTAGACATAGGCATATAAACGAAATTCCTTTACATACATCGAAAATATAACCCTTGATATTATATCTGGGACACCTTGGCACCTAAGACCGAGGTGGTCACATGGATTATATCCGTTGTCAATTACTGTCCTCAATTACATTGAAGAACCACATCAAATCATCTAGAAATCCAAACAATACAGGCCTTTTTACATACATGCTCGGTTGCAGTCAGAGTGACTTATCACAACAATCAATTGCTCGCTGTCCATTTGTTTAATGGCCTGCTATAGACGGGCAGGAGCTAAATGTTATCAGCGAATGTCAATCGCAGTATGTTTCAAAGCAAATGTTTTGGTGTGGACCTCCAGTGGCATGCTCGCCACAATGCTCGCTATGTGAGCTTTCGTTTGAAGGTGAAGACGCGGTTTTTCGGTTGTATTGTGGTTGTTGGATATTTTGATTTATTATAGTAATAATTAGTTTGATCTTTCTTCACGAATCTTAATCTATGTGCGAGCATAACACATTTAACTTGGATTAAGCTGTTACAATGTCAAAGGTTAAATTTAGACCCCGTTTGTTGTTTGTTGTTAAGTTTACATTTATAAACTCTATAATTGGTAGCCCATAAATCATAATATGCATAATCTATTCAATGCGTATATTAAAAAGACAATTCAAAACTGATAAAATATTTCATGAATTACTTTAATGTCATTTCTAGACAGATATTTTTTGATCAAATCCGTTGCTATATTTATATAGCATCCTACAAGTGGTTGACCATCTTTATGTACAGTAATTTTTAACTTACTTCAATTGTGTATTCATAGAGATCGAGAGATTGTTCTAAGACTAATGTATTGGAAGTATAAAATATTATGATATGTCGGCTTCTTTCATTTATCATAGCAAAAAGTTTCTTACGCAAGTTTGAGCCTTGATAAAATACAACTTTAATAAAAAAACCGGCCAAGTGCGAGTCGGGCTCGCGCACAAAGGGTTCCGTAGCAGCAAATATAATAAATTACAGTTAAATCAACCTATCTCAAAAACTATAAGAGATACTTTGATCAAACCAAAAATCGTTGAAAGAGTTAATTAGCATGCATCACCTCTATTTTTTTTAGAATTTTATACCCTGTAGTTATAAAAATAGAGGGGGGGGGACATACTTTTTACGACTTTGAGAGCTGATATCTCAAAAACCGTTCACTTTAAGAAAAATGTTTTTTAGAAAACTTTATATCATTTTAAAAGACCTTTCCATTGATACCCCACACGGGTATGTACATCGAAAAAAAAAATTTCATCCCTCAGTTACATGTATGGGGGGCCCCACCCCCAATTCTTTTTTTTACTATTTAGTGTCATATTTTTGTAGCGGTTCATACAACACATATTCCCATCAAATTTCATCACTGTAGTACTTATAGTTTCCGAGTAAATCGGCTGTGACAGACGGACAGACGGACAGACGGACAGACGGACATGACGAAACTATAAGGGTTCCGTTTTTGCCATTTTGGCTACGGAACCCTAAAAAGATGGATTTAAAGTATGTACTTATAAGATATTAATCAATAAATTGAATGTCATTGCATAAGCGTAGGAGAAAATATCTTCTTAATATTTTTAATGACTGAGTATAGAGAAGCTGTTACAATGTTGTTAATCCTTTCTCCTTTTTTTGTTCTTAAACATCGGTGGTCGATTAGATAACAGATAGATAAGATTACGGTTAAAACACAGGCTGGGGTGGCCTAGTGCGTTATTGAGTTTATGTTGCCAGATGTTTAAGATGGTAAATTAAGAAAAAAAGGTAAGTAACCTGATATGTTGAAGTGATTGAAAAAGGATTTATAATAAAGGTGATGTTGGTTCATTTTTAAACATTCAGACTTTAAAACGTATGTTTGTAAAGAAGATTAGAAATTTAAAATTGAAATATATACTTTCAGTTATTTATAACTCGTAAATATCAGTTTATTTCTAAATATTGATATTGAAATTGTTATTATCACTACCTATATGTCAAAAGTTATAACATAAGGTACCTACAAAATCCAAAATAAAGAAACAAATCATTCAATAACAAACACAAACCAACACAAAATACATCGTAAATTGATATTTATAGCTGAAGAACCGCGATATACAGCACTGATGATAAAGAATAATTACCATACATAACCGCTACCCTTGTCCAGCGGTTCAATCTTATTTTTACTAACTGGCAACCCAGATCGGATATCTCATTCAGCCAATCACCCGCAAGCATGCAAGCAGGTGCGCGCGTCGAACGGCACAGATAAAAAAACAAGAATATTTATAAATAACGTCAACGATGCACGTTCGTACCCTTTGAAGGGTGTTTTGAACACGTCATACTAGTATAATGCCCTTTGTGAAGATGGTCTTCATTATGAGAACTCTTCAGTACGAAATGTTCTGTTTCTCAAGGATTCGTTTAATGGCACCGTCTGTTATTGACATTCAAGTTTGGATTTCTTTTCGTCGTAAAATAGTAAAGCAGATAATAATTAAGTTAATGTGGATCTGTGACTGTAATAAGTATTTTAATTTAATCTTCTTTTTGAAACATAGGTTTGCGAAACAAAATTAAAAGCAACATCTCGAGGTACATTAAAATATCGCGCAAAAATTTATACAATGCGTCATTATAATATGAGGAAATATATCAAATAACTGTTATTGAAGAATATTCACAATTTTCAATTCTAAATGTAAGTGTATAACTACTTTCTAGAAAGTTCTGTTTACGCTTGACACAAAATTCGGCATCACGTTAATAATCTCCGAATTTATCTCCCACGGCCAATACTGGTTGGGCGAAACTTTATTGCAATTATTTATAATTACTGTTATTTCACTTTTACGGACACTCAAAAGAGAAATTTTCCGTTATTGTCTTACTTACAATTCTTATGAGCATTGTTCCACTTGTGTGCTGTTTTCCAAAAATTTATATTTCGTGTTTATTAATTTTCGTTTGAGTATAATGGAGCACCTACTGTATCGATGTTGGCAAGAATTTTTAGATTTTGAGTTTATGAACAATAAGGCTAAGGTCCAGTGCACTCTTACAAAGATTCGTGATTGTGATCGACTCTTCTCTCAATTATAATAAAAATTAGGACAGGATTTTCAAAAATCATACTTTTTGTATCATCACAAAACCTTTTACTTTGTTATTTCACAAATTTCAGTAACCTTAAATATATATAAATGATAAGATGTATCCCATTTAGTTAAGAGCGCAAGGAACTTACAAAAATCTCGATGGTCACGACGATATATTGAAATCGTGAGGACTGTAATTACTGTGTCTAATTCCGTAGTGATGATGTCCCGTGGCCATAATACAAATTATTCCATGTAACGTAGCGGAACTAAGCGCTTTGACCGAATTATATGACAAAAAATTGTTATCGTGAGAATTTTTCTAATAATTGCTATAAGAGAGAAATATTATTGACTTTTTTCGGAAGCGGGCTACGCTTTGAATGTAATCATTAGGAGATGACTATTATGAAATAGTAAATCACCTGAATAATGTTGGAAATTATGAAGTTATATCAGAATTTAGATTGAATGAAACGAATACAACATATAAAAAAACGAACACTGAACCAATAAATTTTATCTGTGAAAAGAATACACTTGTGAATTTCCATACGAAATAATTTCAATGATGTCATGCAAAACATCACGTCTACACGTGCAACAACAATCCATTGCAATCAGCATCAGTAATGTTGTTTTAGATTGTTTACAAAAGCGCCGAAATCAATCACACTAGATTGCACGACGCTGCGGGTCACGTAGGCAAACGTGGGGCCAACATAATAAACAAGTTCAGTAAAATAAGATTTTCCGTCCCGAAATCCCAGTCCAATCTCTAAAGCTTACAAATGAATTCCCAGGTCGGAACAACGCCACTCCGATGTTAGGATCAAGTCATGGAATGACCCTAAATTGAAGAGAAAGGAATAAATTATACACATTATAATAAAACCAGAGGATGATGGAATGACACAAACACAAAACATGGACATCACTATTTGTACTATTTTCCTATCACACAATAACGATTTTGGCAAGCTTCTAAATTCAGCAAGATAAACATTGGGACGGGTAGCAATTTCATTTTATCATTATAAATATGCCATTCTTTTTAATTGGAAATATTATATATCATAGTTTATGATAAGTTCCTATTATTTTTGCTGTATTAACTTCTTGAGAATTGAAACCCGACTGATTGCTTTGTACTTTATCCTCTTATCGGCAGGTAATTACGTTCTTACTACTACTTTAATAAAGTATCTGGGATAATTCTTTATTGTGTCCTTATTTTATATCCTAGATATTTTTCATTGCCTATATAACCTTTAAAATGTTGTCACAATTTTAAAAACATCTTTTACCGTCAAAATGGGTATGTAAGGAATAAAAAGTTATCTTTTTAAAACGTGTTCGAACACAATACAAAACGTTGGTTGCTGACAAATAAATTGGGACATGATAAGGAACCGAGTATGCCTGGTTCTGAACTACGCTGAAAACCTGCTGCATTTAAATATAATGTGACAATATAAGGACCAAATTTGTCGCCCTTTCGGGTGACGCTTTGCGCCATTTATATTCATTAAATTTTTTCCAAGAAAGGTCGAGAACACGGCCCCGAAATAAATTGCTGTCTGAAAAGATCTTTTATATGTGGAAACCCCGTTTATCGTGTTTATTTTCTACGTTCTGTATTCTAAGTTTTAACTTCGATGCTTTCAATCGCAATTGAAAGAGGTTTTTTAAGGAATTAATAAAACTTTGGCATTGCTAATGGCGGTGTTTAAGGTAAAAGATAAATTAGATTGAGTAATCTTTTAATACAACTGAATAGATTTGTATTAAATAAAATAAAAAAACTCATTTATAAACTTATCTTGTCGAAGACGAAAGAATTTTGCAAAAAGAAACAAAGACTTTCCAGTTCTTAGCATAAATACGAGTTTTATATTACTTGCGTCATTGGCCTGTATTCTGTAAGTAGAAAAATTTCTATGTATTCAGTGTTCATTTTGAATAAAATTCTTCCGACTTAAAGGATTATAAGGACCGGGGAAAGGTAATATCCCGGTGGACTTGTAAAGTTAAACTGAGTTTAAATATAATAACGGAGCTTTTAAGGGCATAAACCTGTCTATACAGTATCTGCTATTTATCATGATGTAAGTGCGTAGTCAAGTGGAGAATAAAGAGTTATTGTTTCATAAAGAGGTTACGTAAAAATTAAAATATTATAAGCTGAGTAGAATATTCTAGATGGCGGATAAACTGAAAGAAGAAATAACATGGAGGAAAATGAAGGGCCTAGTGATGTTTAAACACATCTTTATATTTATATCTAGATTGCTAGATATTTGCTTAGTAAAAACTAAAAATTAAAGATGTAACTTGCCCAAACGAAGGCAACTGATAATTTTACGTATTTCTCTGTGCCTATGCCTACCACTAACATCAAATCTCTTACTCGTTCCTTAGAATTTTCAAATATCTGATGAAAGACTCGAACCTAAGCCCGTAGTTTCCACTAACCACTAGACCATAGGGTACTGATGATATCGTGGGAACTGTTCTATGTTGAAGAGAAGCAAATACACAGTAGTCGGTAGACAATGGCAGGAACTGCGTTTTAAGTGTTATTCGTTATGGTGCGTAAACATATGAGACTAACCGCAAATGCTTTTAATTCAGTGCTGAATTAGTTCACGTTTTTGTGAGCAATAAGTTTCTTAATGTATAGAATATTAAGAAATTCCGTCTAGAATTCAAAGTGAGATAAAACCAGTGCAATAAATTTCTGCAGATACGTACATAACATAAAGCTTTAATATAATATTCTTCTGAAAAGATCACCGAAAGCCCAAAAGTGTGCGCCATTTTTCATTCAATGTACATAACAAAACCTGTGAGACGATAAAACTATCAAATAAATGTATTTATATACTTAATGTCTTACTATAGGTACACGTTGTAAAAGTTGATATGGTTGCAATTAACGCATAATAAAATCCATTGTATTTTGTTTGTATGGACAATAAACCTTTCACCGTCATTAACTGAACATTGTCTTCATCGGATATCTAAATGTACTACAAATTGACTTGCTTGATCCATCAGTGATAAGACTAACGAATCCATTCCACGAGGATAGTAAAGTGGTCTTAATATTTTTAACCGACTTCAAAAAAAAGGAGGAGGTTATCAATTCGGCCGGTATATTTTTTTTTTTTATGTATGTACACCGATTACTCCGAGGTTTCTGAACCGATTTACGTGATTCTTTTTTTGTTCGATGCGGGATGGTGTCGAATTGGTCCCATAAAAATTTTATTCGGATAGGCCCAGTAGTTTTTATTTTATGAGCATTTTTGTCTGTAGGTATTTGTAAATTTTTCAAGTGCAAGTTTGAAGTCGGTTGTTTTTAACGCAGTTATCTCTTGTAATTGCTATAGAAATAGATTGCCAAGTCAGACTGAACGGTAATATTATAATCCATACTAATAAATGCGAAAGTAACTCTGTCTGTCTGTCTGTTACTCAAACACGCCTTAACTACTGTACCAATTTTCATGAAATTTGGTATAGAGATATTTTGATACCCGAGAAAGGACATAGGCTACTTTTACCCCGGGACATAGGATAGGTTTTATCCCGGAAATCCCACGGGAACGGGAACTATGCGGGTTTTTCTTTGATTGCGCGGGCGAAGCCGCGGGTGGAAACCTAGTTAATAATAAGCTTTTTGTGTCATTGAATTTCTTGATCTGTAAGTAATTTAATTCCGATTGTTAAAATCTTGGGTAAGAATCAGACCACAGAATCAAAGAGATAATGACAATGTTGTTGACAGAACGACAATTAAAAAAAAGTAATAAATCAATTTCTGGATTTAGATAATACGTATTCAGAGTTGGCCGTCTTTCTATGAACCTAATAAAATTGTTTGAGCTTACTTATACATTGTATAGATAATCCGAATATAAATTTGACAAATAAAGGGAAAGGTTTTCTTTTCTAGTTTAATAAGAGTCAATTTATTTCATTTAGATTTAACGATTTCTACCCTACCTTCAACAAATATTATTCCAATATTCCGTGGTGCCACATCAATTTCAAAGATTATTCACACGTTTATTGTGTGGAATATAGATAATTACCCAAATTCATGAGGTGGGTAAAGCCAAGATAACATATGCGTGGCTGTGAATGTAAGGACGGGATTAATAGGTATCTGAAACAATAAACCGCTTTGTTTATGTACCACCCGATTATCCTTGTGTGCAACGAAATAGCGTATTCGTACTTGAAATATGTGTGTTTGATCTCGTTCACAGAAGAAGAGTACCTACCTATGTTATGAATCCATAATGTATTAAGCAAATGTTTTTCACCAATTAAGTGTATTTTTGAACCGTATCTGGGTATATAAATTCAGTAATGTGACATAAAAATGCTTGAAAGAAGTAGGTATGTGGTAAGTATAAAATTTAAATTACACGAATGCTAATTTAATAAAAATAATAATGACACAAACTTGACCTTTAAATATGCTTTTAGTGCGTTCTTAATTAAAACATAAACATATTTAATTATAAAAAGCAAAAACCTAATAGGATCTTCTTTGATTAACATTAAAACCGCTTTTTCAATACGAGTTTCCTAACATATTTTGCATACAAATTGACTGATATCAAATTAATTATACGACCAAAATTAAGCGAGCGTTACACAAGATAGCAAAAGAAATCATGTTAGAGTATCAGAACTAATAGTATATGAATATCAGATACAAGCAGGTGCATCTTAATGAAATTATCGTAGGTACATGAAAAAACTCGCAGACACCGTGGGAAGCATATAGTACCGTTTCTTGGAGTAAGTCGAACCAGATGTTAATGCTATAATAAGATCCCTCATTGCTAGATAAGGGTATGTGTGTCTTACGGTGTAGTGGGACTTTCAATATCGGTCAAGAGGTGTGATAGCTTAATAGTACACGTTTTTAAAACTCAAATGAGTAGAGGTTATGTGTTTGGGTATGTTACGAAGGCTTTCTCATGGCTTGGTGAATTTTAGGTGTCGTATGAATTGAGAGGGAGTGTTATTTATTTCGCTAATTATTATTAATAACCCAATAAAGATATTAAATTATATCAAAATAAATAGACTAAAGTTAGGAATGACCGAATGAGGATGACATTTTAAAAATATACTCCGCACATTTTATAATATTTTTGAAATAACATCAATTAACTTGCAATTAAGTAAAGGTAACAATAGATTATTATTGAGCTATGTTATTAATTTTTATTGGAAGAATATCCATATAGAATTAATGAAGAAAGGATTGAATCCGGATTTTTACTAACTGAAAGATCCGATCCGTTTTTCCGTAAGTTCCGTTATACTATTACTTTTATGCCGGTCCTGTATATTAAGGTAATCTGATTAGAGATTTGATACTGAAACACGGGCAAATAAGAAATACTAGTTTCAAGCTAGTTTCCTTTAGAAAGCTGAAACATGGTTCTACTAGGTCCTAATATTTGAATATCTTATATCTTTATTGTTGAACCAGTGGTCATTCAGTGTTATCAGCTTTATGCACTACTCGAAGTGAATGAAATCTATATGGGATTTCAGGTTTTATTCCATTGGAGCGGAATTAAAATACAGCCAATATATTGTGAACTGGCTGACACTCGTGTTTTCGTATGCGTATAAATAAATGTTTCAATATCATCATTCAGTGTTGTTGGTTCGGCAGTATATATTGTAAAAGGATATTTTTATAATGTGGTCTTATTTTCCGCAACTGAAGTTAGTAGATACTTACTATCGATTAAAATATTGTCACATAACAAACATTAAGATAGATGCATACGTAGCTATTTAATTTGCTATTTAGATAAAAATCGATTATTATAATACATTATGCCAGCATAAGCAAAAAATCATAAAATCCAATAAAGAGGCCCTTTCCATGTCGATTAAGTGTGGATTGATTTTAATCACCCTATTAATTTCAATAAAACGCCTTTTAATTTAATACGCAGCACGACACCGCCGAATAAACTTAATTCTATAAAAGGCGTCTCAAAGGCCGCAATAAATGTTTTCTTGGTACATAATACGTTTTGCGGAATAAATAATACTAGCGAAACCAGTGGCGCAAGTGAGCTTGACGTACGGCCATAGTATAAGGAGAAGAAGTATGTTATCTTCGAATGTACATCGCCGTTTGTATGTACGCACGCACACAAAGCCGCTCGGTTTCTACTCTGGGACAGGTCTCGTGAGGGCCCCGCCATTGCTGTGAGCGGTCGGTGTTTGTTTAAACAATTGTGTAAAATATCAATGTGACAAGTAACAACCCTGCGCTTCGCGAGTTAAGGTACAGGGTGCTCCCTAACGCCGGGAGTTGTCCTACTTCTCTCTTTATACTATGTTACGGCCGCCTAGCTGAACTAGTTTTAATGCCAGCGTAATTGATGCGCCAGCGATGTAGTATTTAAAATGGTGCGAAGGAATTTTATGGCGGTTGGACTTTCGTCTAGCTTATTTTTAATTATTTTTAGCATTCGCAGAACTTGTCGTAAGTGGGAATAAATACGGTGGTTTGTTTATGGCGTTTGGCTAAATGTTAATAATAAACATTAAGGAATTTGCAGGAATGATGTCGCAGTATGATAAATTGTATTAAATTTATTTTTTGAGTAGCGATGTCCTTTTTGTTCATGCTGAAGCAGAAGGTGGATAAAAAATAATGATTATTATTAAAGCTTCTTGTGGTTGAGTATAATTTAATACCCATCCAGAAGCATGTTCTACTGTCTACAGAAGGCATGATTGACAGACCACCAACTTTCACATTTGTATTATGCAGGTGGTAATTTTGTGGACGTGATTCAATGGAATTAATTTACATTGATATTAATTTATATGAGGTTTTTATTTAAAAAAAATCAACCAAACCTAAAAAATAAACCTGGGGTTATAATTACCAATTAAACTATTCATAATCTTAGTAGTAATAGATAATATATTCATTGAAATTTGATAGTCGATATCACCTTAGTTAATGCGCCTTAAGTTCAGTCTGCTGTGCTCTACAAGATAAGTGAGTTGATCATAAATTTGTTTTAAAAAATATCAGGGAATCTAGGAAGAGTATGGATAACTCAAACCCAAACATTTATTTATTCAACAAGACTTCGTTTAGCAGCACTTTTGAATCGTCAAAATATAGAAAGATAATAATTTACCAACTAATCTATCTGTAACTTTCCATGATACAATAACATAATCGGAGCAAATTTAAATTAGATAAAAATCGCATGTCCCAATTAGCCCTTAATGAGTGCGTCGATTTCAAAATTCGCAGAATTTCTGATAAAGTCACATCGCAAAACTTCGAAAGAAATAATTTTAATTAAAATTCCATTCACAGATCGCGGTCTTAACTAAACGAGGGGCCGAGATATTTTAAAAATGTTTTAGTTGTTATCAAAATTCAAAAGCTCGGCGCGTCGATGGAATGCCTTAATGAGATTAATTGGTCACTATTTAAGGGCGCATCGATGCATGAACCTATGCGAGTCATTTGTTTTGATAGTTGCTGTCAAATATCAATGCTTATGTCAAATGAGAAATGTTGTTTTAAATCTGGTGTTGTGTTGTTGCAAAAAAGTTACGAAGGTGTTAGTGATTTTGATAATTTTTTAATTAGTCGAACATGTTTGGACTATTTTAATTTCGCAAATGACACATTGTTATTATCCTGCTTCAGTCAAGCGGGATAATGTATATACATGTTATTGAATGAAAGTTTTAATTTAGCAAAAGTTCTCCTTCTATAAATAACGTTATGTGTTTTTTTTATCACGGCGTTTTTTTTTAATTCGTATATTACTCAAGCATTGGCTAGCAGTGCCACGCCTCTGATCGTATTAAAACAGATAATAAAATACTTTGTATTACTATTTATAACTCGCTCAGTTAATATTTATGATAAGTATAAGAAAAACTTGAAAGCGACTAACTGACGCCGAAATCAATTAATATCATACGAACATTGCTCAGTTATGACGGAGATAATTAAAAACTACGCGTCTTATTTTGGCCATGAGTAATCCTTATTAGGAATAATATCTGTACGAACAACTGAATTGGATATGATAAAAATAAGTACCATCACTAAAAATAATTTTTTTTTTGCTTCTTCACAATTCAATGGAAATTAAACATTTAGGAATGGAAATTAAACATTTATTAAATTTTTGCTGATTTGGTATTGAAAAAGATACGAATGTATAAGTTTCTAAAAAAGAGTTTTCCATACATTATATTTTAAGTATAATAAAGTACCTAGTAATAAACAGCTACATTGGAAATTATGTGTAATAATATGAGTAGAGACAAAAATAATTTAATACGATAACTGTTAAGATTTACAGGAACTCAACGTAGAAAGTACATATACACTTAAAAAAACAATAAAACAAATGAACAATAATAATAATAAATATGAATTTCAGGAAACAATGATACGAATACAATAATACATGAATATAGGTACTCAAATGAACAGACAATACGATGTTGAAATATTTTCGAAAGGTTTCCTAGTAAATCAATTATTATTGATGGATTCCCCGTATGAATAACATAAGCAGCCTATTTCACTCTATATCCTCCTGACAAATTCCAGACACAAAAATCATACAATTGCTCTATTCAGACATCCAGGAAAGACAGACAGAAACACTCTTTCGCAATTATAATATAAAGTAAGGATTTAAAAGATCCATGACGTCGGACAATTGACATGCCTTGCTCCGTCCAATTATCCTGATGGGCACAATTGGATACTCTTGATTATTTAAGCGTCTTAAATGGACCATGTCTGCTGTCACAGTTTCGGAATCGTTTCCCAGCAGTTCTCTGTAATCTGATCTAATGAACTTTACCTTTGTTGACGTGATTCGTATAAAGTTTTGTGGCTGTTGTTTGTCATGTGCCACTAGGTTTGATCTGGTCTAGGTATTGGTGTCTTTTGGAAATATGTTACCTGTTTAAATAGTGTCAATATGATAGGTGGTAGTTATAACATACAACAACAACTGAGATAACCAGAGACAGTCAAGAGATTACAGTCCCAATTTTTAGGGCATGGTTTCAATAAAAATAGTGCATTAAACCACAGTTAAACGCTCCTAGACTAAACATTTGTATAAACTTTATAACTTGTGACGTAGCAAACTCAGATTTACGAAAAATAATTCACATTACATTTTCTATTGGATAGTTTAAATATAACTGTTAATCTGGCAAATAAAACGTTAGTACAATGACCTTAGATAAAAAAGTGTACTTTTCAGTTGGGAAAACCTTTTTATAACCCTCTCTTTTAAGTTTTATGTGGTACTCATGTACAAAATGTAACTCTGTTGTTTTATCCGTTTCAAGATCAGTAATTAGTGTAAGTTAACAGTAATTTCCACAAGTTCAGTGTGATAAAGACTTTTTTTCATTATCATTACTCAAGTTTTTATCTACTAACGCTCAAAATTTTTCAGTTGTGAGTTAATAATCAGTTATTTAATAGGTAACTGAAATCTGACTCACTTCTTTAAATTCTATTTAACAAATAGCATTAAGTTAATTCGCAACTTCATAAAAAACATATGCTTGTTTATTTAAAATATTTATCTAGATAAATGCTTTCAAGATCAATAACCATCGCAAGTAAAAATATTATTAGTAAACATAACAGCCAACCACGTCAAAACCGTGTCGCGACAGTTCCGCTTAAACAGGATTAATAGAAAACGACCAAACATTTTGTTATTACCATAATCATAGTGGGCGGCGTGTCAAACGCGCTCAAACAGATGAACTTAATAAAATCCCGTGACATCCACACCCACCTGAGGTGTAAAGTTCTTAATGCACGTAGATGACGCTTTGTAAACGATCCCGGCTCAATCTTCTAAAAAACTACAACCGCTGACACGAGAGAACATAAGCATTTATTTATAACTCGTAAATTGACATTAGACCTCGGCGTTGATGGGTTCCGATATCTATTTTACATTTAGAACGAATGACATCTGATCGAATTGGTTTCTAGGATTAAAATAATGGGGAATCGGATGGCGGCAGAGTAAATTCATACGATGTGACGTTTGACGTAAGACATAAGTGTGCACCTTTTTCAATTTGGTTTCGAAATGGATTTCACCGTGGGAATACCGTTTTATGTTAATATTGGATTATGATTTTATTACAAACTAAAGCGGCTTTTTATAAATTTTAATTTACACAAGCCTATCTAGAAGCGGTAAAATTTAATCAATAAGTCTGTATGAATGTATGTAATGTAATGTGATAAAGTAGATTTTATTTGTGTGGCTATTTATCTTTAATATTGTTATATCTTTGCAAGATTTTATGGTGATTCTTAAATGTGTTATATCTCTGTAATATCTTAAGCGTAATAGTTTGGTATGTTTAGGACATACTTATTTATTTATTTATTTACTCTTTATTGTACAACATATTAAAATAAAAGAACATAAAAGAAAACTATTTAAGATGTACAAATGGCGGCCTTATGGCTCAAAGCCATCTCTGCCAGGCAACCTTCAGGCAAAGGACAAATTATAAAGTAAGGCTTATTTTTACTATAGAGGTATAAAAAAAGAGAAATTTAACAAAATAATATTTTCAATTGAAAACAAATTCTAAATAGAATAGCCGAAATTAGCTTCAGTAGACTAGAGTCACTAGACTGAACATGCATAATATTAGTATTTCACAAATCATTAAAACCAACATCACCTAGACAAAACACATTTTGCCAGTTATCAAAAACTGCCACAAACATTTCGAAACAAGTCTGGCAAGGAACTTCACTTCGATACCGACTGACATTTCTGATAACGTTTCCGCGACCATGATCACTGCGAATGATAACGTGGACAAGTACTCGGGAGGCTTATCAGTCAATGCTTGCAGATTGAATTTAATATTCATTTTGAGCCTTGTATTTATTTAAAACGAAAGATTCATTACGGTAAGATGCTTTGAAAAAAATCCTTCCTCATTGCAAACCTGTGTAAATTTAAATTGAGAAGAGGAAAAATATACTTACTTCTTATTTATAAAATGAGATATAAAAAAAATTTTCACGTAAATGCAGTTTTCATAGAGTTGTCTTTAATCGTTTCCTTCTTGACGAATAAAAAAAAGTGAAGATTATTGAATAATAATCTTCAATTTTTTTATTTAACTTTAGAAAGACGTTCTGATATTTTTTATAATTTGTTCATAAAGGTAACTAACTGCACGTTAAAATACACGTTTTTAATAAGCTTTTATAAAACAAGTGTATTTATTAATAGCCAGCTAAAATGGCGGGAAAATGAATTAACTTTACAATAAAGATCACAATGTGAAATTTATTTCACTGGTTTGTATTCCATTTACGTTGTTTTCATTTTTCTTTGTTCATTTAATGACATTTTAAACGGGGAAAAAACTGTTACAAAAACTAAATGTATATGTATAATGCGTATTGTTGGATAGGTACAAACATAGTAAACTTATTAGAATTTGAATGTTTTTGAATTTAACAGGCATAAATGCAATAAAAAATCTTCACTTCTAGTTCCTTATTAATTTGTTACTTAACTCGGTGCAACTTAATATAACAACTTACATACACTTATACTTACTTATACTTCCCACAACCCAAACATGAAAATTGTATGAAAATACACATACCTAACATTATTTATCGATTAACGTGATGTACAATCGATTTTTCATTAAATCGAGTACTCGTTTCACGTGAACGTTACATCGCATTAAGATCATGTTAAAGATCCGTGGTCTGCGGTGGCACGTTGTCTGAACTGTATTGACATTTTACTAAGGAAATTTACGTATAGAATTTAAATTAAACGGTGTTTTAATAAAACGCATTTTTATAGACCACCTCGGAACATGTATTGATAGTTGCAGAAACTTTAAAAATCATTCAGGCTTGTAACATTTTTAATGTATGTGTGTAAACTCAAGTTATCTACCTGTTAAGTGTAAACTAATTATATTTTATTGAAACAGTGCTTTTACATAGAAAAACACAATTAAGAATGTCTCCACTGTATAGAAAATAAAATTAATAAAGAAAACATTATGCAAACTAGATATGGAAATTAATTTAAATGCAATTAATGATTAATCAGTGCGCCTCTCTTAACTAATAAAAGGTTAACTGCATTACAATATAGTTTTCATTTTCAAAATTATCAATGAAATCCTCTTACTTAAAAACATAAATTTTATGGTGTTCTTAGATAAAGGTACAGTACTTTACCTTATAGAAAAAAACTAATTTTTAAAGATGTCAATTCTACTTGTACAGAGGTCAAACAGATGTATCAAATTCTTAGACTATCAAATGAGTTTGTTTAAGATTTGCCCATATGTGCCCTCATTAGCCAAGGACAAAACACTATTGGAGTTTAATTTAGTTTATCCTTGCAAAGTGCTGAGATTCACACATGGCGCGTATGTGACCACTAATTATTGAAATGCTATTTTAAGCAACTACAGACAGCTGTTAGATTCAAATGCAAATATTTTATTTTGAAATAATATTAGTATAAAGCACAGTGATTATCTTGCATTTCAGTTAGAGTAGTTTGGTAAACGACTTGATATTCTGTCTTTCATTTATTCTGTTACATGTAGGTACATAGTAGTATGTACCTAGTTATGTAGATAACTACACACGTTAACAATGTGAATTTTATTTATCACTAGCTGTCCCGGCAAACGTTGTTCTGCCTTGCTCTTATCACTTAGGGGTATGAAAATAGATGTTCGATTCTAAGACCTATCCAATATGCATACAAAATGTGAATCGGTCAAACCGTTTCGGAGGAGTTAAACTTCAAACACCGCGAGACGATTTCATATATTAGATATTTCACAAATAATCTTAAAATCAATCTTACTAAATCTAACTACATGACATTTTCAACTCCTCTGCGCAATAATTTAAAAATAGAATATGATGATGTTATAATGGAAGAAAAAAGTGAAACTTCATTTTTAGGTATAGTTTTAGACAATGAACTTAAATGGTCATCACACATTAATAAGGTATGTAGTAAAGTTAATAAATTTGTATATGCCCTGAGACGCCTACGAAAAATTACGGATTTAAGAACCACTCTATCGACTTATCACGCTCATGTAATATCTATCTTGAGATACGGTCTTATAATCTGGGGTAATGGCGTAAACATCAGAAAAGCGTTCATCTCACAAAAAAAATGTATACGCGCGATTTGTGGCGTAGGTCCGTACGAATCGTGTAAACCGCTATTTATTAAACTCAAGTTGTTAACTTTGCCGTGCTTATATATTTACGAAGTTTGTATTTTTGTAAAAAGACATAAATATCTCTTTAACACGGCCCAAGAAATATACAGCCACGACCACCGTCATCCAGATAGACTTGTTTACAATAAAACACCCAGGACCACTTTGTATACCAAAAACTGTCATGCTATGTGTATTCGTATATTTAATAAACTTCCCGAAACTATAAAAATGTTAAATATCGGTCCTTTTAAGACAAAACTATATGAGTGGCTAAATAACAAAAATTTCTATAATGTATCTGAATATTTAAATTTGTAACATATTATGTTTAATTTTGATTAATGAATATAATATAAAATGTGTAAATTTTATCATGTGACACTGAAATAATGTACTTTTTATATAAAATAATGTTGCGGAATTTGCACGCCATTTATGGCTAATGTGTTGATTCTACCTAAGTATAAGTAATATCTTTGTACACACATTATGCAAATAAAGAAATTTTATTTATTTATTTATTTATTTATTTATTTATTTATGTTTCAGGTTTCACTTTAAATAAACCATTAAACAAATGTCCTATAGTTATACCCAACAAAATTAAAATGTTCTTACACTCGTTAGTAGTTGATTTACGATCCATAAAACCGTCCACATTAATACAAACTTATGAAATATATCAGTGAATCCAAAGTAAAGCTACGGACGTTCGTAATCTCTGGAATTTAACGGATTGTAAGTGAAACTTAATACTCTCTATTTCGTACATGAGAATATTAAATATTGATATTTTTTTTGTTCTATATTCACTTTGTACATTATATTGCGCATACAAAAGTACGATCAGCAGATTTTTATATGAATTAAAATAATGACTGAATGAATGAATTATTCTTAACGCGAAAAAATGGTTGATGTTCAAAAATCGTTTTTCTCTGTGAGGAATATTCCCAAAAATAATTCCAGTCCAAAATGTAAGGGGAATGTTATTAAATAGTATCCTTCACTCACAGAAAACTGGAATTTTCATAAACTTCTGAGAGATTAAAAAATAATCCATTTCAATTATTCTAACCCATCATTTAATACTTACATTCATTAAATTATGCATATAAATATAGATTCAATGTCCATACATTCCAATATGTCTAAAACAAAGAAGAGGATCCCATCCTGCTTACATCTTGTTCTCACGAAAACACGTGTCCCCTGTTCCCACCAATAATGCATCAGACATGCGGGCATATTCTCCGAGTACCCTCTACATGCATACATAATCAATGCACACCACTTAAGCCATTACGGCATTGGGATACGGATTATTTTCCTTTGAAAATAATTCGGGTAAAGGGTAAGCATTTTCGCACGGCCATTGCTTGTCCAAAAATTTCTCTTGTGCAGATCTCGTTGTCTTGGTAATAAATGAAGATAACCTTTGTGATTTATGCTCCAATATTATAATCTTGCTATACCTACCTAATATCAAAAGCCATTTCATAAAATTCCCTGTATAAAAAGCGTAAACATAAGCATCCCGCAGCATTATTTCTATATTGTTTTATTTTGTTGAGCTCGCTTCATTATTTTCCTTTTCTTTGACAAGGCGTTCATAAATTTTATTAATTATTTAATTATCTGAAAGATCTAATTGTCTTGTTAGAGCAACGAAGTTACTTTGAAAATGGACACGTGATAGACAAAAAACAAATATACAATTATCTTGTTGGTAGCCTTTATAATAAAATCGCAAAGAGCCCTTATCTTAATTAATGCCTTTTCCTCTTTGGACCTGACATTCCGATTCAAACCTAATAGTATCCATTAATGCATAACCGTATTACCTGTCAACCAAAACCCGAAAATATAAAATAAAAATACAGGTGTCAATATGATAAAATGTGAGAAGCTTCAAGCTTGTTATCTACGAGAGACCTTGTTATCCCATAAAATAGGACGGCTTTTCAATTTACTGACAGTGGATTGTGGCTGTGATTGGGAGAGAAAAATATAGTGTTATTAGATATTTTTATGTTATAGGAGATGAAATGATTAGGCGTATTTACTTGACGCTGAGCAAATCCCGACCTCAATTTGTTTATTCATAGTTGATAAAGTCGGTTTATTACAAAATTTTGGGGGAATATTAATTCTCAAAGTAAATGAGTTTCTTTGAATTATAACCTAATTATAATATCTATGTTATACGTGGAGTCAAAAACTTTTACCAGTTTCCACGCTCGCTCATAAAGTCACTGATAGCTTTTTCTTGACCAATATCAGGACTTTTAAGATTATTTGCAATTGTTTACTGACAATTAACAATATTCACTCTAGAATAGAAGTAGAATTCCTCTAGTTACATTAATTCCTAAATTAGTATAGCGCTTTGATGTCTACTAGCCACTATTTTACTTGGCTAGATACATAAAAGGGGAATAAAGCGTGCTTCGTAGTTGGTAACTCAATTTATGGAAGTTATTTCAGCTAGAGTGGACATTATCTAGTTGGTCCTGACACCGCCAGCGCTCGTACGTATAAATTGGCAATTTTGACTTAGATCATAGCCGCATATAGCCGAAATCTTGTTAAAATTCATATCTTTTCATTTTCATAATGCAGATTTTACATTCAAAGTTTTATTATACGTAACATTTTCGTATGATAGTTTCGAAAGTAAAATATACATAATATAGTTATTTAGTTTCTTACAAAATAGTTGGTCTATTTACAAAAGGACATAATTTACTCACCTGTTTTGCTGCAACGAAAGTTGTTTCTTATGTGAATTTATTGTACACAATTTACGTTGATTTCTTTATTTATTTTAAACACAAAATTAAAGTTTCAGGAGATATTTAATTATTTACAATACTTACAGTAAAAACTGATACGGATATTACATTTTTATTAACTTGTATGAATGCTCCATGCTGTAAAAATCTCCCAATCTATATACTAATATTATAAAGCGTAAGAGTTTGTTTGTTTGAACGCGATAATCTCAGGAATTACTGGTCCGATATGAAAAATTCTTTCGGTGTTAGATAGCCTATTTATCGAGGAAGGCTATGTATCATCACTGATCACGCTAAGACCAACAGGAGCGGAGCAATGCGGGTGAAACCGCGGGGCACGGCTAGTCATTAATACAATACGCCAGTTTAGAGTAAGGGTTAATAACCCCTTAGCTCAATTATTACCCATAAATATGGGTCGCTATAGAAATTAATTACCATCAACTTAAGCTTGTGTTAATTTGTTATATTTCGTGACGGAACCCTCATGTATCATGCTGTGTTGATGTTGAATTAATTATAATTTCGACCAAACCAACAGTAATCCGATATTTACATTATACAGGTTTTGGAAGTTAGTTTTTAATCTAAAGGATATGTAATTTAGATAGAGCTAAATATGTACCATCATCCGTTTTCTAAAATCCTAGTAATATTATAAATGCGAAAGTTTTTGAGGCTGGATGTATGTGTATGTATGTTTGTTACTCTTTCACACAAATACTACTGAACCGATTACAATGAAATTTAGCACACATAATTTAGAGGATAACTTGGATTAACACATAGGAAAGGTTTTATCCCTGTAATCCCACGGCAACGGGAACAATGCGGGTTTTTCTTTGACAACGCGGGCGAATCCGCGGGTGGAAGGCTAGTAGGTATACTATATTAGCTAAAGGCAAATATTACTTCAGAAACTTAGTTCAAAATCAAACTTTAGTTGCCTTTACGTAATTTCAAATAATTATCAATAGTTTTGAAACAATATACTACGTAACGATCAATACATAGAAGAACCGACAAGACAATAATCGTTCATACTTCAAAGTATAAACAATCAAGTGAGTCAAGTATACCATCGTTTATGAGTTTTAATTATTCTCTATAGCCTTGTAAATAATAATAATGTAGTTATTCAAGTCGGCTCGTTCCAATCAATACTTATATAGATCACTAACGAATCTCTTAATGCTTCATAAATAAGAATTTTTATTGCATCCGCACCTGCTTTGGAAAGCTTTATTTCAAACATATAAATGATATATCTTGGTTTATTTTAGATATAAAAATCAAATACTTTCCAGAAGATTAATTTAAAACTTTAAAGCAATGTGATTATTTTATAGCAGTTTTGTATTATATAATATGTATGTTTATTAGCCATCTGGTTTCCATAACACAAGCGAAAGCTTAGTATGTGATCAGATCGTGCCGTGTGTGAAAATTGTCCCGAAATATTTATTTATTATTTATTTATTTATTATGCTAATAAATGATATAGAAATATCACTATATGTATCGTTCAAATGCAGTTATTTTTAAAGCTCTGTCCTATTATGGAGCAAGCACTTATTAAAAGTACTATTAATATTTATAAGGTTATATTATAAGACTAGCTTCCGCCCGCGACTCCGTCCGCGCGGAAAAATTAAGATTTAGGTACTTTTTTTCTACGTATTTTTCCGGGATAAAAAGTATCCTATTTTATGCCCAGGATAATAAGGTATAATTATACCAAGTTTCATCGAAATCGAACCGTTAGTTTTCACGTGATGCCTGAACATACAGACAGACAGACAGACAGACAGACAGAAAGACAGACAGACAGACAGACAAAAATTTTTTTAATCACATATTTGGGTTTGGTATCGATCCAGTAACACCCCCTGGTATTTATTTTTTCAATATTTTCAATGTACAGAATTGACCCTTCTACAGATTTATTATATCTATGTAATAGATATATGCTAGTGAAATTGATTACCTGAATTAACAAATGTATAAGTACTACATCGTTGAATAAAGCCAATATTGGATAAAAGTTTTCGTAAAGCAAAAGCTGTATGCTAGAATATTCAACACTACAAACAAATTACAGCTGCCTGTAATTTGGGCTGAGTCCATTACGGATATATGTAGTACCTTTTAACGTGAACTAAAAGTACTATTCAGGCGTGTTTTATATCTAACTGCCTACTGAGGTAGTTGCCGCAAAACCACTGCTTTTGGAATCAACAAATTGTCATCTGTAAATGGGTTCTGTAGAATATGTGTAGGTATTTATATTACTCTAATTATATTTAGTTTATGTAACATTGTAATGTCCAGTTTGTGGTAAAGAGTTCTTCACTTTTTCAGGAAGAATTTATAAGTGGACTGTGGAAATATAAGGTAGGTTTTGTCAAATTCTTATAGGTACCTTGAGTTAATAGATTTTTAATAAAATAAGATTATTTTTAACAGAGATGCTCAATGACTCATTAATCTTCTAATTAGAAATTACAGTGACTACAAAGTTCGTAGTAATGGTTATTGGTTCATGTAATTTAATATAAGGTTACCTAATAAATGTACCATGGAAAAAGTTATAGGGAAAAATTCACGACGTACTTAAGAGTATCATCACTTTAGACAATGCCCATTGAAGACCGGATGCTTACTCAAAGAGCCTGTAAAGACACGTTCCTCTTACATCTTAATATATATAAATCTCGTGTCACAATGTTTGTCCTCAATGGACTCCTAAACCACTTAACCGATTATAATAAAATTCGCACACCATGTGCAGTTCGATCCAACTTGAGAGATAGGATAGTTTAAATCTCAAATCGTTTTAGAGAAAGCGGGCGAAGCCGCGGGCGGTAAGCTAGTAATATTATATATTCCAAGTGACAGTTCCATAAGTTTTACATGAACATGAATAATTTAACACCATAGCAGTAGGTACCAAGTGCCAAGAGTGTTAGAAATATTGATGTTATATTCTTTTCATTCTATCACAGTATTTAAATGATAT
This sequence comes from Colias croceus, assembly GCF_905220415.1. Taxonomy (NCBI): domain Eukaryota; kingdom Metazoa; phylum Arthropoda; class Insecta; order Lepidoptera; family Pieridae; genus Colias; species Colias croceus. The sequence goes on along the minus strand of NC_059540.1, from coordinate 3,706,378 downwards.
GTTTGAAATTTTTACGAAAATAAAAGCATTTACGAAAATTTAGTTTCAAGTCAAAGTATGAAGATAAAATATATAAAACTATATTTTTATTCGTTTTATTCAGAAGAACAATTTTACACGCAACCACGAAGAATACAAGTACGACAAAGACAGATCGAACATACACCCTCACGAGGACAAATTAATGATGTCTGCGAGCATAATTGAAATAGAAAATTCATACATTACTTAAGTTTATTGAACTCATGTCTCAAACTGTGACAAAGGTAATTTGTTTAGTATTAGGACAAGGCCGTAGTCATTATGCAACACGAACGTTAATGGGAAAAGCTTTGTGGTTTAATGGCTTGGAGATTAGTTGTAAATAGGCGTGTTTGTTTTATATAAGTACGTAATATATAGACGTTGATATATGTACTAATTACAATGATTGAAGAGGTAATACTTCGTCTCCCGTTCTCAAATGTTCAACGTACTTTATGGACGGATACGTGGAGTACATAGGAATATTAACTTTATAAATTTCTCGTACTTTTGTTATACTTCACTTGCAAAATGTTCTAAGCAATACATAAAGAATCATCATACATTTGAGTACATATTCCAACAAATTACCGTGTACTCTTAAAACAAATACAAGCGCGGAAAATGTTTGTTTGCTTTGATTTTTACATAAATATAGCAACAATATGTTAAACAGAGGAGAGTAGAAAATTCTTTTCACCGTACAAAAACCCTTACCAAATGAACCAAGAATAGATGAACCACTCGCAAACAAAGAAAAACTTTCGTTCACGCTCCATTTCACACAAGCATTTCTTTTGTTGGGACAAATAAATTAATAACCGTATTGTCCCTTGTACCCATCAATCTTCAGACCATTAAGCGATTAGATAGAAGTCCTATTGAATTAAAACGATATCTGGCGGACTCGATACATCGACTCATCAGAATAATCGGTTGGAACGTAATTGTGTCGATAATGTGAACAAATTTCTTTTCTATATTGAGAACAATCATTAGGTGATATTGCAATGGAGTTATGTTAATTTATTTTTTATAAAATACTTCCATGAATTACAGAATGATAGATGTGACGTGTGATGTGACTGACGATAGATTCTTCTACAACACATAGCATGCAAATTTAAGATCTAACAAAAAAAAAAAAAACGTCGTACAGCAGAACAATGTTTTATAAATTACGTAAGTAGACATTCCTTAGAGATTGGTCACGACGAGATCGGTCACACAGAAATTCACCAATTAGTTGACTCCTTAACTCATATTTTGATAATTAAGATTCATTAATATCACTATCATCTCCACTTTTTATTTGCAGCAAATTTGTTTTTACTTCAAACCAGAGTTTAAATCATGGTCTGAAAACAAAATAAACTAGCTAGCAAAGTTTCAGTGCTTTTTATTATCTTAAACAGTAGGTACACCTTGAATTTACTTTAAGATCCTGAGCAAGCAATTTGTTCATACTAAAGATTCGTTTTCCTCCATAAGAAAGAGCGCAGCTGGGCCAAGTGAAATTGTAACGAGATTATGTTACGTTGCACACAGGGCTGTCACATATTTAGCTCGGGGTCTTAGGAGCTAATTTCGACGTTAACTTTCTTTACGCTTTGTATTTAAGTTGGGTATTTTATTACAGCTATGCTCCTGAATTGAGCACAGTTTGTTATGTGTGGTCTTTATAAACCTACGCTCTAGTCAGACACGTAAATAAAGGTTTTTTGTTCTTTGGGTAATACAGGTACTAATAATCGACGTGAGTTTTTTTTAATTTCGAAAAAACCATACCATAAAAATACAAAATCGACAACCCTGTTTCACCGTGATGCTCTTTAAGAACAACCAATATTTTTAGAGATTTGCTCCATTTTTATTCTTGTTTTATGTCCTTGGAAAAATATATATTGCTTAACGTGGAGACTGAATAATTTATTTTAGAAACAGCGTGTATACTTTGTCCTTAAAATGACTTGCGCACTTTTTCAGGTAAATAGGAAAGAAATTGAATTGCGTTAACACCGGCCGCGGCGTTGTATATAGCGTTTGTTGTTTCTGCGGTTAATCTTAGTAAGAGTTTGAGTTACGATGAAGGATGTCTTACTAGATGATGTTTATTGATTATTAGCATAAACATAGAGTTGTTTCCAATGTAATGTCTGCTTTATTAAGATCTATTTTAAATTATTTTTCTTCTTCTTCTTTGAAAATTTCAACATTCTCTAACATATTTTTCATTTTAATGAAATATAATTTAATAGCTTTATAGTCCTTAAAGTCTTAAAAGCCTTAACATGTGACCCAATTTGTATGCAACCGTTCAGAGGAAACTATAGACTTATTGCGCGATTGTGACGTTATGTATCTGCTGTAAATTATAACAAATCGTCGATTAAATGGAAAAATGACATTTTTCAAATTTTTTGGAAAATAAGATTATCACTTAAAACGAGTCTACATAAATGATTCTTTTTATATGTAAAAACGACACTATAAAAAGTTCACGCTAAGTTCACTAGATGTCGCAAGTGTCATTTCGATTCTCTGTGGTAATTCGCCATTTTGATTGTAGAAAAATTTCCCTCTGTCATTTGCCACCGGCCACGACACTGAACACACGTGCGTTTTGGAAGAAAAGTGACATTTCTAAAAAATTGTGTTTGGATAAGACTATAAAAGGTAAGAAATATTACAGAAAAATGTATTTCTTTGAGAAATTACCTTGTTACTTTGAAATTTAACTACAACTATGACAATATCTTTAATAGAAAAAGGACATTTTTAAAAATGTGACTACGTTTTGTGAAATGGAGTTAGTGAAACATGACATATTTGGACAAATTACATTTTTCTATATAGTTTTTTCACATTTAGTTGCATGAACTTTATCAGAAAAATGACATAATTTTTAATATGACTGTGTTTGTTTATGAAAAATACTTTTTGTATGGATTTTGTAAAGTAATGACGTTTATCTTGTAAAATTAAACGCATTTTATGAGATCTTAGCGTTAAAAGTACAAGTTAATAATTATGATACTACTAGCTTTTGCCCGCGACTTCGTTCGCGTGGAATAGTGACTTTCGGCAGAATTTTAGTTTGACCAAAATGGCGCTATATTATGTCCGGAATAAATTTTATTTTTTATTTTTATATTTTTTTTTGTAATAAAAACTATCCTATGTCCTTTCTCAAGTTCCAAACTATGTCTGTACCAAATTTCACACAAATCGGTTCAGTAGTTTAGGCGTGAAGAAAAGACCGACCGACAGACAGACAGAAACACAGACAGACAGACAGAAACACATACAGTATATATCATCAATTGGCTTGATTAGTTTAATTTATTGTTTTAGGATGAAGCGTGGTGAAAAAATGATAAAAATGATAATGTCCAAGGGACTTTCTGAAAATAATCTTGAGAAGACTGAAGAAAAGATAACTAACGTATCTGAAGTAGTTGTCCAGGGCCATATCTCAGCTACAGAGAATATAGAACCATCAAACATAGTATCCACATCCAAATTTTGTGAGATTATTAACGTTGAGCCACTGCAAACTAATTTTAATTCCATACGCACTCCATTGAATAATTTGAATAACAATGTTCAGACGTCGAATCTTATTAGCAACAATTCTTTTTCGGATTCACAAATTACTCCATACCTGTCGATTGATCAACCTGTGTGCCTAGTGCGAGTTTTCATCGAGTACGAAACGTTACTATCGCGTTTGCGTCACAGTCGAATTAGTATGGGAAATCGAACAGCGCCCCTAGCGGACGTATGGGGAAGCTTTGATTCCCCATACAAATTTCGCTGTGACGCAAACGCGATAGTAACGTTTCGTACTCGATGAAAACTCGCACTAGGCACACTGGGCCTAGTAGGATTATCGTGCGAACTCCCGTAAGTGATTCAGTATCAGAAGAAAGTACTGACGTTCTCCATTCCAAGATTTCAAGCAATATAATAATATTATCGGAATCGGATATATCCTCTGATGATGACGATAGTTGTTCCAACTCCATACCTGATAGTCAAAATGACTTCTCGCCTGATGATACAGATAAGGACCCGGATTTTTTACTACACGAAGATCTTGCAGTGTCATCATCTTCGGAGGATGAAACCACTACAATTAATGATAATACAGTTCAGGATGAAAATGATAAAGCGAAGAAGGGCAGAAAAAGAAAAGCCGTACCGGAAGAATGGAGAAAAAATAAAGCTAAGCTATTAAGAAATTGTGGAAAGGCGTATATATCGACATCGAAGTCACAAAAACCAATGCCAGAAAGACAAATGAAACCAACATGTACTGAAAAATGTAAACTGAAATGTTATAACAAGATTAATGAGGAGAAGAGGCAACTTATTTTTATGAATTTTTGGAAAATGGGAGATTTAGATAAACAACGTCAATTTATCAATAAACATGTAACTGCAATTAAACCGAAGTACAGATATATTCGCGAAGGAAGTACAAGAAAAGATTATAATCATGCATTTAATTTTGAAGTTGACAGAGATTTAATTCGAGTTTGTAAGACTTTTTTTAAAAATACTCTGGGTATATCCGACAGACCGATAAGAACAGTAATTTCAATGCAAAACTCTATAGTTGGGGGTTTTCTGAAAGATGACAAAAGAGGCAAGCATGGTAAACACAATAAGCTTGACATTGCAATTATTGATGGGATTAAAGAACATATCAATTCTATACCTAGAATTGAGAGTCATTACTGTCGAGCTAGTACGAGCCGGGAATACATTGAAGGAGGTCTCTCTATTGCACAATTACATAGAGACTATGTTACAAAATGTCGTACAGAAAATGTTCCTCATGCTGATTATCAAATATATTACAATATATTTACCAAAGAGTTCAATATTTCATTTTGGTCTCCAAAAAAGGATCAATGTGAGGATTGCGCAGCTTATAATAATGCAGAAGATAAAGAGCCGTTAAAATCCAAATACGACTCTCATCTAGAAGAAAAAGATTTAGTAAGAAAAGAAAAACAGTTCGATAAAGAAAATGCCAATGGAAAATGCATAATTGCCGTATATGATTTGCAAGCCGTGATGCCGTGTCCACGAGGGGATGTTTCCAATTTTTATTATATTTCAAAACTAAATGTTCTGAACTTAACTATTTACGAACTTGGATCCAAAGACGTGAACTGTTACGTTTGGCATGAAGGTGAAGGCGGAAGAGGAGTCAATGAAATTGGATCCTGCGTTTTAAGTTATTTAAGAAGGCTGCAAGAAAATACTAAGGATGATTTTGAAGTCATATTTTATAGCGACAACTGTTGTGGACAACAAAAAAATAAATATATGATTGCAATGTATATTTACGCAGTCACTAATTTAGAAAATTTGACGGCTATTACACACAAATTTCTAATAAAGGGCCACTCACAGAATGAAGGAGATTCTGCACATTCTGTGATAGAGCGTAATATTTCAAGATCCTTGAAATCTGCACCTATTTACGTCCCGGAACAATACATTACTTTGATTAGAACCGCTAAAAAAAAAGGAAATCCATACAGAGTCCATGAACTAAATCATGAAAGTTTCTTTGACATTAAGAAAATCGCAGACGGAGTTGGATCAAATTACTCAATTAATGAAGATAGAGAAAAGGTAAAAATGGGGGATATTAAAGTTATAAGAGTGGGGAAAATTCACAATGATCGATTCTTTTACAAGTGTTCCTTTAAAGAAGATAGCTTCAAAACTGTACTGGTCAAAACTCGAGCTAGCAAAATAAAAAAGAATTTGAGTTCAGAAATACAACCGCTGTATTCAACAAAATTACCTGTATCTGACAGTAAGAAAGCAGGTATACTTACACTTATAGATAAAAATATAATACCTAGATTTTATAAAAACTTCTATGAAAATCTGTGACTTCATTGTTTTTTGATTATTTTTCTATTTTACCACTCATTGTTATTTTTCTAGAAGAGTTTTGTTTTTTTTAGACTACTTTTAATTGAGAAGAGACTGAAGTTTTAAGTTAATGCTTTAATTCTATATTATTGGTAGTATTTTTGTTTTTGGATTTTTAATTGTTACTAAAAATCAAAATAATGGTACCTCTATTTGATTTTTAGATAAAACTTTTTATTAATAGAAGACTTTTTTTAGTTTACTGAAACTAATTTTTCTTTTCTTTTTGCAATTTTATTTTTTTTAAGTATGTTAAGAAATAGCTTTAAGTTTAAGCTCATTGATCTCAATAATATTCTAGCCATTGATTTATCTAATAAGACTGTGTTAATTTTAAGATCATTTTTGTTAAAGAATTTTATTTCATTATAAGTAATTTTAAGTGGATGTGCCATCCTATAAAGATCTCAAATTGTAAAATAAACTTACTTAATAAAACTATTTTTCCATTATGAAGTTATTTTTTTTAGAAAATCCGTGCTTGTTATATTTTTTTTTTATGTAGAAAAAAGACACTTCTTGCTAGAAATGATTCTATTTCAAAAATAAATAATTAAATAACACACCACCTAAATACCCACGTAAATACCTTCTAAATGATATATGACACTTCTATGTAAATATAACACTTTTATAGAAACACGAATTTTAATGAAATTAAAAACTTCAAACGCTTGTACTGTAAAATTTGTACTTTTTGAATAACGTCATTTTTCTATTTAACCGACGAAATGTCAGCGATAAACAGCAGCCAGCGGCAGTCAAGTCGTGACTGACCACGCCTTGAGGTCAGACTTCAGAGCTATGCAGATAGCCATTTGCTTGCTATGTATCTGTATAACTTTCAACCTTCTGAACATTATGCCACATTTTTTAAGTTTTGTATTTGATACTTATTTGTTTCATCGAGGTTTGCAGCTCGATATAAGTGTAAAGAATAAGCACAAATAATTTCCGTTCTTTTAGAGCTTTCGAGCTTTATTCCTATTTTGACCAAATAGTGCTACTTGAAATCATAGTTTTAAAATTTTCATTCTGGTGTTCAATGGTAAATTTGCTACAATTATTCTTTCTAACATAATACACTCTTTTTCATACATTCTAAACTCTTCTAAAAAAATTTTTAACTTATTACATTTAGGTTTTTATAACTCAATAGTCCTGTCCAATTTGTTATTCAAACACAAAGTGGATTATCTCGCATTGTGTAACGAACTCAAAACGTAGTTGTAATCTAACCTCAGGTTAAGCTGCATAAATAAACAACTGGTTAAATCGCTCGCGGTGAGCGCGCGCCGTCCACCTGCACTCTACTTATCTTTCATAATATTATATACTGTTGTATCGGTTATGAAATAATTGTTTTAATTTTTTCCCGACTGCGAAAGAAAGCACGCCGCGGTGTAGATGCTGGACAAATCTGTGAAAATGCTGGAACAAAATAGTGGTCGAAAGAAGGAGGGTTATGCTTTTCGAGTGTATATATATATATTGTATTTTTCTTTGGCACACCCGAACCGCGGGATGGATTTTGACTTATCTTTGCAATCATCCGAAATTTGGTAGTGACATAGGCAACATAAATTTGTATTCAGTTGTTTTGAGTTCAATTTTTTCGAGTTTTTATAAAACATCATGTTTTGTAAGTGTTTTGTACTATGGCGTACATAATATTATAAGAACGAAGTATGGCACAGTCAAAGAGCATACTTACAGCATTCTTGATTCATGGCATGAATATTTTAAAGCTCTGGTTATGAACTCATGAAACCCAACCCAATTATAGTTCGCATTACAATCAAAATACAGAAAATAATACACCACAAAATTTGCAACATAAAATTCCAAAATATGCTTTTACGCCTCGCACGAACCACGCTCCATTTCAAATTATAGCAAAGCCCTCGCGATTTTCTGTAAATACGATTACGAGCACCGACTGCGGCGTACTATAATATGCATTATACATTCCGAGCACCTGTCTCCATTCCTTTCATGGTAATAAGAGAGACAACTGCAATGTACAGACTGCACGAATTTCGCGCCGACTTACAAAGCGCCTTTGATACGGTTAAGCGTACAAATGTTCACTTGAGTGTAAAGATAATGTACATTAATATGAGTTGATTAAGTTTTCCTATAAATAGACTAGTATCTGTATTAGAATATATGTTGTTAATTCTGCGTAACCCCACTTAACGTGAAGGCATTTCGTAATTGATTAAGATGGTCTAAAGAAGGGTATAAACATAATGAGACGAAAGCGCAATTTGTCAACATTTATAACATCAAAAGATGAACGTATTAACTCACGGATCAATTGTAGCAATTCAATAAAGGCCGAGTATATCAAGAGTTGCGCTTGATACAAGAGTGGTTTAAATTAAACGTTCAGGAATGAAGCGTGGGCGAATATTGGGTGATTCACAAAGCGAATATGACCTATTGTTGACTTCTGCTTCAATGAAAAATGTGGGATTGTATTCTTTGATTAAATTCGTGAATTGAATTCGGATATAATATTATGTCTGATGGATTCGGGAGTTAAAAGAAAATTTATATAAATTAAATCTATAAACAGGAATCTCTCTTTTGTTAGAAATTATATTTTCTTAAGGTAAATAATATTTAATAAATATAAGAGTTTAAAGTCTAGAAATATAGTTGATGGAAGATATTTTATTGTAAGAGCAACACCGTGATTTTAAAATGATAAAAATTAAAAATACTGAATTATATAGTTTATCTGTTTTATCTCGTATCAAAACAAGAACATGACTGCTATATGCTTTGAATATTAACTAAGAAAAATAAATTTAATAGCTTAACGTGTCTATAAACTTTTTATAGTCAAATTACAAATTATAATCCATTTTAATGGGCGCACCGATCGCCTCCAGCGACATGTATACCCGGCGCGGCCTAAGATGATCCCTATGACACTGACAGTTATTCTCAAGAGACAAACTTGTAATGGCGTCACCATTAAATTAGAAACTTAATGGAGGCGTCTAAAAATGGCATTTATTAATTTTTACGTAGCTTTATCCTATTACAATGATATTCCGTTGGAATTATAACAATCCTTATCATTTACGAGAAATTATATCAATCTGACTTTACGTTTACGTCCTTCAAAACTTACATCGTTGGCATTTATCGACTAGTGCGGAAAGTATCGATAAACAAATTTCGATAATGGAAACGAGTTCACATTTTTTCCATGCTTAAGCTATAGTTCATTCACTATTGAATGGAACAGAAGCTCGCAGCATACTTAATTAATAATTACCGTTCGCGTTAATTTACTTACCTATGATAATATAAGTTTTTTAGAAAAAATTAAATGGGGGATTCCATTTTCATGATAAAATAATATACACTGTGTTAAACGGGTTAAAAATTACGAGAAAATGATAAGGTGTATTTTTATGTTTTGGAAAACTTTCGTTTTACTTACCGTTTCGTTTACATAATAGACGTTAAAAATTCATTTTATAATATTTGTAAAAACATGTTTACCGAGGTGGCTGAATGCAAACCACGCCTTTGCCTATAAAATAGTAAAGTATCGACACGATCCATCATACGAGCAATCACTAAGACGAACTGTCATAGGGATCATCTTAGGCCGCGCCGGGTATAGCTACAACGGGGTGAATGACGTAACTATTCATTACTTATTATCAATCTTTCAAGTGATATGAACATCATGTCTTAATATTCTCAGGTAAAACTCGACACTAATATTAAAACTTTAGGTGTCAAAGTTGCTCAAATGATTGGCATTACGTGTGAACATATTATAGACAGCGCGTTACAATGTTGCGCTTTGAGACCCTATTAATTTGGAGTTTAATGAACACTCCAAGATTAAAGGATGCTTTGTTTAGGAACGTATTCAAATTTCAATTGTGTCTATGAGAATTGTGCGTTAAACTAACACATTATCGATGACTTTCTCATTAGTCACGTTGCTTTGTAAAATCGTCTTATTATGAGCATTGAGCTTACCTTTATACTTGTCACGATAGAATCGTATTTGCTCAAAAGCATAATTTGAATAGAAAACGGTTTTCGGATGAGTTGATTTGAACTTCAATTAAATAAAAAATGGTAGATTCCTTTTTATTTGCAGTGAGTAAAGAATTGGCATAGCAGCAAATCTTCAAACAAAGATAGAAAGACACGGTAAGTTTTATCTCCCGTGCATAGCATTTACGTCACACAACCGTCCCAATCCAGTCTTTTATAATCTTCATTAAAATTAATTGGTGTAAAAGTGGACAAAATTGCAGCTTAATACAATTATTGAGCAAAGTTCCGTCACGCGTGGGCGCATTCGATGCGGTTGACGTGTTGCTGTGGGCGAAACGGTTTTTGCCTTACATTGATTTATTTAAAAGTTGTTGAACTGTTGTTTTTGTTCGTTTTAGTACTGCTGCTTTGAGTCCTTAAGGCCGTGTACGCGGTCCGTGCGCTGTTTGGCTCAAATATGTGATTTTTCAAACCAGATTGTCCATCAACCACTTATCTTACAAACATAAGAATTACTAATAATTTTAGGAAATTTTATTGTCTATATAGTTAGTTAAGAGTTTTTTTCAATTAATACAGTATTTGTGAATACCATCAAGATAACTGAGCCGATGATTACTTGATTTCACATTTAGTGTCAATTTCGAAGCTAAAAATATCTGAAATTGCTGACAGATCTAACACACGTTTTTTTTTAACTAACTGCAAAAATCCTTATTAAAATAGTTAGTTAAAAGATTTTTTTATTTTGGACTCCTAACTTACGAAATTAAAATCCGAACAATGTGAATTTTTTTAGAAATTATAGTCGACAAAATGATTATTTTCACCAAGATATTTGACTTAGTTGAATATAATTTATACATATTGCAATAAAAGAACGTATTACTTATAAGATAAAATTTAAAAAATCAACTAAGGTACCTCTATTATTTTTCTACAATTTTTTTTAAAGTACTATAAAACACTGCGCACGACCCGATTAAAATCAGTCGGCAGCGAGCCTTTCCAGAGAGAGGACATGTAGCTCGGCGCTCTCCTGTGGACCTATGCTGTTCATAGTAAAAGGATAGCGCAAGCCGCGATCTATCGTAATAGATCGCGGAGATTTTGACTTGCGTTAAATTGAATAAGCCCTCTTAACCTTTTTGATGTTTTGTTAAATTTAATAGCATCTTTTTAATGGTATCAGTCTTCACGAGCCGCAACAAACATCACTATTTTTTTTTATTTCAGACGCGTGATCGCTTAAATATTAGCTTTGTCCGTGACAAATGTGATTAGGTAAATTTAAAAGACTATAAAGTTCTTGAAATTAATAGAGACGCAGATATTATGCGCGATATTTTCTGTATTAGATAGATTTTATCGTCTATGTTAGCTAGTTAACTCTTGTGACAAACAACAACGGCTTTGAAAAGATTGAAGATAAAAACTAGTTCAGTCTCGTGCAATATACAGAATGAGATATAAATAATAATCTGGGAAAGCTTATAGCTATAGCTTAAATTTAATACAAACATTATTAAAAAGTATCAGATAAATTCAAATGAGTTGCGATAGCTTTATAAACTAACCAATAGTATCGCTTCAATTCCTAAATGAAGCGATATGATAGGTTCTTTGCAAACGCATCCCACTCTACGCATCCTCGCAACTCTCTGGTGGAAAAGCACCCTAACTACTAACACTACTTTTACTTTATGTACTATGTTTTTTCTTTCATATAGGTAGTTTGTTGTTCATTTCTCTCACATATAATTCACAAATTAGATACAAATATAAGCCATTAAGAACATACTTGCTAGGAAAACATTCACGTTTTTTATGTTTATTTCCACTTGGATACGCTTGCTTTACGTGGGAATCAATTCTAAGTTTCCCTTTGTTGAATTCAAACTGTGAATTAGCATTTCTAATAAGAACCACATTTGATAAATCACCATCGAATCTTATTAGTTTCAATTGGTTCTTGTTTATTTATTAGATTAGTATTTATATCAAGCATTTATTGTTCTCAATAAACGTGTGACTGAATCTGAAAGTGACAATTGAGTAATGCCTTGCATAAATTTACGTTCACTGAAGTTACCACACCCTCGAAATCAACTCGAAATAGACTAGTCTCGACTGAATATATATCATTCACTTATTAGTCGTAATATTTTAATGCAATTAGAACATTGTACAATTGTGCAGTAGACGTTCAGAATTTCCACTTTAAATCAAGAATTTATACTCAGAAATACCATGAATTTTAGGACAAGACAAGGAATGAGTCCATAAACTAGACCTCGATTTATATTATTACCTAATTAAAGTATTATTAATGATATCATAATATTTAATTTTAATGTGATCGTATTTCCGTTTCGAACGAGTGAAGACGCTTTCAAATATTTCTCACTTGTACACTTATAAATACATACAAAGCTTATATACTTTTATATGTGTTAAAAGCATAAGGATCCTTTTGCCTGTAATGTATTAAAAGTATAATATATATTACGTAGATTGTAGGTACTCACTCGTTTAATTATACCGGACCATTTCAAAGCATTTCACCACTTTTGCAAATCATTCCCCTGATTAAATTTAAATTGAAACAAATCAGTCGGGAGATAAGATCAATAGACACGATTTAGCTTTATACTAGATAACAATGTACACCAATAATTACAATATTAATTCATTCCTTTATGAGATATTATCATGGCGCCTTTGAGATATTAGCTACAGCTGGATTATGAAATAAACGTTAATAAGCTAAGGGAATTTATAAAGTAGTAAAGTAAGGATTTTTGCATTAACTCTCCGCTTCAGGCGAGTTATGAAGAAAATATTTTTAAAGAAAATTGGAGCGAATGAACGACTTCGCTTATATTATGCGACAAACAGCATCCGTGAACAACGATAAGAATCATTAGCTTATTTTGTCTGAATAGAAACGTAACATTTTATGAGAATAACATTTAAAATGATCTTGATTTGAGTTAATTTCTTTTTGTAAGGTAATAAAAGTCCATTGATATTTATAATAAACATAAAATGCGTCCTGCTGTGTTATATAAAGCATGATAACGAAAGATCAAATTACATCCTAGATGAAATTGGTTGTTCGCAAATATTTCATCTCATATTTATGATTTAAATAATTTGAAAAGTTTTATTCGACTTGAATTTAATTAAGGATTTACATAAGAATGTTCTATATTGCAGATAAATCAATTAATGGAAATGGCTGTAAATTGTTTAGTGACATATCCGCCTAAACGGAGAAGTAATAAACTAAAAAAGATATATCCTGCCACTAATTAAATTGAGCGATACATCGATCTCAATTTCACGTCCATTTAAAATTGAATTAAAGAAGAACATAAACAGACTTTCTTCTTGAAAAATGCTCTATTACCTACTTTTAATTCTACAAACATTATTGAAATATTTCATATTACCTTTTTGTCAGGAACCTATAATATAAATAATATAGATTCATGTTTTAAATCAACAAAATAAATATGACAAATTATATTAAAACAGACTATTTCGAATTCGAATTTGGTTACTATAAATGAATGCCTCATTAATAAATTTACCTACATCAATTTTATTGCTACTAAAACTTTCTCGGGTATCAAATAAACTAAGCTTGTAAAGTAAAATAATTGGTTGCAGGAAATGAAACTTGTCGCTGTCTGTTTACATTTGATAAGTGTCTGGTCACTTGCAGCCTGAGAGCGGCCGGGCCGGGTTACCATGGAGTCTTATAGCAGTTTTATTTCCAGTGTGGCAAAGTGATGGCGCTAGACAACCTCTATAGTGCTGTCTTTTTTCCACACTGGCAATAATACTGCTTTAAGATAGCATGGTACGGAGGCAGGTGTTGGGAAACAAGTTTACTGAACTCGATTTTAGCACTACATTTTAATGAATTTTGATTTTACATTTCTCAATTATTGATGATCGTTAGAACTGGAATGGGTGCGGTTATCTGTGTGATGGATCTAATGCTCAAAATAGACTAAATATGTAGGTTTTTAATAATAATTTGACGTATTAGACTCAATTGACTTATTGTATTTTATATGTAGGTATATGTAAGCTATAAGATGATATAAGATTCGAAAACTATCTATGGTTATCTATTAATATGTTATTTCATCTCAATCTGGCTCAATTTTAATCTTATTCTATCTTAACTGATCCAGCAGTTTTTGAATCATCGAGTTATATTAATAACGTTAATAGATTATAACTTAACATTCTTAGAACTTGTAAAGGTGCCAAAATAACATTTGAATACTAAATTAGGTTTTTTAATTGCGTAAAGCCTATGTAGGTAATATATATTGATATTATTTTACAGTAAGCTGTAATACAGTGAAACAGATTTTATTGTACTACAGACAGTGTTTGGTTTTGCCAAAATAAAATATTTCAATTCTCATTTCCAATTATGTCACATATTGGGATTAACGCATATCATTTCATACACGGATGGATTAAAAGGATTGAAATAAAACAATTCATTTGAATTTATCGAAATTCTAACCTATTGTAGACCTCTTTGATTGTATAAAATGTTCATACATTAATTTTGAATATTCGCTTTTCAATGATCATGGAAACTGATTGCATTTATATTTTATCATACTAATATATTAAATGCGACATTGATGTTGTTTGTCTGACTCCTTTTCATGCAAATAACACAACATACCTACCAATTATAATATTGTGAATGAATTTTGATACTGATGGAAAAAAATCAAAGAAATTTCCAAACCAAATAATTAAATTTTCAATTATCTTAATTTTGTAAAACGTTCATGTATAAAGTTTTTCATAAATTCAAAAGAGATCTCTCATAAATTGGGAAAGTTGAATAGATTATCTGGAATCTCGAAAGGATTGATGTAGAAACAGACTGACGCGATAATTAATCTAATTGGTAATAAACAAAAGTTAAATCTGAACATTCTCTCATCTTCTATTATTAAATCATGAATTCGATCATTTAAATTCATATTCATTATTCAATCCTAGTCCTTTATCATTATAATGAATTTAATGATGAAATGAAACGTGGGCATTATCGGAATAACATTTCTCAGCATGATACTAATTGATAAATTGTTTAGAGAAATTAGAGGATACTTTAATGAATGCAGTAATTAGATAACTAATGGACTCTGTAATACTATCGTTGTGTTGTTAACAAATAGATATTGTTGAAGTGAGGAGATATCTTTGATGAATGACATTTACAGTTGTATTACGTTTTAAAGGTTTGGATTTTCGTAGGTTAAAGTTATTTTGACATAGAGTTACCAAATGCTAGGTTTTTTCCAAATAATTAAAAATAAGATGATATCACTAATTAGTATGCAGTAAATGACATAATAGTAATTAATTAGGTGTACTTTTAAAACAATCCAATTTTCATCACGATAGAATCAAAAGAACAAATTGTTAAAACAAAACACAACCCAGACACTAGTTCTTACAATTCAAAAGTAATTTCCTCCGCCAGTACCCAACAAGAATAAGAATGCATCAGAAACATAAGAAATAAAGTAAAAACTATCCAAGAACAATGAGCATTCCGGGGATTTATGAAAGCGAGAGAACTGTCGGCAGTTAGAATGGCTGAACAGCATTTATCTACTTTATGCAAAGCAGTCGGATAAACCCACAAATCCTTATGTATCTGTCCAGACTCCAGGTGACGCCGGGCCACACACCGAGCTACTTTTAATGGCCTCTTTCGCAATACAGAGTATCGGTTGTACTAGAACAAGTGATAACTGCGTTAAAAACAACCGACTTCAAACTTGCACTTGCAAAATTTACAAATACCTACAGACAAAAATGCTCATAAAATAAAAACTTCAGGGCCTATCCGAATAAAAATTTTATGGGACCAATTCGACACCATCCCGCATCGAACAAAAAAAGAATCACGTAAATCGGTTCAGAAACCTCGGAGTAATCGGTGTACATACATTAAAAAAAAAAAAAAAATATACCGGCCGAATTGATAACCTCCTCCTTTTTTTTGAAGTCGGTTAAAAATAAATGTGTGTCTGTAGTGACTTTTATATTTATCGGTTGAACAAATGATGTTTGTAATGCAACATGGTTTATACAAAGAGGGATATCGTCAGGAGTAGATGTTTTTTTTTTAATTAGGTAGGTAGATTATTAGATTTTAGTACTTTTGAGTGATTTTTTTTGTTTTGATGATCTTTGTACTACCTGAAAATTGATATTACATCTTATTTTCTTTTAAGTGATTTACAAGTACAGTATGAAAAGGAAGAAGTATGAGTAAGTAAGTAAACAGATCGATTGGTGAAGCTTTTAACGGAAAATTGTTAAAAGCTGTAGGCGACACGTGGGCTTATTATCTTGTAGATTAATTTATTTAATTGAGATGGAAACAACAACTATCTCAAGTCAGATAATGCACAATATTATTATACTGTTTTCCTTTAAAGGCGAATATTATTGATCAATAATTATGAAATTTATTTATTGATATCAATTAAAAACATTTAAAAAATTTCGATACTATCTGTTTAGTGCATACATTTTGCGTGATTATGTTTTATAAATGATCTCGATGAATATTAAATACGTTTTACTACGTAACTGGAGCAGTATGCAATATTCATTATTTATGCACTTTACAAATGCAAACTAGAATTGATGTCACGAATCCTCTGTAGCGAATGTGTCATATCGAGATTTTCTCTTCGAAATTACTGCAATTTAGAATTTTATTCATTTACTTATGGTCTATTTTTCAATGTTCAAATAGAAATTCGCATTGGAAATGTGCGTCCAATTTAATTTTAATTATCCTTTACCATTTAATGAATGATTTCAAGCCACCAATATATTTCGTTAAGAAAATTTTACGATACGATACGATTATACGATATTCTCAGGTATATTTTTTTCTACAACTATCACAATTCGAAATTTTATTGGTAATATTTGAAAAAAATACGCATGTACCTATACAAAAAGTCGATTGAAATGTTTTCTTTTATCATATTGTTTCATTCACCTTGATTGTCGTTTTCGCAATTCAATGTTTAACGATCCACTTTTCATTTATTATCAAATTTCCAACGTTTTTATATTCAAAGCAGGGGCATTCCTGAATTTACGACACTCCGATGGCCTGATGGAAGAACGGAAATAACAAAACGTCAATCTGCTCCTATTTGCATAGGAACGCTGCAGCGTCGTCTGAAAATTCTTCAGTTCGATGTAAAAAATACTTCACCATTTATTTGAAGCGAATACAGAATGGTCTAAAGAAGAATAGAAACAATTGGTTTAAAATGGCTTTACAACGAGGTCAACGAATATGAATGATCTGTGCTGATTACGTTTATTTTAAGTGAAACTTCTTTAGGCGCGTTGAGAGTAAAATTTCATGTCGTGTCATGGCAATACCGTCCCGTAAGGCGACGATTTTGGTATCTTCAAATCTTGCCAAAGAAGTTTCACTTCTGACAGCTCAGCACTTTAAAAGCTTAATGTAAGTAATTATTATACCTCAATGTACTTTCATGTAAACTGAAAGATTATCAAAAAATAAACAAGAACAGATAAGGTTCAACGGGAGCTAAAACATTGTCGTGTTTAATTTTCAAACCGATTCAAATAAGGGCTTGTTACTCTGATATTTTACTGCCATTTAAGTAGTTACGCGGTCATAATATTACCTTTTGCGGTTGATGTTTTAGAATTCCTTTTAAGTGATTTATAAAGCGGCCACAGAAAGTTTTTGAATACCATTATTACTGGCTTTTATAGCGGAACTTTAGTAGCAAAAAATGTTAAATGAAATATATAATAAGTCGAACAAGAGCTGTGGTCAACCAGCGCGATGTTTTCATTCCATAATTTTGTTTATTCCCTGTAAAGAGGTCATCGATTTCGAGT
The DNA here is from genome assembly GCF_905220415.1 of Colias croceus. NCBI lineage: Eukaryota > Metazoa > Arthropoda > Insecta > Lepidoptera > Pieridae > Colias > Colias croceus. The sequence goes on along the minus strand of NC_059540.1, from coordinate 3,688,393 downwards.
TGCGGTTTCATGGCTGGAAATCGTTAGATATTACTACGAATGAAGCGAGAAAATATTTATAGATACTATATCAATTTTGTTTTTGATATTGTTAAATAAATTATTTTATATAACAATCAAAGTATGTACTGTATTTAGTATTTTGATCTCGCTCCAAGGATTGGCGTATCGAAGTAGCATGTACATTGTACGCCCACAATCTTGAACTTTTGCCCTACTTTGCAATCACAATTAGTCGCTTAAGTTTCTTATAAGATTAGTTTTGCTAATCTGTTTTGCGTTAGTTCATTGATTTTTAAATAAAAACTTGAATAATCTAACTTATTAAAATAAAAACATAACTACAAAAATATGTTTTTAATTAAACCCCTAAATCCCTTCCAATAAACAGCTTAGTCGAAACGACGAAGGTTAGTATTGAACGTCGAAAAATACGGTTAGTGTTCTAGGGTAAAGACTGTAATAATAATCGTAGGACATGACGTAAATGTTCTTTAATATTTGGAGGTGTAGAATTAACATTATTCCTGGTGACAATTTCTAATTAGAACTGCAATAGTGAACATAATAATGAAGACGAACAATGGCGATGACTACAAAGCGCGGCAAGTTATTGACGCACACTGTAAATGCTGATAAGAGGGTTATTATTCAGATAAACTGAAATGTGTTTTCTGAGATTGTGGCTTTTGGACATACTTGTTGCATTGTTATGTTTTACACTAGGCAGATTTAAAAAGCTTTTCCCCATTAGGTATCTTCTATTCATGCGTCATTTATCAGTGTAGATAATTTAACAAATTATAATTATTTTACGTAAGATTGAGCCTTCTTTTTCGAATCATTTATAGTACCTTCGTACATTTAATTTATGCAACACACTTGCTCTTACGTTAAATATTGATGCACTCTACATAATAAAGCTTCCTTCAAGACATGTAACATTTTCATCTCCCTGTGAACACGCTTGCTGTAAACTGTAAAGGATGCAAAACATCGGGTTAAAAATATAACGAATAAATCGCGTTTAAAGTCCGTTAAAGTCTTCTAGTAAAAATAAAAAACTTTTCAGCTCAAAACATCGTACAACACATCGTAAAATTCTATACACTAATTTACCCCAACCAAAGCTCACAGGCACTAGATTAAACTCACACATCCAAATGTATGCAAAATAGGTACGTGTTGTCGCTTTGCTTTACGGGTTGACACATTAGAAAATATTTATGCTAATAGCCATAGAATCATTTATAAGCAAACCAGTGCTAACCGTGCCATTAAAACTAATGCGTTTAATAATTTTCTTCGTAACGTTTCGAGCTATTACCATATTTTAACTTGGATTTCTTAAATAGATTATACCGCTTTTTAATGCTGAAGAAGGTTATACTTACTGCGGACATTTTAATTCTTATTTGGCGAAAATATTTTTATGACTGTAAAGGTGTTATTAGGTTGTTTTTATTAATAAAATCAAAGATCGTGTAGACTTTGACGTCTTCTATTGAATCCATACTAATATTATAAATGTGAAAGTAATTCTGCCTGTCTGTCTGTTACTCAATCACGCCTTAACTACTGAACCAATTTGAATGAAATTTGATGTAGAGATATTTTGATACCCGAGAAAGGACATAGGATAGGTTTTATTCCGGAAATCCCTCGGGAACGGGAACTATGCGGGTTTTTCTTTGACTGCGCGGGCGATGCCGCGGGTGGAAAGCTAGTACTTAATAATACTTTATGAGCCTTTGGTTTATGATTTTCCAAAGCAAATCGAAGCTTTTTATTCTGATAGTCTGCTAGCGTAGAAATACCACTTCATCGTAGATTTCTCTAGATACCTATAGTTACTTAAGAAATTAAACATGGCTTCCTTGCAAATATTGTATAATTTTAATCCGTTTAAAGCAACTGCAACACAATTGTAAAGCTCATCACGTAGTACATTTTCTACTGTATTCTTTGATCCATTTTACTCAACCCGTTTATTCTATGCATCACGTATTTTAAAATATAATAACTTAATGCTTAACTATAATATGATAGCAATATTTATAACAGTAGAAATAATTTTATATTAAAAAATGTTTTAACTAGTGACCTATTTCTTAACAAAATTAATTATAACATACATATAAGTAGCTGTTAATATAAATAAAGGATGTCTTTTATGATTACTTTGTTTCTAGTCTATACAGAAAATATATAGAGACTAACTTCACTAACGACTTCTCTTCTTTTATATATAACCAATATATAACCATCACCGTTTATCAAATGTAATAAGTGTGACTTATAAACCAAAAGCGTTCCAAAAATAACCCAAGATAATATATACAGCTACTGTTTCTCTTCTGTCACATAACCTCAAAATACCAAAGCAATGCGAGTTTCAGAACACAAATCAACGCAACAATTTCTACAGTTTACACTCAAAGAAATTACCCTCCGGTACATGGATGGACGTAAAGCGTGCCTGTGGTTGTTACATAACTGTGGTTGCATTTCCCAAGTTCCAGGGAACGCTCACATTATAATTGTACGTGAGGCTCGCAATGATATTCGCAAAATGTGGTCCAGATTTTTCTTTAATGTAGACCCGTGAATTGCGTTTGTGTTAATGATGTTTGTTTGTCTATGAAGAATGTGTGTCGTGAACTTTTTATTAATGCCGTAAGGTAAAATATTCCTTGCTTTGGTCGCGCAATATTTTATAAACAAAAAAATTCTAAAACAGAATAGAATTCATGATATCTTTATATTCATGAAATCATATACTTTTTTCAGAAAAATTTTATACGTGTTTTTTTATAGGAAAACTTTTCAATAAACTATTAACTGCGGAAGAGAGAGCTAATGGAAAAATGCATGTACCTATTACCTACAAGAAAAACACGGTTAGTAACAACATGAAGATAATATGATAGACGCTGCCAGCTAGTGCCTAGTAATAATAAACAGGCTATAACTTCCCCGTAACTTTAATGTTATACATGTTTACTTAGTAATTGCTTCGCTGAAGGTGTATTAAATATTGCTGACTAGTTACTAACTTTCAAAACCGACTTTCTCTGTATTTAATAAGTCATTTATTACAAGCACTCTCCTGGCTCAAACTAATACCTCTATTAGTAGATCTCTAAGTTATTTGCAATTGGCACGCAGAATATATAAATAATTTTACAATCATAACTTTCTTGGCTAGTTTCTTATGAGATTTCCTTCGATAAATCACCCTTTTTTATATGAATGTGGTGCAGTTGATGTTTATATTTCTGCCTTTCCAAATCGTTACGTAATGTTCATCAGGTATCGATTATTTCTTGTAGTGCTTCTAAAATAAGATCAAGACTTTGAATTTTAAATGATCGTAAAAACGATTTTGCGTCTTTAAACAAAGAGGACTTAAAAAATTCACAAGATGACCGAAATATCCACAATCTGGTTTTAATTTTGTCGTAATAAAATGATATTATACTAGACTAGAGGTCCGCCCCGGCTTCGCCCGTAGTACATAAATTTCGCAATAAAAGGTAGCCTATGTCCTTTCTCGGGTATCAAAATATCTCCATACCAAATTTCATGCAAATTGGTTCAGTAGTTTAGGCGTGATTGAGTAACAGACAGACAGAGTTACTTTCGCATTTATAATATTAGTATGGATTAAATAGTCTCAAGCAAGCTAGCTAAGATTAGATTTTATGTATTAACTCGTGCTAACATAGAAACCATTTAGTCAACACCAATGAACAAAGCATTACTTGTGTATTCGAGGTAGTTTAAGCCTAAAAGCAAATTGTCCGAGTGTGCGTAATATTCATATTTTTTTTTTTTTTTTTTTTTTTAATATCTGGTTTTTCTTGCAATCTGCCTGAAAATAGGCATTTAGCTAGAGGTTATGAAGGTAAAATAAATGACTTGAATGGTATTAGTCCAATGACCAATCCATTATATTATGCTAAGACCTCATATTATGAGGTCTTGAGGGGCCTTTCTTTTAATTCTTTTAAAATGTCGGATTTCCGTATCCATCAGATTACAGGCAAGTGCGTTTGGATGGTTTTTTAAACGTTTTGCGTAGCTTTTCAGCCTTGCGGAGATCTCCTGTTTCACTAGGGGTATATTCAGGTCACGATGTAGCTGGTTATTTGTGACATACCACGGGGCATCTGTTATCATCCGCAGCATTTTTGATTGGAACCGTTGCAGGATTTCCAAATTGGAGTTTGATGCCGTGCCCCATAGCTCAATTCCATACAAATATTCATATAATAGTGCACACACACTAGTACACCACTCGAACATTTGCAGAATCAGCAGGGCTTTAGTTCTAAGAACCAATATGAGAACAGAATGGAGATTGTGAAGCTTGCATTGTCAGTGAATAGGGATCTTAACCAAAGAATTTTCCTTGGTTTTTCTCACTTTTTCAGTGGAACTAAAATATTATCTAATAGGTTCAAGGAATAATGCAACTAAAATATTTAAATTTCGTGTAAACAATTTAAATATAAAATACTTGGAATTTAATTTTCTTAAGAAAAGCTACAATAAGTATAACAAGTACCTAACAACTTAAAACTACATCTTACTAATATTATAAATGCGAAAGTTTGTGAGGATATATTGTGTGTGTGTGCGTGTGTTTGTTACTCTTTCAAGCAAATTCTACTGAACCGATTACAATGAAATTTAGCACACATATAGAGGGTAACTTGGATTAACACATAGAATAGGTTTTATCCCGGAAATCCAACGGGAACGGGAACTATGTGGGTTTTCCTTCGAAAACGCGGGCGAAGCCGCGGGCGGAAATCTAGTAATATGATAAATATGGATTTGTTATAACAGTGATAGCATCAGATTTTTTTAGGATGATCATGGATAACTTTTAATCTTGAACTATTAGTTGGAAATCTAGAGACTATGTTTCTAATCAATTATCTGTAAATGGTTCGATGTTAATAGTTCCTGTAATTACTAATTAAATTGCTATTTACTTCATTGCTTTTCTATATCAATGAATAAAAACAGCAAATTAAATAGATTGTAGAGTGTTATATTACAATCAATCGATTCGATAGAGTTCCGGTAATGTTAGTTAAGAAAAAGCTTCGTAGAAGGAATCATATCCTATCTAATATTATAAATGCGAAAGTTTGTGAGGATGTGTGTGCGTTTGTTACTCTTTCACGCAAATTCCACTGAACCGATTACAATGAAATTTATCACACATATAAAGGGTAACTTGGATTAACACATAGGATAAATTTTATCCAGGAAATGCCATGGGAACGGGAACTATGCGGGTTTTCCTTTGAAAACGCGGGCGAAGCCGCGGGCGGATATCATGACGTTTATAATGTTATAACTAAATCCAAATAAAATGTCTGAGAGTTTTTATGATCTATGTTTATATTACAAGCAAAGTAGGTATGCTTGTGCTATAATTTGAAAGCTCAAATAAACTTACCTCACAATTGTATCATGTACCTACATGTTACAATATAGGTACACATATTTGAACTTATATAATTATATATAGTATTAATAAATTAAGTGTTGAACTAATTTCCAAATTTCTACGTGGTTATCCTCAGAATGCTTGCGACGGCTGCATGTTTTGGAACTTCCAGATAGTTCTAGAAGCTTCGAATAGCGAACTTGAAATGAAACTGATAATACCTCGATGCCATTGTCAAAGTGACCAAGCTATTGGAATAGTTTCGAATTATAAAGCGTTCATATTTTAATAATTTATCTTTACGTTTTCTTACCAAAATAGAGTCAATTATAATATTATAAGTATAGTTAGGTGTGACTTTTCACTTAAAATTTCGTTGGTTAGGTATAGTTTTTTGGAGATTCAATTTAATATCTTAACTTGACTGTATTACAAAATTTATTGTCTTATTATAGACACATACTTCTATATTGTGAATTGGTAAATAACCTTTCCTTCCTTGAAATATCACTGATATCATTCTGATCACCGTTCTATAAATAGCCATATTCATAGTTTTGCTGTTTAATCATCGTGATATGCCATTAAATAGTGTACAATGTATAAGCTTTGATTTGTAGGTATGTTGAAATTTTCGGCATATTTATTAGTTTTCCAAATAATTTTATGCCCAAGTAAATACAACAAACAAATTTTCCAAAAAAAGAGTTTTACAAATATTTTCATTTAAAAAAAATTCCGATGACATTCAACTTTTTTCAAAATTTTTTAAAACTAAATATTTAAAAATCCATTTTCAGATTGTAGGTAGAATAAGTTTGTGAAAAAATAACAAAAATTTTAGGCATTATATCTTGTATTCCGAAAGATAATATTTGTTTCTGACTAAAGCCTTTTGAATGTTAACGAAATAACACAAACCTGTGTCCTGCAAGTTACCTGCATATTACAATCGCATGTACATTGCATAGTGCATAGACCATAGTCTATATTTACTTGAAACCAGTAGTCCAATCTATTCAATTCATACTTGCAACACCTGCTCAATGGTCAATTAAAGTTGTTATATCGGTTCGTGACTCGACGCATTCGTCCAACTATCGGGATACCACGATGTCTTAAAGCAGTAATATATCCAGTGTGGAACAATGATGGCACTAGACGAGCTATATAGCGCTGTCTTATTTCCACACTGGATTTAATTCTGCTACATGACATCAATAGCTGATTATATGATAACGAAATAAACATAATAACGGTAAATGCACTGCAGTCTTGTATTTCATATTTATTGCAACATTGAAATTAATAGGCTCAGAGGCTTGGTTTATGTTCACTAATTATTATCGTGGTTATAGGATTAGTCATGTTTTGTAAAATGCACTTAATGGGACTTATTATTGTTTATTAAAACTGATATTTGAAAGTTATATATTTTAGTAATTCATAAAAAGTTGCAGCTTAAACTTAGACTTAATTTAAGCAGAAAAATCAAAATAAATGAAAGGAAAGGAGTAAAAGTCCCTGAATAAAAGGAGTATTATTCCATTCTGTATTAATGGTAAAGCTATTTTATAGGAGGCGATCTTCCTGATGATATATTACTTAGTTTATTTCTCTTGCCCTTAAATTTTTAAACTGAATTATCATTTAAAATAAGCCTATAGAAACATGAATAGAACAAATTCAGTTCGTATCTCAATAGAATTAATTTATTTCATAGAATATAAGGGCATTTCAATGGCAGTTTCAAAGGCGTGTCATACAATTGCCTTTAGTGATGTTTTAAATCTTTTATATCGGTTCAAAGATAATCTGTTGACCTATGATCGTGTCATATTAGTATGTATTGAGGGTAAAACAGATATCAAATATAGTTTGCATATTAAATATGCCCTTCACGTGCGTGTTTCTTGTAATGGTGATGTGATTTATTATGATTTCTTACATTTATATCGATATAATATATTCATATGAGTTTAAGTCATTAATTTATCAACATACAGAGTGGTTCGCTTGAATTCGCATGAAAGCCATTCTACATAGAATTACGTTTGAAAGCATTTTGAAGGGTATTAATTCAGGAATGGGTATAATTGTGAGTAAATATTACATTGTTTGTTCCCTTATGTATTGTTTAAAGAAGATTATGTAAATGTTATGTAATGAGCATTTTGTAGACGCAAATTAAAATTATTTTGGTTTTTAAACTGATGAAGTTATATTTTAAAGGCTACATTTACAATCGCATAGCAAAATATTATACAGCTCCACTTAATGTATTTTATTATATACAGTACTATATTAATAACCAATTGCCAATGCCCTTTTGAAAAGTTACAGTAAATGTAATTTCTGTAGCAATTTGTGACCGGTTTACAAGTACTATTTGATTTATTACCCCTGTTAATAAATAAGAAACTTAATTTGCACGAAACAAGCTCGATTTAGCAAATAAAATATTTATTTCATAAACAGGTTGCTGTTATATATTATGTAGATCGTTGACTTTATGAATATTCATATAAAAATCTATTTGAGAATTTTCCATTTAGATAAGTTGAAATTTTTAATATCCAACGATTTATTATTATTGCGCAATACAGTGACATATTAAAACGATGATTAAAATTTTAATGAATATCTTTCTTATATACCCAAGTCTGTTTAAATTGCGTGTGTTCTTTAATTTGTAGATAAGTCAGTAAAAAGTAGAGTTGACAAATAAAATGGTTTATAAAGATGATCGAATTCCTTTAAAACGTTTCCATCTTTGAAAATCAACAATATAATATGTAACTTTGTAAGTATTCATTTTAAAAGAATAGAAATATTATATCGATCACGATTCACGATACGCTGAACCCGCTTCTTTCGTCACGCGAGACGCAGTTCGTTTTTTTTTTCAAACTAAATATAAATATTCGCAAGTTCCACAAATGCAAATGGACTTACAATAAATGAGCCAAACACAATCATAGTCAAGTTCCTTTCACTTCACCGGACAATAACTGGTATTACGTGTTCAAGGGTGCGCCTGTCGTGAGGCTACGCCCATTGTAGTTCACTTATCTGCATGCGCTTATCTTTAATATTCTGTAATGAGGTCAATCTGTGTTTCTTTAAAGGTACTGAGTACAACTCCGAAACTAGAAAATGATTCGAGTGTACACACGTCTGTGAGGGTAGCAGAAGAGCCAGCAGAGCTTGAAAAAGAAATGAAGTTATTTTTTGGTTTACTTTCAGATTAAGAATAAATACCTACCTACATCACGGATTTACCAACACGAATTTGGCTAGTTTATAGTATTTATAAAGTCGAATTTATGATCGAACATCTACATTATCAAAAAGCATTCAACAGAAAACTTTATCTTCTCTCATTGGTAAAAATAATGCTATGAAAATAAGAATCCAATCTTTCGATAGAACCTCAAACCTGTAAATCATCTAACATTATGTATGAGGAAAAATGACTCCTAAATGAAACGTAAATGCATTTTCTATAGGAAATTACATTTCCAGGAAGCAAGAGCTATAATTTATTCATCTTGACAAAGAAGTTAAGATTTCACTTATAATAAAAAGCCCCATCTAATTATATAATATTATCTTCTACGAATTTCTAATTCTAAGGAAAGATAATTTTGTTGACAAAAGAACGAGGCTGGGGACGCAATTCATTATAATATACCTCAGGGACGGTTAAATTTATGGAATCTGCGCCTTCAATTAACGGTTATAAATTTATCTAAATTATGCTTGGGAGGGAATATTCATACCCATAATCAATAAAGTTTGGTTTAAATTAACTCAATGTTTGAAAATGTACGCCTACGCTTGATATAATCACGCTGTAATATCATCTAATGGAGATGTTTCCATGAATGTGGGAGTCAAATATTAATCAAGTTATAATTTTACATCCAAAAACACATAACTGTATCGGAAAGCATCTTAACGCATAAATTGTCAGAAATCTCACCATACAGGAAGCGAAAGTTAATATTGAAACAAATTACAGCCGCAGAAAAGTAACAATTATTTGTCGTGGGTAACTTCGCCAATTTCTAAGCCTAGCAGCTAAGCAATTTCTAGAATATGATTATGTAATAGCTTACCTTTTTTAGAACCACACTAATCAGCTATAAGTACCATTTTTATATAATAACGATTTTTTTTTTTGTAAAAAGTCGTTTCACACTTTAATTTGGCATAATGTACAGCATTTTAACTAAGATTTTACATCGATTCTGCAAAATATTATACCTAATTGTAGAGGCTGTATTGTAAAGGTATTCGAATCCCTAACGTTTCATAGCGACCTTTATAAACAAAACACATAAATCCATATTTATTCAATAGCATTAATACTCTTACTCATCGTAAACGATATGGGAATCAAGAACAAAAAGGAATAGAGCAGGAACAAATGGAGTTATATACCTTTTATAATTGGGTGTCATTTCCAAACTAATGGGCGAAAGATCGATCGGCGCCCTTTGAGTGCTTAATTATGTTTATACGAAAGAAACCATTAGGTAAACCAGTTCGAATTGATAATGGAAAGTTTGATGATATGGGAGTTAAATGATGCCTCACAGAGAGCGAATCAATCTAGTCAGAGTCGGTTAGTATTGGGATATATTACTTTTGTTTCGAGGAATTAATGGGATATGGTTTTAAGGATTATACAGCTTTATTAAGCTTATAAATATATGGATTTTGGCAGATATTCTGTATGAACTTACGTAATTTTCTTTTATGTCACAATAAAATGTTTCACCAAAATTTCGGTTATTTTTTGGCTTTGGTAGGTCTTTCATAATTATTTTCTCCTACTCCTACTTTTCAATGTCAAGTCAAATTGATTAATATTGCTTTGACAGCGGTGTAATCAAATGCTCACGCATGATTATGTCATTCACTAAAGCGTGTGTTAGATGCTGATAAAATCCTCATAACCGTATCATAATGCTTCAAAGTATCCAGTGCATTATCTTAACGGTAATGGCTTAATATCCCGGAATGTTTCATACAGGAGAAGGCTTTTGTATCTGTGGAGCTAACCCTTCCTTTGAACGTAAAGCTGGCCCAAAGAGCGTCCTGATATACGAATTCCTATACGAGTTTCCTTGTAATAAGCTAAAGGATGGTAATTACACGAAATGACGGTGCGTTTAATAATCGATTAGAATACCGATTGATGAGCTTCCGGACCCGCCACCGTGGATCGAATGGACCATGTCAATTCGGTTAATTAATCATTCATGATTTTTAAAGATATTTTACGCGGTATCAGGTAAGATTACGGTTAATTAGGCAGTTAAGGTACGATGAGTTGCTGATTCTGCTGACTGGGCAGATGTTTTTTTTTGTGTTTTAACTTTTAATACCTATCTATAATTAAATATTTAACATCTGCCTATGTTTACACCTATAATTAGATATATAGAAATAGTATATTTCTATATTTTATATTGCACAGTTGTAGTGTAGGTAAGTGTACTTTATCATCATAACGATAATGATAAGAAGTTTCACTTCACGCAGATTATAATACAAAGGCCCATTGTTTATTCACAGAGACTTTTTGCTGCCTTATGAATCATTAATTTCCTAAGTTAGTGTTGCATCGAAGAAGTATTGTATACTTATTATTATTTTAGGGGATAAATTACGTTATGTCATCTTTATACAGTTTAAAGCGATATTGAGCGAAACATGCGTTTTTTAATATTCTAAAGTTTTGCAGCAATGTGATTGTTTACATGTGAATAACATCTTCCCTATGCCTTCGATAAGTTTTATTGTTAAAAGATACTAAACCTAAAACTACAGGAACTTATTCATTCATAAATGTCTTCAACATCAGTTTATAGCGTACCGATTATATCTAATAGATATCTATAAAGTCATATTCGCATACGTAGGTAATTATACGCCAGTTATGTTACGAATACATCAATTCACATCACAGCAAGCTGTTCGCACGACACGATTTAATGCTAATGTTTCCAGTGCAACTTAATCCCACCAAAAACATAAATGTAAAAATTGGAGCCGAGTTCAATCGTTGACTTAATTTTCCAAAAAAAGAAATGAGATCTAAATGTGTGCCAAGTTCTGCAGACAGTCCAGAAATGTATTTACAAAGATGTATTAAGTTCTTAGGTTGACTGAAAACTCAATTGTTTTATTTTCCCTTAGAGAACAATGTTTATTCCAAAATATAACTTTTTTAATTTGAATAATATAATTATTTTCACAAAGCAAACAACTAATGACCTATTGAACCCCATAATTTGATGAGGCTAGTTTTTAGAACCTCACAAAATATAAACAGTATGTAAAACTAGCCTCATCAAATTATGGGGTTCAATAGGTCATTAGTTGTTTGCTTTGTGAAAATAATTATTATATTATTCAAATTAAAAAAGTTATATTTTGGAATAAACATTGTTCTCTAAGGGAAAATAAAACAATTGAGTTTTCAGTCAACCTAAGAACTTAATACATCTTTGTAAATAAATTTCTGGACTGTCTGCAGAACTTGGCACACATTTAGATCTCATTTCTTTTTTTGGAAAATTAAGTCAACGATTGAACTCGGCTCCAATTTTTACATTTATGTTTTTGGTGGGATATCATTACTTTTTGTACAGAAAATTACTCTGCAAATTTGATTTACTTTATAAATATTTATATACGATTTTTTTTTTCTTGCGGTTTCTCTGTATGGTTTGTTTAGTATTATTTTCTATATTTTCTTGTATGTTATGAATGTCAGCGCACATTGCCCCGTCATTATCTGCAATTTTTTAAACTCGTTTTCTGTTTAAAAGATTACATGATTTTCTAAACATCCAGCGTGAATTTGTACACACACTATTACCAAGATGCAAAGATCGTTGTAGAAGAATCGTCGCCTTACTCCATGACGTTACGGTATTGCCTTGACGCGATCTTGAAATTTTACTCTAAACGCGCCTAAAGATGTTTCACTCATATTAATATTACGCAAATTAAATCATTTCGACCTTCGACGAAGCCTTCTTCCATTACACCATTTATGGTAATTATTTTTGCATGCTTGTATTGGCTAAACATGTTTGTGCTTTATTAATATAATTGTATCACCATTGAATACCATGTTTAAAGCAAAATAAAGATTTTATTTATTTATTTATTTATTTACACTGAAATTAAAACTAAACTAAACACTCATAAATAAAGAATAAATAAATGTGAATATGTAAAATTATATATTATTTTTAACTGTATGAGCAATAAAGGCAATACCTATTTTTATTACAATTTTTTATTATTTTACGTATAATAACAGTTTTGAATAAAGAAATCATGCAATCGAAGTAATCCGCCCTAGCGATACTAGCGCGAGTGAGTGTGATGTCAGAGGCGCTTCGAATCTACAGATATTTCGTCCTAAAATATGTAAACTTCAATAATCTATATCTCAGTCATTTATTGATGGATTTCAAAATTTTTTTCGGCCACTGATTAGTTTTGATCTATTTTTTAAGACTAGTAAGGTGAATATACTATTTTCTTTTTTTTTAAACTTTTCCATTTTTCCATACAAACAAAATTTATGTCATTGAAAAAAAAATTAAATACAAATAAATTCAGTATTTTCTGATTTTTTCCTTTGTACACTCACTATTACCTAGTTGATTACAAAATTTGAACTTTCTAGGTCATCTGGAAGTGGGTTAGGTTTTGTATATGTCTATAAGTCAGTCAGTCTTAAAAATTGCGATTTTTGGATATTAATATCTACGCAACTGTTTAATCTGTATTTATGAAATTTAAGGTTCTTGTTTATCTTGAGGTCCTCTTGATATGTACCAAATTTGGTTTATATAACTTAAATAGTTTTCGAGTTATAAGGGGGTGAAAAGTAGCTCGAAATGGTTCGTGTAAATATACACACGGCTGCTGCTCGCCAGTTCTCTTTGCTTGAACTCGGCTTGACACGCTGCCGCGTGTCTAGATAATGAATAAATATCGTTTCCTGTTAGATATTAATCGATATTCGCTTGCAAATAATCGATTGATTTGAATAGTTGTTTCGATTGCAAAGGAAATGAAAGCTGTTCACATCTACTTAAACTTCTGGGAAAGTATCTGATAAATTATGTTTTGGGTGTATTTGAAATAAATACGAAATTATTTATCTAATTTTAGAGGGTTTTTAAATATGCACGTTATAGCATTATGATCTATGTAGTAGGTATGTCAGTTAAAGCTTATTGGTATTAGCTGTGGCCCGCGGCTTCGCCTGCGTGAAAATGATAAATATTTTCATGGTACAAACTTTCATTCCCTATAAGAGGAGGATACCATCAATACCTTGAGGGTAGAATTGATCAAAATATTTTCTTAGCGGATGCCTACGTCCTAACATCAGTGTATGTCTACAAGATTCTGACATAACTTATAATAATTATGAATGTATGATTAACCAGTATTTCAAAGAAAGAAAATAAATTTATTGCAAAAAACACAGCCAACAACATTATACAAAATTTATCTTAAGATTAGCAAACGGATACAGCCTCAGCAAAATGCTGCACAAAACAGCGCTGATTTTCAGGCTGCACCGGCGGTTGAGGTCCATCTTAATATTATTAAAAAAATAATTAAGTGTAATTAATAATTAAGTGATGTGTATATGACTATTGCTTTGCCATTGCCTATATTATTATAATTAACACGGCTACACACTACGTCGGCCAATTCATCAAAGCTATCAAGCTGGGTAAATAGATGATACATGTGTTGGATCTATTAGATGGTGATACATAATAGCTTCATAATTCTGATCTATTTGTTTATGGAAGCTATTGTTTATTTGAGATATATTGATGGTGGGCTGTATTTCCTGGTAAGTTTTTAGATTGTTTTCTCTGCGTACCTATCCCGATAATATTTGTCAAATGTATACGTTTGATCTCGATAAGCTAGGTACTAGTAGAATGCAGTCTTTAGAAAGAAAAGATTGAATTTCGACCACCAAGTGCTCTTTTAATTTATCATTTAATAAAGTTGATATAAAATATTATACAAGATTTAACTATTTTATACATGGGATATGGTTTATAATACATATGTGCGAACATTAAAAAAAAATAGCTCAACTTCGAAATATGTTAGAATTTGTATATTTTTTCATTCAATTAGTTATTTGTTGTTTTAAATTAATTTCGCAAAAAAACTATGTGATTTCTAGGAAAGTAATGTTAGTAGGTATTTGTTAAAACCAAAAGGTAATTGGGAATAAATATAAAACAAAATATTAATTTCATATTGTTTATTAAATAAACAAATTACAACAATATCATAACATCTGACTTCGAGTTTATAAATATATCTAAAAATATTATATGCACGTTATAAACAATTATTTACATCATAATCTAATATCACAGACTTTATTTAACACATAATATAATAAAATGCAATAGAATTTACAATGCAATGATTTTTAACATACTTGATTAAATTCATATCACAACCAAGCTAATTTTGTAAACGATAAAATTTCTAGCAAAAATGAGTTAATAGGAATTGCACGATTGGAAGATTTATCTATTAATAGTCCATGAGTAAACTTATGTTTATATCTGTAAAAGTATCTATTTGTAAATAACTCTAACGAAAATAAATGTATTTACGGAACAAATTCTATAACTCCATATAAAGTTCTTGATCTCGCTGCTACCTCGGGCAAAACTTAAAATGAGGGAAAAGAAAACAATGTAACGACAGGAACCTGCAACAAAACAAAATTTAATTTAGCTCCTCGACTACGTTGTTGACATTTCAGTTCAAATACGAAGAGAATTTATATGATTTCATGACGAAAATGTACCCTTGCTTCCGTTGTTTCGAATTGTTTCAACGTATAACAGAAACCTATATTGAAACTGAACCTTTAAAGTTATTTGGTATGTTTTTGTTATACATATTTTGTTTACTAAATACATATTAGGTTCCTTTATAATTCTGAAACTATTTTACATTCATCGCTCGTCTAGTTATTATTTTATGCAAATAGTATCAAGGCAAATATGAGATTGAAATATTAACATAGGTATGAAATTATTCAAATTTATGTTCTGTTAATTATAGTCTAACTAGCTTACCGCCCGCGGATTCGCCCGCTTTGTCTACAACCTAATAAATTATATACTAAAACCTTCCTCTTGAATCGCTCTATCTATTAAAAATAACCGCATCAAAATCCGTTGCGTAGTTTTAAAGATTTAAGCATACAAAGGGACATAGGGACAGAAAAGGCGACTTTGTTTTATACTATGTGATGATGATTTAGTGTGAAACTTATGGAATGTTACTGTTTGAAGCAAATTGTGTATAAAGAATAGAAAAAAAATCTAAAATATATTATGATAAGGCATTATTACTCTAGTTTATCTTTTACAGGTCTTTATAAACTACATTTACAAAATCTTAAGTGGCAATTTTATCAGTAATAAAAATATCGCAAAAAAGCATACGGTGTAAGGTGTTTCAAACACAATAACCGCTTTTTACTTCTTAAGTTTTTACTACTTACTTAGACATTGACTTTACTGAGGCCCTATGCTTCTCGAGGTTAATGGAACAATCATCTTCAAGACATTGACTACAAAATTTACTTTCACAGCCTAAATCATTTTTTTCTCAACTTACCTAGTCGGATCATATCTAGTGTCGAAGCCGGGAACATTGACTACATTCCATTCTTCCTTTATCTTAGAGTAGCTGAAGGAGATCTGATCTCGGAACGTCTCTGGAGGCAGAAGTTTCATTTGTTCCAAGTGAGAGTGGAATTCTGGCACGAGGGTCAGGTTTTTCTTCATAAGATGTTCTGTCGAAGAAAGGGTGGCTTAGCTCAGGATCATCTAACAAGATCTTAGATGAACTGTATGTTTAGATTAGAAGACTGAGAAAGAGAAATATTTAATAAAGAAAGTTAAAAAATATTGTAACAAAAAATATTACACAATTTAAACGGTACTAATTTCTGTACCATTTCGGTACCAAAGGTATAGACTAGAAGACTAGAATCATATTTTTATAAAAATTAATACCTATGACTAATCAATTTTCCTTTTTAGATAACACGTAATTATACTTAGATTATATAAATTATTCTATATCCGATTACCCGAACACACATAATTAATATGTATATTATATTTGTTCAGAACAAAGGCGGGCGGGAAATTATTTGCTCACAACACAAACTAGACAAACAAACATACAAACTTACCTATAATGAAGCCTATTGACACATCGTCTGGTAACCTAATACCTTCGCAGATACTGATGAATCTTCCACCGCTAGAATAAATTAAATGCCATTAGTATGAATAATTTAACGATTTGTTTTATTGATTGGAACTTGTGAATATTCTTTTTTGTTATTTTGTCGAAGGTGTAACTCATAAAACATTAATAATATTAGACAAATATAAAGATAGAACATTAATTGTCAGATGACAATGCCTTTATCTAATCTTGTATTTATATAACAAGTATTGCGGTACAACTTTCAGCGAAATCTATTAATAATCAAACAAAAACTATGTTATTTTGAAATTACGAAGGTGAAAATCTCATTCTTTGCATTTAAATTATAAAAACATTACAAAAGCTCACCTTGCCACGGGCAGCATTTTCAAGGCCAAACTTCGGCTTATACAGAACCCAGCACCGCCGGTGGCGAACCAGAATGAAAACATTAGCTGCAACAAATTATACATTTATAACAATAATCTATTGTCCAATCTCTGCCTTCAAGGCAACTTACGAGGTTCTTTAAAAGCACTTTCAATAGTGGAGTTAGACTTTATCCGATTAAATTGTTAATTAAGAACAAGACAATTGTTCTTGGACAAGTCACAAAATATTTTATGTAAATACTTTGGAAGTAAGGCATAAATATTCAGTAATTGTTTTTAAATAAGACTGCGTATACAAGTTGACAAAATATAACAATAATGCCTACGTACGGCCTGCTATACATTTTACAATTATGGTACACCGACACCTAATTAAGGTATGGATACATAGCCTTTTTTTCTCCAGAACATAAGCATGTGTTAGTTAAGCCGCTTTATATTATATACAAGCATAATATAACATGTGTTAACAGACTGAATTACCTACTTCTAGAGTTAATAAGATTATAAAAATTATAAAAATCGCTTCCGTAGAAGCGTGTGCTAGATTTAAACATAAAAGGAAAGTACGATGAGAAAAATCTCGCAATAAGAAATATTTGATGCTTCGAATAAGTACCTTATTAGTCGGTTTCTTATATATCTTGACCGGCTCATAGACAGATGTTCTTCCTAAGTACCAGTCTTCTTGATGATTGTAGGTTTGCAGGACATTGACCAGACGAGGCACATTCACGTAGTTATCGTCGTCGAAATGGCAAAACCATCTGGAAAGATAAAATCTATTAATATTGCGTCCACAAAGAATTCATTAGCATAAAATATTTTATATTAAAACTATGTATATTGAACCGTACTTTGTACAGTACACATCGAATTTCAATTTGAATATTAAATTTTGTAGTTATTTATAATAAGTATAATAAGTTCGTAGCTCATAGTTACGTAACAATTACATGTATTAAATTATGATACAATATCGGGTTTATTGTGAGCACGACGTTAATGGGAATAATACTGCTTTTATAGAAAATCTTTTCAATAGCGATTTACACGAATGAGTTAAATAAAACTGTATTTACAGACCAAGTGCACAGGTTAATAACGTACTCGGTTGCAATAAAACGTTTATTTTAGAGCAATTTTATGGACGCTGTATAGAAAATGACTTGATTGAACGCCGCAGTTTCCTCCGGGTGGCAATAATTATTGCTGTATAATTTACTGACATTATGGCGGACGCAAATAACAGGAGCTGCGCAATCCAAGAGGCAAGACCACATATAACGCTACGTACGACAAATGACCAATTCATAATATGGTTCGAATAACTGAATATCAGGTTTATTTGCGAAATTGCATCTGCGTTTCTTTCGGTAGTCGTTTTGCCTTTTATAATTTATGGCTTGTGCGAAATATTAATAATTTATGGTTGATATTTTGTTGGTATGCTCGTTAAGATTATGATTGTTTTATGGTATGTTCGAAATAATTGCGGTATAAATGGATACGATTTGTTTTTGTAATTCGTGTGCCAGATGCACTACATTGCATTGCTATATTTTATTTGAGGAATCGTTATGTCGTTGGCACGTTTAAGTGTCGGCTCTTGTCCATAAAAGTTTCGTTGAACGTTAAGCCTTTTTCAGAGAGATTGCTGCAAATTATTTATTAATTTTAAGTAAATTAAATTGACATTTGCGATACTGTGAATATATTAATATAATTGGTATGTGCGTCTACAAAAACAAAGAGAAAATAATTTTAAAGAAAATAATGTACAATATCAATATAAACTAATAATTTTTTATACAAATATTAACTAACAATATACATAATAACAAAATCAACATAAAAATATCTCATCAAAGTTACATGATCTAATCACAACACGTAAAAAAATGTACAACTCTTGTTAAATTTTCGCATTCAAATCAATGCAATAAATTGCAAGCGAAGCATTTATCATTTATTGCCACCAGCTTCTCAACTAATACTTCCTGTGGGATAAATGTCGGATACTCTAATCCGACGGTGCTCTGTCTCCCTGTAACCAATAGTGTCAGGAAACTTCTAGTTAAAACTGCACCTGAGAGTGGATTACAGTTCTAATACTATAGCAATCAAGATTAAAAGTAGATGTGACTTTCTTGATAAATAATGTTGTCTTACAAGTCTTAATTGACGGTTTAATTTATTGAAAAGTATCGACCTTCAAAAAAGTGAAACAATTAACAAGGGACGAATAACAATGTCAAGAAAAATGACGACATGATTTAGATGAACGCTACAAAAATAATTGGCATATCACTTTTTATTGACCGAAAAACCTGCTTCAATTGTCTCGGTGGTCCTACAAATTCGTACCTGACTTCACGCAAGAGGATGATGGACCGAAATGACATTATTCAATCCCAACGTATTTCCAAAGCAATTAATCAAAAGCCTGCTCAGAATTCGTGATTTACAATACATCAAAGTAGCGATTGATTCGAAACGAGAAAAAATATTATTCGGATATTAAAGGTCTCGAGGAGAAAAACACTTATTCATGAATCAAACAGTGATTCTATCGAATGTTTCCACAAAGCGGGAATAATAAATGAACCGAGCTGAATACTACAATAATTTGCGGAATCTAGTCCATTCCTAGACACCTGAGCCCCAAGGAGAAATTTTAAATTTAAAATGCCCATCGGAAAAGTAAGTTTGCACTCCAATGAATATACCTAAACTATTTCCCTGATTCCAGTTTGTGTTTTAAATTTAAAACGCTGATTTACTAACACATACGAGTTATCAAGCCGATAATAATTCGATTATCTAAGCTCGGCTGTTTGAATAAAAAGAGGGCTCTCTAAATTAGAGAGAGGTCCAAGGGGAACAATAAGGAGTACGCGCCTGGGTTAGAAATTCAAATTGTTCAAATATTTCGCATCCAACGTCGAGGGACTCTTAAAATCTTCAGTATCTCTATAAATAAAATCTAAGAATACATTTAAAAGCATTGTATACCGTCATTATACATTATTTAAAACGTGAATAGCGAAGATTCCAATAATTTCAAATCACAAATAGTTTAAAGTAGTTGACAGCGTTCGTATGCAAACAGGTCTATGGGAAGAAAAACAAGGCAATTCTAACAAAAACAGTGATCGGAGCCCTGTGTAAACGCGTGAAAATTGTTGTGTGCCCAAAATAATATTGGTCTTACTCTCAAAAAGCCATTATCGTATGTATTTGAACATTGAGGTTGGACCAGAGTCAGTGACGTTCAGCTAATAGGATATTCATGATGGCTAAGCATACAATGCAGGTAGTGATATTATGTACGGTGGGTACATAATGTTTGGCCGACACAGCGTTTTATAATATGTTTAGAGAATACTTCAATGTGGACAGTCATTGCGTAAGCTCGTATAGAAGCGATAATAGGTATCTACCGATTTTACGGTATTACGGAAATAGGTGCAAAAGAACAGTAAAATGCTAATTTATATAGTTACAATTCTTGTTTTAAAGACCTATATTAAGGCGCTTTTGTAAAAAGGAAAAACTCGACACATATCTTATGCATTAAAATTCCGAACTTTATTTGAAAAAAATAACATCACGTGTAACGTTTCGTTTCTCTTTACATAAATATTTTACATTAGTAATGACCAATTACAGTCTTCGATGGTATTGTTATGGTCATTAGTAAGTACAAACAAAAGGGCCATTATTTGAACAGTGAAGCTTCTAAAAACAGAAGTTAAGAGCGTCTTGTTTTTACTAAAAACAAAAAAGCTATGAGTAAACTTCGAGTCTGAATCAACAATGTTGTTTTACTGGAAAATATTATCTCTGAAACGCATTTTAAAATCGAAGGAATTTATGAAATAAAATATTTATATTATAACAAAATAAACGAGGAAACTCGTAATTAATTGGCATAAATGAGAGTTCATAGTTCAGGAGATAGATTCCTGAGAGAGAGGTAAATTCCTCTTTCTTATCTAGAGTAGGTATTATCCTAAAGCACTAGTTCTATCTCTGAGCAATAATTCAATTATTTCGATGTCAACGTAAATTAAAATATATGTAATATATTTTTAACCTTATCCCTCACTATTACGAATTCATGAATAAATTTTTATAAAAACCTAACACTGAAAGATTATGTGATAACAACCTGCATCTAATATTATTCTGATTCTCTTTGTCTCTCTCGCACATATTACTTTACAATTGAATGTGTCACTGATTGACAGGGAAAGACAGGGATGGCGATAGAAAAGGAATTTTAACGAACACAGATGTTATCAAGCCACAGTATCAAGCAGACCGGGCACCTGCCACTGCTTGTTTACAATTTTTTTAAGCTCAGCGCAAAATATTGTTATTCTTTGCTTATCTGTTGATGTTATTGAAACGAGTATGTATCTGTTTTAAAAAGAACAATAGTTCAAATCTTTGCTTGTCTGTGGAGGTTAGTCAAATCGGAGAATTTAAAATGTATTTGAAAACATTTAATTGGAATCGCAATATTGGCATATTATTATGATGTTTCTTCTTCATGTTTGGATGTTATAAAAGGACAGACCAAAAAAACTAGTTTATATCTTTAACATTAACAGCTTTAAGCCGATATTGTGTGATTCAATAGGGTTGGTGACATCGTTTCCATGTGAAAACACTAGCTTTAAATGTACTTGCGCTAGTAACCGTTAATTTCAAATTAACTCCTACCTATATATGCATTACAAAAATTATTATTTATTATCAGTATTAAGCTTAAAGCAATACTAATAGCCGTGTACAGTATAATTACAACGGTGATTAATAGCATCCGCTTTGTAGACTTGTTATATATTCTGATTGAGTTTTAATTGTTCCCATTTTGTTTGATAGAGAAGGGATAGCTTATATCTTAATAGTAGTAATGTTTAGAAACAAATCTTTACGCCCATTGTTTAGTAATGGTGTTTTAAATAGTTGCTTCGTTATAAGAAATGGCTATTTCATGTTGATTCATGAAGTTATACTTCTCTTCATATCTTTTTAATTGTTGTTCTTTGACGCTCTAATTGGGTTTTGCTTCTTATTTTTGCTTAGCCGACTTAAAAATGTAAAATCTTTTTTTGGAAAAGTACAGATGATGAAGTAGGTACTCATTCATTGCATTCAAAGTTTGTTTTAAAAAGAACAATAGTTCAAATCTTTGCTTGTCTGTGGAGGTTAGTCAAATCGGAGAATTTAAAATGTATTTGAAAACATTTAATTGGAATCGTATAATCCAAGTCTATATATAGTTATTATATAAATTAATTTATTATTACGTTTGTAAAGATTTAACAACCGCTATTTGAAAGATTTGTAGCTTCGCGGATAGTAAAAATAACCTTTTAAAAATGGCATTGAATATAAAAAAGAATAAGGGATAAGGTTGCATTTTAATTAAAACCAGATAATTGAGTTTTGCTTTTTTAATTGCTGCCTCAGAGACGGAGCAACGTGACAGGTGTTGCTTACGTAATCAAATTTATATTTTATATTGCAACGATTTCGTCGAAATATTATTTATTACACGTGTTTTAAATTAGTGCCATTGAAAATAGATTTCAATTTTGATTTACCTGGTATTTCAAGTTTACCAAGTATTTATGCAATAGGTAGGGTAGACTGGGTACGGTTGTGACAATTTTCAAATGATTGACTATAGCTTTTTATATAAGCTATTAATCTGAACAAAAAATGTATTCTAATGAAGTTTATTCATTGCTTAACGTATAAACATGAAAGTATATGTCTAAATCAAATGGTTAGTTCATAAAATGAAATTTAAAAAAAAAGGTAAATTGTCACAACCGTACCCACCCCAAGGGCGGTTGTGACAGTACTGGGGGTCAATAGTGACACGATGAAAATAGTGTAATATGATCACAAAATAAGATAAAAATACTCTAAAATGCCAATAAAACACTTTAATTGCAAAAAATATTTATTTATTTTTATATAATAATCAACTAAATTATACTTTCCTAACAAAAGAAATAAAATCTTTGAACATTTTAATTTCTTACAACATATAAGGCACTATAGGATCTTTGGTTACAATCAGTAGTCTTCATTAGTACAGTCAGTCTTCATCTATACCCACTATTTAAGTACCTTAAAGTATTTATAACAGTCTGCACTTAAAATTAGTTAAAGCGGACTTAACAAATATAATATATTAATCATGTTCATAATCACATTCGAACTTAAACTCTATTCTATTTTGAAACTAAACTCAAAACATAACAACGTGCTCAAAATCTTTTAAACAGGAACTCAAATATTTTTTTAGAAATGTAGCATGTGAAAATTTATAAAAGTAAGTTTGACAACTAATCTAATCCGACTCATCACAGTTGTGACAAATATAATACCGACTACCATTTGTACAGTCTACATGGGCCCAAAGGTTACACTTTCCTTGGCATTTAATCCATTTTTCGCCAGGCCTACTTTCAGAATATGGACCAAGGCACACCAAACAAAAATATTCTTCTTCATCTGATATTGACGGTGATTGTTTCCTTTTCGTTGCTTTACCTTTTCCTTTTCCTTTCGGCTCATTGAGATTTTTTTTGATGCCCTTTGCCTTCAGTCGTTTTTCTTTTGCTTCATATTCTTGCCTGACTGCCTCTTTTTCAGGCGTGTCCGTGTAAATAGTAGACTTCTTGGTTCTAGGTCCTCGCGTTTTTCTTTGGGAAGCTTTTGGAAAGGGCCGAACAATTTCAGGAGAAAAAACTGATGGTATGGCAGAAGTAGATGGTTGAACATTGCTAAAATTTTGGCTTGGTGTATTGTCTAATATAGAAGGTGAAAGTGGTGGACTTTTATTATTAGGTCCAAAATTCTCAGTAACAAAATTTTCTTCTTGAATACAGTCAAGGTTGGCAATATTTACTAAAAATGGTGCTATGGGAGCATCCTCTTGATTGTCAGGGATTGGTCTGCTTATTACAGGTGATGGTGCTGCAGGAGAAATATCTTCAGTGTCTGTTCTGCTTGTTGTGTGAGATGGTATTGCAGAAGCATTATTTTCAGTGTCAGGATTTGGTCTAGTTCTTCCAGATGACGGTACTGCAGGAATATTATTTTCAGTGTCAGGATTTGGTCTAGTTCTTCCAGATGACGGTACTGCAGGAATATTGTCTTCAGTATCAGGGTTTGGTCTGTCGGTTACGAAAGAGGGTGCAAAGTCAATATCTCCGAACAGATTACGGTTGTATGGATAAATCCCAGTTTTCATAAAACCAGCCTGTATGTTCGCCTGTGTAAGAGCCAGAGGCATAGCAATTTTGACGATACCTGGTATATCATATATTGTCATCGTTTTACCAGGGTGGCTTCGCATCCATCCATCGCAAGCAGTGTTAATAGCTTTTTTTAAAGGTCCGAAGACAGACCGGTCGAGAGGCTGAAGCTTGTGAGAGCAATGTGGGGGAAATGAAAGTAAAGTGATCCCGTTTTCTTTACAATAATCTAAGGTATTAATGTGAATGTGCGATGAATGATTATCAAGCACGAGTAACACTTTGTGAGTTAGTGAAGCATTACAAAATTTCTTAAAATGTTTAAGAAATTCTAAGAAGGATAGATCTTGCATCCAGCCGGAAGGGTTTGCAGCTCCAATAGATCCAACTGGTCCGTCCCTCACAAAGTGGTCGTGGTAACGAACACGAGGGAAAATAAAAAACGGAGGCATGGTGTTTCCCAAGGCGTTCACTGCAAAAGCTACCGTAACTAACGTGCCCCGTTCAGCAGAAGTAACGGCTCCCACTTGCCGCGTACCACGTCTTGCAATGACTTTATCAGGTTTTTGGACCGTAGTGACGCCTGTTTCGTCGACATTGTAGATATCCTGTGGTTCGTAAGGATGTCTATCCATAACAACTTGCAAGTTGTCGTAAAAAGCTTCCACATTTGTTTTATTGAAACTAGTTGCCCTTGAAAGGCTTGTAGCTTGAGCTACTCGAACAGATAGAGAAGGATTTCTATTCAGGAATGAACGGAACCATTCTTCGCCTGCCATCTCATTCTCAGCCCAAGTAGCAGGTTGCTTTAGGTTATATTGAGTTGCAAGCTCAAAAGCCAACTTCCGCACCTCTTTTGGAGTAAGTCCGAAATAAATGTCCGCGCAACGCTGTAAATATTTTGACAACTGCTGCTCTTGTTGTTCGGAAAACACTTTATTGTGAGAAACATACCCCATGCTAATGCTATTGTTTTCACTATCGCCCGTGCTGGCATAATCGCGTTTTCGAATATACCTTAATAGTGACATGCGATTAACATCATGCATTTCCGCAGCTTGTCGCAAAGAAGTCCCGCGTTTGGTTTCTTTGTAAGCATCTTCATACTGATTCAAGCTGCACTGTGCTCTTGTAGTCTTTCGTTTGCGTATTCTAGGCATCTAAAACAATAAACAACCGCTTTTACTTATGTCACAACCGTACCCAGTAAAAATGTCACAACTGTACCCACAGATCGTTTTAATAAAAGAAACACCACCACGTCAAAACAAAATAACCTACAATAAATGTAACCACTGATATTACACTGCTACTATTTGATTTATATCGATGAACAACACTCAATACCCTATCAGTATACATGTAATAGCAATTACGAAATAATAATGAATGAAAATACTTACTTTTTGCGTTCAAAAATCAAAATGTGCTCCTGGTCACGTACACTCTGCGCGTCGGATGACGCAACACTGTGACACAGGTTGAGACGTGCAAGGCGCCCGTCTTTCCCCTTGCACGCCCCCCGCTAATCCCTATATTTTCGACAATACAGCGACTGTCACAACGGTACCCTGGCACAACCGTACCCAGTCTACCCTACTATTTTTTTGGAAGAAAATATGTTTGAATCTAAAATAATTTTTATCAAAGCATTTTCGAGTAGGTAATTTGGATAAAATAAGATAATTCAGTAAAAAAGTTTCTAGCTTAATGAGCTACTTTATAGGCAACAAGAAAATATGTATTAAAATAATGTTGTTAAGAATTATTGTTTATTTTATTACCTTTTTATTATTTGTCCACATACAAATATGAAACGATAAAACTTTATTTCTATCCATGATCGTTAGTTAATACCACCTGTATATCCGAATGCAGCCACAGCTATTACAATAACGATTAGGTATTTCCTGATATTAAAAGGGCACTTACTTTTTACCGCTCTCCAGAAAACGGTCGTACTCCACGGACATTTTGCAACATAGGTGTTTTCGTTGATGTGACGCCGAGCAATTCGTGTTTACCATGTGACCGTCTGCGAACAAAACAAGCAATTTTCACCCTTATTCTACAAGCAACAAAGTCGCGATTCATATACACGGGGATACATACAGGGTGTTTGCACGAAATGTGATTTAGTAATTTTCAAACTCGCAGTATAGCATTGAATTTAAGAACGAAATATTCTTATTCGTATACGAACAAACTTTTCCTTTGGAAATTGCTAAGTGCACCGCTTTAGGGAGATAGTTTGTAGATTAATTCTTGGAATTGCAGAAGCAAATATAAAACTCCGAGTTCCTGGATTTTCTGCGCGAGCTGTTTACGTAAGTTGAATCGGATAAAATTTTACAACTTAATGCAATTGTTAAAAGTACTCTACTATTAAAAAAAAAAAGAGATTGCATAACTTGTATTCAATTAATAACATGTACCTACTTACAATATGACAGATAATAATATAATCTTCTATATATTATATTCTAGCATAATAATATAAGACAGAAATGGTTTTGCTTCTTTTAAATTACACGCAGAAGAATAGATATTTTATTATAACAGCATAAAACAGTTCGTAGATGATTTAATTCAAAATCAGAAATCGGGCATTTGTGCATAATATTTACCCAATTTTCATACTTAACAATAGATTAAACAGTCATCACGCATATTCCTATATTTAAACAGGAATAAACGTCATTAGAAAAATATCGTAGCTGTATTAAAACTATTTATAAAAATCTAAGTATATAGAATATGGCTATGTGGTTTTGTATGAACTTCTAGCTTGATGAAATATAATAAGGGAATGTGTGAAGCGCTTCAGGATTTTCTACTAATATAGCAAGAAAAGTTGTTGCGTATTTAATTTTATTTACGTTAAAAATTTGCTCGTTCCTAAACACCACGAATAAAGCTTAAAATATCACCTACATTATTTAAAATAATATTCAAGTAAAAAAGTAATTAAAAAGTGTCTCGTGCTCAGTAAAAAGCTCATAGTATTCTTAAAATGCGCTTCGAAAGCGCTTGAACTGTCCACTCGAGTAAATGCAGTTTTGAGTACTCACTTGTTTGATTTTGATGTTGACGGTTGTCTGTATCCGTGAAGAACCATGTCTGCAAAGAAAGGAAATATAAAATAAATATATTTTCGTTCATATTCTGTGATATTGGGTCACTGTAAGTTTCTTTGATACAAGTTTTGAACTGATTTGCAATTCAACAATGTCTCTCGTAGATTTTTGGTTTAAAAATAGAATAATATTTAGGTACGAATATATTTTAAATGGAGTTTTGTGTTTAACAATGACATATTATTATAAAGATCTATAAATATTATGACAATTATTTAATAGAGCCTATAAAAACGGAATAGGAATTTTGTTCAATTACAAAAAAGCTAAAAAGCTTTCTATGAAAATTTTGCAGATAAATAATTCAAACTCAAACTCAAACATTTATTTATTCAATTTGACTTCTTTTAGAAGCACTTTCGAATCGTCAATACATATTTCAATTACCTACCAACGATGCGGAAAGCAGTATCTATGGAGAAGATCCGGCAAGAAACTCCATATTTGTTCTTTTAAAATCATGTCAATATTACAATTTTATTTAATTTTACATAATATGTTACTTATATCTAACTACATATTATTATATCATATTGATAGATTACCTCATTGATTATGCCAAATATAAAATGGCGAAATAAACGATAAAAACTTGTTATCAATTGTGTTTCAACAAATGGCGGTAAATGGGACAACATTGCCGTAACATTAGCATTTGGGGCGGAAAACACAGCTTGTCTAGCTGACGGAGCCTTGATATACGAAGATATAAATCTGAATTGAGCGTTAAAGAAGAGTTATTTAAGTCTTAACGAAATAAATTTAATGGTTCACCGCACTTAGTGTAGTTAAGACAAATAACTAAGTGTAATTGATAGGTAGGTACGTAAAGATCCTATGAAGTATGTTACAAAATAAATAAAAATAGTAACCAGTTTGATAGACGTACAATCATTTGGGAGCAGTTTAATAATCGTTTAATTTTCTAATTATAAGATATCACAGCCTCTTATTTAATTTTTTATTCAAAAATAACTTTTCCTCACAAACACAACGAAAAATCATGAAACCGTGAAAGACGTAAAAAGGGATGAGTTTTTATATTTAAAACTAGCGGTCCGCCCCGGCTTCGGCCGTGGTACATAATTATTTACGTTTTCCCTACAGAAGAACCATCCTCGAACTTCAAGGAATATTATAAAAAAATAATTAACGAAATCGGTTAAGCCGTTCTCAAGTTATGCGCTTACCAACACATTTTGGGATCCATTTTTATATTATAGGTAGATAGATTTGTTAGGTACATGTGTTGATTATCGATTTATCTTGAATAACAATAGAATCTGACGAATTTTCTATTAAAAAGTATTTAAGTCTAATTCTTTGAAATGGAAGGTCTTAACATTCTCATTTGAAAACATCTTATCTTTATGAGTCGTTTAACGTATGCTCGAAAATAGCTTGAATGATCTTAAAGCATCGTAAATGGTATTTTGAATACCTTAAGGTTAATGTCAAAGGGGTTTTAATTATCCTTTCGTATTTAATCAAGAAATCTAACAATGGTCTTCAATTTATTTATATCTTTTTTCAAATTCTAATTCAAATGTAGGTATCTATAAGTATGAAAATGCATTTGTAAGACCTCAGTATTAATGAATATACAGTTGGAGCGCGTTTTCGTTATAATTGTGCATGATTTTCGGTGAGAACGAAAATTCACATTTCACAATCTCACATTCATGTTGTAATAAAAATAGATTCGATATTTGTATCAAGTACACAGATAGGGTTTGAGTGAAAATGTTTATTTAAGTTACACCAATTAAATAACTCATCGAAAAACGTTGAAATTGAATGCACAAAGGTGTGCATTCCGCCTAACACAAAACATTCAGAATAGACATGCGAATTCTATACTCTATTCGGTGTATGCGTCACTCAATAGAATATCCTAGATCCAGATAGATCTATGTAGGTAAATGGCATTAACCACGCCCGGTTACCTCAGTGTTTAACGCTGATAACTCAAAGGGTCAATATTTCGACACCGCACGGGCGAACGTGAGACCTTTACCTTATCTTGCTATTTCTTAAGCGAGAAATCAGGTTGTGGAATAAATTCGTTTAAGTTAGTAGCCGCTTTAACTAGCTGATTGAATTAGGGTTATAAACTTGTATAGAATTCAAAAAGTTTTGGAGTAATTCAGCACCCTTATTAAGCTTTGTGTGACAATAATCTTTAGAAAATAATATTATAACACAATCTTAAATGCGACTCGTTTAACACACAATTTCAACCCATGATTAAAAAAGAAAATAAAACCGAATTTAAAATTCCAACATAAGTTGATAAAAAGCTCTATTTGCATGGATATCAGTAAACTAGCTTGGTGTATATTTTTATAATTGATATAATGCTTCTGTAGCACGCAGTCAGACAACAAAATATGATATGCTAAAGATCTGTAACACGTAGTCATTCATCAGACAACAAAATATGACACGCTAAAGCTTCATAAAAGCTGCTCACAAACATTCCTATCTAAACTATCATATTAGCAAAACATACTAGAGTTACACAGAGTCAGTGTAAACAAAGATTGCCTTCTCCGAACCGCACACCTTAAAAATCCAAATGGTCCGTGATAAGGCCCAGGAAACACGATATGCGGAAACGAGATCTGTCAACGAACGGTGATATATCGGAAATTTACGTTTCGTATACGTTACGTGGGACACCTTTGTGTTTTATAGCTTTCTTGCTGATGTTGATGATAAAAAATAATGGGTGATTGCGAGATAATGCTGTCATTATGGTCGAGTCGGTAAAATACAAGTACCTAATATAGGATACACGCATTTTTCATTTCGCTAAAATGCAAGCGATAAGACGAAAATCCGCAAACGTTATTACGTTTGCGTTTCTGTGTGTATACTTCACTACAGAAACAGAAGGCAAAATCTTAGATAACAATATTAAAAATTAATATAATATTCTCACTGTGACGTGGTGTACGTGAATTGAATACAATGAAGATGACACACCACTAAATTATTAACATGCTTTATTTGACAGAATACACAAGAATGTAGGTGCAGCTTAAAATTTAATAATTCATGATACTAACAATGCTCTGTAATTCATAAAATATTATGATAATCAAATTTTGATTTTAACATTCTTGTTGGTTTAACAGGGTTTAACCGTAGTGCAGGATTTCCTTCAAGCTTCTTAGAAATTAGCTTTTTGATAACAGGTAGATATTACTTCTAAATGTAAAGATGATGTTATAATAATGTTACATACTTAAAAATTTCATTATAAATTGACTCATACCCAATAAAATGTAATATAACCCAAAAAATAATTCAACAGAAAGAGCAATGAGAAATTTAAGAGCACCAAACGCAAACACCGTATCCAATGCAGTACACAAAAACGTTTATAGAATAGCTTCAAAAGAGCGAACTTATAAATCAGATACAAAAAGGGCGAAAGCAACAGTCCGGTCACGTGCCGCCACGCGCTGCGCCCGCGCCGCACAATGGGCGCTGGTCCTCGAGGATTAATGGACGATTATGCACGCTCCAGATTCAGGAAACGGGACGCACGATTTTGAGAGCTGTGTAATCAGAATCGAATTCACTTGACTTCTAATAGGTTTTAGCTCTGCTATCTTAATGCAATTGAAACGTGAAGTTGAAATAATTTATATTCCTTGTTTTGTTATAACTAAGTCCGATAACGAATAAGCAATAAATAAAAATGTTTAATCCGCTACTAGCGCAATCAAATTCTTTAAAACACGAAGGTAGCGGGCAACCTAATTTGTTATTCAAGAGATGCTCCCAAAATTAATATATATGAAAGAAATAAAACAGTATGAGCCAAAGTTCAAGAGAAGGCATTTTATTAAGTCGATACGAAACACGATTAAGCACAGACTCCAACGGTGAGATAAATGTATACAGGGAACATTTTTCCGTAATAACGTTGTTTCTGTCACTGTTGTGGAATACGAGTGACGTGAATAATGGGTTCATCTTCGTATTAAGAGTCCAAGGATACCTTTGGCTACGGATCCACAAGCGGTTGTACGATATGTTATTTTCTAAACAATTTATTTATCGTCGTTCGTTGTGTGCTCTGTTTCCACAATAACAAACAATGTTGTTATAAGATCAATGGTACGTTTATCTTGTATCTTAATTGGCGATCTTCTTGAAACTTAAATTGTAGGTAGGTAGGTATGTGAAAATAATTTTGTTTTAGTTTTTTGTTTGTAAGTAGCAGTTCTAATACATGATCAATTTTTTTTATGTAGGTATTTGTATAAAATGGACAATCTTACGAAATTTGAAAATACATGGTAATTAAATAAGTAAATAAAATAAACCATCTGATAGGGTCATGTACCAACACCGTGATGATATCTGATAAGATTTTAAACGCCGCTCGATGATTATCGGCCTTTTACCTCGTTGGAAAATTTTAAAAATATAATTTATGCAAATATGGAGATCAGGTTCCAACTAGATTTGGCAGATGCTGTACCTAATGATACGGGATTTCACCGAGAACAGGTTTAACAACCCCTGGCAGATGGACATGATAAAAATAATAAAATTAAGATGCTTAAAGATGATACAAAAGTTGTAATATAACTTCATCCAGTTTTTATCCGGTCCAATTTAAACTTCAGATAGAATCCCACTTTTGATGAGTCGAAATGCAAACTAAATAGCTTTGTTGAGGAAAGATTAGTACAAATAAAGAATGCGCGGGAAACTTTGCTGGATGAAGATTGTAATGAGAATTAGGTAATTGCAATAGGAATAGAAACGTATAAAATTAATGAATTAAATTAAAGATAAGAATGCATAATGCAATAGGAATTGGAATTGTTTATTATAAAGGAGTTGTAAAATGTAATAGCTTCTACAGAAGTTATTACTACAGAAAATATGAACACACAGTTTGAGGAGAGTGCAAATTGTCATGATATAACGTAGAAATTGTGTCGACCATACTGCGCTTTACAAAAGCTCAAGTAAACAAAAAACATCATACAACTTAAAGATAAGATTCCTAGAACATAACTATGTAGATCTATTACAATTTACAATAGGTGATTAATATTCTCGTTACAATTTCCTACAATTTATTGAATCATAGATTTATTTAAAAACTCGATATCCAATCGATTGTGATCTATAAAGTTTCTAATTCAAAGCAATGTTTGTCACACTCTCTAGGTACCTACGTTAAAATTTATTGTTTGAGTTTATCTTAATATGTTCTTTCACTAATTCGTTTAGCATTAATTTGTTGTGATATGAGCCAGCTAAGTGTTGAACCTTAATGTTTGTCTGATAAGCTTTGAATATTAACGGTTTTAAGAGTTTTGTCGCTCTGTAGCCACGTTAATATGCTAATTAGAACCAGATTTTGAACATATTATTTTTAAACCTATTTTGCATATTAACCTGACTTGACCGTAAAGGTTATCTTTTAATATTTAGCTTGAATATATTAAAATGTAAATGGGTTTCGTCAAAATTAAAAGATGAAATCTAAAAACGGGTGATTTAGATGATTGATACCTATTATGAGCTTTTATGGTACGTGTGCTTCATTATAATATATAAATTTTATTACCTAGACTTACTTCATATAAAATGTTTAATTTAAATAATTAATTTACGTATTGATACCATGCAAATTCACAATGGAATAAGGAATGTCTTCGCTCTTACCTGTTCCTTAGCTAACTGGAACCACGTCTTCAATATAATCGGCAATCTCGTGTATTGATAATGTTTTGTAGTCTTAACACTTATAAATATATCACTTAACGTTATGTTTTTACTCTGTCCACTGTCGTACAAAACAGTTTTTGTTATAGGTTCAATAGATAAATCTGCGACTTGCACAGACGCACGACTGTCTTGCGAGTTGAAGTTTACACCGCCTTGATAAACAAGCAAACTGCTGTATCCCAAAACAATGAGCAAAGCCGCAGCTTTAAACAGCCTGCGTCCACCCATGCCAGAGCCGGCAGGCGCCACAGCGCCGATGTCTTCGAGAAAGTCTTAATTCGTCAATCATCTGCACTTTTAAAAACAAAACACAACTATTTACACCGGTACATCGGAACGCCCGCCCGCTCTTATCAAAGAACGGTTACAAACTAAATAAAAATGTAGCACAAGCAGCGAACACGCCCGCGCTTTGCAGCCCCACCACGTGCGAGCAAAAGAGGGTCATTGTTGTCGTCTCCCTCGCTCCAGATAGGCCTACCTGCGCGTGCGCCTGTCTGCCGCCTGCGCAACCGCCGGCAGCGACACCCGTGTCAATGGCTCAAGTAATTGTTTCTTTCATCGATGGTTGCATCTTTTACATTTTATGCAGGTCGTAAAGTAACTGTTTACTTCTGTTCTTGTTTTTAAAACATCACGTGTATTATTATCATTCAGTTTATCATTCAACTGCGCTCACTAATTTTAAAATATTAATGATCACCTTTCATAATATATTATCTGTATTTTAACTTCGTTAGGTAATTTACATGTAAAATTAACAACACAGAAAATAAAGAAGTTATAATAATTGCCTTTTAAATATCTGAAAATACCTACCTATCTAGACTAAAAGCTTTTAGAGCAAACCATGTACATGTATCTACTATTGTTAAAATTTAATACAAATTTCTCTTGTCATTTTGTCTAATTAGTTTTATTGGTAGATAATAGTATTCCGTTACGAATTAATAGCGCGATTTGACTACAACGGAGTCAGCCGTGGGTGGTAATGGCATCTAAGGCTAGTCATTGTACCATTAAATTCCTCTTAGTGAAAATAAATTGGCTAAAATACACGATTGAAACCATAATTTACAAGCGCTGTCATAGCAGAGGGAATTATGGATTATGGTTTGTTTTTATCTAAAATTCAAATGAATTTTATTGACCATTTTTGTTGTTGTCGTTGGAGAAACTAACTACATACTTACTACTGAAAGCTATAGGTAATTTAAGTATTTCTAGAATACGATACGATCCAATTTCTATAAGTATAAAAAATAAACTAAATTCGCTATTATATCTATTATCTATTGATAGGTTGTTTAAAAATTCGAAACATATCTTATGGAAAATGAAGAAGCAATGAAAACGTAACGAGATAACACATTCAAAGTTGAAAGTTAGGTATTAATAAAAACTTGTTAAAAATGTCGAAATTATTCACCATAAAACCGTGGCTAGTCCGCCCACAAATAATTATCATCTTGTGGTAAAACCACATTTGATTGCGTCAATTGGTTATAAAATTACGTGTAGGTAATTAAGCGTTTTTTTAATACATAGATATTTTATATATTATTATTTCATCTAGCGAAATAAAGCTTAGCACCTAACTATTATGGCAATTTACCAGATCCAGAATTATTATTTAATTCAAATGTTGGAGACGCTTGTTTAGGAACTACCGGTCCGAATTGAAAATCCATTAGTTCTTTAGGCTGGCTACATAACTTGCACACAAAATGCAATAGAAGCAGAGAATCAACGGAAAATGGAAGAAGAATATTTCTTTGGAGAGTAGACGAAGTTGCGCCAACTAGCATATCCGATTTTCAGCGATTACCTTTTACAAGTCCTTGTAGTACCTATGGTACAAATAATAACGATATTTTTCGTAAATTTTAATAAACGCATACCACTGGCGTCCCGATTGCATAATTTTATTTTCCCTCCATCGCTCTACAACGTGTTTTACAAAATAATGAAAAGGATTTAATGAAACTTCGTTATTGAAATTTTACTATGAGGTTTAAAATTCCGCTATTACCTATTATATTATATTATATTATATTATATATTATAGTATGTAGCCCATACGTATATTGGAAAAAATAAATACTGATGTCATATTTCTTTCAATAATGATTTTTCAATCCTTGGTTAAAACTTATTCATCGAATAAATATTATACTACCATTTCAAAAATGTATTCTAATTGTCCATATATGACAGTTTACAGGTGACATTTTAAACTGTTCGTGTAATACTTTATTGGAGGGATAAATTTTAACCAAGGATTGAAAAATCAGCCCTAATAATAATACCCAGCTATTTTTACTTAATAGTTACTTTATTTCTTTTTTTTTTTCGAGCTGACTACGTTAGTAGCGTGCCAGGACATACTCAACTTTATAAAAACCTTTCTCATCAGTAAGAACCTGTCTGTTTACTGTATCACCAAATATATCATTTATTTTATTTAAATTGGGTACCTATTTTATCTATTGCTCCATTTATATCAAATACTTAATTTAGTGTACTAAACGCTAATATGTTTGAGGTGTTACCTAATTTACCATAACCAAATGTAATTGCTACAGTTAATAACACAGTTGCATGTTACTCCATATAGATTAGATCTAGACTATTATTCTAGTTACTGTGTACCTAATTTTGTACCTGAATATATTTCACAAGAAATCACCGGCTATTTCGTCCACTGTACTGGTACGAAATGCTTCCGGGAATTAATAATTTTAGAATATTACTTACAAACTTTTTTAATCAATATTTAAGTTAATCAGGAGTTTCTTTCTTGATGAAATAACTTTAAAAGTGAATAAAAATGATAAAATTAATCAAGTTCTATTTTTCTTAGCACCTACGCATAATTTTAATTTGATTAATTTAAAACAAAATCTAATTAAATAGATTCTTCGTCGAACTTTTAAAGGTATCTATAATCTAAGTCATGTGTTCTATAACATTTTTGCGAATTAAAATGCTTCGTATGAATTATGCATTTTATCTGTATCTGTATATGCATAATTTGTTACAAATTTCTATATAACTTTTCTTCTAGTTAGGGTATGATCTCTGGCAGCGATCTCATGAATGAATCACGTAAAATCTTTACTTACTACTCACCAGTAACTTCAAAAGCAAACAGAACATTTAGTAAAAAGCCCATCCGAGCTGTGTTTATGATGCAATTAACAATATCACTTCCTAGAAAG
This sequence comes from Colias croceus, assembly GCF_905220415.1. Classification (NCBI taxonomy): domain Eukaryota; kingdom Metazoa; phylum Arthropoda; class Insecta; order Lepidoptera; family Pieridae; genus Colias; species Colias croceus. Next base: position 3,651,808 of record NC_059540.1, on the reverse strand, counting down.
CCCAGTGGTAAATATCACGGAAGTAAATGTAATGAGGATTGCACACGCCAGTCGTGGGAACAATCATAAGTGCTTTTATGTACGGAGATAGGTTTTCATTTCATAGGCCTTATAATGTATGCTACAAACGGCTACCTTTGTAGTGCGTTCTTTATATGCAAAAAGAAAGTTCGCAATTTGGCCTATATTCATGTTGTGTATCTCTTTTACACCTGACTTTTTGTAGAGTAATGTTTGCAGTAAGTCACACATGTAGGTAACCTAAAATAATTTATGTGTTTAAAATATTCAGCTTTTATGCTTAAAAGTCAATAAGTTTTTAAGTTTTTTAACCTATTCTTCATTCTTAATTTCTGTTAATAATTTACTAATATCGTAACGTTTTTAGAATACGGACAAAGAACCAATTTAGACTGGTCAGCTTTTCCGTCTTTTTCCAGTAATTTAATCTTTGTTTTAAACGTAATTCTGCTATTTGAATTAGAATAAAATAGAAGACAACAATGATACTGCACTAATTATAGCGACTAGACCATATAAATAAACATATTTTTATACGACATTAACTACTCACGTTGAATAGGAATTTATTGATCCACGAAATCAATTCAAACGGTCGAGTGACTAATATCACTATCTATGATGTGCACACGTCAAAACATATATTTATTTCCTTCTAATGTTTAGTGGTGCGATTCAATCATAACATTAGTATCATTAACATAATGTACATATGAATGTATGAGATCAATGGATGCTTTATGGTTGAGAGCACTGTGTTTATAATGTAACTTGTATTGGTCGGTAGTTGGGAGCAAAACGAGTACCTATGTTATAAATATTATTATGTTACCTATTTGTGTTCTTTTAAATTGGAAATGGAGGATTGAATTTTGAAGATTTTTTTATTAATAAACATGGTTATTGAGGTCCCTGGGCCAGGCGCAAATTCATCCATCGTCAATTATTTCTCTCGGGCTGAAATTTTTTACAATAGCTAGGCGCCTGGCTCTCAGTCAATAAAGCTAATCTCATAAGATTTTTGCTTATTGGTCATCACATAAAGGAACGAGGAACTAGAACCTAATATTTCTTTACATATCTAACTTGTTGGGATTTTGAAACTGGATGACCGGTTTTATAAATCCCATCAAAAATGTGAGTAGGTGTCAGAAGCATAAAATAACTGCACGTACTTACATATTATGTACATTAATAAGTTCTTTATGTCCTTCTTGTGTTGAAGCTGAACTTAGTGATAAGTCAAGGGGGCTTGAATAAACGGCTGATATTGTAAAAAAAATAGCCTGACCGGGCAAATATTCATTATAATTTTACTTGAGAGAAACGAGTCATGAATCATGATACTTCGTATTTATTATCAAGCAGATAGTCGTGAACTTCGTCGTTAGTTAAGTCTTCAAAACTAAAATTTAAATTATAAAATTGGCCACCCGTATTACCTATTCCGTAGAATTGTAATCCGAGAGCTCACGCTCGAGCAGCCAAATCAGTCTTAAAATGTTATGGTTTTCGGTGTCGGAAACTGTATATTATTGGATTAAGCGGTACATTACACGGCTATTTATCGCCACTTGCGCCAATCCACTGATTGGTGACGTCCGCTGTGCGATGCTCTGCCATTATCCAATTTGTGGATTTATTATAAGTGACAGTGATCCTTTTCATAATATTCGGGAGGGGAACTTATAGGTAGTAAAAGTTGTTTCGTTTATTATTTTGTGTCTGATTGCCGTTGATAATATGCGTTGTATTTAGATATTGGTATGGATTATTAGTTTTCGGTAGAACGTAATTTTTTAAAGTTTTAGCAAAATAAAATATTCAATACGTTCTTTAAATAAATTAAATATTATTTCGCAGAATTTTCATATCGGTTAATGATATATTTAATTAAATGTTGTGTATGAAAATAGTTTCTTTTAATATGCATTTAATTGGTAACAAGTATTAATTTACTCTATGAACCAGATACATGTATAAAACATGTATATTAAACTAGGTTTCCGCCCGCGGCTTCGCCCGCGCAGTCAAAGAAAAATCCGCATAGTTCCCGTAGTTCCCGTTCCCGTGGGATTTCCGGGATTGCGTCATTTTCCCGGGATAAAAAGTAGCCTATGTCCTTTTTTGGTTATCAAAATACATCCATACCAAATTTCATGAAAATTGGTTCAGTAGTTTAGGCGTGATTGAGTAACAGACAGACAGACAGAGTTACTTTCGCATTTATAATATTAGTATGGATTATTTCATATAAAATTATCTTCAAATAAAACGTCAGCAAAATTAGAATGTAAACTCCTATCAAAATCTTCAAATAAAATTTCACCAAAATTTGAATTGAAACGTTTATTCACGTTATTCGAGTTGAGTCGAATAAATCGTTATTACAATACCTATTAGAAAATCTTCGAACTCCTTTGAGTAGGAAAAGCAGTACAGACGATAATGATGTCATTAACTTGGATAGAATCCAAGTGGTGATACTAGATCACAGATAGTATTAGTATTTAGAGTACTGGATTGTGACTGTCATTTAAAGTTAAACTATAAGATAGAATAGACTGCAACGAAGATAGAATTTTAAACCTGTAATTCAATTCTTCAAGTTTTGAATTTGTGGCAAAAATATGGTTTTATCATCCACCGAAAATATTTCAACTAAATAAATGTAAAAAGCAAATCAATGTAAACTTGAGAAAACGTGCTATAAGGCAAAAGTTGATTTTATAGCAAAAGGAAAAGAGTCTTTCATAAGAACTTATAATATTATGGTTCATTTTGATTGTGTGAGACCACTTAATAATAAAACCTGTGAAATAAATATACGAAATATCTATAGCACTAACCTAAAAAATAAATAAGGGTCCTTTCGCTTTCCCAATCGTATTAAAGCAGCCCGTAACTAAGTCGTTTAAGCAATATAAAGTCCATTAAATATACCCTGAGAGCAGATAATATGACGTTAGTCTGACAGCTGTGTGTACAAAGCTATGGGTATTAAATTAAGTGCAAGAAATCCGTGATTGCCGCATGTAAATTCTTAGTGTCGGATTAAATTCGTGAATGTAGACGCAAATATTCAAAAGAATTCGATTGTGACTGTAGGATTAATAAGGAGTGTTCCTGTACAGGTCATTGGCTTGATTGGAGCAAACTTGCTTGTAGTTAAAGCAAACCCTGGATAAAATTTTGTAAATACTATAAATTGTGTCGATCTTAACGAAAAGTGTAATTTTAAGAGTAATAAAATTGTTTTTAAAAGTTGAAACACTATTTCAGCTGCTGAAAACCAATCACACCCACAAAGATGATATGAAAACAATATTAAATTGTAGATAACAGAAACAATTTTAACTCCCAAATATACATAAGTATTAGGTACCTATACACTATACAGTATACACTATAATACTAGTAAGATATTTCCTTTTGCTAAGTTACTAGCACACACGAAAAGGCGCGTCACCATCATGCTTCAATAGTAAATAGACACGCTCGTGCCATTCCTGATGTACCAGATAGCAGGATTGAATCCAATGTATAGCGTTTCGTTTCCCACAAGATAATTCAAATTATGGCTCTGAATTTCAAATCCGAACGCGCTCTAACAAATATACCTCCACATACCTGTTTTCAAACAAATAACCAAAATGTATTCTTTAAAGCTACATAAATGACTAGTCATTTAAATGAAATACTGACGATTAATTATTAATAATTAGTTGGATAACGGACAAAGAGTATCAAGTTCGTATTAATTGTTGGAACATTGAAAGGTGACGTTAAGGGGAAGCCTGCTGGGTAATATGTTAGTTTAATAAAACCAATTAGATGCCGAGCCGGGTCTTCCTGCGCTGGATATACTATAAATTGATTTTATAGTCCGTGGTTGCGCATTAGTTTACATAAATAATGAAGGTAGAATGCTTAGCTTCTGATTCATTGTATTTAATATAATATAATTTAAATCTGGAATTTAAACATGTTTGAGCTTTCAGTTGCTATGTAAAGTGACCAAAATGGATTTATCATTTAATAATAATTATATTCTTTAAGATGTTGAATTCAATGGTTCGGATAATTGAATTGTATTAAGCTCATTACAATTATTATAAAAAAAACCTAGCTTTCCGCCCGCGGCTTCGCCCACGGTTTCAAAGAAAAACCCGCATAGTTCCCGTTCCCGTGGGATTTCCGATAGGATAGGATTAGGATAAAACCTATCCTACGTGTTAATACAAGTTGCCCTCTATATGTGTGCTAAATTTCATTGTAATCGGTCCAGTAAGTACCTAGTTTTTTTCGTGAAAGTATGTTTGTTATAAGTTATGTAGATTTAAAATTAAAGGACAATGAGTAATGGTGGGCCCACCTCTCAATAGAAGTGAGAAACTCATGAATGAATTGGTATTTTTATACCGAATAAAACTTAGTATTACATCAAAGGTTAAAAGTCAGTACTTTCGGAGTTATACTGTCATAAAAGTGATCCCAATCCCTGCAATTAATTATCGTAGTTTACTTCAATATATTACCGAATAGTGTTAGAACCGTATTACATGTAAATTATTAATTACCGTAATAATTATATTATAATTTACTGTATTAATTAATCGAAACCAAGTTGGAAGAAACGCGATAACACAATATTATTGTACTTGCTTGACCGGACGGCGAACTGTAGGTACCTACTTGTGCTCATATAATATCTTTGATTTGGTACCTAGGAGTTGGGGAGATATCAACCATTCCTGGCCCCCGCGGCTTTTTTAAACGATGTAATTGTTATCGATGTACAGGACGACGAATAAATCTTATTTAAAGTGAAATACGTGTATTATTACCATTGTACCTTATAAAAATCCGTAAATAATAAGTTAGATTAAAATACTTTAAGACGCCGAAAGTACTAACATTTGACCATAGTTGTAATAATAAATAATGTTCCGCTTAAAAAGCCCTATGCAATGGTATATCACATGTTACTATTGCGGGGTGGGCCCAGACTCCATACATTTGTTTCCCATTGTCCTTTGTGGGAATCCCAACTTTATCTAAATCTGAATTAAAAACTGGCTTATTTTTGAATCAATTAAGAGAACTGAAATTTGATATTTTAATTTTATAACATTCAAATGATTTCATAATAAATATAAATTATTAATTTAAAAAAAAAACTTAAAATAATAATTAATCAATACGTTTTTGAAACAGATGACCGTAACCCTTAAAACAAACTATTAAAAGAGGGTTCTTTATAAAGTTAAAGACGTCTGAATAAACGTATATAAGTATTTATAATTATTGAACATGTAAATATTTTCTTATAAACCATGTTTATAGGAAGAAATAAGTGGAACAGAAAAGCCAATGGAAGTCGGAATGACTAAAATGGAGATGAATAAAATGGAGTGATTAATACATATTCTCACGCCAATGTCCTTAAAATTAAATTTTATTCTGAAAAAAATTTACTCAAATCACCAATTTATCGAAACATTTCGTTCGTTGGTTTCAGTCGTGGGACGTCCACTGCTGGACAAAGGCCTCCCTCAAGGATTTCCAGTACGACCGGTCACCGGCGGCCTGCATCCAGCGGCTCCCTGCTACTCGGACCAGGTCGTCTGTCCATCTTGTGGGAGGTCGTCCCACGCTTCGTCGTCCAGTTTGTGGCCTCCATTCCAGAACCTTTTTGCCCCAACGGCCAACGGTTCTACGGACTATGTGCCCCGCCCATCGAAACATTTATTTAAGGAAAATTATCTTTTTTACATATTCGATTGAAAACTAGGTAACTACCATTAGATTTAATTATCATAAATTAAATGCCTCATTTAAAAATTTACGACCGAAAACTATTTAACGACTATAAATTTTCACTACAATACTCCCATGTCAATATTTATTAACACTTGAAATATATGAATGTCAATGTAATTAATTACGCCTTCTGTATATTGATTCTGTAAGATGTACGACGCAATGTATTTTACTTAGGCGCAATAAAATTTAATTACCGTAAGCCACAGTCAATGTATGGTGTCAGTAATATGTTATTTATCGCCTACTGAGCCTGGGTGCGAGAACTTTATATTAAAAATGGTTTATGTGTTTATTATAAGGGTTTGTATTGAAAGGTTTATGAGATATTGCTTTCTATTTGAAAAGTTTTAAAATAACTTTGGATAAAATTGTAAGGATAATTCCAAAACGATGTACCTGAGTAGATACATCGTCTTGGAATTAATATGAGTATATTATCATGACTATTGTAGTGTATAAATGTATTTGCAATTTTTATTAAAAAGGAGACTTTTTATTAAAACAATAACTTCGCTATCTTATAATATAACGGTCTTCCCATGAATATAATAAATAATAAACTAATTCTGTTGAATCTAATATAGTGCAAATTTGAAGCACATATTAAGCACTGCATAATTCACAAGTCCTGAGAGTTTAGCTTAAAATTGGTTGATGGTTATGTTATGAATTAACCGACGAATGATGAATAAATAATGCAAATCTATTAGCACCCAGCACCCACTAAAGGAAAAGAATATTATGTAGAATGTGGCTTTAATGACATAATACCCCTTTTAAAGAAGGTAATATTTGTGAAAATAGCTTTAAGGGTTTGCTTTTATATCAAAACGTTATGTACGAATATTTATAATGTATAATTCCGGACATATCTAAATTGTATATTAATTGTATTTAATTGTAAATTGTAATCTGTGTATTGGAAAATTGAAATGTATGTGACAATAGTAATGTAATTTAAATATAATATTATATTGCAATACCTGCATAAGGTTTCTAATGCATGCAATAAATGATTTAATTTGAAAAAAAATAATGACGTATTGAATTAATTCGTATTTTTTTTCAAATTAAGAAGGAAGCTAGGAAGGCGTTGAGAGAGTATATCTAAAATTCTTTTAAGGAAATATCGAAAGTGGAAAATTGGAAATAGTAACTTGCAAAGATATGGACGATTTTACGGACCTGAACGTGAGAGAATTTGTAACGGCAATATCTACTCGAACACAAATTGCTTGTATTTTTATTACAGGCGTTATATTTATTGTAGATTTATGATAAGGAGCTTGTAAAATTGTGTTCGTTTCCTTTATAATAATTATGAACTTAATTTAGTATCTCCAGATTAATATGATATTTTAGAAAGTCCTACTTCGAAAATACTTGGTAGTTATATTTAATATTGTGTAGTGTAGGATGTCGTTTATTTATTTTTCATTTATTAGACACACATACATGTCTAAGAGCGGCCGTACACGGACCGCTCGAGCAGTTAACGGCTGAGTGACGTACACGGACGGCTCGAGCGGTCGGCGTCAACTGCTCGAGCCGTCGGTTGTTGACCGCTCGAGCCGTCGCTACCAACCGCTCTAGCGGTTGATTTTTTTGACTAGTCAAGTCATTGATTTTCAGGGGGATAGGAAGCCGTCGACGGCTCTAGCGCAGTCAACGGCTCGAGCAGTCAGTGTATGCCTCACGACCGCTCGCGAGCCGTCAACGGCACGGTGGAATTTCGTCATGCAGTTGACGGCTTGAAGCGGTCGCGACGGCTCGAGCCTTCACGTGTACGGCGGTGAATGAATGCCTATAGTTCACCGCGCGGTCGCGGCTTCAAGCGGTCGGTCTCAACTGCTTGAAGCGGTCCGTGTACGGCCGCCCTTATACTATAATTTCTACTTATAACAAATCTTTAATAATTAAATTAAATGTAGTACCTACGTCCTACATAACTAATAATATGAGCATTAAATATACATTGAATAAATATTCCGATTTGAACAAACAATTATAGGTACCTAGTTTACAGAAATACAATTTATCAACCGATTTACTTTTTGTAGCGTATTTCCCAGAATTGACATAGATTCCAATAAAAAAATATCAAAGTGTATATTTGATAACATTTACGGAGTGTTAAAACTCAAACAATGAAGTGAAAACAAATAACAAACTACAAATTTATTTATTTCACACTATTCGATAAACTATTAAATACTGTTTTTTTATTTACAATATTCGTATAACTGCGCTAATAAACACCGAAAGCATTTTTTAAATCGGACCGAGAGAGAGACTATTTCTGAGATTAGCGCGTTTAAACAAACAAACAAACTCTTCAGCTAATATTTTTAGTGTTAGTATTAGTAGGTATATTAATCCTTTCTTAATTATTGGCCCAACAAGAATCCTAATAACAAGAAAATAAAGCTCTATTGTCAATTTATTCGAGAAATTTGTTTTGGCTCTACCTAGGTTTTAAAATAATTTGGATGTTGTAGATTTATTCTTCTTTTTATAGAAGAAAATACCAGAAAAATCAATTACACTTCTCTAAATAGAATTGCCTATATTGTAATATTATCTCACTCAATACGTAAAAGCTGCAGGCCGCTACGCAAAAAGCTTTTAGTACTGTAGTTTCTGGTCATAGACTCATGCATTTGAATTCCTTAGAAACATTGAGTGCGTCAGGTAGCAGAGGAAGTTATGACGGTGTTTAAACTCAGTAGGTAAAGTTCCTAATTTCTTGGCTCTACATAGTTTAGAATTTAGAGGTATGTTTTGTGGTGTGTGAAAACGTATACGTATAAATAGGTTTACCGTATAATGTTATTATAAATGTGAAAATAGCGTAGTAAAAAGTTTATTCCAGTTAACTTTTTTGTAAATTTAATAAAGTGAAATTGTCTTTCTGGTGTTGATCCTAATACTTCCATATCACAAATTCTTATAAGTACTTATTTAAAATCCCAGTGAAGTTCAGAAAGTAAAAGAGTACTGAGTAATGAGTATGTCAAAGCAACATTATTTTAAGTCCATATAGTATGAAATAACGCAGTAAGACGTTAAGCTGTTTAGTGTCAACAAATCGTGCCATTGGGTCAGTCTTACTGCAAGGCGGTCAGTCGGCTTAACTACATGTTTTGTTACGTCCGATTAACCCATATTGTATTAGTTGTCGTGACGTCACGTTACGTCCTGGATTTTTCTACCAAGCTAGGGGCGTCGGGTCCGATCGAGTCCCGCCGGTTCGCAAAATGTGCCGCGCATGCGCCAAAATTGCGCCAATTTCGCACGCAGCGGCCTCTACCGACGCTTGCAGTCCACTTCTATCACGACGGAGAGATGTTGCGTTGCGCGGCGATGTACCTCGCGAGAGATGTCAAAAATTTAAAAATGTACCAGTTCAAAAATGTGATGCGCGCCTGAGATATATACGTAATCTCCTCCGACGTCAGGCTAATGTGTGTTGTGTGTAGGATAAGTTATAGTGTTCAGCATTTTAGCATTTAGTAGGAACGTTGTAGAATTTTAGGAATAAAAGTTAAATTTAAGGTGTTAAATTGGATGTAGCGAGGTTAAGTAGCGGGGTCCGACGCGGTTTCATTATTGTGTAGCCTGCATAACCTTGACATGAATTTCCCGCGCTAGCGCCGCAACCTTGTTTTCTAAAGCAACCCTCTTGAAATTGTAACGTGGAAACTATTATAATAATTGGCAATAAGTACCACTTTATGAACGTTATTACATCATAACAATGTGTGCAGTAGAGACGAGCGACATAAATTGCTGGAAATAATTATATAAACTTATAAAGTTTGCGGAAAAACTCTTAAATAATGACTCCTGTGTGACGGTTTTAATAACGCAGGTGCCATCAAAATGAAAAGATTAAAAGGTGAGTAATTACGCTGTTACAGAATTAATTGCGTGCAAGTATTTAAATCACTAGTGTGTAATTTTTATATTGTAAGGTGTGTTTCAATTTTCAGTTTATGGTGAAATTTTTTATGACTATGAATGCTTTTTTTTTGTGAATTAGCCTTAAGTGAAATTAGTCTTATTTAATAATCATTAAGATCAACTCAAGCACGTTATTATACTTTATAAGTATAACATAGGATGCTTATTAAACATGTTATTCTGGGGTATTCAAGTCTCAACATTGAATTATCATTAAATTTTTTAGCTGCGGTGATAATATTATAATATTATGTATCGACGTATCTAATCTTGACTTTTTCCTCTATCATTTAGCATATGGGTTTTCCTTGCGCTATAAGATAATTAGTTATTAAACCAACATATTTGTCTAAAATATATTAATTAATTATAATGCCTACATCTAAATAAAACAATTTAAATGCATAGATACGTGCTTATTGTTATAATGAACGAAGAATCTAGCTAGGCTTACTTATAAGATTTCCTCGTGATTACCCCATTTCCTCGTCTATAAAGTTTTTTCATGAATATTAAATGAAGCTGTTCATGTTATTTGTATCTGTTGCTAGCGAATTGTTGTAGCTATAACGATAATCTAGTTAAATCATTTGGAAGTTATGTGATTATACGAATGCGCAATTGACGTTACGACTCTATTAAAACTGAAATTTGGATACAAGTAACTATTAAAATTTATGAAAATGTAATATAAATATTTTTTTTAGATTTCATCGATTACCCTACAACATACTTTTTTTCGTCATTGTAAGCCTAGTTTTATTACGTCATCATTACTTAAAATGCTATAACTACTTTTCGTCAGCATTATAAGCCTGGTTTTATTACGTCACACCTTACGTGTATTTTTTTTACCGGATTAACTGATTTGGTAAAAAATTTGAATGCATATAGATTTATGATCTTTGAAATGAAAATGAAAATAAAAAGAAAACGAAACCGCTTTTATGTCCTGGTAAAGTGAATTACATAAAGCCAATCTCAGGGTTTGATAATGTTATTATATTAAGTTAACAATTACAAAACTCATGAAAAGTTTTGATGATTCAAGAAAAATACATAATATTTTCACACACGATTATCGGCCGATAACTATGTGAAAAATTATACTTGTAAAATTTTCTTCTTGCCTATTTGAGTCTACCTGTTTTGATTACTTACTAATCTTAAAAATACTTGATCAAATAAACGACGATCGTCTTGCCAGCTACACTCTAGGGAATAAATGCATTCGCTGCAAAGCGGAATTACATAACTTTCTGAACATTAATCGTTGCACAGCAGAAGTTACAAAAGATTAACACAATAGTTTCGCTCCCCGTGGGGTTATTTACTGTAATGCACCTTATAAGTTGTTTGTACAAGTACAATTAACTGGCAACTCTCTGCGGTAAACTTCTCTAATTTATTACAGCACTTTATCTGTGATATAGTTGGTGTCATTTAAAAATGTTCTCTCCGACGATGGAATTAAGGACTAGGATTTTTAGACGTGACATCGTAGAGGCAATTCTCTCAATACTGGACGTTATAATTTAGAAGCCTATATCTACACTTTATTTTGAATGAAAAGGACCTCTTGGTATGCAATACTCTACTCTACTCTTCAAAGATAGCGTGTTCAGAAAATAATGCATAACTTGATTTTATTAATATCGAGAAGAATATGAGGAGCTTCGAAGAAATCGCTTATGAACGATAAAGCCTCTTCTACTTGGCACGTGTAGTTTAAGAATTTTTATTTATTAATTTTTATACACGATCTAAATCTATACAGTATACATGGTGTCCCACTATTGGTATACTGAGCGCGAAGGGACTCGTAGTTTTACATACCTACACTGATCACGATACAAAATACTTAAACAACAAAATTACGTCAAAAATTTTTTGCTAAATTTTTCCTGAAAATCCATGTTTTCTTTTCTAACTTCGCGCAGCCGGCATTATATACCGCTTCTCTAATATGAGCATTTCGTCTATGAAAACATAATCTTAAACGATAGCTCACGTGCTGGTGGCAAAGTTGGGCGGGTTGCTTGTTATGGGTGTGCACACTGCACATGGAGTTTTAATAATTCATCTATGTATTTGAAAAAAAAAATGCATCTGGAAATTTATAAGTATTTTTTACGTACTCAGCGTAGAACTATAACCTCCTTTGAGCTTAGTAGACCAACAGTGGGACACCCTGTATAATATTATGAAGAATATCTTATATTCATATATTATAACGAGATATTTCAGATTTTATGAATGTATTCATCTTTTCAAAGAATAAAAACACTATGCAATGAATTCATACAAGACTTAAAAATGTATAAAATTATTTTTATGTTGAATATTGTATAGGACTATAGCAATAGTGTGAAATGTGAGATGTGCATAAAATAATATCTTTTATTACTGGGTGAAATAAAACTCATATGTTTTAATGCAACTGAATGCGTGAGATTTATTTTATTTTTGATTTAAAAAATATCAGGTTGTTGTATTTTAGTATTTTTGATACAACCGTGATGGACTCCTGGTTAAATGTTGGAATTGAGTAAATAGTTCCTATAAAAAAATATCAGTTACCATTAAAAAAAAACTATTTCTGAGGTTGAATAATGAAACAAAATCTAGAGAAATTTGTTATAGAATATTTCCCTAAGTATCTGAAGCAAACTTGTGCCTTATTATCCTTTTACTACATAGGAGAACAAAACCTGTCAGTCTGGTGATGCATGGCCCTTGTTTCCCATAACGAAACATCAATCAGAGAAACAGGTGTGAAATACATAGATATAGGTTATGTTATATGTATTTTTCTACCCACTAGTATTCAATCACATTAGGCGGGTCTACACAGAGCGAGCAGTCTCGCGACGCAATTGCTGCGTCAAGAAGCTCGGTCAGTGTGGACGTGACTCGGTCCAGCCCCCCTAGCCAAGTGGCTTTCTGTTAGCGTAGCGTTCAATAGAATAGACTACGAATGTAGCGAATGTAACGAAGCTGTAGATAAACGTATCTACAGCTTACGTCAATCTCATACATTCGTAGTCCATTCTATTGAACGCTACGCTAACAGAAAGCCACTTGGCTAGGGGGGCTGGACAAAGCTGCCGTATGAAAAAGAAAGAAAATGCTTATTTATGTTTTTAATACACACAACAGCACAAAATACATAATAACAATCGATATTAATTATATCTTTAATTGTTGTGCACATAAATTATAAAACTTACTGCAATTGTATAGCGAGAAAGACGCTTATGTTATGTTGACGGACCTATGTTAATAAATTAAATTATTAGTAGAGGAGTCAGTGATTTAGATTTTAGACTAAAACAATCTTTAACACTGATTAAACGTTTGCTTTCTAAACCGTATTGCAGACGTATTGTATACGATCAATCTTCATACTGCTTTATAGCCCATATGAACCCAGGGTAGTTTTAGAATAAATGAGATGGAATTTATCTTTATATCTAAATTAAACTGAAAGGTCGTATACCCATGTCTGGGTTCTTGCCCTTTGGTTTCACCTTTACAACCTTTTGTGATTTGCAAGACCTTAGAATATGAAATTATATTCATTGTTCGCTTCTTCGTGTCACATGTCATGCGGAGAAAATAATTTGATAATGAATTGTATAATTTCTAAATTCGTCTAGATTTCTATTGCAATTTATTTACAGGAATGATGTAAATTATGACGGATCGTAGAGGTTGCAATATTAAATTATTATTAAATGAAAACTTACTGAAAACGAAAGTTATCACTATTGACTTTTTAAATTTTTGATATTATGAAATAGTTTCAATATTTTAAAAATAATACAGATTATATTATAAATATAAAAAATTAAATATCTTGTAAAATTATATTCGAAAACCTCGCATTTATTTTCACTTCACATCATACTAGATTAGCTCCTAACCTACGTCACTGATCAAAGGTGTTCTATTTTTTATGTTCTCAACACACGGTGTCTCAAAGGCTGATCAGATTCTACTTTAACGAACGCTTTTGTTAACAAGTCAGCCAATTCTTTACAAGTCTCTGAACTTTATAATATGAAGTGAACTTTGTTATAAGCTATCAGTTATTGTCGATACACTACATTCTAACTAGAGTATAGTGTTTGATGTTTCTAGAAAACTATCAAATACGATCTTACATTAAAACACATAAATGATAAAACGTCAAAATCTTTCATTCGAGAGACAATAGAGCAAAAAGGATCCCCAAATACCCAAAGGTCTCATCAGCGCAATAACATGTCTTAGAAGAAAAATTAAAAAAGGGGGAGGTGAGAACCCTAACGCACTTACTCGTACGTGCGTTCGGTTAGCCACTTAGGGCACGACCGTCATTAAACGAAGTTCAATTTATACAAGGGTTCGTCTCAAATAAGCACTTTTTTGCACCTTTCCCTCCTTACTACAAAGAAAACGGGAACTTATTATGTGGAGAGTTTTAAATGGTTTTCTTAGGACATAACTTTGGCACACGGTTAGGAATTGCGATTGAAAATAAAAGAAAATAATTGCCTTTGAGAATTTTTACGTTATTACTTTCTGAGCAAGCTTTTGAAGTTACGAAAGGTACCTCTAATTATTTCTGTACCTAATTATATTCAAAATTTTCTGACCTTGTATTTCAGTTCGACTTCTTTGCTGTTCTCAAGTAGTTAGGTAAAGGAAATTTTAGTACACATTCTAAAAATAGCGTTTTACCGCTTTTATAATAACTTACTGAAAGCAAACCTTTCCCTTACATGAACGTCGAAACCCGAAGTGTGATTCAGGGTGAACTCGTGAATGACATGAATTGCTGCTGAATTATAAAGGGACATTTCATATTCATGAGACGGCGTTCAGTCAAGAGTTAACATTTTAAGTGATATGTAATGAGGCACGCCAATTTTGCTTGTTCATATTGTATGAAACTATTAGCAGTAGTTACAACTTTAAATGAATGAATTTAAACTGGCTCACTACATACAATAGGAACATGCAAAACAAATTCGTTCGCCTGTTTCAACCCGTTGCAGATTTTGAAGGATGGTAGTAATAACTCATTTCTTTTACAATTGAAATAATATATTCTTACTCGAAATTATTTTATTCTCTAGACAACTGAAATTGAAAGTCTACAGTAGGGCGTGGTTTTGCTAACAGTTTCTATCTATCTTTACCATTTAAATTATTCTTAGCCTGAAGTTCACGACAGCAATTCTTAGTTCATTCTGTATCATTTATCATTTTTTACAATTGTATGCCTCGTTCTTTGTACCACGTGACCATAAAACAAGCGACGGCGTACCATAAAAATGTTTTATGAAAGATATTATGTGCACATGTGTAAGAAATGTCAGGGTATAATTCGCTTCTAATGTACCTCATTTCTGAGGAAAGGGTGACAAAGTTTCAACGTCAACGTGACCGGAAAATGTACATTACGCAACTTCGTTTGTGTTTTAACTTCTCGATCTAATTGAGTTAACTTACGTTTCTTAGCTTTTAAAATACTATATTGATTACAATGTGTTTGTGTTGTTTGTTTCAAAATTTAGATTTCTTGTTCAATAACTATGTAAATATATGTTTTATGTCTGTACATACCTACATCAATAATTGTGCTCTTCAGGTCAATGTAACTATCATAAACTTGATTGAACGTCCCAAGATTTACGATTTATTGATATCATAGTTAACAGTTAACCAGACCATATATAAATTAGGAAGGAAAATCCCTCGAGTGTAATAATTCAAAAGGCCGTCCTAACACCTACTTCCAAAATTGAAGATGAAACTCTAAGCGCCAATAATCACTTCGCCAACCTGAAACTACACTTAAGGGATGTACCTTGGCTTCAAATATTTAAGGGACCTTTAAGTGACTCTAGCTTATTGGGATTACATTGGGTAAAAGAGGGCCTTTAAAAATGGATTCACTTCATCCTAATGTAATGTAACGTATCTAGGTAAAATTCGAAAAACGTTTTAAGGAAATACGAATTTTAAACCAGTATGAAGAAAACTGGGTCCCATTAATATTGGTGTAGGTATGTTGTTTGTGTCATTTGGTAGTATAAATTGTAGGCCGTACATTCAGCGTTGAATAACTTTGAATTTATATTTAATCAAAAGACGTATCTGTCGAGATAGTTCTTGGCTTTGTTTCAAACAGAGAGATTTCAACACTTAGTCAGAATCTCGGGGAATATATTCACTAAAACTCTTGTTTTATATTTAGATTTATAAAAAGTTTCATTATCAACATCTTATCGTTTCTTTGTTTTACTTTTAACTATCTTTACCCTTGCTTTTCCCCCTCATATTCACCCACGTTGTCTTAAAGTTAACAAATTATAAAAACCGCGTCAAAATCCGTTGCGTAGTTTTAAAGATATAAGTTAGGGACTGATAATCCTAATTATTTAGGAACTGCATAAATTATCATTTATTTATTTATTTATTCATAAGAAATACCAACGTTTAATTACATTGAAGCATTAACTATTAACTTAGACTTAAATGTTTTAGTAAATGTAACAAACAATTACAGGTATTTACAACATGCAAAATATAAGTTTCACAAACCAACCGTTAATTTTATATACTTATTACAAATAACAAAAAAAAATTATAATGTGAAACAAAGGGTTAACTTATATATGTATACTAGTAACAATCAGTAAAATCTTACTGCTAACATTAAACAATAAAACATCATGTTTTGAGATAGAATTCTTGACAAACAATTACAAAGAATATTACATTACTTAACTACTTAAGTACTAAAAATATACTGAGGTAATATTGAATATAACTCACAGTGTTGAAAATTCAATATTGATGTCAGACCATTTAAAAATCTTCAACCGGCACTTTGAAATTTATGTATGTGCCAATATTTATGTATTCAAAAAGGCTTTTCAGAAGTGCCGATGATGAAATGTTTTTTATTTATTAATGGCTCTGAGAATGTTGCTCTTTGAGGGTTTCCGGTACTCTGAAACCTTTATTGTATTGGTTGATGGTGAATAATATGTAAATACACTTGTTATGTGCTTTACTATTGTTTTAGCTTATACGTAGTTCTAATTGGTTTATACTTTGAAGTAGATATCGGGAATACCGTTCCTACTTTTACATAAAAGCTACGTTAACTTTACTACGAGATTGACAGGAGAAATTTAAAGCTAAAGTGCCTAGCGTACAGTTTCTGATATATTAACTATAAGGTTTCGCTTAAAGTACAACGAAACAGATTTTTTAGTGATAACTCTTAGTTAAAACATGATTAAGTATATACCATTTCCTTACAATTCGATAAGGAAACAATCTCTCCACTTCTTTAATGAATCGAATCAAAAATATATTTTTACAAAACAAACAATATAGAGAATCTTAAATTCAAGGAGTTTATTGGAAAACAAAGAGAGGACCATTAAGATTTACGTTAGATGTTACGTGAGTTGAATTCAATGTTCTATTTCTTATTAAATCTCTGGAATTTCTTGTTGTTTCACTTGGTATTTGAATATACGACTTCTTTTGTTTATTATACGCTTTTTCACCGGCTTTTATTAGCTTCGCTCTCGTCACTTATATTCTTAAGCGTGTACGTTTAGATGAAATAATTAAACGTGATTTTCATTTATTACGTTTGCAATATGTACCGTATCTATTTTTCAAAAAAGTTTATTAAACAACCATTTACTTTTTTTATCGAATCGAATTGTGTCGAAACCAGTTACCTCTCCTGATTATTGAAATATGTCATTCATGTTCCACCTCTTTCAAGGTACAATGGACACAATTTCCGAAACATTTCTTTATAGATTCAGAATATTTTAAATAGTTTTCAAACGAAATCAACTATTCCCTATAAAATACTGAACAATTCCAAATACACTGGAATTTCTTCCTCAAAGTTCATAGGGGTACCTATTTCGAATACATTTTTAAAGCAAGGAATTGGTTAAAATACTTATTTCCCTATTTTCTGTGATAGGACATTTGTATTGGATTTTATTCCGGAATGTAATATATTTCGTTCGCTCAATGCGGTATGCGGGTGGCGGGATTATTAAAATTTCACCCTTTATTTGGTAAACCATAATCTATATGCGTTGTTGTTTTTACAAATAAATGTATCTGTTCAATAGGTTTCACGGTTTTATATGTGAAATTAGAAAAGTGTTACTGTAATGATTTATATGCGATAACGATATTTTCAATATTATCCACGTATCTCATGAACTTTTTAAGCTATTGCATAGCTTCTATCGCGGAGAAATCCCGTAACGAAAAAACCTCACGCTCCCCACTCGGAGGTGTGGCTTGAAGGCATGCTATCTACGCAATAGCTTAACCGCGGCCGCGGCAGTCCCCGAGTGCCACACGTCTTTTTTTCCTAACTTAATTATCTATCTACTCGAGCATAATTCACGTTATGATCAAGTACTTCACAAAAATACATCAATCATTGTTTAGTATTAATCATGTATTTCATACTAGAATTCTTTTCATTTTATTACTGCCGTATCTACCTACATGTATTTTATTTTACTTTCTGACCTCTCTCGAATGTTGCAAGAAATATAGATCTTGTCCAAGTTAGCTAACATGGATGGCCTAAAATCCTCATTCGCAAGAGCCTACGGACAGAATTGAAAGATAGCAGATACCCTACTTTATCGTCAAAAGCACAATATGATACGATATTAAATGTTGTAAATTTTGTATTATTAACCGTTTTTTTATTTATAATCTGTGATTCGACTATAAAAGGTACTCTAGTTATCCATTTTTGTGCCAATAACTCATTCATCATTATACGTTTGTTATGACGGCTTTTCAAATAACTCGTGATCAACGTTATCTAGACACGCGGCAGCGTGTCAAGCCGAGTTCAAGCGAAGAGAACTGGCGAGCAGCAGCCGTGTGTATATTTACACGAACCATTTCGAGCCACTTTTCACCCCCTTATAACTCGAAAACTATTTAAGTTATATAAACCAAATTTGGTACATATTAAGAGGACCTCAAGATAAACAAGAACCTTAAATTTCATAAATACAGATTAAACAGTTGAGTAGATATTAATATCCAAAAATCGCAATTTTTAAGACTGACTGACTTATAGACATATACAAAACCTAACCCACTTCCAGATGACCTAGAAAGTTCAAATTTTGTAATCAACTAGGTAATAGTGAGTGTACAAAGGAAAAAATCAGAAAATACTGAATTTATTTGTATTTAATTTTTTTTCAATGACATAAATCGTCGGCTTACTGCAAAAACGTGATAAATGCAATTTTTTGCGGAATCGAGTTAAAGATACAGATAAATGTAATTTTTCATGCTCTATCTACTAGTAAAACCGAATAAATGCAATACCCAATGGCTGCCGAGATAACGAGATTGAAAAAGTGATAAATAACTAGTTTTCTAAAAAAGTATACCAGTACAATATATTAAATAACCTTATAACTTAAATCTGTTTCAATTTATACAGTCAAACAACAATAAATACGTTTATTGCTTTTTACATTTTATAATTGAAGAAGTGGAATACTAAAAATTATTCGGAGAAAATATCATAAACGCATTTATTCCATTTAACTAGTTAAATATTTAAGTTTTTCGCTTACTTCTACTTACAACAAAAACGAAATAAATGTCATTTATGCTTTTTTACGTGTAACGAATGAGAGAGTAACTCCGCAGTTATCACTGTGGTTGTCACATTGCGCGCGCGCCTGCTCAACGTGTTGTGTGAAGAAAATTGATATAACTAACTAACGTGTAACTGTTTGTTGTGATAAATATGGAATCTCGAGGAAGAAGATTATGTCTATGATAAATAATGTTTACTTGTTATTTTAGTATGTATATAGCTTAACTAAAATTCATGTAGTTACATACAAAGTTTCAAATTCAAGCGCGCGATTTACTTTTCACTGTTTTTTTACCTATTTTATTAACGTTGTAGGTACAGATGATTTCGATGAAGTGCCTGGACCTGCATCAAAATTTGTGGAGCCCAGCTTCGAACTGCACTTCACCTTTGAACGATTCTAGGGCAAAAATAGCAGCTGAAATGGAGCGCATGTTTGACAGCGATGACTCTGATAAAGACCCCACTTACAACCCGGTTCCAGATTCTTTAATACAACCAGAGGATTTATTCGGTGAACAGTGGGCTAATAACAACGATGAGAATATGGAAAATGTGGAATTCTATGGAAATTATGAAGTAGTTCAACCTAAAGCCGGCGATCTTATGATTGCACAGATGCTGCCAACATCTGATGCACATAAAGTTACAACTTGATGTACATCTATTTGGGGGCTCTTATTGGAATACGTATGCAATGCTACTCGAAAAAGGAAACGTTGGATGAAACTGGAACCCGGAAACTGGAAGGTAAATATCGCAAAGAATAGAAGAGCTGATGTACTGAACTGAACTTATTCTACAAAAAAAAAAGAAAGATTTGCTAAAATACCTACCAAAAGAGATTGACTGTGATAAATGATTTATAAATGTAGTGTTGTATCTCAAGAAGAATGAAATAAATTATGACGTCACTGCTGGAACTTAAATTATACCGAGAAAAAGAATTTCATAATTCATTCTAGGTAATGTGGAAATAGATACTCCGAAGAGTTCTTGCTATACGTGGACCAAAAAAACAGCGTCAATACACAAAACGGTGCTTTTTTTTTCATAACGGAGAGAAAAAGCAAGTATGTCAAAAGTTTTTTTGCTACACGCTAGCTATTTCTCCAACTGTAGTGAATGATGCTATTCGAAAACGGAATGATATTGGGGTGTACAACGATTTAGACAAGAGAGGTAAACATGAACCTCGCAATAAGACTAAAGAAGTTGATTTGAACATTGTGAAAAATCACATAGAATCCTTCCCTGTCATGGAGCCACACTATATTAGGCAATCTTCGAAGCGTCTTTATCTTGATGCTTCATTATCGATCACAAAAATGCATCAACTTTATAAACAAAAGTGCACTGAAAATAACATGATTCCGGTTTCGGAAATAACGTACAGAAGAATCTTTTGTAACCAATACAATTTCAGTTTTTTTGTTCCAAAAAAGGATCAATCAGTCACAATCAATTATTATTAAAATTGATTATAAATTAAAAATCGTTTCATTTCATCAAACTTATTTCATTTAGCACTTACCTTATTTTATAAATCTCTTTTGTATCAAGTTTAGAGTATCAACATCAAGTAAGTGACATACCCTAAATTTCTACAGGTAAAATAAGTTAAATGTATTACAAATGTCATTATTTTGGACAATTTAATCTATAAACTTATTTCCTGTAAAGTGATTGGTGTCAAATACTAAACTCAATTGTTTTATTTTCCCTTAGAGAACAATGTTTATTCCAAAATATAACTTTTTTAATTTGAATAATATAATTATTTTCACAAAGCAAACAACTAATGACCTATTGAACCCCATAATTTGATGAGGCTAGTTTTACACACTGTTTATATTTCGTGAGGTTCTAAAAACTAGCCTCATCAAATTATGGGGTTCAATAGGTCATTAGTTGTTTGCTTTGTGAAAATAATTATATTATTCAAATTAAAAAAGTTATATTTTGGAATAAACATTGTTCTCTAAGGGAAAATAAAACAATTGAGTTTTCAGTCAACCTAAGAACTTAATACATCTTTGTAAATAAATTTCTGGACTGTCTGCAGAACTTGGCACACATTTAGATCTCATTTCTTTTTTTGGCAAATTAAGTCAACGATTGAACTCGGCTCCAATTTTTACATTTATGTTTTTGGTGGGATTTTTATTTCTCCATACTTCTACTTCTTCTCTAGCAATTGATAATATGATTCTCTCAATAGTAGTAGGTATTTAAAATATATCGTGATATGCATGAATATTGAAATATCCCTGATTTTAGAAAAAATGGGCGTGTGTGCCGAGCACACGTATCAGAAGTGAAACTTCTTTGGCAAGATTCATAGTAGAGATGCAACGAATAGTTGTTTGGCCGGATACCGGATACCGGATGTTCGGCCTGACCACCAGCCGAATGTTCGGTATCCGGCCGCCGAATATTCGGCCGACGGCATTTTGAGTTTCGTAGGTGCGTGTCGCGCACCGGCACGCCGCCTGTGCAGTGCAGGTTTTGACTTGTTTCGTAGTGAACGTTCGCGCGGTCACAGTTCTTGGTAGAGACACTTTTATCGTGTCAGTGAAAAAAAATTTCGTTAAAAATAATAAAAAGCTTCAATTACAACTGTCTTTATTTCGATTCTATTTATAAAATCTACCAATTTTACTATCCGGTATCCGGCCTGATAGTACATTACCATCCGGTATCCGGCCGGATAGTAAAAAAGGGCCGGATAAGCCGGATACCGGATAGGAACCGAATATTCGGTGCATCTCTAATTCATAGATATCAAAATCGTCGCCTTACTCTAGGTCCTAGGATGTATTGCCATGACGCGACCTTGACATTTTACTCTCATCGCGCCTATAAAAGTTTCAGTTCAAAAAATATTATTTTTAATTAACATAATTTAACCTAAATGGCAACTGTATGAACGGTCTTATTCGAAACTTTTCCTTTCAAAAGTCGTACCGTGTAAATTGAACACATACCTACACAGTGTTATCTAAAATTACATCTTTTGTCTCAAACTTCTATAAGCCTGGCACTATTGTTCCCAAATGTTATTTTAGAAACGTTTTGCTCGCGGTAGGCTGTTTTCGTAAATAACATTATTTCATATTATATTTAGTTTTGTTTTTCATTTACATAAAGAATCCATTTTAAAATATACAGATTTAATAATAGATATTTAATATACACAATACACATTTAAGTATACGAACGGGAGTATCTATTGAAAAATAACACCCGTAATTTTCAGAATTTTGATTTACTACATTTATTTTTCACGTGTGAATTTTTTTGCGCTTCAATAGAACAATCAATGAAATGAACTTTCAAAAAACAATTTTTCTACAAATATGAAACTACGTGTTTTTATGAAATTCCTCGCACATATTATTAACTCCCCCTTCAAGCAAACTAAAGGGATGACAAGATTTTTATCTGGTTCACAATAAGTGTCACTTATGTCAGTTAGCTCTCGGAGTCAAACTTGACAGACGTAGAAAAGGGACGCTTCCGACGGCACTTGGTAAGATAAAATTGGAAATTTTGGAATGATATCGCGAGATATTGAGTTTGCGAAGTTTTCTTAATTGTTGTTTACATTGACAATTTATTATCTCTGAAGACAGTTACTTGTTTGTTATTAAAGAAAATAATTCAAGAATTTAATGCATCATTTAACACAAACAGTATCTTCCAAAGTTCAGAGAATAATAACAATTTATCTATTGCTATTATTGAATTATATTTAAAATTACGTAATTTAGCGTCTTATTATCTAGATTCAGTTAACAAAAATAATACAAATAATAACATGTGACTATAAAAATTGAAGCTACAATTTTTTTTCTCCCGAGTTTACTTACTGCCTTTTTCAACCGAAATGTTTTCACCCTTCATTAATCCTTTCTTATAAGAAAAAATTACTAACGATATCCCTGTATTTGATTTTAAAGCTGCGATGATTCATACTTCCATACCCATTACAGTCAAAGCCATAACCCTCTTTAATTTCATCGCAGTTGGCTAAAAGGTTCCAGTTGCATACAATTGAGCAAATCTCTTCAGATGAGACCATCGAAGCTATCAGCTTTCAAACGCTTAACTTCAGTCTACAAATTAAAGCGGTTCGTGTTACCCTGATGTAATTAAACTACAGAAGCTTCAAATTAACATACAATTTGTTTAACGCCTTTTATTAACGCTTTTAAAACTCTTTTGGTAGTAGGTATGATGACTATGTTTTGACACTATTCAATAAATATATAGAGAATCTTTGAAATAAGTTATTTTTTGTAAATCGATTTCATCAATTTATACTGATTCGTTGACTATTTATATTATGCTCTTTACTTCGAATTGAATCTAATAAATGGACTACGTAACATGAAACGATAGTTTATTTGGTGTTTTTTAGACTATTTGATATCATTAGCTTTCTCTAGCTTCTATTTTAGATTATTCACTTTTGTCCAGCATGTAAATCGATCTATTTATTTTCCATGCTTTCGTTAAATACACGGAAAACAAGTCATAAATATAGATCACAACAATATGCTAAAAAGAGCACATTCATATTTCATATTATAATTGTACGATGCCTTTTCCAATTTTATAATGTCAATTTAAATCACTAACAACATGAACCGACGAAAAATACTTACAAAATGGATTTAAAAATATATCCACCAAGTTGATAAATAAACAATTCGGTAGCGAAACGGCACACAAATATATCCATTGTGTTTCAAAATAACTTGTTCGATATTGCAATTTTATACCTGTAGGCAGTATACGATGTATGAAAGTCACACGTTGTTTGTGTTTATATCTGTTAGTTTTGGTTATGCTGACACTGTAAGAGCCAGCGCGCACGAGCAACTTTTTGTCTCTCCCACCCATGGGCTAGTATGAAAGTGCGCGCACGTAGCGACGCAACTCCCCATAAAAATTGATGGGAGAGACAAAATAGTTGCGGAGACAAAGTTGCTCGTGCGCGTGGCTCTAATTGTGTGTAATGGGCTCGCTTCAGAATGGGCAGCGTTGGGTGTGTAGAGGCAATCGCGATAGTGAAGAGATGTCGATTGGCCGTCATTTTATATATTTATTCAAATATCGACAATCATTTGTTAGGCCAACGCTCTCGATTGTGAAGTGGGCCCACATTGCTGTTATTTGTAATAATTTTTTTGACATGCGGGTATTCGGATATTTGTCGAGAGAGCAAACTACAACCACCAAAACTGGCACAGTCTCTATCGTGCTGTTGAACTGAAGACACGACTAATTCGGTACCCTTCATAGTTGTAACACTTATCCAGTTTCTAATTAATTAAAAAAAAATCTCTTTGTACTTTCCGAATCTAAAATACAATTCAATATTTCACTACTCTTTTTACTGCCTGTCTCAAAATATCCTTCCTTATTATTCTATTAAAAAGTTGATTGTTCCTGTAAATATTTGACCTTTGTTAATAGAATAGAATTATTGGAGGAACAGGGAAGTCAATCAATCAAGTCCGTTCTTCCTGCAAAAGTTATTTCATAAGCAAATTGGTGAAAAGGGAAGTTTTTTCATCCAAAACGTTTTCTAATTTTCTCTATATTCCGTCCTTTCAATAATGTTGACTAATCTGAATTCGAAATGACCTGATTAGTTCGTTCCCCTTCGCCAGTTTTTAATATTGAATTGATTTCACAATATTTTTTGGAAAACGGTCGAATTATTGAGGTGAAAATAATATTTCAATGAAATGTATTTTTGAATATTTTTATCTTTATTATTGATACACAATAAGGATTGGAAAGAATAATAATATATTGATGTGATAGCAATGTGATAAAGGTTTTCTCTGTAGTCCAAGTAGGTACTGTGTTTATGTATTTCTGGTGATCACAATTTTAATAAAAATGTAAATATGGTACTTTTACTATCATTTTTATACTCATTATCCATAAATTTTCGTTATTTATTTGAGTGATTTAAAAAATTCACTTGTAATTTTTAAGCCTATTTATTATTTTATCAGCATGATTTCCAAATAAATGTCTATCCTTTCTTATTACATTACCCGTACAAATCTAAAAAGCAGCAATTTTTCATTCCATAACCATTTCGAATTAACATAAAATCCGTTCCTATTCGAGAACCAGGCTTTAATATTCCATCATTATCATTTGAACAAAACAAAACAATAGCGAGTGGTGCTATAGAAACGTGAAATGGGCAAAATTGAAAAATGCCTCGAAACGTATTCAGTGAATTCATAAATGTGTTTTCAATGTCTCCGTTTTAATTTATTTCTCGGGTTTAAAGGATTCAATACGAGAGAATCATGAAAAGGTGTCATCGGAGATCCAAAGAAGATTGATTACAGTTTCTGAAAACAGTTCGCTTCGCAGGAATAAAGTTGCGGCCGATGAGCAGACGAGAATGTTTCTTTAGAATCGCGGATATTAACGGGGTTGCTTGTTTTAGAATAATGCAGATTCATTATAGAGATTAGATTACGCTATCGTTATAATTTAGGTGACATACATTTTAGTTTAAATACCTGACTTGTTTTACGTATAGTAAACAGTATAGAAAACTCGATTCACAAAAAAAGGTTACTAATCTGAATTTAGATTCCATATATATATTATTTCATAATATCTGACCAAATTCGCCTAGAGTGTGACATACTAGAATAATCCATAACAAAACAATCTCCTCCACTCTGCCTTATTACGAAGAAAACCCTTCAAATTCAGAAGTTCGCTCCATTATAATAAGGTAATAAATCATCAACACGTAACAATTTGGCGAAACAACCTGTACTTATAGAAAAGATATACTATGTACAGTCATGGTGATTTGTAAGGCTTATATAAAAGCCTAAGCCGACGAAGCGTGTGTGATCTATCACGGCTATAGTTTAACATTTAGATACGTCTTGTGTGAGCAATTTGTACTGATTTAGATGTGAATACTCAATTGTAAGACCTTGTCACTGTGTTGATGCTTATCCTGACCTAAAACACCTCTTACCTCAGTATTTTCTTTTTATAATTACAGATTGGGATTCAATAACTTGTATTGTTAGGGCTTTAAAAATAATAATTTTACACAGCAAAAGTAACTTGTGTTAACACCCCCAAATTTCATGAAACACGCACACGTGTATTCGAATTATCAAAATGTAACGTATTAATTTTATCAACATTTAACAATTTCCAAATCAGCTTAACTAATACCTTACAACTCCTACTATTATTATTTAACTACTATACTACTCCTATAAAACATACTATACTAATGAAGTTCTGAATGCTCTTCCA
This sequence comes from Colias croceus, assembly GCF_905220415.1. Classification (NCBI taxonomy): domain Eukaryota; kingdom Metazoa; phylum Arthropoda; class Insecta; order Lepidoptera; family Pieridae; genus Colias; species Colias croceus. Next base: position 3,624,990 of record NC_059540.1, on the reverse strand, counting down.
CAAGACACTCAACTAAATCACCAGTTAAATCAGAAGCAAGTACCTAAAATGTATTATTAAATTACCCTGTTCGCATCCACTTAGATTACATTTCCTCTAGGCTGACATTAAAGTACTGAGTACCGTATGAAGATAAATTACATTCAACCACTTTAAGTTCAACCTTTGTAGATGGGATAAGAAGGCTTCAACTACATTTGAATCACTCGGTTGTTCCTTTAAATTATTGGGTACCTTTTGCCAGGTAGATTTTTCGACGATTTTCGGTCGTATTTATTGAATATATTTTTTACTAGCTGCGCTCCGCGGCTTCACCCGCGTGGCTCCACTCTTGTTGGTCTTAGCGCGATGATAATATATTATAGCCTATATATAGCCTATTGTACATCGTTCATACGACGTTCTTCGAGAAGAATAATTTACTCATAACATGATCCATATTTAGTCATGAGGTTTAGGGTGCTTTTTCACCAAAAATGTGCGAGGAATGTGTTTGTAAATAACAAATATTATCGCTTCAAATGCTCAACAATTTAAAATTCAAACTAAATGAAGCGATGTGATTGGTTATTTACAACCACATTTCTCGCTACAATTGGTGGAAAAGCACCTTTATTCTACCATTATTTCTTAACATAAACATAATGCTACTAAAAAAACCAAGCCTAATTACCGTTTCTTTGTTTCAGATATCAACACAACGGCAATGAAAATTTACATCCTCATAATCTTAATCATCCCCCTCACTGATTGCGATGTATTATCAGAAGCGAAGGAATCAAACCCGCTGCCAGAGCCTGAACCTCTTCCTGTATTGCACAGCAACGATACACGGTGTAGAATATCCGAATACCAGTGCTTTAACAAGAGATGTGTGCCGATAAATAGGTTCTGTGATGGCAGCAACGACTGTGGGGACGCGTCTGATGAACCGAGGCATTGCACGCGTAAGTTTTATTGACTCATTAATTCATTATATTATGAATATAGGTAGTGTGTTAGTCAAAAGATGGGTATGAAATTTCCCGATACAAAGAAAAAAAAACACAGAAGAAAAAGATTGAGAAGGTGATCGTTCGATCGTTCTTGACAGATTGTTATGTTATCATAATATTTTCACAGTTTGCAAGAATGGCCCATGAATCGGGATTAACACTATGTCACTACGAAAAAATCTATTATCTACTATAATATAACGTTCCCTGAACGAAAACATTTTTGAACTAAACATTTAAATTTAGTTCATTTAAAGCCGATACTAAACAAGCTCCCTATGTCCAGTGAGGCAATCTATTCCGCCATTTTACAATGTTTCTGGCTACATAAAGAACGTGAATTTTTGTAAAAGCTCTTCGTTGACCCACGAACTCGGTCAGCTGGTCTCATAGAATAATGGAACCTCGCTACAGTCTACACGATTTATTCATGCGTGACTTTCCGATTGAAACTTACAGATTGGATTCTGTTTTTACATTGGTTTTCATTAGGAAAGTACTTTAGCAAGGTGATGTATTAAAATTGTAAATTTTTTGGACGTTAGTATATTTATTGCATTATATTGATATATGACTCACGAACAAAATTTATCTGATCCAAATTATTTAACGTCAACACAAGCTTGATTTGTTATTATGTTTTTATAAATGTATTGTTAAGAGCATCCCCTGGTTATAATAAGTCCTTATAATATCATATCACACTTAATTCGCTAAGGTACCCTCGACGGTACATTTCATACTATTCAGGGTCCTAACTTTTCATATTATTGTTTATGGACTTATTAGATTCCACTGGGAATTCAATCCGAGATACCATAAAAGTAAAAGTATTAGAATGCTCTATCGTTTTACTAGGATGCGGTCGTTTTCATACTTATAAAACTAACTTCTTTATAGAAAATAGAATAAATGGGCTATAATATAGCACTGAAATATTTTTTTAAATCGGGCTTTTAGTTCTTAAGATTAGCGCGAAGAACTAAACAAACAAACTCTTCAGCTTTATAATATAAGTAAAGATGCAATGTCTTTATTTCTTTAGCACTAATATTTTATATTTTCAATAAATATTTCACCCCTAAGAAATGAATCATCCGATAAATGTTTTCGGAAATGGAGAATGAATCGAATCGTCTCGCCCCGTGCGTTCGCATATGCAAACTCAATTATGCAATGATTAACGAAACGAATATGAACCGGTTATAGTATTGACATACAGTGTTATATTAATTTTATGATGCTATTATTAGTGTATGCCATAGTAAGTTTGGTTTATACTTTATTGCACATAATATTATGTATTTAAAAAACCAGATTTGGTCAATAGCCGCCCGAAAATATAAAAGGCACCATTTTCTATCATTGGCTTTTTGTAGCGAAGTACCTAGCAGTTTATTTTTTAGTTGTCATTACAATTTTTGTAATAAGAATAACGTAACAATTATAATAATTATGAAAACGACAAACAATTCTCGTTAATTTAATAAAAGTCAAAAGTCCTTATTGACTACCACATTTTACCACAATTTTAACAATGATTTTCCGCTTTTGTTTATTTTTCGCTACGTCGATTATTGCCAATGAGAATTTGTCTTTACAACCAAAAAATACACGACACTTGTAAAAATCACAATTCCACTGAAATATGCTTTCATCAAGTACATTTATTAAACTTCTGTGTAAGGATAGACTAGAAATTCTAAAATTATAAACCCAGGTCGATGTTCTGTGTAGAGGTAAACAGAAAATTATGAACATTTTGCTTAAACTTACAACTCCAGTTAGAAAGAACCCCGGAACTGTAGTTTGGGAGAACGTTAATTTAGTGTTGTAAAAGTTAATTAAAATTCGTGTAAAGTTCCAACGCGTTCAGTTAAGTTGTTAAATCCACGACAAGTACCTAAGTGAAATAGTTTTTGAGGCGTTGAGTCCTCCGTTCCTCTTTACATGCGAAGTGAAATGTTATTCACGGATTTTGAAAAAGGTGCCTACTGTCTGTGAAATTAACAGCTATTTTAAAACTTATACTATTTTTTGACAAATAAAAAATATTTTATATCTCTCTCACGCTACGGTGCAGGTGGTTCACCAATAAAAATTTAATATTATAATTTACTATTAAGATAACTTTTAGATTGTGGAATCATTCATAGATCTTTCAATCATTTTGCGGATTTTTTTGTATTTAAATATACATTGTTAGACTACTTAACTATTCAACATTTTTTTTCAGCATTCAATGGTTAAACTACCTATTCAAAATTTTTCGTTTACTATTCGACCTTCATTCGATTTGATTTAGTCACATGTACATAACAGCATAATTAATATGTATTATAGAGTTACATAAAGCTGTGTATATAGTTCTATAATTTTAACCTTGTTTTTAGATCTAGTTCCGTACCTACAAATGCAAACATGTTACACAACATTTGTCGAGAGAGCAATTTCGCGTTGGTAATTTGATTTGCATCCTTATCAATTTGAACGAATTATTTGAACTTGTGATGTTCATGATGTAGTGTTATGTAAATAATATAAAGTACTTTGGAATTGCAAAAGCGTGGTGGAATCTTCATACTGCAAGGTATTATTTCGTGTTGACGCTCCATTTTCATTTTCAATCCTATTGGAGGTAGACGAATTCGAAATACCTAGTAGTTGTTTGTAGTAGTAGTAATTTGATTATTTAAGTATCTTATGTTAAGGTATAGGGAATTTTTTTTTCACCAAAAAATACTGCATAACAATACATTATACACAATTTATAATAACAGATTTTGAAAGTTCAATTAACTGTATATTTATATTATTACAGCACGTATATTTTTAAATCAAGTTGTGACCTCTTTATAGGTGATTTATTTTACTCAGGAAATATAAGGTTGTACCATTATTTATCTACGAAACGAAATAGTGGTCGACATCATTAAGCTCCAATAAGGCGAGATTCCCGAAGGCAACGGTTGGCGTAATTGTTGAGATATTTCTAACATTTTCCTTCTATAAGGAACGACTTTTGAAGCTTTCCTCGAAATACTCATTAATACTATCATATAAGTAAGGAAGCGCCTTTATCGCTCTTTTTGTGAAAGTTATTGGAAACCATTTACATTTGTATAATGATAAGAACTTCCTCATTTTTATCTATTAAAAATTATTAGCGATTATTCTATAATCTATTAGATTAATAATTGCGTTCGTTTTAAAAGCACGTTAAAGGAGTGTGATGATCATTGTCATCATTAGACCATATTTGTTCTCACTAAGGGACGCAGGCCTGCTGTACTTAGACAAGATGTACCATACCTAGTGTGGGTTGGCAGATGTCACACTTCTAATTCTTGGGCAATTGTGTGGATAGGAGAACGTATTCTTACCAAACGAAAAGTACTATCGTCTTATTTTTGGCATATAACGAAACGTTAGAATAGATTTATCTCTTCGCCAATTTCAAAGCGATACCATCGATGTCGTTTCATGCACCAGTTGCCATTACACTGCAGATTAAATCGCTCCTTCCGAGATTCCGTTACAACTTCACGAAACTTGCACTAAAATGTTCCAACTTTCACTTCACTTAGAACATTATTTATCGTAAAATGGAACGTAACTCGCCCCGCATTTATTCCATTGAAATATTATGCGATACAGTGCAAAGTACCATTTTCTTCCCCTTTTGTGTGCGTGTTATTCTTTGCTGTTCTAATTTTTCTAAGCTTTATGAAACGTGCGCTGGGGTAAAGTTCATTTTATACAGCTAAGGTGATATAAACATCAGACTACTTACCAGCTTTTTGTTCTACTATTTCAGAAATGGAATTGTTGAGAATTGTTTTATGTTAAGATTAAGGTTCTTATGAACATACAACGTTTGACGAGGATAAAAATACTGATCTGTGAATGAGTGAACACCTGGTGAATACAGAAATAATATAGTATCTACGCGTACCTTAAAAACGTTTTCTTGTGGTGGTCCTATCGATAAATTTCTTTTATTATAGTACCTATTATATATTATCTGTTAAACTCTAGTCAGACCATGATCAAGTTAAATATTGTTCACATCACAGTTACAATAGTTCCATTCAGCCTCGCTTCGCAATATTGAATTCAACAAATGTCACAAGCAATTTACATACAGTAGGCGCGTCTTGTTAACAAAGCAATGAACGAACATGAGTTACACTTTAGACTTTAGTTGTGCCATGATTGGATTGCGAAGTTGGATCGTGAAGTTTGCAGGCGATCGTGTAAAGTTTAACAAGACATCTCGTTGATAACTTTTAATCTGAAATAGGTCAGTCAATATGCAGCTGGGATGAAAAAACAGGATCCATACTGCTTGTAATGTCAGAGATGAATGAGTGTTCAAGAGGGAATTCGCAATGGTTATTGCATGTAAATATGTAAATATACATTTTATTTAATTAACATATAGGGAAAAGCAGTATATTGCTATTTGTGACACTATGTTTTACTTAAATAGATTAAAGGTCGAAAACCTCATTACTATACTCTTCTTGTTAAGCTATTGTATTGTCTAGACTCTAGAGAATACTTGAAATAGATATAAAAACTCTTACACACGAATAAAAACTAGATGCATATCAAAAACTATACAACAAAACCCAGATATTGGTTAACATATCTACAAAAGAATGCCGTATCGCATCAATTTCAAAGAGTTCAAATGCTGCCTCGAAACGCTCTCAAAATGAATTCATCCAAACATAGCGTTCATTCATATTGAACCCTTGCTTGTTTCTATATACGTGTTAGGTGGTATCTAAAACATACACCCACCTATTCCACACCACTCGATCGATACGGGCTAATTTTATACAAAATGAAATTTACCTCTTGCCTTTTGTACATTCTCTTTGAACAATTTAGCGACGAGCTTTAAGAATAAAGAGCAAAATTACAAGGACTCATATGGAAGTAAAGCCAGTTTACTGAATAGCTCTTCCGAAGGATAAGATTGCGTCGAGTGGCATTTTACGCCATCTATAAAAATAAAGTGGTGGTAGAAACAGGTCGGCTACAATTCTTTCTGCTCTTGATTACGGCTTTATTAAAGCTCGCCGATCGTAAAAGTCTTTTATGATTCAAGATGATGTTGGATTTTTCCTGATATTGGCCTATTTCGATGGATATTAATTTTATTGCCGAAGAACTTGCAGTAAATAAAACATTCGTGGAACTGGCAAATGTGAAAATCGATATGAGAAATCGTAAATAGAATGAAGGATGTGAGATTTAAAATTTAAACGACAATTGTTCTTGACAGCCACGGGTCGAATAAAAAATGCTAGAAATAGCTGACGTGGGTCAGGGATGACCTTTAGATTCTAAAAAAATAAAAACAGTAAATAATTAGTTTGTTTTGAAACAAATAACGCGAAAAAATAAAATGTAAGTAAGAGAACTGACCTTTTTTATTTGTCGCCAATCTCCTTCGAGTGCCTTATGAACTCCTATGAATGGCACGTGACCATTAGCAGACCCATCTGCTTGTTTCCTTTTCCGCAATGTAAAGAAATAAATCATAATCTTTTGTTGTTTGAAACGCGGAGTACATCTCTTATATTTCTTTTATGGTCTTACTCTACTACGTGTTTACTCCCCTCCTTCTCCAGCTGATACTTATTAACATTTAAAAACATATTGTTCAGTTAAATAAATTGAATTGGGCCGTACCAACATTCTCGTAGTAGTTTAAACGTAATACCATAACAAAAACAATAAAATAAACCCATTTCTCATTCAACCGTATGCGTATAGATGGATTGGATCACTGGGATCGAAAACTTTATCATGATTGATGGATGGGTTCCGATTGCTTATACAAAATATTTTGTGTAAACTGTAAAATAATAGCGGTTAAACGAATCTCGACTTTATAGTCCTGTAATTTATTAATAATGGAAACGTGAAGTCGCTAGCACGGCTGGCATAACTCATAATGGATATAATCGTTTGGCGTTTGGCGACCGGCCAGAGCTGCAACTTAAGCAGATTCATTCTGGATATTTTACGCCATCGACTTGAATAACTTTAGAATACGCCCTAGATATCCGTTTAAAGTTATTTCTATTTTATTTTCTGAAATTTACCGGAGTAAGGGATATTTCGGTTCTTTGATATAAAATATAATCGAGTAAAATAGGAATAGCGATATGAGAAATACGATTCACAAAATTGTAGAAATTTAAGATATCAGATTGCTGACAATATTCGTTTTATTTCCGAACGAGATTTACTGAACTCCGACTTTGTAGAAAACATCAATATGAAGAAATCGATATGATTTTAAATTAGCTTTAAATTAAATCAAGCACATTTGTTTTAACGTAATTCCTCTTCTTAGTTTCTTAAGGATAATAATAAAATGTAAACATCGATAATCGTCACACAGTTATTAGGTAAATTTAATTTCTTAAAAACTTCTTTTCTTTTACAGATATTAAAATAGGTATAATAAAACATTTACAATGTAGGTAAAAGGTGGAATATTATGTAGCTGTTAAAATGTCTTAAGGGTATGTTTTTATGTTCTTATTTCCTTTTAAAACTTTTTACAGTTTAACCAATAGGCATAAAACTTCAGAGGGTCGTTCTTGCCACATATGGTGGCTTTTACGACATAGTTAAGTCTATTATGGTCTTTATTTCAAATATAAAGTACCTATTATGTATGGTGGCAAACGCGTACGGGAAAACTCAACACATAATAGATTTGTACTTCTATTTTATATAAGTTTAAAGATTTCATGAAACTTGTAATTTCTATATTTTTTTAACTCTTTAAGAAACGATAATAATTTCGTATATTTATATTCAAATCAGTTGAATATTTGCATTATGTAATGATAAAGCTTGATAAAGTAACTCTTTGAAGAAGGGATGGCTCATTGACAACCGTAGAATTTTCGTCAAAGCTAACGAGGCATATAAAGAAAATGAGTTTTAAGATGGATTTCTTAGAATATTTGCATGTGATTTCGGGGTTTTGGCAAATGTTTACTGCTTAAACGGAGATTAGATATTGGAGTTAGATACTACATATTTCAATAAAACGATGACGATGGCATAAACTTAATGAGATGGAATTCATCGATATTTGTTTTTAATTTCGCGTTCTTTATATGACATTGAGTTATGGAATTACGATTTCACAAGTTATATCTATTTGGTCCTAAAAATCGAACATAGCCACTATTCATCAATAGAAATTGAACTTTGTTTATATTAAACATCTTCTGTCAATTTAAAACTTTGAATAAATATGCTTCACGTACCTCATAGAATGATACGCTCGTATATTCGAATAGACTTCATGTAAATCACTGTACTACGCATAAAATTATAGCCAACGACTATTCGCACTCATTCATTAGCCATATAAATAGCAACTGACCTCTTTTTATAACTTATTGTGTAAATGCAACAGGGAACTATTAAACTGAGGTGGAGTTGAGCGTAAAGAACTCCGTTCATTAGGGTCACTGGTGACCCTAATTGAATTAGCCCAGGAGCGCCTGAGCGGTAACGCGTTCGATCCTTTGCTGGGACAATCGGATTACTTTCGCGGATTTGAACCCGTGACCCGGATTTCCCCTGACCATACGTCAGGTTACGTGACATGTCTATCCTTTAATTGTTTATCGGTTATATTATGGCTGAATTTCCCCAATATAGACTTCATCAAAAAGACATCTTAAAAACAAATATTTTTTTCATTTCTAGAAACGGAAGGAATATACTTGTGTTCTTTAGATTGTGTAATCTAACGATTTCATTGAATAAGAAAATCGGTGGTGCGTAATCCTCCTCGAAACAGGTTTTTATTTCGTAGAGGGCAAATAGTTGGTTTCTAAAAGTAGAGAAAATACTGTTCTCGTTAGCGTGTGTAATATTACATTAATCACGAAGAAATATTTTTACTCCGTAAGTTCAGAACTTGCCTTATTACTGCTGAAACACCAACTTTTGCATATCAAACTTTTAATCAAGTCATTTTAATTTAAGTATCCGCTGGATTTTGTTTTCCTTTTTAATTACAATTTATTTCCTAAAAATAAACTTCTAAAGTTTTTTGTTCCTTTTTAAATGGGGAAGTTAATTAGCCTTTTTGTTATAAATAATGGTTTATTTTAAGAAGGTCGCCGTTCTATTTGTTGTCATGGTAACGGTTTATAATTAGAACTTAAACACAAAGAGGAGGTACCTCATAAGCGCGGATTAATGAGGGAAAGACAAATAGCTCAGAGAAACTTGGATCCGTTATGCAATGTTATATTCCTTGAGAATGGGACTTGGAAACACGTTGGAAACTCAATTTGTGTAATATGCAAACTTCATTGTACATCATAGTTACATTTCATAGCGTGGAGAGTTCTGGAAAACAATACTTATTTTCTAGTTGTTATAGGTTGAGATAGTCTTCTTGAACCATAATATAATGATGTATGACTCTACCACTAGCCACTTGCCCGCATCGCCGCATCTATCATAGAAAAGCTATGTCGTACCTTAAGGAAAGCTATTTTTGCGGGATCTTTTTCAAAGAAACTGGTTACCGGATCGGTTATAAATAATTTCTGTGAACTATGGTGATTCTAAGCGCTATTATAACAAGTCGCCTTGAATAACTAAATATTTGAGGAAGAGTTTGTTTGAGTTTCGCCACTTTTCACATTTATTCAGCGTATCAGAAAAATTAAAGCCTCCAAAAAATTGCGATGAAAAAAATATTTAAGACAAAATATCAGAAACTAGATCTAGTTACTTCAAATGTAGGTCAGCCGTTTATAATGATGAAATAAATAGAAATGACTGAATATCATCTAAATCTCGATATTTCAATACCTGGACTGCACCAGCTTAAAGATTATTTTTTATGATTGAGAAACCTCGTGATTAAAGCGGATTTTAATCAATTGAAGCGTGGAATATCTTTTATACTCATTTTATAATAGCAGTAATAGTGAATGCTCTTTCATTTATCTATGATATTGGATTTAACTGACCAACTTTCACAACTATGAAGCCGCATTAATTATTTGCATTTTTTTACTAGTCTTGCTTTCCGATGAAATTTTACTTATTTATTCTTTTCTACGACTAGTTTTTCTTATTTATTTTTAAAATTATATCGAACCCACCTTCATTATCGCCAAATAAAGATCGGTCAATCAAAACAACGTAAATTATTAGCTATTTAATAACATTTGTACATCAGGATCTTCCAGGATATGAAATAATATAAACGGGGTCATAGAAAATATACAGAATATACATAAGAAAAATAATGAATTCATTACATTTTGAATAGCTATGAGAAAATTGTAGTTTCTCGAATTTAGTCGAGTTGTAATATTTTTTACATTCAGAATAGGCCAAGTGTAACCTGAATACGGCATGAAATCTTGAAGATATAAAGTTGAATAATATTTGATCACTGCATGTGAATAGAAAATTACTCAGAAAACACTTTTCTTCGAGTCTTAAGAGAATAATGAAAAAATATAGGAATTTTATCCTTATAAAATGTATTCAGATATTACTAGTTTTCTATTTTATAGAAAGAATATTCTTATTCAAAGCCACATATGAGAAACGTGTGCTATTAAGTTCCAAGTATTAAGAATGTCACAATATAATAATGTCAATCTATTACTTGTAATAATTATTGTAAGAAAAAAATATATTTATAAAGAGTTGAAACTGTTATTAGAACATGTCTAAATGCAAGTATTTCTAATACATTTATTTCTTCAATCATAATAATACATTTAAAATACCATTTTTATTCATATGGAGAACGAATTCTTTCAAACGAGATTGCAAAAATTGCATGCCAAGATCTACCTCTACGAACGTTTTTAAAATTCCTATGAATAATTTAGCTTCAACAGGATTTGCATAAATTCTCTAACACCCGTATTCACAAACGTTACTGTGAGGTCTCATAGTAGGCATGGACGCATAGGGGTAGCAAAATCATTTCACAAACAATACTTAAGGGGAGTCCTTTCAGCGAAGCGGAGTAAAATTGGTTTGCAAGATCAAATTTTTCATGTATTTGCAATTATATGACGCTTCTAGAAAAAATAATCAATACACTTCAAGATATTTCCTAAAAAGTGTGCTAATTTGTTACACAACCACGTGTATTTTGTTCGATCATATAAAATCATAAAAATAGGCTAAAATAAAGATCGAAAACGAATTATTTATTAATGAAATTTCTGATTTTGGAAATAATTTTTATATAAGGATATGTATTTTGATGTACTGCAGAAAACGTGCTAAATTTTGGTTTTCTACTGAAGCCCTGTAATTATTAAATACATATTATATCTCAGAACTTAACGTTGCCCAGCGTTTTCTTTACAAACCGCGCTGCCCGCTACCCCGCCAGTCCTGATCAGGCGCTTGCTAACGTAGGACCTGTGTCAAATTATCTCCGCTCGATTTTAAGTTTTGAGTAAAGATAAATTATTGAAAATGGGTAACAAAACAAACAAAATTCGGAAGAAAGCAGTGTCAGTATCACAAAAAAGGACAGGAAAAGAGAACTAGTATGTAAATTGAGTAATATGATAAAAACGTAGTTACTTGATGCCACAGAATAAAAATATCAGTTGGTCATAAAGTTTCACCTCGTATGCTTTTATTTCAAAACGATAAAAGCTGCGTTACTGTGAAATAAGAGTTTAGTTTATAATAATTTGTTTTATATATATAATACTAGTGGTCCGCCCCGGCTTCGCCCGTGGTACATATTTCGCAATAAAAGGTAGCCTATGCCTTTTCTCGGGTATCAAAATATCTCTATACCAAATTTCATGCAAATTGGTTCAGTAGTTTAGGCGTGATTGAGTAACAGACAGACAGACAGAGTTACGTTCGCATTTATAATATTAGTATGGATTATTATTACGTAATTGGTGTATTATTTGCATAATTTTGGGGTATAATTATTAATTACAGTTGTTTATTTTAAGGAAAAAAACAATAATGATTATTTGTTAAAAAATAATTGATAATAGTCCAATAATAATGATTATTGACTAATAATAATTATTAATCACTACAGTAAAAGTTCCTTATTGGCGGGGTATATGTTCCATAAAATATATGCCTCGAATACAGAAACCGTGAATACGGAATGGTAATTATTATATGGGATTATAGGTTCTACGTTATACGTTCCTAGGTGACGATTGAGATTTTTTTCGTGTCTCATTTTTTTTAGTTGACATTATAAATTTATAAACTAGGAAGAGTGCAGTAGACGTTACTCGATCACAATTATTTTTGTAACGAATGTGAAAGACGAAACCTATAAAACACGCAAAGCGGCTTTTACTATAAACGGAACTACATTTAAAAATATACTTTATTTATTGAGTTATAAGGTTGCTTCCATTCTGTTTATTTACATTCTCAAAAACATCAATCGCGGCAAAGGCGGCTTGCGACAAAGGCGGCTTGGGTCAAAGGCCTCGGCGATATCATTAATTAACAACATAATATTATGTACTTTAGGCTAACTTGTAATAAGATCTATTTTACTTTCTTATTAGTCCATTTGACAAGGATATTGTGTTAGATACCTATTGGAATAATTTTATTATTATGTATGTACTTATTAAATCCGCGAATAAAAAAATTTTTAGTCGCGAATATAGAAATTGGGTCGCATTTTTTTAATTCCCGAATAGTGAAAACGCGAATAAAGGAAGCGCGAATAAGGAACTTTTACTGTATAATAGATGATAATAGTAAGTTCATAATCATTGTTATTATAGTTCATTGAAAAGTTACATTTGGGGTTGCGTTTTTTAGGAGGACGCATTTTATTTTTTTGATGTGTAGGGGGGGTTAGTGTGAAGCTATCACCAAGTTTGTGGGGTCGCCACCCTTGTCCCACGGCCGCCATCTTAAAAATAGCGCTTAATATGGTTTTTATGATATATCTCTTAAACTATTAATCTGATAAAAAAAAATTGTCAACATTATTTGTTGCAAATTAAATTTTCTACAATTTTGGTCCAGTAACTTTTTGTCATAGAACTATAAATAAAAATGTTATGAGTGAAAATGTTCAGAAATTAGCGATATTTATATTTTTCAATAAAACTTTTTTTTTTATAATTTTACGAAGAAATAATATCAGACCATTTTTGTAGATTGTTGTAGTATTGTAGTTATATTGTAATACACGCGCTCTATACTATTCTAATATAATACTCTAAGCTTCTACTGGTAGCAGCAAGTAATATTTATTAGTTACACCAAGTACTTCCATAATTATGTTGTGCTAATTAATAAATTCCTAGTACCTACTTATCTCAGTTTATAAAGTTGTAAATGATTTCTTTATTTACTTTTATATTTACAATCTGACACAAACACTTTTACATTGCTTACATAATAAAAATTGATCACAATTTACTTTTGATATAAGTATTTTACACTGTGGCATAGCGCTAACGTTACGAAAAACAAACGACGCGAGGAGCGCGAGGAGCGCGTGTCACGCGAACGGCCCCGCACACCTCACCTCCAATCTTGCCTCGCGTTGAAATACCTCGCGTTAAGTGGTGAAGCGCACTATGCGCTCGATAAACTGAACGCACAGCTAAGCAACTTCGTTAGCTACTTTAGACAACGCATAGTAGACCAAAAACAGGCCACGTGTACAAAACGTGTGAAGTTATATTTTTTTGTCCTCTTAATTTGTTGTTACTTTCGAGTTTCGACCTCAAAAGTCAAAATGGATTATAGCAGTGAAGAAGAATTCGTAATTATATTAACGATAGGATATTTGAACAAAGGACAATAAAAACAAGAAAAGTGGTACGGGACTTTCAAGATCCTTATTTGATTACTATAGTTCGGAAGAGTTTAGAAAACGTTATAGATTTTTGAAAGATGTTGTTTATATATATATGGCTGTGAGTTGAAGGCAACAGTCAAGTCCTCCCAAGCTTGCTTTTTTAATTCAATATTTTTTGAATTAGTTCGCTTGTCTTCAATAATGGGTCGGTCTCGTACTAGAGCCACGATTAGTTCCCTTTCCGACGTGGTGAATGGTATTTTCTTAGAACTGGAATACAATTATTATGTACTCATATTGTTTTATACGTCACTCAAAATTTTCGTTTAAGTTTTCCTTAGTTTGCCAGTCAATATGCCATATCAAACCAAGTTAAAATTACATACATAATAGCAAAGTAATAACATTACAATGTTTAAACTTAGGTAATTTGTGAAGATAGTAAAACAAAATTTCTCTGACCACATTGCGTCCGTAACGGTATTTTTTTTATTTCCAGTCACGTGGTGCTGCGACATTTTAAGTGTAAGCTTATTATATGAAAATTACCACGACAAATCAAATGAACAATGTTTCTAAACAAACGGTTCAAATTGATTGTCATTGTCATTTACTCCTGTCAAACTCTACCATGAACTTAGCAATACAAATGGACCAATCACATGTCGCCATTTTACGCAGTGCGTTTGCTTTGGCAAGCATTACTTAAGTTTTGTCTATGAATAGAAAGGCTCGATGAATGGAACGCACTGAGAAGTGTTACCCTTGGCACAGTGTTGATGCTTTACTTAGGGAAGTACTGTTTGTGAATACGGGTGTAAGTGAAAAATAAATAATATTGTTTTGTATTCAAATATAGACTTTAACGTGAGAAGGATACGGTTCTATTCTGCTATACCTCATTGAAACGGTCAGTTAGACCGCAAAGATCCAATTATAGTATCTAGATCAGTGTACCTAAGCTGTAAAAGAATATGTTGCTTCGTGTTGACTAATGCAGGATAGTTATTTTTTTTTTGTACCTACAGTGTAGAAAAAACTAAATCTCCATTGCACACACTTTGTTCTAAACAGTCACGCTACTTATTCGAATCTTAAATTAAATTAGAACTAGATGGTATTTGTAAAATATAAAAATATTTTCTAACCTAAGCATGAATGAATGAATGAAGCATGTTATTATTTGTTAACGTTAACACCCAAA
Source organism: Colias croceus (assembly GCF_905220415.1). Lineage (NCBI taxonomy): Eukaryota > Metazoa > Arthropoda > Insecta > Lepidoptera > Pieridae > Colias > Colias croceus. The sequence goes on along the minus strand of NC_059540.1, from coordinate 3,609,935 downwards.
ACAAAAAAAACAATATTTATCAAACAATATAGCCTATAGTGGGATCATTTTATATTGGACCATTAATCCAGGTCAGGAACAACTGCGCTTATCCCGCCAAAACTAATATACACTCAATTCAACATGACTAAATCTGAAATGTACCTTCTGTTAAGTGTGATCTAAAATGAGTAAAGGTTTTTTTAAATAGCTTTTCCAATAGAAGTATGTAAACAAAGACGAAAATACAGTAACAAATTCCAATCAAAGACTATTTCATGCTACGAAATTGTCTCGAAAATGAAATTTGTATACAGTCGTGTGCATTTACAGAAACCGCGATTATCCTAATGCAGGCTACCGCAATGCTGCACTCCTAAACCAACAACGAACAAATCCTTGCCAACAATTGAATATCTTCTTGGCATGCAGAGAATATTAAAGAGCATTTCCCCTAGAGGTAAGTATAAATACTTAACGAGGTATACGAAAGCAATAATATAACGGGGACACCGAATGCTAATATAAAACACTAATTTACTGACTACTTTAGTTGGACGGTAATTTGCGACTTTTATATTTGAAATTCAAAACATAAACGCTTGAAACGTTTAAGCAAATACTGGTAAGAACAATGTAAATGAACATTTTACTATAGATTTTATGAATTGATCAATTTTAATAGCAGATGCTGTCCCCGTTATTTTACTTGAAATTATCCGGACCTGAGTCTTCGCGTGGTGATATAGAGCCCATAAGCCTTTACCATAAAAAAAGTTGAAACTGAAATAAGTTTTCAAATCGGACCCGTGGTTCCTGAGATTAGCTGATCAAGCAATCAAACATTTAAACAACAAAACTCTTCAGCTTCATACTATATAATATTTTTAGATGTGATGGTATAAATTAATTCTTTATTTCGTAAATTACATTCGCAGTGTCCCCGGACGATAGGTTAAAAGTATCGAGAAAAGTCTTTGCGGAGATTAAATTAAAATAGCTCATGAACCAAAAAAGAAAACGAATATGGAGAATTTTAATAGAAAATTCCGAAGCTAGTAGGTAAAAAACAATGCATGTGCTCCACTTTTGTACGTATAAATATAAAACGTATCTCTGCTTAGAAAATTTAAAATGGAGCTTTTAAAATTAACCTACATTAAAATATGTTAAGGTTATGGATGTATAAAATATGCCCAGTAAAGATTAAATGTGAGGTGGAATATCATTGCATATAATACCTGTACAGTGTACAGTGTTCATAATATTACATTTTTTTATAATTATTATGAAAAAAGTTTTATATTATTGTGGTTAAATTACGACTATCTGTCTCTATAGAAACAAGGCAAATATGTAAAGAAGGCTCAATTTGTCTATTAATTTTTCCACTTTCTAGATTAATATCACTTCACTAATGTCCAATATTTTTCCTGATCATTTTATTACTTACACTTAGCACTAAAACATATTATTTTACAATAACATTAAATGAATTACAATAAGTAACAGACAGATAACATAAAAGTTCTCACAATCTCAAACATGCTCGTTCAGTTTCAACAAGTTGTTTAACTTATTACAAGTTAAATTGAAATTGTAAAAGATCCCTTACACATAAAAAAAATAAAGGGGAGTAATATAATTCACGGTTACAAGAAACACGAGAAGTTTTGAGCGATGAACAACAATTTGGGGAACGTTCACTTTTGTAACTTTATTTTTAGGACTTGAAATGAAAATTATTCATTCATTTTCAATGACTTAAAATTTATATTCAGTATTTAATTGATTCTACTTCGATTTAATTTCGATGGAAGTATGATAAATTGTCATGAATTTGTATGTGTCCTTATCATTATCTTCCTTGCTCTCTCTCTCCATTTCTGTCGGTCCTTATTGTTTGCTAAATTTCTTTAAAAGGTCATCTTTGCTAATATTATAAAGCTGAAGAGTTTGTTCGTTTGGTTGAACGCGTATTTCAGGAACTACGGGTCCGATTTAAAAATACTTTCATATATCATCACGCTAAGACCATTAGAGCGGAGCAATGTAGGTGACCTTATTTATTTATTTATTTATTTATTCACACATATCAAATACCATTACAGGATTTCCTAATTCGGTACTGACTTAAAACTATAGATGTTATACATATATATTAAACTAATACATACTACTAATACTTATACTAACAACTTAAACTAATAACTTACAACCTACTAAAAGAACATACAATTAACACCATCCAATAATAACAATGTAATTAATAACAAATGACATGAAGAAGAACCTTTGTTAATTCACCCAACTTGCATGTAAATATATCCACTCTCCCATGGAGGTCATTAAGAACCCGGAGCGCTCGAACAAGAGAAGACTTCGCGAGCAGCTTGGTTCGTGCTTGAGGCACGCAGAATAGCGGGGGTCTGTGGCGCTTCTCAATGTACTTGTCCGGCACACATAGAGAGAGGGATTGGAGTACTCCAGGGTTATGCGCATATCCCCTCAATACCGCGGGACACAGCTATAATATCATACAATTTCAAAGTCCAAAAAGGAAGATAATATATTTTTATCTATGTAGGTACAGAATTAATAAGTTTACCAAATGGTCCCTATGACCATTGTAGCATCCAAAGACAAGACATAGTTTGTCCCTTTCAAATAAGTTTCCTTTTCAACTATCTTCGCCTTTGTCCGATCTTTGTTATCAGTAACATTTGTTGGAAAGGACGGAATATCTCTGCTTCATATGGAATTCGATAAAATTAATACAGTAGATAAAAGGAATCTTTAAAATCAATAAATTTTATTCTTATTGTAATACTAGCTTCCGCCCGCGACTCCGTCCGCGCGGATATCGGTCTTCGCGTGGATGGTTTATTTCTTCATTTTGAGTAACTCTGACAATGATATCTTATAAATATATATTGGACCCAAATACGGCTAGGCCTATAATAATACGCAACGTGTGTTCGCGGTTCTACAGAACAACGTCTATGGATAAAACTGAAAAGTGAAAAGATTAATTTTTTTCTACGTATTTTATTTAAAAAGTATCCTATTATACGCCCAGGATAATAAGGTATAATTATACCAAGTTTCATCGAAATCGAACCGTTAGTTTTCACGTGATGCAGACAGACAGACAGACAGACAGACAGACAAAAAATTTTTTAAACACATATTTGGGTTTGGTATCGATCCAGTAACACCCCCTGGTATTTATTTTTTCAATATTTTCAACTTATTTTCAATGTACAGAATTGACCCTTCTACAGATTTATTATAATAATATGTATAGTTACAAATACAATGAAATGAGATGACAGAGAGAATTATGAGTTTAATGAATAAACCAATTTACGGTGAAAACAATATTAATATGTTAATTATTATTATTATGCATACAATATATTTTATTCCAATAAGAACGACCGCTCGCCACACTGGACACGTCCGCTCGCATCAAAATTCATAAATTTTATGCGTCGCGCGGCTTTTTTTTTTTTTTTTTTTTTGTGTGGTGTTTCTCAATGTTAGCCAGAAGGGCTTCTACATCAATGTTAGCCAGAAGCGGCGCGGATCGCAGTCCTTATATAGGAGTCGTGGCAGGCGTGGCATCGTGCGGCTCTCGTGTGACGCAAACGGTTCAAGCCAAATCCGACTTTCGGAGCTACATGTTACGGCGCTGAATCCACTGCGGTATAGAACAACGTCTATGGATAAAACTGAAAATTTTAGTTTATTTTTTTTTCTACGTATTTTTCCAGGATAAAAAGTATCCTATTTTACGCCCAGGATAATAAGGTATAATTATACCAAGTTTCATCGAAATCGAACCGTTAGTTTTCACGTGATGTCTTCACATACAGACAGACAGACAGACAGACAGACAGACAGACAGACAAAAATTTTTTTAATCACATATTTGGGTTTGGTATCGATCCAGTAACACCCCCTGCTATTTATTTTTTCAATATTTTCAATGTACAGAATTGACCCTTCTACAGATTTATTATATGTATCTAAGATTAATGTATTTCTATGTGTAGGTATAATATTAAAGTGAAACTTTTATTACATCGTCTCAAACTTTTTGGTCTGTGTAGCGCATGTCGCGTGACGCACGATACGTACGATAACTATCGTACAAAAACGATAATTTTAAGTTAAATGTCTATAGTGTGAAAAAAAGTTTCACTTTTACCGTGGTTTCATAAAACCACACAACATTTTTTATGTACATTGTACAATACTCTTTCTTCTTTCTATCTACGTCGAGTTGCTTGGAAGTAATCGGTCACGAGCGATACAGCTGCTCCTTGTACATTTCTATTATAAGCTAACTTATACTATATAATTGATTAGCTGTGCCCCGCGGTTTCATCCGCATTGCTCCGCTCCTGTTTTTCTAGGGTGATATAGCCTACATCCTTCCTCGATAAATGGGCTATCTAAAAACGAAAGAATTTTTCAAATCGGACCAAATAGTTCCTGGGAATTGGGATTAGCGCGATCAAACAAACAAAAAAACTCTTCAGCTTTATAATATAAGTATATATCACAAACTTTATTTCCGTGTATGTACAATAAAGAGTATTTCATTAATATTCAACTTCATCAATAACCGATACCAAAATCCACAAACATTTTGACTGGCTATCTATTGACAGTGTCCGAGGGTCAGGCGTTAATCTATTTGCATTTTACAACACTCAGTTTGCGGTTAGGGAACCAATTTGTCAGATTTGCAAATTCCGATCTAAGTTACTATTCGGGAATTTAATTAGTGCAATATTTGTAATAGATTTTGGATTATACACAAGAGCGTTATTAAATAAAGTATTAGGGTTTAGTACCTACTCTATGTGCGCTTAGCAGATTTACTTTGAAGTTTTGTTAAATCTGGTGTGGAAGTAAATTTTACACTATCTGAGACAGAAAATTTTCCTTGTTTTAATTAATATATAATAAATAATCATAAAAAGTGTCACTGTCAACATCCTCTTAAAAACAAGTATCCTCATCCTCTGTCTCAGAATATATTTTAAGCGTTTTGGTGATTATCTATTGAATAAAAAAAATATTTACCTCTCTTCTTTTTTTCTTATAAACAATATGTATTGTTTATGTATTTCATAGTTTATACAGCACTAGCGGTCCGCCCCGGCTTCGCCCGTGGTACATATTAACGTTTTCTCTACATAAGAACCATCCTCGTACTTCAAGGAATATAATAAAAAAAGAATTATCGAAATCGGTTCAGCCGTTCTCGAGTTATGGAATTACAACGAAAAGTGGCATTGATTTTTATATATTAGATTTGCAAAAGTATTCGTGTACTTAACTAGAAATGTAGTATTGCCATTGAAAGCAGCCGTTTTCCTAAAAGCTTTTCTTAATTTCACCAAAAGGCGGTATATTGCTCTGGCTTTACGTAAAATATTGTTCTGTTTGATCGGTGTTTTATGTTTATTTGTTTGTATTGTTTCTATTATATTTCATTCCAGATATAAATTATATATAGATTAATATAAGCATAGTAATATTTTATAGAATGTAATAATATTTATGACTATTCAATCTGGATGTTTGACTCTTAGATCATTAAGTAAATGATCTAAGGTTTGACTAGAATTAAAACAAGACAGCTTTTTCTGTATTTTCTGTGGGATCTGAACTTTATAGGCTTTATGTTTATTTAATTTGCTAAGGAATATATTATATGAAAGTTTTTCTAATAAAAAATAATTTAAGTATGTTTTTTATTACTCATACATGCCATGTAAGTACAATGTATGTAAATAATAAAAAAACTTGATATTATCTCATAATAGCTTTAAAGTTGTTCTTTAATACATCTCTCCAATCGTTCAATTTAAACAGATAGTCCTGTGTTAGAGAAGTTTCATCTCGTTATAATAGGCATCTGTAGATGGTAATATATTACTATGTAAAGATGTCCATATATATGTACGTATAGTAAACAATACATATGTATGGGTAACCCAAAACCGAACTATAATCCCCACTGTAAAAGGAGAACGCTAGTGGATTAAATTGTTTACTCAATTTTCCGTAAACAAACACGTGACGCGCTCCAATCCTGTCCCCGTTTATCATAATATATTTTAAATTCAAATTTTGTGTCAGGTCAGGGACGAATGTAAAATACAATTTACCTACGGTACATTTTTTTTCTTTATTGCCTTTATGCTAGTAGTGAAACTCATCAGTTTCAGATCATTTTGTAGTGTGAATAAAAAATGTAAATTATTCTTGTAAATATATCATATTTGTGAATAATTTTTATTAAAATCCATCTGATAATTTAATACCTAGTATCCTCGAATGTATCGTAGCGTTAATATTACTTTCGATGTACCTAAAAGTAATTATTTCTCCATTGATCAATTGATCAAGTGCATATGCAAAAAAAAATCAACTTCAAAATCTAAAATTACCCTTACCATCAGATCCGTAGAACTTGTTTCTGAATTTTAAATGAAATTTGAATATCCTGTGCACTTATATAATTCAGATTTACATAACAGAGTGGGTAAAGTGAATCGTTACAGATGTAAAGGGGACAAAAATACAGTAATATTGCTTTGTTCAGGCTCTGAGAGCGATGTTTACCGACTAACAATCAAACACAATAGTTGCTGTTTGACAGGCCATAGTGCTGTTCATTCTGCTTGCAAAATAGGGTCAATTCACTGTTATTCTAGTGATATAACTTCTTTAGTATTGAAGTGGATTGCAATATAAAAAGATCTTATAGGTCTAACTGCTATACGATAGAATGTAAGCCAATATTTAAAAATAGACCCTCCCTGGGCTTTCTTTTTTTCATATCTCTATAGTATAAATTTGATTAAATTCAGGTATATTGTTCAGTATATAATGGTTTTAGAGAGAAATTATGTTTTTGTATTTACTTTTGAAAGGAATATTCATTAGCTAAAAACAGTCAAATGCAACGTGAACTAAAATTTTCTAAAACATCCCGTATTCAAATGTTTTCAAATCCACCTGAATGGGCTGTGCTAAACAACATCAAAGCCTGTTTGCCATCCTAACCTAAAAAAAGCAATCTTCGTTTTCTACTGTTCCCATTAAATATCAACGTCCGACTCAAACTAAAAAATAACCCAAATGGAAACAAAAACCGGGAGTGCTCATTGTGCAAAACTACACTCGATAGAAGGGCCGTAGCACTGGCACAAAAACACGATAGAAACGGGAACAACAATTTTTTTCCGAGAACCAAAATGCATCAACTCAAGGGCTCTTGGCGCGCCAAGAATTGCGTGTAACACCAACGATTTGTGTTAAGCATGATGCAACGCGCTGAAGTGCGTGTTATTGAGTTTACGAGAATATTCTAGATATTCAGAGTTTATTCTAATTTGATGAGTTATCGTATCGTATAGTGAGTATCTTGCTTTGTTTTCCCAGAATACAGCATATTTCACTTAATGTGTAATTACAATTGGATACCTTGTTCTTTGTGGCAAATATGCCACGAAGTAAAGATAAAATTAATTCTACAAAGATTTTCTTAATAACGAACATTACACTCATGAAAAATCACAAATATGCATTTCCCTCCAGATGCGTTCCCCATCGCACAATACCCATACAATGTAACCGATGGCCAAGTATCAGAAATCACGGTACATTATTGCAATCAAGGAGAGAGCTTTCAGACATGAGTTTCGAAAGTACCCTCCATTGTTTGTGGATTCGCTTTAAAACAACAAATACGTTGCCGCGTTGTTTGTTGTTGTTTGTACTATATGGACCGGGCCTAATAGTTTTTTCAACATGATCCTATGTAAACATATTTCAATATTTTTCGACGTTTTCATCGATATTTACAGCGAGTGTATCGCATAAGTGTGTATTTATGGAACGACGGATAAGGGTTCGCTTGCTATATTTATGTCGCAATTTTTGAAGAAAGTCCTTATGAAAAGTCGCTTGTACACGTAGTACATAGTAACTTAATGCCCTTACGTACGTTTTAAGGCAACAATGATTATGTTATTATGGTTTTGCAAATTCTTTAAACAAAATAAAATATGTTTTTATATTAGGTACAGTCTGTAGTCAGTCAGCATTTAAAAAAAAAGTAGCGCTTATGGAACTTACAAATACTTTGATTATCCAGACTGAAATTTGTTTGACTTTTTTCTAGCTCTGCATGCGTCGTATATCCATACTTTAGTCATATACTGTGTTACTGTGTTAATACATTCGCGTAATAAACACAAGTAATTATAAAAAGAACAATCACGTCAAAGTTAATAAATATACCACCGTGTAATTATCACAATCAGTTGTACAGAGCCGTAAAACAACGGAAAGTTGTTGATGAATATTGTTTAATGAGTTGTTCACCTCACGCTCGCTAAATGTTAAAATAATAATTTGACTTGAAGCGAAATTCCGTTTCCAGGGATCAAATTGAAAGAGGAATTTGCACTTTTTAATACCGATTGGCAGTAAGTATAATAAAAATGTCCCTTGTGTGTGATATTTAGGTAGTAAAATTATTAGGTACTTTTCAGGTAAATAAACAGGAAAATAGCAAAATGAATGAAACTAGGATTGCATGTTGATATTTTACTAACTCTCACTCAAGTAACAGTAAGAACCTACATCTACTCAGAATATAATACGCAATTAAAACTAAATAAATAAAAAAGAGCGTGTGCCGAGCGCACGTGTCAGATGAACTCTTTGGCAAAATCAAAGATAGGTACCAAAATCTCCGTTTTTCTCCATGAAGTGACGGTATTGCGATGATTTGAGATTTTTACTCTCAACGCGCCAGTTTCACTTCAATAAAAACGTTTATTCAAAAACATCGATTCAACATAGTTCAGACACAACGATCGCCTCAACTAGAAATATACCATAACCCTTATACTTTATACTTTAAGCAAGAAACACTGTCTCTAGTTTTTTTATATTCTGAATTTGTAACTTTGTATATCCTGAGTCAGCATACGGTAATGGGTGCGTTTAAAATAATTGCGTTTAAACGGGGAGCATTTTACGTGCTTTGTGAAAACAAGCGTGCGAGATAAACTTTGTCATTAACCTTTTGTTATTAATTTAACGTGGAAATGGCAGCGGAGTTTTGTTTAAATATGAATTTTGTGGTATAACATTGATACGAAAATGTATGTTTACTGTGATTATTTTTCATTTCTATGTTTATTTTTTTAGCGAGGGTTCTTAATATTTATATACAATATACATAGCTATATTACAAAGCTGAAGAGTTTGTTTGCTTGAACGACCTAATTTCAGGAACCACGGGTCCAATATGAAAAATTTGTTTCGATAGTCCATTTTTCGAGCAAGGCCATACATAGCATATAATTATATCATCATACTAACACAAATTGGAGCATAGAAATGCGTAAAACGGCTGGGCACAGCTTGTTTTAGATAATGTTTAATGTTCATTCAAGAATTTTATTATTCTTTATCATTAAACATAATAATATTCAGCAAAATTATAAAAATAAAATTATTCAGCGATATTATTAAGCAAAACATAAAAATATCAAAGCGAAATTATAATTATGAACAAAAAGAAGCTTCATTTAAAACGCGAGTTTCTTTGGACTACCATTGCTCACATCGTTTGACACTCGTACAAGAGTGCACACTGCACAAATATGACGGTAATGTTCATTTAAAATTACTGCAAAGTGAAAGGACTAAGCTCCTGTTTGGTGTATGAAGGACACGAAATTATACCTCAGACGGTAACCCTCATATTATTACAGCTAAGGTACCTACAATAATTCCTATTGCTACTAAATCACTACTACTACCATTTTTTTTTGAAATTCGTTAATTACTGTGGTTAATTATTATCAAGCGGTTTAGTTTTTTGTGTTATAGCATTCAATTACTTTTTAAATGAGATTATGAATAGAAAAAAAATTGATCACTAGGCGGGATTAAAAAAAAATATTATCAAATAGTTCCTTTTGAATAAAGTATACGTGTATTGTGTACTATTTTGATTTATAAAAGTCAATCATTGTTTTTCAATGCTTTAACTCTGTTATTTTCTAATGAATTTCGCTTTGTGATAAGAATAATACCGAATAAAATATATATTTTTGACGCAAACATAACCTAGCCCAAAGCGAGTCGCACGTTCCAAGCGTATTTTATTGTTTGGGCAATCAAGTCGAAAGCTCTTTGCAGAGAACTTTGCACACACAAGTTGTCTTGCATTGACGAACTTTGGTCTTCTTTGGTGATACAAAGTTTGTGAAATGAATGTGTTTTGAATGTAAAAGTTTCTTCAGAATGTGTATGGTCTAATGGTTATTTCTCTTGATTTATTACTTATATTTATCTATCTATCCGCCCGCGGCTTCGCCCGCTTTGTCTAAAACCTACTAAATTATATACTAAAACCTTCCTCTTGTATCTCTCTATCTATTAAAATAACCGCATCAAAATCCGTTGCGTAGTTTTAAAAATTGTAGCATACAAAGGGACATAGGGACAGAGAAAGCGACTTTGTTTTATACTATGTAGTGATAGTACCTATTGGTATAAGTTAAGTTTAATTAGAGAAAAACATAATATAAGTTTTCAAGTTATTGAGAAATAACGAACACTAGTTTTACCTCACGTCTTTGCGTCGTTACCTCTTACTATACGTTCTAAGATAAATGTGATGCGGTCAAGGATTTTATTATAAATTGTAATCAATAAAATCGATATATGTCACAGTATAGACGATGTAATAGAATAACCTACTCATTACTATCAACCTCATTTCATTTGTTCTCAAACTCAGCCCCAAATGTGTATTCAAGATAAAATAAATTCGTATAAAACAAGCAATTTTCCTTCAAGAGTGATATAAACTATAATCCAAGCCATTTATACGGACGGAGTGCAGAAATACTTCACGTGGAATGTGTGAGAGAGCTGACAAATGCTTGCTATTTTCTGGCGAATATGGGTACGACCCTTTGTTTATATTTAGAGCTAAAGTGAAGTAACCTTTGTATATATCAGTGAACATTCCTTTATATGGACCCTAATTAGAATAAACTGGTAAGATAACATACAAAAAAATTAGTGTATAATATAAGTAGGGAGCGATTGTCGTGTAGGAGACATAGACATTAGACAAACATATACTTAGGGCGGCCGTACACGGACCGCTTCAAGCAGTTGAGACTGACCGCTTGAAGCCGCGACCGCGCGGTGAACTATAGGCATTCATTCACCGCCGTACACGTGACGGCTCGAGCCGTCGCGACCGCTTCAAGCCGTCAACTGCATGACGAAATTCCATCGTGCCGTTGACGGCTCGCGAGCGGTCGTGAGGCATACACTGACTGCTCGAGCCGTTGACTGCGCTAGAGCCGTCGACGGCTTCCTCTCCCCCTGAAAATCAATGACGCGACTAGTCAAAAAATCAACGGCTCGAGCGGTTGGTAGCGACAGCTCGAGCAGTCAAGAACCGACGGCTCGAGCCGTCAACGACCGACCGCTCGAGCCGTCCGTGTACGTCGCTCAGCCGTTAACTGCTCGAGCGGTCCGTGTACGGCCGCCCTTACATAGCAGGAAACAATAAGGGCGGCTGTACACGGACCGCTTCAAGCAGTTGAGACCGACCGCTTGAAGCCGCGACCGCGCGGTGAACTATAGGCATTCATTCACCGCCGTACACGTGACGGCTCGAGCCGTCGCGACCGCTTCAAGCCGTCAACTGCATGACGAAATTCCATCGTGCCGTTGACGGCTCGCGAGCGGTCGTGAGGCATACACTGACTGCTCGAGCCGTTGACTGCGCTAGAGCCGTCGACGGCTTCCTCTCCCCCTGAAAATCAATGACGCGACTAGTCAAAAAATCAACGGCTGGAGCGGTTGGTAGCGACGGCTCGAGCAGTCAAGAACCGACGGCTCGAGCCGTCAACGACCGACCGCTCGAGCCGTCCGTGTACGTCGCTCAGCCGTTAACTGCTCGAGCGGTCCGTGTACGGCCGCCCTAAAATTTCAGAATCACGTCGTTGGTTTTTGGTGAAATCCATCATTTTTAATTTTGAAACGAGATATTCAGAAGAAAGGACAGATTTGTTGACTTATCTCCCTACAGGAATACTGGAACTTTTTATTTTCAATCGTTGTTTGTCTTGGAATTAAGAAAAAAGAAAAACCGAAACAATAAATTCTTAAACAGTTCAATTAGATGCGTCTAATAAAATAAGATAAGGGATAAGGATCTGTGAAATTTATTTTCTTGTTGACTGTTTAGAATTATTTATTAGTCTTTTGGTTCTCGATTTTACAGGAAAAAGGTAGAATTTGTAATATAATTGTACTTTGTACATTCGGTATTTAAGGAAGGTTTTATAGATATTTCTGGTAAGAATATTATATAAGCTTCTTATAAAAATGACTGATAAAATACAGCTAACACAATATGAGTATTTGTAAATTCCACGGCATATTGACGTCCTTAATAGGATTATGGTTTTGATTGAAGTGTACTCGTTAATACAATTATTTACCTGTAAGAAATTACAGAATTGGCTCAAAAGGTTTACGTGAAAATATATAAACATTTTACTTAACCTTACGTTGTTCATAATATAAATATATAGGACACAATGTGGGATATACGCACATATTCATTTTGTTCAAATCTCATGAAGAATCTGCTTTGTATTCGGCTTGAGTGAGGCGAGAAGTGTCGAAGGTGTTTTATCTTGCATAATTTAGTAGTCGAAGAAAGCTTTGAGGAAAGTTTTATAGACTTTGCGAATTTCAAAGAGACAGTGTGCCTTAATATCGTATTTAACAATGTATGTAAAGAGGGGCTTTAATATTAAACGTAAAGTTGAGTTCACCTGACTTTGCTTCTACCTATGCGCTATCTAGTAAACAAACTTGTTTTTGGTATTTTTAGTTACTCGTTATAGATTTATGAAAAAGATAAAAATAAAAGGGCATTTTACTTCGGAACATGATACGTAAAATCTATATAATTATTAAAAATATTAAAAAAAAAAATTGAAACAAAAAATAAATCTATTTTATACTAATTTCAAGTTTATATTTAAATGTATTTTCTCTTTCAGGTTGCAATAAAACCTACTACGGCGACATTGGTAGAACATACGAGCTTGAGTTACATCGACCGCGGGAAGATTTGGTGCCTTATGTCTGCTTGATCACCATCACCGCTGCAGGGGGAATACATGGTGATCTTGTTCAGGTAAGAGTTTTATATAGGTATCTGTTCTATATCAAAAAGGTCACGTGATAATACATTACCTCTGAAAGTCTGAAAACGATAGTTTTGCCAAAATAAACTATGATGATTTATGTGCTATTGTTAGTAGGTACATAGCCACATGTTAATTTAAGCAGGAACCTTAAAACTAACGGTGTGAAGATACATAAATTACCATTTCAGCCATGAATCAACCTGGCTCACCCATAAGTTCTAATTGCTGTACAAAAACTAAACCGAGTGATAAACATTTGCGGATAAAAATGCTCACATCCCCTACACGTAGTGAATAAATGATGCGGTAAATCAAAAGCTATGAATGGGAAGACCGAATAAAATATTTCCCACGTTGAAAACAAAAATCGTCAAAGCGAGCAGCGAAATATGAAGAAAAACGTGCCTTTTCAGGGTGCGGAATGGATGGAATATGAAAAATGATCTGTCAGACCCCTCGTATTTAAAACAGTCAACGACGAGGAATTTCCACCTTTTGCTATTGTGTTTAGGCTCAAAATCACATACCGCTGCGTGGAGAACTTTATTTTTCACGGCAAATACCTACTCGAATTTTAATTTTAGATCCCAGTGTAGGTTTGAATGCGTATTCTTATGAGTATATTCCATAAAACGGTTGAAGGTTATATGTAAATCGATAGTTTCATATGCAAAACTGACTATAATATAATGCGCATTATTATACAACCAGAAAGTAATTCATAGGTTATTTTTATTAAAAAAATGGTCTCAAATATAAAACGTAGTTATAAAAGAAGTCTGGTGCGATTGCGAAAAATGGAGAATTACAAGAGCTGCTCAGTTATTTGAAAAGTTATATCCCTTTTCATTTATACGTGTCTGAGTGAAGGTAAAATTTTATTAAATTTCTTCTTTGTGCTAGTTCTGAGTCAGGGAAATTTATTGATAAGCACTTTTAAACTACATATAAATCTTCAATTACACTTGGAAAAAGTTTAAGGAAGAAAGAAAGAAAATATACGTTAGAAAATACATTATAAGGAATATTAAATACGTTCTTAGATTAATATTTTTAGTTTGGAATGAGAAAATTTCTTGTTTTCTGTTTTATATTCCTTTATTATTAGGTTTCAAAGAATTTTTGTTATTTGCATGCTCCTGGTTTTCTTCTTATCTCTTCCTAATTCTAACATCATGTAAATAATTATACTATTCGAATAGGTACCTACCTTAAAGTTTTAAGGCTAAAATTAAAGTTCATTTCCAACAAACTACAAAGCCAAACAGTGTAATAGATTTCCCTGAAACAAACCTTGCCTAGATTAAGGTTTAAAAACTCGTTTGTGATTATGTAAATTCGTCGCTGTAGCGCTTCAAATAAAAAGTAGTTTAACAGAGGAGGTAACGTGACACACGCTAAATTTGCATGCAGTCAAATTGTTTATTTCTTGCAAGCGGATTTTTACATTCAAGCGGATTTTTTGCTAATGAGACATGTTTGTCTTTAACAATTTTAAAATAGCTGCAAAAATAAAGAAAAATATAAGAAAGACATATGACACTATATTTATGTGTGTATATTATGGTGAACATTTCTCGATCTGTTTGATTTCTTACAGAAGCTTCAAGAAAGACAATTCTTTGTTACATATTATCTTATTCATTGATACAAAATGGTGGTGGAGCAGTGGTGGCTCAGTGGTGAGACCTCGGACTTCGAATCGATAAGTCCGGGGTTCGAGACCAGGCGAGCGCGCAGGAAATAAATTGATTTTTCAATTTATCTGCGCATGTTGTAACATCACTACTGCTCGAACGGTGAAGGAAAACATCGTGAGGAAACCGACATGTCGAAGAATTAAAAAGTTCGACGACATGTGTCATCCGCCAACACACACTTGGCCAGCGTGGTGGATTATGGCCTGTACCCTCATAGGAGGCCCGTGTCCCAGCAGTGGGAACGTATATGGGCTGATGATGATGATGATGATGATTGATACAAAATTACTATGTAGTATTCATTTTATGTTTTTTAACAAGTAGCAGTTCTATTACTATCCAATGTACTACTACTAGATAACAGAGTATATAGAACTAGCCCCTTGAACACCTAGATTCACGAACTATAACCTTATCAAGTTAAAAGTTTGTTCAAGAGATGCGAAGATAATCTTTGAAGCTTAGCCAAGTTCCTTGCTTCTGGCCATTATGTTCGCTTAATTGTCTTTTTATAGCGAAGGTGATCGTTAAGACCCTCTCCCACTACATTTGAGAATACGAACCTCTGAGTTTCAGTAGTAAACTTTTAAATAGATATATTAACATTTTACATAAGATTTTACAAGCCTTCTTTATTGGTAATGCAACCAAGGGTTAAACAACAAGTGATAACTGCGTTAAAAACAACCGACTTCAAACTTGCACTTGCAAAATTTTTCAAATACAGACAAAAATGCTCATAAAATAAAAACTACTGGGCCTATCCGAATAAAATTTTTATGGGACCAATTCGACACCATCCTGCATCGAACAAAAAAAGAATCACGTAAATCGGTTCAGAAACCGGTGTACATCCGGAGTAATCGGTGTACATACATAAAAAAAAATACCGGCCGAATTGATAACCTCCTCCTTTTTTTGAAGTCGGTTAATAAAATTAATAAACGCAAAAGGTTATAAAAATGGATTGTTTTTATTAAAAGTTGTTAATTGTTAATTGGCGTGCTTAGTTTCATTAGTAAACTTTAAAAAAGATATATTAACATTTTAGATAAGATTTTACAAGCTTATGGGTTGAACAATAAAATTAATAACGCCAAAGATTATGAAAGTTGATTGTTTTTATTAAAAGTTGTTAATTGTTATTTGTCGTGCTTACGAGATTGATTACCTACAACATTTGATTTACAAAAATATGTATGGAAATTAGAAATGGACAAGCTGCGCATTTTCATCGTGGAAACAAAATTTGGAGAGTATATTTAGGATGGAAATTTATGTGGGCCTGTCATGGATTAGTTCTCGTTGGTTTTTAAATTATGTATAATTTTGGAAAGGGAACTATATTTTCTATCACCAAAATTTATATTTGTCATCAAGTTGTATCACCTAATAAATAGATATATCACCACGAAATATTTTCGTTCTCAGATAAACAAAAATTGTTCCCAGGTATGAATTATCAAAAGAATGTTAATATATTTGTAAAATAAGAGATCGATAACCAATAAAATTATATTGCATTACATGAATATAAACTTCGTTCTTATAATAACAGTTTTGTTACTTAAATAATAGCTCTGTGCTCAGAATGGTAGATCTGTCACCAAATAAATCGATTATCGATCCCTGACTGCGACTCCTTTTTATTTGATATTTTGTCACCTATACAGTAGTAACATTTTATTTCGTTCAGATAATAAATTAATAGTATTCGTTATCAATTTAATACATCAATTTATAATTTTAATGAAAAAATGATCAAAGGGGCGGAGACAAATTGGCGCGCTTTAAAAATTGACATGTGCAAACATATTAACGGATTAGCCATACGCTTAAAGCTGGCCAAACCCCCACCAGAAGCAAAAAAATGTGCTTATCGGCCAGAAAAGAAAAAGGGGGCGCCCTTCGAAATCCAAACCAGCGCTGATTATTCAGTGATTATTGTTTTTTAACAATAAATATTGATTATTTTAACTTTAATTAAGTGTTTTATATACAATTATGCTAACCATTAGTCAGCTATTAAACCAGAGCTGATTATTCAGTGGTTATTATTTTTAAGAATAAATATTGATTATTTTAACTTTTAGTAACATAATATGATTTATTGGTGATCTCTTTAAATTATTTTGCTTAAATACTTATTAGGACACACCTATTATAATACATACAAAAACATTTATATGGTACTAGACCTTATATCTCAGGATTTTAGGTGATTTATTGTGGAACTGATTTTGCATTGTTTGGTGACTACATTTTGGTGACAGATCTACTATTTTGAGGACAAACCCTATTATTTAAGAAACACAAAACTAATTAAATTGGTGATAGTTTAAATGATACCCTTTTGGAAATATTTTCAAAGGTTAAAATTTATAAATATAGTTCTCATGATATTGGTACATTAGGTTTATAAGAAACACACGATTAACGCGGGTGGAACGTGACTTGACTATAAAACTAAAATAAATTGGTTAGCTTTTTTGAACTAAGAATAAATACAAAAGAAATAAATATTTAGTTGAAAATTTTTAGTTTGAAAGCGTTTGGAAAAGATAATCTTTACATCTTGTAATGATTTAATCATTGAACGAATTCGGCAACTTTTAAGCCTATTGAAATAGCTTTCCTTTCATGTTTTATAAATGGCTCTAAAATTCAAAAGAAGTATCCTTGCTCAAATTTATTTACGCTTATTGATTTTATTGCCTTTTTGTGACCGCGTTTATTATTTCTTATATTTAGATATTATAAAAAAAATGTGTGCGTGTACTAGTGTACACAGTAAACACAGAAGTGAAACTTCTTTATGACCTTATTTTTCAAAAAATAATTTATGTACTTTATGCAACTTTACAGAAATACGTCGTATCACGCGGGGTAGGGATGAGAAAAAGATGGCGCGTAACGGAAAAATGTCACGCGTAACGAAAAAATATTACAGTAAATGGGTCTCTGCGTAAAAATAGGATTTGATCTGCTTAAAACTTCTGGTTAATCTGCATTATTACACAGTCAACTATTTACTCGGTTACCACGCAAGTAAGGCCGCAGCCCGACATATAACATAGTACATAGGCGTTTAAGCGTTTGTTATTTCTGCTGTCTATGAAAATAAATGAGAAAGGGTTCGTGAGAAATTAGAATAGCCATTTTGTTTCCGACCTTAATTTATCTGGAATGACCGACGATCAATATGTGTCTCTCAGGAAAACGTTACATAAAGAGAAACTAATAGTATAAATTCAATTATACTAGTTAGTATGTTACAAGGCAATGTTATAATATTATGTAATTGATTTAATTCGAAAACAAATATTGGATTTGGTTGAACGTCGCTCTGAACTAATTGAGCTACACTTTCGATTGGATTTATTGTTTGAAATTGAGATACAATTTTAAATAGGGCAGTGTAACAGGTCAAACGAAAGTCGAAATGTATTAAAATGAAATTTGGACCTTATGTCTTCTTCTGCTTACGTGACAATTCTCAGTTGCCTGGGCTAGGTGTAATGTCAAGTTAATCTGAGTTTCGAAGGACCTTTTGTAACTCGAGCTTACATTTTATTACTTATTGATTTTTGAAATGACAATATTTCAAAAGTCAATTTAGAAACAATATTCATGTATCAAACTTTACTTCAATTCAATAGTTTGATTCTGAGTTTCATCCGCTTGGAATGTAAACAGTGTGTTTCGTAAATAATTATTTTAGTTTGATTTTGTTTAATTTTACTGCTTGTACTTACATATCAACGGTATTATTTTTATACTCTTTATTTTTATATACGAGTTTTTAATTGAAAACAAGTAGATAATAGAATAATATAGCAACAAACACATTACTCGAGTAAATAAAACGTTCATTTAACAGCGTCTTTTATAGCTTACAGATTTGCCGGTAAGATCATAAAAACAGCTATTAAACTACAGTGTGGATAGGTTTTTGTGTACAAAGTAAACAGAGAACGCTATACAGAGATTCCTAGGGGATTCTATTCATGTTGAATGAAAAGTGAAATCATTCGGACGACCGGCTCATACTCGAATTAAATGTAAGGGATTGAAGGTCACTGTGTCCTAAAGCGATCAATTTTGACGTCACAATGATGTAAGCGCATTGAAGTGAATATTTTATACGTAAGCAGTTTTAGACTAAGAAGAGAGTCTAAGACTTATCAAGTCATATACTTCGAGAGACACGCTATCTATCCATTGATGAAAACTAAATTTAAATCTGTGCAGTAGTTTTTGAGTTTATAGCGAATAGAAAGACATATTATCATCTGCCTTAGAGACGCAGTGAAAGGCTTTTTTTAAATACAATATTATGTAGAAAGAAGTCGGTTCTACGAATTTTCGTAGCTTCCTACCTTAACTGCTTCCATATTACGTTTTTTAATTATTATTCTTGCTAAAATGAAGGTTTATCGAAAACACTAAAAATCTGTAAGATAATACGAAGCAAGATGATAAAAAGTAAAAAAGGTGTGAAAGTCAGAAAAGTCGACAGCTGCATTACGCTCAGTTTGATATTATCTGAGATGGTATTTTCGCCTTTATTTTGGAAAATGAATCTCTTTCAAGGAAAACTGACACTGAAACAGATGTTTTATGAATGCTGAATATTTTAATGGGGAATATTGTAAAATAATAAATATTATCAGATTCTTTATCGCTTAAAACGATATGAAGTATTTTAATTTGTATCTATTGTTTTTTAATTAAAATATAACAAAACGATCAAATCAGTAATTATAGCTTCGAAGATTCTGATAATTAAATTACATATTATCTACTTATCGATATGAAATATTTTTAAATATAAGTACTCGTTATTCTGAAAATATAATTTATAGAACATCTGAAATATTTCTAAATTGAAATAACGCTGTTTACTTCTAATAATAAGCTTCAACGAAAAAAAGAAATAATTAAAAATAACTAGCGGTCCGCCCTGGCTTCGCCCGTGGTACATGTTTACGTTTTCTCTCCATAAGAACCATCCTCGTACTTCAAGGAATATTATAAATAAAGAATTAACGAAATCAGTTCAGCCGTTCTCGAGTTATGCGCTTACCAACACATTTTGCGATTCATTTTTATATATAAGAAGAAGATATATAATAAGGTAATTGACGTCACCCGTTACAAAGTAGTCTGGTTTTATGTTTTAAAGATTCTAGGAAACTATGTAATTGTAAAGCTAGTGCTCTTGGAAATTCCTAGAACTTGTTTTGTCTCAGGTAAAACAATATATTTCCGTAAAAATAAAAGATATCCCATGTCTTTTTGTAGGCAGATGCGTCATTTATTTCTGATCAAATTTTTTTAAAACACGTACCTATGTAAAAAGTCGAGGAATTTATCAGCATTCTTTGTCCTGCCAGACTGACACATTTTTTCACTTGTTCCTTTTCCTCACCGGGAATTGTATCCTAGACCTTTAAGTTTTGCACTGATGTGTAACTGTACCAAGCCAGTGGTAAGAGTTAGCAGAAATAGCACATGAATATACAAAAAAGACCAAACCGTACACGTAGGCGTTATTTGCAATATTGTAGCAACCGTTCCCATTCACCTGATCTTCTCAACAGCTTTGGGGCTGTAATGACGCACTTTAAGAACCGAGTAGGAATGTCTTTTATCTTAAACAGAAATTGAATGGTCTTTTTACGTCCGTAGTTTTTTTTTGTGTTACGATAAAAAACATTTCAGGTAAAATAGTTGGATTAGTGTAAAAACGATTCTTTTGAAGAGAGAACAAGCTTTGTTTTAGGCATTATGACTACTGCAATATTTGTGTGTCATCTTAAACAAGAAAACTAAGCTACATCGCTGCTTCTCATGAGATGAAACATTTATTTATTTTATTTATTTATTTATTTCATAATAACAAGTCTCAACATATTGGTCTACCTATCGATCAAAAAGTATTAAAAATGCTTACATAAACATAATCAAATTATAATCACAAACCCAAACAGTAGTTACGTGCCTCTATTCCAAAGATACAAAATTGAATATATAATATCCAATAACCTAAACAAGGATAGTAAAATATATTCGGGGCAGCTGATAGTGGCCAACATTTCCACGGTTGACTTTGCAAATAAGCTTCGTAAACTCATTTCTCTAATTAATGGTCTCGTAACGTTTCGCCTTAGTTACTTCATACTTCATTACCGTCCCCCATTTAATTTCAAAAGTCGTTTGTGAAAAGAACTTCGCTATTTAATTTGTATGTAATTATAGAGTTTTCTATTACTTATCGAGTTTGTTAAAGTTTATCGATTTTGTCTAATTGGTCTTGTGTAGTTTTAAGTTTAGCAAAGGTTGAATCATCTGTGGTTGAATCTATTTAATTTGGTTTTGTGCTTTCATAATTAAAAATTATAAAAAAGAGTTTATTTTCTCACATCTGTTACATAAAATAAGTTAACAAATTTTCAGTACATATAAATTAGTGTGCCTGAACTAGGCAATAAAAATTACCTGTATTTTATGTCACTAGGCCCCCACTCCTCACTTCGTTGGATCATAATATTTTGAATAAAAAATTTCATATAAAATATTGGTTTTAAATATTTAGTTTCTAATGAAGTATTGCTGTAAATCGACAGTCGTGTGGCATATGTTATGATAAGAATTTTAATATAATTGTAATTTATCGACTGTATAAATGTAAGTGCTTTAAAAAATAGAAGTAGGTACATCTGCAGAAACAAAATACAACATATAAAAAATTGCAAAGCACTGTCTATACAAGATCCATATGAAATAGAATAATTGTAAAGATCTCTACACCTCAATATTTCCTTGAATCAATAATAATTGGCTTTTGTTAAAGGTTCGATATTAAATCTCAGGCTTCTGGAGTTAATAAGGGTTGCTTTGAAAAGCGAATTGTGGTTTGACCTATTCTACTATTGGGATATTTGTGACTGCAATCAATTATTGAAGCGTGCAGTCTAAGTGATTCTGAACTAAATAAGCTTGTTTCTATTTCTATAATATGTAATTAATTTGTAGGTAATCATGAAGAAAATTATAAATAGTCAAGTTATTCCTTATCGGTGACGTTTTATCAGTCATTCACAGTCAAAAACTTCTTTTGTTCAAATTGCAAAAAAAAAAATCTGGAAGTTTTTATGTTGCATTTATAGAAAAAATTTCAAAGATGTGTAACATCATAGATGTTAAAACTGGCATGAAATGATTGAAAAATAATGTATTACTTTTTCATTTTTTTAAACTAGAATTATACGATTTTTTCTTGTAATACACTCAGAAAGATCCTTTAAATATCGAAACAAATAATTTCCAACAATATTTCATAGATTCAGTCATATTTTTTCAAGTAAGGAAATATAATATTTTACTCCACTTTCCAAATTAAACACATGTAACATATTAATCCGGAGTGATTTCAAAATGGCGTCACATTGGTGCATGAAGACAAAAATCATTTCCGGTCACCGGTCCGCGGACGCCTGACCTGTTTCACGTTCTAATGCGAACATTCTGTTTATTAGCCTTAAATGAGGGTATAGGGTGACGTAGGATTTTGATGTTAATGTAGTGATATTTAGATGGAAATGTAGTAGTGAATTGTGAAAAAATATTACTTATGATTTCATGTTACACGAATAATTTAAGTTCCTAAAAATCAACTAGTTTCGGTTACCAAAACAAGACAAGACTTTAGAGATAACTAATTAATAATAAATAGTTGAAAAGAAACTAAATAAAATACAAATTTTAATTAATTATTACACTCATTAAATAATTATTGTTCTCGAATTTTAATAAGTGTACAAAGTTTTAATAAAATCTTTCTGTTTAAAGTGGGTCATAATCCAGTCGAAAAGAGTCGGTTACATACAAACACACTGGTGATAGAAGCTTATAAAAAGCGTGTTACATTCAAATTTAGAAGTTGAGCACAGAGTAAAAATAAACTACAATCATAAAAATGTTCCATTCAATTTTAGAATAACAGATTAAAAATCGTGATATATTGTCTTTGACTCGCCAAACCGCCGTAGTTGGCACGCAAATGCAGTCGCTGCGGTGTTTCGATTGGAAAGTCTTCTGATTTATTAGTTAAGGGCTTAACCCGAATCGATGCCCCTTTGAACAGAGGTATAAAGTTTCTGGCTTTGTATCATTTTTGTACTCGTTCAGCGGTACCCTTTGAGTCGAGTTTCGAGCAATTTCTCTTGAAAGTGAACTAAATAACATATAGAATGTAGATCTCTATTGGAAATCGATGTTCTCGATAGTCTATTTCTATATTTTTTTATTTCTTTTGACTGAAAAAATGACCCATTGTTTTTATTAATTAGAAACTTAATATGATTAATGTTGTTTGATGTGGTGATACATTTGATGATACGTTCGCATACTTTAACTCAGTAATGTAATAAAGTAAAAAGCCATAAATCTTTTTGTAAAAGTAAGAAATTAAATAACATGAATATAAAATCTAATCTAATTGTAATAATAATTAATACCTAATTGTTTAATTCATCGTCGTAAGCATGACGCTATCACGCTAAGCATGTTAAAATTATACTAATCTTATTTCTCATGTGTAAGTGATACTCATTGTAATAGTTTTGAGAAATAAGCGCCTCAAACCGCAAAAACATCTCAATATTCAAATGCTTTTCTCATAACCGTTATTCCTAGAATAGAACAATTCACAATATCCCACTCTAAGCTAAAGAATTTAATCCGAAGCAATATCTGGTTTTAATCAAAAATGCCCGATTCTCTCACACAAGACAAGAGGCCAGTCCTTTACGGAGACGCAATATTGTCCGTTGAATATTTAATTTCGCGTTAACCAACAGTTCCCAGAGACTGTTTGAACATCCTGAATACAGGCGCGGTTACGCGGAAAGTACTAATTAATAATGCAGCGGGGAACGTGCATCGTGATTTTAGTTATGAACGTGGACTTTTTTGTACTAAAGTTCCGCTAGGTGGCGCTTTGGTTGGGTATAATCCCATGGATACGCAGCGAGGTATGAAGGTTCTATGTAAAACGTTATTTATAGAACTTATTTTATAGTGGACAAAATACGTCAATAAGGGGTCGTTACGTCCAAAAACTTTTATTCATTTATCTATGAACCTTTTCATTCGAATAAGCATAATTCACGGATACAGTACTAGATTCCATTAACTATCGCACACGTCATTTGCAAATGATTGTCTCGTTTTGTAATCACGATTATCCGCCCATATCATGTCTGTCCATGCTTCACTTAGCTAATCTAGCGCCCACTTATTCAATTGGCGGTGAACTTAGCTTTGATCGAATACTGAATGTCAAATACAATTGAACACATTTGTAATCCTGAAATTGATAGTGGTAGTCACATTCCAGTATTTAGTTCCTCTAATAGGTGCCTTTCTTTTTATTTGGGTTATCGTTAAGTTAGTATAGAAGTGCTGCTTATAATCCTGAAATTGAAAGTGGTAGTCACATTCCAGTGTTTGGTCCTTATTATTAGTGCCTATCTTTTCAGTTGGATTATCTTTAATTTCGGATATCTTGAAATTACTCGTAGTGACATTCACAATTTGGCCCCTCTTTAGGTAACTATCTATTCAGTTGGGTTATCTTTAAGCTCGTATTGAACTGATACAAACATTGACGGAATAGTAATTAGCCAAAGGAGTTATCAGAAATTGAATTTATAATCAGACGTCCGGAAACTTTAGCAGTTTTAGGAAATATTAATAATTATACTGCTAACATTTTAATGGCTTTATAATATTTTTATTAGAAGATTTTTATTCATTTAAATTATTAATATAATATTATTTATCTGTGCATATAGTAAGAGAGGGTTTAGTAAGTTAAAAATTTTAATTTATTGGTACGGTATAAAACTTCAAAATGGCTAGTTTACCAATGAAATTATTATATTATTATAACTAGAGTATATATATGAATATAATCTAATTACGTAATACCCATTTAATGCAGCATCAACATCGTTAATGTCGTCATTGGGCTATAATAGTCAATTATTACAAATGAGCTGAACTAATTGCAAGGTACCTATATAATATGCATATTGCATATACTTCCATCGAATATGGCTCATACGATACATAATATATTATTGCATCAATACGTGGAACTGCTAGAAAATATTACCCTGTTATATGTGTAGTTTAAACTCGTAACTTACCTAACTCTTAAATGAAAGTTTGTGGTTAGAAAGTTTGGAAGTTGTGAATGTATTCAAAACTGCTCACAAAATCTTGGCGCAAATCTTTTTAACTTTTGCCACAATAGAATTCCTATTCGTTACACTTTTAGAGAATTGGTGTTTTTCATAAATTCAACGTTTTATCAAGATACTCACAATTATATCAAAATACATAACAGGCTATGCTACAGATATGGACCACACCAAATATAAGCATTTATAGCAACACCTGAATTTTGCTGACCAATATCCAACCCGAAAGCATGTGAAAAGCTAAATAGATCCTACGTAGCTGTATTTCACTTGAACAAAATAGACCTCGTGAATTGCAGTCGGTCCAACCCATAGTCCATTAACGCAGGCGTTCGAGCCGAAAATTACATCAAATTCACTCGTGGAATCGATACGTATTTTATATCAAAGATATTTGATCTGTAAAGGAGCTCTTAGTTCGCGTAAAGTGCAAAGTGAAGATCCATTAGCACACGTTCTGCCAAACCGAGTTAAAGGTGTTTGAAGACTGTTTCAGGCACGTTTCAACCGCTTGTCTGTGGCTTAATACATATTATGATATTAATTTATACAATTGAATTGTGTAATTCGAAGAGGCTTATACCATATCTACGTCATTCGCTTTTAAAATAAATAGTTATCAGAAACATATTAGCAGTATTAGCACAGAATATATTATAATAAACTAGATTTCCATCCGCGGTTTCGCCCGTTTTGTCTAAAACTTAATAAATTATATATTATTAAAAACTTCCTCTTGAATCACTCTATCCATTACAAAAACCGGATTAAAATCCGTTGCGTAGTTATAAAGATTTAAGCATACAAAGTGACATAGGGACAGAGAAAGCGAATTTGTTTTATAACTACTATGTAGTGATAGTACTTGGTATTAGTTCAGGAAAATGAGTTGATATAAGAATGGTTAGTCCCGTAGACGAATAAGTGGTGTAAAAAAATCAAAACAATGATCCACCACATGCAATGTATGTGTATGACTTACAAAGAATTTTCCTTGACCAAGTAATCAATTAGGGCGGTACTAAGACGGAAACCATAAAACATTGGATTGAGCCGGAAAAAAGAAATTGCTATGAACGTAGAGCAATAAACTTCGTGATCAAACTGAATTCACTCACGTTAGTAAATATGGAATAGTTTTGCGTAAACATTTTTGTTTTCGTCCCGCGTTTGATATGTGAAAATAAATATTAGTTCATATGAAGCGGTTGACTTGGATCTTTAGGAATACGTGCTTTAGCCTACGGTTTTGTGGTTGTATAACTATGAAAATATTATAATATAAGAAATAACACGCAAGACTGGGTTAAATATTAGTTTGAATGTAATAATAATGTATCAAATCAACCACTATTAGCAAAGTGAGGGTAGTTGGGTCGAACGTCGTATAAACAACGTCCGAGCCCCTAGGCACGATTCGTACGAATGCGCTACGATTCAAAGGAAAGCGGCAATTAAACAATATTTTTTTTTAAATAAATCCTTATTTTGCCAAAAACATTATATGATATTGTATCGCACATATTCTATACTAAAATAATAAAGAAAAAGAAAATGTTTTTTTTTACGATTTAAATTGAAAATTATTTGAATAATAGAATGTCTTTAAATAGCTCCTATAAAATTTCTTTCGTAGGATGTTAGGAATGTAAAAATGAACACCAATTGTGTCTTTCCAGTAGTTTTTCCACGAAATAAAGTAAAAAATATTCATAATTAATCTTTCGTATTTCATTCTTGTCGCTTTTGATTAAAGCATTTTGAGAGCAGTGGTGGCTCAGTGGTGAGACCTCGGACTTCGAATCGATAAGTCCGGGGTTCGAGACCAGGCGAGCGCGCAGGAAATAAATTGATTTTTCAATTTATCTGCGCATGTTGTAACATCACCACTGCTCGAACGGTGAAGGAAAACATCGTGAGGAAACGTTCGACGACATGTGTCATCCGCCAACACGCACTTGGCCAGCGTGGTGGATTATGGCCTGTACCCTCATAGGAGGCCCGTGTCCCAGCAGTGGGAACGTATATGGGCTGATGATGATGATGATGATGTCGCTTTTATTATATCAGTAAAATTAATAAACATCTATAGTAATAAATATGAACATACAAAACGACTTGTCGGTTTTATTTCAACGTTGCATTAATTCATAAGGAAAATAACTACAAATGCGGATAACTTGATACCTGACCTGTAAATACATTGTAGATTAGATATTGCAAGATTAGAAGGGTCAAGGAGAAACGCAATATAAAACATTGTGCTACGTCTTAATGTTCATGCTTTTATACTAGCAACTTCAACAGAAAGCACAGAATAGATAATACAGTAAACGCTAAACGCTACAGAAAGCTAAGCGTTTTTATTTTATTTCCCGTATATTTAAAATTGAATATACAGATATAATAATTATTTTTAGCACAATAACTAGACCACATGAAAGACACCTTTCCTTTTAAGCTTTCAAATAAAAAAAAATATATTATTAAAATCCAGTCTGGGTTAAATATGGGTTAAATATGTATTTCCGAATCGGTGGTAAATGTTAAAATAATTATGTAATGATGATTCGAAAGTGCTACTAAATAGTAGTCTAATTGAATAAATGAATGTTTGAGTCTGAGTTTGAGTTTATGTCGAAATCTCTGAAAAAACCAACAAAAAAAGTGGAATTCGGAACATCCATAGGGAACATCTTCTTTTTTTAAGTCAGTTGGAAATACGGCTGTAATCAATAAAATACTATACAATTCTCTAATAAAAATCTAAATAACAGTATACATAATACCATCATTTCACGTTATAACCTATAAAAGGATCATTCATTGATATTAGATTATTCGAACCTAAGAGCAATTAACCTATAGAGTACTTGTATCGAGCGTATACAATTTACATATATTTGTTTCTCTCTATCTAAAGAAAACGTCGTATGAAATAATGAGACAGCTATAGACAACAAGCTACGTTTCAACATAGTCATGGCACCATTTTTACTATAGGTACGTATTTAGATAGATAGAAGGTGATAGTGATGGGATGTGCTTCAATCGATAAAATCGTGAATGTATTTTGCATTTACGGTTTCGTGAAATAATAAATAATAAAAAAACAAAACTTATAATTAATTTCAGTTGAATACATTATTTGTTTAATCCTACGTATATAATAAATGCGAAATTATGTGAGAAGGGATGTTACTCTTTCACTGCGGAACCGATTACAATGAAATTTTGTACATACACACATAGGTTAGGTTTTATCCCGGAAATCCCACGTGAACGGGAACTGTGCAGGATTTTCTTTAAAAACGCGGGCGGAAAAGTAGTACATTATAAAAGAAATTTTAAAACTTGAAATGTAATTTAAAATAAAGAAGGAAATGATGATAAAGTTAAGGGAGTGAGGAGAAAGGCACAGTCAGCATGAAGGAATCATGCAGCATTTTAACAAGTTAATAAAAGGACAGTCTTAATGAAAACATTTTCCTAACATCCTACTAATAAATCGAAAGTTTGTGAGGATGGATGTTTGTTACTCTTTCACGCGAATACTACTAAACCGATTACAATGAAATTTGGAAAAATTACTTTTGATCCCGTAAATCCAACAGGAATGGGAACTATGCGGGTTTTTCTTTGAAAACGCATGTATATTAAGTATGTATTTCAATAGTAGTTTCTCATCTATGAGAACTGTCATTTAATCAACCGTTTAATTTTCACATAGTTACACATTTAAAGTAGGTAACTTATGTGTAAAAAATTTCAAAATAAAAATTCACTCTCTTTAATCAAATGTATTTATTATCTACAGGAACAAAAAAAAACGTAAGCGTAAGATTGCACAATTCTTCTAGAGTATCCATCTTGATAACACGTAGGCTCGAAATGCAGTGAACACAATATTGCAAATTGTGGCGGCGTCCAATCAACTCATGTCTCACGTTTTACACCCATTTTTTATTTAGCTCTGGAAATCTAAAAAAAAATGAATTTATTAATAATCTGAAAGAGAAATTAATAAACAACAAACGAAAACTAAAACACATAGGGCAAATAAAACAACCACGTGGTATGTTTTATTTTCCTGTGGTAAAAAATTTACATCTATTATTTGCAACAACAACTACATATAAATCTGATTTATGAAACAAAATAAATAAATCAACGTTAATATGAAATAGATTTTTTGTCATAAATCGATAATATACGCTAGATGTGTTACAACACTACGGTGGTAAACAAAATGCCAAACGTGATATTATTGTGACGTTTTTTAAAAATTATTTCATTATTTTATATTCCACAACCCCATAAAGTGGGTAAATGTTACAGTTACAACATAAAATTACAAAAAAGCGCTTGATAAAACCTTCAAATAGGTTTAAAACATAAATATTTATCAATTTGCTGAAAATCACTTACCGATGGAAAGATATTTTTACATTGTTTTTATCCAAAACTCCCATTCGACTAGTGATAGCCGGTTGCTAAACATACAATAGTTATTTTAGCACACTGACAAATAAAAAGAAACACTGTACACTTTATATTTTCTAAATATTTCGTTAAAAACACTTGACGCACTGAGCCCACCAGCTGGTTGGAAAACAAACTGACTGCCGGCGCGCTACGTTTGAAGACAGTGCAGATACTCTATCGCTATCTCAATCTGGCTTATGCTGTTATTGACTAAGAGTAAGTAGATTAGAAAATATGTATTTTGTTCTGTCTTAATATAAGAACTCTATAGGTTAATTGCTCTTAGATTCGAACAATCGCCATAACGAGTGTTTACGGAGTTACAATCAAAATTCACAGCGTATTTCACGAGGTTGTAAAGTGAATTGGAATGTCGGTATATTGATGGCGCCTATCCTTCATACTATCCAATATCGATATGCGGTCTGCATAGAGCGAGCAGCCTCGCGAAGCAATTGCCGCGGGATCAGCTCGGTCAACTTTTTGTATAACTATTTTGAATTGTTAAAAGTTTTTTTTAATCCATAAATCTTAACTTATTCATAGTCTTCTTAACTATAGAACTTATTAAAGCATTGTCGCCGCTCGTGTCTCTGGACGGTGACTCCACAAACTTGGGGATAAACTTTATTGACCCACAGGCCCAGAAATAGAATTACGTCCTCTATATTTTAATACTAAGTTCATGTAAAATTTCAATAAACTACACGTATAAACTGAGGTGCTTCGTGTGGCAATTGCTTCGCGAGGCTGCTCGCTTTGTGGCGACCCTCCTAGAGAAAATGTACATAGACGTCAATAGCGCTGAGGCAAATAACTGAAACAACGGTATAGACTGATATGACTTATTATACACTAGAGAGATAAATAATGTTGCCTTGTGGAAAAATTGACCAGTTATATTTCCATCCAGATCAAGTGCTTGTTGGAAAATAAATTTTTTATAGGAATTTTTCTTTAGATTTTTACGTAGACGTTTTTAGCTTTTATTTATGTGTTTGGGTGATATATAAAGTTTGTAATAAACAATTAAAAATCTTAGTAACAATTTATTCTCCAAATAAATGAGATTTTAAGTGTTTTTAGACTTGTTAAATAAATTCAGTACTTCAGACCTGATATGGGTTTACTTTTATGCCCATTTATAAGCTTCAAGTACCCTTTTAAGGATCACGCGTAGCTTGCTCGTTTGTTTTGTTAAGATTTATTGCTAATCCTCACACTTACAGCAATGTAATGAAAAAAAATATCTGCGAAATTCAGCCTTTCTGAATAACAGTACCTTAACAAACAACACTCGATTACGAGCCAGGATTATCATTAATGCTACACTAATGGCGTCTTTTCTTTACATTTCACAGGTTTTTTTAGATAAATCGCTGAAGAAATATTATTCTAAATGAAATGTTTCTTTTACGAAGGTATTTTATTTATGTCATCCTTACGAGCTTCATATCTATTAGAAAATTTTATTGATTACTTTACATTAGGTATTGTATTTTGGTTAAGTATTAATATAAATATAGAAATATAAGAAATAAATGAACAATAAAAGTATTGACTATAGGTATTCGTGTCTAATTACCATCTATGATTACACATAATTTTGTATCAAATATATAATTTAACTAGCGGTCCGCCCCGGCTTCGCCCGTGGTACATATTAACGTTTTCTCTACATAAGAACCATCCTCGTACTTCAAGGAATATAATAAAAAAAGAATTATCGAAATCGGTTCAGCCGTTCTCGAGTTATGGAATTACAACGAAAAGTGGCATTGATTTTTATATAATTTAATATTATGTGTATGATCTATTTTCTGAAAGTCTTTGGATTTTGTTTTTTTAAGGTTTAAAAAAATGCTATCCACGTTTTATTCCTAAATGACATACTCACAAATATTTTTATTTAAGCTGAGTTTCCATGTACTGTAAAAAACACCCCTATAAAACATAAAAGTTTATGTTCATGATACGCCGTAAATCCTCTTTTAAATTTTTATACTTTTATGCCTTGGTGAATAAAATAGCCATAATATTAATAACATGTGTTATATACGCTATACATAATATATTCTATTGCTTGATAATTTTATAATCAAAATAAATTGATATGTACAATCGATATATATACATATCTTTTGATATTATATAAGTACATATCTATAGGGAAAGGAGAAACTTAAAACACACGTATTTTTAGTAACAAGTCACAGAAATAAAATGAATGAAATATTGTACTAGTTAAATAGTACCTAATTGAAAGGCTGTTTTAAATAACATCAATATAAATAACAAGTAACAGCTGCCGAACGCTTTCCTAATCCTTCTGAAAATCATATTTTCCATCATGAAACAATAATTACCAACGTTGCGACAACATATAAAATGAAAGCCATATTCGCAGGTAAATTAAAACAATAAGGTCATGTTCCTCATCCTTCAGAAAATTATATTCTCAATCATGAAACAATAACCACAAAATTTATCACTTACTAGTTAGGTTCTTCATAATATCTACTTAATATTAAGTCTATATTGAATATGCAGAGGTAAAATAAAACACCAATATTAACAAAATCAGATTCATTAAAAGCAACATAAATCTAAAGCCCCTCAGCCACATTCGAAAGGATTTCAAGGCTCTGCTTCACGGACTTGGTTACGTCTAAGGCGGGTTTATCGTTAGCGATTATCCACGTAGTGCCGTTCTCCCCGCAGTGAACTACCTCAATTATACCGGTTACTGCTGACTCCACTCTGAAATAAATAAAGGTTTTATCTGTAGATCGATTCTGGACCCTTTTTGATATTGTTATGAATCTGTATAGAAATTCATTAGGTACAAATCCGGTAAAAGAACTTTCCGGTACAGGAACTTTTTTGGTCTACGAAAAGAGAGAAATATAATAGAATAATCTGAGAAAATATATCACATGAATTTAATTGATTTTATTTGATTTTAAAAAATGTTAAATATATTTGTGAAAATGTTTGATAGATTCGTCAATTTTACAAAATAAAACAGTGGCATGTCTGACAAATTCAATGATAAAATTATTTTAAATGAATTGCCGTAGCAAGTGCCGTAGCCACTAACTACTCTTCTGTTATGTACCATTGTTTTCTAATTTCGAAAGGTTTGTATTATATTTTTATCGTTATATAATTTTTATATTTACAAGCCAGCAACAACAATATAGTCACTATGTCAGTTCAAATTTACGCTCGCTATAAATATAGGTGTGCGAACAAATTGAAATTTGCCCGATTCCGCCTCATGTTTTATGCATCAGATACTTTAACGTGTGTCGTCATTTGTCAAAATTATTCTTGAGTTTCGCTCAAATAAGTCTTACTTTTGTTGAATGTTAAACCATTCATTTATAAAGTATCATATTTAAGTTATTTGACACTGAAGTTAATGCGAAGGCGTATTCTATTTCCGTAAATTAAGCGCGTCACACACGGTGAAGATACTATAATATAAAACGTTATAGTATCTTAAGGTATCCGGTATCAGCGTTCTGACCATCATTTTTCTTTCCCACAAAATTTCGGGTCATTTGTAACAGGATGGCGGTTCTACAGGGGTCTTGGTACGCAATGACAAAAAGAAAAATGATGGTCAGAACGCTGATACCGGATACCTTAAGATACTATAACGTTTTATATTAGAGAATCTTAACATAAAATATTATAGTATCTTCACCGTGTGTGACGCGCTTTACTCTACAATTCATGATGAAGATATTTCAAAGCAATTCAATTATTCTACATAGAGTGAAGTGAGACAAAATTATGAAGAAAGAGATTGTTGAGGTTAGTGTACAATTGGCAGCTTTATGACTATATTATATTTATCGTGTAAAAGTAACAGACATACAACCTCAAACAATCTTTCGCATTTATAATATTAGTATGATTCCTTTATTTCACAGTTTTACCAATACAGTCAGCAAACCAAAACTTTGCTTTGCGCGTAAAATGGTCATAACTCCATTTCAACAGTTGTAGAAAAAACATCCGCTTGTTTACGATCACAGAATAAAAAATCTGAATCGCAAATAGAATTCGCAGCGTCGACTTTTCATTTCCCTAGAGGCGAGTATATTCAAGTCATAACAAATTACCTTTGCGGCTCCGAGCCTGAAATTAAACCGAAGGAATCCTTCGTCGAGTTATCCAAGTTTTGTTTGTGGACCAGCGCCGTGTCTGTGAGTCCAAGGCAGACTGTGATAACGCGAACTTTAGTCTTCGAGTACGCCTCTTCTGCCTGAAAATTTAAGTTCTTTTAACTAAAGTTTGCAAGTGCTAACTCCTTGAATCTCTGCAATTTTATTTTTTAAATGAATGCTTGGTAAGTTTTAACTTCGCTACTGCAAAGCTATATTGAAACGAAGCATTAAACGGTTTTTGCTATGATAGTTCAATGTTTCATTTAAACTAGGTAATACTTATTCTAAAAGTCATAAGTGATTCTGATTATAAATATAACATACAACTAAATAAAATCAAAAAAAGGCTAACTGAGCTATTCCATCCTCTAATCCGTGAAATATTTATATAGAACGATTTCCTCGAACCTCAAGCTAAAATTAATACAAAACACATTTTCAGTCTTTCATATTATGGTTTATCAGAAACCAAAATCCGTCGAAAGTTTCACGCAATTCTGTAATCCATTTCAAGTGCTGGTCGTATCAAGGTATGAATGAGTTGTATTGCAATAGAGATTTCCACGAAAGATTGCCACTTTGTAAAGGTATTTTTTCGATATGTAAGCCATAAACGCCATTCATTTCTTTTGCAGTTTATTTTGTACGTACAATCGTGTGATCATTACGGTTTTATAAACGTGTAAAAACAAATTAAAGCAAATAATTGATTATAATAATATTATCTATTAAACAATTTTATAAAGTTGCCACACACAACGTAGGTACCAACCAACTGTAGGTATGTAACCAACATACAACTATAGACATAATTATTTAAATATTTCAACAATTAGTGCGCAAAAAAAATAATAGACAATGCGCCATCTTACAAAACGACGTACGTCTGTATCCATACACATCCTTACTCGCTCCTTACACACTCATTCATTGGGAATACTTGTGTAAAATAGATCGAATTGACCCTTTACAAGGTCACACCAAACTTACCGCAAAAGAATTGCTAAACTGCAGCACAGCCGCCTTTGTAGCACCATAAACCGACAGATACGAGCATGGTCTGAAAGCGTGTAACGACGACACGTTTATCACAACTCCACCGCCGCCTCCTCTATCCGCCCTCATTATTTCAAAGGCCTTTAATGTACTCGTTACGGTTCCACACTGAAAAAATTAATGCATTAAAAACTGAGATGTTATAATTACATTTAGTAAACGCCGGAATGGTCCTTGTTGCCAATTTTTTATTCAGATCCGAAAATACTGTCTTAATATTTTCAGTTGATATGGAAATTTGAACATTATCAATATTATTGAGCCTATTGAAGAGTGATTTAAAACAAGTTGTATCGTATCGTATTTTAGAATATGAGACAGATGTATTTCGTATTCGTGTGATTTTTACATGATAATTTGATATTTAGATGGTATCTGGGGGCACGGTAGTGCCCCCGCCAAGACGAGCCAAGCGAAAGTGAAGCGCACGGGCACTACCTACCTTTTCTCGAAGCGCTTCTTGAACCCTCATAACTTGGGTTTGGATTATGCTAGATCAACAAAATTTTCGGGATATATTGTCAATAGCGGACTTATTGAACATATTAAGTTTTAATTACATTAGCTTTTATACTTCAGATTTTATTTATATCTAAAATCGCTAATTTCGTCACTGACTCACTGATGATCATCAAAATTCTTAAGGTATTTTCTAATGTCCTAGAAAGCTGAAATTTTGTATGTAAGCTAGTATTAGCACATAAACAACAAAAAAATTATAAAACATGTAACTTTCATCCCCCAACCCCTTAAACTAGGGGATGGGAGTTTGTATGAGACCTGAAATTTTAAATTAAATTTTGATGACGCTAGAGGCTTATATTTAGATGTTTAGAAATATATATGTATAGGTAATCCTTGTTAAAAAAAAATTAATCGACATATTATATTGAGACATATACTTCAGATCAGATCATATAAATATGAATGAATAGAAGTGTTGCGAACGTCTCCTGCCTCTTACGTCCACACAGTAGCTAAAAATAAAAAAATTGTCCTTAACAAAAGAGTGGGCTATAAAAAAAGGCGTCTCTGATGTGCTAGAAATACACCCAAAAAAAAAATAAAAAAATAAAAAAAATTGTTACAAACAACTTACAAAAAGAAATGAAATCCCACCAAAAACATTTTCATGTAAAATGTTGCCAAGACGAGCCCATATGACTCGCACTGTCAAAAAGTTATCAGATCTCATGTAGAGCCAAGCTTCTAACACTACACGCCCTAACTCTACAAGGCCTAACTTCACAAACTCTACACCTTAGTCATAATATGTGGCTTGGCCGTTCGTTACTACAAGAACTATTGTATAACACAAAAGTAATGAACAGTGAATTAATTTTTCACCTTACGCCGATGTGAAAGTAGCGAAATGGCCAAGCCACATATTTTGACTAAGGTGTAGAGTTTGTGAAGTTAGGCCTTGTAGAGTTAGGGCGTGTAGTGTTAGAAGCTTGGCTCTACATGAGATCTGATAACTTTTTGACAGTGCGAGTCATATGGGCTCG
The DNA here is from genome assembly GCF_905220415.1 of Colias croceus. Taxonomy (NCBI): domain Eukaryota; kingdom Metazoa; phylum Arthropoda; class Insecta; order Lepidoptera; family Pieridae; genus Colias; species Colias croceus. The sequence continues at coordinate 3,573,463 of NC_059540.1, read as the reverse complement.
TCTTGGCAACATTTTACATGAAAATGTTTTTGGTGGGATTTTCTTTAAATTTTATTTCCTTTTACCGGGAATTAAATCCAGGTACTGCGTACTCACATTTTGACAACTATTCAAATGTAGAAAGCAAAGGATATAGGATACCAAGATGAAATCTCTCTTTCATCTAGCAAACACATATTTACGCGTACAAAATATTGCTTAGCAAATATAAAGCACGAACCTTAATATAGATACAGAAAAGGTATTTCTATTTAAGTTACAGTTCTATATTTACTGAACATAAATACGTCTTCCAAGCTCCTATTTATTGGAAATTGTTCCAAATTATCTGTCAATTGATAAGTTCTTCTAGGAACACATTGTTTCGGAGACTAAATTAAATTTGTATCGAAATATTGAAGTCCTCTATTCATTCATTTTAATATCTATTATATTTTTATTGAGTCTCAAAAGGCAGAAGTAATCTTTGGTAAAACAATTAATCACAAAGATTTTGAACAAAATACTTTAAAACGTTCATTTTCAATGCCTCTATTAAGACACTCTCAAGTCATCATCATCATCATCATCATCAGCCCATATACGTTCCCACTGCTGGGACACGGGCCTCCTATGAGGGTACAGGCCATAATCCACCGCGCTGGCCAAGTGCGTGTTGGCGGATGACACATGTCGTCGAACTTTTTAATTCTTCGACATGTCGGTTTCCTCACGATGTTTTCCTTCACCGTTCGAGCAGTGGTGATGTTACAACATGCGCAGATAAATTGAAAAATCAATTTAATTCCTGCGCGCTCGCCTGGTCTCGAACCCCGGACTTATCGATTCGAAGTCCGAGGTCTCACCACTGAGCCACCACTGCTCAACTCTCAAGTCATCCGTATTCAAATGAATCTTCTCCCATACAAGGTTTATGTGACGTCATGTGTATTTACTAAGAAACTACATTGTCCCCAATTTCACCCAAGATTTAATTTAATTAAACTTTGCCAATACTCACGAAATTAACGTCCACCATAGTCCTATATGAACTCTCAGTATCGCCAAGTACCGCCGCGCAATTCACAACCGCATCCAGCCTGCGGTATTTGTCCAGGACTTGTCTATATGCGTTATCAACTTGGCCAGCATCAGCCATGTCGCATTTTATAAACTTCACTCTTAATGCACCGAACTTGTTCAAGAGTTCTCCCTCCAGGGCCGCCCCCTCCCTCGCTGCGACGTCGAGAAACGCGACATGCTGTAACGTTCCAAAGTTTAAAGTTTACGGATTTTTCTTAAGATTTCAGTTTGGAAACTGTAACCGAGTTATATCATCCTAGAAGCCAATTGTGGTTACTAATGTTTAAGTTTTTCATCTTGCATTAAAAAAGAGCGTGTGTGCCGAGCAAAAGTGAAACTTCTTTAGCAAGATTCAAAGATACCAAATTCGTTACCTTACTCCATGACGTGACGATATTGCCATGACGCGACCTTTTAATTTTACTCTCAACGCACCTAAAGAAGTTTCACTTCAAAAAAGGACACGAACACAGAGCACGATTAGCTTTTTTCAGTGTACTATAACTTGATGGAAACATATTTTTTTTGAGATAACATGAAACAATAACAAGTCTCACTAAATAAATTCGAACAAATATGGCTATGTAATAGTATTAGAATCAATAAATCTACCTAGATAACAATTAAGTAATCTCTTTATTACCGAAGCTTATTAACTCGGTAGCTAATAATTTATTACTTAAATATTGTATAAACACAGAAATTAAGTTTGTTACGTATTTGAATAGCTAATAATATGTACAAAGAGCGGCTCTATCGCTCGTTAGCGATTTCTTCCAAGCAACTCAATGTACATACAGTGAGCAAAGTAGAGTAAGAAAAAGAAAGAGTACTTAAATAACTTATTTGACATTATAAGTTGCTTATCGAAAACAAAATATGTTATTTATCACCAAGAAAACATTAACCTTTATTACTTTTTATCAACATTGCATTTCAATGAAAGGTAAATAATAATAAATTATGATTTTAATCAGTTTTATTGTTACTAGTTAATGTGTTTCCAATGAAAATATAATTTAATACATTCATTTTATTTTAAACGCTGTAAGATTAGATGCTGCTCCTAATTAAATTAATATAATCTATAGGTAATAATTATATAACAAAGCTTAAGAGTTTGTTTGTTTGTTAGAGCGCGCTAATCTCAGGAACTACTGGTCCGATTTGAAAAATTATTTTAGATAGCCCATTTATCGAGGAAGCTATATGCTATATAATATCATCACGCTAAAACCAACAGAAACGGAGCAACGCGGGTAAAACCGCGGGGCGCAGCTATTATAGTCCTGCCTGTTCCTTGCTTGTTCTTCTATTGTTTTAAGTCAACTAATTTATTCCTTTATGTGGTAACACGTAACTGTAATTCAGGATACATTCCACGAGTTATTGATTTATTTATCACTGTAATAAATTTTTAATCGAATAATTTCGTATATTTGCGTGTAGATAAAAAACTCTTTTCAATAAATCGATCGAAATCTAGTTGCTTTATTTCAAATCCATTAAGATTACCATCTGAAAACCCACAACACATTTTAAGGCCTTGACTTATAGGAAATCTATGAATACCTACTCATCTTAATGTTAGTAAACTACTATCATTTGCAAATGTTTGGCGTTAAACATTTTTCCTCTTTCCAAACTGGTGACTAATCAACAATCATACAAATAGTGTGACTCACCCTAGCATTTTTCGCCAACAATCCTCTAACCAATTTAGCCCCAATCCCAGCTGCCCCACCCGTCACCAATACCACTTTCCCATCCACATCCCACTTGGCCATATTACACCATAAATTGTCACATAAAATATATATGTAACCACTATCTAAGACAACACACGGATTACTAAATCAATACTAAATATTATCTAATAATTTTACACTTATCGCATTATCACAAGATACTTAAATAAAATATTTTGACACGGCCGACATTAACAAATTCATGCGGATAACTACTTATTAATTACTTACTTATATGTAAAAGCGTCATATGTAATTAAAAATATTTCCTATAGTCGTCATTGTTACTCACAAGACGTGACGTATGGAAGAAGTATTTTTCCTTATAAGTAGGAGTCTGCAACTTTATACAGCAAAATCCTAGTACAAAGTATTGTTGTTGATTCATAGATTAGATAAACGTAGCATTTATCTGTGGCATTTATAAACTTGCTTTCACCGAATATTACTAATCATTAAAAATATCTATCTATATCTATATAATATATAAAACTCAAAGGTAACTGATATAGTGATCTATCAACGCACAGTCCAAACCACTGGACGTATCGGGCTGAAATTTGGCATGCAGGTAGATGTCATGACTTAGGCGTCACCTAAGAAAGGATTTCCCGAAATTCTTGCGGGAACGGGGAAAAACGGGGATGCACGTACAAAGTTGTGGGCGGAAGCTAGTTATATTATAAACTATGTATACAATAATTAATTATTTTACATATCATCATTACTCTACAATAATAATAACAACTTAGATAAAAATATACCAAATATAAGGATTTGGCGTACATGATAACGATAATAAATCGAATGAATAGCACTCAATTAGAAAATAACATAAGGTAGTTTTGTTAATAGATATTCATAAATATAACCAATAACACGATTTCTATAATTATACCTGTAGTCTATAGGTACTCTATTGTCTATTAAAATGTAAAAACAGTTGAATTGATTAACGTTTTCACCATTTCTATAAATAAAAGTGAAGTACATGGACTTTTTGGTTGCAAAATAAACACTTGAAACTGAAAGAAAATTTGAGGGTAACGGCTGTAGTCAAGTGGACGCGAGTGAATCGCGTTTGAAGAGCTAGTCAATAAAATAAATTGGACACTCTAAGTTTGAAGTAATCTTGTGATTTTGACATACTGATACGGAATTATTAAAAATTCATCGTGCTCTTGAAAAGAAGTGGTTCTGACCGTCGCTTCGAATGAGTTTTGCTCAGCACTCTCAATTTTACACGACCTTGCTTTTCAGCACTTTTAACGGAATAGATTTTACGATGGAAATAGATAGGAAGGTGAAACTTGTGTGAATTTTACGTTTACATATTCTTAGGTAAAATTATATTACAACTGAAATTTGTTTGAAATAAGTAAGCTAGTTGATACATTAAAATATGTATTTAATCATTATTATCAAGGTAAAATAATTTTTGTACCTATCAATTACTTAAACGAATAATAATAACGATCAATAAATGGACCTTTTCAATTGTTCGTTTGTTTTATTAATAACTAGCTTTCCACCCGCGGCATCGTCCGCGCAGTCAAAGAAAAACCCGCATAGTTCCCGTCCCCGTGGGATTTCCGGGATTTTGTCATTTTCCCGGGATAAGAAGTAGCATAAGTGCCATGAAAATTGGTTCAGTAGTTAAGGCGTGATTGAGTAAGACAGACAGACAGAGTTACTTTCGCATTTATAATAATTATTAAGTATGGATTATTATACGATAATACGTGACAATTGCCTGCTACGTAAATAAAAAAATTATTATTAGTAGAATTTCTTACTGTACCTATTGATAATAATTATTTGATTTATTTCATTAAAATCATGACACCAAATTCGTATCTGACACATACAATCAACATAATATTAACTGTGATAATATAAAGACGAACTGAATAACTTTAACACCAACACACATCAAGACATAGAACGGACAGCAAAAGACCAAATAATACAAAGAGAATACTTCGTATCAAAGTTCAGCGAAAGCCAGCAGAATACATATTTGCCTATTCCTCAAAGGACAAAAGCTTGCAGCTCTGAGCTGTGTCGAGTCTATCCTTTACTCTCCTTTGATATGAATTTTAATTTTTATTTAATCCTTTGTGTTGTATGAACATCACTTGGTTTTACCATACTTCTATTTTTATAACTATTTAATAGTTTTATTTTAACTGTTAATGCATTTGCGCGCTAAATGTATATTTACTCTTCCTTTTTTAAATGTAACAAAAATGTATTTTTAGGTTAATTTATAATAGGAATTAAAAAACATGAATGTGTCGCGGTTGAAAGTTATCCTGCTATTTATAAGGGATATTCGACTGTATAATGGGTAATTAGGGTAATTAATGTGTACCAATTAATATATTTAAACGATACTTAATTATTGGACATTTACGTATATATTTTAAACAATGATATATGTTTGTAAATACACGAGTATTGCTCAGAATGTACATATACTTGCTTTTCGCCAGCGGCTTCGTGCGTGTAGTTAAAGAAAATATATATATATCCGGTATAAAACCTATGTCCTTTCTCAGATCAACCGGGCGACCTCTGTGCAAAATTTGAAGTAAATCCACGCAGTAAGTTTAGCCCGGACAGGCAAACAGATAAACATTCTAAAAGATATATATCGGCTTCGATGTCGATTGTAGATCATAAAAAAAATTTCAATGTTCAGTTTGTATTTCATTCTTGGCTTAATAAGGCTGGATATCGTTCAATTACGCAAAGGAAAAACGTTAAATAAACACCGAATACAAATTCATTCAAGCATTATTATTACATCTAAAATAGCTCACGTAAAATCTGCTTACATTGCGGAGATGACTCGGTTGAATTTCAACCAAAGTTTTCCCTTTTGTTTTCATTTTATTATTCTGCCAGCTCCCCACATTCCGTGTTAATAAAGAAAAATATTCGCGACACAGAAATTAAAATAAAAGTAGGACTAGGTTTGAGTGAGTGTTTTTAAAGGTCTTTGTATTCTTGACACATTTTGGATTTAAGCACGTTTTAGGGCATTCACTTTTAGTGTCAAGGCCTATCTCGAGAGTTGTGTTTGCACTTTGCAGAGATAATTAGGTAAATAAGAGATGACAGGGTGAAATTACAGCAGGTTGGACTTGAGCTTGGAATGGAAGATTTCATTAGCGGTAAATTTGCGGTTCAAATTGTTCCAGGGACAGCATAGTACCTATTTATTCCGTCCGGCGGTTTTCTTATCTACGAAAAATCCTACAAAATTTTTCGCTAGGTAACTTTGCCGTTAATATCCTCATTGTCTGCATTTATCCAGCAAATTACAATGTTTCAAAATGTATTAGTATGAAGAAACTTACATCTGTTCAATCATATAATTCCATCTATTTATACGTGTTCAAATCTCAGAATTTTCACTTGGAAAATGACTTTACTTGGAAAAATCCGTCACTGAATAGAGTAGAGCGATGTAATGTCCGCATTGTGCTTCGCCTAATTATTTTCATGCAGAATTTTCATTGTAGGTACTTATTTTATTAATGTAACAGTTCAATATCATAATGTGTGTAGACTGTAGAATTCAACTAGTAGGGTACCAATGAAATTTACTTCCAACCTAAATTCGGAACATCAGTTGGTACATTTTACAGCAAAAAATATCTTCAAGATTTCCTTCAAAAATAATTATTACAGTTACCTATTTTTGTACAAATAATAGTTAAACAATATTTTCAATATAATTCACATTAAATCAACATCATTTTGATATGCAATTCTATCTTAAAACCCAGTAGCAGGAAAACGAAATTATAATTACTTTCGTTAATTAAATATGTGCATACGTTTATTGCTAGTTTATTGAGCGAGCTACAAAATATTAAACTATACTAAGGTACAAACGCAAACTAAATTTTCTAGTGTGAATTTTATCCAAGTGACCTTTGGCCAAAGTCATTTTGAGTCAAACTCAATTTTGATAGCACTTTAAGCAGAACGGTTTTGTAAAATTTATTTTACCAGTACTTTTACTGTATGAATTTATGTACGAGGAAAAGGTTGAAATATACCGTCTAATAACAAGGATATCGAGTTAAAACAAGAAAATTACGCTTCATGATTTGCCTTGCACAAGAAAATATCAATCGTCATTCTGCAATCTTCAATCGTCATTATTCTGCCAGATAATCAAAACTGAAATGTAATAGTGAAATAATCTTCACCGCAAGAAGAATAAGGATTAAAAAGCATGTAAAGAATATCAATAATAAATAAAGCATTTGATTTTTATCAACATGAGGTTTACAAAGATGCACTAATTAATATTCCATCTTATATTATACCCCTTCGTGATAACAGTAACACAATTCCAAAATACTTTTAGCCAACGGGAGATTGTATTAAAAATCCGATTCAGTCTGCTTCATGATCTAAAAAAAGAGGGCAAATCTGACCCCGGCAAAATAAAATTCCCAATATTTCCTAATACATAGATACGTAAGGAGCGGCAATACATAAAGACTTGGAACGTGACATGTTCCGTCATATTTCCTCTGCTCGCACGGAATATACAATTTTAACAGAGACATTTTCGAAGCCGAGTTACCGGAGACCTGAAACTTAATGCCAAGAATACACGGTCACGTCCCCGGAGCGACGTTCAGTTATTGTAGCTTCAAAATCAATTCTTTCTTGATAGAAAGAATTATTAAAGCATTTGATGCATGTTTACATAATCTTGCATTATAATCATAATTGTTTTATTTAAGTTTCTGTTTGGTAAAGTGTCATTACATCACCTATTGATAATAACTGTTCCTTTAACTCCGCGAAAAGCATTTTTATTGTACCTACTCAGTTGTTGTTGTTAATTGTTCAGTTGATTTTTCCATTACCTTATTATTTACTTTATAAATGCGTATAATGCATGCGTTTTAATATTGTCGTACGGTCTGCTCTCAAGCATGTTTTCTTACGAGAGTTAATAATAATTGGATATCGGAGTATCTGCGTATTATGGACAAGAATAAAGATGAAATTTTAAAGTATTTCAATACGCTTCGTTGTAAGTATAATAACATGAAACTGCCTTTTCACTGCCATATTGTTATCGACGTTTTCACAAACGTATAACCGTTATAGAAGCCAACAATCCTGCCTCCATTCCCTGCTATTTGACTCGTGACGCTGACGTCAAGAACGCCTGAAGTCTTTGATGAAATTTAAATGTGCTGCTGTCGGCCGAAATAAGACGTGGTTTCAATTTCCAGCGAATGTGTGTAAATGTGAAGTAAAATTATATACGATTTGCGGTCTATTTCACGCTCTTTGCATATTCAGTTTTTAATATTGCCAGTTTGCTTGGTGAAATGATTTAATGCTGCGGTACTTTCAAATGGATGTTATAGTTTAGAAAATGATGTGTTCGGATCACGAACGTGCATTTTAACAATTATTTTTGATACGGTTGTAAGCTTGTTTAAGCAGATAAGGATATTGTTGTTTGGTGTTTATTTCAGTACAATTTTCAATGACGTTCTATCCCTTTAAAGCAAAAAATCATTCATATGAAATCAAATGAAACGAGTAGTGCTGACTTGTAACTATTTATCTATCCCTTTAAAGCAAAAAATCATTCATATGAAATCAAATGAAACGAGTAGTGCTGACTTGTAACTATTTACTAAAAGTAAAATTATTCTGATGTTGAAAAAATCACGACGTATTTAATCTTCAATTTATGGAAATACGCGTGCGTATGGTCGGTCTAGCTATGAACGGTTTTATGAATTTCCATACATATGACAAGCGCGACTGACGTACGCACTGATGGTCGGTGAAGCTCTGCAACCGGCCTTATAAACAACATCCATATATAACATTATCTAAAATGCACAAAAAGGACAAACAAGATCATCAAAACTATGAAATTTAATTGAAAAGTGCACAAAACGCTGAAACGGTAGTGCAGTGTTTACTTCCGCTAACTTTCTCTTCGTGTTTGTGTTGGAAAAACTCTAACAGCATTTCCACGATTAGTTTACTGAACAACTTTATTCCTAGTAATAAAGTGTAACACACATCTTCTGTATGGATAATAAACTATGCATGATAAATCAAGTTTTATTGAGCGGTGAATCTACATGAATTAAGTCACCGTGGAATTGGGAAAATCACAACATAATTAACATGGGTAAGGGGTATTAATGGTAGGTTAGTGATAGTCTATTACAAAAGGTTATGTTAAACGTGTCGATTAGAAGATTAATTTATGTTTGATGAGGATCAGTTCTAAAAAAGAAAACATTTTGTGAAAAATTTACACGTCACTGCTGAAGAGATTTAAAAGAAATATATTTTTATATTCATAATGTAAAACAAATCTTTCAAAGGTTTGATGTAGAAATCCTCAAACTTGAATATTTTTTAAAGAATAGAAAATCATTGAATTTATAGAGCATTTGAATGCTAAAACCAAATATTAAATACTCAAATTCATTCAATACGATGAAAACAACTGTAGTATTAAATGTAACAAAGCTAAAAGAAGATTAAAATAGAAAGCGTAACTTACAGAAGATTAATCCAAATGTGCTTATGCAACTAGAGGGATTTGAAAATAAGGGAACGTTTTATCGCTTAGTCTGAGTGAATTATTTCAACTGAACGCATAGTTTTGATGTGGTATATTGATTCTGTTAATTGCAAACGCTTTACTATACATAGCAATAAATCATGATTATTAACCTAATTGCCTTTTTGCTAATCGAATTTTGTTTGTTTCAGATTCTCTTTGATAGTTTCACCTTGGGCCGCTTCACATCCTTCACGGAAGACGGGTGTCCTGATGGTTACATGCAAATACAAGAAGCCAGTCGACCACAAGTCGGCGGTTCCTGGTGTGGTACATCCTGGGGCCCATCCATATACTACAGCGAAACTAAGTCAATCACATTAATCATAAGACTCCTACATCTATCAAAAGAACAGAATAATTACAATTTCGACTTCCGAATGGCATACAAAGTTCTGAGAAAAGAATATGCAACAGTGCGCTATGGCGGCACACCACCCTCAGGTGAGCAATCGGTCAAATCGTTAAACGTACTCGAATATCAAAAATATTCGACCGTTGATTTATGATTGTTCAGTAATATAGTCGGTATATGCGTTATATCATTCCCATTTCTATTACAGAGCGGCCGTTTTTCAAACTGCGACCCATGCCATATCCCGTAAACATATCGCGCGGGGAAGATACGAACGTCGGGAGAGCTACAAAAACCCCCGAGTATTACCTCGGGGATTTGATTTCTGGGACTTATTGCTCTCGAATCTTCAGCGACTGCGATCGTAAAAACTGTAGGTTACAATCCCCAAATTTCCCTGGAGTTTATCCGAGGAATTTGACTTGTTACTACGCGGTCCGCCAACACGAAGTGCCTCAAGGAAAACACGCTTTAATAGTAGTGAAGCAGCCAAATGGGCAATTAGTTTCGATTCGGAGTCAGAAAGCGTTGTATGCGACTTCACAGCAGGAGAGGGGGAATAATGGGAGAGAGTTGAAATTTTGGCAACAGTGTGATGAAGTGCAGGATTACGTGACTGTGTACGATGGTTATACAACGAGGGACCCGGTCATTTTAAGGTTTTGCGGTGGAGGGGTGTCTGTCCCAGAGGCGATATCGAGTGGACCGGAGTTATTGGTGGAATTCACAACGTCACCCTTTGGAACATTCCTTCAACCGGCAACTCTACAGTCTTTGCACGGATTTCAATTAGAAGTTGAGGTACATAATCTTTATAATAATCGATATCTAAGATATTAAGCAACGCATATACACCTGTGCGTATAAGCGTTGCTTAATTATTGTGATATTATAATTAAAATATTCGCTTTAACATTAACTATTATAAACTGAATTCGTATTTATATAAAGAGAAGGATAATATATTATATTGGTTGATGATCGATGATAGCTGCTATAAATAAATAAAATCAATTTATTTACAATGGAAAGTATTCAATGATTAAAATTTATTTATTACGCTCGTTAGTTCAATAAAGTTCAATATTGTTGTAGTGTTGATTATGATGTAATTATTCGAATAATTAAATATTTGTTTCACAATGTTAATAATGAATTCAGAACTCGTAAATTTCAATTTGTTTTGTTGTTTTGAGATAAATCAGAATTAATTTAGACTAAGATTAACCCTATGTATGTCGTAAGTATTGGAAAATAACCAAGTTAATTTACTCTCGTATGTAGTGAAAGGACAAAAGGGCAATCTATTATCATTATTTAGACATGGGCAAATGTGTATGTTAACCATAATTTATGGTCAAATGTTAGTAATCTTATAGGCACGATAGCTGCTATTTCTTTCTTTATAAAAAGAGCCAGAAATTCCTATAATATCACTATATTATAATTATATTTTACACTTAAAACCGTTTGGCATACCTATATGTAATTTTATTCATATTTATAAGTACCTAACAAAGAGCCTTTAATTTCTGATTAAAAAGGAAAATAAATAAAGAAAGCGTTTATTTATTAAACTTTCGATCATATTATCTAAAGAAAACATAGACTGGCTATAAGGTAAACTAAAATAATTGCGCAGCATTTTTTATGACAGAATAATACATTTTATTAGAACAACAGAAGCTTGTATGTGATTAATTGCCGTTTATCTACCCCGGGTGTAAATGATGGATCTAAAAATAATGCTATCCTTAATACTTTTGGAGAGAAAAATAATACAATTTCACTTTAACTTAGGTATATTTTCTCATCTGTTTTACGTGAGTAATTTATTTATATATTAACTCAAATAATACGTTAACATTCAGGTTTAGTTATTTATCTATTTACTAAGTTACAGATAAAATATACACTATTATTTTTTTCAATAAAATATGGACCTCAATAATTATGAATTGGAAAACGATAAAAACTATCAAAGAAAGGTAGACGGTTATAATTAAATTATATTTAAGATTCTATTATCAAAGCCATTGTCTCCGGCAGATTTACTCAGACGCTCAGCTGGCTGAAATAATTACACTTAGTAAAATTCAATTTAATTTTAGAGAGCTCTATAATTAATCGTCTCCGATTCCCTTGGGACTCTCAGGCTTGGATTGACATTTTGGTTGCCTTCCATTTGTAAACATTTCTTATATTAATGATCGATCTCGTATAAGATGGATTGGTGCAACTTATACATTTAAATATATAATATAAAGTGAAAAAACTAAAACCCAACTACGACAATAACCGGCGCTGAAAAAGTATAAAACAAGATTTCAGAATACTGAACTGAACAAAGTTGCTAATGTAGTTGCAAGTAAATGGACACAGTAGACTCTACCAAGATGCCTTCGTTGTAAATTGACAATAATGTCATACAATACTATTCTGAAGTATGCAATATTCCACTATGTAAAGATAAATTTTCATGTTTGGAAAGGCGTAGTCACACGTTACATAATATACCTATCTACCGTAGCACTTCAACAACGTCAACAACGATACCAAACACGGGATATTTATCTTAACTTTATTTTTTTACTCTGTATGTTTTGTCCGATAGAGGACGCCACATTAGATTTTGTGAAACCCCACATAGCCTATAACCAGCGGACAATTAAGACGCTTCTAATGATATGTCATTTGTCAAATTCTGATAAGTAGTTTAGACCTTACGAGGGAGCAGATGAACATACATACATACATACATACATACATACATACATAGCCTGTCAAAATCATAACCCTCCTTTTGCTTTGCCGTAGTCGGGTAAAAATATAGAACATCTTTTCGATTACAAACTTTTTAAATGTACATATATTATTAAATTGTCAAGAAACATTGCAAAATAAAGAAATAGCATATTTATAAAACAGTAAAAAACAAAAGCATATTCTTACTCAATGCATAATGTACTTTAAAAAGTTCTTCACTTCGCGAATTTTAATTTTCCCTCTTGTTGCAACTCCAAGTCGTAATTGGCAGTAACGAAACAATGAGCATCTAGAATAATGCACACTATCCGTATTTTAATACTGTAATTAAAAATCCACTCATGTTAAACAATAAATCACTAGACCCTGTTTGGGTGTATGCCAGAGAGTAATTAGCTAGTGCCTAGTATGGCCAGTTATTATAATGGAGCATTCAGTAAACTGCGGTCGCGCCCATTGTTTCAACTTATCAAATTGGGCCACGACCTTTTTACGTCACAGGACTAAAGTACAGAACACATTCCGCTCATAATGGTCCAGGGTGGAAAGAAAACTTTCTCCACCGTCATGCTTAGTTTGCCTTGTTTGTGGTGAAGTAAATCAATTGATTGAAACAGACGTAGTTCTAGTGTACTAGTTTGTCGTTTTAGTTTCACCTTGTATCACTGTTTATTGGGAAGAACAGAAATTAGTGAAGTTTGTTTAGTTACCAACTACCTCTCTGTCTATATCACTTAGCGTAGTAAAATTATCCTAATCGAAATTTAGTTATGAACTGTTCGCATAGAAACCTCGACTGTTCAACTTGTTTGATCTCGAGCAGAATAAAGATAGGCTTCACGTCAAAATATAATGAACGCTAAATTAATTATATTTAATGACAACCGCTGTATGATTGTCATAATTATCATGTTGTGCTTATTTTAATAATCAGAGTACTGAAAATGAAAATTGATCAACAAAATAATTACACCTAATAATAATTAAGAAAAATTAATGTGACGCAAAATTGTTTTACACCTTTTCCTCACTACATAGTTGTAAACAGATAATTTTCGCAGCTATAAATTTAAGCGATCATATTAAAATCTAGGTTACTAAGTATCTCAATCCCTCTTGACCTCTCCTTAGCATATCACACTCTCGTCATGTCTTTATTACACGCTAAAGACTGAATAGCATTAAAAATCAATCGCTATCCAACCCGCTTCATACATCTACATGTTTATATTCCATTCCCGTTTATTGGAGACGTTGATAACAGAGTATACGATAGCATTAGATTTCAGAGCGCAATAAAATGAATATTACCATAATAAACCGTTTTAGGTTAGATTCGTCGATCAACAGTCGCCGACGTACGCAAAAAATAAACGAGCCTGCGAATTCTGGATTAGAGGGACTGGTCGAGGTGTGCTGGAACACCCTCAGCACTCTCTGCCGCCAAATACCACCTGCTTATATCATATGCAGGGGATAGACACGTCGGGGCCTTCGGGACGGAATATTATCTACAGGCGCCAGTTCTCAGCGCCGAGATTTAGAGTGTGGTTCTCCGTGTTAAAATTTTATGTGACGAACGCGCTTAATCCGAATCTGCCTGAGGATGAGTACTGCGGCAGCCATTTGAATATATGGGACGGTCCTATGAGGATATCGCCGGGCTGCAGCGATATATTTTGGTAAGGATCTTATGTTCGTTTTGATGTAAATGGTTTGCGAAATTTTATTGTTTCTTATACTGTTTACTTAATCTCTGTTTAAGCATTTTTATATAGGTAAATTAAATTATATTAATAAAGTGCTCTGCGAAGTTTTACTTGCACTTCTTAAGATAGAATAGTAATTGCATTACATCAAAAAGCCTTTTTTATTTGTAAAATACAGAATAAATCAGGCCGTTATCGATTCCACTAATAAGGTTTAACATTTCACTAATTAGCTGCAACCTCGCTTCATTAGCATACCAAAACACGTGAACCACATAATATTTCTATTTCAGTGATAAAGAGCGGTCTGTGCAAATGTCAAGAGCAACCTCACCACAGTCGGTGATCGTGGGACGACCACCAACCAACGCCACGCTAGTCGCCCGCTTCTGCCGCGAGAGGGCGCCAAGAACATGCGAACATGCATTACTAAGAAAATCGCGGGCTTGCGCCAGAACCGAGAGTTTTTTATCCAAAGGGGACTCTCTTACGTTGGAACTGAAGTTGACGCAGGGGACCGCTCTAAAGTAGGTCATTCGAACTTTCTAAATTACTTGCGGTTTATTAGCTTTTTAAAACTTGTTGAGACTTCGGAATTGTGTGGCAGAGTTGCAAATAATATGGTGATGTTTATGCTAATGGAAAAAGGTTCTGAAACATTGTTATTTATACAACACTGTAGCTAAAACGAATGCAATCTGTCGTATTCTGTCTGTCGTTGTTCCGGAAAATCTCTGAATAGCTGAAAATTTTAAATTTTTCTTTTCTTTCTTTCTTTAAGTTAGAAGCATGTTTGCATATTGTTTTATATTTTTAATTAAAAATATAACTATTTTCTTTTATTCTACGTTTATCAGAGACATTTGAAAATACTCATAGTAGGTAGGTAAGTAAGTATATTAGGTTTCTCAGAGGAAAATTAACAACAAATTATTCACAAAGAAATTGCTTTCTTATTTGCATAATAAGAGTTTCCAACTTCGCAATTTATTACTCGGAGTAAAGTTTCATTTCAATCAATCTCAATGTCGAGAATATTATTCACCAATTATTTATATATTATTCACTAACCCGCCCTTGGCCATCATGGTGGATGATGGCCGAATTGTTAATAATTGGAGGCCTTTGTTCCTATTATAGGAATAATAATTTATATTAACTGTTTGAATCATGACATCATTATACTTATTGAGAACATATTGACCAGCAAAAACAAAAATTTTTAATACATTTCATCTTTTCCAGACCAGTATTTTTCAAAGCCCTTTACGAGTTTGTTGATCTACATCAAGATGGCGAGCCCTGGGGTCGAGGGCCATGTTCCAGAAGGTTCGCTTCTCGGTCCTTTCCTGAAGCACCTGCAGACCCGCCAGTTACATTTTCATCACCAAGAGATGTGTTCTTATATGGGAGGGGTGGCAATCGTAATATTAGGTATGCATACATCGTGCTAAATTTTTATTTTGATTTCTCTTATACAATTATTCAAATATGAAATGGCTAAGTAAAAGTGTGAAGTGAATTAAAATTAAATTGAATTAGACAAATCTTTCCCTCCAACAGACGAGATCGTAGTAAAGCGCTTTCCTATTGCTCTAAAAAAATAAGTCATAAGATAAGCTCTTTTTAAAATAATTGTTAGAGTTATTTAGGTATATTGTCATCATAAAATTTTAAAATAAAATTTAAAATTTATTGATTAAAATTTTATGAACAAAAATTGTTCGAAGTGTCTAGATTTTGTTTTTATTTGTTCAAATAACAAATATCAACTAGTTTAGGTTAGTAGTTGTAAGTTTTAATAGAAAATACATATAAATATTCCAGCTGCACATACCGCTTCGAAGCGAACCCAGGAGAAGCAGTCCGTCTCAAGATCTGGAGCGTCCGCAGCGGTGGAAGGCTATGTAGAACGGTGCACTCTGCCCACTCGCCTTGGTACCGTTGTGGGGGGGATCCCACTGCAGCTGTCAGAGTATTTGATAGACCGTGGAAGGATAGTGGACCGGGTGTACTACGGGATTGCTTGTGCAGGTTAGGTTTTTGAACATTCTGTATCGTATATTTTTTATAAGTTTGCTTTTGCGAAAATTTGTATTGCCCACATTGCATCCCGGCTTTTAATATGGAAAAGGCCGCAGACGTAGCTGCCCGGTAACAGCAGTAATAATTTAATTGAATGTTATTTAAACACAAATTTTACTGTGAAGAACCTGATTTATTTCTATTCCTTCTATTTGTACTTATATGTAACAGTTCAGTAAGCACGAAACAAATATTCTTTATTCTATTCTATTCTTATTCTTAATAAAAAGCATAGAGATAATATTATGTACTATGATAAAAAGTTTTATTTTTAGAACGTTAATTTAATTATCAAAAAAGAATAACAATGTCAACTTTTCCCGGAAACATTCCTGTATCCGATTTTTGTCTACCACCCACGCATCCCAAATTACCTAATAAATATTCATTTCTTCCAGTGACGTCATTGATTACGAATTTACGTCATCATCTACAGTCGCCGAGTTAAAATTCGATGTCGTGAATATGAGTGCGTTAGATGACTTCAGATCTTTTGGCTTTGAAGCATCCGTTGAATTTGTACGGCTGGAGGCTGAGTGTGAAGGAACGCATAAAGTGCATGGACCTAGTGGGGAACTGCTGCTGTATTCTTCTATGATAGATACGGTAAGGCCGGTTGCAGAGCTTCACCGACCATCAGTGCGTACGTCAGTCGCGCTTGTCATATGTATGGAAATACGCGTGCGTATGGTCGGTCTAGCTATGAACGGTTTTATGAATTTCCATACATATGACAATCGCGACTGCCGTACGCACTGATGGTCGGTGAAGCTCTGCAACCGGCCTAAGTGTTTACTGGCTTGACTGAATTGACTTGTTCGATTTGTGAGTTGTGACTGGCTCGTAATGTTGTTTTTTAAATAACATTATGTTTTTTACCGCGCCATCTATGCGTTCGATTCTGAAACTATAATATACAGGCCAAATACAGGCAGTACTGCTAAGCCGCACATTTAACACTCTTTTAGTACACCAGAAATTCTATAGATGTCAGTGTATTTTTATTATCGTAATAATTTATACCATTTTAATAATTAATGGTACGATTAACCAATGATTTACGTAACCTCTAAGGCTGTAATGATTTTTATAGCGCTCATTATTTTTTTATTGTTTTAAACTGTTGTTTGAAATAAACACTAAACATGTATGTTCTTAAAAATTATTATATTATATAAGTACTATGAGTTTGTTGAAGTACCAAAGTCTTTATAATTGTATTTTGTCAAATTTATCTGTTTTTCTACCATCCTCCAATTTTTTTTCACCACACCTTCAGGACCGCTGCGACCAACGTCCCTGGCTGATAGACCCGTCCCCAGGTCGGTACCTTTACATGAAGATAGAAGGCAGTATCATCAAGGAACCAGATTTGGACAACTTTACTCTCCTCAACAACATCACAGTAGCTCCAGACTTGAGACACATGTGCCTGACGCAAAATAGAATAGCAGTGTATACGGGGGGCTTAACACCGACGTATATCTGCCCCTATCCGCCTCATAAACAGGTATTCTATTGGAATTAATAATTATTGAGTTAAATTATTCAAATAAATTTATCATTACGTATGCAAAAGTGTCAGAATATGTTTATTTTGGAGACAATGATCATCACCTGCCAAAAAAATCTTACTGCTAGGAAAATTGGTGTGCTCGAAGTTTAAGACTTATTTTGACAAAAAATAATATACGGAAGTATTAAATTAAGTACTTGTCCGTTTGTCTGGTTGCAGCCGATCTCCGAATCAGGTTTGAAAAATAATCTCAGAATGTTTTCAAATTGACACTAAAAAGTATTGGTACCTGTTAACATCGGAGTATTTCTGTCATGACTATGCATCAATTATTATAAATTGTTTTTTGTTACAGTTTCCAAGTAGAAAATAGAACAATTAGAAGTAGTCTCCGTATGCCATTTATCATTAAAAATGTTCAAGATTTATATTGATTATCATTTCAGGAGGAACAAAGTGTAGAAATATTCTCAGACGGTTGGATAAAAGAAGTGGATCCTCTCGCCCGACATGTGCTAGCTCCTCCGCCATCTCCTGATAGAGTAGAACTAGACTGGCCTAGGTCGCTCAGCGTCGAACTAATAGCTGTAGAAAGCGGGTCGTATTACATCACGTGGTTGGAACTTTCTAGAAGGTAATCCTTGATTCCTTTGTAATGGAAATAATTCGAAATTAACTCTGTCTTTTTAGTGGTATGTTTGTCTCATCTTGAAAATGAAAAATAAAAAACACTTAAACAAATGAACCGATTGGGGTGAAATTATTTGGCCAAGACGTATTTTTTGCCATTTATATTGCCTTTTATAATATTATTGACTAGGTGAGCTTCGCGGTTTTACCCGCGTGGCTCCGCTTCTGTTTGTCTTAACGTAATGATTACTCAGTTATAATAATGTACTCTGTGGCAATGATATATAGTATATAGCCTTCCTCGATAAATGGGCTATCTAACGCCTAAAGAAATTTTCAAGTTGGACCAGTAGTTCCTGAGATTAGCGCGTTCAAACAAACAAACAAAATAAAAAACTCTTCAGTTTTATAATATTAGTATAGATTATAAATAAAAAAAATTGAAAATACATATTTACGCTATTAAACAAATATATTGAAGTATGCATTTAAATTATAACCAAGTAGGTACCTAATTAATCAGCACAGCAAACAATATTTTTATCACTGCTTTATCACATCAAATCCGGTCGTCGGGTTGAATGTCCCGATGAATTCACTGTCAAGGTCAATTATCGGATTCTGTGAATATAAGAAGTCGGTTAAAAACAAACATCGTAACATTTATGATTTGAGTTATGATAACGGATTTGTTTTTTAATTAACTTTGAGGAAGGATAACAGATAATAAACTAAAACATATATTTTATATTATTTTGTTGTTGTTTAGGGTCTGATAATATCGATCTAGTAATTTTAATTATTTTCATTATATTTCGAATTTCTTTTTTTTTTCATCCCAAACATAACAATATTCGCTGTGTTTGTGTTCGCTGTCGGTAGTCACTACAGATTGGCGTCCATAAGCGCATGCATCATGTACACCGCAAGCTTTATGGTGTAGTTCTGCATTTTTTATTTTTTTTAACCACATAACTACATAACCACATTCACCGCATCCTAGCGAAAACGAGGGCGCTTTTACGCTCTCCGCCAACTGTCAGAGCTCCATAGCTTGCACTTGCATTGTTTGCATATTTTTTCACCATAGCATCCCAGCGAGCACGGTGGCGTGTTCGCGCTCTCCAGCGACTTTCAGTACCACTTCCCATCCATACATGGGTGCATATTACTAGCTCCATAGCTAGACGTGCGCATAATATTACCAGCTCCATAGCTTGCACCAATAATTTTTGACGTGACAACGTCTTATAATTCGATAGAGCCGGTTGCACGCACGAAAAAACATGACTCATGCGGCGTTACCTCGCTCTGACTCATCTGAGGCGTTCCATGTAAGGCTTGAAGTGCGAGCGAGAGCGCGGAACGAGCGACAAAGAAGCACAATCGGACGTTGTCACGTTCAACTATCGTCAGTAAACCGACTTTACAGACAACCAATTTTTTTTTCTACCATAGACATCCCAGCGAGCACGGCGGCGTGTTCGCGCTCTCCGGTGACTGTCAGTACCGCTGCCCGTCCATAGACGCGTGCATCTCACCAGCGCTATGGTGTGACGGGATCAGCCAGTGTCCCGACGGTGAAGACGAGCGACTCACCCAGTGCTCGCCATTCATGAACGCACCGTACCACTATCTGACGGGCTTCGTTGCGTTCTGTGCTTGTGTCGCGTTCGTTGTTGTGAGTATTGCGATAATTTGTTTATTTTCTTTTGGTTGATTTGAACATAATATGAAAAAGGGTGTCGGTGACAAATAGATGCCGATAAATAATTAATTATTATGACTGTTTAATCTAGTTTGATACTCCAATCATTTTATTATTTATTTTCTTGCGATTATAATATTAATAGTGTAATTGTATTGTAATATATTTATGAATCCTAATATAATATAATCCATAAAATAATTTATACAACATATTAAAATACATAATTTGTAACATTAACAGGTAGCAGCAACCCGCAGCTGCCGGCGGCGACGCTCTGCCCTCCAACAGCGCCTCAAAAGCCTCTCCTCAGACACGGCCATATTTGACGAGAAAGAAGTGATTTGCTGACCAAGCGAAGACTCCGTGCGATACGTGGAAATAGACAGGGTCACCACTGTGTGACTCTCCACGCGCGGAGTCTTGTTCGTTTGTTGAATTTGACAGTTATTGCGTCAGACCTGATTCACTCAGACTGTGAGCGTGTCAGTTCGACACGCTCGTTGCCCGCTCGGTCGAACTGTATGTCCCGAGTACGATGTATATATTGACTCGAAATTGAATAGTTTTAAAGCGCAAAGCCTTGGACCAAAGTGCTGCCGATCGGTCTGTTATGTTTCTATGTATTCGGTTTTGATTAATTTCTTGTTGATATTCGTTCGATGCCTTGTATAGTTATAAGAGTTTTATAGTTTTACTTTCCTGTCGTATTAATATGCATTTTTAAACGCACAATTTTTAAATTCTAGACCGATCGGTTCTAGGCTGAATGTTTGGAAGATTTGTTACGTGATTATAAATGAGGAGATTGTAAATAAATTAGTTGAATCGATCGTTATTTTATCGATAAGTAGTTATTTATATAAAATATCGTTGTGGCAATAATTATGTTCAATTGTATCAAAATAAACGAAGAGCCTGTGTTCCCGAAATTCGTATACGTGATACATTACTGCCATTTTATAAAGTTCATTAACGAAATTAAAAAGTGTGATTTTAGTACCCAAATATTTTACAGAATTTATTTTACAATTTATCAATACGTCTATTGACGACAAATGTTGTATTGGCTATGAGTTTGCCAGAAATTGATGTTCATTTAAAAATATGAATAAAAAAAAGGCATGATTTACCGCTTATATTATATCTGCCAAATAAAATTATGTGTTCATTGTTGTAAAATTTTAAATATGATAATGATTATTTGTCAAAATTGCTGAATGTACCTATTTAATATTAATAACCCAATAAACGGTAAATCAAGTCCACCTCAGGAAGCAATTTAAATAAAATATCCTAAAGTGTAAATAAAGATTAAACTAATTCATATCTTAGTAAAGTATTAAAGTGATATAAATTTATTTCCCAAGGAAATTATTGAAGTTTATTATAATATCGAGTTAACTATTAGTAAAATCGTAGAGATATAAATAACGACCTCGTAATGTTTAGGTTAGTACAAACAAATATTAGATTTGGATTCGCTAAAATATGTCATGCAATCTTTGATAGTGACAAAAAATTAATTATAAAAGAGACTTAAGGAATGTTGAGAAAAATTTGGCTATTGATCACGCCTGGTCTAATGGTTTATGGAGAAGTTTAGAGTTATAGGGATCTATGGTAATGATGTTTGAGTCGTGGAGTATTTTACACTAGAAAAGTTGGCTATGAGAAAGAAATGTATTGTAGTGATATGTCTGTAGACCAGGCATAATATTTCACCATATTGTCACTGCCAAATAGTGAAAAATAAACAAACCTGTGTTCTAATGGTGAATGTATGTAAAATATGAAATTTTTTCTATTAGTTGTTACATATTTGTTAAAAGTGGGCGATTGAACATATTATTTTAATCTTTATAGAAAGAAATATTAGAGCGGCAATTCTTAAAAATATAAGAATAGTTACTTTTATTAAAATTATGATAGTAAGTAGACAGTAAAACTTGTAAATCCAAAGAATTACAAATGCCAGCACACGCTTAGGTGCTATATAAAATTTCAGGTTTAGTTCACTGAATTATCAATATTTATTTTACGAACCCAATGGGGTAAGAAGTGGTTAAAATTATAAAAATGAATATATTTAACTGATATATTGTTATATTTCTTTTGTTAAAGAGTGCATACAAAAATGAGTCTGAAGTTTTGTGCAAAAACGTGTTTTGATAAAACTGGCAATCTTTCAGTGTGTTCAGGCGATGTTTAGTGAGAAAATATCTATTTTCTAAAAGTATGTGTGTGAATGAAAATATAAAATCTCATAAGTATTAATGTAATAAATCGTTTGCCCAGATTTAATTTTGCTATGGTAATTTCATTCAAAGAACATTCTCACTATAATAAGTACCAACAGTGCGCTTCTGTGGGTACCGACTATACAACATCTCGACGCAAATACATGGCGTTTCGTTAGTAAAACTTAATAAAAACAGGTTAACAGTGGTTACAGTGTAAACATGTTGACAGGGAAATGTCAGGGAAACAGGGAAACAGTAAACCGCAAAAGATTTACCATAAAAGAGAAAATATCGTACCTACTGTTTTCTGCACTTGTAATTGGTCGAAAATTCGACGCACATACTGCTATATCAGTTATGACGTCAAATAAACGAACTAACTAGCTCAACATTGTGATACAGTTGGAAGCATACAAGCGTGATATTAGCCAAAAGAATCTTGCTAATTTACGGGAAACGACCCTAATGTAGGTGAAATTTTGTTTTAAACTAATTAGGATAGGCACGATGACGTAGAAAGTGTATCGTCTTCCATAATGTACGAGTTCCGGATTGTTTTCCCGCTTTTATTTGAAACAATTGATATTTCCACAATTATTGGAAGTGTATCCAAATCAGGTGTTATCCTGGAAGACAATAATGATGGTAAATAGCTGTATAAGACAGAGGCATAATTTCACATTCACAGATTATCAAAAGTTATGATGATAAAAGTTTTTAAAATAAAATTATTTACTGCATGACTTGGTGGTTTTATTTTCCTTGTGGCATAAATCAATTATATACTGATTCCTGGGTAACTAAACATTATTGGTGGGTCATCATTTGTATCAATTAATTCATATTATATTGATATTGATTATTATTAGTTACTTATCATTAATTGCGTGACAGATTTCACTCTACCTTTTTTTCGATCAAGTAATTTTACTTAGCTATTTGTGTATTTTATATTGCTTTACGAATGAGTGATTGGTACTTTTAAACTGTTATTATCAAATGATACTAGTGGTCTATTGGCCGGATGAGCAATTGACCCGTTTGCATCTCAATGATAATTATACACAAGAACCAGGTAATAGGGTACATAAGGTACAAACCCAGATTTCACAAATTCTGTATGATGTATGCTCTTTATCATGAAGCTTAGAAAATAACAATTAGGTATATTAAAAATATTTTATTCAAAAAACATAACACCGCATTAGTAAATAATGTAAATAAATATCTGCAATACAATTTGTACTTATTTTCATTGTTTGTCTTAACTAAGTACACCCTTTGACAAATGTTCGTAGCTCTTTTTGACGTTTTCAGAGATGTTTTCAGCTGGCCTCTCAGAGGTAACAAGCCAGGTACTCCCACTTTTTCCCTCCTCGAATGCTGTTACAAGACCTCTGACTGCGTTATCAACACTGCGAAGAGAAATTTAATATAAATAGATGAGAATGATAGACTATTACCTAATAATTGTCAAAATTTCGTTTTGTAAAATCGGATTATAAAGTTCCTCAAAAAATGTTTTTTGGAAAACAGCAGAACGCACATGTTGCACGCAGCACGCACTAATATTGCTTATATATTATTATCTAGTTTAG
Source organism: Colias croceus (assembly GCF_905220415.1). Lineage (NCBI taxonomy): Eukaryota > Metazoa > Arthropoda > Insecta > Lepidoptera > Pieridae > Colias > Colias croceus. The sequence continues at coordinate 3,549,406 of NC_059540.1, read as the reverse complement.
TTGTTACAGTAGAATTTATTGTTTGTATGACAATTAAATTATTCCAAGATTCGATAAGCAATATGTCCTCTATAGAGCTTTTTGCAAGTCACTGTTAAAGTTTGTAGTCATTGAAGAACACTATTAAGGAAAAAAGTTTATTTTCCTTATTTCATCTCACTATAACTAATAGCATTATGGCGAATATACTATTCAGAACAATAAAAGAATTTAAATTATAGAAATAGAAAGCGTTTTATTTGCCACCTTGTAAAAGAATACAAATATTAATAATAATCTGACACACAAAACAGAAAAAAAGGCAAAAACCATTAATCATTTCAGAGGAGACCACACAATTACAACTGCAAATTTCAAATTCGGTGTAAAAATGTTTCTTACATCATGTGTAAAGTTTTTTGACATAGGTATCGAATTCAAGAAAATTCCATTCAATTAGTGATACAATTATTATGAGAAGAAACTTACCCTTGGGTAGGCATTTTTTCTAAAGCAGGAGGTATGTATGCCTGCAGGGTTTCGTCGATAGCTCCAATAGTTCCGGCTATTAGATTAGTTTCAGTAGTGCCAAAACACACAGTGACTACTCGGACTCCAGTCCTATTGTAGTTCTGTTCAGCCTGTAGATGAATACATTTATGATTAAATTTCCAACTACATATTAAACAAGATAGTTTTTAGGTTTTTCAATACAACAACTTTCGACTCTTAAATAGGGTCGCATGAGAATGAAGCAAAATATCATACATTCGCTATGATAAATATACACTTTGAAAATGTACTACGCATAATATATTGGAATTTTACTAACAATGACACACTATTCAATTACAATCATATTATATAATTATATTATAATTATTATAAGCCTCATGAACTAGATCTTTATTAGTGTTTGATAAACATCTATTATTTCAATGCACTTCTCTGATAACATTGTTTGGTATTCTAATTTTAACCTTACTAATATATTACTTAAATGAAGGCACTTATATCCAATTCAAGATGAAAACTTGTTAAGAAAAAAATAAACGATTTTTGAAGTGAAACTTCTTTAGGCGCGTTGAGAGTAAAATTTCAACATGGCGTCATGGCAATACCGTTACGTCATCGGGTAAAGCGACGATTTTGGTACATTTGAATCCTACCAAAGAAGTTTCACTTCTGACACATGGGCTCAGCACACACGCTCTTTTTTATTTTTGTCTATTTGCATACAACAAAGATTCATCTCACAATAATTGTAAAGGGAAGTTTGACTATACAAATATAGGTATCCTCTACTTATATTGTATTTATTGTACTCACCCCAAGGCAATTACTGAACTGTAATACTGCACTTTTCGTAGCACTGTACACTGGTAACAAAAATGACTGCATCAGGCCCACTATAGAAGAAATATTCACAATGGTACCGCCTCTACCATTATTATCTTTACGCATCAAATGGTAGGCTTTTAAAGAGCCCCTGATTAGTGCTGTCTGAAATTAAAAATATATTAATTATAATATGTGGCATTTTAAAGGGTACTATTTAACATATTTTCTACTTTAAATTCGTCGATTGATGTGAGCGTGCCAATTCCTTAATACAATAATTTTTTGAATGAAACCCTGCTCAAATTCAGACTTGGAAATTGAACAAAAAATGTCATATGCGTAAAGGGAGCTAGGTATTTAAATGGTTTTCTTTAATTCTTTTATAATATTATGGTGATAGAGAACCATTATCCTACGCAATAGTTAACTTTTTAAAATGATACTCTTAGATTTCTATGTGATAAAAATAGGATCAATTTACACATGAATGGTACGAGCCTAACACAATTGTGTTATCTATCAGCGTCTATTCACCTTAAGTTTTAGGATAGTACCTAAGTGAAAACAGTTGGTGAAATACAAAAACAAAAGATTCCCATGTACCACAATCTATCTAAAAAATATAATTAATGTAAATTACTATTACATACTAATATAGAGTAAATTATTAACTCTAAAACACGCGTAGCCATCGTATATTTTTGAGATTTTCCTACTCTACATTTTACGAATTAACCTAATACGCAATACGCATTACGCATATTAGATGCTTCACTAAGTAAAGCAACTGAAGGTAAAATAGATATTTTCCATATATAATTTATTGTGGTAGGACGATTTACGACACAAAATTTTTAGAAGATTTATTATCTTTTAATTTTTACAGATGCGCATTATATTTTTATTCTAAGATTACCGCTGAAAACCCTCGTAACGATAAAAATATGCATAATTGCTTACACGTTGCATACAATTTGTGTAAAGTAGAAACTCAATCACTAAACTTCCATGAAGGAAGTGTTGAGTTCCTTTAATATGCCTGTAATATTTTTTACCTACCTATAAATTATTGAATAATTGATTAAAAAATTATGTGAGCAACTACAACCCTTCCCGTGGCTTTCCTTGTGTGCACTTAAATCAGCATTACATCATCTTTTATTACATGCATCGTCTCAAACTTTTTGGTCTGTGTATCGCATGTCGCGTGACGCACGATACGTACGATAATTATCGTACAAATACGATAATTTTTAGTTAAATGTCTATAGTGTGAAAAAAAGTTTCACTTTTACCGTGGTCTCATAAAACCACACAACATTTTTTCTTGGAGGATATTCTATAAACAATAGATACATAAATACTTAATTTAAAGAGTAATTCTATACAAACCACATTAATATTAATTGCTTTCAAATAAACGGCGGGAGAGTCATTCATGACACCAGCATTGTTAACAATAACATCAAGGTATCCAAACGTTTTCACAGTTTCATCAAACGCTGCATCCAATTCATCTGTTGTGACGTCACATTTGAAAAATTTCGCCTTATTAGGTCCATATTTTGCATTCAGTTCTTTTTCTAATTCTTCTCCTAATTCCACGTTTATGTCTAAAATCGCTACGTGCTGGAAAAAAATATAATATTAGTGTCTATTATGTAATATGTATCTCAAATCCTCAGTAGGGTTAAATCAATCTTAGTCATAGTTATTTTTATTAGATAACGGTCTGATTGTATGTTGGAAATTGCGTGAACGTAAATGTAATTGCAAATTACATTTAATTACATTTATCTACGGAATTTCCCTCGATTTTTATCGATATATAATAACCAATGACATTCATAGATTTTTATTTCATTGTTACTGTTTTTATATCCTCTTTAATTGTATGTTTTATTATCTTTTGAGACCTTTGAAACAATTACGTATGTTAAAGTGAACACATACAATTCTTTTAACAAAAATGAATGCTCCAAACAGCTGTGCAGTTCGCTCCTAAAGCAAAATAAATCTATACTAATAATATAATATTATAAATAAAGAGGAAAGGTTTTTAATTATGTATGTACTATGTATGTATGTATGTATGGATTTCACGCTTAAACTACTGTACCGATTTCAAAAATTCTTTCACCATTAGAAAGCTGCATCATCACTGAGCAACATAGGCTATTTTGCATTAAAAAAAAATAGAGATCCTTACCAAAAATGCAATAATGTAACCCAAGGTGTAAAAAATTCCTTAATAAAAATTCTGTCATCGCGTGCGCTGCGGAATCTATTCCTTGAAGTACGAGGATGGTTCTTATGAAAAAAAACGTAAATATGTAGGTACCACGGGCGAAGCCAGGGCGGACCGCTAGTTATTAATATAAATAAGAAATATAAGAATTAGGTACATTCATTCAGTTTTCTTTAATCTTAATTGTTACACCAATTGCGTCTACTCTCAAAAAAATATTATTTCAACATTTTTTATTGCTTGACTTCTTATGGTCGTAGCATGAATATAGACTACTATAGCACCTCGATAAATGGACTAGACATCGACCAAAAATATTTTTTCAATTCAAACCAAGTAGTTACCTAGTTCTAGAGATGAGCGCGTTCAAACAACCAAACAAACAATTATAAATTATTATACATTTCATAATTAGCTAGCGTTTTTGCCATGTCAAAAGTGATGTAAAGGAATTGTTTACGACCAATGGGTACAAAAAACTGTTTCTGCAGAAAAGAATGGTTACAAAAATGAGAATTTTAAATACATAGATATAACAGCTATCAACATCAATAGAACAACTTTTTTAATATACGCAAATATATTTCTTTAATTCTGACCTTTGCCCCTTTTTCAACAAAAGCGCGGGCGATCCCGGCCCCTATGCCAGAAGCTGCGCCAGTAACCAAGCATATTTTATCTTTCACCTCACACATGTCTACTCTATACCACAGTTCACAACTGACTGTTTTTATTATGCTTTTAGTTTTGTTCTCAAGGATCTCTTATAAGGCTGCGTACACGCGTGCGATGGAGTTTTTAACCGAATTCAAAAAAGGAGGAGGTTATCAATTCGGCCGGTATGTTTTTTTTTATTTATGTACACCGATTACTCCGAGGTTTCTAAACCGATTTACGTGAGTCTTTTTTTGTTCGATGCGGAATGGTGTCGAATTGGTCCCATAAAAATTTTATTCGGATAGGCCCAGTAGTTTTTATTTTATGAGCATTTTTGTCTGTATTTGTAAATGTTGCAAGTGCAAGTTTGAAGTCAGTTGTTTTTAATGCAATCACTTGTTTGTCTATAAATTTTACTGGTAAAAAAGTACAATATCCTCAGGAAAAGATAGTGCTATATGGATATTTTATTCTGGTTGTGCAATATTAGTATTTCGATCTTCTAAATTTGAGAAAATTCAGAATAACTAATATGTAAAACTAGTTCTGCGACATGTGTTTTTCTAAATTGTCGCTATACAATTTTCCTCAAGTTACTGCAATGATTCTAAATTATTTTATTATTTCAATTGAGAAAAAGAATCTTAATATTATCATTAGTACTTGGTAGTTGCCTTCCCAATTATTGTCATAACATTGTCATACCTCTCTTAACATTGACTCTGCGCGGACGTGACTCGTGACTCACAATGACCTTCATTTTCGTGTATAAAGAATCTATTTTCTTTAGAAATTCTTAATTTACAAAAGTAATACTAGCAATGCAATGATTTTTGACTGCTAAATAAGTGAATTTTTTGTATATCTATCTATAATATAAAAATGAATCCCAAAATGTGTTGGTAAGCGCATAACTTGAGAACGGCTGAACCGATTTCGTTAATTCTTTTTTTATTATATTCCTTGAAGTACGATGATGGTTCTTATGTAGAGAAAACGTAAATATGTACCACGGGCGAAGCCGGGGCGGACTGCTAGTCTATACTATAAAAATGAATCGCAAAATGTGTTGGTAAGCGCAAAACTCGAGAACGGCTGAACCGATTTCGTTAGTTCTTTTTTTATAATATTCCTTGAAGTACGAGGATGGTTCTTATGGAGAGAAAACGTAACATGTACCACGGACGACGCCGGGGCGGACCGCTAGTTTAATTTAAAAAAGAAATGTATGTAATGAGCCTTAAATTTATAGTTGGACGTAATCAATGCTATCGATGGAAATCGTTATTTCTGTAACTTACCTTGGATTTATTAGATATCCTTTTTTGGTCTAATAAAGTTGCTCTAGTTAACATGACTTTGGATTTAAAATTAAAATAACACTTTAGTATTTTAATGATAAATGATAACTGTCATTAAAAAAATAAAAAAAAGTTCGTCAAATTTTGGTAAAAAAGCCAGATATAAACAGTTAACAGACAAGACAAATAAAATAAAAAAAATGACATTATTCATTTTAATTTCAATTTACATGCAAAATTATCTTCTGCTGCTTACACGATGATACAAAAAAAGTTTAAACTATTCTGGTACTATAAGTCAAATCAATAACATTTTTAAATGAGAAATTTTTAAAGAAATATAAACAATAAACATCTTTAGAATGCTATAAAACTAAAAATCTAAATAAAGTTTCTATAAAAATTAAACGTTGTAATAATATTGAAATTCCCAAGTCGATATTAATAAAAACTTTAATAGTTTTCTGCTGTTATATAATAACCGCTATTGTAAAATACAAATAGATAAAATTCAAGGCAATTATCGATTATCATAGTCTAACAATAACGGTAATTCACTTTCATGAAACCTGACTAGAGTTGATTGCAGTTTGTACTAATATCCTCTTCCTGCGAACTATTGGTAATTCTTTCCTGATTATAACAGCATAACCTTGTCAAATAAACACAAAGAAGAATTCATTCTTCTCTATAACTTTTTAATAGAAATTAAAGTGAAACTTTTATTACATCGTCTCAAACTTTTTGGTCTGTGTAGCGCATGTCGCGTGACGCACCATACGTACGATAATTATCGTACAAATACGATAATTTTTAGTTAAATGTCTATAGTATGAAAAAAAGTTTCACTTTTACCGTGGTCTCATAAAACCACACAACATTTTTTTTTTGCTAAATTATATGGAGTTAAGTCAGATTTTAGAAATATAATTAATATTTTCAGTTTTCCGTCTGCAACTTCCCCGCATAGTTAGAAAAAATTCCCATAGGAATGCTTTGTTTCACGGTTGTAAAAATTTGCCTCCAGCTTCTTTACTATCTCGAAAAACAATAATTATATTCCTTGAAAGTAAGACAAAAAATAAACAGACTTCGCATTTAGAATGTCAGTAAGGAATAGAAGTAAAACGTCCGAGGAGATAATAATTCAAAAGTATTAAGACATTTTTTATTATCTAACATCAATCAAGAACTTAGTGCTAGGTGTGTGTTGAACTTTAGTGCTATGTGCGTAATAGAATAAAATACTTACACTTAAATTTTTTGTTCTGATTTGATGAAAATTATTTAAGTAGATTCAAAGATAATTATTTCCTACGAAGAAACTCACAAACCTACTGGTAGAAGATCCGAACATAAGTCGATCTTCACCGGCGTGATAATAGAATGAGACCAATTTTATAATAAATTTAGTCTATTAAAAATGTATTAAAAATGTTGTATTTGGATCTTAGACCATACAAAAAGTTTAATTTGCTCGTTTTTTCAAATGTAGTAATTTGCTCGTTTTTTATTAACAGGCGTAAATAACGAGGAATCGATCGCCTTGTTATAAAACAAGTAGGTGCAAACAATACATTTAAAGGACTATTGAATTTTTTTTATAAGCCCATGCAACTTAAAGTAAGCTCTCGTCTCTCAAAAGTAATTTAATATTTTCGAATTTTCGTTTTGGTGAACAAGAAAGTCCCTTGGTAAAACCTATCTCCTATCCAACTATGAAATTACTATCCAACAAAAAAATAATTTTTCAATTTGGACCCCGTTTGTTCTCGAGATTAGCATGCATGTGTAAAACCATTAACCAATGTTATCGTTCGATTTTAATTATTAAATAAGTTTTCCTTCATGTCGATGTAAATTCAGTTTCGTGGTTTTGCGACATCATCACAGCTATTCATTCAATACCATATTTGTAAAACAATACCCATTGTCCTATTTAATTATTGGCCTTAATAATTCATAAAAATTACTACTTTTATTTATATTTCTAAGAAGTTTAATGTTTAGAATTATAAGCAGACATATAATAATTAATTTATTTTTATCACTTTATACAGAAAGTATATTTGTACAGAAAGGATATGCAAAACCAAAATCAAAATATATTTGACAATAATATGTTTATACAATGTACATGGAAGAATTTTAAATGCCACCCAGAGGGAAAGTGTCTGCTCATAATACCTACTGCAGATAGAAAAGAATTATACGTAGTAGTTCTGTTACAGGAAATGTATGTAATCCGTCATTGTATACAATTCCTAGGAAATGTATACAATTCCTAAAATCGTACGGAAATGTGTGAAATAAATTATTTTATACACATTTCCTAGGATATCTATACATTTCCTAAATAGCTATCGGAAATGTAAAACATTTAATATATTGATATGTCGCAGGCAAGGGTTGGACTAAAGCAAAGGGGGCGCAGGACTTAAAAATTTTTTGATGGAGTTGGTGTCATTATAACACCTATTTATTATTGTTTTATCGTAAAGATTACGCTTATATAAGCATGTTTTATAGGAACAACTTTTCTCTAAAATCAAAAATAGCCGAGATATTCGCCCTCAAAGTTAGGTTAGGTTTAGGTTAGGTTAGCCGTTAGGTTAGGTTAGGTTAGGTTTGTTAAAAAAAAAACTACACAGAAATAGGAGCCCCGCGAAGCGCGGCTCCGTCGACGAAGATCGAACGATCGAAGATAATAATATGAACATAATATTATTACAATTTTACGGTATGACTGTTACCCGATTGTATCAATAAGAGCTATAATAACAAAAAAATAACAACGTGTTTTATTACAGAAAGCATTTACTTTACACATTTCCTAATACGATATAGGAATTGTATACAATTCCTAGGAAGATTATACATTTCCTAGGATATGCATGCATTAAATAGTTTTTTAAACAATATTTTATACATTTCCTAAATGGTATCGGAATTGTATACAATTCCTTGATTTCATACATTTCCGGTAACAGTTCTATCACATCTCACAGTAGGTAATTTCTATCGAAGGGAAAATACGAAAGGACATCATTTATCCTTAAAATTGGTAGATGATAATGTTAATTGACTATTTCATAAGTCGATATATATGTAAGAACCACAGGATAGTTCATTGGCATCATCGTTATGTTATATTATGTCCATCTAATAATTTTACAAATGTAATATTGACATGATTTTAAAGGAGATTCTTGCCGATTCTTCTCCATAGATACAGCTCTCCGTATTCCGTGTTATGACGATTCTTTGCTTCTAGAATAAGTCTTATTGAATAAATAAATGTTCGAGTTCGAGTTTATAAATTTATAAATTTAAAATAAAAGATGAACATAAAATAAAATTTACGTGATATCTTTAATGCCAGAGCCGAACTGGTGGTTCGCCTGATGGTAAACGATCACCATCGTCCATGAACAGTTGTATAGATAGAGCCTCTACAAACTCGTTGCACTTTTAATACCGCAGCCACACTATGCTCCTCGTCCTGCTCCTCATCCTGCTCATCGCGCTGCCGTTATTCGCCGCGACATTGCCATCAGCTGGCCACACTTCCCATACCACTCGTCGAGTGTGTGGCCACGGCATAAGGAATGGATTGATAAAGGGAATAAAGGCATGAAAATGAAGGAAGAAGTGGGAAGGGTGAGAACGGGCCTCCAGCTACCTGTAAACATTGATACAGACAGTTAGATATACTAAGTGGACCTGTAGTCCCGTACAGGTTCTACTGAACCCTTTTCATGCACGAGCTGACATAGTGAAGTCCCATGTCCCCTAAGGGGGTAAGGGGCAGATACATCTGTTTCACTGATCGATTTTTTTTAGGGACAAGTAGGTGATCAGCCTTCTGTGTCCTACCAGACCGAGACATTTTTTTTTCTTCGTCTCCACCGGGAATCGAACCCAGGACCCCTCGGTATTACGCTCACGCGTCATCCACTGTGCCAAGGAGGCGGTCACGAGCTGTCATAAGGTTGCCTAATTTATATTATTTTTTATTATTCTATTGTACTTTTGAGATAAATGTTTTTTGAGCGTGTTGAGAGTAAAATTGCAAGGTCGCGTCATGGCAATACCGTCACGTCATGAAGAAAACGGTTACTCGGTGTTTTTAGGGGTAATTTGTGCCAAAGCTAGTTTGCTTGACTCCCATATTTAATCACAAACAAAATATAAAGTTTCAAATTGGTTATAAGTAAATGAAGAATGTATAATAAATAAAGTTATAAATTTTATAATTTTTCAGTGGTCAGGAAGATAAAATAATTCAAATTTTCCGTCCTCAGTTATAATAATATGCCAAAATACGAAATTGACTCGTCCTTTACCTTTAGTACCAATATAAAAATACCTACGTAGTTTTAATATTGAATTTGTCTTCGGTATTTAACTTTCCGTCTTGAAGTTATTGGTTTTAGTCCAATATTATACCACGACCATGTGTTTGTTTGACGTTGTTAATGTAAAAATAAGGTACTTACGTTCTTTTAAATGAATATAGGGAATATATTTATAAAAAATGTTCATAAAAGAAAGGGCACAGATGAAATAATTAAGGTCATAGCCACAGAATTTTTGATAATAATTATACCTCATTATTTAGTAGTTTTCACTTGTATCATACAGATGGGATGGGATTACTACGATTATACTTCATTTGTTAGCTTGTTTTCAACAGGAGAGCAAAACTTAGAAGGTTGGTGTAAATATTTAAAATTTCTGTATTAGAAAATGGAACACTTTGAAATTTCTACGGTAAGTCTATTAGTTAGGTACTTGTTTTTAATTTAACGAAAAAAGGAATAAAGGAAAAGAACCATGCATTATTTTGAAGTTAAATGGAGGGATTAAAGAATGGATATGAAAAGTGTTCTAACTTAATATCTGGCACTAGTGGCTTCATTTTGAAGACCAAAATGAAGTTTATTACTTCTACACAGTAACTACAATTACCAGTCACCCCTACTCAACTGTAACACTTGGAATTATTACACTTAAGACGATAAACAATCAACTAAGGAGGGTCATAAAGATAGCATCACGTCTGCAAACTGTAGCGACACAAAAGATTATAATTAACAACACTTCAATTCAATAACATTTATTATAATAATGTTTATAAGCACGTCTCCAAATGCCCCTTGCCCACAGCTTGTAATATAAATGTTCTTCCTGCTATAAGATGCAACGATGACGTCATATTCTGAAAATGTTTATTTCGCCAACATCGTCTTATATGCGGTTTGAATGTTTTCCGTAATATTTCTCGGTGGTTCAGATGATTCTATTAACCAAACACTAGCAGATTCACCCTTCTCGTATACTTCTACAACACCTTTTCCTGCCTCTTCTGGTCTGTAATAAATAAACATGATTTTTTTTAAGCGAAGTCTCTAGCGCTACTGCTAAAATTTATCGCAGAAGTCAATTAATACTGACTGAAGTATTTCTGTTATAGAAGTGTGTAGAAATTATTTCCAGATATTATGATCTTGGAGAACCATTTTGAAACAAAATGAAATTGCATCAATTTACTTGAGCGAGAGCAGTCAATAAATATAATATCTCGTTGCTACGCTTGTTGTGTCGCACAATTGGACATAAATGTCTAGTATAAGTAATCAATATAATAAAAATCTCTACAATACAATTATTTCACTAACTGAAGAGGATTTGATTTGATTATTATCTACAATATTATATTATCACCAAGTATTTGATTATCTATAATATTATATCATAATTAACATGAATAATCATTTAAATTACCTTTATTTTAATTTGTACAAAAATATATGCTATCTATTTTGATTATTTTGTCGAGATTGTTATAATTTTGTAGTTTGATTAAATATTAACACCTGCCCTGTTTCGACATGCTAATATGTATATTATACTATTCTATACATTTATTACACTAGTTTCAGGAAGTTTGTGTAAAATAAAATAATATTAACGCATGTCTCAAATAAATAAATTATATTGTTTACCTGATACCATAAACATAATAAAATGTATACTGCTATAAACGACTGATTAAAATGACCGCATACTTACGTTTGAATACCATATGATTGAACTAATTGAGGCAAACTCTCTGAGACAATGGGATCAAAACTTTGTAAAGAACCTAAAATATCAGTGTTAGTAACTCCAAAGCAAACAGTTATCATACGAACATTTGTCTTGTCGTAATATGGCTTCATCTGAAAGAGGTAAACTTATTTTTAAAAAATAGATTCAAAGAGAAAAATTTGGACATGTACACAGAACATTGAGAAACAAGACTTATGGCCGGTTTCCCAACTTCTTGGTATTATGTTCTGTTTAGATTATGCATGAGTTAAAATTACACAAAGATTAATTTTCACTGATAGATTATCCAAATATAACACCAAGAAGTTAGCTTTAGGCTATAAAGAATACTATTTGCAAAGAGTGGTCTAACTGATAAAATTAGAATCTGCTGTTTGATTGAGAGCTTACAATTTATCTTCGGTCAGTCGATAGACCGATTTCTTAGACATTAATAAGAAAACTCTTTTACCTTTATACATTTCGTTGTTCTTGTTGTTTACAGATATCTTTTTACTTCACTCCTAGAAGGTTACTTACCCCCATAGCAGTGGTGAACTGAAGAACTGCTGCCTTCGTAGAACAGTATATGAACACTGTTGGGCATGTTAAACTCAAGGCACCGATGGAAGAAATGTTTATGATCGTTCCTCCTCTCCCTCCTTTGTCTTTCCTCATCAATTCAATGGATTTTAAAGTAGATGTAACCAGAGCAGTCTTAAATAAATTACCAAATGATGTTAACTGAATATTTGTTATTATAAAAAATTGTTAAATTACTGCTTAAAGATAGCGAAGAATTGTGATTAATTACTATGATTTAAACTTCCACGGCAATATGTATTTTATGTTTGTTTAACCGGCTTAACGAAAAAAAGGAGGAGGCTCTCAATTAAGCCTGTTTATTTTTTTATCCAATAACTTTTAACTTTTAAAAAATCACTTTTCGAACGGGGAACTTTCAGATTCCAGGCGAAAATATAAAAATCCTCAATTTGTATTAGAAAATTACTTACCAAGTTTATTTCTATAGCCTTTTTATACTTAGTTTCATCAGCAATACCGGCATTATTTACAACTACATCAAAGTAACCATTATCTGCAATTACTTCATCAAACGCAGCTTTCAATTCATCATCATTTGTAACATCACATTTAATAAATTTAGCCCTTTTATCACCATGTTTCTTATTCAATTTGTTTTCTAACGATCTCCCTGCATCTTCACTAATATCCAAAATAGCAACATACTAAAAACGAAACATTTTAGTGAATTAAATCATACCAAAAATAATTTTAATGTTTATTAATCAATATCTCAATATTGCAACTAAATAGTTGTTTATAACTCAGCCCCTGGAATCACAGACACAATAGAAAATCTATTGTGTCGTGGACCGATCGAGCCGCTGGGGACTCAATGGGTTAATAGAAAACAGAATATAAAATAGAGCACAGTGAGATACAAAGTTATTAGTTCTGTTAATCTCGATGCATTTTTATCACTTTAAAACAACTTCATACCTAATTAAAATAATATTATGAATTAACTTACTTTAGCGCCTCCTTGTAGGAACTGTCCTACAATTTCTGCTCCTATGCCATTAGAACCTCCTGTCACTATAACGACCTTATCAACTGCACTCATGATTCAGAATTGACTCCGACTAACTTCGTATAAACCAGCTGTTCTTATTTATAAGTATTTATGACGTTTGAAGATTATTATGGTATGTAACAATATTATATTATGTAGTCTTAGGAACAATATTTCTTATTTGGTATTTACAATTTTGACTGGTAACGCGATGATGTATATTTTATAAATAAAAATTTGTTTTGAAGTAGATAGATTTTTATCTTTGCACAATATTCTTATCTGCAATTCCTTAATGTACTATCAGCACGAAAAGCTGATGAATATGTAAAATTGCATATTATTAACATTTTATTAATTGATCACAGTGGTGATCATATTGCATATTGAACTAAACACCAACGTTCCTGGGGATGGTTGTAACACTCCAAATAGTCGAATTGAGAATTTCTTTGAACCTAGGAACGTCGAGAAAAGAAAAACGATAAACTCTTTAAAATGATCCAATAATTTTATAACTGTTACATTAATGATTAATTTTTCTAAAAATTAATGTAAAACTAGGCCTTTAAGACTAGTTAACTTTTTAAGTATGATGCCTTTATATTTTCAGGATCCATGATTAGATTCATGTCCATTCTCAATTATACGCCTGAATAATATTAATATTACGGTCTAGCTTCAATATTGGTGAATCTTCTAAAGACAACCAATTTATCTTAATCAACAAAATATAAACAGTAAGAAATGCTCATCGACTTTTGGTGCCAACTGTAGGTAGGCATTTCTAACCTTGGAAAAAGTATAAAATTATATAATAATTATATTCAATATTCATCTCGCAAAAATAGCAATTGTTATTTTTCTACCAACAGTTCATAAACGTGTACAGCAAACAATTTCAAAATTTTCCCCATAAAGTTTATATTTTTTTTAGAATATTCTAAATGTTTTAATGAATATGTTTTTATCAGATTAAAAACAGTTTTAAAATATGTTTTTTAGTAATTTCCTTACATGACGTCACGTCATGGAATATTAAGATAGTATCTAATCTCCTAACTTCTATATAAAACGTGACCCAAAAACTTTCCCCCAGAACGACGGGCATATATCATGGATGAAGAGAACAATAAGCACTTGTACGAAAAATAAAATTCAATATTTTTTAAATTTATTTCGGTATAAATATTACTCACTGACGACGACGAAAACTAAAGTAAAAAGAAATATATTTCTTTTTACTTTGTTAATATAATTAGCTAAATTAAAAATGCATAGCGCGCACCGCGCACGCTGCCACCGTTTCAACGTCCATTTCGTGAGACAAGACGAGGGCAATGTCGCGGCGAGAAGGGCAGCGCGATGAGCAGAGCGATGAGCAGCGCGAGGAGCATAGTGTGGCCGCGACATTACACACATCAACTACGGAGGAATAGGTGGAGGTAGTTTACAAATAGCAATTTTTGAATGACCGTCAAGACGTATAACATCTCAGTCTCCCCGTGACCACGCTTGTTGTAAAGTGTTCGAAACGTCGGGAAAATAATATAATGAATAAATCGCGTTTAAAATCCGTTAAAAAGTCTTTAATTTCTAAATATTACTAACATCAAATGTAAGAAGTGTACAATTTTATGCCAACCACGGTTATATATTTAAGAGTACAAAAAATAAGGCATTGTATTCTGATGCTTAACATCACAGTACAATGCCATAAGTTTTATTCTTTTATAATATATTATATATTATTACTCGCTGGCACTAGACAATAGACGACCTTTGTTTGTTACTACTTTAAGAAAAAACAGGAACAAGTATCGATTTTCATGAAATTTGGCGCACACATATAGAGTAACTTTATAATATATTTTTTAGGTCTCGTCAGCACTTTTTATCAGATGAGACTGAGGTCGTCCACCTATCCACGTTAAAAAAAACTTGGATTAACACTTATGATAGTTTTTGTTCCGAAAACCCCACGGGAACGGGAACTATGCGTGTTTTCCCTTGCCGAGCGGGCGAAGCTGCGGGAGAAAAGCTAGTAAAACATAAACTTCTATACATCAGCGTCTTTTCCCATTAAACTGTAAGCCTCTCGTACTTTTGCTGTAATATCGGTTATTTTACTATTGTTTATGAGCCAAGTACTTCCACTTTCCCCATTTATATAACTTTCTATAACACCCTTCGCTGCAACGTCACTTCTGGAATTAATAAATAATATAACTTCAATTTCCATAGTTCCAAAATTAGGTGAGAAAAATACAAATTTCGGGATGAATTGTTGTAGTTGAAAATTGATAAACCTATGAAAAACATAATGTCGGTCTGTCAATATTTTTCAGTAGTGGAAAGCGAAACAACATGATCTTTTTTTTTGTTAACTCGGCTTTTTTTGTAAATTCATAACAGAGATTTTTTCATAAGGTCTCTCGTGCATAAAATTAAATAAAATTTTAGTAAATGCCCATACCACAGAATAATAACTAGTAGATCCTATACTTACGTTTGCGATGGTCCGAATTTCTCATATTTTTCTATTAATTCATCCATTGTTATAGTATTATCAAACATTTGCACTTTTTCGTGAATTTCCGATTCAGTCCCTCCCAAACACACTGTGATTACTCGTACTTTAGTTCGTTGGTAATATGGAATTATCTGTAAAAAAGTAAGAAACATTTGTAATCGGTTCAGTAGTATTGGCGTGAAAGAGTAACAAACACACATACATCCTCACAAACTTTCGCATTTATAATACTAGCGGTCCGCCCCGGCTTCGCCCGTGGTACATATTCACGTTTTCTCTACATAAGAACTATCCTCGTACTTCAAGGAATATAATAAAAAAAGAATTAAAGAAATCGGTTCAGCTGTTCTAAAGTTATGCGCTTACCAACACATTTTGGGATTCATTTTTATAGTATAGATTAGTAGGATTCCCGTTGTTGTAAATTAATAATTCCCTATTTTTTATTATTTAGAAACTTCACAGTAGATAGCTAGAGTAGGGTAGAGTTTTAGTATAATATTATAATTCCGATAATATCGTTTAATTAATGCAGATATTTTAGTTAAAAATGATTAAATTGATAAAAAAATTGTATCTAATAATCTAAAAATATGTTATGTAATTTTGATTAGATTAATTGTGTGTATTATTAAACACCGCTAGGTAAAAAATAATTTATTTAAAAAACGCAATAAAAAGGGCTAGGTTCAGGTAACAGCTTCTTGATAATATTTTCCGGATAATTTTTCTCAGTTTAAATGACAAATAATAATGTATGAAATTTTTCATCAAAAATTTCAATCTATAAAACTGGCCCTTCCTATAATTAGGATATAACACTTACTCCAATACAATTACTAAAATGTAGAATTGCCGATTTAGTCGCTGCGTATATAAAAAAATTCGGTGATATTAATTTTAGAGCAGTTATAGAGCTGATGTTAATGATGGTTCCACCTCTTCCCCCCAAATCCTGACGCATGATCTCCAAAGCTTTAAGAGTTGATGTAACTGTGGCTGTCTGAAAAATTAATGATATTTATATTTTAGTTAATAATTTCGTTAAGCTTCGTTCCGTCACTTTAGTTATTTGCTGGTCTCTACATAAACATCAAGATATTATTTAGCAATAGTAGGTATCGTCGTCGTCGTCGTTTCAGCCGTGGGACGTCCACTGCTGGACAAAGGCCTCCCTCAGGGTTTTCCACCACGACCGGTCACCGGCGGCCTGCATCCAGCGGCTCCCTGCCACTCGGACCAGGTCGTCTGTCCATCTTGTGGGTGGTCGTCCCACGCTTCGTCGCCCAGTACGTGGTCTCCATTCGAGAACCTTTCTGCCCCAACGGCCATCGGTTCTGCGGGCTATATGCCCAGCCCATTGCCACTTCAGCGTGCTAATCCGGCGAGCTATGTCGGTGACACCGGTTCTCCTACGGATCTCCTCATTTCTGATTCGATCACGTAGGGAAACTCCGAGCATAGCCCTTTCCATAGCACGTTGAGCGACGCTGAGCTTGTGCACAAGGCCCTGGGTTAGAGACCACGTTTCTGTACCGTATGTCATCACTGGCAACACACATTGCTCGAAGACTTTTGTCTTCAGGCACTGAGGGATTTTGGATGAAAAGATGTTATGTAACTTCCCGAACGCTGCCCATCCGAGTCGGATTCGACGATTGACCTCTTTCCCGAAGTTGGACCTGCCTAATTGGACGGTTTGTCCTAGGTAGACATATTCGTCAACAACTTCGAGAGTAGAGTTTCCAACAGAGACTGGAGAGGGCACAACATGGACATTCGACATGATTTTCGTCTTGTCCATGTTCATGCTAAGGCCCACTTGTTGTGAAACTCTGTAGAGGTCATCGAGCATTGCATTAAGGTCTTCCAGGGATTCTGCCATGACTACGATATCATCGGCAAAACGAAGATGAGATATGTACTCGCCGTTAATATTGATGCCAAGTCCTTTCCATTCCAACAGTTTGAAGGCATCTTCCAAAGCAGCGGTAAAAAGTTTGGGCGAGATCACGTCGCATTGTCTAACACCGCGCTGCAATGGGATTGCCTTTGTGCACTGATCTTGTACTCGGACTGACATTGTGGCGTGTTCGTACAAGCTTCTCAATACTTCGATGTACCGATAGTCAATACGGCACCGCTGGAGAGACCTTAATACGGCCCAGGTCTCGATCGAATCGAAGGCTTTTTCATAGTCCACGAACGCTAAGCATAGTGGCAAATTATACTCCTCGGAGTATATTTTGTAGTATTATAGTAGGTATACCTACCTAGTAAAAAAAAATCTCTTATAGTGTACTTAAACTGAAAATATAACTGTAACTGTATCTTGTGGATTAATAGAGCTTATTTATTTAATTATTATTTATTTATACGTACTTTATAGTACGAATATACAAAATCAATTCGATAATATGGACACGAAAATACATTTAAATAATTTTATGTTATATCCTATATGACGGCCATGTTGAAATTTTAAGCATAATCTTTGTTTATTATCTTTATAAGATCATTATTTTCTAAATATACGAACTACATAACCTATATCGGTGCATGGAAATTGGAAACTGATACAGGATATGAATTTTCACATAAAAATGAACTTACAAAATTTATTTCGATTTCCTTTTTGTACATTTCTGGTGATTCGTCAGCTACGCCAGCATTGTTGACCAACACATCCAAAGTTCCATATTTTTCGAGAATTTTATCAAATGCACCAAATAAATCATCGTCATTGGTCACATCACCTCTTATAAACATTACCTGTTCTCCTCCGAATGTTTTCTTCAATTCATTTTCAAAGGCAATTCCAGAAATTTCGTCGATATCAAAAAATGCAACCTACAAAACAAAATTGAAATAGAAAAAATTGTCTTTCGAGTAATAAAACCAAATTAAATATATGAAGAACCTTTGAAGAACATAGACGTTCAGACTTTAGTATTGCGTCAGAACAATTTTTTCAACTGATATGAATAAATAATCTGAAAATTTACAATTAGCTACTTTATTGCAAATACCAACGAGTAGGTGAATTAAAATTTCACTTAATCGGCAAGAATATTAATGAATCGAACTAATTCCATATATCAATAAAACAGTTAGGTATGCTGAACAATTTTGACAATCAACGAACCAGAGCCTCAATAATATTATGTAATCGAAATTATTTGAATAGAAGACAAGCGATGGTGCCTATACCTATTAAATAAAATTTATTATAGGAATTTGCATCTATTTAATTTAGAGTTCATATTATTATACATAATGCAAAATAATATTATTACAAATATACAATTACAAATATAGGCCTTCATTGTGTAACTTTATTTTTTTGATTATCACACACGATCACACAACTTTTGAAGGGAAACTTCTTTAGACGCATTGAGAGTAAACTTTCAAGGTTGCATCATGGGAACACCGTCACGTCTTGTAGTAAGGCGATTTCTTCGAATATTGCCAAAGAAGTTTCACTTCTGACACGTGTGCTCGGCTCACACGCTCTTTTTTATTTTGTATTGACATGGCGAAGTCAAAGGTAGTTGAAAATGGTAGTCCTAAAGCACTTACCTTTGCACCAGTTTTTAAAAACTCCTGAACTATTGATTTCCCAATACCATTTGCCCCACCAGTTACGAATACTATTTTTCCGCTTAAATTTTTCATATTTAATGCAATAAACTTATCGAATGAAACAAGTACCAATTACTGATGTAAGAGTTAAACAATAACAGTTGTTGAAAATACTCATAAAAATACAAGTAGGTACTGTACCTACCTAAATAATTCTGAAATAAAAGGTAATACAAGAAAAACACCTGTGAAAACATATTATGTAACCGCTGCTTTAATAAAATGATACCCATTGTGTATTATTATCACAGTCATTCAATTTATATTTTTTCAACATGTTTAATTTTATCTTATTCTGAAATAAGTTTTGTACAAACACTTTTTTTGTAGGAATGTATGTATAGAGATACGATTCGAACCTTTCTCGGATTTCTTAGGTACGTTTTTTATCACAATATTTATATACCAACTAACACTACATCAAACTTGGATATTATCACCACATAGTATAAAACAAAGTCGCTTTCTCTGTCCCTTTGTATGCTTAAATCTTTAAAACTACGCAACGGATTTTGAAGCGGTTTTTTTTAATAGATAGAGTGATTCAATAGGAAGATTTTAGTACTTATATAATTTATTAGGTTTGAGACAAAGCGGGCGGAGCTGCGGACGATGAGCTAGTGTAAAAAAACAAATAAGACTTGCGCAAGGTATTTTTTAATCACAGGCACGATAAAAAAACAACAAATAGTTTTGATCAAACATTTATACTTAATAAACGGTCTTG
Source organism: Colias croceus (assembly GCF_905220415.1). Lineage (NCBI taxonomy): Eukaryota > Metazoa > Arthropoda > Insecta > Lepidoptera > Pieridae > Colias > Colias croceus. The sequence continues at coordinate 3,529,285 of NC_059540.1, read as the reverse complement.
AGCATTTTTGTTCTATAGACACCACAACCAAATGAAAAAAAAAAAGAAAAGAAAATAATATTAAGATCCTGGACCAAAATAATGTTCGCCAATTCGTCGAGTAACGTGTATTTTTAATTACTGAAATACTGGTTCAGAGAGTATAGAGTAGGCTTTTTTGATAATAGGAGTGATGTCTTCAGCACCTTTGCCGTTTATTACGAGCCAACTGCTACCACTTTCCCCTCTTTTGCAAGTCTCAATTAGGCCTTTGGCTGCTGCCTCAACACTGAAAAAGGTAACAATTGTTATTATGATCTATATTAAAATCCGACTTTAAATTTACCCTTATTACCCATTAACCCTTTAAAATTATCATACTTATATGGATGCTTTTAAAGAGTAGACATCCAACTTAGAGCCTGCAGAAACATAATATAAATATAGATCTAAAGACAGGGAAGAAACTGAACCTTCAAAACACAGCTTACCACTTTTTCGAAGGTCAAGGTCTAAACATAATGTTGTAGTAGGTATCTGTTTCTTGAAAAATATTTTTTTTATTATTTATTTAAAAATAGACTGAAATTTTGAGCGCAGACATGAGGTCTAGGCCGTACCAACTTTCCACCCCCATACCTTTGTCTATACCGCTCTCTGGGCTCTCTATCGCCTAAAGTCCTAATCCTAAATAATTTTATACGCGGACGATGCTCATTATTGTCGGCATATTTGAGCTCGGATTTAAATTTTGTATTATGATATACTACCTTTTCACCCGCGGCATCGCCCGCGCAGTCAAAGAAAAGTCCGCAGAGTACCCGTTCCCGTGGAATTTCCGGGATAAAACCTATCCTATGTCCTTTCTCGGATATCAAAATATCTCTATAACACGTCATTTCATGCAAATTGGTTCAGTAGTTAAGGCGTGATTGAGTAACAGACAGACAGACAGAGTTACTTTCGCATTTATAATATTAGTATGGATTATAACGCACCTTTGACACGGAAATTTACTGATGATTTCATCCATATCTGGGTACAAATCAGAAAAACTGTGCAGTTTTTGTTTAGACAGAAGACTAGTATCTGTCGCGCCGTAGGATATTGCTATGACTTTAACACCGGTTTTTTCATAATTCTTTTGATCCTGAAATAAATGAAATAGTGAAAACTTCTTCATCTTTTTTTTCTTCTAAGAAATACATATATATAATACATATATATAAACAGCCAAAAATTTTGATAAACAAAGGAATTAAAGGAATTTTTCTTCTTACCCCAATACAATTACTGAATTGCAATACAGCACTCTTAGTGGCAAAATATATAGGCAAAAAGGAATCTTGCATCATGCTTGATATAGAAGCTACGTTGACAATAGTTCCACCTCGTCCAGACTTGTCTTTACGCATGAACTCCCATGCTTTTAAGGTACTTGTTACGAGAGCTGTCTGAAAATAAGTGTTTGAAATTAATTTAGTTCATTAAAAGTTAAAGGTACTTTTGTAAATATCCGTTATGTTTGTCAGGTATTCCCTTTGCTCCTGAAATATTATAAGGAGTAGAATAATTAATAACATTAACAAAATTCACTTCCGTTCTGTGATGTTTATAATTAATCTATATATATATATAACTAGGTTTCCGCTCGCGGCTTCACCTGCGCAGTCAAAGAAAAACCCGCATAGTTCCCATTCCCGTGGGATTTCCGGGATTGCGTCATTTTCCCGGGATAAAAAGTAGCCTATGTCCTTTCTCGAGTATCAAAATATCTCAATACCAAATTTCATGAAAATTGGTTCAGTAGTTTAGGCGTGATTGAGTAACAGACAGACAGACAGAGTTACTTTCGCATTTATAATATTAGTATGGATAGTATGGATTATATTATATAAAACTCAAAGGTGACTGATATAGTGATCTATCAACTCACAGCCTAAACCACTGGACGGATCGGGCTGAAATTTGGCATGCAGGTAGATTTTAGCACGGAGGCGTCCCCTAAGAAAGGATTTTGATCAATTCTACCCCCAAGGGGATAAAATGGGGGATGAAAATTTTATTTATCTTTTCCACGCAGGCGAAGCTGCGGGCAACTAGTAGTTTATATCACCGTGACAAAACAATTCAAGGACGTAAAGCTACTGTTATTTATCGATTGATGATAAATATATCACTCAGATCCTTCATTTTTATCATCACTTGTACAAATTGATAACAATCAATTGCAGTAAAATGTTTGTAGAATAAAAATGCTGTGTAATCTCATGAGGTACCAGTCAGAACTGATTCATTTTTGTTGTGGTTGTTTATGATTGATATTGAAGATTATAAATTTACGAATCACCTTCAGCTGTAACTTTAATAAATTCAACTTCAGAGCAAAAAGAAGTCTAATACATTAAAAAGTTATAGGTTGTTTTCGCTGAAAATTTTACGAAATGTTTGCTCATAATATTTTCTGTATGATTACGTAGTTTACAAGTTATGTATAATCTTTATTCTCGTTAGAGCTAGCGCGCAAGAGCAACTTTTGTCTCCGCAACTATTTTGTCTCTCCCATCAACTCTATGGGCTAGTAAGAAAGTGCGCGCACGTAGCGACGCAACTGGCCATAGAATTGATAGGAGATACAAAATAGTTGCGGCCATAAAAGTTGCTCTTGCGCGTTAGCTCTTACTCTGCGAATTACACATTCGCATAAAGCCTCCTCTACACGTCCGCAGATGCGTCGGCGGATATCATCTCCGGATACATCCGCGTACGTGTAGGGGAGGCATTACACATCAGTAACGTGAGCTCACTGATTGTTCAAATATAATAATTACAAATTATACTTACTACATTCACTTCAATTGATTTCTTATACATCTTAGGACTATCGTTCATCACACCCGCATTGTTAATAACCAGGTCGATGTAACCGAATTGTTTCAAAATTTGATCGTAAGCAGCAAAAAGTTCTTCATCGTTGGTGACGTCACATTTTATGAATGAGACTCGACCAGGGTATTTAGAATTTAGCTCTTGTTCCAGTTGTTTTCCAGCATTTACATCGATGTCTGTGATTCCGATATGCTGTAATATATTTTTGATATGAATGAACATCTACAAGATCTACATAATCAAAAAATCGAACATAAATAGAAACTAACTCCATTCGGTTTTTTTTTTTTGTTTTTATTTAATTAAATATTTACCGATTCAGAAAATTATTATACCATTAAAGCTACATATTAACTAATAAAAAATAGAAAATATTTTAAAACCTAACAAACAAAATAGTATCACGAGATATGAATTGAAACCGAGAGATACAAATTACAAATCTATTTTCTTTGGTAGGTTTTAGGGAATACCACCATCAAACATTTCTATCCATTTTGTCACTCACTATTTCGAAAACTTCATAAAAACTTATAATAAAAATAGTTACCTTCACTCCTTCTTCAAGAAATAATTTTGCAGCAACTGCACCTATTCCAATTGCTCCTCCCGTAAGAAAAACGACTTTATCTTTCAAATCGCACGTCATGGTCCAGCAATAAACGGCTTAAGTAGAAAGAGCAAGTCTTCTATATGAATTTACGCAGTACTTTCCATGAATAAATGTATTTTTATTTTACAATTTATCTAATGCTAGATAAAATGGATGCGATACGATAAGCAATTTTAACCAACTTCAAAAAAGAAACGTTCTGATTTAAAATTATTAATTTCTTATTTGAAAATTGAAAACTAGTGCTTCCCATGATTCAGTTTTAATATAAGTCTTAACTTTTTAAACTTAAAAGGAAAAAAACTATTTAAAAAATTAAACCAACTTACAGAAGTTTCCTAGCATATATTACTTAACAGTCAAGAGCACTACTATACGTTAAAACCTCAGTTAATATGAACACATTACACACATTTTATTTATAAACAACAATCTTACTTTGTTGTCGTTTGATAGCTCGTCATATCTCAAAAACCGGTAGCTCTTAGAAAAAAAGTATTGTCACCTTTTTTGTAGAAAATTTTGAGATCTACAATTTTGGTCTGAAGAAATTTTTTGATAAAACTTACCGTTTACGAAAAATAGCGAAAAACTCATATTTTTGGCCTTTGACCTTGAATAAAAATATGGCATTAAAAAAGTCGGTATATTTGTTTTGCTTTAGATAATTTGGTTGTTCTCTATATAGAGCATTGTCTAATCTATAAAGAACAGAAAATTCTTCTTCTTCAGAGTTACTGGTTTGCTCCTTGGTTTGCTCTATAAAATTACGTAAGGGTATTCAATGCGGTTTGCGCCTCTTTGTTGGAAACCCATGGAGCGCATGTAACGTCTTCAATATCATCTTCGGTTTTCTGAGTTACTAAATTGACAATTTAGTCATCAGATAATGCAACCATGTGTTTACGTGAGTCATAAATTTATTATCGTATACTCCTTAATTTTTTTCTAAGAAACAATAGTGTACTTACATTGTCGGCAAGTTCTTAAAGTCGGTAACTTATTTTTGTTCGAACAATAGAGGTAATAAATTCCAAATGATCAAGTTGCAAAGGTTGTAAAATAAAACGGTACTATGTTCGAGATACAGAGGTGAAATTTAATTTTTCGAGTTATAGAGTTAAAATATGTACCAAAATGGCTTGGAGGGACTCGGTTATTATTTCGACTAACAGAGAGTCAAGATTTCAAGTAATGGAGGTTTTAGTGTTTGAAGGGATGGGAACAAAACATTTTTTCGAGATTTGGAGGTTTTTGTCTTATCGAGGTTCGACTTAACGAGGCTACTGCAGAAAAAGAAGAAAAACATTCCAAAATTAATAATTTGTAATTTTTAGCTTAGGTATGTCCTTTCTCGGGTATCAAAATTCATGAAATTGGTTCAGTAGTTTACGCGTGATTGAGTAACAGACAGACAGACAGAGTTACTTTCGCATTTATAATATTAATAATAATATAATAATATAGTATGTATATCAATGCCTAGCAGTTTTAAAAATACAATCATTGAATGAAGTACCAAATTTATATACTCCTAGATTTCCGCCCGCGGCTTCGCCCGCGTTTGCAAAGGAAAACCCGCATAGTTCCCATCCCGTGGGATTTCCGGGATAAAAACTATCCTATGTGTTAATCCAAGTTACCCTCTATATGTGTGCTAAATTTTATTGTAATCGGTTCAGTAGTTTTTACGTGAGAGAGTAACAAACATCCATACATCCATACAAACTTTCGCCTTTATAATATACTAGACTAGATTTCCGCCCGCCGCTTCGCCCGCGTTTGCAAAGGAAAACCCGCATAGTTCCCGTTCCCGTGGGATTTCCGGGATAAAAACTATCCTATGTGTTAATACACACAGAATACTTACTTAATAGTACTTATTATATAACGCTACTTCTCCTAAATGTATAAAACGCACTTTTGAACAGGAAATTTCTTTATTATTTTAGGAACATCTGGGTACAGGGTTAAGGAGATATTATGAGTTATAGGTAGGTACCTACCGTAGCTGTAGCTAGTACCTAGCTGTTCGGTGCCAACTGCCAGCTAATTTATTATATATTTATAGGGTGGTAAAAAAATGAACGGTAGTCTTGTGAAATTTAAAAAGTAGACATGTTTATAGTTATACAGAAACGAGATCTATTAATTTGCCAAAATTTGAGTTTCACATCTCTTATAGTTTCCGAGAAAAAAGTAATATTCTAAATCTTGTAGTCTCCTTAATTTATTCCGTCTTAATATAAATTCTTTTATTAGTTAGTCATTTTTCAATATTAAAGGCAGCATTTTTATTATTTTATTTTTCATTCTATAATTATGTTATCATCACAATACTAATCTTTAATCAATGAGGAAAAAAAATACATATTGTATTGTATTAGTCACGCAAAGCTTTTTAACAACGAGGATGATTAAATTTAAATTAATTACAATCTGCTGCCCTGCTCAACTTCGTACCTGCCTACCAACCTAAAATCCCACCAAAATATTTTCATGTAAAATGTTTCCAAGACGCTATTGTAGGGCTTGCACTTTGAAAAAGGTGTTCAGACCTAGCATCATTATTTTCCCAAACTGGATATAATATTGCAATAAAACATCATGGTAAATCCCGGATCTCATGTAGAATCAAGCATCTAACTCTACACGACTTAACTCTACGAGCCTTAACTAGGTATTAACAAACTCTATAGTTTATAGTTTATACCTAAGTTAAAAAACCTAACCTGTTTATTAATTTATATTATAATAATTATTGTTTTATTACCTTACGAAATGGCCAAGTCACATATTTTAATTAATATGGTAGGTATTGTAATAAAAAAAAAATAAAAAATCGATTTTAATGAAACTTGCACTGATCGTTAAGTTGGACACCCAATAATTAAGACTAAAGGTAAATTATTTTTCGACGTTTTGTTTTTGAGTTATACGTAGATACCTACATACATAGAAACAAAGATACACTGTCTTGCACACGTGTTTAGAAGCTGTTATATAAATCGTAACGATTCATGCAATAAAAATACAGAGTGTAATTTTAACACATTCTACTTGGGTCGATTTCCTGGTTAAGCAAATTTTCGTAAATCTATGAAAGGAGTATTCACTTTTTTCAGATAATTGTATTTTTTATATTATTATGTCAAGAATAGTTTCCATCAGGAAATTAAAAGGAATTCCCGTCCTACGCTGCCTGTTGCGAGTACTGTGGTTCATTATCTACAACATTGGCCAAGTATGGGTTGGTCATTACTCACATTGTTTCCCATCACTAGCCAAAGGTGAATTGGATAAAGTGCAGATAAATTTTATAGCTACGCTACTTCGCTCATTTATTCTTTATCAATTAGTTTATGATGTTTTAAGTTTAACACTATCTTGCCAAATAAAATTGAATTCTAATCTTGCCAATTAAAATTGCAAATGTAGCAATTATAAAAAAATTCGGGTAGGCTCATTTTTTTAAGAAGGGTACCCTCATTTTAATTATATTTTCAATAAACAAATATTGTATTAAATACCCCTATCTTTATTATAAGCTATTTATTTACTCACAAATTATTGTATTATGAATCATAAATATTGTTTTTACAAAACAATTGAATTGTTATCATAATGATTTGATAATTCCTCTGATAACATGCGTAATTTAATTTAAATGTCTTATATTTATATACTTAAGCAATGCTAAAAGGCGGAAACGATCGTTGAGCGAAATATGATTATTAAGAATAGTTAGTTTAGCAATCCTAAAAAAATACCAAAGCTCTTGAAATTATTGTATTGTCACCTATGATATATAAAAAAGCTAGATACGTTACCCGCTCTCTATTTTGGCAAGAAAAAACTCAGCTAAGTGCCCGAGTTTCACTTAAGTCACGCACCATTCAGCGTCGTGGCTGGACGTTCTTTTTATATTTTAATCGGCAGTTGTTATTACGAAGTACATGAGTGAGACATGTATTATGTCTCGTGCGTGAGAATTTTTTAGTGTTTGCGTTTTTAGTGCAATGATGTTGGCGTATGCCGCGTCTACTAGTATTAGGTCATTGATTGTCACCAATACGTCAAAATATACACATATCAAAATCTAAAGGAGTCGCTTACATACAAACATGCAGATAAAGCTAATAAAAGCGTGTTATAAATGGTTCAACGCGTTGTGGGCCTGTGCCCATCCTGTGCCACATCACGAAAATCGTGTTGTGATCTAATGAAAACGCGTACCTACCTAGTGAAAAATAAGAAGTGTCATGACATCGTTCTAAATCACAGTTCTAAATATACCTTTTATTTTATTTTTAATCTATTGCATAGCTTCTATCGCGGGCTTTGAGCGCGGGGACCGAATCGAGAAATTCTGTAAAGAAAAAACCTCTCGCTCCCAACTCCGACGGGCGAGGAGGTGTGGCTTGAAGGCATGCTATGCAATAGCTTTACCGCGGCTGTCCCTGAGTGCCACACGTCTTATTATTTTTTCTTTACAATGTAATTCAACGGTAATTCATTTTTACATGAATTATGGGAACTAGCGTAGGTATATTATCTCTTTCAAGATTTACCGTGCGTCAGTGTTGTCGACGTAAGGTGCAGAGTTTTGACTTTTGATAATATTGATAAACATTTATAACTCATTTATTACACAACTAAAATTTATACATTTTCTATAAATAATCAAAAGATTTATTGACATCGAAAGCCTATTTATCGAACTAAATTGATTTACCATAAAACAGGTCTAGTTCTACGCCATAGGTACTACATAGGTACCTAACTCTATTTATTTGTTAGGTAATTACTCTGTTACTTAATACATATATTATGACTGGTTGTTTTGGAATAAACATTTATAGATACACTTGAATACGTAAAAATTGAGGTAAAATTAAGTCGCCTATTTATATATTAAAATACATAATTTGATACAACTTAATATTATGCACTATCTTGAAATTGATATTTTTGGTTTTATGGCATTCAAATGCTTTTATAAATTTATAAATTTATATGTACTATCTTGTTTTTTACCTGTGGTATTATTTTTACTCGTTCATAAACTTATCTCAAGCATATCCTTATCTCGACCATTAGATTAAATTTTATAAAACAAGGATTACATAACAAATAGTGCGTTACTTCTTCATAGAAAGGTTGTCACAGTTGTTTATTTCCTAACAATGTCGAATTTGAAAGATAAAGTTGTTTTAATTACGGGAGCAGCCATAGGAATAGGTGCCGTTTCTGTTAAATTGTTTCTTGAAGAAGGCGTGAAGGTAATATTTTGTTTATTTTATTATTTAAGTTGATAATATAATTGAGCTCTATTACTTTTTCTTTGAACATAAATATAAAAGTATTTATTAGTGAAATTCATATACGATAATTTTTGCCAATATATAGCTGGTGCTCAAGTAGTTTCTGGAGGGGATAGGACCAAAATATTTTTATAGGGTTTCTTATAGATACGTCGCGCCTTAGTCGGGTAAAAAAAATTATTTGCTGGTTATTTGAAGGATGATAGCTGGTTCATTTTGATCTCTGAGTTTAGATAATCAATTTATAAAATAATGCATTTACCTATAAAATATACCTAATTAGGAATTTTATTAAAATAACTTACAGCATATCGCAATAACAGACATCGATGTAAATGCTGGAAAACAACTGGAAGAAGAGCTAAATTCTAAATACCCTGGTCGCGTCTCGTTCATCAAATGTGACGTCACCAATGATGAAGAACTTTTTGCTGCATACATACGATCAAGTTCTGAAACAATATGGTTACATCGACCTTGTTGTGAACAACGCGGGTGTGATGAACGATAGTCCTAAGGTGTATAAGAAGTCGATTGAAGTGAATGTAGTAAGTAATTTAGTCTTATTTATTTGAACAACAGCTAGTAATGTCACATTATAGTTCAGGATACATCGCCCATTTTTGCAAGTGACTACTATCAAGCTAATTTTCCGTTTGTAGCTTTATTTTGATGAGACGCCCAATAATTTCGTGTACGAAAGTCTCGATTGTGGTAGCTAACAGAGATAACAAGAATAAACATTTTTGATTTGATGGTTCTCAAATATTTATTACTAACTGAATGAATTTTTTTTTGTTCAATCTCAAGATAATTACCTAAATTATTCGAAAAAATATTTGTCCTACAAAATCTATGGTTTGTTCAAAGAGTCCCCCTTTCCAAAGTGTATCGATAACGAGGTCATCATAAATGATTACTAACAAGCTGATTTTTTTGTTTTCACTTAGTTAATGTTTATATATTTCAACAGACATATTGTCCTACAAATTGCGTAATAAATATTTGAGAACCATCAAATCAAAAAATTTTATCCTTGTTATCTCTGTTAGCTACCACAATCGAGAGTTTCGTACACGAAATTACTCGGTGTCTCATCAAAATAAAGCTACAAACGGAAAATCAGCTTGATAGTAGTCACTTGCAAAAATGGGCGATGTATCCTGAACTATTATTATTAAAATATACCTGCCTCTGTGTATACGGTATGTTATTCTTTCTGTAATGAGAATCATGATTGCTATAATAGAAAAAAGTATATAAAAGAAACGATACTTACCTAAAGAAGGTGAAGAACGAAATCTGGGAGCTAATTCCAATTTCTTTTGAAATTAACTTACTCAGCATATCTATATTTTATATATGCTGCAAATGCTACAAATATTGTTCCGAAATTATCAATTATGCACAAGTGATTATAAAATTGAGTGATTAAATAATATGATATTATATTATCATCATTCGATAAAATAATCTTAGTACGGTTGATTTCGTAACTCGCAAAGCAGCTCGGAAGGAAGGAAATATATACTTACAAACGTCGCTTTTTTCAGACAGCTCTCGTAACAAGTACCTTAAAAGCGTGGGAGTTAATGCGTAAAGATAAGTCTGGACGAGGTGGAACTATTGTCAACATATCTTCTATAGCGGGACTAGTCCAAGGTCCCCATATGCCCATATATCAAGGCGCTAAAAGCGCAGTATTGCAGTTCAGTAATTGTATTGGGGTAAGGAGAATATCATTCTTTAGATTATTTATTTTGATATTTCTTAGTCCTAGTTTATGTTCAGTTTTTATAATAAGTATTTATTTTTCATTTTAGAAATAAAATTAATAATCATTTTATCTAGTTATAGTAAACATGGTCAACATTTAAAGTCGTACCTAGATCAGTTTATAATACATATAATAAATTTCCGAAACAAATAATACTGTGGGATCTCAAAATTTTCATCATTTTATTTTTTCAGGCCGAAGAAAATTATGAAAAGACAGGCGTTAAAGTAGTGACGGTGTGCTACGGAGCAACAAATACTAGTCTCATTTCTAAACAAAAACTACATAGTTTTAGTGATTTATACCCTCACATTAGTGATTTAGTGCAGCAAATTCCTGTTCAAAGGTGCGTTATATACTTACCTATATTTTTTCTTTGAATAACTTATTACGAATATTAATAACAATGGAAGTATGCTCGGTTTACATTAACTGGCATATAGCAATGGTGCCCGAGTTGAGAGATCCACGGTAATCAAATTAAAAAAAAAAATGATCGAAAATGAAATAATTTTTATTATGCTGTCGTTCCACTTATTCTTCGTTTTATAGAGTAAGGTATAAGTACCTATTGCAAAACATTGTTAGGTTAGCTTTTTGAACTTCAACTTGCAATCAGTGACCACCTTAGGTATTAATTATGTTGTAACCACAGGTTGTAAATAAAATGAAGGTAACATTAAAATGTATGTAGGTAGTATATCTGGGAATAAATTTCGTAATTTTTACAGCGTGGAGTCGGCTGCTAAAGGCTTAATTGAGGCTTGCAAACGAGGCGAAAGTGCTAGTACTTGGCTCGTTATCAACGACAAAGAAGCCAAAGATATCACTCCTGCGGTGAAAAAGGCCTACTCTATACTCCTTGAATCAATATTGTAGATTAAAGGTCTAATGTGATTGAGGATTCATGTCACTATTTCGACGCATCGCCAGCTTTATTTGGCCCACGACATAACTTCATGACATTATTTTATTTTAAGTAGTTACCTACTTAAGCACCTTATTTTCAAAAAAATAAATTACTTACATAGATGCTTGTTTTCATTAATAATTGGTTTCAATTATCTTGTCTCAAATATTTCAAGTTATTTCGCTAATAAAGTAGGTACCTATGTTTCACTGCTGCACTCTTACATGTTTTTTGATGTAAAACTTCTTATATCGGGGTTGGAAAAAAATTTAGTGTAGGTAACATTTTTTTCACCCCGCGTGTAGTGATTCGACGTATTTCTGTAAAGTTGCATAATATAGTAAATTATTTTTTGAAAAATAAGGTCATAAAGAAGTTTCACTTCTTACGTGTGTACACTAGTACACGCACACATTTTTTTTTAATCCTGATGTTTTTTTCTTAGGTTAATTTCAAGGTTACAGCACGGATACCTACACTGTAAAAAATGTGTATGTTTTTAGAAATGGGTAACTATTTTTAATAATAAATTTAAAATATAAAAAATATGTGTGCGTGTACTAACTAGTGTACACACGTAAGAAATGAAACTTCTTTAAGACCTTATTTTTCGAAAAATAATTTACTATATGCAACTTTACAGAAATACGTCGAAACACGCGTGGTAGGGATAAGAAAAAGATGTCGCGTAACGGAAAAATGTCACGCGTAATGAAAAAATGTTACACTGAATTGTTTTCCAACCCCGGTAAAGAAGTTAAATCACTTAGTATATTGTATTAAAGAAGTTTCACTTCAATAATATTATATCCTAAAAAAGGAATACTAAGAATTTATTCAATATCAATTCAGTGATTCAATCTCAACAATAATATTATACCTACTCAGAATATGACTATATTATTGAAGTGAAACTTCTTTATCGGGGTTGGAAAAAAATTTAGTATAACATTTTTTCGTTACGCGTGACATTTTTCTGTTACGTGCCATCTTTTTCTTATGTGGTTTTCCAAATTTAAAAATATTAATAAATCTACAGTGTCAACCATTTGTCGTCTCCGACTAGGTCATGCTTCCACCCCAGTGCACCTAGCAAAAATTCATGTTCGTGATAACTCCGCGAATGTGGCTTAGACGAAGGTAACAATGACCATATTTTTTTTGAGTGCCCTAAGCGAAATTCCTCACTTTTATATCAACTTCCCCTCGTATAGGAGGTAGCAACGTTGACAAGTGAGCATTTTAGTATAGTTGGTTCTTTGATATGCTGTTCCTCTTGCTATTTCGGTTACAGTCCGGGCTGTCTGGCTGGCCGCAGTGGTTGCGTTTAACAGTGCGCATCTTATCTGCATAGGAAAATATCCTTAATTTAAAGTCATTTTTTAACGCGTAATTTTTAATCTTTTGCCTTTAGATAGATCCATTAGACATACATTTTTTATTGCAAGACGTTTTTTTCGTTGTTAAATAGGTGCCAGACGCAATTTTTATTTCAAAATAATTAAAATATCATCGAAATAAGTGAAATTCCATCAACATGAATCCCAGTGAAGGATAAGTAATCACTGTGTTACTTATACTATATATAATATTCATTTTACTATTTACAGTTTTTTTGCAACAATCTACCATATCGCCTCCTTTTTCCCAACGAACCTCAAATAGGACGTTAATGTAAACTTGATAAAAACCAAATATCATCAAGAAATTAAAGACTTTTTAATGGATTTTAAACGCGATTTATTCATTGTATTATTTTCCCAAGTCTTTAATTTCAAAATGTATAATACTCGCGTAAAATCAAACTAGAAAATACAAATATCATCAAATTCATATTTATACCCAAAAGTGTAATAAATATGAAACCATCTATTAAAAATATTAGTTTACTAATTATTCAATATAAGTATTAAAAAAGGATAATATAATATAAATGATAAAGTTATTACTTACCTTTTAAGCGGACTCATGTTGATGTAATTTCACTTATTTCGATGACATTTTAGTTATTTTGAAATAAAAATTGCGTATGGCACCTATTTTACAACGAAAAAAACGTCTTGCAATAAAAAAATTATGTCTGATGGATCTATCTAAAGGCAAAAGATTAAAAATTACGCGTTAAAAAATGACTTTAAATTAAGGATATTTTCCTGTGCAGATAAGATGCGCACTAATAAACGCAACCACTGCGGCCAGCCAGACAGCCCGGACTCTAACCGAAATAGCAAGAGAAACAGTATATCAAAAAACCAACTATACTAAAATGACTTTTTTTTAAACGTTGCTAGCTCCCGTACCACCCCTGATGTTCACCGTCCCACTAATTATAAATGTTTGTTGTATTTGGTTCCCTCCTCATTTTCTTTTTCATACTGGGATCACCAAATTGTTATAATTTACCTGTTGTAAATTGTCAGTTGTCACTGTCACTGTCTGACAGTTTCAACGTCCTATGACCGTACGCGTCGCGTACCTCAAAGAGTATAGTAATATAGAGGCGTACCTACTCGCCATAGATTACGTAGTAACTAATACTAATTAATCTGTGGCCATAGAACAACTTGCTCTGTGTCATACTTCATAGAACTAGGTTGAATTGTGGTTGAATCCTACCAAGAATCCTTGTGTTCTGATCGCTCGCCAGCTCATTGTTCACGAAAAATTTATTGTGTTTTAATTCTTATAAACTAGCATTAGTACTGTTGTACTAACCGTGCTGATTTAACGTGTGTACCGATTTTGGAGATTTGTGCAACGTATTCATTTAAAATGAACCCATACCAAGTAAGTAAATACGTGAGTGTAAATGCATGGTCGGTAACCTTGTTTTGTTTATCACAAATGCAAACAGAATCGAGAGAGATTTAACACCGCTTTCGTTTTAAGGGGCCACCGCAGTATCTACACAATATCGGGTTTAGCAACAGTGCACCACAGTCGTTTGGAAATCCAATGCCAATGCAGGGTTTCCCTACTATGGGATACCCGGCGCCACAACAGGGCTACCCGAATGCTCAACAACCGTATCCACAAAGTAGTTATCCTGGTCAGGGGTATCCACAGAGCCAGGGTTACACACAGCAGAGCCAGGGCTATCCACAACAGAGTCAGGGTTACGGTCAACAAAGTCAAGGCTACTCACAACAAAGTCAGGGTTATTCAATGCCAAATACTGCTCAAGCGTACCCAAATGCTCAAGGGGGGTACCCCGCAGCTCAACCTGGGTATGGCCAAGCTACAACTCAGACAAGTGCTGGCTATCCTCAGTCAAACCAATACCAAGGATACCCTCCTGCTCAAAGTCATCAAGCTTATAATGTATCGAGCCCAGTAGCTAGCCAACCTAAGGTATGTTAACTTCATTTTCATGTGCTATGTGCTAAATCTATTTGTGATAAGCAAAACATTGGTGCTATGACTATGCTTTTGTGTGTAAGACTAACCCGCTTGAATCCTTTTGGCAGAATGTTTTAATTTGATCACAATTTCTATATTAACTGCTCTAAATGCCTCCCTGTGTTCTAAAACATTGTTTGTATTTAGTTAAAACTTCAGAATTAAAGAAAAATTTTAACAGTAGAACTCTAATTATCCGAACTCCGACTATCCGAATCGCCGATTATCCGAATCACAAAAAATTGTCCAAAAAAAGTCTAAGTGGAAAGTTAAGGTCTAAACATAAACAATGATTTTTATTTCTAAACTTGTATATAAGTACATTTTATTTATATTTAAAACATGTGAAAATTTCATGTTTCTTTCATTTGATTCAATAAAAAATAGTGCAATATCAAAACGTAGCTTTTATTCTCTCCAATGGCAATTTTTTTTTTTAATCCGATTATCCGAATATTTGATTATCCGAATGGGTCTCGGTCCCCATTAATTCGGATAATCGGAGTTCTACTGTATTAATATTGCATTTCCTTCTTGAACACAAAAATAATGTGTAACATCTTCTTAAATGATTACTATTATGTTTGTTAGACACTACAGAAAAAGTTCTTTTATTATAGAATAGGTTTTTTTTCTATATCTCATTATAAATTTTAATAACAAGTTCTTCATATCAGAACATCTCAACATAACAGTAAAAAATAATTACTACTTTCTTTTTACCACATTGAATTATCTTTTAACTAAATATATTAAACATTCATAATTAGAGGTAGGGACTAATAACTGTCAATTATTTTTCAAGTGCTATAAAGTAACAGTAATTTCATAATTATATATCATACAAAGTAACATAAACTTCATTTGTTTGCTCAGACAGGATCACTGATAGCCCAAAAGCTAGGCCTTGCTCTGGCACGGTGAAAGACGCTGTTCTTTCTCGGGTATCTAAATATCTCTATACCAAATTTCATGCAAATTGGTTCAGTAGTTAAAGCGTGATTGAGTAACAGACAGACAGACAGAGTTACTTTCGCATTTATAATATTAGTATGGATTTGAATGCTATAAAACTAAATAAACAATTATGAACTTCATTGTTACATTATCTACATACTCATCATAATTTATAATTGTGAAATACTGTCTTATTATAATATCAATGAAATGATACATGTTATGAGTCAGAATTTACTATTTGTAATGTTAATTTGAATCTAACTATCTGTACAGTCTCACATGGCATACTGCCAGCATTTATTTTGTTCTAGAAAATTTTTAGATCCCAATGTTTTAGGATAAATAACCCATTATATATAGTACATTGAATAATATATGAATATATGTGTCGATTATTATTGATAGTCTTTAAATTTCGTTAGATTAGTCGATTAGTCTTTAAATATTGATAGACTTATTCCATATTATATTTCACACATACTTAGTTAGCTCATAACAAGTTGTTTCTCCATAAATAAATTATCCAGTATGTAAACAATATGATAAGAGGTTGTTATCATGATAGAGAACAAGGACCTTTATCAATCTAACAACACAAGTACTTGATGATTCACTAATTAATAATGGCATGTTTACACAGTTGAGGTGTTACGAAATACAAACAAAATTACCATGAAACTACCCACACAAGCCTTCAATAATTCTAAGCTATATTGACACTTGACTTTCATAATATGTACATAGTCTTAAAATATGTTTTCCTTATTGGAAAATTTGTATAGAATCATTTTTAAAACATACTATTTTCATTGAGATTGTTCTTATATCACTTATCAGTAAGTACACAATTGTTTCTGTTCTATAAAATATTTTGAAACTGTTTTACTATTCTACGTTAATGCTTCGCCTTTCCTTAATTGTTTAATTTCCTCCTTCCTACACGAAGTTTGCACTCTTAATTTGGTATAAAACACCTTCAAAGACGTTAAAAAATTTCTATTATACGATGTTGGTGATACCTACACTCGTTTTGACTCTATTCAAGGAACAGTTTACGGCAATTACATTGTTATGCTCACTTCGTCTCTCCGCACACATTTATCACAATAACCTACGATTCAGTCTTGACTCCGATCTTCTCTATAATGGATGTAGAATCAAATAACCGTATTGTTTTCAAAATAAACGAATAATTGTGTTACTGTGGTGATGTAATGCGTATGTATTTGGATGCATGTGACTTTTGTATTTGTGAAAGTTAAAAGGGAATCAATTAATATGTCCTCGGCGACGTCTAATTCAAAACGGAGTGCTTATAGAGCGTCATTGGGTGGAAGGCGTGGATATAAGTCATTTCGCTATACGGTATCTGCCTTATTTGATAAGTTTTATTGCTCTGCTAACATATCTGTTTAGAATATCCTATATTCACATGAGATCTTGATTAATCGCCCCATTGAATGAATGGAAGAGAATATGACCAGTACCATGTGAAGTTATAAAAATTATCAAGCTGCGTAGATCGCAGAATATACTTCCGTTACAATATCTATTCTTGTTTACCTTAAAAACATCATGCTTCCAAATATTGCATTCCAGCAAATAGTAAACACAATCGAAACTTGTAAGCTTCAGTTGTGTGAAATTCTCTAATACCAAAAAGTACTAGTTAATCGTCGCATACACTATCATCCACTTAACCACCTCCTTAACAATTCAAACTCTTTTAACGTTAATATATCACAAATAACCCTACTAATAGTTTGGAAAATTTACAGTCAAAACCGACAGTAGTGCCAGTGAATCCCTTCGATCCCCGCGAAGATGCGGCCGTTCTCCGCAAGGCGATGAAAGGCTTCGGCACTGATGAGAAGTCCATCATCCAAGTGCTGACCAGACGCAGCAATGAACAACGTCTCCGGATTGCTTTTGAGTTCAAGACGTTGTATGGAAAGGTTTGTATTCACTTATGCTCGTATTTACGCTATTTGTACTAATTTTTCTGTAGTAAGTCTTGAGTATTTCACTCCAAATAAAATGTAGGGTTATTATTAATGTTTACATAATAATATATAAACGACAGTTTAGGAAATTTGAAAGTAATACTTTTAAGCAAACTAACTTCTCTAATTATGACACAGAATATTCGTACCTAGAAATCGTGAGAAAATAAAAACAAAGAAAATATGTTCTTATAATAGAGTTCTTATTTAGTACGTAGTAAAAAAGAGCTGTATGAATGTTCTGTATTAGTAGGATCGTCACATGAGCAGTTAGAAATTAAAAAGCAGAATCTGATTATATCGGGTGCCATGATTTAGTTTTTATCCTTCTTTATTTACCTGTTATTTCATCGTTATTAATAGTTAATTGTATACTCAGTGTATTACCTACACATCGTCATGCGCTGACGTTTATGTCAAACGTAAGCGCATACGTGAATGTGGGAGTATTGCTTTTTTCTTTAAAGAAAAATGATTCATAAAATCATCAACCAGCAAGGAAAGAAGATCTGCGTCAGCGTGAATCATAATGTGTTATCTAGATAGAGCGTCATACGTTTAAAGTTGTGTAATAACTAAATGTTACATTACATTTACCGGTTGACGTAGATGGTCGAGATATTGTCAGGGGTCAGAGCAACAGTCCTTGTACGTACTTGAATAATTTATAACTACATTTATTATAAATCCGAGTTAATATTTCCAATAGGTATGGAATCTGTCAACATAGAAATGTTAAATGTATAAACCGTTTTTCACTATAGGGCTTGCCAAAGAATAACATAATATTAAGCCTACATACGATACGCTTTATACATTACGCTCCTTGTTTTGTCTTAGTTGGATGATAAGAAAAAATGAATCGAAAGGGCTTTATGTAGGTTTCCTACATGCATATATACATACATGCATTGCACGTATAGAGGTCGAGTACACTTTCGATTACTTAATATTCGCGATGAACAATCGATATTTAATAGATCCTCATATTACATGCGTTACATAATGATTACAAGACTTAGAAATACTAGAGGTATACAACAGTAAAAGTGAATGAAGGAATCCCTTTTTTTCCACAGATTGTAAATTGGCTATTCATGCCTATTTGTGTTCGGATGCCAACTTTACATAAAAGTGGACATCTGAAAGTATCATTTCTATTTGAAACTAGACATATACATATAAAAGGTAAAATAGTCACATGGGTCTATCCGTAGGAATAAAATATATGACGTAAAACCACGTATCTTTCGTCGGATGTCGTGCAATCGTGGTTGTCGTGGTTAAGGTCGAAACCACTGATTATGGTGCAATAGCCCACAAGTACTTACAACTAATTCGCCAAATATTACAATTTACAGTAAAAACTGTAATAGTAGTGCTATTTGAAATATTTATCTAGACATAAATATTCCAATTTTACGATGTCGCCGTTAACACACACCTTCCATTAAGATATTGCTTTTACGGTTGTAAATAACTCGTTTTAATTAAATAGGCAATTATTAATTGGTGCCACGCCTAATTTCATGTTACTTCTTCTATTAAAATGATCGCAAAAACCGTAATTGTATAACCAAAAATTAAAACTAACAAAGTGATATAGGTATGTCGGGCTAAATATACATAATATTATAAATTACTACATAGTATATAACAAAGTCGCTTGCTTTTGTCGGTTTGTTTGTTCATACTTGGGCCTTGGGGTACAAATTTATCTGGTTAGGAATTATTATTAGGTCTTTAGTTACATTTTAATGTTCATCGTACACAATATTATTACATTGTGTATTAATTATTTATCTAGAACTGCTACTGGAGTGAAATTTAGGATAAATAACTTTTCTATATATATCAAATACCATAATACGATAAGACCGCCCTCTGTACATATTATAACTTGTATCATTCTTTTTTGTTATCTTGTATTTTTGTGTGCAATAAAGAATTTTTCATTCATTCATTCAAATTTCAAATACCAGTTAAAATCTGGAAAAGCTTAATTCATAACCAATCCCTGTATCCTAAAATTGACAAAATAGAACATATATATAGGCCAGGATCTTATAACCAGAGGCAATTACCGCTTAGAATGAATTCCAGCATTATTATGTTTTAATAATCATCTGCATTCCCAGGAACTCGTATCTGACCTAAAGAGTGAGACCAGCGGCAAGTTCGAAGACCTCCTGGTAGCGTTGATGACACCTTTACCCCAGTTCTACGCCAAGGAGCTGCATGACGCCACAGCGGGGATCGGTACTGATGAAGACGTGCTCATAGAAGTCATGTGCACTATGTCCAACCATGAGATACATGTCATCAAGCAGGCGTATACAGCCAGTAAGTTTGCGTACCATTTATAGGTTGAAGTAGGAAAATCCGTTTATATCGTTTTTGTTTGGATGTCTATGTTTTGTTTTCTGTTGAAGACTATTTTTTACAAGCCCTGTTGAATATTCGGTGAATATAAGTGGCCCAAATAAACAAAACTTACATAAAAAATCTAATTCACGATGTAGGCTTATATTGACTAATAAAATAGATCGAGTGTTTGTGTTTGAGCTGAAACTGTTTAATTTTATGGGACAAATAAAAATGACGGAATATAAATCTGTTTTATGGTTGCAGAATTGACATTTACGTTCATGTTTATCAAAAAAACAAAAACATTGTAGTACTCCATTTATTTAGGCCGTGCTATCTGCATAGTGCCACAAGCATTTAAAATACAGTTATTTGAAGTTTGAACCGCGATGCACACGTTGATAATGTAAAATGGCCTTGATTTCCAATGAACAGTTTCCTGTCAAAGTACATGAGTGCCGGCAGAACTGGATTTGCAATAAATGGAAATTATCTGCTTGGTTACTTCCCCTATTTTAAGAGGATAATAGAAGATTCTGAGACTGCTGTGTTAATCATGCCTTGTTATGAGGAGTTCAAAAATAGACCGAAAGGAGAAGGACATTAGATCTGTTTTTGAATGGTAGAGCCATGAAACAATGTAATAAAAATGATAACGTTGGGAATGGTACTGCAACAGGAAGGAAAACAGTTTAAATCGCTGTTATGTTATGCGAATCAGTCCCCCTAATAAAAACTATAAACTTGTCAATATCTTTTCAATTTACGAATCTATAAAAATGTTTCTCGTGATTGTACTGTATAGTATACTTTTTCAGAACAATGTTAACAGAAATGTAAATCCATAAAATAATAAATGTAAAACATATAATATAACAGTCGTTTACTCATACAGTGCAATCACACAAAAAATATTATTTCCCGTAGGTACATTATGAGCTAAAAAATAACATCGCATTAATCTTTTGGTACTAACAATAATACCAATAGGTACGTAAATCCAGTCGATCTTACGAGACGGGGAAACACAATCGCTTGGTTGTCAGCCAAACGGTGACGTAACATGCTCTTACAAGCTCGTGACTCATACCTACGTCATGCTATTGATTTTTCAAGTTCGCAATGCCTATAGTCATTATACAGGAGTTGATTTTTTGCAGCAAAACTAGTTCTTATTTCCTAGTCTTTGTGGAGTATACTTAGCCATTGTTATATTATATTATCTTCTGTATAGAAATATGGTTACTTTGTTCAGATTCAAAGCTCAAACTCAAACATTTATTTATTCAACTAGCGGTCCGTCCCGGCTTCGCCCGTGGTACATGTTCACGTTTTCTCTACATAGGTAAGAACCATCCTCGAACTTCAAGGAATATTATAAAAAAAAGAATTAACGAAATCGGTTAAGCCGTTCTCAAGTTATGCGCTTACCAACACATTTTGGGATTCATTTTTATATTATAAGAAGATTAGACTTCTTCTAGAAGCACTTTTGAAACGTCATAAAATATTTTTACCATTTACCTCGTATTCAGAAAGCAGTATCTATGTAGAAGTACAGACAAGAAACTCCATAAGTTACCAACCAATTTATGACATGTGCAAAAAAATGTGACTTTTGCTTAGCCTAAAAAGCGCTAGGTATGACGTATAGACTACAAGCCCGCATAGGAAAAAAATATGGGTCAAATGAACCACCAGGGGACATATCTAGAACGATAGCAGAGCAAAAAATAATAAGATTCATCACTATGCCGTCACTTGTAAGCTGTCCAACTGAGTGCAGATGAGAATTGAAAAGTACAGGTAGACTCGGTAAATTTTGGTCATTTGACCATGTACGGCATTCTTAACCATCGATAGATCCATTAAAAATAATAAGAAACCGCTCAGTGCCGTACAAAAATGGTGGTCCACCAAGTCGGAATTTTTATTTAATTTCCGAGAGTTACCGGGGGTAAATTTGGTCATTTGACCATGTACGGCATCTGTGTCATACTATGCCTATACTGCTTTTAATCCATTATTCCGCAACGCCGTACAAAAATCATGGGGACAAGGGGAAAAAATCGAGAGTTGCAATCCCCTCTCTTTCCCCACTCCAGGGGGTCATTTGACACAACACGAAATAAATTTATTTTTAAAGTATTTTATGCATAGATAATATTTTTTCATGTGCCGTACATTTTCGTTGGTTCAAAGGGGAAAAATCTGAAAAAGAAAAAATCCATATAACGAAATGTTTGCTTTATATTTTGATAATAAAATATAAATATACATTAATATTAAGAAGCTCGAGGTGGTTAATTATCACCTTGGAAAGTCGGAGTCAGGTGGAATGGACTCCGTTAAATTGATGAACTAATAAAGAAGCTATGAACGAAAAGATGTGAATTATATGCAATCTTTAGAAAAATTTATCTTTTATCTCTAGACTTTGTGGACCACCATTTTTGTACGGCACTGAGCGGTTTCTTATTATTTTTAATGGATCTATCGATGGTTAAGAATGCCGTACATGGTCAAATGACCAAAATTTACCGAGTCTACCTGTACTTTTCAATTCTCATCTGCACTCAGTTGGACAGCTTACAAGTGACGGCATAGTGATGAATCTTATTATTTTTTGCTCTGCTATCGTTCTAGATATGTCCCCTGGTGGTTCATTTGACCCATATTTTTTTCCTATGCGGGCTTGTAGTCTAGTATACCCGACTTCAGGAATGCTGCTTTTTAAACTATAACCAATTATTATTTGACAAACATACAACCATATTGTTATCTACGTAAAAGTATAAAGTATAAGCCTGTTATCGCACGAATAATAATTTAAAGGAAATAAAGTCTATTTTTTGTGGTAGTTCATTAAAATTTACTCATTAGATAAACCGTTATTCTAGTTATTTATTTTTGGTATGTTATGTATTATCCTTATATTTTATCTGTTGAATGATAGAAAAACATACAAACACCAAATACGCTTATTTGTCCTTTTCCAAAGTAGTTTTTAATAGAACTAATATTTTTCCAGTATACGGAACCCTGTTGGAAGATGATTTGCGAGGCGACACATCGGGCAACTTTAAACGGCTCATGACCTCTCTGTGCATGGTAAGTTGAACCATAACATTCATAAAATTAAGTATCATTTTCCTTTACACAACACTCAAACTAAATGCCTCATGTACACATTCAAATGAAGATATAAAGCAGTTTCTTTTAATTTCAGGGTAATAGATCTGAAGATTTCCATGTTGATCAAGCGAAGGCGAGGGAAGATGCAAGAAGTCTACTACAAGCCGGTAAGTTTATTTAAGACACTATACATAGTTAAAAAAATTGTTTTAAAAATATGATGATGTGCATGCGCACAATTTTAATAATAGATTAGTCATACTCTTGAATAAAGTTATCTATGTCTATTTTTTTATTATAATAATATAACAAAATCGAATTAAAACCAATAAATATTCCTAAATTTACTTATCGATTATTTGCCAAAAAATCATTTAATACGACCATACATGTCTTTCTACTATCAGCTATTCAGATTTTTTCCTCGCATGAAAATTACATAAAATAACCCTCAATAATATATATCTAAACAATTCCCAGGTGAACTACGCCTCGGTACAGACGAGTCGGTATTCAACGCGGTACTATGTTCCCGCTCGTTCCCGCAACTGGCGGCCATTTTCCAAGAGTACCAGTTCCTCACTGGACACGACATCGATGACGCGATCAAAGCTGAGTTCTCTGGCGATTTGGAGAAGGCTATGCGTGCTATTGGTAAGTTATTTTTGCTATAAGTAAATGACCAAGTATTTTTTTTTTATTATTATTTAGATGTATTCTTATTTACTTGTACTCCATGGTTCTATAATTAATATCTCTGAAGATATTAAAATCTGGGTAAATAATTTCAATATTAAATTATGCATTCTTGGTAAAATGAAAAGCAATGAGAAAATAATCGTATCCACTTGCCAGAAAAGCCAATCATAATAATCGATATATTTTGGACAAACTTATTGATGAAATAGTTAAAATTTAAATTTATAAAGAAAGAGTTAAAATTTGCTACATGTCATGTTTACTATAACTAGAATGAAATGAACGTAAGAGGGGAATGATAAAGTTAATTACTTCGTACGTCCAATGAAAGTGATCGCATAAGCTTGGTTTCAACACATATATTATAGCGAACTTCTCCCCCATTCCCATTTCTCCAGAAATAACTATTTCGGTAGCTTAATACAATGTTCAAAATAATTTTCCAGTGAAAGTGGTCCGCAACAAGCCATTATTCTTCGCGGAACGTCTCCACAAGTCCATGAAGGGTCTGGGCACCAACGACCGGCAGCTCATCCGCATCATGGTGACGCGCTGCGAAGTAGATCTGGGCGATATCGCGGAGATGTTCCAGGCCAAGTACGGGGAGTCGCTGCAGAGCTGGATAGAGGTAAGTGTAGGCCCTAAAATGTCAATTTAACCAGGGTTTTCTATAAAATTCCTAAAAATTGGTGCCGGATTTCTTGTTCGTCCAAGTATGGGTAATCTGCAGAGCTGAATAAAGGTAAGTTTAGGCTGTAAATTCCAAATTACCCAGTACATTGTGCTCTTCGTGGTGAGGCTGCACAAGTCCATGAAGGGTCTGGGCACCAACGACCGGCAGCTCATCCGCATCATGGTGACGCGATGTGAAGCAGATCTGGGCGATATCGCGGAGATGTTCCAGGCCAAGTACGGGGAGTCGCTGCAGAGCTGGATAGAGGTTAGTGTGGGCTTTAAAATGTCCATATTTTTATTTTTATTTATCCAGGGTTTTCTTTAAAATTCCTTTAAAAGAGCTGCCAGATTTCGTGTTCTTCAAAATACGGGTAGTCTGCAGAGCTGGATAGAGGTAATTTAGACTTTAACGTTAGAATTTACTAAGGAGATTCTTTAAAATCCCATAAAAATAGCTGTCAAATTGAGTGTTCTTCAAATTCTGGGTAGTCTGCAGAGCTGGATAGAGGTGAGTACAGACTACAGACTTTAAAATGACAATATACCCAGAAGATTACTTAATACTCCATAAACATTACTGCCAAGTGCCAAGTATATTCTTTAAAGATTTCGTGTTCTCCTAAGGTCTACAATGAAGTGTTAATAAAATAAATAAAAATTGTTTGATGCAAAACTCTGCCTACGCATCCATTTTAAATGATAAACTTTGAACCTTACTACCACGAAATAAGAAGTTACATATTTTTGATTATTGGTTCAGAAAAATTCTTGTATAATCTAAGTTCATATTTGTAGTAGTAATTTTATTAAGTTTTATCTTCTTTCAGGGCGACTGCTCCGGACACTACAAGAAATGCCTCCTGGGATTACTAGGTTTATATTAACCTTGCTAAAAGTCACAAATAATATGCACTTGTATGCATATTTGTGTAATAGTCTAAGAGCTGGTTCTAAATAACAGAACATAATATATAGATTATAATATAATATGTCGTGTTTCCGAAGTGCAACAATATTTTGATTTGTAAATGTCTATTAAAACCTTTCTAGTATTTTTGGACATTAACTAAATTATTATTACTACGTGTACTGGATTTTGGTAGCTAGCTCTTGGACTATAAGTATTGTGTCAATCTCAAATTGTTTTTAGGTTATATTTTTATTAATGTCAGTGTCATCTATCGATCTGTTTCGCAAGTTGCATAGATGGCAATAATTTGTAACTTGATTTTACAGTAGGTTTAAAAAACTGTATTTATTTATATTTTTCTTATATAGAGTAGAAGTTACATTTTTGGCTTTTACCGTCCAATTTGATCTGATAAATAGGTATTTTAACTCCCTATTTACGTTTTGATACAAAACTATTTTATTATTGATTAAAATTACTACTTTTTATTTATATAATATATCTGAAGAAATATTCTGTTATAATATTCGATAATTAAGTTCTATAATAAAATAAGTACAATTAAAATACCTAAATGTCTTGTGTCTGATAAGATTACTATGCCTTGTGAATTGTGATCTTTATTTAAATTTGCGAAAGAAAATAATTCATGTTAAAGGAATTTAACCGGATTTAAAACGCATTCTCAATTAAAATGTCTTAATATTTGTGACCACGCCCGCTCTTATTATTGCACAAAAAGCTGTTTTTATATAATGGGAATAAAATGCGTTTTAATTCTGTTAAATTGTTAACAAATATTTAATACTCGCGTTAAAACAATGTGTACTGTGAGACTTAAATTTTATGCCCCAGAAATTTCAAATTATTACAATTAATATTTTTAATTCAAATTAGAAGTTTTTCTACAATAATATATTTCTAAGAATTTATATGTTCTCACACACGTTGGTGCATTTAAAAAAGACTTAAATTTTGTATTCGTAAATTTTAAACCTATACACGAACCCAGCGATTAATTGTAAAATTTAACATTTTTATAACGCCTATTGCACCTAACCCTGTAAAATAAGTTATATTGAGAGAAATACCTAAACTTGAGAGTGAGCCTACAGGTTCTGAAAATTATCTATTAGCTTTTATATTATTATAAATTGTAACAATTTTTTTGAAGTGAAACTTCTTTAGGCGCATTGAGAATTAAATTTCAAGGTTTCATGGCGATACCGTCACGTCATAGAGTAAGGCGACGATTTTGGTATCGAATATGCCAAAGAAGTTTCACTTCTAACACGCTCTAAATTTTTTTTTAACAATGTTATAAATATAAAATCACGCCGATTTTAATAACACATACACGACACTTAGAAATAGGTTAATAAATTTATTATTCAAACACATAATTAAAACAATAATTTACAACTTGGGCTCACTCTACAAATATATAAAAAATCACAATGTATCTCTTATTCTATTCTCCTTGTATGTGTTAAACAGCGAATCTCCTTTATGATATGATTAATACATAATATTCCTAAATAGTAAATAATTTACCCAGTTATGCTTCATGTGCCTTTAACTGTTCGCGGCCAATATATATTTTCAGTGTTATATTTATGAATATTTTCAATTGTACACTTAAATGTTATACGATATAATAAATGGATCTATTAATAATATTATTGTTTTATTTTGGTTTTAATTTACTGGTTATATACGTCCGCTATAAGATTTTTAATCAACAAGGGATCTGAGTTATAATTGTTTGTAAGTATCTCTCATCTTGACACAGTGATTTGTTTCCATCGGTACGGTTTCTTCTCAGGAAGTGCTGGTGCGAATTTAAAAATATTACAGTGTTTTGATAGCCTTTTTACCGAGGAAATAAAACTAAACCAATTAAGAGCAAAGCGCCAATAAAAATATTGCAAATATAAACAAATCTTCGTCAATTATTCCTAATTAAAATCTCGAAAACAAAATAAAATTTCCTGTCTCTTGTATAGTATCGGGCAGATGATCTATTTTCTATACGTTTATGTATGTGTCCTGTCAGACAGAAGAACAATCATCAGAATCCGTCCACCCCGTTGAAAATTTAGGTAACAATATAGTGACCTTTTTGCTCGTTACCTTTTACCGTGGATGCCTGGTAGAGATCACTACTTAGTGATAAGGCAGCCAAGTTAGTTGTACTCTGTTTTTAGTTGTAAGTTATTGTAAGGTTTCCTATTTGTTCAACTCATGAAGAGTTAAATAAATAAATAAATAACAAACCCAAACAATAAAAAACAGTCCAACTGAGAACCTCTTTTTATTAAACTCCAAAGCACTCCAAAGTTACGAGAATCATATCAGTTCTTCGGCCTCCTCTCACCTGAGCGCACGTATGTTACTAAATTTTCTATCTGTACTTTCTAATTGCCAAATCTACATTAAAGCCTCATTTTATTTTATCTACTCGACTGGCATTTTTTTATTTTCCACTTCACAAACAACATTAGTGGTCCTTCGAGCCGGATCATGTTCCGCACACCAAAGGGGACACGCAGTTCGAGAGCACGTGGTGCGGCAAGCCAAGAAGGGCACGTGGTTGCCGCAAAATCTTCTCATCTGCGGTTACACGTGGGGAGCATAAAATCGGAACCAGCGCTAAATTTGGATAAGAAAACCCCAGTCGAGTCACACGTGGCAATGGCGGCAAGTAGTCGAGGTTCTCAAGCGTCGAACACATCGAAGTCGGCTCGGCGCAAACAGTTATTATTGGAAGCCGCTAAAAAGAAAGCGGAAATTGAAATAGATTTAATAAATAAAACGTTAGAAGCAGATTTGGCCGCGCTTAGTGACGAAGAGGAGGAACAAAAGGTATACTGCAGTTCACTTATCAGGGAGCCTGTTCGCAGCCACGTGGAGGAATGGGTGGAAAGCCAGCACATCGAAGCACCAGACGGGCAGGGAGCCCCCAACCAAGGTATCACTACGGGCTCACTGCAACAAGCCGCGCCACCGCCATTGCCGGCCGCGGCACCAGACTCGATACACCAGTTGGCTTCTGCAATAAGGGACCTCACAACCGCAAGCTGCAGCAACATGGCGAACAGCAACCTACTCAGCCGGATGAGCACGCCTCGGGATCTGCCAGAATTCTCAGGTGACCCAATGGAATGGTTGTTGTTCAAGCAGGCTTATCAGGAATCAACAAATTTATGTAAATTCACCGATAAAGAGAACATATGGAGGCTGCGAAAATGCCTACGTGGTGCCGCCAAGGAGTCGGTGGCATCATTATTTATAAGTGCCACGTCACCCGAAAAGGTACTGGCTACTTTGGAATTACAGTTTGGAAATCCAGATATAATTATTATGAGGATTCAACGTGACATACAAAAGTTACAACCGTTGCCAAACGATTATTATAATTACATCGTCGCATTTTCAATCAAGATTCAAAATTATGTTGAAGCTGTACGAGCAGTGGGGCGACAGGAACATCTTCAGGGCTTCAGTATCGTCTCCAGCATCCTTTCAAAGCTCCCTTCCGTTCTCATTGGAAAATGGACGGACTACAGCTACAACCGCATCAAGGAAGGGCGTGAGGCAAGGTTAGTTGTATTGTCAGAATTTTTACACTGTGAAGCGTTAAAAACAACAACCACCTCAAGTAATTTATTCAATTATCGGAACGACAGTAATTATTGCAACAGAAACAAAAGCCAAGAAGTGCACGGTAGAACGCATACAGTTTTAATACAGTCCGACAAACGCGACAATAAAATATGTCGTTTTTGCAAGAAAAATACGCATATATTAACAGAGTGCAAATTATTTCAAAAGGCGCTGAAAAAAGTTAGATGGCAGCATGTAAAGAACAATGGGCTCTGTTACAAATGTTTAATATCCAAGCATGAGAGGAACACATGCCGAGCGCCGGTGTGCGACGAGGACGGGTGCGGCCGGGAGCATCACCGCTTACTTCATTACCCGATCAACAGTGTCGCGAGTGCAAGTGAAGTGATTAGTCTCGGGCAAGTGCCGCGTGAGCCCGAGATAAGGCCTGTTACCGAAACTATAACCCACATTAAAGCAAGTGATTCCCCAAAAGTGTTCCTAAAAGTGGTCCCCATAACTGTACGCGGTCCCAACGGTATAGTGCAAACCACGGCGTTATTAGACGACGGTTCGTCAGTGTCACTTATAGACTCTAATCTAGCGGCCCGCGTCGGGCTACGAGGCCGGCGGGAAACAATGCGCGTGCGAGGCGCGTTCAATAATGAAATTGTTTGCGAATACACACATGTAAACGTAGACCTTAAGGGTTTAGATAATAAGGTGCATAATGTAAAGATGAGATGCGTTAGTAATTTATGTTTACCGTTACAGTCATTATCTATATTAAATGATATTACGTGTTATTCACATTTATATGAAATAAAAGCACATTTATATACTGTAGATTCGAAACCTCAAATTTTAATTGGATAAGATAACCACTATTTATTAACGCCTTTAGCGATTAAAGTAGGAAGTTTGAATGAGCCGTCTGCTACACTTACCCCTCTAGGCTGGTGCGTCCATGGGAAATCTTCTATTCCTAGGGGCCCGGAACTACTTACCATCCAGCGCCGAAACCAACTTGCATATTTCTGTTGCTGCTGAGGGCTGCGCTGGTGAAGATACATACCTGCTGAGGGAGATTCATGAGGAGGTTCGACGGTCTTTTATTTTAGATTCCTTAGGTGTGACGACTAAGCCGCGTCAGCACGCGGACGAGGTTCGCGCGGTCGCCTTACTCGAGCAATCGGCTGAGCTGGTGGACGGCCGGTGGCACGTGAGTCTTCCATGGCGCAGCGACATCACCAACTTACCTGACTCCTACGCTGGAGCGCTAGCGAGATTTAAAGGTATTGAAAAGAAAATGAGTAAAGATTTGGGTTTCGCGGTAAGGTATAGGGAAAGGGTAAATCATTTATTAAATAATTGTTATGCAAAAGAATTAACAGGTGTCATTCAGCCGTCCTCAAGGTCGTGGTATTTGTCTCACTTCGGGGTTGACAACCCTAACAAGAAAAAACTTCGTTTGGTATTCGATGCTGCATGTAAGGTAAATGGTAATTGTTTAAATGATTATTTATTAACAGGACCGGATCTATTGTCATCACTATTTGGTATTATGCTGCGCTTTAGGGAAAACAATATTGCAGTAACAGGTGACATTAGAGATATGTTTTTAAGAATTGAAATTAAGCAGGAAGATCAGCAGGCTTTGAAGTTTTTATGGAGAAACGACCCGACTGAAGAAATCAAAACGTATGTAATGACATCGATTATTTTTGGAGCTAACTGCTCGCCGTTTATCGCTCAATCTTCCACGTATCCAGCAGCAGTAGACGCCATCCGAAACTCTCACTACATGGACGACTACATAGATAGTTTATCGGATGAAGCGACGGCCATTGAAATGGTAAGAAATATTACACAAATACATAAGTCAGGCGGTTTCGAGATAAGAAACTTCACAAGCAACAGCGTCGCGGTTTTAAACAGCATACCAAAAGAAACCTTGGGTCCCTCTGCGGTAAGGTTCAAAATCGGTGAAACATATGGAGTCGATTCTGAGCGAACTCCCGACGATATTTATCATCGATGGAAGCAATGGCTTCATCTACAAGACATACGTATACCTAGGTGCTACAAGCGAGTCGTACGAGCTACGTGCGACAAGGACAGGGCGCCTACGAGTGCAAGCGAAATGCAAGACACCTCGTCATCGGCCGGGGTGACGTCACAATCCCCTTCACTTCCAACATGTAGCGTATCGCGTGCGTCTACGCAATGTACTACGGATTGCTACGACGACGTAGCGCATACTGCATACGCTACGGGCTATAGCAACCTACAGTTGCATGTGTTTTGTGATGCTAGCTCGAAGGCGATGTGTACGGTAGGTTATTGGCGATGGGAATATAATAATTCGATTCATGTAGCATTTATTGCAAGTAAGTGTAAGGTTATGCCTGTAAAGCCCTTAACAATACCCAGGGCCGAACTGCAAGCGGCATTGCTAGGTGCACGGCTAGCAAACACTATTTTAAAAGAGCATAGAATGAAACCCGTGCGCAGGTATTTTTGGTGCGACTCGACCACGGTGCTTCACTGGATTCGCAATAACACATGTTCTTACAAAACATTTGAAGCGAATCGCTTGGGCGAGATCTACGATTTATCGAAGGTTAGTGAATGGTCGTTTATATCTCCCGGTAGCCCCCATTGGGGTGGGGCATGGCAGCCTCTCAGGCTGATACGTAATGTTAAGACAGCCTCAAATATTGTCTTGCGCGAAGGAGCACAGGGACGTGGCGCAGATGTGCGTCGCGCGTCGCACCCGTTCATATGTTGGAGTGCTGAGTCAGCACTGGGGTGGGGAGTGTTAGCGACGCGCCATTCCAAAAATAAATAAATAATAATAATTTTTTAAATAGATTATTACATTATACTTAGTCAATATTGTCTATGATTATGATCGTTTTAATCTGTACCTAATTTAACATTATCTGTAATAAGCTACGGCGAGCCACTGCTGCGTCAGTGACTCGTCCATTCTTCGGCCTCCTCTCACCTGAGCGCACGTATGTTACTAAATTTTCTATCTGTACTTTCTAATTGCCAAATCTACATTAAAGCCTCATTTTATTTTATCTACTCGACTGGCATTTTTTTATTTT
Organism: Colias croceus; assembly: GCF_905220415.1. Classification (NCBI taxonomy): domain Eukaryota; kingdom Metazoa; phylum Arthropoda; class Insecta; order Lepidoptera; family Pieridae; genus Colias; species Colias croceus. The sequence goes on along the minus strand of NC_059540.1, from coordinate 3,496,923 downwards.
CCACTTCACCAACAACACGGATTATGGTATATTCTTTTGTCACTGAGTAAATGCTTTTCTTTATCCCATGTTCAATCCCTATGGATTTTCATTTTTTAACACCCAAAGTGTATCGGAGTCGCGTCACGATAATTTTTAGATTCAGGTTGTTCTTCTGGTTTCTTAATAATAGAAATGTTATCTAACTACCTATCTACCAAGATAATAAATAATTTTCTGTAAGTACCTAGTTGAAATTAAATTTAAGTTAGGAACTTGTTAAACATCTCAGTCTAAATATTTCGTAGTTTTGTATGAAAATAATAATATTATGAAGCAATATTATTTACAAAATTTATGCCTGTAAGTAGATATAATATTTTAAAATATGTACTTACTTTTAATTATATTTATCACAGAATACAGACAAAAATGTTCATAAAATAAAAACTACTGGGCCTATCCGAATAAAATTTTTATGGGACCAATTCGACACCATCCCGCATCGAACAAAAAAAGAATCACGTAAATCGGTTCAGAAACCTCGGAGTAATCGGTGTACATAAAAAAAAAACATACCGGCCGAATTGATAACCTCCTCCTTTTTTTGAAGTCGGTTAAAAAGTTACACGAGACTAGAAATTAAAGACTTCAACGGATTTTAAACGCGATTTATTCATTCTATTATTTTCCCGACGTTTCGAACACTTTACAGCGAGCGTGATCACAATAATAGAATGAATAAATCGCGTTTAAAATCCGTTAAAAAGTCTTTAATTTCTAAATGTATAATACTCGCGTAAAATCAAACCCTAGGAAATACTACACGAGACTATTTCACGTCATAAAATATATAATTACAATATCTAAGAGATTTGCCTGATGGATCGTCTCAAGCATAATAAAAATTAAATAATCGAGTAGGCGCCGAAAGCTCCTTGATGAATGGGGTATCAGATATGCAAACAAAATGCAGGCAATCAATTCCACGGGAACGACGAGCTCTCGTTTTTATGGAATTTCAGTTACGCTGAAATATGACGCAATCTTATTTATAGGGAAAGTAAATGGTAAAAAGAACTCGTATTTTTGAAGACCTGTTAGTAGTTTTTTAAACATTTGATTTTAGGCGCGTACCTAGTTGAAAGTTTAAAAGTTTTCACTTGTTTTTTTTTTATAATATTTAATAAAACATAATAGTCACAGTATCTAGGCTATACCTACCTATATTATTATCCTATTCCAAATAGGAAATATTTTTTACACGAAATTTATTACCTAACTATAACCTACCTACCTACAAGGTGGCCCAGAAAGACCGAAGTGGTGTGAATTGCTTATAACTTTTTATTTAAGAGATATTTTTTTAATTTTTTTTTTTTTAAATACATTAAATTTATGGGGAATATTTTTGGATTAGTTATTAAAAATGATATCCCGCAAGTGGTGGCCATATTCTGCTTCGCACAAATGTGCTCTTTCCAACACATTTTCCATGACCTTTCGCAAAACTTCCGGTGGTATGTTGTTAATTTCTTCTCGAATATTGGTTTTTAACTCCTCAATAGTCCTAGGCTTATTAACATAAACTTTTCCTTTTAAATAGCCCCAAAGAAAACAGTCTGGAGCGGTTAAATCCGGGGAACGCGGAGGCCAATTAAAATTGCTGTTACGAGAAATTATTCTTTCACCAAAGATGTCGCGTAAAAGAGTCATTGTGGCCCTCGCAGTGTGCGCTGTGGCTCCATCCTGTTGGAACCATATTTGCGGATGGTTTTCCACGGCTGGCCTTACAAAATTTTGCAACATGGCCCGATATCGATCACCATTGACGGAAATGGCGACACCTTGTTCATTTTCAAAAAAAAAAATGGGCCAATGATCCTTTCTGAAGAAACACCGCACCAAACGGTACACTTAACTGGGTGCAATTGTCGTTGATGAAGTACTCTCGGGTTTTCCGTAGCCCATATCCTACAGTTTTGCTTGTTAACGAACCCATTTAATTGAAAATGGGCTTCGTCACTCATTATTAAGTTATGAATAAAATTTGGATTCTCTTGTGCTTTTTGCTGGAAATAAATTGCATAGTCAAGTCGTTGCTGGTAATCTGTTGGTTTCAATTCTTGGACAAGTTGAATTTTGTATGGAAACAATCCTATGGTGTGCAAAATTCGCTGCAGCGACGTTCTTGAGAGGCCCAGTTGTGACGAACGTCTCCTGGTTGATGTTTCTGGATCCTCCCGAATACTCTCCTGTACCACTTGAATATTGTCAGCCGTGTGAACAGTTCGGTGTCTGCCGGGACCAGGAAGGTTCCTTACTGCTCCTCGTTCTCGAAAATTTGCAACCAGACGGTTTATTGTTGACTGAGAGGGTGCAACCCGCACATTAAATTGACGACGGTAAGCACGCTGAGTCAACACAATGGACCGTTGATTTGAAAAGTAAATTTCAACAATTTGGGCACGTTGTTCAATTGTGTATTGCTCCATTATAAATTATCCAAGTCTTCTTTACAAAATACTGAAAAGAAAAGAAAAAAAAAATTATAATAAAAAAGTTATAAGGAATTCACACCACTTCGGTCTTTCTGGGCCACCCCGTATAAGATCGACAATATTACATCATTTCAATGCCAGTCCATACTGAAAAGTTTTATTCTAAAAGTCATTTCGCAAACCTGTAAGACGGTCCATAATAATTCAACACAACACTTCATATTATAAAGGTCGATTTACATCAGACGAGCGAATGCTCATTCCACCCCCACTATGTCAAATTATTATAGTGTAAACAGGCGTAGAGAATTTTATCGTTGTCCTTGGTGTTGCTTAGAAAAGATTCTAGAACATTGTTCTAATACTGAAAAACACTGAATACGAGTTTTCACTTTTCGTTTATACTAGAAGATTACAAAGGAATGCTCTTGCTGTATGTTCGTTTGATGTAAATCCACCGTAACACCCATGGAGCGTAGGCGTTGATATGCCTTCAGAAATGTAACTCAGCGTAATTTATTGTTTCGACTAACTCAGCTCTTTAGACGAATCACATAATTTAAACTTTATGTGTAGCAGGATTGTGACAAATTGTACGAGACGTAAGTACGATTGAGCTTAATTATAATTCGAGTGTTATAATTATATGTATACGACTTGTGACATTTTAATTACATGAAGTGGTGGCTTTATTTGTATACCTATAGTAGGGTAGTTAGGTATGTACCCATGTTCATGAAAGCGATTAATCATTAATATTATACAATATAAGGTGGGTGTAGGTACCATGGAAGGCCACTCTAACAGTTAAACAGTTATTGTTCGTTTATTTACTGGATAAATGAAATTAACAAGTGTTTAAGTAATGCTTTGTTTTATTACGTAACATATCATCCACTTTTGTAAGTTTCAGATTTGATCAATATTGATTGAACTTAAGTTTATAGAACTCTTCCAAATGGCCTTGCTAGAAACAAGGCTCCTTAGAAGGCCATTATAATAAATCAGTCATTTAACACTAAAAGTTAATAAATAGCAATTAAATCTACAATAAAAAGAAGTGGTTTATATGTTACGTAATAAAACAAAGTATTACTTGAATATTTGTTAGTTTCATTTTTCCAGTAAATAAACGAATAATAACTGTTTATTTGTTGGAATATACTATCGCAGATAATAATAAGTATCTACCACAGGTCACTACGTACGTAGGTACCTATCTACGAAGGTACGTAGATGCGATTGTGGTGTATTCAATTTCGATGAAAAATACCAATATTATGAAAAAATAAGAATATGTTACTAGGTACAATTTTATTTTATTTATAATATAACACAAACATACAACATTATAGGTACTTACTCATACTCTTCCTCACGAAGTAAGTATGTAGGTTAAAAACCGAACCAGATTAAAAGAAGTGCTCCTTTTATGTTTGATACTCTTAAATGAGAGGAAGTCGGGAACCCTTTTTAAAAGAAATCACAAATATCAGTATTTGCAAAGGTTTCAATCCTATATAATTTCTCGTAGGCGTCTCCTTGTTTGATTCGTGGCTTTATTGATATTATTCAGATATAGGTACTTACCTACAATGATTTTGTTTTATCAACAACTTTAAAGTCTTCTCTTAATAATTTAACTACAGATTTCAATTATTTGTCTATTCATTAAAACACTAACACTACCCTCTGCTCCTGTTGGTCTTAGCGTGATGATATATTATAACCTATGCCTTATAGCCTTCCTCGATAAATGGGCTACCTAAAACTGAAATAATTTTTCAAATCGGACCAGTACCAGCTAGTTCCTGAGATGAGCGCGTTCAAACAAACAAACAAACTATATAGCTTTATAATAAGTATTACTACCTATAGATTATGGCTTAGTTTAATATCCATGGGATCTATGAATAAAACAGATAATTAAGAACATTTATTTTATACCTAACAAAGACACTAACTCATGTCCTCCGCATCAAGAAGCCCAAAACGCAAAAGCCAACACAAACACACAATGAGCCTCATCATACGCTATTTTAGTATTCAGCCGACGAGTTGACAACGAATTAATCATTCGATTCCATTCCGATTCCGATTATTCGAGTCACCGCTAGCGAAAACAAATACTGGCCGTTGTAAATTAACGTATGGACAGAATTTCATCAGATTGCCAGTGAGGGGTCATGTGGACATACCGATTGGCGACTGTGACATTTTATTTATGCAATTACGAGATGCGGGAAGCATATTGATTGTTCAAATGAGAAACAGTTGTTATTATCATGTAAATCGTTACTTAATTCTTACTATAAGCGAAGAAAAGTATTATCCATTTCAGTTTTCTATTAAATGAAAATATAGTTTATAGGTATTTTCTTCAAGTTTAAAAAAAATTGTTATTGGAAACGTCAGTTAAAAGTAATAAGAGATTGTTAACAAAAAGCGCCACCACGCATCAGAGCTCTTCTAAAAACGGTTTTATTACATACCAGTATCTTGTTTTATGAGAAATCTGAACTGAGACAAATTCCTAAGAAAAACTTTTCCTGCTACCTATCCTTTGACATATCGTATACCATCAAAATGATTCGGTTTAGAAAACATGAAGGTTCCAATATTATTTTTAGAACAAAACACAATACTTCCTCAAGTTATAATAATTGTAAACTCTACAGGAAGTTATTTTGCATCAAGCATATTATTTCTTCATCAATTTCAAGTTACCGTGTATAAAATTAGCACAACTTGGAAGGTGAAATGAATGACTTAAGCTTAATGAACAGAAAAACATACGGGTGCTTAAGTTCTTTTAAAACGCCCAAATAAAGTTACAAGACTAAACGGCGTGGGGAATATCTTGCATGCCTATTGCCTAATCCAATAAAAATATTCATTAAGGTGGGACCACATTGATTAATGGAATTAATATACATAGTTTATTGTCCGAATCTCGATTTTTACGATTTGTTTAACCTACATTTTGATAGCTAAAGTTTAACTACAGACCAATAATTCATTATTAAGAAACTATATCTACTCTGTAAGTATTGCTAAAATAAAAATAATGAATTTTATACTATAATACCTATAGTGATTCACATCACTATTTATTACCTACCTATGTTCATATTTGAATGCGCATACGGCATTACCCCTTAGAATCGCCACGTTTTATAAACAACTTGTGTATTTTATTTTCATCTGAACGATGCCCAATTTTCTACTACATGAGTAAACCGATTGAGCAATTCGTAGGGTTGCGCGCAATGTACAGAACAATATTTTACTTATTTGTCCTTACATTACTATTGCTTTCCAAGCTAGTGGTATGATTATCAAAATATATAGTTATAATTTACTTGAGAATAAAAGTTCATTTAAAAGTTGTAAAGCTCTTTCAGTAGGTAACGTGTAGGTATTTGAACGAATATTTCTGTTTCAGTTTGTTAGATATTGTTCATGTTCAAATAAGTTAACAGTTTACGTAGTAAATTAAAGTAAAACCTACCTTATTACGAGTATTGTTTTCGCAACATTACCTGCTATACAATTTAAATATAAAAGATGAATTTTAACTCCACATTTTTTCTATTCTGCACCTTTTTTCATTCAAGATAGTTAGCTATTTTCTAATGCTTTTTATTATAAAAGAAAACCGTAGACAAGACCGAGCCATTGTCATTTCTCATATAAAAGCGTAACTTTTCATAACGCAATGTAGAATGTACGAAGTTTTGTTTCCTTTCCCCAGGTTACCTTTTGTTTCAGGCCATACAATTTATTTTTACACTTCTCATTGAACGAAATAAGCCTTTGGGGTCAAGTTTAATAATTTTTATGTGTGACTAGCTCGTGTGGCTTTATTCTTTACAAAGGAAATCCTTGTTTTAGTTATAAAAAGGATAAAAAATTCGTCAAACATTTATTTAGCTCTAGGTTTTACATATTATTTTCGTATTTATTTTATACCGTAATTATAGTTAATTTTACTCAATATAAATTTTAAATTAAAGATAAGTCGAATATTAGTAATAGTAAACATTTATTTCTTAGCTCTCTCAAAAAAGACTTTTACTCCCGGGTTAATCTTCATACTACGTAAAACAACTCTGTTCCTAAAGATGACACAAAACTCATTTCTCGTAGACCAAAGGCAAGTACATTTATTTCCATCAAAGTAGTTATAAATTAAATGTTCTTGTGGAAAACATAAAGTGCAGTGAGATAGGATACACTTTAATCCGAGGTAGCTTTGTATTTAAGATTTGAGCAGGGATGCATTCTACGAGTTAAAAGCCTTGCGTTGAAACATAAGAAAAGTATGGGAATAAAAATAGGTACCTTGATTGGTATAAGTAAAAAAGTACGTATGTTATGTATTGATGAGGTACGGCTGCACATCAACATTAAATATTACAGATTAATAATTAATATTATTAAACAAAATACAATGGTTTATATATAAATTAGTTAAATGCTACAGGCCAATATCGAAATATCGTTATAAAATAAATAATTTAAAACCCTATTCAGGAACAGTACATTTGATAAAAATAATCCAATTAATGAGAATAAGAATCTCTAACAAGATGTGATGTTTTTACAGGTAAAACTTTTATACTGATAACAATCGATGCTTTTATACCTATAATTATTTAGAAAAAATACACGATAAGGCAAATTATTTTAAATATTAGATATCCAATTAAAATATTGATTTTAATATATTTACAAAAAATTTCATTGTAATAAATGGTTTATTCTTGTGCCTCTTTGTATTGCTCTTACTGCTTCCCTTGCCTAAGCAATTATATTAAAAAAGAATAAATAAATAGGTACTAAGAATTAAGATTGTCTTCCAAATGAGTTTAATTGTTATATTTTACACACCCAATAAAATATTTTTTATTGAATAAACACTGTACTTTTAACGTTAGTTACATTACATATTGTTTGCTAGTACGTATTTTAGTTTACTACAGCGATTCATATTGTTGAGATTCATATCGTTGTTTTTATATTAAGTACAATGATATGTCGAATGTATTTTTAACGGACAAAATACGTGAAATGGGACAGGTTGAAATCCTATCCAAAATAAATAGGCTCCGTAGTTTTCCTGGTAAAAGATCTCAGTTGCTACCAAATCCATAGATAGGAACACACCATTTTAGTCAACCAAGCTGATCCAGGTGGAGTAACATAATATTTACGTTCATGTTGTGTTGTTTTATTGTTAAAATTCAATTAGTTTGCTATTGGCAGTTACCCTTCAGTTCACAAAGAATTAATTTAGTGTCAATTTAGTGATTGTTAAACGATGTTAATTAACGTCGATTGATATAAATAGGAACAGTATTTTATTATGCTTGACAAGTTGTCCAAAATATTAACTAATAGTGCTATTTTTAGTTTATAAGTTGTTTTTTGAAAAAAGGCTTTAGAACATTGAAAAACAACATCAACAAAATAGCGCCGTGCAACCAATGTCACCTTACCAGCTTATATATAAGCTGTCCTATAGCGAAAAAAAAATAGCTCAATTATTGAACAAAAGTTCATAAAATAATTAAGAAATCTCTTCACATTCCAATCCCTAACGACAAACAAGCATCCAAAATTAATATTATCCAAATGTTCCATTCGATGACTCCTCAAATATTTGCTCAGATTTCCACCCTCGCGGTGATGGACGACAAAAATAATGCCATTTTCATAATTCGTTACTGAAACGACATTTTACAAGGTATATTCGTGAATTTTATTTCTAATGATATTTTTATTTCTCAAAACATTTCCAAATATAGGTCAAAGTAAGTATTTTAAGTGGATGATACTAAATTTACTGTTTCTACGATTTAATTCAGTGCTATGATAAATTCTTCTTAAACCACGCAATAATAAACAATAATATTTTCGAGCATGGAAATATAAAACGTCATATTTCTATTAAATTGCATAGGTACATACCAAGCGGGATAATCTTGGGATAATATTATTTTTAATTAATTTCCAACGGTTCCTGTTTTCTCCGACTGTACGTACAGAAAATATTAAAATTCCTGTATTATAGCCACGAATGCAGGTAGTTGGACTTGGAACGTATAATATTCAAATGGACTTTATTCGTTTGAAACTCTGGCAAAAGACTTTAGCCACATAGTACAAGCTATTCAAAATATACCAAATAATCCCAAATTATTTAAAAACCAAGATGTAATTGTGTGTATCGTGGAATATTCTTCGTTTAGCTGAGACGATTCTAATGATCCGCGGTAGTCGGTCTTTTCAATAATAAAAAAAAATGTTTTGTGGTTTTATGAAACCACGGTAAAAGTGAAACTTTTTTTCACACTATAGACATTTAACTAAAAATTATCGTATTTGTACGATAATTATCGTACGTATCGTGCGTCACGCGACATGCGCTACACAGACCAAAATATTATACACCGATCTATCTGTTTTTCTTAAATTTTCTTTGTGTTTATTTTCTATATTTTTATTTCAATAAATAACAAAACCCATGAACATACCTACAGCCTTAGCCTACAGCAATTAAGAATTAAATGTGAATAAGAGTGCGTGGAGCACTCTTCTATGAACCCGGTAGCGAAATCAGTAAGATTCATCATCATCATCATCAGCCCATATACGTTCCCACTGTTGGGACACGGGCCTCCTATGAGGGTACAGGCCATAATCCACCACGCTGGCCAAGTGCGGGTTGGCGGATGACACATGTCGTCGAACTTTTTAATTCTTCGACATGTCGGTTTCCTCACGATGTTTTCCTTCACCGTTCGAGCAGTGGTGATGTTACAACATGCGCAGATAAATTGAAAAATCAATTTATTTCCTGCGCGCTCGCCTGGTCTCGAACCACGGACTTATCGATTCGAAGTCCGAGGTCTCACCACTGAGATCAGTAAGATTATTGTCGTACAACTATTATGTTTAGAAGTCACCAAGCTACAGGGAGCAAAGAAGGACGTTCCAATGGATACAAAAGACGTCCCCATACAATAGAGAAAATGTCTCAAACACAAATTCGCAAATCCCCCGTTTTATGAGGGGTCGACTTGACATTGAACATGGCATGTCTTTGTGTCGTCTGATTATAAAGAAAAATCCGATTTACAGCATCCTCCTCGCGAAATTCCGTACAAATCTGTTGGGCAAACGCGCGTGAAATTGTTTGAAGCCAATTGTATCGGTATGTAAATAAAACAGATGTGAAAATATAGTTTTATTGCGTTCCGCGAAAACGAATATCTATAGTGAGGATACAGTTTATTTCGTCGTGTATGTAAACAAGTTTATGGAAGTGTCTGCGTTTTATTTACTTGTATTTTTTATAGAAATGTAAAAATAGACGTCTTGTGTATGGTATAAAAATGTAATTTAAATAATCAAAGGAGTTGTTTTCGTCAGTCACACTGAGACATTAAAACTTTCTACACCAAATCGCATTGAATTTGAACCATATTATCAATTCTAAGACCTGTCACGTATAATTAGCGTAGGTACTGCGAGTAACTTCTAAGCAGAAACTTCGTGAAATTCAGCTCAATGCGATGATTAGACGCTTGTTAGTTGCATTATGCAGGGAATCGAGTTCATCTGATAGGGGAATATACAACTAGAAACAATGGATGCACGAGTAACTCAATAGCCTAATCTACATTCTCACGAACATATTGAAGAATATGAAATATTATGTCTTATTTATGTATAATGTATATTTAAATATTAAATTTCTAATGAATCACTTCTAAGTGATAAGCTAATACTTATATTATTTTTTTTTAAATAATTATATTAATATATAAACTAATATATAAACTAAATTAATATATAAACTAAATTTATACAAAGCAAAAGAAGAAAAGTATAGTTTAAAATATATTAATACTATAAACTATACTTTTCTTCTTTTGCTTTGTATAAATTATTATAAGTTTCCCATGTATAGTTTTATTAAGGAGTAATAAATAAAATAAATAAATGTAGGTGTTTGTGCATTGACTATCAATGAAACGATTATTTTTGAATTGATAGCTTAAATTCAATTTAAAAATATTGAGGATAGTCCTTTCTATCTGAATTTAACATATTCTATTGCTTTTTGATAATGCCAAACTTAATCGAAATACCTAGCTTGAAATTAAGGGATACTTCTATTAAAAAGACATAATGATTTGTCAATGAATATACCATTCAATCCTTTATACTCATATATCCAATTATTGAGTTTGAGATTAGTACCTAATCCTGAAATGATTTAGACAGTATTGAATAAAATGTCGTTATGAATTTTCAATTCAAAATTTTGAAGTTTACTAAAATTTTGGCTCTACTTTAAAAAAATAACATTAACCTTTTAGTTCTTTCCTGTAAGAATTTATAAATTAAAATGAATATACATATATTAAAGCAATTCTTATGTACTCTTTTCATTAATTTATTGTTTCATTGTATAAATACTAAAACTCAAACAGTTGCTTAGATATTGCTTCCAAATAAACGTAAAGGAAAGACACGTTAATACTTCATTAAATATTTAAATTAATAACTAAAAGTATTTATAATCCCCTTCGAAAATTCACTCTTATGGGCTTAAATTTACTCTTTAACCCATCTGTTTTAACTTCTTTGCCCTCCATAATAAATCCATTAATGGATTTTAAATTTTAGTTTCCAATAATTATAGCTTAGGATAATTATTAATATCCATAAAGTTTTAATGTAAAATCAGAATGGACTAAATGGAGTTCTTGTGTTTATAACTATATATATAATATTTTATTATTAAAGACCGTAACAATTAATATATTCACAATATTAGGATAGAGCGACAATATACGCCATTTCTTAAATTATTATTTTTATCGTGGGATTTATCAAATTTGAAATGTTATAATTTTTGGACTTATAAATATTTTAGCCAAACTATTTTTGGTGTAATACTAGTTACTTGTTACTTGTAATTTCCTCGGATTTCAAACATACACGTGCTTTTCAATAAACATAATTCAATGAAAAATATCATCTCCAAAATCTCTCCATCTATACTAATATTATAAAGAGGAAAGGTTTGTATGTATGTATGGTTTTCACGCATAAACTACTGAACCGATTACAATGAAATTTAGCACACATATAGAGGGTAACTTGGATCAACACAAAGGATAGGTTTTATCCCGGAAATCCCACGGGAATGGGAACTATGCGGGTTTTCCTCTGAAAACGCGGACGAAGCCGCAGGCGGAAATCTAGTTAGTTATAAACCAGCAACGAAGTATTTTGCCGATTACATTCGACGATGCATTTTCATCATGCAAACCATAAAACAAACTCTACATTACATTTGCTATTATTATTCATGAATGCAGAAATAACATGCAGTTCTACAACACGTGGCAACTAAATCAATAGGTATATCAAATATTTACATAAGCTCTGAGAAAACGTCTACGACCAGGCATTAGGGATTTGATCTGTAATTTCGGGTTTCAACTCCTATTCCAGCTCTACTAAAAACACATCTTATCTCTAGCAATTAGAGTCTATTTTCCTGTATCAAATGTTTGAATAGGTTTGGATTTTGGAGTCCACACAATTAGCCCGATGACTAGTGTTGACGAATTAGCTCACAATTCAGCGAATGCCTGTTGATTTATATTGTACTATTTAATCTGTGGTTTGTTTCATTCTGGATATATTTAATACGGGAAAATTCAAACAAACCGCTTGATTTATTATGTCCGAAATACTAATTATAATACGAATGACGGTGGTGAAACGGATTAAAGTTGCATAAAACAATATATAAATAGCAGAACATGTTATTATTACCTCTATAATTATGTTGGCTTAACATTAAATGTTATTATTTCATCTATTGTTATAATATAAATACCTAAATAATTCTCTAATTAAGTACATAGAACTATAATAAACATAAAACTTTTTTTTTAATTTTAATTCCAGCACAGAATACATAATAGTAGCTAAACGGTCAGTTCCAGTCAAGTTCCAGTCATATGCAGAAAAATCATTCTACGAGTATTTACATTTGACAATTATTATGCATCTATACTATCAAGAAACATTCACATCGCTTACTAAAATTGATTCATTTTTTCTTAAATTTGTTCAACTCATATAATAACTACATCTGAACAATAAAATTCTTCAATTTTCCAATTACACCAACAATTAAAAACCGTAAATTATTCACAAGTACCAAGCTTGAAACGTTAAGAGTAACAATTTATTCGAAACAACCGAAGTGAGGTGATGTTAATGGGCAAAGTTCCCAGTATTGCTAGCATATTAGTTGCTTTAGAGTTGCCATATTCATATATGTGTCTTTCTCATTCCCTGGATGCATAAACTTCAAACACTGCACTGCGCACTGATTAGTAGGTAAGTCCTTTTAGATCCGACACTTTATATTCTATAATTAACTTATGTCAACTAAGTTTGAGGCTGCGGCTTCGTGGAAGCGTTATTTCGTGTAATCATGTGATGCATTTCATTTGTATGGAACAAATCGTATTGCATTAGCTTCAAGTTTTAGTCTGTGAAAAAAAACCTAGGTCCTTTACAAGGTCTAGTAGACTAGATCTTGAAAAGTACCCAGGTAGACCTTAGAAAAAAAAATTCATTAAAATCGTTTTCTTTTTTGTATATGAGGCGTTCGAAAGAAGGTGTCAGACTAACCGGCTATTTGCTATTAATTTTATATTATTAAAATATGCTAGCAAGAGTAGAAGACAACATAATATTAAGTTTGTATGTATTAATATTCTCCACTGTTTCAAATACCTACATATTAAAGTTTGTTTGCATTTAAAAGAAAAAAAAGAAATAATTGTAAATGAAATATTATAAAACTGCATAAAATTTGAATGCTTATCCTTTTCACTTATTTTCTCATAAAAATCGGATATCAATAAGCGAAGCTTAGCACCAACAGTAACACCTGGCATTGCAGTAGAGTCAGCAAAAAACTTCTTTGTTAAGAGAGTCCAAGCGTAAAGCTTAAGCCGAATTAATATAACTTTTATTGAGCATGCACTAGTTTTAGCAGTTTTGTATGAAATGGTAAGTATATAAAATGATATGCTCTACTGCCCTGCCCTAGAACATAATTCAACTTGTAGCATCAATATCGATCACAATACAAAATAACCGCATTATTAGGAATTATTACAAAGAGTTTATTTTTACTAAGCACTATTAGGGTAATTACGTCATTTTTACTAAAACTAACCCAAATAACTGTGAATACAGTGAATTGTTTATGCCAATAATTTTTTTAGGGAAATATAACTTCGAGAAATGGCTAACCAAAACCAAAATAAAATTATCACTGGTATTAAACTAGCGATCGTTTGATCTGTCCAATTTAACAGACGACCAATAATTTAATTTTGCTTAGATTGTTAATAATTGGAAAATGCCCTCGAAAATATAATTTGCGGAAGATCAATAAATGGTTACGCTGCACTTAATTAAACCTCGAGTTTTCCAATTAGTTTGAAGATTTATGGTCGTGATTAAAAATATTATATGTATTTTGTTCTATGCAAATTGCCTTTTAACCTTTATTGTTAAGGCTTGAACTTCATTATATTAAAACAATAATGATATTAACGTTACAGCCATCATTTCAATAGAACCATTTTTTACATACCTAATTAATAAAATAACTCCACAATCCGTTGATTAAATAAATACATAACATATTATATGATAATTGATAATGTTTGTTCTAATGATCTAATCTACCATGCTTGTTCATTTCGTGTAGCAAGATTTCATGTCGTCGAATATTTTGAAATATCAGAAATTGAACTTAAAATGAGAACAAAATAACAAATATTATGTTAATTATGTCCTGAAAACAATTTTCTCAGCTCATTTAAAAATAAAATCCCTCTATTTCCTCGGCCTCGAAGCTACGCGCAGCAATTGTTTCGCGTGTTTGTTTCGCGAGGCAAATCACTCTCAGTGGACCCGCCTATTTAAAAAATAAATTGTTTAGTAAAATGTTTAGCGAATGAAATGTTTTTAATTTTACTAAAATTTAAAAACTATCCACCAGCCATCTAGTTTAACCAAATTTTGCCTAATATGTAATAACAAACCTTGTTACGTACTAAATGCTTAAAAAGCTTATCCACACTCCTCTATTATCTACTCTCACAATGATTATAGCTAGTCAATTATACTATACTGTTATTACAGTGACCGCAAAACACAACCACGTTTTGGTATAATTAGCTTGTGTGTAATTGCTACTCGTTAGTACCTGATAGTACCTAATTAACACGTTTACTCTTTTGAAGGAAAAGCTCCGAAGTATCTAAGGGTGTTTATTTTCTTTTTTCTTTTAACGGTGTCCTGTTGGTTGAGTTTGTGGATAAGATTATTTTAAAACATGTGGATTAAATATTATTTAAGTACCATTAAGAATTTTACCTACCTATGTGTTTCTTTTAGTCGTCGCCTTTCTTTTTATAAGAGCTTGAGCATTCAAAAATAAGATTGTAGGATGAAATCGATTTGTTGTTGAAAGTTGATTTTACAAGTATTAATAATTTTTGAAATTAGCTAAGATACCTTGAGAGCTTTTTCCTTACGAATGCAATTATAATGATGAAGCGCAAAAAACGCAGCATTTCTCAAGGATTATAAGAGTAATAGGAACACTTCAGATTGCTATTAAAATAAACGCCCGATAATAGGTTCCGGTGAACTTTGAATCGTTTTTATGTTTTCAAGTTTTAATTAAAATTCTTTTGAGAATATCTAAGTCAAATTTAAAGGAGTGTCTTAATTATCTATATTGAGGTTCATTATCATCTTAATTCATAATCAGACCTTTGATCATCTCGATTAGGTTTCATTACAATCTAACGACATCGACATCGATTGCGATTTGCGACTTCAGTCGAGTATTTTTTGGTGAACTCTGAACCTATACCATCCTATATTCACCATCATAATATTTAAAAAAATGTTTACAGTTTATATTAAAGTTTTCATCATTTATTTTATTGCAATTAACATTAAATCCATTTAATTATGTGGTGACAAAAATTCATTACATTAGTAATTGAAATTACTGACTCAATATTAATGCACGTAATATATTATTATACTCTATAGGTATGCCTTATGATCTGTAGAGATTCTGAGACAGACTTTCTACAGGTAAGTATATGTAGATAGGTATACATGTAGAAAGTCTGGCAGATTCGAAGAAACTTTTTATAGAATTGGTAAATTATAAAAACTACACATACATGTATACAAAATATACTGTTTCACTGACCCGGTACAAAAATATTTCTGACAAATGTTAGCCTAATACCTATTTCACGTAGGTAGAACGAGACCTTCCGCCTGACATTTCCTAAGTAATTTTGGCCATGTGTTGTTTTTGCACTAATATTTTCTGATTAATTTACTCGATATAGTTATTCCCTTACAATAAATGTTTACAAACATAATTTGAACAATGTTTAAATCTTCTGTGGATAATAAATATAATTGTAGTGTTCTGGGGGACTTGAAGACGAATTTTCAACGCAATAAGACCTGTAGATAACAACACATACAAACAATTAAAGTGCTCTAAAAAAATGTATTAGCTGAAGCCTGAAACTCCTTCCGGACTGTGCAGATACATGCCATATTTCCTGATAATTATTTTTTGTTTATTCAAACATACATCATGCACATTTAAAACAGGTGTTAGGGTGTTATGAAAAAGAAATTAGTGAATACTTAACGTGTGTTTAGGGTATGTACTTTTATGATGCATATATAAGTAGGTATATTATTTATGATTTCAATATTTTAATGCAATAGTGTATAGTTAATAGTAAAGTCGGAGCAATCAATATAGAGCGATTAAATTTTAATAGATTATAATATTATCATGTTTACTATGTACATTTTTCTCTCGATCAACTTGTAG
Source organism: Colias croceus (assembly GCF_905220415.1). Lineage (NCBI taxonomy): Eukaryota > Metazoa > Arthropoda > Insecta > Lepidoptera > Pieridae > Colias > Colias croceus. Next base: position 3,480,444 of record NC_059540.1, on the reverse strand, counting down.
ATGAATGTCTTTAAGATGCAATACAATCTATCACCAAATTTAAGTACCAGTATAACTGTGGTTTCATTACCTACTAACCACTCTACCAGGGGTCAAAATAACCAAAATGATATAAACTACCTATAATCTATATAATACATACGCTATTAGCAAGATAAACTAACGCTTACTAATTAATAGTTATAGATAAGCCCAGAGCTCTCAACTTGTAAACTTAGTTCTGACATCTCATTTATTACCGGTTCGATCGTATGACAGGCTGGACATTTCATTTAGTTATTTCGTAAATAATTCGTCGTATTTTCTGGTATTATTATTATATTTATAAGTACCGGTACAATATGTATGAAAGGAATTAAAAATATATATTATGTATTTGTATAGCGTAGTGGTAGAAAATAGTAAGTTAAATTTGCTTATGTTTGTTATATTTTATGAAGTGAAACTCCTTGAGAGTAAAATTTCAAGGTCCCGTCATGGCAATACCGTCACGTTATGGAGTAATGCGATGAAATTCGTATCTTTGAATCTTGCAAAAGAAGTTTCACTTCACAAGTGACACACGCTCTTTTTTTAAATTATTATTACCTACGTAGGTAACGTAATAATTAAAAAAAAAACGAATTAATAACGATTATTTAATTCTAACTTCGATTTGAAAGCTCTATCACAGCTTTAACTTGTCAATTCAATAAAGGCCTGAGAATGATATGTATAATGTAGGTAAATGCATTGAATCGAAACGTAGAGATAAAAATGTTCATTGCATTGGAAGAAAACATTATGTATAAATAGGATAAACTTAGCGAGAACATTGCGGAGTTTGATTTGGTTTTATATTTCTGGAACAGAAGGCTGAATTTAAAATGTCTTGTGACTTTATATGCAGTTAGTGTTATATAATGTAACCTGTAAAAGGCCAAAGCTTTTATCAAACTGGGTTGGATTGATATTTTATGAAATAACAGCTATAACACAATAATTAGACACAAAAATTGGCTGGAATAGCTGAATAGATTCAGGACAAAAGCTTAAAAGAAAAAGGATGCTACAATTTCGTAGAAACTTATTTATATTTTTAACTCTACATGGCCTGATGATATGATAAAATATTGTGTATGAAAAATGTCAAGTGCACTAATAGCAATGTTCAAGTGATCTCAATATTCATAAAATGTTCCACCGGTTATTGAAAAACAACAATGTCTCACAACATGTTGTTAGAAAATTTAGCGCCTGATAGGAAATATGAGCAACAAAACTAGCGCTGTCTCAGTAAGTTATAAGAGGATGATGTGGAACTTTGCTTATTTTCTCGTATAATGCAAATTGTACTCGAGCAGAATTTAAATGTGCGGAAAATTTTGTGCCAACCACTTGGGTAATATTTTATTTTAAACATAAACGCGACATGTAACATACTATTTTGAATACCTCTATATACATTAAGTCTATAGAGGTATTCAAATAAGAATGCAAAATTATTCAAATAGCCTATTTCCATATAATATGAGAAATATGAGATGGATTTTAAATGTTATACACTGGGTCTAACTCTAGAAACGTAGCACTTAATTAAGTCCGTAGACTTCACACATATTACCTAGGTACAATGTGTGATATTATGTTACATTCATAAAATGTAAAATAACACAGTACCTAAAGTCTGCTGTACTATAATACAGAAGAGTCTAGGGGAGAGCGGGGATGAAAGTCACATTTTTAACTTTTTTTATGTAACTTCCAAAATACGTTGTTTAGGAATGATATTTGTATACCAAACGATAGTGTAATTATTCTGTTACAAAATAAATAAACGTATTTTTGTATTATATTATCAGTTGTAGAAATATTTTGTATTTTCACCCTAAAGAAAAATGTGACTTATAACCCCGGGTCAGGGATGGTTGTCACAATGCCTAGGGTAGGTAGTCACATACTAAATAACAGGCAATTTATAAATAGAAAGTCACTTTTTGGTCTTATAATTTTACGGAATAGTTTTTAATTAAGAACTCTTAACCAAATGAAACCGTAGACAGTCTTTATTTCAGTCTGAATATTAAGAATCATAATTTTAGCAAATAATAATAAACGTGAGTCAATATAGAGTCATCAAGGATATATGGACTTCCAGCAGGTTTGTTAGGGTGATTTTCCGGTGTTGATTGAAAATTAACGGCTGAAACAAACAACCTCAAAACGCAAATAAAGTCAGCTCGCATACAGGGAGCTGGTTGACATGTGACAACCAGCCCCCGAAAATTTGTGACAACGAGCCCCATAACACGTTTTAGAAAAAAAACATTGAAAATAAATTCCGGTCAATGAATATCTAAAAAACTGTATTACGATATTATAAAACACATTTCATCATCATCAAATGAACTGAAAGATTATTACTGTGAAACAAGAACGTATAATTACGAGGTTCGACACAACAGCACAAAAATTTACTTTTGCTGTGCGAAAACAATAAACTCGTGTGAGGCCCTCACGGTAGATCGGAGCGGTCTGACGCGAAGTGGGGACAGCGTTGTCACTGAATCGCTCTTGCCACGCTGTTCAACAGACTTATTCGATAGTTCAGTTTTGTGTTAAGACCCCTGTGACAACCAACCCGTGAGACAACCAAACCCGGTCTCCCCTATCACATAATTAGAATACAAACAATATCGTGTGTTCATGTAAGTCATACCAATTAAAATACAACACAGAAGTACAATATTATATCCAAGATTATATCATATAAAAACTGTCATTGGTAGTAAGTAGTTATTAATTCCACGTATATGCAAATATCATAGGTATCAATTTTTAGGTATAATATATTGATGAAAATTTGAATTGGAAGGCTCACATTGACCATATTTGCTCGAAACTAAGCAAACTATCTTATGCCCTTTATATTATGCTGAGAAAAGTAGCAGTATATGCATCTATATACACCACAACCACAAATATTTTATTAAATATTCATAGTTCTTATCTTATTGAACGTATATCAATTCGAGGATATGCTAATTAACCGGCAACACAATCGTGTACGTAATTGGGCCCCTTGTCGAATACCCATTTGCATTTGAAAGTAAACTGATTTATCATACACAAGCCTCCGTGGTATTGTACGGAGGTTCCTTTGAACTGCAAAATTGATAGAAACGCGTGTAAAAAGGGCTTGGAAGTCAAGATTTTATACGTAGCGAGTTAGATGAAGTTACATAATATGTGGAGGGAACAGCGTGAAATGATTCTTTCAATTTTTTTTTTTGATTTTAATAGACTGATGTAAGGACTGATGCAAAAAGTTCTAAATAGGTAAACTTTTTGTATAACTAAGCTTGGCTTTCTCTTCGTGGAAAATTATACTTTTAATCACTATAGTTGAAAATGTATACACAATACACCTTCACCAAATTTTATAGATATTAAATGAAAGTACTTAGCGGCTTGTAACCAACTTGTAACTATGTATAATTAATTTTAACTTATTGCTACACTAAATTTATACTCCTCAATAAGTATTAAAACCTCAAATTACAATTCACATCGATATACCAAGAGCTAGTTGTATAAAATGCCTAATATTATTGTGTTCTCTGTGTATCTCTATGTACTTTATTATTTAATCAAGTAATTGCAGCTTAGTCAGTAGGATATACTGCAATATCTTTGCGATTCTTTAGGCTCACAAAATTATGTATATTCTACCTATCTCAAATGCATTATATCTTAAATATAAATTATAAAGAATAGAAAAAATTTGATCACGAGGCGGGACGAAACCGGGGCGGATGCCTAACCAACTCAGCCACTAATACGCCATTACATCTTATCAAAACAGATTGTACTTACCATAGATAATATAATAAGAACTAGTAATATCTTAGTAATATTTACTAACTTTCTGACCGTGGCTTCGCCCGCATAGGCAAAGGCAATTTCCATTTCAACGAGATGCTTATTTATGTTACCATAAAAAGTATCTACCTATCTCTAGAGACAATAAAATCACTTCGGCATCGCTGTTGTGGCGTGAAAAGAAGACAAATAAACAGACAAACTTTTGCATTTATAAGGATACTAAGAATTTAAGCATGACTTTCATTGAAAAAAAAAATATTGAATTTATATTTTTGGTTTTGGCATTCAAATGCTTGATAATTATTTTTATATTTATTTAATTTTTTTACTACTTCATACTACTTTATATTTATTTAAAAAAAATATTACTATACTACTAGGTGTTTACTTCAATCCAGTCGAGATAATGAATTGTAAGTTCTAAAACTTTCACAGGGATAAAATTTGAACGGCATAGTTCACTAAGAATCTTCTATTCTGAGGTCTTATATACGTTAATTACAAATAGTTTTACTTGTACTTCGATTCGTTTTACTTTATTCGAAGTTAATTTAGTAGTACGTATTAAGTTTTTTTTTTTTTTTTTTTTTTTTTACAGTACAATAGGGGAGCGCTTGGCCACGATCTCGCCTGATGGTAAGCTGAGATGTGGCCTAAGATGGAGCGCGCTGCCCTAGAATGTACCTGTTCACTCTCCTCTTGAAGACCTCCATATTGTACTCGTCGGGGAACACAGACTCAGGAAGCATGTTCCAGTCCCTCGCGGTTCGAAAGAAGAATGTCGATCCGAACCGCTTTGTTCGGGTACATGGAACGTCCACCATATGGCGATGCCTAGAGTCTGTGCGCCTCGACGATCGATGGAAAAACGGGGATGGCGGAATTAAATCGTGCAATTCCGCAGCGCACTCACCAAAGTGTATCCGATAAAAAACCGCTAAACTGGCCACTCTGCGGCGATGAGCGAGGCTCTGGAGTTTTTTGCCTACTAGCTCATCGTCGTTTATTAGCCTCTTGGCGCGCCTCTCTATCGCCTCAAGCGCCTCCAGCTGGTACTTGGCAGAACCATCCCAGAGGTGAGAGCAGTATTCAATACACGAACGGACCTGGGCTTGATAGAGATTGAGCAACTGTCCCGGACTGAAATACTGCCTCACCTTCGCCAGTATACCGAGCTTTTTTGAGGCTACTTGGGCTTTTGATTCAATGTATGAACCAAAATTGAGAGTAGGCGTCAAGGTGATACCAAGAAGCTCGAGGTGGTCAGTTATCGGTATGGATACACTTTGGAAGGACGGAGTCAGGTTGAATGGACTCCGTTTAGCGGTGAATAGACACGCCTGGGTCTTGGTCGCATTGAACTTGACCAGATTGGCTTCGCCCCACTCGGAGACTGCCTGTAAGGACAAGTTCATGCGTTCGACCATCGCCTCCCGTAGAGACTGGATTTGTGCCGAACTGGCTCTCGCGTTGGATGCGTATCTCTCCACAACAGTGCTATCGTCTGCGTACCCATAGATACCGGGTTTCAGCAGATCGTTTATGTGTAGCAGGAATAGTGTTGCGGAGAGAACTGATCCCTGAGGGACCCCGGCATTAATAGCCAATTGGTCGGACGAGCAACCATCGACGACTACTCGAATCGACCGATCACTCAGGAAATCTGAGATCCATGCGCAAAAACCGGTAGGCAGACCGTACGATGGAAGCTTGCCAATAAGGCTATCATGCCAGACCCTATCGAAGGCCTTCGAGATATCAAGGGAGACTGCAAGCGCTTCACCATGATTCTCTATGGCCTCACTCCAGATGTAGGTGGCATACGCTAGAAGATCCCCAGTGGACCGATTTCGGCGGAATCCGTATTGGCGGTCACTGAGTAGATCGTTTGCTTCTAGGTGTGCCATTAGCCTGCTGTTCAGTACACGCTCCATAGTCTTGCAGAGTATGGACGTGACTGAAATTGGCCTATAATTGGAGGGGTCGGCACGACTGCCTTTTTTGGGCACAGGCTGCACGTTGGCAAGTTTCCATGATTTTGGTACTTTTCCAGTCATCATCGAAAGGCGAAAGAGGCGTGTCAAGACAGGAGCGAGCTCAGGCGCACAGGTTTTTAGCACTATGGCTGGAATCCCATCAGGGCCACTAGCTTTATTCACGTCAAGATTTCGCAGCGTTTTAAGAACCTCAGTCTGACGGATGCGAATTTCTGGCATGCTCGCCTCGCATCCAGGTAGACTGGGAGGTTTGGCGCTTGCGGGATCTAGACGTGAATTTTCTGCGAACAGAGTAGCAAGTAGGTTCGCTTTCTCTGCGGCAGTGTGAGCCAGCGACCCATCCGGTTTCAGCAGTGGAGGAAGTGAGGGGCGGCAGAAATTCGATTCAACCGACTTTGCCAGGGACCAAAACGCTTTACTACCAGAGGGGTAAGAAGCCAGTTTGTTCCCTATACGGCTAACGTGGTCAAATCGAGCTTTCCGTAGAGCCTTTTTGCAGGACTTGGCGGCCCGGTTGAAGGCTTTCTTCTTCTCAGATACGTCCTTGGCCTTGCGGTGTCGAGCATCAGCCCAGGCCAGATATGCTTCATGTTTCAGCGCTTCAGCGCGTCTACATTCGGCTCTGAACCAGGGTTGAGCTTTGCTGGACGTGGCCACATCGGAGAATGGAATATAGTACTCCATTCCCTGCCGCAGCACATCAGTCACAGCATCTGCACAGGTTGAAGGGTCTTCAGAAGAAAAGCAGACAGGCCGCCAGGGATAAGATGCAAAGAAAGAACGCATCTCGTCCCAATCTGCTGACTTGTATCGCCACACGCGCCGAGAGCCCCTGGGACTGGGATCGGGCGGCGAGTAGACAGATACAGATTTCACCAGACAGTGGTCGGAGCTGCCAAGCGGCGATGAAATCGCCACGGAGTAACGGTCTGGATCAGTTGTCAGCAGAAGGTCCAAGCAATTGGCTGTATGGCTCTCAACATCGGGAACCCGCGTCGCTCCTTGAACCAGCTGGGTGAGATTTAACGCTATAGCAAGTTTACGCGTCTCTCTCCCAGCAAGGTCAGTGCACTGGTATGGGTATAGCCACTCCTGGTGATGGGCATTAAAATCCCCCAGAAGCACTAGCTGAGCGGAAGGGTATTTGTGTTGAGCAGCATCCGCCGCCTCACTTAGGTACTCTGTGAGCCTGATAGTCTCCTTGTCACCGCTGTGCGCTCGGTAGACACAAGCATAGATGAGTTTCTCTAGGCCTGTGTCCACCAGCATCCATAGTACAGAGAAATGGGGGTCTTCAAGGTAACGGAGACGCCGACAGCAGATGTCGTCACGTACGTACGCGCACACACCTGACCGAGCTTTAAAGTTATGCTCCAGGGTGTAGCCGGGATACGTTAGGTACGCCTGATCAGACGGACATCTTATCTGCGTCTCCGTGAGGAACAAGATACAAGGAGTTTGAGTCTCGAGGTGGAAATGGACTGCAGCGAGATTGGAGTGTAGACCTCTGATGTTAGTGAGGTCTACTTTCAGCGAGAGGGAGTGCTGCCGCTGTACAACTTTATTCTTGTACCTTGCTTTTTTCATAAAATTTAAAGAGTGAAGTAGGTGTGAAGACGGCAGTAAATCGAGGCGCTATACTTCTAGACCTGAGACGAACACTCAGAAGCTACACTGATGGGGACTAGTCTGGAGACTGCGGGGACGCCCGAGCCCCCCCAACGATGTCCATAGGGCCCTCTCGTCCGGTCGCCAACCGGCACTATGGCGCATCTTGGGATTTTTCGCTAGTTGGCGGGGCAGCCTTTCACATGTGGCTAGCACGCTACTTGGGCCCCCTACTGACTAGCGGTCGGCCAGCGGTGAACCGTGCCTCGGATCCCGCTACCCTCCATGACTAGTCTCCAGGTGCAACAACATAAGTGTGCGTCAAATCGTCCAGGTTGTATAAGCGCAACTGATTCGACCCGTCTTCACATGGGCTACATCAGCTTCATCGTGTCGGAACGCGGACGCTTGGCGACACGGCTTCAGCTGATGGGTGGTCTTTATAGCCGCGACGATTGTCTCCCACCATGTCACCTGATTAGCACCACCCAGGGGCCACGTGTAGGGAATCCATACTCCGGGTATACTCCTACGGACGAAGGTGACTCGGCCCCCAAAGTTGGAGTGAATGGAGAATTATTAATCTAATATATATTATAAAGGCGAAAGTTTGTATGGATGTATGAATGTATGGATGTTTGTTACTCTTTCACGTAAAAACTACTGAACCGATTACAATAAAATTTAGCACACATATAGAGGGTAACTTGGTAATAGGATTTATCCCGGAAATCCCACGGGAACGGGAACTATGCGGGTTTTCCTTTGCAAACGCGGGCGAAGCCGCGGGCGGAAATCTAGTAATCCAAATCATCATGAGTCAGAGTCAGAGGCGTGGAAATTCACCTCTGAACCCACCTGATTCAAATTCTCACCGATAAAGGAACGTTTTCAGTTGATAAACAATGCATGTATTTAAAATATGATTATGTCGAAATACCTATTGAATACAGTGTCCTATAAGAAAATATTTTTATAATAGTTCACTACTACACACACCGGCACAATTAGCGGAACAGAAACCGATGCGCGAGAACATCGTCTGGGATTTGAACGAATGGCAGCAGGTTCTCTTTACTGATGAGTGCAGAGTTCTTTTAAAATAGATCTATGGGAGACAGCGAATATGGAGACGCAAAGGAGAACGCCACATACAGTCTAATTTTGAACACACAGTGGCTTATGGTGGCGGCTCGATTATGGTTTGGGGAGGGATATGTTTGGGATCTCGCACGGAGTTAGTGATAGTCACAGGAGGGACCATGACAGCAGATCGATACATCAGAGACATTTAAGAAGAACATGTTGTACCATTTGCCCCATTTATTGGCGACGACTTTATTCTAATGCAATATAATGCTCGTCCTCACAGTGCACAATCGGTACAGGCATATCTGAGCCACGTAGGTACACCGGTGATGCAGTGGCCAGCAAATTCCCCTAATATGAATCCGATAGAGCATGTCTGGGACTTTATAAAAAGAAGGGTTAAATCCAGGATGCCACCCCCCAATAATCTGAATGATCTTGGAAACGCATTACTTGAGGAGTGGGAGCGGTTGCCTCAAGAAATCATCGATAAAATAATCTGTAGCATGCCCAGACGAATGGAAACCGTAATCAGAGCAAGAGGGGGAAACACTCGTTATTAATTTTGCTTTAATTTTATTGTTAAATCATTTTAATGCTTACTGTTTTATTTTTTGTGATGGTTCATAATCATCTAAAAATTTCACATATTTCAAATTTCTTTATTTTTTCAAGATTTTTTCAATAAAAAATAACGAAGACTTTCAAAGTCGTTGTTAAAAGATGTTAATCAATTTGTTATTTTGTGTCTAATTACATTTTCGTCAAATATATGCATTATTATCTCATAGTCTCATTTTTTTTCTGTTCCGCTAATTGTGCCGGTGTGTATATTATGTTCTTGATTATGATGATATAATAATATAGACTAACGAGAAACGTGCGAGAAACAAAAAGGTTAATCTTACTCCTCTATTACAAAACTTATCTGTAGAATATTTGACACCAAACATCAATTAATGTCAAAGACAAAATTATACAAAACATGCTTTTACATAATAATTATACATACAAGTTTTTAGATATTTACACACCATTGTCAAAGGATTAGAATAAATTTCAATTTTACAAGTACCAGGCTAGCATAAGAATGGCGGAGAAGAAGAACGAATACCCAGCCAGTGTGGAGGCGGACAGGCGCCTGTTGCCTTTCGAGTCGTGGGAAGATTATTTAGATTCACTCATTGAGATTGCTGACCTGCGAAATCTCAGGAGCATCGGCTCTGCTCGAACTATTGCCGCGTTTGGTTATAGGTAAAATATTCAGTTATGTTAAGTAATTTACAATGTTTCCCTGATTGCGATATTGAACAAAATCAACGAATGCATTTTGAGTAGATTTCTACGAACTGTTTGCCTTTAGGTTTTTATAATGATAATCTAAATAATAAAAATGAATCGCCCATAGTGTGTGCCAAAAGCGTAAAACTGGAGAACAACTCTACCAATTCGGCAATTTTTTGCCGTTTTTATTAAGTTACCAGAAAGGTTCTTATTGAAAGAAACACGAAAAATGGGCAATAGGATAGAGCAACGTCTTCTGGGGCTATTACAGCTAGTTACATTATAATAGCGTTGTTAAGTCTTATTTAACAAAACTACCTACTTAGGTACCTATTTAACTTACTTACCTATGTTTTAATTACGTGCGTACTCATCATTTATAGAACGTGGTCATTTATACATTATTATTTTCAATTAATTACAACATAACTTAAGAAACAGCTGCTCAAAAATAACCCAATTACATTTTACCTTTGCTCAGAGCCAACGGAGACACATTACAAGAGAAAGAATTCTACAAGCGGCGCAAGGTAATCCACAGTATAGTGTTCCCGGTGGTCCAGCCGTACGTGCTGGTCAGCGAGGGAGCAGACCTGGAGGACCCTTTTAATCGGGAACTAGCTGTCAGGGAACGGGCAAATAGAGTCGGCATATTGCAAGTATGTATTAAAATATTTAGGGATTTTCTTTAGTAAGAAGTGAAAAAAAATTATGTAACGAGCTACTCAAATGAAGCGATCATTTTGCGATTTGTGTCATTGATGTTTCTAAATAATTTCGCACCACCACATTTTTTCAAGTTTATAAGAATGAAACCAAAACGAAAACATACATACTAAAAAATAATGTTATATACTAAGTAGGTACCTAATGTGAGTAAACTACTTAGAATAATTAAATTCATTAGTGTGACTTAACTTAAAATTTACATTTTCGGCTTTTAAGGAAATTACACTGAAAAATAAAATCTAGCTTGATTAATATGTCGCGGCAAATACTTCAATCTTAAATTTTTAGTTTTGTATGTGAAATGTTATTATAATTATGAGAGCATTACTATAAAATCACTACTACACACCACAGCATATTGCAAAAATAAAAAATTGTCCTTATATTCATTGAGTTTAAAATTATCTGTACCAAATATCGTAAAGGTCCGATCAACTGTTATTGGTTGAAAGCGTGCCTAAATAATATCCTTCGTTCATGCTCATAAACTTTCATATTTATAACATTAGTAGGATACAATCAACTGAAACACGTCACACACTCGATATATTTAACTCCCAGTCGATTAACACCGACTATTGCTCTTCCGCAGTCGATAATTTTCATTCGCCACTTCACTAAGGGTGGTTTCGAAATATCCGGCTACATAGATTACGCGCATCGGTTGATCTCTGAGAATTGGGGGCCGTTTTTCAAAAGCAACAAAATGCTGTGGCCAAGGGACAGTGACCTCGGGTACTATCATTGGAGGCATGGAACAGTGAGGAGCAATATTAGCAGGAATTATAAGGTGATTAATAATTTATGTATTTGTAAGTGTAGTCGAATTTGTTTGCTGGAGCAGTTATGTCTAGCCAGGATACTTTTAATCTTCGATTGATAAATTGTTTCAAATAAGAATATTTATAAAAAAAAGATTTTTGTTGACAATTTTGTAACCTTATTTTATAGTTTTAGTTATTACTTTGAAACAAAATATAGTATTATAATAATTGTACACCTGTTAAAATCGTTTTAAATGATATAAGTATAGAGCAGAAAATCAATACAGATATTTTGAACTCTGTTCATTATTCAAGCTTAAAACAGATTGGAAAGGTTCCCAACTGCCCATATTTATTAGAACAGCCTCCCCCTTTAATGGATCTACCAAAAGTTCTTAGCGATAAAGCTTATAAATTTCATATACATATGGGCTAAATTTTTGATCTAAATTTTGTCCGAACTACTCTCTATCGTAACTATGATAAAATATTCCCTTTGCAAATGCAAAGGTATATCAGTGGAAGCGATGAAATGCAAATATATACGGATACAAGGGAATTTGTAGATACCTTTTTCTTCACTTTCTTACATTAATATACAAGTTTCACTTTGATATCTCAATAAACGCCGTATAACTTTTCCCGGGCATTGACTTTTTCATCTATAAAATATATAGTTCCAAACGCCAAATATGTATGTATTTCTTAAAAATTTCTAATCTCAATTAATTTTTATTAATAACTAGGTTTCCGCCCGCGGCTTCGCCCGCACAGTCAAAGAAAAACCCGCATAGTTCCCGTTCCCGTGGGTTTTCCGGGATTGCGTCATTTTCTCGGGTATCAAAATATCTCCATACCAAATTTCATAAAAATTGGTTCAGTAGTTTAGGCATGATTGAGTAACAGACAGACAGACAGAGTTACTTTCGCATTTATAATATTAGTATGGATTAGAATATATGTATAACAAAATAGCACATCACGCTTCTATAATTTACGAATATATAGCTAATTAGCACCTAATTAGTTTATTATAAACGCGTCTAACATAATTATGGTAAACCTATATCTATCGCTAAATGGAATCATATGCCTGGATGCGTTCTATATCATAGTAGGTACTATATTAACATTTAATAAGGTTCACACATAATTGTTAAGATAATCACGAAATAAATTGTGAATTTAAAGATTTTGAATTGAATCATCATCAGCCCATATACGTTCCCACTGCTGGGACACGGGCCTCCTATGAGGGTACAGGCCATAATCCACCACGCTGGCCAAGTGCGTGTTGGCGGATGACACATGTCGTCGAACTTTTTTTTTTAATTCTTCGACATGTCGGTTTCCTCACGATGTTTTCCTTCACCGTTCGAGCAGTGGTGATGTTACAACATGCGCAGATAAATTGAAAAATCAATTTATTTCCTGCGCGCTCGCCTGGTACTTGAATTGAATGTAAGTATAAAATATATTTTTTGTTTGCGTATAATATTACAAACCAATGTATATTTTGTAAACAAATACATTTTGTATATTGACATTACATAGGTAGATATTATTTGCATAAAAAAGAGAAGATTCTACGTTTATATTACCTACTAGCTTTCCGCCTGCGGCATCGCCCGCGTTTTCAAAGAAAAACCCGCATAGGTCCCGTTCCCGTGGGATTTCCGGGATAAAACCTAGCCTATGTTACTCGTGGATAATGTAGCTTTCGAAAGGTGAAAGAAATTTAAAATCGGTCCAGTAGTTTATGAGCCTATTCATTACAATCAAACAAACAAACAAAGTTTTCCTCCTTATAATATTAGTGTAGATAGTATTCATGTATTCATGGTGCAACAGAACAAACAACATAAAAACAAAGCTAACCAGGAAATACATTTACTATGACTTATCTCAAATAAATTGTTTATTCATTATTAATTTAGTATGATATTGTCTTTCATATACCGCAAGCCTGTATCGATATAATAGGATGCTTTGCGATGTTATTGACAGCTTATTAGAGTCGACTGGGTCTGAGATTAAATCACTTTGATACTTTTGATTGGATGTGAGAACATACATCTAAAGGTTTTATATTACGGGCAATGAAAGTTGATTGATGTCGATCGACTTTCATGTACTTAGTGTACCTACCAAGGTATACCTAATTGATTAAAATACTAATCCATATTATTAATATTATAAATGTGAAAGTAACTCTGTCTGTCTGTCTGTTACTCAATCACGCCTAAACTAATGAAACAATTTTCATGAAATTTGTTATGAAGATATTTTGTTACCCAAGAAAAGAAATAGGCTACTTTTTATCCCGGGAAAACGACGCAATCCCGGAAATCCCACGGGAACGGGAACTATGCGGGTTTTTCTTTGACTGCGCGGGCGAAGCCGCGGGCGGAAACCTTGTATATAATAATGTTTAGACTAATCATCATGTGAAAAATAATAATTTGACTAATTTAATAATCAGGTTATAATAATATTATTATGTAAGACTGTCAAGATGTTTGTTACATAATATTATGTGTGCTACCTAGGTACTATAATAATTTACAAATTTCCATGCTTTTTTACTTTTTTCTAAAAGTAAAACTTCAATCATTACTAGCTGTATGAGCTCATGATAATGTGCTTATTCATGTATATTTGAGTGTATAATCACATTTAGTTGCATTTGTATCAATTCCCTGGAGGAAATTGGGAAATAATGGGTCGGTTTTTGCGGACGGGGTGAAGTCGAAATCCATTCCAAAGGTGTCGATCGAGTGGTAAAGTTTACAATGAAATTCTTGCATAGTTCTTGTCAATGCAATTCAGAGCCAAATTAAATTCGGTCGGAATTTAGAACTTGTTACAGTTGTTTGTTGTTCCTCTTTTAGGTGTTCAGGTATTGAAGTGACTTCTTTTGTATGTTTAATAACGTGTGTGCTGAGGTTTTAGTTATTTTGGAGTGATATTATATAATATGAATTTATGGGGTTCTTATAGCCTAAGCTATGCTGACAATTTCTATGGTTAGCTCTTAAACATTACAAGTCAGAATTTATGTATTTTATATCCATCGAGAATCATAAAGGTCCGGATCTGCTAGCATCAAAAAAGTTTCAAGTTTTTTGTAATCCCTACAAAATTAATTATTTGTTTCCACAACTTGTGCTTGGTTTTATTTTGTACTAAATTTATAAACTACAATTTTGTTTCAGCCCGTAATGGACCCAGATCGCGGCCTCCTGTTCCAAAACCGGCACGACCATAAAATAATCTGTCCCGATCCTCAACAAGACCCAGGTCAAAATACAACGAAACAGCGCATATATTCTCCGAGATACACGCAAATTGAACTATATGACCATGTAGTGAGAAGAAAGAGCTGATAAAAATCTCACAATTATTGATGAGTATGGAACAGGATAGATAATGTTGCTAAAACTTGTAGCGAAATTTATAATTCGTATTCGATTTAGATTTGTATCAGTTTGCATAAGCTACATTCTTCTTTGCTTCTAAAATACAGGAAGGGTTAAGGTACAAGTCCGAGACGGGCCGCAGACCGCAACCGCAGGCGACACTGTGGCTACCGGCTGCGGTTACCGCAATGCTGCCTGCGGTCGCTATTCCAACTGCGGCTGCATGCCGTGGCTGCACAATGCACAGAACGCAAAAGTCATAAGAATTCACCAATTAAAATATAAATAAACAAATAGTTGCCATAGCAATAATTGGCATTTGCATACTGCAGTCTGCGGTCGCTGCGCGCCGCGGCCGCACGCTGCGCGTTGCGTCTGCAGGCAGCAGTGTTGCCGCGCTTGGAATCAATTTCATAGATGTTCATAGAAACAAGTGCTGTCGCTTGCAGTTTGCTGTTGCAGTTTGCGGTCTGCGGCCCGTCTCGGACTTGTACCTTAGTAGAATGTATTTTGACAAATGAATGGAGGAAACTTTTGTCAAAGCAACAGTTTTAAAATTAAATGTATGAAATTATATTGGGTGACTCGTTTTGATAATATCAAATGATTTATTGTTTGATAAATATATTGTAAAAATAAAAGACATACGTTGAAATGAAATGTTGTTTTATTATAAGAAATGCTTTGGTTACACTATATTTATTATTCGATACAAAATGCTTCAAGGTTTTGCTTTGAAAAACTAGTCTGATTAATTTGGAACATTATTCCTGCAGTTTAAGATTCAACTGGTTACAAAGGTAAAAAACAAGATTCTTAGCTTAAATATTAAGCACTTATACACTAGTTTTGTCTTTCTAATAGGACAAAAATAATTTATATTTCTTATTGTATATTATTTGAAGAAACCTTAAATAACAACTTAATACAAAAGTATATTCTTAAACATTTACGTTTAAAATGTATTCTTAAAAATGTGTATATACTATCTATAATACTTATAAAGGAAAAGATTCAAATCTATGCCTGAGATTGCACAGATTCTAGTCGAGTTCTTTTTGCAGTTTCTCTAGAAGCTGTATGAACGATTGAAGTACGCAACGTGATTCCGAAAATATCTTCATGATATCTGTTTTCCTCCTGCAAAATCATAATAAAATATATTTATATGAAATTCTTTTAATATAAAGTAAAAATAAGGTTCACAATAATAAAAATAAAAATAGAACTAATGGCCAAACAGGTAAGGTTATGCAGTACAGGCTTTATTTATTTCGGGATTGGAATTTTGATAATTTTGTGTGAAATGGCCGTTTAGATTGTATTTCTTTAATTATATATTTATGTTCAACTCACCATCAAGCCCAATATAAAGTCATCAACCTCTGTGTCTGTCAATTTTCCGTGCTTTTTAATTATTTCTTTCAACTTTTGTTGCACTTCTTCCGCCATCTTACAGTCACCGCACACGTAGAAATGTCCGCCTTTTTCTAGAAGTGTTTTAGTTATTTCAGGACCTTCATCTTCTAACAGGGCTTGTACATGTTTCTGAAAATTAATTATTATTTGAATATCCTTCTCTTTTAGAATTACTCAATCGTCCTACGATTACAACTGTCTGTTGTATTTACCTTATTGATACATTCTTCTCTAGAATATGCCACCATGGCTTTTGTAATAACTCCATCTTTAACCGCTTCTTCTTTCTCGTCTTTATACAAATCCATTCCTCTGTATCTACATCCAAAGAACAACCACACTGGACCAGCTTTTGAACTGTTATTTTCAATTAAATGTCTTCTATGATGCCAGAAACCTCTGAAAGGTGCTATACCAGAACCGGGACCAACTAATATAAGTGGAACGGAAATATCAGATGGCATATGGAAATTAGGAGCTCTGCGAAATAACAAAAATGCGTTAATAGTTTGCTTCCGTAATTAAATTTTATTGAGGCGTACAAACGATATTTACCTTCTTATAAATGCGATGACCTCGTCATTTACTTTAAGACTTTGTAAGTATGTTGAGCAAACACCGTAATGAGTTGAACCTTCGCCACCTGCGATCATAATAAGCAAGATGTTATTGATTTATAAATCATAAGGAAATTGAGAGGAATATTATACCAACAACAATGCTTACTTTGAGTTTTATATTGAACAACAGCGACAGTGACGTGTATTCTTTGAGGATGAGCCAATGGTGATGAAGATATAGAATAAAACCTAGGTTGTAAAGGAGGCAATAATGCAACTAAGACTGAAGCCTGAGGTCTACACGACGGTATTTGAGTTAACACTTCAGCCAAATGAGGGTAGTAATGGTATCTCCAATCGTCAAACTTGTTTGAATCCTGAAAGTATAGTAAGGTTATAAAAATGTCGGTATGAATGAAAACCAGAATACAGTACAAAAGACAAGTTACAAATAACGTACCTCTATAAGCTCTTTTATACATTCAGCGTCATTTTTATCAGTACACGCACTCGCTAAGTACTTCAAAAGCTTCGAGGATGGTGGTGTAGTTATGTCTAGGAATCTGGTAAATAATTCTCGCACTGTTACTGGCGGTAGCCGTTCATGTTTCTCCCAAGATTTAATAGCACCTTAAATTGTAAACAAAATTAATAAAAATAAACACATAAAATTAAAAACCTTCTGAATTACGCTTAGTTTATGGATTTTACCTGTAGGTGTAAGAGTTTCTTTCATCACTTGCAGCTGCACTGGCTTGTCATACACATCTACGTCTTTCAGTCTTGATAACACGACGTCTACAATTTCCTTTCGATTACAAGCCATAATACCGACATGGTCTCCAGGGTCATATTTAAAATCAGACTGAAATTATACCAAAAAGATTAATATGATTTAACAATTTCTGTTGCCATAATATCTTACTTTTTATATAAAACTCACATCAACTTCCATATCAACAAATATTGTTGCTCGGTCTGATGTAAAATCTCCCAAAGGTTTATTTTCTTGCACTCTACACGTAATATAGTGTTTCTTATAACTTTCTTCAAGTGCCTTTTTAATTGGTAAGCCCTTTTCAACGTTACTGAATCTGACTGTATCTTTAGTGATTGGAATTACTCCAAAGGATTTTTTCGCATCTTTGATTATGTCATTTTCTTCCAAGCAGAATGTTTCACACGCAACCTGAAATGTTGTTTTATCAGTAACAAATCCTTTATAGTTTTATTGATATTTTTTGAGATAAAATAAAAATATTATGTGAGACTTACTTGGAATATATTGGTTGACCAAGTTCGAAATTGCTGTTCTTGACCATACATTTCATCTCCGCAGTTAACTTCCAATAGTTTTTCCCCACCTAAGTCCTCAAGTACTCGATCCACGGTTTTACCGAAACAACAGAATTTTGGATACACGCTTGAACCCAAAGCAAAAACGGCAAAACATACATTGCTCAAGGGACCTATATTTTCCGCACTTGATGTTCCTCCAATGCTACCTGTTTTAGTAAAAAAATATATTGTTAATCAACAATTACAATTCCTCAATTAATAAAGTCTAAACTAGTCCCAATTTCTAATATTATAAAAGACTGGGTAGATGGTTTTTTATTCTTAAGGATACCTTATGAAGTGGAAGCCTGAATATTTGGGCTGCAGCTATTACAAGATTTCAATTAGGTATAGAGCGCTTATATTTACTTAGCCAATTTGCTTTGCACTTAATAGTTTTAACCATACTTAAGTAATGTATTTATTAATCGCTTAAAAACATGAAAAATAACACTTGATTTCATCATATGAAAATAAAAAATATTTCTTCTAAATAACGGAATTCAAATAAATTACTTAAAATGAGCAAAACTCATAAACAATGTTTTTCTTACAGTGAACGTTTTCCGAGGATTGAGTTAATGCTATGACCAAATCCGCTAATGGATTGAGAGTTACTTAAAACCGGATAGAGCAAAACATTGTTTAGAGATTTCACTGAAATTATTACAATATTTTTGTTTTAAGCTATTTAGGGTAATGTTTTAGAAATTCAAATTATTGTATAAAAATTACTAGCTATCCTGGCAAACGTTCTGCCTCTCTTATAATTTAGGGTTATGAAAAATAGATATTGGCCGATTCCCAGATCTACTGAATAGGCGCACGAAATTTCATGAGAATCGATCTAGCCGTTTCTGAGGAGTATGATATCTGTGACACGAGAATTTTTTTTAGGGTAAACTTACTTTTATTTGATTCTAAACGTGTTAATTGCCGTTTATCTTCGTTGTTGCTCCGACTGGACTCCAATCGCGACAATTGCCTTTTGTATTCGTTACGTGGCGTCATCACACTGTTTGCTCTCATTAATGACTTCGGTGTGGGTGTTTTGTAACTAAAAATCACCCAATCATCAATTGTATGTTTTTATGAATGTTTCTGTGCTTTGTGAAGGTTATATTTTTGGCAAACAAACTTGAATGGTATTTTAATTTTACTGAATGGTATTTTTAATACGTAATTATAAATCCTTAGTTCCTGATTGATACATATTTTTAAATATTAATATTGATCAAAAAGTATGTACACTTCATTGTCTGCAGTCAAAAAAAAGCAAAACGCAAATGCTTCGAATGCATCGTTCAAGTAAAATTAAAAATAAACTTGTCGTAATCATTTCTACCCTTAAAATAAAACCTTACCCTGCGCTCTCCACCTGATCATTCTTCTTTTCATTATACAGCATTTGGAAAAGATGCTCCGCGAACGTCTGCAATGCAACACTAATTAATATTCCGTCAAGTAGTTAACACATCAGTGACAGAAATAACATATGTACCACAATATAAATAATTAATTAACCCGCCGACTAAATACGTCGCTAAGTCACAAACTACGCAGTTTTAACAGTGGATTAATAATATATTCACAGCGTATACTCGAAGTCAAATACGAAGCCCGAGCATAGTTAAAACAAATAGTCCCTTATTTTGTCAAATAACGAACGTTCTAGAAATAATATTTGCAATTTACTCACGACGCCATTCGCAGGAGGCTCGCCGTTGCCAAAAGTTGAAGTTACGATGAGGAGGAGTGTTTCGTGCTCTATCGAGAAAATATCGTAGTCTGACATACATTGGACCTGCGGAGAATAGGATAGATAAGATTGTGGCCATTTGTAATGGTCCTAAACTTTTGTTAAGTGACATTTGTTTGCTATCTGTGATTAAGTATTCTTTTTTAAGGAATATTGTACATATTAAAGAGGATATACATAGGAACATTTTATAAATATGCCATTGATTAGCGCTTCAAATATGTTCAAATAATTGGACATTTCTAAAACAAAGCACTCCAAAAGCATTCCCCAAATAAGCAAACATAATTTTCATTCCAACTACTACAGAAGAAACACATTCCGTGAATAGGTTTAATCAAGAGCGCAATAATCTGCAAAACTTGCCTGCACGTTGAACGCGTGGCCGAATATGGTCCCTAGTTCCTTGGCATACAGTTCCGATTTGCCTGTCTCGGTCGCGTACAGGATAGTCGCTTTGATGCGCTTAGACAGCGCTTGGCTGAAGAGTTTGGATGTAAACTTGACGGCTCTCGCGATCTGCTTGAAGTGAAACTTGCGCCGCACCTTGTTGCCGTCAGACTTGCTCCACTGGTGGGTCTTCCACGCGGGTTCCTGAAGCCCGGTAAATGTGATCGTGTAACTTTGTTACGCGGTGACGTCACGGATAATATTATATTGTGTTTATTATCTATGCATCGTCACTGTTGCGTTATGGAGTTTTTATTGCTTTCGATTAGGTGCTAAGTATTTTATTTCATAAACAATAGGTATAATAGTTGTTGCTTAGTTGCTTAGTGCACAGTTTATTGGTGATGTAACTATTTGATGTTTTTCGACTAATTAGAATTTTTATTATACTATTTTTTAAATTAAAATCCCAAATTACTTACTTGATAATCATATGAGGGTCGTACGTAATACAAAGCCATTTCTTGATGAAACACCGCGGTCAGTGATGATGACATTGGCGGGACGATCCATATCCAATCAGACGGACAACCGCCCCTTAATTAATAAGAAAAATTAATATGAAAGGATGAAGACGTATTCTTATAATGTAAGTGTAGAGCCTTAAATGTAAATCCGTTAAGTTTTTGTTCTTTTCTATATTTTTGTCTTTATGTGTGCTATTATGAATTATAGTTTAAAGATTTACGATGTTTGTGTTTCATAAATTACATCTTTATATCAATATTTGCTCAAATTATTACGTTTTAGTTATTAGGCAAAATTAATATAACATTATAGGTAGGTGATAAAAATACCTGCTTCTATTTTCGTTGTCCAAGTGTTTGATAAACTGTTCCGATGCCGAATGATGATCAACTATAGATGCATTATCTCTATGAAAGCTGTGCAGTACGGCGATGTTCACTTCCACAAGAGCTTTATCCTTCCAAAGGGAGACGTATGAACTTGTGTCTAAGCCCATTTTCATTGCTACTGACTATAACAAAATAACGGCTTATCATCATCATCGTCATCAATCTATTTTGTTATTGTTTGGATGATAGTTAAGACAGTGATCACGTAATTTAACAAATATAAATTAATGTCAAAGCTTACTTTGCATAAAGTTTATGTCAAAATTTTTTTTATTTTATTTTTTATTATGTCAAAAAAAAACTCTCTTCTGTTTGTAATCTTTCGTAAATTCTACAGAAAACAATAAAACACCAACAAGCGTATAAGTATCTACTGTTTTTTCACTAAGGTACAAGTCGCGTCAAGTATAAAGAACGCTGACGGATGGCTGCGCATTGGCGATTTATCGGTCTATTTGGTGTTATGAGGTGGTTATAAGAATAACAAATAGGTAATTGCGAAGCCACGATTCGCGAGCCTAGTTCAAAAATAAAATAATCGGCACATAGCTTTCGTGCAAAACTCGATCCATGTGCAAACACACCCCATTACTTTCATCCAGCGTTCTTTTTACGTGACGCGTACTATACAATCGGTAAAAATCATCAACCATAAAAATCAATAGGTGAGTGATGATTAGTATTGCATGCCCAAGGCCAATTAAACAACAAAATAAAGAAACAAATAATTTTTAAAACATTCTAGTAGGTATCAAAACTTTTTTATGTATTGATTTTCACGTAAATACACACCTCAACAATATTCAATCGATTCGAGTCGCACAGATTGCGGCATCCAATTTCCGTGCCCATGTACCAGCCATTGAAGGCAGTGGCTGTGAACTCCAGGCCACCACAGTCCAGCCGCATGTTTGACACCGCTGGTAGAGCGTACCATTTGAGACCTAGGTCTATGAACCAGTCGTAGCTGCAATGAAATACATGTTTTGTTTTAGCAACATTTGTTTTAGAGAAAAATAGGGAAAATAAAGGGTAAGGCAAACTATGTCCACAATCGAACATGGAATTATTTTGTTCGCCTAACCTAACGCATATTTAAAATCCACCATGACCAATAAAATATGAAACAACGATGCATATAAAAGGAAAAGATCACAGAATCCAACAAAAAAGTCACATTAGTTCAATAATTACGTTATTACTAACCTTGGATGTTCAATATTAACCTCCATGATGATCTCACGAGGGATCTCAAAGAACTCAGGGTCCCTTCCATCAGCTGATAGCACCAGGGGAAGAACATCCCATGCAGTGCGTGGAGGCTTCCAACCCAGTTGGACACATACCTATGTATGTTGAGATTTATTTAAATGTAGGGAAAATAACTTATTTCACTTTTCTATCCTAATTTCAACGAGTATTAGAGATTAAAGTAAAGTTACCTATATTACGTAGGGCCTCCTCGTCTAACGAGCCTCTTTACCAGTTATTAAGTACTAGCGGTCCGCCCCGGCTTCGCCCGTGGTACATGTTTACGTTTTCTCTACATAAGAACCATCCTCGTACTTCAAGGAATATAATAAAAAAAGAATTATCGAAATCGGTTCAGCCGTTCTCGAGTTATGGAATTACAACGAAAAGTGGCATTGATTTTTATATATTAGATAATGCCGTGTTACGGAAACTAATCCTCTATTAGGTCATGGTGGGACACTCCCTTACATTAATGACCCATTAAAAGAGTTAAAGACGTGTTAAACTAACTAACAGAGCATGATGAAACTGGGCCTTAGTACAAGATTTTTGACAAGATAGACTTTGATCAAAATTGAATTGAATTGTCTCAAAATTATTAGAATCATAATAATATATGAACTAATCGAAAGGAAATGAAGGGAGGTTTGAAAGGATGTGCAAGTAAAAAATTTGATATAAATGAAAAATAATTATTGCAAACCAAGCAAAAAAAAACATATCTTTTCGTCGTTTAATAAAAAATAAATTACATTATACTCTGATCGAACATTACCAAAAAGCATTATATCATGCTGTTCGTGGCCTTCGATACAATCTCAGCTGATCTAATTTCCTTTACACAATGGTTAAAGTGTAATTAAACAAAGACAATAGCCGGTTTTACCTAATTGACCATCTGAGTATATCCATGGGAAAGTTTTCGAATAAAACATATTTTATCCTTTTGTTAAAAATAAAACGTTACGGAATATATTCCGGTAAGTAATTTGAATTATTTAATGGTCCTTTGTTATGTATTCATGAAGAATAATTCAGTATTAGTTTATCTTGCAAATAAGACAACTGTTTTAAAATAATAATAATGAAATAATAACTAGGTATATAAATATGAATTTATCTATATTATATAGAAAGGCATTAGTTATAGTGAACGCGTCAAAATTGAATTTTCTCTTGAAATCGAACTCACTGATTTTATAAAAATATTATCAATTATATTTTAAATCGATAATTATTACTATTAAAAATAATACTTCCATTGAATGGTGTTATTATTACAAATTATAGTACAGAAATCATAACCGTGAATAAAACAATTAATTTAAATGTATCAAAACTACGTAACGAGGTTGTTCAGGTGCCGAAACAAAGCACATCAGCTTGCAAACCATTTTACTAAATGCCAGAAGGCCTAATCTTTTAATCACACAGAGAAGCATATTGTAAGTTGTGTTCTTTTAGCAGTAATATAATAATTAGAATTTTTGTGAAACATGAAACTTTTTTTCATTTGTTACACTGTGGTCGAATGAACTCTATAAGAAATTGAACACCTTTTTTTTTTTTTTTAAGCCGCATCAGCGACAGGGCCACGGGTATGTGTAGAATTCATCCGTGACCCCATCAGAAGAAATTGAACACCTAGGTAGGTACCTACGCAATACTTAAATTTGTTTTTTTTTTGTTTCCATTTTTTTAATATTTTTATTCATGATATAAAAACATTGCAAGAGGCATCTAACATTCTGATTTGCAATTTCATAAAACAAAATCAAATTATTTCTAACTCCCAAAAAGCTTATTCGAATTCTAATCAATTTCATCCAGACCAGAGCGACGCCTAGGTAGGTATATTAACTTCTATACCTTTATTAAATACGAAACTAGCTTCGGAGTTATAAATTTCCGTCTCAATTTCTGCTCTTTTCTTGTATGCCTTACCTCAGTGAATTCGACTCTAGCGGGGTCACCAAGCACGGTGCCGTCCGGCTCGAGGTACCCGGCGTAGGTGATGAGCTGCGGGTTCCATATCCGATAATCGTGTTTGCCGTCCGTGCGCTGCGGGAATATGGTTATCGCTGACCTGAAACGGACTGTGGATTAAACAGTGTATGGTGTTCAATATAAATGGAATAAAACCTTTAATTACTATACTAGCGTTTGAATGCTAGTACTAGTTGTCGGCTCGAGGCTTCGCCCGCGCTGTGTCAAACTTAGCAATTTATAAAATAACTTGCTTACCGCCCGCGGCTTCGCCCGCTTTGTCTAAAACCTAATAAATTATATACTAAAACCTCCCACTTGAATCACTCTATCTATTAAAAAAAATCAAAAAAATCCGTTGCGTAGTTTTAAAGATTTAAGCATACAGAGGGACATAGTGACGGAGAAAGCGACTTTGTTTTATACTATGTAGTGATAAAATAATATAGACGTGTTCATAAGAAGCCTGTCGTCATCTGTGATCTTAATATTCTGATCCTGATGGTTTATCCATATATCGCAATTAATTTTGACAAATAAATGAGAAGAAAAAGTTTCAATTATTAACAGAATTTACATGTAAATTTATAAAGAATAGAAAAAATTCGAAGGCGGGACTCGAACCCGCATCCTTCGCGCCATTCCGGGGTGGATGCCTAACCAACTCCTATGCGGGTTCGAGTCCCGCCTCGTGATCGAATTTTTTCTATTCTTTATAAATTTATATTTATAAAGCATTTGAATGCCATAAAAACCAAAAAATATAAATTCAAGAATTTACATGTTTATGTAAATCCTGTTAATTGCAAATATCTTAAGTCAATTCTAAAGATCGCAAACTATGTTTGCATGCAAGATTTGTTTTAATTGAATTGTTTTTGATTTAGTATTCAAGATGTGATTTACAAGTTTCGTTTGTTTCTCATTATTAAATTAAAGAACGACCCAGAATTCTACCTCCTATAAATCTGTGAAAGTAATAATAGAATTATAGTTTTAAGATTCATCTTTTTCTGTAAACCTTTTTGATTAGGCAATATCGCTAATGGCAAAACTTTGCCTATTAATAGACTACTTTGTATTTATAAGTATTTCTCCTATTTAGAATCTATAAAAGTAAAATATAACATCTACGAGAGTAAATGTATTGCGTTTTCGTGCAAAAACTACGAACAACACATGACATAACTATATTTTACTACCTGTGTCCCGTTTTGATAAATAGCGTGATAATAAATCAGTATGCCCATACAAATGCGTACGTGAGCCAGAAATAGAGTTATTACCTTATATTTCCTTTATTTGTCGCGTATTTGATATGATTGCAGAGCGCTTCAAACATTCCACTTGCGGTAGTTACTTCTCTGCAGTCGAAGATCTGAAAAAAATACAGTTAAATGGGGTTTTTGAAATCCATACTAATATCATAAATGCGAAAGTAACTCTGTCTGTCTGTCTGTTACTCAATCACGCGTTAACTACTGACCCAATTTGCATGAAATTTGGTATAGAGATATTTTTGATACCCGAGAAAGGACATAGGCTACTTTTTATCCCGGGAAAATGACGCAATCCCGGAAATCCCACGGGAACGGGATCTATGCGGGTTTTTCATTGACTACGCGGACGAAGCCGCGGGCGGAAACCTAGTTATTAATAATAAAGTAAAAGTCCCTTATCTCTTACGGATACAATATGTATATTGTATAGCTGCTATGATGAATAGACAAATTCGACTTTAATGGTTTAAAAGTTCAGTGAATGAATGCCATATATGATGTAGCTGTGCCTGTAACCATAAATCTTCTTGTTAAATGTTAGCAGTCCACACACAACACAAATGTTGTACACACCTCTAAATATATTTATATATATTATAAACTAACTTTTGCCTTTTAAACTGAAAGAAGACTGCATTTGTAGAATTTATGACTATATCACTTGCACTTCAGATTAACTTATGTTACAAACTTTAAAAGGATTACTGTTATGTTCATACGCACGTCTAAATTGTTAAGAATAGTAAAGGTGTAATTTAATACCGTCAACGATTTATTATTATCATAATAACTTTTTGTAGATCTACTTTTTTGTACTACCTACATATTATAATGTATTATGGTCTATGTGTGTTTGAATTTAATTGATGGCCTTTTCAATCATACGCCTTTATTCATCTTCTATCTAAATGCCGAAACATAATATTTGAGTAGATAATATAATGTTATATGCCTATAACCTTTATATACCTAAAACTTTGTATAACTATAATAATTATACAACACAAATGTTGTTTTGTTTCTCGTTATGAAGCTTAGCGATTAGGCTCGTTAAAAGTTTTAGTGGTTACGGTTACAATTTAAGTAAGAGCCTTTTTAACTTCTTTATATTGCATAATGAACATGTTTGATATATATCTCACATAATAAGAAACCAAACAGACAGAAAACAAGGTATCAATTTCAAACATAAGATTAGTGACATATTTATTGTTATTACCTAATATAATATCCTATTTGTCCTAGTTTATATTCAAAGTAATATCTGATGGGCTGTAAATATCGAATTCGAAGTTATCCGTTATACATCAAGCCACTAATAGCATAGGCCATAGCTACTAAATAGTAGCATAAAATAACAAATAAGCAGCGATTTAACAGATACAGCCTACAGCTAAAAGCTCTCAATTTTAGACTTTTGAAAGACGTGTAATAGTTTGGAATAAAATTATGTCTTATCATACCAAATACGAAAAATAACATAATTATGTATACCTGTAATTTCTTCCACTGTATCCTGCCAATACACCTAGCTGCGTTCCTCCACGCTAGTTTCGCTCCGAACACCAGCTCTGGAGTCTTGAGCTGGTAGGTTCCACTTGCCTGTATCTCCTTATCGACTTCTCGTAATCTTGCCAAGTGGGCGTCTGAATTTTCTCTGTCAACAATTTATATAATAATTATGATAATTTCAAAAAGCAATTGGATAAAAGAAAAGATAAATAAAAAAGAGACAAAAAAAGATACGATCATTTCGCTAAAATGACTTAAGAATTACAGTTTTTCTTCTAAAATACTAGTTTTAAGAATCTCATAAATCTCTATATCTCTCTCTCTCTCTCTCTATGAAAAAAAACTGAAAGATTGCTTAGATACTCATAAAAATATAAAATTCGTCAAGTATTTCATTATAATTGCAGTTTACTTTACAATAATCAATATTAATCAATTCTTAAATACAAAATTATGAAACTACTTAAAATTATTTTCTAATATTATATTACGAACCTCTTTATAGAAGAGAAGTACTGTCGTATAAAGGTCTGTGCATCTTTGAAGACTTCCTCTGGACTCCTGGGAGTGTTCCCTCGACCAGGGATATCCATGATGCTGCTTTGGCATACTTTCTCTGAGCATTTTGTGTTCTATAAACAAGAAATTGTTAAGAAAATTTTAGTATTCTGCTTTTAGTTGAATCAGTTCAACCGAGATTTTTTTTTAAGAGAAAAATATAATATAGAGCAGTAAGCATGTAATGCCTTCGGTTTAGCACATGCCTAAAAATTACAAATGATAAAATTGTGTACGCATAACTCAAATGATAAAATTAATGGTAAAATGTATACCTACCTACGTATCATAAAAAAGTCTTCCCATAACATATCCATACTAATACATATTATAAATGCGAAAGTAACTCTGTCTGTCTGTCTGTTACTCAATCACGCCTTAACTACTGAACCAATTTGCATAAAATTTGGTATAGAGATATTTTAATACCCGAGAAAGGACATAGGATAGGTTTTATCCCGGAAATCCTACGGGAACGGGTTTTTCTTTGAAAACGCGGGCGAACCCGCGGGCGGAAAGCTAGTACGTAATAAATTAAATAAGCGATCTTTTGAGAATGAGAATGAATTCATCATTTTAAGATCATAATGACGATATTTCGTGATCTTAAACAGAAGCATTATGTCATAATTTCAAAGTGATTTAATTTATATTAATTTGCGATGTGATATAATGATAGCGGTACGTTTAGAAAATTCAAGAACACTGATTAAAATGTTTCCTAGGTTTAGCTTAGCTTAAAAGCGGCTACCGAGGAATGCCTTTGAGCTAGATTATATAGGAGATAGAAAGATTTAGTTGCAGCAATTTTCATGCTGTATTAACGAAAATATATTCGCACTAGCTAGATGCTGTGGCTGCACTCGCGAGTGTACATAATATATACTTGTACGTTAAAAAAATGATTATTAACTAAAGAACTTTAGTTTTAAATAGCTTTCCTAATTAGTTTAAATGTACACGACATGACATATACATATATGGCATATATTTATATTAATATCGAAAACTTGAAGATCAAAAAAGATATCTATTATAATATTCCGATTTTATTAAAACAATTTTTCAGCCAATAAATTGCACACAGTTCAAGAATACATGATATTGTATTGTCTTACGTTTCAAAATAAACACAGACAAGTCAAGTATCGTTAAAAGCAACTCAATAGTTACTTACATTAGCTAAGTAAGCAGAAGTGTACAAATTGAACTTAATGTAGAGGTTAAGTTAGA
This sequence comes from Colias croceus, assembly GCF_905220415.1. Taxonomy (NCBI): domain Eukaryota; kingdom Metazoa; phylum Arthropoda; class Insecta; order Lepidoptera; family Pieridae; genus Colias; species Colias croceus. The sequence goes on along the minus strand of NC_059540.1, from coordinate 3,451,484 downwards.
AGTAGGAATCTAATTGAAAATTAAATACATTGTGGTCAATTTTATACTTCATAGTTTTTCATATTATTTTCAATTTTACTTGGACGATGATTAGCTGTTATTATAATTTTACTTTGATAATTTAATTTGATATTTTTTTAAATATAACAACGTTGCATGAAAAATTGCTTCGAAATGCAATTTAACCCTTTTTTTATTTTTTTTTAAAGTGGGTAAATCTTCCGAAGGTACCCACGACCCCCGGGAAAGGAGCCGTGGCTTACTCGTTGGGTTACTCGTGGTTATGTCGGATTCTTACCGACTAAAACCGCACTGTGTTCCGTCGAGCCGCTTTAATGATGGGGCCGCGGGTATTGGTTGGAATTCTTCCGCGACCCCCTCGGCATGCAATTTAACCCTGTGAGGTTTTTATTTAAATATTCAAATTCAGCCATAAAATGATACAAAATTTCCACAACAAACTAAACTTTTTACTAATCATCCTTGATATTAAATACAAACTTTACATCTCTTACGTGTAATTTATATTATACCATAGCTGTATATTACAAAATGAATACAAAGGAATGTTTCATTCTCAATATGCATAGTCATCGTAGATTTCAACAAGTCACAATAATTATATCGCTAATGCATAGTTTTTTATCTTTATCTTCTTGTAATAGACATCCTGTGAATTGATACCTCACAAAAAATCAAATTGAATCATAACACATAACATCTCGCTTCGATGTTGTTTCTTAAACGAGTATGTAGGTACTACTTACTCGAAATTACATGAACAATAAGACAAGAACAGGAACGTTCCATAAATTATTATTTGAATATCTTACAACCAATCTCTTCTAAGACTAACCAAATGTACAAAATATGTTTGCATGGATATTGATGACTAGCGGTCCGCCCCGGCATTTCCCGTGACATATTTCGCTATAAAAAGTAGCCTATGTCCTTTCTCGGGTATCAATATCTCTCCATACCAATTGGTTCAGTAGTTAAGGCGTGATTGAGTAACATAACAAACAGACAGACAGAGTTACTTTCGCATTTATAATATTAGTATGGATTATTTACAGAATAAAAAACAAAATTTCTACATAATCAGTCTCATGTTTGACAAGGAGGTTCGATACGACCTCTCTCTATAGAATCGTATAGAGACAGAGTTCATGATTCAAAAATCCATCTAAAAGTCTAATTAAATAATTTATGTTTGAGTTTGACTGGAGATGACGCCTTACTTGATCAATTGAGGACCTCGTCCACATACTTAAGATTTATAATTTAAAAAGCTAAGTTCAATGAACTTCATTTTACAAAAGTTTAATCACTTAAATTACACACCAAATTGCTAGTAATAAAAAGCACCTGCCTTTAAACAAATTTATATTACTATGTATCATTTAATTATTCTTAGAAAAGTTTGATTACTCTATCTTGTTCGCTAAAATAAATTATTGTCCTTTTACTATAATGAAAGATATGATATGATTGATTCATTATAATCGAGATAATTATTTCATCACCATTTTGATTGACAAAAACTTTGATCGACGTTTCAATCAATAGTCATTTCAGTGATGTGCCTAAAGTTCCAAAGTTTAAATGATATTTATAAGCAAAAGTTATCTAAAGTATTCAAAATTCAAATTTAAATTAACTTTTATCGTAACACGGAAGGTGAATGTTAGATAATTACAATGATGTTCTTTTAAATTATAGAATTTTGTTACTAATAACTAACCAAAAAGGAAAAACTGGTAAAACTTTCAGGATAATTTTAAACAGAATATCTTCTAAGAAAGTGTTAATGCTAATAATGTAATCAGATCAACACTAATCACGTGATCATTGACCTCATAATTGACCTAATCTTACAGTAATTGACTTCATTTCAATTCGCAATGATCAATTTATTTCATGACTGTTTCCGTCTCTGACCTTAAGCTTAGTACACAAAAGTTTAATAGAATAAAAACGAACAAAATAAGAAATACTGTAACACTATAAAGTATAGAACACAACGAAATTAAAACAAAAATGCTTTTACACCATGCTTAATTCATATTATGTAAAATAAACAACATTGCCATAATATGTAAGTATTTCCAAATCAGTGTGAACTCTTCTTAAACCACAGTAAATGAAAGAGAAGAGTCATTTATTGTGTTTCATTTACAAAGTCAAACGTCAACATTAATAAATTGACAACAGGGACGTATCTAACGTATTCTAGAAAAAATAGGATTCAAAGATGTTGTACGATACCTTTAGAACTCTAAATATTTTGTTACAAAACTTATAACTATTATAAATCAAATTACAAATTTAATGCTGACATTATTTTAAAATGTGATTTTTCCTGCACAAAAAATAACTGCACAACTTATAAATTAGTGCAACTGGAATACTGCAGCTCTCTCCACTATTTATGTTAGTATATGTTCAGAAAAATATTGGAAACGATTTGTTTACATTTCAAAGAAGTTCTGTTGTTCTTAAACACACACTCTCGTAGAAAAATGTTGTTATATTTTAGTTTTGTGCATTATTCAGTAAGTTCGTCCCTGTGCTGAGGTCAGAGCGATCCCTGGAGGCGAGTTGGAGTCAACTGGTCTCAAACGCAATACAAGGTGTTACCAAGAATATTAAGTATGCATTAATGTAAATCGAAGCATTTACATTGTCTTTATTCTTCACTCTTGACTTTATTGTTGACACTTTCTTTTGTACCTGGTATTGCAGATGATAAAAGTTCAAATAAAATTTACGAGATATTGATTTCTTATACTTACTAAAATTAAACATACTCTACATATTGTGTTAGGTATTATTTGATAATTATTATCTGACTGCGCTATTTTCAAAATAAGTTTTATGTTTAATGAAGGCCTCGCTTTAAAACTGTGTCATTTTCGAAACTTACTTGCGATAAACCGAATTATAATAAAGCCAAGTGTCATAGATTTGCATGATCAAATAAAATAATCTTTCCTCACAATAAGAATAAAGACAGTAGTGTATCAAATTTTCTTATTGACCTACAAAAGCCTACTATATCCCTGCTATTTTATAGATTTATTCAATCAACATCAATTCTATTTACGGATGTAAATACATCGTTTGCATATATTTTTGTCGCAGTAGATAATTGCAATTGCTATTCATATCCTATTGATATCAATTACAAAGAGGCAATCTGATGACAATTTGTATATGATGTGAGTACATAATTGTGTAATTACAGGTAATTACTAGGAAACGACGATTATCACGCCTCCACGGAAAATCTGCTTCGTCGAGAAACACGTAAGATTGATTTTTCGTACGGTGTTTAGTCAAACGCATATTAGGCGAGAAACAATCTAGTTTTATGAATTTTGAACTACGTTTTGTATATTTTTAATTAGTTCACATTTAATTTTTGTTTATAATATTATATTTCTGAAAGATTAAATATATAGAAGATTTCACTAAAATGACGCATCATTATTCTCTGTTTAAAGTTAATAGGGAGATGGTTACTGAAGTGTAGTATGCAAATGTACATAATGAGATAATTTTATGAATATTCTTCACTCAAATAATATTCTCGGCATTCTTGTCTAACGTCATGTTAAAAAAAACGTAAATTAAACTACTTAATTTTAACTGGAAAATTGTATGTTCCATAATCGTAGGATTTCCCCTTTACGTAATTAGGAAATTCAAAGTATAGCTTGTAAAGAGATAAATTCATCAATACAATCGTCATATGTGTATAAATAAATAGTTAATGACAAGCAACCGGATCTAACCTCGAAACAGATTATAAAATCCCCATAGAAACTAGTTACTGCAAGTTTTGGTATATATGGTTTATTTTTTAATAAATGATAGGTGATTTTATACATGACTAGGTTTCCGCCCGCGCAGTCTAAGAAAAACCCGCATATTTCCCGTTCCCGTGGGATTTCCGGGAATGCGTCATTTTCCCAGGATAAAAAGTAGCCTTTCTAATAAAAAGTGTCCTTTCTCAGGTATCAAAATATCTCCATACCAAATTTCATGAAAATCGGTTCAGTAGTTTAGGCGTGATTGAGTAACAGACAGACAGAGTTACTTTCGCATTTATAATACATATTAATAAGTATAGATTTGCACATGACCTATCATCCCCACTCTACTGGTAGGGATAAAGCACCTTAATATTTGTAAATTATTTTTCTTTAAAAGAAACTAAGTATGTATATTGTATTGGATTCAATGAATCAATAGCAATGCTTTATTCTGGGATTTTTTTTTATCTCTAACTATAACGAAAACCCACACTAGTGTTTGTATAAAACATGAATAGCAAAATAATAGCAGAATATAATTATTCAAATTATTTCAACGCAAACACTAACATGAAACCGCACTATGTTATCGAAGGCTTTATTGGTGCTCAATTCGGACATGATCGAGTTCAGTGAACGACATGTAGTAACTAGAATATCATTTATCATTCGTTGACTTGTTGGAATGTGTATTGTTATTTTAATCGCTTCTATAGAAGCTTAACGAGGGTCACCTTATTAGAAATACAAAGCCTCTGTTTTTCCGTTCTTATTGTATACGATTTGTTCTTCTTACAACATTTTGACTAATTTTGAAATCGCTTCGCATCGGCCGAATTCAAATATGTAGTTGTAATTTTTGTGTTTCGTTTATTGCATATACCTAAATATTATAAATGAATGAATAACATTTCATAACACTAGTTAAAATGATTCATATTTTTAACCAATTTTAAAGCTGTATTTTACTCCTAAATGTCATTAATGAAATAAATATTTCATACAAGTGGTCCGCCCCGGCTTCGCCCGTGGTACATATTTCGCAATTAAAGATAGCCTATGTCCTTTCTCGGGTATCAAAATATCTCCATACCAAATTTCATGCAAATTGGTTCAGTAGTTTAGGCGTGATTTATAATATTAGTATGGATAAACTATTTTAATAAACAATTTACACACATTAATGTATTTTCTAACTACAAAGGCCAGTATAGTAAAATAGAGTTAAGTGTTGTCGATTACACTTGTAATACGTTTATCAGGCGTCACAGATCAAACAAATCTGGCCAAACATTGCCACAGATAACCATAAAACTGATAACACCATGAATTGGCTACACTTACGGCTTAATAGGAAAACCTTGTTTATTAGAGCGTCATTGGTTCCGTGTATCTATAGATAAAATATTATGTACTAGGATAGTTTCATGATTAACGTCGACCTTCTCGTTACAACTAATACTCTCACTTAAGTTCCACGAATCTAGTTAGAAACATATTTATGGCGACTCATTGTAATTTAATCTAGATACTTAATATTAAAAAAGCTGAAGAGTTTGTTTGTTTGTTTGAACGCGCTAATCTCAAGAACTACTGGTCCGATTTGAAAAATTATTTCGGTGTTAGATAGCCCATTTATCGAGGAAGGTTATATCATTACGCTAAGACCAACAAGAGCGGAGCCACGCGGGTGAAACCGCGGAGCGCAGCTAGTATAATGATAAAATACCTTATCTATGAAAGTCAATGGAGATATATCTAACGACAACTTAATAAATATATTATCATACAATTATAATGGCTCTAACTTCTGATGAAGTTTTAAATAATACAAATGATACAAATGTTAATCTTGTTTTGACATAAACACCTTGTTATGATGTTCTAATGACCAGTATTTATCACCCAGCTCTGGGACGGAACTTCTGTTTTTTTATTGACATATTATATAAAGTTTATTGCTTTATTAGGAAAATACTTTAAATTCATAAGAATTGTTCATTGAACCTCTATATTTAAATACATAGATATTTTTTTTTTTTAAATAACTAATATCATAGACTAATAATAATATACTACGTATACACTAATATCCTTTCTCACATAACACACTTACAAATATAATAATATTAGGTATCAATGATTTAAAAGTAGGTAGTTAATCAATTAATAATTTAATTAATATCAATTAATTTTTCAAATCGTACCTAGAATTTTTGATGAATAATCTCTTTACATGTTATAAACTTGCTGTGCCACGCTGTTTCTCCAGCAGCTTATGTGTTATTCTAGTACCTACATAAGTCACATCACTGCAAAGTATCATCCAAATCCACAACTATCGCATTTATAATATTAGTAAGATTAAATTGTTCTAAAACAGTAAACCAAACAAAGAATTGTGTCTGTTTATAATATAAATAATGTCGTGGCTTGTCGACAACAGGTAGGGAAATTGGACAGATTGCGTCCGGAATTTTTATATTGCCTTTTAATGGCCGCCTCAAGATATTTTTAATTCAAATCGCTACCGTTAAAGAACTTGCTTATGAAATCAATTTAAGAATATATTGTGACTTAGGCTCGGCTTATAACTTATATTGGAAATTTATGCATATTATTATACTATCTTTCCGCCCGCGGCTCTCCCCCACTTTGTCTAAAATGTAATAAATTATATAGGTACTAAAACATCCCTAAAATCATCTATCAAAAAACCCAAAAAAAATATTGCATATCTAATTTTAAAGACCTAAGTATACAGACATACAGACGGTAACTCGCTTTGTTTGTAATGATCAAAGTTCTCAAAATATCTGCACCACAAAAAAACTGGGAGTCCCGGATTCAATTCGCAAGCGAGACATAAAATTAAAAGACCGTGGGTAAAAAATCACGAACGACGCGGTCGACGACGCGGACGGTCATGTAACATGGGGTCTATAACACAGAATAAATATTATCCACACGCAACAATGGACGTGGGAAATAAACATTGTACTAAATATATTATTATGTTTTATTTATACAATAATAAAGAAAAAATTAAAATGATTTGTAGATTTGAATGAATGGAATGGATCTGTAAGTCCCAGGAGACTTAAAAGATGTCTGTGATAACAAATGAAGCGAAGATCTAAAAAATTGTACCTAAACTAGATTGCGGTAAAATTCCCAGATAGTTATTCGAAAATACTAATTTATTACTAAATAGATTACAATAATTTATAATTTCCACGTATATCTAATTTAAAAGTATCAAGGAAACAACAACACACGTAAACCATAATAGATTTTATAATAGATGCTTACACTGTTTATTTACTCATTTGAGTATCTATATAAATCTATATTTTAGTAATGTTTAAATGAGATAAATGATTATGATTTAATTAGGTACTAATAGAATTACCCAAAGCACGTAAAATTAATTAACTATAACCGCCGTGGTCCTGCACTTGAATCTGGTATTCACACTGAAATTTCCTGGTACTCATTGTGTCATCCGCAAAAAAACCGTCGCAAATTCGATCAAGATTGATACTGAATACCAAACCCGCGATCCAGGGTTTTCCCGTGTCCGGTTCCCAGAGATTGGTCATGCAACGTCGACGGCATCAAATCGATTTATCTCTCGATCGATTAGTTATGTATCATAACGGTATTGTTACTAGGAGCAACAGGTTACAGGTAGAGGAGTGATTTCTTGTGCGTCAAAATATGAGACAATAGTTGGCTATTGAAAGATTGCTTATTATTTGAGAATGACATGCATTTGTAATGTTATCTAGAATATTAATCAATATTTGATTAATTTAACGGATCTTAAAGTTTATTTATGTATAATATTAGGCATGTCTTGCCATACCTATCTCATAGTTTTTTGACCCACAAGTTTCAAGATTCTATTGTAAAATTAGATCTTTTGTGCACTTTGATTAAAATCTTGGTCCTTATAAAATGTAACTATACCTAAGTATTTTATTCATAATTCAGTTCACATGGAAACGTTTTATTTCACAACAGTCCTTCAGCCTTGCGCAATGTAAAGGTATCAAATAGTCCACATGGTTAGAGCATACTAATTATTGTTTTGGGAATCAGGCTCATTATAATAAAAGGAGCGACCGATAATAAGTGGTCTTTGTTATAAAATTAACACTGCTCATGGACCAATTCTCACGAATAAAGGTCTTCGGAAAAGTCATTGTGTAGTCATGTTACCTAATATATTAGGGCGTATTAGTTTGATGTATTAGGTGCTAATAAACGAATTGAGATGAGTGATAATAGTGGTTACTCATATTTACTTGATTATTTAGCGTATAGCCTATAATTTACAATGTCTAGTTACTTTTATGAATCGATTTATAAATATGGGCTATGGCATGTGGATGGTAAACATACATTTAATTATTTATGTAAATATTACCTACATATCTACCAATTTAAATCGATTCAATTGTACATAATGATTAGTTATTTTTTATTCCTTGAAAATTTTGTACATTTTTATAAAATATTTAGGATAGTTCTAACTAATTGATAAAAATGTTCGTTAAATTATTTTTATTCAGCCATTATACTATAGAGCTCTCTCTATATCCATGATTTTCTACGTAATGTTGCTCATAAAAGGAAACCTGTCTCACTATACGTACACTGTATTTATCTAAAATTAAAATATTAATTTCTGTTTTCCATTAACTTCAGTGATGTCATTAAATAATTAATGGACTTCGGTTCAATAACTTCAACGTGTGTTCTTTTTACTTGGAAATTGTATGTTTGTATAGATATAATTTAGTTTATAAAATAATTGTAGCTACTTATGTCTCTATAATATAAGTAGTAACTAGTAACTATCAGTAGATATATATAGTATACGGACTTTTACTAAGATTTATTCCGTGTAAAAGTAACCGTTCACCTCAGCTCTCCAAATTCCCGAAATAAATAATCACCACAAGTTATTTGACTATTTTCAAAGAGTAAGTTTAGTAACTTTTAAATCAAATCTTTCCCCTTTATAATGCTGTAGATAAAAAATATAGTTCAATCAAATATAATCTTGATAGATCAATTTTCAAGCATTTATATTACGTTTAACTTTCTCAACACCGACCTTTAAAGCAAATTTGTCAGTCAACCAGCATGTTGAAAGATAACATCAGTCATTATCTATGAATGGACAAACAGACAGCTAATAGGGAAGGTTGTATAACTGGTCGACCACAATAGAAATCGAAATAATACGTCATGTGTTAACGAATTGTTTGATCGAATGCGTTTCCTTATTAAGTTTATTCATAACGTCGCGTCGATCAGTTTCAAAAATCACATAATAACTTTGTTTTTTTTTTCCAAAGTAAGGAATGATACCCAAAAATATTAATGGATTAGTGAAAGAACCTTGAAAAAATGTTTTTCTTCACAACTGTCTGATGTGTGAAAAATAATTTCATGTACCTAATGAATTTGGGATACTAAAATCTTTTGCTAGCACATGCAGAATATTTTAAATTACTTGATAGGAATTGGCAGCTTTCCGACAGGAGTTATTACCAAGAAGTATAGGTATGAATATATAATACTACAGGTCAATGATTTTGATGCCATAAATATCTTTTCCGAAGTCATTGTAACTGCAAGACTGCAAGTGTATCGTATCAGAGAGGTAAATAGCAACGTCTTCATCTTATCAACAACTTAGTTCTTGAAGATTTTGCGAGATAGTATTTAGTTTTAAGCTATTGCATAGCTTCTATCGCGGGCCTTGAGCGCGAGGACCGAATCCAGAAATTGCGTAACGAAAAACCTCACGCTCTGGGGAGCACCTCCGTGCCTGTCGGAGTGGGCTCCGACAGGCACGGAGGTGTAGCTTGAAGGCATGCTGTGCAATAGCTTTACCGCGGCAGTCCCCGAGTGCCACACGTATTTTATTTTATTTATTTTTTTTTGTATTCGCTTTTGTTAAAACTGTCATTCACGATTCACGGATTGCTCACGAAATGGCTTGAAATAAATTATACTTTTTTAATGATGAACAATTGAACAGTCGCGGTCGTTATAAAACGATAATAATTTATTTTAAATTGTTGGACTATTTGGCCCAATACACTTGTAGAAATTACGATGTAATATATTGTGTGCTACTAGGGTGAACCTTCAGTTAACCCACGCGTGTGCCTTAAGATGTAGAAGCCCTTCTGGCTAGCATCGAGAGACGCCACCCAAAAAAATCAATGATCCCTGTATGGGAGGCCCGTGTCCCAGCAGTGGGAACATAATGGATTGGTGATGATGATACACTACCTGATTATAAGTATGGTGTAATCCAGTCAACGATTATTTCAATGGGTTTAAGTTTCAGTTGACTAGATTAACAGACAATAAGAGGAAATTGGCATCTATCAGCGTATGTCCGCTAATCAAAAACCGTTGCAACTGAACCTGTTACCTTGGAAACTGTACCTATTTTTATATTATTTCTACTTATAGATTATGCACATAATCTGTATAATATAGTGAGTGTCTTGACGTCACAGATCGGATTAATTCTCGTAAATACAAATAATATTTTAATAGCTTGCATTCATTTCAAATAGTATTTTTGCTAAAAGGGGACTTGAACATTTTACTATACTATACGTGTAGATAATGTCTTTCCCAAAGTATTATTATATTATTATATATGCCAGTTATATATTTACGATTATAATCTTCGCTGAGTATAACTATTTTCCTTTTAAAAATAAAAACCATACTAACATTTATTATTAAAATGTTATATTGATGCTATTTTTTCCACATAGAAAAGGAATATTTCGAAGAATTGTCTCAACTAGTACGCAGTAATTAAAATTACTCATATATTTGACACCTTGTAACTCAAAAACAAAAAGCAGTGTTTGAATGTGTGAAAATTATCATATTTCACGATCATACCAGAATTCAGTGTAACCGTCGCTTAAGTAGTTTCCCAGTAAGTGGGTATAATAAGACGTAATTTGCACTTTAGTTCGCAACTTGTTCTCAAATTATACTCAAATTACATCCATCGTCTACGCTTGGTCTAAGATTCCTCTCAATTGTTATACGATATTTTCATTATTTGTTTTTGTTTTAATACATTGATATCAAAATCATATTTATAATTTAACTGACCTTTGTTTTTTTAACATTATCTATGTTCATCAAGGACATGATTTTTTTACATTTTTTTTAAAGTTTTTTTTCTTTAATATTTCATCATATCATAAGTAATTATTATCCTTTTAAATTTATTCAACCTTCAAGATTGTCTCAGCATCAGTGGGCGATTCTCACCAACACAAACATTTTGTTCTGCGCACGACCATTGTGTACTTGGAATCACTTGCAACAAAAATAGACATCACAAGAGTTCAATTGCCGTTCAGAATAACCCACTATTTGAATACACATTTAATTTCATATTTACACGCATTATGCCTGCTTATTTATATTTTTCACAGTCAATGGACGTAAGTAAAATAAGCAGATTACTGTTCTGGTCTCAGATAAACAAACAACAGACTGTTTGTAATGTACTATTAATATGGAAGCGATAGATCAATGCATATGGATCATGTATTTTACGAACACGCATGCTTTATACACCTATCGTCATATTTAGTGAGCAGGTAGTTACGTCATCAATAAAATATTTAATAAGATAATTTGAGAAGATAATGATTTTTGTAGTTTTGTAGTAATCTTAACTAGCTGTGCCCCGCGGTTTTACCCGCATTACTCTGCTCTTGTTGGTCTTAGCGTGATACGTAACCTATTATAGCCTTCCTCGACAAATGGGCTATCGAATACCGAAGATTTTTTTTCAAATCAGACCAGTCCTCAGATTAGCGCGGTCAAACAAACAAACTCTTCAACCTGATAATATAATATTCACAGTTTTACAAGAACGTATGCAATTGAACTATAATATAATTATATTTCCTGTAAATAAATCAGGTCAAAAAAGAAGAATTCCATCATAATTTCAATTGTAAATTGCACTTTCTTCCGAGTTTATTGACATAACAAAGCAATGGTGTAAGGAATTTTTCCGAGAAGTGGAAAAACTTTCAATGAATGAAAATTTCTGAAGATTTCATTTAAATACCAATGCAGATGTTTATATTTTTTATATTACCACCACGAAAATTTCCGCAAAAAAAGCAATCGAAAGTTTATATAAAAACTTTTAGACATAGGTTCTCATTTTAGGGTTTTAACAGCAAGAAAGATTGTTAAAAAGTTACACACAACTAACAGTTCCTGTTTGCCAAAACAGGAACCTTAAATTCATTAAATAATATTGTTATAAATAGCACCCATGATGGAAATAATAAAAATGTATGAAGAAAACAAAGTATCTATTAAAATTTAAATGATGTAGAGATATTTGTAGCACACGCTTAATGGACATACGGTTCAGCTCAACCTTTAATGTAATTATGAACAACATGACGTCAGTTCATTGAATAAAATGTACTCCATTCTTATAAATAGACAACAATCCCTTCTTAAATATATCATACCGTTTTTTAGATGTGACTAAACATTTTTGGGAAATCATAAAAAGTTCATGTGTCCGGTCTTTAATTATCATAAAAAATAGGTTATACATAACCTATTGTTGTACCACGACATGATCGTGAGTGAATCAATGGCGATTTTAATTATGATAATTTATATCAATGGAATGAGCAACGTATTATGTAATCATTAACAGAAAAACTCTTGAGACTCGATTACCCATTCTTATGTATACTTACGAATTTTGTTGATTGTTTTTTATTTAATTCTAAACCTTATAGAATTTGATCACAGAATATTGATAAAAATAGTTGAAAAATGCTTATCAGAGATCTTTGCTTCAATAATACGAAGTTTATAAAGAAGTGTAGTGTGTTCGATATAATTTAATACTTTAATTAATCTTGTTTTAAATTAGGACAAGAAAATGCTAAAAATATGTAAATTGAGTAGTAACATGAACCTTCTTCAAACAGCATAATTTCCCTTTATCTTCGATATAATGAACCAAACGCGATTCCAGATCATTAAAACTTTAAACATTCTCGTACTTGCTATCTTGTTAGAACGAATCATTGTTTTGCATATTACTGCACAATGTAAATTGTAAATATTGGAGTAGTGAGCATTTAACATCTATTCATTAATTGCTATTGTTTATGCGTAATCAACGCATTGACTATATAATTATTGTTTATACATTTTATTAAGGCCTCCATTTTTATTATAGAAGAATGTATTGAATCTGATTTTTTAAACGACTTCAAAAAATGGGATTCTCAATAATTAGACTGTATTCTTTTTTTGAGTTTTATTACATCAGAACTTTTTACTGGCTGAACCAATTTTGATTATTTTTTTTCAAGTTCTGTTTATTCGTAGTCATGTTGGAACTATGATTAGTAAAGATTATTTAAAAAAATATAAGAGTTACTTTCATGCCTTTGTAAAGTAATTACGAGACGTTATAATTACTGGTATACAAGAAAATCTTCACGCTTTTTAGATTGCACCATAATTATGTATTGTAGATATTTTTAGATGAAGTTTCAGTGTGTAAATAACATAACCTAACCTAACATCATTTTTTAAAAAACAGTGCTTCAATTTAAGATATAAATTTTAATACAAGATCTTAAATATTTTGGATAAACGACAACATGAGACTTATAGTAAATAAATAAAAATATTTCGTTCTCTACCGTTACGCTCGACTCTACGTTAGATTGAGTGTTGTGTGATAAGAAATTCTTAAAACTATCCAAAGTGATTTATAGTTTTATAGATAATTTTAATTACTCACAAAGTGCGTAACATCATCGATGTGCGAATGTAACGTATCCATGTTCTCTTCAGCAAACATATGATTCTTCAGCCGTAACGGCTGCGGAACTTTCAAACGTAAGTTCGGTTTCACTGATTTCTTCTCATTCTCACTATCAACATCCACTTTCTCACTAAAAGGACACCCGTGGTATCCATTCATATGTTCGGCTTTAGGTACACCTCTATCAACTATATCACTGTCTTTCATTTTATCTAAATTATTTTCCATCGTAGCTACTTCCTTATTCATCCCGTTCAAGTCTCTGGAATCTGTATCTTTTGCGCAACAGTTAAATATTTTTGACATTTGAGCACTGAAAGCGTGATCGCTGAAATAATGCTAACTCGTGCACCGTACTGAGTTGATTATCGAGTGCAGCATAATATATATGTATACGGTAGTAAGACTCACAGCGAACTGACAACTAGTTGTCTCGGCAACCGGTCCGTGGCTACTCCAAACTTCAAACACCAAATTATATCCGCAAAAAATATCAACAAGTGTGCGTCACGCTTTATAATGAAAATCTACAGTCACCGAATCACGACGCGGAGTGGCGGATTAGGAAAATTATTTTAATTGACACTCACAATCCAATGTACGGTCGTAAAGCATTTGTTACGTTTTATCTACGTCGAGTATTTACGGACATGCGTATTTTTATGAATGAAATAATTCTAATTATATGAAAATATAAATAGACGATTATTTTTATACTTGCGTTGAACAACAAGCGGGTGTAAGATATTGATTTTTTAACTTGAAGATTAGTCTTCATGCCTAGTTATTAGACCTACTTACGAAGGATGCTTGATAAAACAACCTATTTATAGCGAAGGCCGTGGCTAGATTATCCTCCATTGTAAACTAGGCATTGTTACGTGAAATTGTTTATCTTCTTATAAATTCTTTTACCTCGAATACCATCATTAAATATGAATTAAAGAAATGCAGTTAAGATTTCTTATAATATTATCTTCGAAATTGTTATTCAACGTATTTTTCCTTATACTTACTGTTCAGAAGAAATCGAAAATCATATCATTGATCTATGTTACAATACATTTGTTATGCAACAGTAGGTACTGTATATATTTTTCTATGTTTATCTAAAAATATTGTTACTTACAAAAAAGTGATAGTTGAATTTTATCGTACATCGATATTATGTATTCTCAAAGACATTAATTAACTCAAATTAATTATTATTCATGATGGGGACTTTTCTTAGGGAAATCCAATTCATATTTAGGTACGTAATACCTAATACTTTAAACCACAGGTAAGATATTGCAGGTTCTCCCCGGATTACGAATGCAAAATCGATCACTTCCCAGTAAAAATGAATGACATATGACGAAATGTATATACGTGAGCTTTGTCATACAGACGCGAATTGAACAAGGTCTCTTTACTACCGCTTTTTAGACCGCTAAGTACAACCTTATAATTTCATGGAACTAATACATAATAAATGAAAGTGTAGTACAATCTATTATGTGTTTCCTACTCTATATTTTACTAAAATAATGTAGCTCAGAGAGTCTTAATTTTGTCAATCAGTGATTGCAGTTTAGCTAAAGCCTAATTAATTAAAAAAAATCGTATGTCACAATTCGCTAACAACTTACCTGTTCATATAAAGGTACCTACAGGAATCAAGTAAAAACAGTAAAAAATAACCTAACTGTGACTACACAATTATTTTTAAAATTATGTAGACTATTCTTTTATCTAAAGTTTGATCCTTTAATATTAGTAAGTAAATAGGACTGTATATTTCTTTCTATAATTTTTACCCTGGGCTTCGCAAGTTAATAAATTCTCTTGGAATATGTTAAAAAACGAATTTCATAGTAACATAATATACATACAAATAAATAATTTTAACTGGAATTAATCCGCAGGCGACCGGAAATCGACTCTTGAGATCTCCATTTTTTTTTTTGAAAAATCCTAAATTTAATATTAAATAATTGGTAACCTCGTGCAACATTATATTGTGCGTAATGTACCTACGTACATTCGTTTTTTATTTATTTATGCATAATTATAATAATGTTAGTATAAAAAAATATTTTATGCATGAACAATAAATAGTTGATTAACAAAGGCTTCCGCACTAAGATTGTTATGCAACGCTATTTAAATAAGCCTTTAAATAATGCTCGTTTTATCTTTGAGCAAATTGAATTAAACGTTTACTTATAACAACAAACATAATGTATATATGTAGTTGAAGAATAATATTTGCATATTGATCAGAATATGGACAAATTATTTCGTAATAATTGATCAACTAAGAGCTCTAACTCTACTCTACTCTACAAAGTATCTATACTTAGTTTGTTTTTTTGCAGATTTGTTTTAAAGGAAAATCTTATAATTTAAAAAGTTAAATATTTTACTTGTAAGGTAAGGTAATTAAAAAAAACACAGGAAGATATCTTGTGAGAGATATTTTTTGGTGCGTAGATGCTCTTATCTATATGGTATAAAAATATAGGGTAGATACCTATATACATAATATTATTTAGTGACTGGCCAATCACTTATGGATCGTGTATAAAATTTATACTGTAGGGATTGTATAGGGAAGAGAATAAATAAAAATACAATTAAGTACGAAGGAACTTTATTTGATCAATACAGACAAAATTTTTCATTTTAATCAAATTTTGCAACTAGATTTATATTTTATTTAATACAATCTCTTAAATAGCTGAAACGGTGCGAATAAATTTTGATATGAACGCCATAAAATTTTAGTCCCAAACGTGCATTCCAATTTTACAAGATATGGTATTATTAATTATTAAATATCTGTTACATTTAAAAATATTTAAATTTGAAACATAGCTATGAGATGTATATTTTATACTTATAGAACAAGAGTAATAGAAAATATTAATACATTTCTTAGGACTAGCTTAAAGAATCACAAAGTGAACGTTCACGATTAATATTAAAGTATAGGACAATAAAAATATTGAGTGACGATATATGCTAAAAACGTTAATAGACTTACAACTACCGATTATATATTTAAATATTTGGGTGATAATATAAGCATGAAATTATAAATGTTTTAATACTTGGATTAATCTAAGCATAATCTTAATACAAGCTACAAAAAACACTAATCATATTATATACAAAATAAATCAATAATATTAAAAACTTTATACAAAAATGCGACATTACAAAACCTAAATGATTAGATATATTGAAATGAAACAGTGCGCGTGTAAACAAAGATTAAAAGCAATTGTAAAATCATGGGACATTCATTTAATATGGATATTTTCAATTGCGTATTAAGAAAAAGATATCCATATTCCATAGTTAAAACGACAAACGTTATCTTTGCTTAGAATGTCCTATGCTGTTAGAACTGCATGTTATTATCAACGTGATTTCTTTTTAAACCTATATTTCAAACGTAAAAAATAATTCTTACACAGTAAAAATATGGCATAGACTTTCTTTGACATAAATATAATTTATCACTGAAAATAAAATTTATTTTTATTTGTGCGTTAACACGTCAATGTGACCCTGCTTTAAATTCATACAAAATAGCAATAAAAGTAGCGTTAATAAAATAGTTTATTTGAGCAGATTTAATTCCAAAAATAGTTAGAGAAAGGAATAAGAATAAAAAGGTTATAACTATTTACATTAAAATACAAAATGCAGCACAACCACCTCGAAATATTCTGGATGAAGTAAATGCATTGAAAAAGCTAGTACAGCTCTAATTGACTCCATTAAAAATACAATGTGGAAGTAGTTAAAATGGAAACAATTTATTATCTAAAATCGATAAAGTTATGCGTAAAATTCACAAGTAATTAAAAATTGCTCGAAGCACTTTTTATTGGAAAGCAACTACAATGACAATCGATTTTTGTCTTACGTTAACATGAAAAATGCAGAAATGAATTAAGATTTTTGAAAGCATCTCTTTATATCATGAACCGACTTTATAATTAGTTTTCGTCCACAAATTCATTTATTCATATATAATTCATTTGAACAATGTTTTCTAAACCTTACTTCTATGTTCTTCCTCACATACCGCAAGTATATTTCGTCCAATCCAAGTAATTTATTATTCAATACATTTCAATTACAACTTTGAAGCCTTTGTTTACCACAGATATTAAAATTTAAAAGTATTTACCGCATGAAAAGTTTAATAGTTAATACTGGTCACTGGTTTGAGTTAAACGAACAAAGGTACAATTTTAAAACCTTCGACCATAATTCGAAAAATCTATGTATATAATAAATCTGTAGAAGGGTCAATTCTGTACATTGAAAATATTGAAAAAATAAATAGCAGGGGGTGTTACTGGATCGATACTAAACCCAAATATGTGATTAAAAAATTTTTGTCTGTCTGTCTGTCTGTATGTTCAGGCATCACGTGAAAACTAACGGTTAGATTTCGATGAAACTTGGTATAATTATACCTTATTATTCTGGGCATACAATAGGATACTTTTTATCCCGGAAAAATACGTAGAAAAAAATAAATCTTAATTTTTCCGCGCGGACGGAGTCGCGGGCGGAAGCTAGTTTAAAATAAAATGGATCAAATAGGTAGGTACTTAATACAAAATAATTGTATACCCAAATAAAAAGTAACGACAATATATGTCTTATTTTAAACATACAGGCACAATTTACATATTACAACAAAATAATAAACAGTAGTAGAAACAACTATATCATACCTTAAGAATACAGTTACACATAATTTAGCACAAGAACAAACAAAACCCGAAAACAATGTATCTGAAACAGCAAAGACATTTGAATTTATTGATGTAGATGTAACGACCCGTACTACAAGATTGGACCTCTTTGGAATATGATGCCTCTCAAAACTTAATTTTATCAAAACTAACACAGCATTTCACTCACGAAAATAAAATTCAATTAATGTTCTGCACACCGTATCTATATATAGTTACAGTGTGCATAAACCATACATTATATTATAGACGCTTAGTCCAAACTAGTAGTAAACGTTTTAATAGTGATGTGCAATGGGCATCGAGTTTATAATGTCATGTATCGAGTTGTATCATTTTTTTAATTGGTTGTACTTATTGAAGTGAAGCGAGTTGTTAATATGGATCCAGATACTACAGTGGTTTTAGTTATTTATGAAGATTGAGTTATCAATGTGTATCAAATTATTACTGTGCATGCAGATATTGATGTGGTTTTAGCTGTTTGATGTACACCGAGCTATTAACATGGACTGAGTGTATGACATGTTTCAAGTTGTTATCTATTGACGTGAATCTAGCTGCTATTGTAAATCGAGTTATTTATTGAAGTGAAACTTCTTTATCGGGGTTGGAAAAAATGTAGTGTAACATTTTTTCGTTACGCGTGACATTTTTCCGTTACGCACCATCTTTTTCTTATCCCTACCACGCGTGTTTCGACGTATTTCTGTAAAGTTGCATATACGTAGTAAATTATTTTTTTTTAAATAAGGTCATAAAGAAGTTTCACTTCTTACGTATGTACACTAGTACACGCACACATTTTTTATTTATTAAACACATAGGTATCAAGTTATGTGCGCGGTGTTGGGGCCCGCTCGGAGCGGCGTCAGGGCAGCGCGGCGACGCGGTTGCGGCGCGCGGACTCGCGGGACGCGCTGTGCACCTCGGCGGTGCGCAGCGTTATACCGAATATGTCCTCGTGGTAACGGTTCTCCTCCTAGTGAGACAATTTTTTCATTTTTTTTAATATAAATATTATATATGTCACCATCATCTGGTTGAATTTACCATTTGATTGAATGACTAGGCCGAACGTTGATTTAACAAGCGACATTCAACGCTCTGTTTAAAGTGCTGTTACAATCCGCTAACAACTAGTTAGCGGATTGTAACAGCACTTTGAACCGAGCGGATATAACGCTCGCTATTGTTGAAGGACTAGCGCGTTCTATGATGTCAGAATTTAATTATATGTTCAAAAGAAGACGGTTGCGAGTCGAGGAAGCTCCGCTTCACGGGCTCCTATTTCTGTGTAGTTAAATAAAACCACGAACCTAATCTAACTAAATAACAATCAGTCGTATCGTTGTAGTAGTCATATCGTCATTCAATGAACGCGCTCGATCAAGTCATCCAATCAAATAGCAGATTTAACTAGACGACGGCGACATATGAGCTCTTGATACTCAATAGTGAACAATATCGCAAACATAAACACATGAAAGTAAACAAAATTCTTAAAATATGAAGATGAACACCAACCTTTAATATGAACATGAAGTTTTGTGCTTGCTCATCGGTCATATTGCCGTGTTTCTTAATAATCCCCTTTAACTTTTGATGAACATCTTCCGCCATCTTACAATCGCCGCACACGTAGAAATGAGCTCCTGAATTAATTAGCAAATCGTGTATTTCCGCTCCTTCTTTTTCGGCCAATTCCTGAACGTACATCTAAAATACAACCAAAAGTTAACAAAACTACTCAACCGAAATTTTTCCCTATACAATTTTTTCCACAGCAAAACTCACTTTTGGTATATTCTTTTCCCTGGACAGTGCGAGAAAAACTTTAGAAAGCACGCCATCTCTTAACGCTTGTTCCTTTTCCTCCCTATACAGGTCCATGGTCCTGGTCCTGCATCCGAAGAACAACCAGACAGGACCGGCGTTTGGTCGAGCTCGAGTATTGAGCAGCGCTTTCCGATGATGCCAGAAACCTCGGAAAGGGGCTATTCCTGTACCCGGACCTATCAGTATTAGGGGCACTGATAGATCTTGGGGTAGGTGGAAGTTTGGAGCACTGAAAATAATTTTTTCTATGAAAATCGTGCTAAAATAGACAAACACTAAACAAAAAAGCTTCATATGAATTTTAATTATACATAGCGACAAGAGCATATTCAATAAGTAGAAGGATGTAAATAACGAAAATCGTGTTCAAATAAACGCAGTACTAGGAACTGAATAAAAAAGATACTTTAAAATGAACATAAGAATTTTAATAAAACATAGCAACAAGAGCTGGATACTCAATAAATAGAAGGATGTAATATGTCAAGATATTATTGAGCAATCAATATCTTTTGTTCTAAAACATGTATTATCACAAGTGTGCTTATGACTCAATTACATTAAGAGCTATGTAAAAAATACATGCTGTTCTGATGAACACGCCACTTTTAGTATATAGATAAAATATTCATGTTTTTCAATATTGACTGATGGATATAACAAATAATGACCCAATGCTTATAAAATTACCTTCGTATAAAGAGATAAACCTCATCCCCCGGTTTACGATCCATGAGATAATTCGAGCAAACACCATAATGTACTGGGCCTTCACCATCTAAAACATTACATCACCCGCAATATATAAATAGGTAACAATCTGAGATTTGACTCATTTCCGTGAGTGTTGAACATCAAAGCGAAAAAAATTACGTTCTATGAAATTTCCATTGGAATTAATGTGTGGGAATGCACATTACGAATTGATGAGGTTAATTTAACTGAGACTAATGTTTCTTCACTCGGTCGTTGGATCAGATAGCCCAGTTTTCGTGACCGCAAGTTCCGTAGTATTTACCTCAATAAATCAGAATTGTTGTCAAGGATGATGATTATTTATAGCGTGCGTTCGTTGGATATTGTTTGTAAATATGATGGTTAATTGTTATATAACTTTTTTATATTGATTTTTTATATTATAAAAGTAGGTCACTTGTATTACAATGAATGGCGCTCTAATATTTTACGCAGAAAACTTATTTTGACATAAAATTATAGCGAAACAATTGGAAACAATATAGGTACGGCAAATATTTCGAAAATATTGCATTTTTTCTACATTTTTAACGGCTAATGCAACAAAGATTGCAAATTATTTGCCAATTGAACAATTATTTTATGTACCTACATATTCCATAATTAAAAAAAGAATATTTTTCAGTATTCAGATAAAACTTTCAAGGTCGCGTAATTTAATTATCTTCACCAATTTTCCAATCGGAAACGAATGCAATTTTCTTAGAAATAACGATGTCTCATTAAAAATAATGTTTCTTAAAAACAATGGTTCTTCACCATTTTACTACGGTAACGATAAATAAATACCCTAAAATCAAAATCTATTTTTAAGATAAATGAGTCGTTGGAAAATCCTATAAAAATTGAGAAAACCCAAAGTTCACGACTCATAATGCTCATTCGTTCGATGGAAGAAAAATAATTTTAGTTTTTCGTTAATAACAGCTATTAAACGACTCTAAATGAGATAACAATTTTCAATACCAATCTCGGCATAGCAGATCTAAAATCTAATAAAAAATATGATTAAATTAATTAATTTTTACGCTATCGTATTTTAAACGAAAAAAGCGTTGATTGAGGGAATTTTTTTCCTATTTTTTTCCACTTCCTGTTTTCTTAAATCAATCTTGCAAGTGACAGAATTAATCTCCATTAAATTATCTATAAAATGATGCAAATTGAGGGAGATTACATGGATTAAACTAGTAATTAATTAAATATTTGCGGAACTGAGGTGAATTTTTTTATAGTACACTCTCTAATACTTCGCATTATGAGTCGTGCAATATTCAATACAAATCTTTTCATGTGAGTAAAGGTCAGCGCAAATGGGCCACCAACTAGTCACTAGTGGCCAACGACAGCCACTTAACACGATGTCCGCATATATGAAAAAATATGTCAAGTGATGCTGGTCACTAATGGCTGTGGTTGGTGACCCTAAAGCTACATGACCATAAAAAAACTCACCTTGAGTCCTATAAGTAACAACAGCAACCGTAAGATGCAGTCTCTTCGGATGGGCGAGAGGAGAAGAAGAGATGGAATAGAATCGTGGTTGTAAAGGAGAGAGAAGAGCAGCAAGAAGAGAAGCGCTTGGTTTAGCGGAGGGGAACTGGTCTAGTACTTCAGAGAGGGTTGGGAAGTAGAAGTGCCGCCAGTCTTCGTAGGCTGAGGGGTCCTGGTGGAGAAATAAATAAATAAAACATTTATTTGTTTATAGTTCGTTTCAAAAAACAAACACTAGAACTATTTGAATGTTCGAACCTAGTAAATAAAAAACGAGTAAGCAAATGTTTAAATACGATAATATTATAATAGTACATTTAGTAAGAGTATTGTGAACAAAATTTTCAAAGCTCAAAAAAATCTCACGAATAGAATTAATATTCGTTAGGAACTACGATTATTAAGTACGGTCTAGCAAATATTCATTGATTTACAACATCAGAAAAAAGTCATCAATACATTCTACATCGTTACTTTTTTCACCATCAAAAACAGTGAACAATCTTTTATGTCACCAAAACCAAACCAAATAAATACCGTGGCCAATATAGTGAGTTGTTTCCTCTGAGTCTCGTCACTACAAGTCTTGGCCAAGTACTGCAACAATATGGTGGTGGGTGGTGTGGTGATATCCAGGAACCTCGTAAATAGATCCCGGACACTCACAGGTGGTAGCCTCTCGTGTGGTTCCCAGGATTTCACTGGTCCTAATTTTAATATTATGATAATTTAAAACCAGTTTAAGAAGTGTATGAGCGGAAGATAATAATGTCAAACATTTAGATAATAATCGACATTTTTTAGAATCGTCAAAATACGGAAACAAATGCGAAAACGGATGTTTAATGACACTGTTTTTATAATTGCTTCTATATAATTTTAAAACTTTCTCGTCCATACGTTACGTCCTATAAGTTATGCTTTTATTGCTAAACCACTGATTTGAATGAAATTGAGGAATGGCGTCATAGACTACTATTTTTAAATCAACTCGAAAAGATTTGAAGTGGAGAGTGGATGAAAATTAATAACTAAGTTTGTTTTGACTTTTGATAGAGCAAGGAAAAAAATGATTGCTGAAAAACAGTATTTATCACCATTAAATGATCTTGATTCCAATCAGTTTAATATGACAACTGAAATTTTATGTAAAATGAACTTCAAACATACCATTAGAAGTATGAGTTTCTTTCATTAGTTGCAAATTAACTGGAGTATCAAAGTCTTCAATGTCCTTTAGTCTAGCTAGCAAATTGTCTACCAATTCCTTGCGATTGCAAGCTATTATTCCAACATGATCACCAGGATCATATTTAATTTCACTCTGCAAAGAAATATTACATTATAATCTATACGGAACGTAATTTATAAGGAGATTTGTTAATTTTCTGTTTCTATTACCTTTGGTTCCATATCAATGAAAATAGTTGATCTTTCAGCTGTAGAATCTCCTAGATCCTTATTAGCTTTCACAGTGCATGTAATTAATTGTCTATTTAATGCTGATTGTAAGCCATTCAGTAACGTTGGTGGTTTTCCAGCTGGATACGCGAATCTTACTGTTTCTTCACTCAAAGTCACAGTTCCTAACGCTCTCTTTGCTTCTTGTAATGTCTCGTCGTCATCGAGACAGAATGTCTCACAGGCCACCTTGATTAAATTAACGAGAAATTTAACTTCTTAGAATCGTTTGTTAACGAAAATTTAAGAGATGATTGATAAGCTATATCTTTGATTTATGAAACATACAAAAGTAAACACGGATAAGCGTGATATAGTGACAATATCAAGATTAGCTGTGCAAATATTATGTTTTACAAGAATACGACGTCAGACTTTGAGATTTATCTTAATTTATTGTATATATTTTGTTGTGCCATAAATTTAACTTTCGCTCGAAAACTTTCCAACCAATCAAATAATTTCCAAGTACACCTAGTTACCTAAACTTGATAAAAGACAGGTAAAACCTTTTGAATATCACTTCTAACACCAACTGTATACGTTATACCCGAAATTAAAGATGTTCGGAAACCCAATCACCAGCAAAAAAATTTTATCAATAGGTACAAGGAATAAACCAAGTCTTCTTGATCTGCTGACAAAGTTCAAAAAACAACCTTAATATCGTGAACTTTCTCAAAGGCCTGTAACTTCCTAACACCAATTTCATGATCTCCGTTATACTCACATTAAACACACTGCTAGCCCACTTCCTGAACGCCTGATCTTGCCCACACATCTCATCTCCCGTTGCTACATCATGTATCCTCTCCCCTCCCAGTTCTCCCAGCAACTTGTCCACATACTTCCCGAAGTTGCAGAAGTTCGGATACGCGCTGGAACCGAGCGCAAATACCGCGAAGCGAACGTTGCTGAGGGGACCGAAATTGTCTATGGAGGTTGCGTCTGTTGCGCTGCCTGTGTATTGGAAAGTTATAAGGGTTTTTGTTTAAATAAAGGTCCTTTTTTAACATCTTAAGGTATTAGCATATTTTTCTGTGTAAACAGCCTTATGTTATTTCATGGGAAGTCGGAACCTTAGTGAGCGGACCGTTATTGGTAATAATAATAAATACGAGCCACCCAATCAGTTTTACAAAACTACAATCTACATTATATGTGTCTGATAAATAATATTAAACTTTGTATAGTTGAATGAATTTTCAAACCTAATTATTTTCATTGGCCTTTATAGATTTGTGTATCTATTACGTGTTCTCAAAATACAGTAACTTGTTTAAAATGTTTAAGTTAAGCTAAAAACAATGCCATGATGATTTAAATTAAAATTATTAAAAGTGTTAAAATTACTCTAAAGTTTTTTATTACATTTTGGATAAGTACGCCAAATTCTCATTTATCTTCATAAATTGAATATTAAAATACGATTAAGTACATAAAACGGGGAAAACAAATTAAACCGCCTCAGAATTAAAGAAGTAAATATCTTTCAAAAATTTACGTTTTTTCTAATTTTGAATGTCCGTCAGTTCTAAGATTTGTTGAAGTGACGTCAATATTAGGATTTTTTGTTGAAGTTATTATTAACTCACCTTTCAAAGACTCCAAGCGACTCAATTGTTTAGGATTAGTCACCGCATATCTTTGCAATTCAATTTGACTGTTTGCTTTGATGAACGACTTTGGAGTTAGCATTTGTGAGGCTCTGTTGAAAAATTAATATTATAAATTCATTTATTAATAGTTTGAAATTATTGTTAATTGTTATCTGTTTGGTAGAAACTTACCCAGTGCTTTCATCACCAACTTGATCTGCATACAAAAGTTCGCAAAGGTGTTCAGCAAATTCCTAAAAAAATAGTTGCTTTTAATTTCTGTATCGTAGTTATAAGACTGTATCGTAGTTTCAAGATTTTATTTTCATCTTTAAAATAAAAAAGCTTAAAAATTATTCAACACCATATCCCCTTTAAATGTAGCAGGTATTATATAAAATTTAGCGCATTCAATATTTTTCGGATATCGGCTACTAACCCAAATTAATCTTGGTTCTTTCAAATGTTACTATAACTATCTGTTCATAAATCCGATCGTAGTTTTTGGTTATTTTATTGCTTTATATAACATCGATACAATCAATTGTGGTTAATTCGTTCTAATTTGATTCACGGAGAGATAAATACTTTAGTGTGTATTTATTACAGCTATAAAACTTACCAGAGCCTGATTAAGGTTTAAATTTTTAAATAGTTTTAATCTTTGTGGTTTACATTTTGTAAGTGTTTGTCTTTGCGTTGTTTTCTATTAATTGTTGTTTTAAATTTGAAAGGTCATACAAATTAAATTGATTACATAATTCAGTTTTTAATTGCTATAAATGTATCAAATAACCATAAAACGGCCCAGATCAAAAATTTGTATATAATTTTTAAGCTAAATAGC
This sequence comes from Colias croceus, assembly GCF_905220415.1. Classification (NCBI taxonomy): domain Eukaryota; kingdom Metazoa; phylum Arthropoda; class Insecta; order Lepidoptera; family Pieridae; genus Colias; species Colias croceus. Next base: position 3,425,022 of record NC_059540.1, on the reverse strand, counting down.
TCATAGCATGTCAATATTATAGTAAATAACCGGAATCGGTTTTGGTGTTTAAATAATTCAGATGTTGAGGAAAATGAACAAACGAAGCATTCCACTTGTACAAAAATGTATTTATATCCCAAACATACATCATTATAATTCATTTATTTGCCAGTTCTTAAAGGTTTCAATCAACATGCAAGTCGCGTATTTTACAAAGATTCCTTTTAACTGGAATTTTATGTCGTGGTTGTATTGCAAATTTAAGATTTAAGATTCAACCTTATAAATACTTAAGTCAAAATCAAGAAGACAACAGAGTCTAAAGGAATCATAGTACTTATATTGTAATTTGTATTTAAATATCCATACATTCTATACCAAAAAAAATAAAACGTAATCAAAACTTACCACTCCATTTTCTGGCGGGTCACCGTTCCCGAAAGTAGACGTTACCACCAACAATAGAGCTTCGTGTTCAATACACGTGATGTCATAGTCCGACATGCAGTGTACCTGTGAAAGAAATGTTATTTATTTTTGGTGAATTCTGGTAGTAAATTAATATGTAAAACAATAGAAAAATAATGTGAATAATCTGAATTATTGAAGTGCAACTTCTTTATCGGGGTTGGAAAAAAATGTAGTGTAACATTTTTTCGTTACGCGTGACATTTTTCCGTTACGCGCCGTCTTTTTCTTATGCCTACCACCTTCTTGCCTACCACGCGTGATTTGACATATTTCTGTAATGTTGCTTAAAGTATTTTTTTTTAAATGAGGTTATAGAGAAGTTTCACTTCTTACGTGTGTACACTAGTACATGCACACATTTTTTTAATTTTTAAAGTGAAACTTTTATTACATCGTCTCAAACTTTTTGGTCTGTGTAGCGCATGTCGCGTGACGCAGATACGTACGATAATTATCGAACAAATACGATAATTTTTAGTTAAATGTCTATAGTGTGAAAAAAAGTTTCACTTTTACCGTGGTTTCATAAAACCACACAACATTTTTTTTTTTATTTCTGTAGTATGTTATAATTTCGGCTACTGCTCCATCTTGTCTGTCTTAACCACAAACACAACAACAATAATTATAACTCTCTACCATCACAACACAATAACAATTCTCAAATATAATAACAATTCTCTACCATCGCAACACATCTCACAATAGAAAATCTCATACCAGAATATTCCATACCAGAACATTTCATACCTGAGCACTGAACGCGTGCCCGAATAATAGTGCAGTGTTGTGTCCATAATCCTCTTAGAAAGCGCTCTTCAAAACAGTTTGGACATGACCTTATCCGACTTAAAATCAGCAAACATACTGTACCTTCTACCAAAAAAGCTATCAATTCTAGAACCTTTCATACCTGAGCATTAAAAGTATGTCCAAATATAACGCCCAGTTCCATAGCGTACTGTTCCGACTTGCCCGTTTCAGTTGCAAACAGTACTGTGGCCTTAATCCTCTTAGAAAGTGCTCTTCCAAACAGTTTTGATGAGAACTGGACTAAATAATACCTTCTACCAAAAAATCTACCATTAATTCTAGAAAATTCCTTACCTGAGCATTAAAAGCATGTCCAAATATAACGCCCAGTTCCTTAGCGTACTGTTCCGACTTGCCCGTCTCCGTAGCAAACAGTACTGTGGCCTTAATCCTCTTAGAAAGTGCTCTTCCAAACAGTTTTGATGTGAACTTGACTGCTCTAGCTATTTGCTTGAAGTGGAACTTTCTATTGATTGGCCGCTTGCCTGTTATTGGCTTTGATTTCTGCCATTGGTGCGTTTTCCATGCTGGTTCCTGGAATATTTTTCTTGTTATTTGGGGGAATAGCGGGATTATGGGAAGTTTTTGGAATGAAGATTCCATAAATATAGCTCAAATCATATGGAGACTTCTATAGGGGATTGAATATTAATAGCTCTATTAGTGATGTGAATCATTCTAAATGAAGACAACGTTAAATTAATTTTGGTATTTCTTCAAAATTTGGTTAGTTAGAGAATGTCAAAAGCAGAAGGGCTTAAATTAACAGAAACGTACAATAATTTAGCCATTCCCCTGGATTTGGATAGTTCGCTAATGACAAATTGGATAATCACAATATCATCAAGGTACTCTTATTAACAATGAGATGCCATTTTGACGCTGCGATTGGAAGAGTAACTAAATTTAAGCAAGGGTTAGTGTTATAAGCTCATAATGGTAAAGTTAGATAAACTTCAAAATAGCGGCGCATTGTTAGAATAAATCCACTCAAACTACCGATGTAGCCTGAATACATTGGAAATAAGCATTATCGTAACTTTATGATGAAGTTAGTAAACATTCTAAATGAAGGGAAAATCTGAAGCAAATCCTTCCGAGGAAGTTTAGAAAACATCAGTGCATAGAAAAATCTGTATAAAGGGAAAATATCACAAGTTAGCCGTTCAAAATAAAATTGCATGCATTTAAAATACTCAAATAACCTGATATTCATATGCAGGGCGCAGATAGTACAGCGCCATCTCTTGATGGAATACTGGAGTGATGGATGAGGACATCGGCGGCACGATCCATATCCAGTCCGCGGGGCAGCCAGAACTGTTACCAATATATTTTAGCTTTTAGTATTGGCGGAAGGAAATTAAAACCTAAAGGACAATGCCCACCTTCCATACATTTGAAAACCTGATAAAGAAAGTTTATGTATAGACCGCAAGTATAGCAGGAATACTGCGTGCTTGATTAGGGAATAATTCCCTGTTTTCACTTTTACCAGTTAAACGCCAGGAATTTTAAAAAATACGAATTACTACTTTGTAGGTTAGGAATTGTCGCGGGCAAATTATCAACACAAATAGCTATGGAAATATGTAGGCAGTACATATGTACCAAGTAGGTATTTAAAAGTTAATTAATTATATCATTCTACCTATTAATTACAGAGAGCTTTCTCTCAGGCAAAATGTACCTATGCTGGTAGTGCCAATGAGTATGTAGGTTAGGTAATCACTACATTTTGTAAATAACCTACCTACTTTTAGTAAAAATATATTTTTATGAGTAATCACTAAAAGGATTGCAAAACTTTATTCTGAACTAGTTATTCGCTCGCGAAGAAAATAATGTGGATCAAATACTGAAACTGAAACTGACCTACAGTCTTGCCTACAGTAAAGCAAGTTTCTTATCTGGGTAAAACAGGAATCATAAATGAAACATTAATATAAGAAGGTATATTTTTATTCATAAATCGAAATCTATATCTCTTACTACAACATCATCCAACCGTTCAGCAGGAGCAGATATATTCTCTTCGTATCTAGCCCATCCAAGGTACCGGTTCGAATATGACCGGCGCCGATTCGAATATGACAGGCGGCTGTCAAACGTCAAAACAATCCGTTTTACTCTATCATCATCATAATTAAACGTAAACTGATAATGTTCGTATTATTTTTTACTTGACTTTAATAAATGTTCATAATATTTTACTATTTAGGTAAAAGAATTAAGTACTTAAAATATAACAAACACTAATAAAACTAGTTAAAATAGTAAAAGTCAGTCTCCAGTCGTCACTCGCCAGCAAGTAAAACGGAACGTAGCAACTCTACAGATAACGTTCAAAAACCATAATTTCATTTTTTAAGAAGTTTGTACGAGTTTAGAAAAATAACAAAAATCTTTTTTTCCTACGTCTCTGATAAAAAAATGATAAGCGTAATGAGTTCACAATAAAATAAGCTAAATTTTAAGATTTGTTTCATTTCTATACATGTTCAGGTGAAAAATGGGCATTGTTCTTTCATAAGCATAGGTTTTTCTTTTTATTCTTAGTTTTTAAATGAATAAAATGATTCGGTGTTATGAGGTGGTTTTATTTCATGTTCAAAAATGCAGTATGAATAAGTAACCATCAAAAGTGATGAGCAATTAGTATATGCGCATGCTAGACTTAAAAGTGCATTAGTGTGGGGATTGCAAAAAAAGTAGCTTTTTCAAAACTTTAGTAGTAGTAAGCCGTCTTTGATATTATTAATTTACTAGAAGACTTGTTTAATTTGTAACGCAGTCAATATTGAATGTACTACAAAAATCGTTATCTCAAAACAACAAGTTCGCATACTTTGAAGTTTTATAGCCATGTTTTCGGTGTCGTATTTATTTACATACAAGACTCCCAAATTTGGTAAACTGACAGACAGTTCACACGTTACGTGTTTATATACTTAAGAACTGTTTACAGCGCGTCTGCAAGGATTCAGTGTTGATAGTTTAATTATTCCGCAGTGTTTGTGTTTATGATTAGATCACTTGTTATTAATACGCAAAAATCAACCTTAAGTTATATACTGATCAGTGAGGAGTGATTTAATAAATTTATTTTTAAAGATGAAAAATTTCTCATGCTTTTAAAGATACCTACCTGTTTTAACAATTCCAACATCCATCCTCTAACATTCAATAATTATGGTAAAGTAGGTATATACCTTATCTAAAAGTATTCGTTAGGAGTCTAAAGTTCTTAGCATAAAAATACAAAAATACGATTGTTATGTGAAAAATAAGAGAAACAATAATAGGAAGGGTTTTTTCACAAACTTCCCTTTTCGTAAGTATAAAAATTCACATCAGATATCTATCTATCTATCTTTATAGAATACATAATATATTTTTTTATTTTTGTTTTTACATTTTATACGAATTTTATAAATGTATAATATTATTGTCCTCTAATGTTGAAGCGAGTTGTATTGTATTTTTCCTAGTACAAAATTTTTTAAATACACTGTTTGGTTTGATTAATATTAAAATTAAAATGTACATTGTTCTGGGTAGCAGTAATTATGAATGTGTGATGATCTATGTGTATGCGTATATAGTTTCGAGTTGTAACAGTATGGCTTCGATTACGTCACGGTTTTATTGTAATGGATGTTTGTTTTCATTTAGGATATTTAACAACATAAAAATTCATGTTGTAGTTTTTGGTACTTTTTACACAAATAATGTATCAAATATTGGTGTCTTAATATTCCGTACGTATTTCATCAACAAAGATTGTGTTAATATATTATATAGAATAAGCACTTGTAGTATTGTATTAAGTTTATTGGGTGGCGACCAAGGTCTGTGTAACATGGTATTCAAAAAAGATAAAGTTCATGCACGTAATAATAAATATAATATTATCACTCTAGTAACATATCATTTCTTGTTGTATTTGTTAGATTCGCAGGGTGTCCAAGTTGGTATAGCGATACACTTAATTACAATCATTGCAACATTTAACAACAGTACTAGATTGCCTATTGTCTTATACGAGCACTCATGTTTTGTGTATTGTAAACGATTTATAAGTTTATACTGCGACAATCGCACCTTATTGTGCGACAGTCGTATCCAGCATTTAATTCAAATAATAATTTTCATTAATTATAGTGACATTATAAACACACATATTCCATTTATTGTAGTATGTATCATATACAGAATTATACAGAGTATTATAGTGTTATCCATTTATCTTGTCTATATTTTAAACGTTATTGTACATTTTATTGTTATTCATATTATCCATCAATTAATTGTTATAATAATCCTCATTAATCATATAAAAGCAACTATTACACTTGTACTATATATTATTATTATCCCAAACAGTATTAATAGTATTATACATAATATAGTGTTATTCATTTACCTTGTCCATAGTTTAAACTTTATTATGGATTCAATAATTATTAGTCACATTCAGTATTAAAAATAAATTAAAGGTTGGTTTCATCAATCCTGGCTCTCTTGGAACCCATCATGACGAGTTTGTCGTCGCACTGGACCGACTTCGGGTGGATATATTGGCGGTCAACGAGACCTGGCTCCGCGAGGGTGAAGAGGGTCGTGCGCCCCTTGTTCCCGGCTATAGGCTGCGACATATACCACGCTCGAGAAGTATCCGTAATCGCGGAGGCGGTGTTGGATTTTACGTGAAGGAGGGTATGGTAGTTAAAACATTGCAACATCCTATAACCTTGCAAGTTGAGCAAATGTGGGTGAAAACCACAGTTCAGGGTAAAACGGTTGTATTGGGAACAGCATATAGACCTCCTTGGCTCGATGTTCAGATATTTTTGGATGCCCTGATCGAATCTCTTGGTTCCTTCATGTGGTCCGACAATATAGTGCTCTTAGGGGATTTTAATATTAACTTTTTAAATAAGCAACACGTTTCTTTCTCCAAACTTGAGAGTTTTTTGCATACGATGAATCTCACTCAACTTATATCTGAACCAACACACTTCACGGATAAAAGCGAGACGTTGCTGGATTTGATATGCACGAACATTGCAGCATCGCACGTTGTCGTTGAGCATGTCAGCGCCCTGAGCAGTCATGCATTTGTTTCTTGTACATTAAATATACCCAAGGACAAATATATCCCTAGATGGATAACGTACAGGTCTCTGAAAGATATTGACATGGAGAGTTTTGAAGCGACCCTAGAAGAAGCAAGGTGGCACACAATTATGGAAATGAATAATGTCGACGAGATGGTAAAGATTCTTACAATATACATCCAAATAATTTTTGATCATCATGCTCCTCGAAAAGTGAAATATGTAAAACACAAGCTTTATCCATGGATTACTGATACCATTAAATTGATGATGAAAACTCGAGACGAAGCGCAAGTTACTGCCAGAAGAAGTAAAGAGGGTAAACATAAGGCATATTACAAAGAACTAAAAAGTATCGTTAGCCAGGCTCTGCATAGAGAAAAGCAATCATACTTTGACAATTATGTTAATAGTAATATCAATAACCCGCCTAAATTGTGGAAGCACATTAAGGAACAAGTCGTAATTAAAGCTAAACAGGATAATAAGTTACCATCGCATTTCAATGATCCCGATAAATTAAACTGTGACTTTCTTAATGTTCCTGGCAACAACAAATCTGACCTATCGACGTTGACTTATTACGAATTTCACCGGTACTGTAACGCCACCTTCTCATTAAAATCTGTAAATGAAAACACGGTACTTAAAGCCTTACAAACCTTGAAGTCTCAAGCAGTTGGAGTCGATGACATGTCCTTAGATATGTTAAAACTTACTTCCTCCAAAATCCTGCCAGTCATCACGCATATCATAAACACGTCCTTCCGTACGCATCAGTTTCCTGAACTTTGGCAAAGTGCTCTGGTACATCCTATACCTAAGAATGACAATCCATTGACCTCAAAAGATCTGAGGCCGATCAGTGTACTTCCGTGTCTCTCGAAAGTGATAGAGAGGATAGTACACAATCAGTTAACCCAGTTCTTGGAGCAAAATGGAGTATTATCCGATTTGCAGTCGGGGTTCAGGAAGGGACGTGGTGTTGCCTCTGCACTAACTGAAGTTGTAGATAACATCCTGAAGGCGCAAGACACGGGCATGAGTACTGCTGTTGTATTCCTTGATTACACTAGAGCTTTTGACACCATCAATGTTCCGCTTCTTCTATCCAAGATGTCGTACTATGGGTTTAGTAAGGAAACAATAAGCTGGTTCAGTAGTTATCTCAACAAACGTACTCAAACTGTAGTCATCCGCAAGGAAGATGGTTCAATTGCATATTCCAGGCAAAGTAGCGTGACCAGAGGAGTTCCGCAAGGCTCCATCCTGGGTCCCCTACTTTTCATTCTGTACAGTACGGATATTACGCGTGAAATAAGATATTGCCGGCACCATTCATACGCAGATGATATACAATTATATATATCTTTTCATCCATCTCGAACTGTTGAAGCTATTGCCGAATTAAATTCAGACCTTCAGCGTATTTCAAAATGGTCGGAGAAAAACTCTCTGGTTATTAATCCTGCGAAGACCAAATTTATGTTATTGGGAACACCGATTTTGGTTGAAAAAGTGGCGAAACATAATCCGCTTATCAGTGTAGAGGGGCAGTTGATTGAACGCGTTAGGGAAGCTCGCAATCTTGGGATCGTGTTCGATGAAAATTTGAGGTTCGAAAAACACATTCATACCACCATTTCAAACTGTTTCTATAGATTAAAGCTGTTGTATCGTATAAAATCCTACATTACCGCACCCTTACGTTCAAGGCTGTGCGAGGCACTTATACTCTCGAAATTCAATTTCGCGGACACCATGTACGGTACAAGATTGCTTGAAAAAACTAAGACTGCAATACAGCGCGTTCAGAACGCCTGCGCTCGTTTCTGTTGGGACATAACTTCGAGAGATCACGTAACGCCGTATCTGATCAAGGCAAAAACGCTCAACATGGAACGACGCAGACGCCTTCACTTCGCTGTCATGCTTTTTGAAGTGGTAACATCCCAGATGCCTAAATACCTTTACTGTAAGCTGAGGTGGATGAGAGACAGAAAAGGTTCGCACTTCACAAGAGGGTCCACGTACATGCTAGTTATGCCAAAGTTCCATACAACTGCTTTTAGAGGTAGTTTTGTATACAACGCAACGAAGTGCTGGAACAATCTTCCGCCGCCGATACGTGAGTCAGTGTCAAAAAATGCTTTCAGATATAAATATAAAGCACACTTGATAAACGAATTCGTCAAACAAGCCTAGTTGCGTTGTATATAGGGCTAATATACATTTATTTATTTATTTATTATGTTATTTTATATGTATTTTCAAATATATATATATATCTCTTTATTTTTATTTATTATTATTATAATTTTTTTGTTTTTATATGTTCATATGTATAATTCTGTAGAGGATTTTTGTTTCTATTTAGTATCTATTTATTATTTTTCCTGTATAGGTATTATTAGTAATAGTCACGGTTAGGGGACACTTTGGGCTTCTGCCCTGTTGTCTTGTGGGGGGCACTGAAAACCAGCGTTATGCCGACCATGTCGGCATGACATATGCTGAGGGCCTCACCATTTAGGTCGCCACACAAATTTATTATTATTTTCTCTGTTTTGCGTTCTGTTCTTTCTTTTTTTTTTTTTTTTAATTTTGTTACTTATGTTTTATGTGTCAATGTGGTGTACCTAATAAATGATTTCATTTCATTTCATTTCATTTCAGATATCACACCTAAAAGCAAAAATAAACAACGATTAAACATTATACATCCATTGTGATAATTTGAACGCTATCTCTTTGAAGTGAGTAACAAGCAGCTAAAGCCTTTGGCACTTTTCTATAGCATTCCGTAAAACTGTGTTCGGACTTTTATAACTTTTTGTACAAGGTATTGTTTCTCGTAAAGGCTAAAAGTGTAATTCGTGTGATTTATAACACGGGCCTTTTTAATTTGGTTGTGAATAAAATTGTAGGCTTTCATACAATTGGGTTTAACGGTTGAATATTAAATTGAAAGTAATCGCAAAGCTTTATAGTGTCACGTTTTACATAAAATATAGGGAAGTGCATACAGCAGAGGCATTTCTGTTTGTTCCGGTGATCGATCTGAATATTTAATTGCTAAATTTAGAGCAAACATTATGAATATGCAGGACGGTTTTAAGTTTCATGCGGATGCTTTTTCATAGTGAATCTGTTATTTTTCAATATTAAAGATTTTCATTACGCTTTCGTACTTAAAAATGTTTAAAAGACGCAGTAAATGTTTATTGAAATACATAAATAAAATGTAACTTCAGTTAACACGAATGTAGGGTACTTTGAAAAAAGTTGTAGTCCTATTTTAATTTTATTTTAAACAAGCACAAAATACCTTCCGGATCCTATGCATATTGATCAGGTTCTTACTGTAGCTAATAAACTTTGTTTTCTAACTACCCCCAAAACTCATATCATAGCAAACTGTTTTCATTGGCATTTTTTACTAATAAATACATTATTTCCAACTTCCGCCAAAACTTACCGCAGTCTGTTCTCATTGTCCAGGTGCTTGATGAAGCTCTCGGATGCCGTGTGATGGTCCACGAGTGTCGCGTTGTGTTGCTGGAAGCTGTGCAGCACGGCCACGTTCACTTCCACTAATGTTTTGTCCTTCCAGAGGTTTACTGGTATACCTGTATCTAGACCCCATTCGAAACTACCCCAGAATACTTACCACAGTTTAATTGTCCAAATATTGAAGATTCTAAAGAAACTTTTCCTTAAATTTTTCCCCAACTACCCCTAAAACCTACCACAATCTGGTCTCATTGACCAGGAACTTAAACAGAGAACTATTTTTTATTTTTCCAACTACCCCCAAAACTTACCGCAATCTGTTCTCATTGTCCAGGTGTTTAATGAAGCTCTCAGACGCCGTGTGATGGTCCACGATGGTCGCGTTGTGTTGCTGGAAGCTGTGCAGCACGGCCACATTCACTTCCACTAGAGTTTTGTCCTTCCAGAGGTTCACTGGTGTTCGCGTGTCGAGGCCCATTTTTTCCGCTACTTTCTGTTTATGAGAGAGTTTTTTTTATTTTATTTTAGAATATTTTTCAATGCAAAAAGCTTACTTCGTAAAAACCTTTAAGCCTGAATTTGATATTCATAAGATTTGGTATGTAAAATTATCAAACTAAATTCAAAATCTGCAAAGTTTTCAATGCTTGTAAAATTAAAACCACAATATCGCTAAACAATTTACTACAACAATTAATCATCTCAAAAATAAGGTATCAATGTTTTACTAATAACCAAAACTTTACTTCTAATTATACCATCTTTAAACACTATCATTAATTTATTTAACACTTTACACAATACGAACCTCCAGCATATTCAACCGATTGGTGTCACAGAAGTTCCTGCACCCAATCTCAGTGCTCATGTACCAGCCATTGAACGCATTGGCTGTGAACTCAATACCACCGCAGTCAAACCGCATGCTAGATACCGCTGGTAGTGCGTACCAACGCAGTTGTAGCTCTTCGAACCATTCGTATCTGTACCGATATAATTTGACTTATACTACAAGTTTAAAACGACACATTGAAAATGTTAAGAACCAATTAGGACATGATGACGATAACTTCATACTGCCGCAGTCAAACAGTATACTAGATACCGTTGGTAGTGCGTACCAACGCAGTTGTAGCTCTACGAACCATTCATATTGTACCGAAATTTTCTTATCATCTACACTAATATTTTATAGACAAAATATTTCATGTTTTGAATGAAGTCAAAAACAACTAAACCGGAAAATTCGTTCAGCAATTATTTCTTCTTCATATCAATTGTCATATTATATTAACATGGATTCAACCTCAGGTAGTCATTGATCACATAAACTTCAGTTTTAATTATACCTACTCGTATGTATAGAATTATAAATAATTCATTCATTTATGCAAGTCATAATTAATGTACTTAATAAAAACAAACATAAATTTTACAAACAAATGGATATAACATAGTTTTTATTACGACATGGTATGTGATTAAGGTGTTATTTTAATTGATATAAGATATTTACAACTATTGAATGCATTGATACGCCCACGTGTTGATCGTTCGGTTTTTTTAAAGCTTTTAACCTTAAGGGAGGTTTTTTTTATAATTCATAGTTAAATTGACAAATAATTCAGCGCATTGTGAATTCACAACATTTGAAAAAATTGAAAACTGCGGATAAATATTTTTAACAAGAAATTTTCAGTGTATAAACAATCTTACAGAAAATCGTCATACAATGGTCGCATACGCAAATCACGTATTTATCCCTCGGATTTATTAGTCATACATAGTGTCTAATAGTTTGATGGCCATTGTACCTTTGTACACAACCGATTAAATCAATCAAAAGTTATGAGTCCATTCGCGAGACGCCTGTTAACATTATCAATAGCGTAACATTATTGAATGGGCCTGATTTATGGGCAATAAACACAGATTGGAGATCACTGGAGCAAAGTTTTACGATAAGCAATCTGCACGGTGTTTGCCAACCTTTCGTGTGATACAATAATGCATTCAACGAGTGTTTATGTCCGCATAAAGTTGATGGGGAATGCGAAGCGTTAGTGGCCGGCCTGCGTTTATTGAGAACGATCATCCGAGAATTGATATTTTTGGTAGTAATTTGGTATAATTGATATATTGTGATTTTTTTTAAACTGAGATGTTAATTGTTTTTGTCTTTACTAGAGCTTTAAAAACTACATAATAACCCCTGAACAAACTGCTTTGTTTTTTTATTCTGATTTATCTAGCGATGAATATTTCAAAGACAATAAAATGATACCGTTTAATCTCTTGAAACTACCTCCAATGAAAATATGAATAATAAAACAAACGAACCGAATGTATGCGAATTTATTGAATATTTATTCTTGGTATGCAAACGACTCTGGATGGACTGTTTACTCGAGGATACATACCTTTTACTCGCTGTTATGGGTAGGGTTAAATATGTTTAAATATTAAAAACACTATTAAGCCCTATTTGTATAGACTTCTATGATAACAATGAAAATAAAATGAGGTTAATTCTCCTACCATTCTACTAATAGGTTTGTAAACTCAGTCGTGCAAAAACGACTTGACAAAAATATGCTTAACCCTTTGAACACTTTTCCTACCAAGCAAAATTTAGAAGAACAGCTAATAATTATAATTTAATCATTAAAAATACTTACGTTGGATGCGTCATATGAATCTCCATGACAAGTTCACGAGGAATTTCGAAGTAGTCCGGGTCCTTGCCGTTCGCTGACAGCACGAGAGGCAGGATGTCCCACGCTGTTTTAGGTGGTTTCCAGCCAAGTTTCAAACATAACTAGGGAATTTTAAGAATATTTTAAATGTTTAAAAAAAATTCCTTCTTTTATTTGCCTTTTAGTAATGTTCGTTCCAATTAATAAAATTCTAGTTTTTTCTGTTCAAACTAACTAGATAAATCTAACTTAAATGGAACTTCTTTTGTAAATTTACTAAACTGAACCGGGTTTAAAGGAAATCCGTTCACATAATTAAAGAAACTCATATAATTACGTTGGTAACAGTTGAATTGAACTAATTAATTCAAATTAATCTTTTCTTAAACTAAAGCTTTACAATGGTTTAAAAAGCGAAACCAATTACCAGTAATCTTTTAAAAGATTAACATTTTTACAGAAATCAGGTGGTATTAGTGTCAGTTACGTCGATAGAGATTGATTTAGGATATAGGCTTTTGAAAAGCTTTTAAAAATATTAAAACCGCTTTAAATATCGTTCAAATTTTAATTACGATATTAAACTAAAAATAAGAGTTTGAGAATAAATAATGCATGAATAGGAAATGTTAACAGTTTCACGCACGTGAATGCGTTTTCAGTGTTGGACTGTTCTTGTTTTCTATTCGTAAATGTAGGTACTTGATTTCTACTACTGTTAATGTGTACAAGATATTTGTAAACCAATAAAATTAAATTAAAAAAAATACGCATTTGAATACGCATTGACGCACTACGCTGCGTGGTGATATAGGCAAGATACAATCTCATAGAAGTTACTTCTATTACTACGAAAAAGACACCACATGCCATCTACTGAGACCATTTTTTTTTTTTTTTTAATCCATACTAATATTATAAAGCTGAAGAGTTTGTTTGTTTGTTTGAACGCGCTAATCTCAGAACGCGAACTACTGGTCCGATTCCATTTATCGAGGAAGGCATTTATAGACTACTAGCGGCCCGCCTTGGCTTCGCCCGTGGTACATATTTCGTAATAAAAGATAGCCTATGTTCTTTCTCAGGGTCTAAAATTCATCAAAATCGGTCCAGTAGTTTATGCGTGAAAACCATACATACATACATAATTACAAACCTTTCCTCTTTATAATATTAGTATAGATAATAAATCATCTCGCTAAGACCAACCATCAGGAGCGGAGCACTGCGGGTAAAACCGCGGAGCACAGCTAGTTGTTTATAATGCTGGTAGCATTAAAAACAACTAGCTGTGCTCCGCGGTTTATAAACGCGGTATAAACAACTACCTCTGTAAATTCACAATGCATAGGGTCTCCCAGCACCGTGCCATCTGGCTGCCGGTAGCCCGCGTAGCTGATCAGCTGGCTGTTCCATATCCTGTAGTCGTGCTTGCCGTCCGTGCGTTGGGGAAATACTGTTATTGCTGACCTGGTATGGGAAATTCCTTTTTTTATAGGGTTGAGAATAGTTTTATAGAAGATTTTGATGTTTTGGTATGTGTGCGAATTTTTTAGGAACACTTAAACGGCTTGAAGAGCTGATTGATACATGAAATTCATCGTATTTGTTAGTCACAATCGGTGTTAAAAATTAAATTGAGGATTTTGTAGGCACTTAATAGTATTATAATTTTTGTTATTTCAGAATAAGATTTACAAGTAAATATAATAAATTTTAAATTAAAGTAACAAAGTCTACTAATATTAGTCTGTTAACTTTATATTGATTGCTACAATTGTTTACTAAGTTACAAAGACCAAGAAAAATCAAGGAGCTCTTGTAAGAGCAACAAAGTAAATAAAGTGGTTTTTAACCTACTTATTCCAAAGAATCGATCAGTGCAACAGCTGTATCGTTCTGGAGCTACGTGACTCGGGACTTCTTTACACTGAGTCAGGTATTGTTTAAATTCAATGTGTAACACAAAGTATTAGATGTATAAACAAAGGTTATTTACCTGATATTTCCTTTATTTGTACTGTATTTGATGTGATTGCAGAGCGCTTCAAACATCCCGCTTGTAGTTGTGACTTGTCGGCAATCGAAAACCTGTTAAAAAGTTGCTGTAAGTATTGAAAAATGCTATAAAATATTCAAAAATTAAACTTGGTTGTAAAGAATTTTCTTGCTATTTCAATAAGTTATGAAAAATAATACAAAACATCACAATAGCTTTTCTAATTCCAAGATTCGTCTTGCTTTGTTTAAATTCTGTATAAGCTTTTAACCTGAAAAGTAAAAGCAAACAACAAAACAAACGACTGTGAGTTTATTCAAAGTTTTATATTATTTTCGGCGGAAAAATAACTAAATTGATAAGTAACGTCAACAATAGAACATATTATTCGGAACAGAAAATAACTTTCTAACATTCAAATAAGCTAACAATTGTCGAATTTAAATTGTAACCATTGTTGTTTATAATGTACCTACGCACGACCTCTTAACAAAACAGTATGGAAGGGCCTACGAATTTTGTGAAATAAATCATGAAATTCTGCGAACCGCGAACGAGCCGAGAGCCTCATTCTGATTAACCCAAGCAATCTGTTTAAGCAGTGTAATTACGAAATGTACTCTCTACATCAGATGACTTAAATTTAGTCCTGGTAATGCCGATTTAAGTCCTCGTCATCCGTCTAACCGATGCGAACTGAATGGTGAGCGAATAAAGTCGCTTAATGTCGTTACGTCGCCTGCTACTCAATCAACCGACTTAATTAGAAAAATATTGAGATTTACCGCCTTTCAATCGCGGAGCTTTGCGATAATTGTAGGATTAAGTGTTTGTAATCAATTTAAGCGAGTTAATGCATTAACAATGTCGATTTGTACGAGGTGAGTTATTGGGGGCGTAATTTTATAAAACTTCTAAATGGATATTAAATGCGTAGTACTGATGGTTCTTTTTCATCATTTATTATAGCTATAAATTCTGCAATTTCTATACAGCATCTCTTGTACTTAATCCACGGACGCATTTCTACATAAATTTCAATTACTTTTTATTAAAATGTGTAACTATTTTTTTAGTTAATTTAAATAACAAATCCCACATCCTAAAGTCATGTGACACGTGCGTTGGATGTTTTAATTTACATAAGCAACGTCACAACAATATTTGTCATACCACATCTTGTAGTCATTAACATGCATAGTACGCAAAAGAATCACATATTAAATAAAGATCATGTGATGAAATTCCAAGCGATATTGATTCTTATTTTAATGAGAAAAATATATAGCAGGTTAATTATGCGTAAGCCTGAATGGTCATTTACATGGTTATCTTTAAAAACGTACTCTGTTAATGCTATGGTGATTAAGCTAGGTACCTATAATAAAACATTTATCAAAAGGTTCCGCTATAAACCAACACTCGCTAACAGTACCACTTTAAAATTAAATTCGAAGTAATACCTACGTTTCAACGTATTCCATTTCCAATCATAATGTAATAGCGGTTCAGGATATTATTTTAAATTTTCAATAACCATTCCAATACTCGTTCCATATTTTTAAATAATAATGTTTCTAAAACTCGTATAGAAGCGTAGTGACATAATGTAGTTAGCCTCTGAGAGCAAACAGAGGACGTGGCACTTAATTAGTAATATCCTATGTTACAAGGCGCTCTTGGCGTGTTTGTAAAGCTTCGGCTTATTTTACAACTATACAGTCAAACAACGCTAGCATTCATACAACATTTACTTGTTTAACAGTTTTGGTATAATCTAGTTTGTGTGTGTTCTATCTGTGAAAGTTATTAGATACAGCATTTGTTTTGGAGAGAAATACTGTTAAATAAATTGCCGACTACGTGCTAGTACAAAAGTTACTACGCTTATTATAATATGCCACTTGCTACTTTAAATGCCACTATTAAATCTCGACATTGAGTATTTTATTAAAAACGTATTACGCAAGAAAATTGCTTGATAAAGTGAGTTACAGCAATAACTGTTTTCACTCTCACGTTTGAATTCTGACATTATTAGTATTTTGTTAAATTTTACAAATAAATTTTATTATTACATTAATTTCACGTACTATTTTTTAATTGCATAGTAGAAACTGGAAAGAGAACTAAAATTGTCAGTTAAATAATTTTTAATAAAAGAACGCACCGAAAACTCAACAGATCAAGTAACCATAACACACTCGACACTCGTTCAGTTATTTTAATACCAATTTGTATTTTATTTCGGCCTACAAAATGATTTTAAGCGTAACCCTCCCATATTCCTTTTTTGTGTCCTGGTGCGAAATGAGAGTTTTCTCATTAGAGCCAGCAAATTCATTTTGCCCTATTCCTCGTAGTTTCAAGCAGTAAGAACGAACATAATTGATTTTACTGCCAATATTGTTTTAGTTTCTTGTTGATTTTAATGAGGTTTTTTTGCCGCGAACCAGGAAGTTGGGTCACCTAATAATGAATTATCACCCCAATGTATAATTTGTATAAATAATAAGTTTTCACATGATATAAGATTTATTGCGAATGCATACTATAAACAAAAACTCCGTGAGAATCACCCAGTAGATAACCGTTCCAGATGTTGAAGGATGTAGATAGATATAAATATAATATTTAAATCTATGTTAAACGGTTGTACTACGGGTTACTTGCTGCTTATGAAGAAGTCCTCATAATTACAATTCTTAGCTTTTAAGGCTACGTAACTTAATGCTAATTTATTTTAATCGACTTTCTATTTAGGAAAAATAAGCAAGAGAAACAAATTGTTTCAAAACAAACAAATAAGAAAAGAAGTTGAAATTGAAATACCCAATTGATAAAAGGATCAAAGTATTACATAATATGATAGTGAAACCAAACGGAAAATAAATCTGAGTTATATTTTACATCAAATTTAACATAAGCACAAGAAGGCTTCCCTTGGTGGACCCTTACGTTGATATATACCTACTAGCACAGACTAATAATAATATACTACGTATACAACTACTAGTAACATTATACGGCTTTTCTTGTAACAGTGTAAATAAATGAAAAAACAGAAAGGCAGAAAATTGCATTTTAACAAGCTTTGATAGCGCCTGTAGACTCTTATCAAACATCTTCTCTTCTCGTGGAAATAATAAAATGGGTTTTTAATAATATCCCTTTGGATTTATCTGAAGACAAATTGTTCCAGTAAATTTCAAGCATTTATGAAAAAGTAATGGGTCGAAAATAAAAGGCTATAGTACTTAAGTAGATAATAAAAACATTAATTGCTCTCTGAAAATTTATGATTAAGATCCGACATCAAACATTAATTATTTTGGTGAAATTAATTTGAAATCTCTGGTTTACAATGTAAACTTCATTTTTATTACTTTCATAACACTTTCATTCTACCACTTAAAAACTCCTACTATCATTATTTAGAGCACGATCACGTCAATAAAGAAATGAAAAGGAAAATTGACTTCATGGCAGAGATATCCATTTTTTTATGGTAGAGCAAGCAAAGGAGCAGGTGGGACACCTGAAGTAATTTCATCACCACCGCCCATAAAAAAACTTGTAAAAGTTCTTTACATTCAATTGTAATCAAATGTATCTACTACCGTATATTTTCCATAATACCAATCTGTGTAAATTGCAAAATACTTTCATATTTTCAATACGCTGTAATCAAACAAACGGCTATTCTTTCCCGTCGAGGCAAAAGTGAAATCTCACGTGAGTGTACCTAAATAATTCAGCGCACAATCAGTCGTTAGTACAAAACAAAACAATGGTAGAAGGCCGTATTTGCATGTTATTTTTTACAACAAAAGATAGATTTTCCGTTTAAATAAATGATGTAATACTTACTGTTGTATTGTATTGGTTTCAAACAAGCAGATGAAGTTTTAAACAGCCGGGGGTCAATTAAGGACAACATTTTTAAAGTGTGGTAACATAATATTTTATATAAAACATTCATTCAATGTTATATACTACGTTCTTTAGTTATTACCATTTCTATAATATTATCTAATATACTTACATACTAATTTTATATTACAGATTCTGCCTCAAGAATGTGTCGGTAGGTGGGTTTGTTTACGACCCATCTTATACGACGATTGCGTCAACGGTTTTCATCCGTTTTCTTTTCCAGTAAACAATTAATTATCCAATTTAAAATTTACTTTATTATTGCTTTAATATTAAGAAAAACTATGAAAACACCAGTGTGGAGATTAAAGACTAGAAACGAATTTAGGTAGGTGTTTTAACAAGGTATTCCGGTCACGTAAAGGAATTTCGACATTTACTTGGAAAATAACAATTCAGGATATTATTATGATGTCATTTCTATTTGGTCACGTGCTGTCCCTATATAAACGATTTCAGAGATTTATCGCAATTACTAAAAATACACTATCTTTTAAGAGTTTTTACTATGAAAAGATTTGGAACGTATAAACGTTCGCGTAAATAATTACGCATTATTACCTAAAGAAAAGTCAACGAAGAAGATAATTCAAAGGCATGACATTGAAAATTTATTTCACGAAAGTTTAACAAAGATAACACAGAAAGAGATGTATTTCAAGAACTTTCACGTTTATCACACGTAGACTTTTTATTCCTATAACATTATTTGTTACATTTTTGTCAAGAAAAAATCTTCTAAGATCTCGTGAGATTTTCTGAATAAATTATTATGTCTTCTAATCAGGAGTAAGCTGATTTGTTCCTGTTTGCACCACATCTTCTTGTGCCACCTTCCTTCACGCTTCATAGCATTTGCTGTAGCAAAATGCTACAGCATAGAAACATTTTAAACTAATAAACTGACCTGTAACTTGGACCATTGTATCCTGCCAATACACCGACTTGCGTTTCTCCAGGCTAGCTTGGCTCCGAACACCAGCTCTGTGGTAGTAAACTGATATTTTCCTGTCTTTGCCACTTCTTCCTATACCGCCTTCCAGCGTGCTTCATAGCATTTGCCCTAGTATAGAAATATCTTAGCCTTATAAACTGACCTGTAATTTGGACCACTGTATCCTGCCAATACACCGACTTGCGTTTCTCCAGGCTAACTTGGCTCCGAACACCAGCTCTGTGGTTGTTAGCTGATATGTTCCTGTCTTTGCCACTTCTTCCTGTACCACCTTCCAGCGTGCTTCGTGGGCTGGCGTGTTTGCTCTAGTATAGAAAAACGTAGAAAAGTATAAAACGTATAAAATGGAACTATACCTAATGCTTCAAGTGTGTTTATGTGTGTGTGTGTATTATCTATACATATAATAAATCTGTAGAAGGGTCAATTCTGTACATTGAAAATATTGAAAAAATAAATACCAGGGGGTGTTACTGGATCGATACCAAACCCAAATATGTGATTAAAAAAATTTTTGTCTGTCTGTCTGTCTGTCTGTCTGTCTGTCTGTATGTGAAGACATCACGTGAAAACTACCGGTTCGATTTCGATGAAACTTGGTATAATTATACCTTATTATCCTGTGCGTAAAATAGGATACTTTTTATCCTGAAAAAATACGTAGAAAAAAATAATCTTAATTTTTCAGTTTTATCCATAGACGTTGTTCTGTAGAACCGCGAACACACGTTGCGTATTATTTATAGACCTAGCCGTATTTGGGTCCAATAGATATTTATAAGATGTCATTGTCAGAGTTACTCAAAATGGAGAAATAAACCATCCACGCGAAGACCGACATCCGCGCGGACGGAGTCGCTGGCGGAAGCTAGTTGTACCATAAAAATAAACATTGCTCAAAATGAAGAAATATGTTAAATTCGTATTTGCTTTGCATTAATTTTGGTTACCTACTATTGATATACCTACTTAGACAAATATCGAAGTGCTGTTTACTGTAACACTGTCACACTATCAGCAATTACAAATTGATGTTAATAATGAGAGCTTTTGTAGATCTATAAGGTATCTGTGTATGTCTATCCACCCTAGACAACTAAAATTACATAATATAATAATAAATGTAATATCATGTATTTTTTAACTCTTATAAATTTTATAAATTACAGAATTACATTATATTAAAGATAACACTAAACAAAACACTTATTTGGCTACCCCATATCAGATAAATATTATAAAAAATCAAACAAATTTACCTTCGTATCGAAGCGAAATACTGTCCAAGGAAATCTTTAGCATCATTGAGAACTTCTTCGGGATCTCTTGGCACGTCTCCTCTTCCGGGGATAGCCATCAAACTGCCCAGGCATGTTTTTTCGTTGCATAGTGTAGACTGGGGACAAGCAAATAATGTATAATAGTTAAATTGTTATTTTGATTTATATCCAATTAGTTTATTACGTGAAAGTTATATAAAAGAAAATTCGAATGTGTTCGCATCAAGCGAAAGAACTAAAACTATTTTATACAAGAAATCATAGAAAAATAAATGAGAATAGTGACTTAAAGATTGCGCTTTGATAAAAAACAATCAATGATATAGAAAACTACCTACCCCAATAAATTCTGAATATATGAGATTCACTTTCTCCGCCTACTACTTACTAAGACGTAGCTACAAAGTCTATATTTTCAGTAAATAAAAGAGTCCATTTGTTTCTTATTCTTCTAAGTCTTGAATTTTCGCAATGTATGTTCATTAATTACGTTTTTCCTACATGACAAATCTACCGCACAAAATTGTTTTTCTTATAACAGAAACGACATATTTATTTAATGCTACAACTTTGTTATGCAAATTGTGCATCCCATATATTTTTCTTTCATATCAATTTCCTATTATACCAAATAAATTTATGTTTCAAATGTGCTCCTGTTTTAAGTTTTCCACTTATTAAAATTTTCAAGGAACATTGATCAAATAAATGTTGGAAAATTTTCAATACTAACTACAGAAACTCATAATGGCCACAAGGGTGTACTTACGCGAAAGTTATCATCGATAGATTCACAATAAATTATATTAAAACAAGATATTTAAATGTGAAATCAAATTATTAACTTCAATATTATACACATTCACAAATTAATTATTATACCTACGCATTTCGCCATTTCGCGCTAAAATAGAACGTGTCACAGATAATGAAAACAAAACATTTTTAAATTTGGAACGAAATGTACTGCGTGGCCACCATAAGATATCATTTTTTTTAGTATGTTTTCTAGTGTGCCAGTTTCTTAAATTTTTTTAAAAGTTTATTATTAAAACAGATAATATAAAAAAACCTTAGAAAAAAACATAAACATATTATTTTACTAACCAAATTCAATTATAACTTTAAATAAAAGCGATTTTCATTAACCTGAATTTGCAATTTTTTTAAGTTCATTGATAAGAAGAGAATATTACTAAGTAATATTATGATGAGCCTTGATAAATAATAAAAAATATCACTACTGTTGCAATTTGCAGAAGATTGTTGAGTCAAAGTAAGTGATTGAATTGTACCTACGCTAGATAGATTTGAATCTCGTTAGTCAGGGAAATAGCCGTATTTGTCGGGCCATTTCCCCTTTTTATTTCCACAACGTATTACATGTAATACGTATTTTATTTACCGTTACATTATACATGTTATGGAATAAAGGAATAGTATATAAATACAGAAACTAAAAATCTACATAAAAAATGTCAGAGAAAATGTGACATCCCATGAATTACTATTACAATTTACATGAATAAAAACGATATCCATGCAAACTTTCTTCTGTAAATATAATCATTTTTATAGCAAAATGAGTGCTATAAAACGCTATTAATGGTTATACGGAGCCGTTAACGAGGTTCTACATATGCGTATCGCGAGCTTCCAGTGACAATATTTTACTTGAATTTGTACTTTACATATGAGAAGATAATATTTTTCTTGTAGAACAATATGCTCATAGTAATGCAGCACGTATACAAAATCGTTGAAGCATGATTTCGTTGACGACGTTCATTCATGACTGAATACTTTAGAATAAAACATTTTTTATATAATAAGTATACTTATTATTATACATATTCGTGTATAGTAAGATACTTACAGTGTGTAGATTTAAATATTACGATCACTCTGGGTATAATTTAATGTGAAAATTTTTAATGTAAAAAAAGAATATGCAGTAGATATCTTTAAAAAACATTTTACGTCTATACCTAGTAATTCAATAAAAGCAATTATAAGCAATTTTTGCTTTATTAATGCAGGAATCATTGATGTAAATCTTTTTTTACGTTAGTAGGTACTAAAATAGTTCCAGAACATTCCATTCTCAAACAATACCAAATTTCATGTGAATCACAGCTGCTAGGATTGTTTACATTACAACTGGGTACTACAAATTAGTGTGGAATTCATTATTTTGTAAACAAAGTTGCGTGCTTTATCGAATGAACATTTTATTGATTGATAAGAGTGTAAACATGCACAGATTAATTAAGACTAATATAGTGATGGATATTAACGTTATAATATTTTAAATGATACAATTAGAGATATTTCGGTTGCCTCAACCGACTTTCTTCATCATTTTTTTTTTCATTTTTAATGTATAAAAGTACCTATATATAAAACACGTGCAACTATTTTAGAAAAACACCTGTAATTTGGCAGCGTTCACACCGATCGTCGATAAACCTAACCTTCAATAAAACCATGTACAATATGAATAGCATAAAGAATAAATAAAAGTTTCATTGGTGTAACTTCAGCCCGGGGCAATTTGGATCGCAACTCCCGGATACAAACGCCTGGCTGCTCGCGCCCCGGCATAGTTTGCGAGATAAGCACCGTAACGAAGATGTATTTTTGTTCTACATGTTATGTGCTGTGTGGGTATAGGAAATAGATACTGATATTTAGTTTTCTGAGCTGTTATAACTTATATTAATAATCAATCAGAAAAAAGGTAAAATTTAGCATTTAAGCCTTTGAATTATGTGTGTGAATTCTAACAGTATACTATCTAATAATTAAGGAAAGATTTATGTTGAAAGAAAATTGAGTATCAGTATACTAAACTAAGAACTGTAAGAACTATGTATTATGTATATTATGAACCGCCAATTATTCTGTAGTTTAATATGATAATTGATTATCTATGAAAATTATAATTTTGTACAAATAAAACATAACATTTCGTGAACTGCGTTCCTTTAATTCAGAGATATTTCTGCAGCAAATTTAGGTGGCCAGTTTATTATTAGTAAAAAGCTAATCTAAGTACAAATATCGAAAGTGAAAATATTTAAATAACACATGACGTATAATACAAACAAGAATTAATTCTAATGTATGAAACGACGTTACCCGTAAATAATAAAATTAGTGACGCCTCCGTGCCTCATTCAAAACAAACTAAGAAACTGTACGAATATACTATTTCGTAAACAGATTTCTTTAATATTAAAATATTTCGAGCAACATGTTAATTAAAATTTATCTCTATAATTAAATGTATTTTCTTTCTTTCTAGATAAGCATTGTCATTTATAAGCCTTATGTGCATATTATTTTCTTGTTTTCAAGTTATTTCGGGAGCGTTATTTTAAGTGAATGTCAACATTCATAATGTTATCAAATTGGTATCATAATATCTATTTAACACAAACAATTTGAAAAAATATTCTTCATACGATTTGGTAGTAGTTCTAAAGCCTCCCAGAAAATAATTAATAAAATAAAATTGAGGGAAGATTCAATGCTAGATGAAAATACGAAAAATATGAATTGAAATTATTAATCATCAGTAATTAATTACGTATCAGTACATTTTGTCGTCTCGCTATTGCTCCGTGAATACGTAACATAGTGTTAAAATTTTGGAGGACATGAGGCATCTATTTACTCAGTCATGATCAGCGTAGTGGATTATGGCCTTAACTATTACAGCAAGAACTTAGGTACTGAATTCAGGACGGTATAGAGTATAGACCGATATATTTTATGAATAAAAAGATAAAAAATAGATGCGATAACATTTTTTAAATGAAACCGTTGTAAAATAGCAAAATATACTTAAAATTTCAGATATAAAATTGGATCACATAGGAAAAATGTAAATATCTTGCTTGACCATTGGTCATATACAAAGTAGCTAATAACAAATACAGTGTACAATAGATATCTGTCTTAACATCGTTACGTAATTGTATTTATGGTTGAGACAGATTTATGTTACCTTTTAGTTTATTAACTGCCTGTTTAATTATTACCACAATGTTATTCTTTGAATATATGCAAATGTATTCTAGATAAGCTTATTTATATTTATAGTGTAAAAAATAAATGTTTGTAAACAGACATTGTGAGTGCACACCATAAACTAAAGATATTGATAATAATAAATGGAAAATCTAGCTTTACAATACATCCAATACTTCCGGAATCAATCAATATTAAATAATTCATTTCCAATAAGTAGGTATCTATTCACAGTTATTCACTAACACTTAGCAATTATATCATTTTAGTTTAAATAATCAACGCTGTAAATCGCCATCATTTTTTAAAATATTCTCATATATCTCTATTGTAATTCAACGATGACAAAGTTATTAAAAAACTTGAGATGATACGTAGTTACATGTCCGATAGGTAAACATTAAGTATGTACTTACCACTCTAGGGCAAGTGGTATCGTAGAGCCGATCATACAGGTACTCCCTCGTCTCATGGTTCTTTAGCACTTTCGGTCTAACAACTTTACGCGGCTGCTTCTTATCAAGCTTTACTATTTTCATCCCCACGTCATTAACACTGACATCATCGAGATGATCTATGGGGCATGATTTGGGAATCGATTCTTTGATTTCCGGGATAATACGGTCATTTTGCGCGATGACGTCAAGCGGTCCGTTTATCATGACGTCAGGATTGGGAACAACCCCGGGAGCCATTTTAATTTTAAGTGAGATCAATGGATATTTTAAAAATGTATGAGGCGCGTACAAACGCGGGCGCACTAATCACAAATAGGTGTCACCGGTGTATTTATAACAGTTTTATCGTTTGTAGCAAAGTGACTAGTTTGTTTTAAATATTTGCAGACGAAGATTCGTATCTTGACAGCTTAAGTTAGTATAAATCAGAGCAAATACGTTTTGTTCAGACATCCTCCACTTATTGGTCATGCTGTTTGTAAATTATGAGTGTAGCGTAAATTTTATAGGAAGTAGGTATCATTTTGATAAAAACTATTTGTTAGACCATTTTTTACACTTAAACTTATGCAATGCTTTTTTATTTTTAAAATTAGCCTGATAAACTTTGTTCGAAACTATTTTAACAACTATACGTAAGCGAATGCTGCGTATAAAAAAATGGTCAGTTTCTACATCCATCTTTTTTGCTATCTCATCCTTGTAACATTATTTGTCAAATATGTAATAGGTATTGTTTTTCCCCAAATAATGGTATGAAAATGTAGACAGATGAAATACAGGAATATTGACTATTCTTCGCTTTTATATTTTGTTTTATTGACGTCATAACCATTATATCAATTACAGTTTTTTAATCAAATAAAATACATAATTTTCTAGGAAGAAATGAATGACGTCGATTCGAAGTGTTTATATCACCTAAATACCGTTAGTACGGGAGCTAGCAACGTTTAAAAAAAAGTCATTTTAGTATAGTTGGGTTTTTGATATACTGTTTCTCTTGCTATTTCGGTTAGAGTCCGGGCTGTCTGGCTGGCCGCAGTGGTTGCGTTTATTAGTGCGCATCTTATCTGCACAGGAAAATATCCTTAATTTAAAGTCATTTTTTAACGCGTAATTTTTAATCTTTTACCTTTAGATAGATCCATCAGGCATAATTTTTTTATTGCAAGACGTTTTTTTCGTTGTAAAATAGGTGCCATACGCAATTTTTATTTCAAAATAACTAAAATGTCATCGAAATAAGTGAAATTACATCAACATGAGTCCCAGTGAAGGATAAGTAATCACTGTGTTACTTATACTATATATAATATTCATTTTACTATTTACAGTTTTTTTGCAACAATCTACCATATCGCCTCCTTTTTCCCAACGAACCTCCTAGAATACGTGTAGAGTTTATTCAACTTTGTATTTGTTGCATTTTAATATAAGTGTTATAACAGTATGTGTTCAAGTATCACATTTTCAACAGAAATAATCGCTACCAAAGGTATACTTTGCTTTTTATATAACAAGGTCAACTTTAGATCCTACTACACATATTTAATGTTTTGTTTGACATTCATTACTTACGCCTAAATTACTGATTTCAGGTCGTAGTCATGTCGTATTATATTTTTATCATGTGACATAAACAAAAATAACAATAAAGTTATATTTCATAGGCCATGGAATCCATACTAGATACGAAAGTTTAGTTTTTAGAAAAAGAAATCTTAATCTTTCTTATTGTTAAACCTACTAGTAGCAATAAGAGTAATGGAAACCTTTATTGGACGAACAATTCAAAGAATCCATGATTTTAAGGTAGCATGGTGTATTTTTAATTATAGATAGGTAATAATAAAGATTTTTACACAAAACAATCAACCTCATTTGGATCGAAAATTATTGTCGATTTAGAATACAGTACAATACTTATTTTGTTCATAAATTGCATAGTTGCCAAGATCTGTCACAACTTTAAACAATGGAAGTATTTAAAAAGTTTCATTCTATAAAGGATAAGTTCATAATATAACGAGAAAAGATAGGTAATTAGTTGAAGCTTCGGAAAAGCTAAACAATGCTTATCAAACTTACAGCCGTGCGACGGAAACGCTACGGTTTATCACAATGTTATAGAAGCAAATAAACTTTAATAATATACACAGCTAATTTTAAGATTCCATTATCATTTTTCTTTTTAGAAACACGGATGTAGTTGGGCCAAATAGGGGTATTTCACAATAATCATCAAACTTATATTTAGTTCTGCGACGTTTTCCGATCGATGTTTTTCCTTCAATCTTTTCTTAGTATACCTATCGTAAAAAGTAAACAAAATTAGTAATACATATAAAGCAATCAAATAATTAAGTTTAAAGTTGTTAATTTAAAATTAAAATTAATAATTAAAAAAAATCAAATTGTAATAAAAAAAGCCCGACCTTGAAAGTCCGTAACTTTCTATGCTTTCTATTTTTATTTATTGATTATAATTTCTGAAAACATGGCCGATGAGATACCAGCCATTTTGAGCATCGTTATTAAAAAAAAAACGACGTGTGGCACTCGGGGACTGCCGCGGTAAAGCTATTGCGTGAGAGTTGAGGTTTTTCGTTACGGAATTTCTCGATTCGGTCCCCGCGCTAAAGGCCCGCGATAGAAGCTATGCAATAGCTTAAAAATTCACTAAGCTCGCTATTGCAACAAAACATTACATTGTAATCCTCATCATATTATTTTAAAACAATTTGTACAACAATTAGTAACCACAGACTAAAAATAGAACCGATATCAATAATAAGTATTAGTAAATATATGTTATACAATAAAACACGAACATTAATCAAAGCACGTGAGCGATGAAGCAATCCTTTATTTACACATTCCTGATACTTAAACAGCTGATTTCTTCAAGTGGATTATCAGAAAGCTGCACTTCGCTCTAACAATATTTAAAGCAAACTATGTTCCCTGGATGTAGGCCAAATTTAATAACATTACGACCAAACTTGCTTCGAAAATAGTGTGCACTGTTCATAAATGAAATTCAGTATGAGAAGATAAGAACTTAATATTACTTTTTTATTTTACAGTTGTGAACGGACTTTAGAAAATACTGTGTATTGGTCGTAAATAACATTGTGAAAGTAAATAGGGAGTTTAGTTATATTAATATTTTTTTGAAGAATTGGTAGTTAGCGTGGAACTAAAAAACACGTATAACGTTTCTATTTTTGATATTGGTAGCAATTCCGTAAATGCAAGAAGTAGCTATGTACGGAATAACGTATGTAACCCCTACTTCCCCGAATCTTCAAAAAGTCCCCACAAAAAATAAAACAATAATGAATCAATAATATAAAAATACAAAATGGATTATATTCACGCGTTTCTACATATTTGGCTATCTCAAATCAAATATTAACAGATCAAATAAACATAGCCGTCATTATAAGCTGATAGCAAATACAATCGTTATCGGATGTGTAAACCCAGATACCCCGTAGGTAGTCATGTGCTGTTTTAATAATATTTGAATAAAGTCATGCATTTGTTGCTGATTTCGCGTCACATATTTGCTTGTGCCCGGTGGAACATCCTTATTTGGATAGAATTTGCGCTCCGAACTTTTTCATTCGTCTTCGAGTTATAGTACTAGCGTATCGCGGAAATACTTTCTGATTTGTTATCTATCAATATAGATTGAAAATGAAGGTTAGATTTTAGGTCAATTGGACAAGTGTTTTATTCAGAATTAAACTAAAAATGGAAACATAACACAACAAAGTTATAGGGAGAATTGCTTCGAGAAAAGTATGAACGATGAGCCGCTGTTTTGCTCGACTTGGCGGGGGCACTTCCATGCTCTCAGATAAGTAACTATGTATAATACCAAAATAAAAAACATGATCTGAAAATTTATATCGTCGCATATTATAAAGCATTTGTGGGATTGCAAAGAAAATAGCTACGTAGCTATTTTACTAGCTAGATACCATCGCTTCAAAGTATTTTTAAAAGTAATAGTTATATTTTGGTATAATAAATATTTGAGAACCATCAAATCAAAAAATTTTATTCTTGTTATCTCTGTTAGCTACCACAATCGAGAGTTTCGTACACGAAATTATTCGGTGTCTCATCAAAATAAAGCTACAAACGGAAAATCAGCTTGATAGTAGTCACTTGCAAAAATGGGCGATGTATCCTGAACTATAACTCAAGTACCTACTACCTACCTCTAAAGTAATAAACAGTTCAAATTTATTACACGGACTGCGAAAGTTAATAATATGTCATCTATGCTGTGGAATAAGTAATTTATATATTGGTCAATAAGAAAGGGATGAAAATTGTATCTTTATAAAAGATCCATAGATAGATGATCCATGGCTATTCTTCCAAAGAACACCGAATATCAAAATTCACAAACCAACAACATTTAATTGATTATTACATAAGTGTAGAAATCAAATATGGAGTTGATCAAATAAGAACAATAGTAAGATAAATAAAAGATACTTGAAGCAATACTACACGCTGATAAGCGTTATTAAATTGGATCAATTGTTAGTTATTTATCTTAACGTTGCCTTATATGGAGCTCCACATTATTTATTAACACAATACTAATTTTCACTTAGACTGAATATCAGTCTATAAATTAAAATTCATCCCGTTGGCAGATGTACTATCATGTACTTACACAACTAACTCAAATTCGCTTCAAATAATTCCTAAGATTAAGGGAACTGTTACTGTCTCTTATGTAAATTAATATTATCAAGAGGAAACATATATGTTGTACATAATGTTTAATCACAAAAAAGACTGGTTTCATATTTTAAGTTTAGTTTAGTTTTATTTTATTTTTAGTTTTTATTTTAAATTTTTCTTTGTTTAATTATTTTTACTTTAACACAGAATCTTCTCCTCTCCAACTCCATAAAGTGACTGGGTTTCGTTAGAAGGCAAAATAATGTCAGTGATTT
This sequence comes from Colias croceus, assembly GCF_905220415.1. Classification (NCBI taxonomy): domain Eukaryota; kingdom Metazoa; phylum Arthropoda; class Insecta; order Lepidoptera; family Pieridae; genus Colias; species Colias croceus. The sequence continues at coordinate 3,394,776 of NC_059540.1, read as the reverse complement.
TTTGAAATAATGTTACAAAGGTGCCAGTCATGGTGTTATCGAGATAATTATTTAACTAATGATTAAGATCAAAATTTACAATCAAATTTTGCTAGGTATAGTAATATTACGAGAACATGAATTCTTTCATGCATGGTGATGCAAGAACTAGGTACTTTGTTAAGCAAAACTAGGGAACTTACAAATTACATTATAAAAATAAATATGAACAAGCTTAGTAAGAAATATATTACAAGGTAGGTACTTATTACTTCTGGTTCACTTGAACAAAGATAAGGGTTGACATAATCTGTACACTGATAAATAAATAAAATGCTTTAAAATTATCTTACTTTGAAAAAACCTATTAAATTATGTTAAATGCGCAGCATTTCAAGAAGTCGTAAACGAATTTAAATTTGATACACATTTATAGAAACGTTGGTAAAGGAAATTTAAGGAGGAGTGACCTGGAGAAGAATAGCACTTCAAAGATAACCGTGGAAGAGTTTGGAAGAGGCTTTATGGAAAGGCAGGCAAGATACTCAGAAAAAACATAGTTAAACTATAATTTTAAATTTTCCTGTAATAAAAGCTTTCATACATTCATATAGGTAGAAACGTTGTAAATATTATGTATTTTACAAAGTAAATATAATCATAAATGTATATTTTATAATATTATGTCAATTGAAAAAACAATCTCATATATTATGATTGTATGCATCAGCAATTTTAAATCTCCATCTTTAATTTTTAACTCCCGACTCTACATCTTCGATGTAAAAATATATTCTCAATGTGTTTTTTCTTGTATTTTGTCTGATATAGGCAAAAAGGCATTTTATGAAAATTGGTTTAAAATTATCGAACTAAGCTAACTTTTAATAGAACATTTTTTTTATGATTTAAGACGTATTAATAAACCTTTTCCTACAATTAACCATAACTTTTATCAAAATAAATTGCTCAACTTTTACCGCTACACATATCAAAGCGGAACAGACTTGAACTCATGTTTACGAGCAGAGTTCCTAAATACGACATTTATCGATGCTTCCAGACAGAAGGAATGAAACTTCAAACAAAAGGAAAATTAATATTTAATTATGATTAAAACGCGAAACAAACAAACTCGTAATACTTACTCGACGACAACTTTTCTGCGATATAATTATTATTGAGTACCGAATGATTTAATTTAATCTTAATTAATAACTTTATTTGGCTTAATGGCTTTGTCATTGTTATGATTATTTGTTTTACGGCGATCGTAATTTCAGTTGAAGTTATTAACTACCTAATTAATTAGGTATTATTAATTCCTTAAGTCCTTCAGACTACCAGGCTACATATAAAAATGTAATTGTCCGTTTTGTATTAAATTCATAATACAAATCCTGGAGAAAATATTTTTTTAATCAAGATTGTCTTCTTTATTTGCTTCACAAATATTCTGAATGAAGAAAATGTAACAATGTTCGATATCCGAAGGACGTATATAAATTAAAAAATAATAATCAAAAATGCCCGTTACTAATATTCGTGTAGTCTGTGGAAACTCTGGCTAAATGCTGCGTTGTCAAAGCTCGATGGATATTAATAAAAAAGTTAATCGCGCGTAAAACCAACGCACCGCGCCGTGCTACAGATTAAACAGATTTAAATTTTTAACAACATGGTTTTAATTAGGTAATTTTCGTCCTACAACTATGGAATAGAGTATCAGAATAATTGTGATAATATCTTATTAGAATACAATTTCACAGACAACATAGTACAGGATGTAAATTGTTTCAACCTAAGGTTTCAACCTAGTCTTTGATCACATTTCTAAACAATTCAAATTTAGAATGAATGCATTTAAGACCAACATATGTGACGGATAAATATATAAATTGTATAATTTAAAGGTTCGTTTACATGTTTAACTGTCTGTTAATAATTAGCAATAAAACATATGCACAATGGACGTATTTAACTTGCTGCTAGCACGGACATCGACACCGAATGATAATGGCCGATAAAAATAAGCCAAATATACCTGCGCAGGAAACAAAAGACGTATATTTTCATGTGTTTGTGTTGTTTTGTGTAACTGGAGTGTGCGTGGAATAAAGGCTATATGTATCAATGATTTATGAATGAGGTCGCAAAAACACGAAGATGTTATTGTGCTCATGTAGTAGATAACATGTTATTTATTTGGTAGGTAGGTATATTGTTCATTAATTAGCAGCTGCTTCTAGACAGTAATTAGACAATACTTACCTACTTGGCTTTTTAACCGACTTCAAAAAAAAGGAGGCCAATTCGGCCGGTATATTTTTTTTTTTTTTTTTTTTTTTTATGTATGTACACCGATTACTCCGAGGTTTCTGAACCGATTTACGTGATTCTTTTTTTGTTCGATGCGGAATGGTGTCGAATTGGTCCCATAAAAATTTTATTCGGCTAGGCCTAGTAGTTTTTATTTTATGAGCATTTTTGTCTGTACTCGATGACTTAATTTCAATGTAGCAAGTAACTTTGATTCTCTTCCCGGTAACCGATTGAGCTGAAATTTTGTATACGAATGTAAATTGGATAGCGATGAAACATTATCATGACATGGAGCTGATCTGATGATGGAATCGGAAGGTGGCCATAGGAACTCAGTAATATATTGACTCAACTTTATCGAGTTTGGGCTCGTTTGATTCGTGTTGAAAAATACACTAAAAAGTATTAAATAAAAATAACTGCGTTAAAAACAACCGACTTCAAAAACGGAAAAGTAAGAAATAAAAAAGATTTGATATTATTAATTACTACATATTATTTTTATGTGCTATTTATTATGGTGCTTCTAAACGGGCTATATTTTCCTGCAATATGTGGCTGCAACACAGTGGCCGGAAACATTGCGAGCAATTCCAGCCACACTACGCAATATTGCAGCAATGTCCCGGACACATGTTTGATATTGCAGGCATTGCAGCGAATGGCCGATATTGTTTTGATAGGTTGCTGGACGATCGCTGAGCTGTCGATTTAACTGCAATGTTGCCCAGCCAGTTTTATTGTTGTTTCAGTCGCTCTCTATTGTTATGATATAGTGCATCCTTTTCTACACGACGTGAAGTTATCTGTGAGTGCGGCTGTGCCGTGCCGTGACTAATTGCTATATTCTGTGCAGTTATCACGTTGTTTTGGACTGTTGATATTTTTTAAATTATCGGATTTTCGATATATCGATATTTTAAAATATATCAATATCGGAGTTCGATATATCGAAAAAAAAATATCGATATTTCGATACATCGGCTTGATTTAAAAAAAAATCGTTACAAAAAAATCGTCAAAAAAAAATCGTATCGTAATAATTGAAGTAAGGTCGAATCCACATTCTCTGCTTTTTCCTTTTTGATTTTTCTCGTAAAACAATATAGGCTGCTGCGACGAGTGTGATTTCGTCAGCCATTGTTGCCGGTTTGTGTGGCCCGTTTAGGAGTCTGCATCATGCGCCATACTATTGCAGACATATTGCAACACATGGCTCGGCCATAGATTGCTCGGCCATCGTGGCAATAAAATATTTTTGTGATGGCCGGGCAATAAGTTGCCAATAGTGCAGCTACAAATTGCAGAAAAATGTTGCCCGTTTAGACGCACCTAAATAGGTTTGAAGTCGGTGCCAAACACTAAGCACTTAGTATTAAGCCCATGCACCGACATCAAACCTTTTTAGTAAATAGCACATAAAAATAATATGTAGTAATTAATAATATCAAATCTTTTTTATTTCTTACTTTTCCGTTTTTGAAGTCGGTTGTTTTTAACGCAGTTATTTTTATTGGCTATTAGTATAGGTCAAAGGACAAATTGACATAATATAATATACTAGCTGTGATCTGGGGTTTTATACCCGCAGTGCTCCGCTCCTATTGGTCTTCCTCGATAAATGGGCTATCTAACACTGAAATAATTTTTCAATTTGGACCAGTAGTGCCTGAGAGTTAAACAAACAAACAAACTCTCCAGCTTTATAATATTATAGTATTCATTTGTCGTGAATTGACATATTTATGATTTTGATGATTTATTATCATCAACCATAAAAAACAAATGCACAAAAGCAATTTAGGTCGTATACTGCGAATATCAGCCTGGGAACTGGAGCGTAAAATTCTTAATTTTACAGGAGCATAACTATTACCGCAACATCGAATTTTCACTGTACGAAAAGAATTTTTTTTAATTTATGAAAAAAGATTTAAAACATGTTATGTTCGTTTACAGGCCTAAAAAGCGATAAGAAAGTTACGGCTTAATTTTAATTGTATCTCGGAAGGTGCGAATATTCCATCGTGACCCTGCACCTGATCTTTCGCCTTATCTTGCTCCTATGTTATCAGATCTTACAACCCATTGGGCCATAATATGATAATAGTGATGCAATAGGAAGTGTGCTCGTATGTGTACTTGTACACTGTACCTCTGTGTAGGTACTTGCCTTATCTTTATCGTGAGCCAATGGGTCCAAATAATAAAAAATGATCTTTATCTAGGTCCAGAATAACTAAACTAGGTGACACACTAATTTCCACTGTTGTCGTATATTTTTTCTTAATTTTTGGAACATTTTGCACTTGTGCTCCACCTCTATTAGTCGTATCGTGATAAATTAAGTCTTTAAAAGGATTAATCGATTAATAAACTATCATCCCATTGAACCTTAAATTAGCTAAATAAATAGCAGATGAATGAAAATCTTTATTTTGCCAAAACATTTTATCTTACAAAACTATGTACACTGACTCTTAAACTACAAGAGCTCTATATTCTCAATAACTAGCAACCTATTCTGTTTTACTATATTAGTATAGATTATAATGTTATATGTATATTTTAACCGTAATGTATGTCATAATGCTGCAAATATAAAAATAGACGCATTAGACGCATGTAACTTCACGCAGACGTCTTTTCAAGATAAACGACTCTAACGGTCGCCGCTCTTGATAAAAAAATATCGCAAAAATATGAAAGTCTACAAAATATTTGTGTATGTATTAATTAATAATTCCTCCTCAACCTTTTTCTGTTCAATTGATAAATGAATATTTGTAGAACAAATGAAATCAAAGATATTTCTTAGCTTTCCGAATATTAATGTCGTGCTTGGAACTCGAAAAAGTCTACAGTCCTGCGTAATTAATATCACGAGACAGCTTCAAAGGTACGTCGAGTAAATATTTAACAGATCTTACGGTAAGAAGTTCAGGATAAACGCAGCAATATGATAATAGAAATAATACTTTGTAGTTTGTACAAATAAAAATAACTCCGAGGCTCTCTCCAAGCTTTGTAGACAGGAACTTTTAACTGTTGCTTTATATTTCTTATTTGTTTTAAATAGTTTACTGTATGAAAATATTCTCATCTTGGCAAATAGCTTTTATCAAAAGCACTAGTAGGTAACTTAGGTAGACTCTTTTTAGGACTTTTAGATAGGGAGGCGAAGAGGGGAATTTTCTGCAATACTCGAGCGTGGCAGTTTAAGATATGAGAGATACCTTAGACCTAATAGAACAAACTTTTTCACTATTTAGCTCTATATGTAGTGACGCGCGCCTAGGATAGACGATCAGATTAGTAAAAAAAAATCGATAGTCTGAAATACTCGAGCGCGTCAGATTAAGATATTGGGGGTTGATTTTAGTGTTTTAAGACTAAATTTAATTAATCTGACCGTAAGTCCTTGACGCCGCCGAGTTATAGGGTCACGAACTTGTAAAAAAAAAAACGTTAACCCGGCATTCTCGAGCGCGATTTTTTTTATTTTTATTTTGAAGAATATAATCTAAAACTTACTAAAAACACAAAATCTGCCGGTTTCCGCATGACCGGAAGTCTGGAGGAGCCATTTCGTCTTCCGAAAAACGCGTTGCAGCATATAAGTCGCGAACTTTACTTTTTCAAAAAAAAAAGTTTAAATAAACAAAAAAGGTAATTTTATTTTCCAAAAAAAGGTCTCTTTTCATTTTTGTCCAAAGTTTAATTTTTTTTTACTTGAAGCATCATAAAAACTCAAACTCCCGGTTTTTTGAGTATATCTCGAAAACTGAGGGTGGTAAGAAAAATTGATATGAAATAACGATGATTAAAAAAAAGAAACCCACAAACCTTTTTCGGTCAGATTAAGAGAACCCACCAACATTTTTATCAGATTAAGAAAATATGCTTTCAGGATACCTAGATAAACCTCCCCTATGAAAATCTGACGCGCGCGAGTATTTCAAAAGGACTTTTTTTTTCTGCATTTTCAAAAATTCATCGTAACTTATCGTCATGCCGTAATCGTCAGTTTTTTTAAGGGGAGCTTTCTTGGGGCCTAATTAACACCCCTTCCGAAAATCTGACGCGCTCGAGTAAATTTTTTTTTTGTGCATTTTTGACGAATTTATATGCCTAGCCCCACCACGCAAACCGGCAGATTAGTATACCGTTGTTATCAGAGGCACTTGGGGCATACGTAGTATGAATATCTGACACGCTCGAGAATGCCCAAGTAACTGTTTTTTTTTACATTTTTGAAAATCCGTACACACCAAACCCACCGCTAAAATGGTTTTTACCATAGAAGCTTTTCTTTTCGAAATTATTTTCTCTTTCGATTTTGATAAGTCTCGACGACGCCGTTGAATTACGCCATTTAGCTACCTCGCCTCCCTATCTATTTATTAAATTCAATATTGTCACGTCAGCCCAGCCCGTTATAATATCATTGTTTCTGATCATATAAAATGTATTTAATATAATCACATTCCAAACATTTTATCATAACAAGTAAATATTAAATTAATATTATAATATTCTACGAGCACACGAGTCACGTCTCCCAAAGGACTAATTTTTATTGAATGTTAACAATAAAAAGCAAGTAATTTTATTTTTATTTTCCATAACTATTACAGTTATAGTTAACAATGGCAATTTGATATGCGTAGATACTATATAGCTGCCACTGTAGTTTTCGTGATGTTTGAACTTTGAAGAAACAAAAACTCAGTATAGGTACATTAAGAAATGTTCCGATTCTACATTGCATTTTTAATAATATGTAATTCACAGTTAAACAACTTGAAAAAAAGAAAAGAAAACAAAAACAAAAGATCTTCTTGATACGTTTGACATTGAAGACGTCAAACGATAAAGGGACACACAGCATCGAACCCAATTTTTTTAAAACGTATATTTAGCATAAAAATTACAATGCATTCAAATGTTTAACAAGAGTCACTAATGTTATGTACTATGAGTAAATTAAATTCAAAGTAAACACATATTACTATTGTGATACTTTTAAAGCGGAATGATAAACAACCGCCTTGTGACTTCCAATGCAAATAACTGAGTCATTGCGTCATAATTTGTTTAAATACATATAATTTTAAACACTTATCTACTTCCAACTTGATTTTTCTGAAATAAAAATTTATATACGTGACTTTAAAACGCATTTTTATTTATTAACACTAAATCGATAAAATTTACTTAATTTTTAATATTCTACTAATAAATCATGAAAATTTATTGAAAATAACAAATATACAATTGAACATTTTGATCCCAATCCTAGCAGCCACATATTTTTATGTATTATCACTACATAGTATAAAACAAAGTCGCTTTCTCTGTCCCTATGTCCGTTTGTATGCTTAAATCTTTAAAAGACAACGGAATTTGATGCGGTTTTTTTGATAGATAGACTGATTTAAGAGGAAGGTTTTATTAAATAATTTATTAGGTTTCAGACAAAGCGGGTGAAGCCTTGAATTGGGAAATAATACATAACACTAACACATAAACTTAAAACGTCCTAGCCTCTTTTTCTCCAAACTTTAGGAATTTGAATCACCCAATATTGTGTACATCTAATTTTCTCATGAAGAATATAAGGTATACTTCATGAAGCGACGTTCCCATTCACTCTTGTCACTTTAAAAACGTTCACAAACAACCACGAAATATGTAATACGAATTTGCATGACATATGTATGTCATGCAAATTCGTATTACATATAGAGTATGTACTCTAGTATGATTATTTAGAGAGAAAGAACATTTCGGAACGTTGGCCGAATACAAAATTAATGTTTAACCACAGCACTTTACGAATTGCACGTACGAATGCATAACATTCCGCCATTTTTTTAAAGTACGACGTAAAAGTCCTGACACTTGCGACCGTATATTTCAGATTTTATGTATAGAATTTTCCAATCGAATCCATTGCGATTAGAATAATTTTTGAGATTCTAACTTATGATATATATCTATACTATATTTTATATAGCTATAAACAAATATATTTGCGTGTGTTGGTGATTACAAAATTCGATTATGATAGGCTAAAATGTTTATAATAAAAGAGTAACTAAAGTTTGACATTTACGTATCAAAAAAAAATCAAAATAATGTAAGTAAGTCCACATTCCAAATCTCAAGATTAATCCTCATTTAAAAACAGTTAATTAAGAGCCACGTAAAGTCAGTTAATAGCAACTCTTAAACACAATTCTTCCAAAAAATAGCAAAGAAATGAGATTATGAGCATAACATTAAAATCAATGGAACGTTCTAACGGCTCTTAACAATTAGCCAATGGCCTCGTTTTCTGCTAGTAAGCAATAAGCATATCTTCTTTTCTACGAAATCGGGTAATTTGCCGGTCAATACTCCTTAGCAGAACTGTTAAAAGCTCTTTTAGCGTTTCGTGATAGAGAAAATTAAAGGAAAGGGTTTAACGAATAAAACTAACTGCAAACTCAAACAATTATTTTTTAACAAAAACTAAACCACCTCAAAATTTTCAGAATTGAACAATATAAATCACCACCAACTGAAAGCATTCAAATAAAAAAAAGAATCATTAAAAATCGGACAACAGTCGAAAGTTCTGAGGTAACAAACAAAATACAGTCGAATTGAAAACCTCTTGTTTATCTTGATGTTGATTGAAAATAAGTTGGATGTTCTTATCATAAGATAGTGTGTCTTTACATATTTTTTATGGAAAATTATACGTAAATATTTTTTCTACATCCAATTGAAAAAGTACAAACATTAAATTTTCATAATAAACACACGTTTCGTTGCTTTTAATTACGCTAAAGTCGAGTGTCAAGTTTCTGTGTGGATTTTGGCATTTCAATGTGTGTAAACAATATTACAAATATATAAATAAATAAAATGGTTTACACCATTGTTTGGTTTTGTGAACACCTGATTAATATTTGATATTATTGAAACTGTTTTCGGCTTATTTCACGCTAAAGAAGTGTAATTTTGAAGAATTTTTCTTTCATTCATCTTTGACTTTCTGAATTCTCACTGTAAAGTTTATAAAACGTTAAATTCACTTGCATTATTACTTGAATTATCTATAAACTCCATTTTAAATCTGTAAATCGCTACATAGTATAAAAAAGTCTCTTCAGCTTTCTCCGTCTCTGTCCCCGTGTCCCTATGTCTCTATGTCCCTATATATGCTTAAATCTTTAAACTATGCAACGGAAATATGCATCACAATTGCGACCTAAAAATAGTTAAAATATTAATATAATGCAATATATTATTCGGGTCATATGGCTTCGTTCAAGTGAAAATTATAAAATGAAAAATACTAACCAAAATACAAATTAATTGCCTATTAATTCAAAATTGTAACTTTTGAGCTGTGTAGTCTGTTTATCGATTAACAAGCGAATCAAGCCTTTGGGGATTAAAGATAAAGCACGCATCGATTTTGCATAATAGAGACCCGTATATTTTTATCCTGTAATAAGTATGATACTTATGTTTTGGAAAAGAGTTTAATTTAAATTCCTGAAAATATTATAATTTTAAAGTGAGTGAATAATTTGTGAATTAATATTACCTACTTTAAACTTCACATTTCAATGTTTATTTTTCTCGGTTCGTGAATTTTGTAAACATTAGCACACATACACACTTATGTAATAATTGTATGTGGTATTAGTAACAAGATTACATTCTTAACTTAGTACTTCATTTGACAATTTTTGCAATGAATAAATTATTGATGATAGATACTTGTGATGTTGATAGAGGAAAATAACGTCGTAGTCATAGTTTGAATTTTTGTCAACAATTTACATCGTAAAGTAATATTGGTATTTGTTCAGTTTTCAGATGTTGTGAGTAGCATACATACATAATAATAATTGAAATACACTATGAACAACATTAATTTCTCATGTTTCATATTCGTATGTTTGTAATTGTATTGTTACAATTTCAAAAAGCTCTTCTTAAACATACTTAGTTACATTCTTAGCACAATAACCGTCTTACAAACGTGTACTAACTAAAACGTACAACAAATTAAACTAAAATTACGTCCCAGAAAATCAATTTCCTTCATACATATCTGACAATAACGAATAGATACATTGTCATACAATTCGAAGCAATCCCGGTACCAACTGAGTCTTACCGCACACACTTGCGGTCGGCGACGGCGGTTACAAATGCTTTAATATGACATTGAATAAATTCCTTGGAAAGGCGATTGTCCACGTCAAACATAGTATTGGAACTCTTTATTTCATTGAATGAATATGTTATTTTTAAATGGAAACTACGGAACTATGAATAAATTTTATCCTGTATGTATTTCAACTCGTATGAATTTTCGTAGCGCTATGCTACAGTACTTTAACAGCTGATATTTTAACTTTTCTTTCGTCAAAAATGTTTTAAAATATGCTATAAAGTACACGTGGGATTTTCTCTCTACTAGTCCATGATTCGGCTAAATCCATATAATTGAAAAAAAATGCCATAATATATTTCATGCGAAAAAAAAAAACTGGCTAACGCTAGACTCATCACACGATCAATTCATACTAATATATATGTCAACGATAATTCCCGTGTAATGTGAAGTTTAAGGTAAAAATATAGCTTTGTATAAAATACCATACTATCATATGCACCCTCTATCCTCGATATGAAAGACTTCTTACATATTTGGACAGCGTTTCACCTGACAGCATAGGAAAACATTTGAACAGTAAATATTTTATGTCGAAGCTTTTATCAACTTGTACTTTTATCATAGTAAGTATGTGCTATTTATTGCATCATACAGAAAGATGTACCTGTAAACAATACAACCATCACAATATCAAACTTGAATAATAAGTACTATTTTCATGGTTGAACTAATTATACATTCATTTATAGTTTTACGTAATTATAACAATAATAATTACCTATTCAAGCAAATCCGAATGAGATATAAATTAACAGAGGTGTGTGCGCACAATGCACAATGCGATGTAATTTATTATATTAGATTTGATCTGACGACGCGGTCGGCGCAGTGGTAAAGTAACTGCCTACTGAGCCGACGGTCCCGGGTTCGATCCCCGGTCAGGGCAAATATTTGTGTGATGAACTCAATTATTTGTTCTTGGGTCTGGGTGTTATTATCTATATATGTATTTATTAATATTATATTTATCGTCGCCTAGTACCCATAACACAAGCCTTAATTGAGCTTACTGTGGGACTAGGTCGATTTGTGTATTAATGTCCTATAATAATAATATTTATTTATTTAATTTAAAATAGTAATACCACAATATTATAATAATTTAAAATGGTATTACCCATGGTATTACCACGTATTACTTTATTAAAAATAGAATCGAGCAACATTATATCTAGTTGTTATAAAGCCTGTGCCATTATAATTATTTGACTGTAACTATGTGTACCTATAACATCTGTCGAACTTTGCGAGGCTACCTTCTCGCTAAATCCGCCCCTGTACTCATAAATGAATAAATACTAATCCCAGAATATTTCTATACAAAATGTAATTGCGACAACTCAGCCGAAACTCGACAATCATATTATTCACGTCACTGCCATTCCTCACGTAGGTATTTACTGAACATTGTCGCGATAATTAATCCATCTGCATGCTTCCGTCACACGTCACGGCACGTCACGTCACGTCACGTAATGAGAAGAAAATAATTACAACGTATCCAACGATACAATGAACTGCCGGTTAAATTTTATCGCCGCCTTATGTTTGATAGGCTGCTTTATTAAATGTAAGATTTACAACCTGTGTATAAACGATCTTGTGACGACTTGACTTAGTTTAAATGCAGATTGTGTATATAATTGGTTCCAAAATGTTTATATGAGTTTGTTAGGTATTATATTATATTCAATTGTTGAAGTATTTAGTAGTCCCGAATTCCATCCCTATTGACGAATATGAGTCACCAATGAGAACTGTAACTACAGTTGCTTGCTTTCGTTTAACCAAAGACACGGGAATTATCGTTAACAGTTTTTTTCTTTATTAGTTACTACACCCAAAATTATAAGCAGATGCTTATTTACAACCTATTCGACCATGGAAGCTTAATATCAATGTGTCATTTATCATCATAAAATCTTTACGTTTTTGTAAAACTTACAAGTAAACGTTTAACTGTTGGAAAATAAGAGTTATGTATATTTAAAAATCTAATTTTTGTATCGGTCAATCGATCGATATCCACGAAGTTTAGAGCAACGAAAACGTATTTTTTTACCGTCGAAGTTGATGGATAAAACTAAGAAATGAATAACCTACGTTATACTTTTACTTACTGAAGAACACGGGCGATCGCGATTCGCGCACGAAAATCTAGTTTCAGATTTATGAGGCGCAATCGCAAACAATTCCGTATGAGACAATTACCAAAAATACCAAATAAAGCCTTAATCAAGTACTATAAACAAGTACGAATACAGATCTTAATCATGTTGATTTCCATCTAATTGAACAAATAACAACTACACTTGGAAAGTTTTTTTCATCGCCATACAAGCGACTTCTCGAAACTTCCTCGATAACATCAAATCGTGAAAAACTTTCCCCTACTAATGTTAATGGTGTTAAAGGTCACGGGTATCATATTTTAACACCTCTTTTCCCTGTAATGTGAAGGAATTACTACTGATTGTAAGAAATGGGAGATAATAAACTTTGATGTGTTAAGATACGACGTCTTTAAAACATCTTAGCTACTTATAAGTGTCAAATGATAATGGATGGTGCAGATGAAAGTTAAGAAAAGTTATTTTATGAATTAAAAAGTAATAAGTAGATATAAAAAAATCTATTATTCACTTTCACATTAAAATAAAATAGCCGTTTCCTTTTACAATAGAGAAAATAAAATTCTTTCATTGAAATTTATCGGCGCGTAAAATGCAATTTAAAACAATTTTGCAATACCTCAGACTATTATTATAATTATTCAACCGCATCTCATTGGTTGAACACAGCCATTTAACTTTCATGGATAATTCGACGATAAAATAATTACTTACCTACACAAATATTTCCAACTATACGCCATCTATTATTAACTCTACACCAAATGTCATTCAAATCTATAAAATTTTAGCATGTTTATAAGAAGAAAGATCTTGAAAACGTCATATTTCTCTCTAATTCCATGCATTTATTAACCGACTTAAAAAAAGGAGGAGGTTATCAATTCGGCCGGTATGTTTTTTTTATGTATGTACACCGATTACTCCGAGGTTTCTGAACCGATTTACGTGATTCTTTTTTTGTTCGATGCGGGATAGTGTCGAATTGGTCCCATATAAAATTATTGTACAGTAGTTTTTATTTTATGAGCATTTGTAAATGTTGCAAATGCAAGTTTGAAGTCGGTTGTTTTTAACGCAGTTATTAGCCTGCATTATTCATTCATCAATATAATATACTTACATCTAAGCATACAAACGTGTGTAGTTATTTATAAACTGTTACTCCTACATTTTGTTTATTATCATCTGACATATTATTTATTCACAGCTTTCATCAATAAGATCAATTTAAACAGAAATACAATGAACATTTGTTCGAAGAAATACCAAACACAATGTATTCTATTTTGTTTGATAATGTAAAAACTATTTAAGTGTATTTTTATTCATACACTAGACAAAAATTATGCAATAATTAATGCTTAAATTAAACAAATAAATTAAATTTCTTTGAATGAACGCGCCAGTTGCAGCAATCACGAGAAAGCGGTAATTTCTAGTATCTAGTATCTTCTTTCTGTGTGTGTGTGTGGTAAAACCACGGTAAAGCCTTGCTTAACATATTTGTCTATTAATTGGTTAAACATATTCTAAGACCTAAGTCTATATATATGAAACCCGTTTTCCTTGGTCACAGCATCACGCGTGAACCGATTTCGATAATTCTTTTTTTATTATATTCCTTGAAGTACGAGGATGGTTCTTATGTAGAGAAAACGTAAATATGTACCACGGGCGAAGCCGGGGCGGACCGCTATTTTCCAATAAAATAAATTAAAATTCGAAATAAAAACAAACGACACCAAGCAAACAGAATAAAATTCGACTCCAATTGTTGAAATACACAAATCCGTTACAGTGCACTTCAATAAAACTAAAATGACCCAAACTCGGGCAAATCGGTTTTTATTGCTGACTGTACAAAAGCAATCCTTTCTGCACATATATGTATTTACGACGACCTTCCCAGGAACACCTGACTAGCTTTTGCAAGCTGCGAAATTATGTTTGTCTCGTAAAATTTTATCTTGTTTTTATCGATTGCTATTCCTACACTTGCAAGCGAATTTTTATATATGTGTTGTCACAAAAGTACGAAATTGATTATGTAATTTTACTAACGAGTTAAAAGTCCACTGCATATTAGTATGCATCTTGATTCGTTAGGAAGCGATTTCTTATAAAGTTTTTTCTTCTGTTATAAATAACGATTAATTATTTTTTTTTGATTTCATTGAAACAAAGATAGCATTCAATTGCATATATATCAAATGTTTCACAGTAAGTTTGCTACCAAATTTACAATAAACACTAAAATATGAATTTCTAGAAGCAAACGATTGACTCCTTCATCAATATTCCGTAGAATACATTACTCATTCTAGTTTAACGTTAAATATTCGCTTCTGAATATTTACACGGGTACCGCAATGTTTTTGGTATTTTACGTCATCATAATTCATCTTGTTTTTTTCACCAATACATTATTTTAGGCATAAATAAGCATCGATTCGAGACCGCCTCTTTAGTCTAGATATTAATGTGAAAGGCCGTAAAACAATCTGAAATAACTGTGTTAACATGTGAAGTATTTTGTAGAGCAAGATTAAGAGAGCAATTTTTTTTCATCGTCTGCCGACGAAGGATCTTTAAACATATTATCTATGTACGACAAATACAGTACCACAAATTCATTCTCCTATTTTATGGTCGGAATAGCAAAAACGTCCCTTATTTTGAAGAATCTATAGGTACATCTTAATATATATAAATCTCGTGTCACAATGTTTGTCCTCAATGGACTCCTAAACCACTTAACCGATTATAATAAAATTCGCACACCATGTGCAGTTCGATCCAACTTGAGAGATAGGATAGTTTAAACATGTAGGTACCACGGGCGAAGCCGGGGCGAACCACTAGTAATATAATAAATCTGTAGAAGGGTCAATTCTGTACATTGAAAATATTGAAAAAATAAATATTTGGAAAATCCAAAAGTGCACGACTCATAATGCTCATTTAATTATGAAATATATATAAAAAAAATATATATATACATATTATATATAGATATATACAGTCTTGTAGTTTTCGTTTTTTATTAATTGCAATTAAACGACACTGAATTAATTAATCATTCGCATTCAGTGACCTACAATCGTCGATTAGAATATTTAAAAAAAAAAATTAACTCAAATGATGGATTTTTTCACAAGTTATAGTGTTTTCAGGTTTCACACATGATGGACAGGAAAATTTTTTGACCTATTTCGGTGTTTTTTTCCAATTCTATTGAAGTAAATCAATTTTTAAAAAGTATGGGATTAATCTCCATTAATATTATCTCGACAATAGTATGCAAAATATCTTGATTCCGTGAACTAACAAGACTATAATAATAAGAATAGCTGCAAAAATGAGGCGAAAAAAATTTTTCGATCGTAAAGCACTCTCTGATGCTTCGCATCGTCGTGCAATAGCAGGGGGTGTTACTGGATCGATATCAAACCCATATAAATAATATTAATTTAGTGAGAAACGTCTTCCCAGTACAAAATGGAGAAATAAAGCATCCACGCGAAGACCGAAATCCGCGCGGACGGAGTCGCGGGCGGAAGCTAGTACCTATGTCATATTTTTGTAGACCATCGGTTTGACATGCTCTCGTAGAAACTTATGATAGCCTTAACGTAACATAGCTCCTTATTTCTACTAATCCTTCATCCGTTACATATATAGGTATTGTTTGTATGTGTCATGTCTCGACTAATAATTTCTATTTGATTAAGTTAACTACTTGTATACAAATTCGTTGGAAAAGCCAGGAAAGCCTACAAATAACCTCCGAACAAATCATATTCAATTTTTACACTACTCTATATTTTAAAATGTTATTTTACATCATTAATCGTTGTTTAAAACAGTATAAAACAATTATTTTGTTTTCAATTGTTTTATTACAGTTTCTTTGCTCCTAGCAGCACGGTCATGCAATGCTCACGTTAGTGGCAATGACTCAAACAAATCTTAAGTGCTTCTAAAGGATTTCTCTTAAATGTCTTCATTTTAAAATAAAGCTGGTGCTTTATATTTATTGTTTCTTCTTCGTGTTTTTAAGATACATTAAATACTACAGTGATTTTGAAATAGATCAAAATATTTAATTTTAAGACCTTTTAAAGATTTTAGTTTTAATACGCGCCTTAAGTATAGAATATAATTTTAAAAAATTACATGTTCGCCATTCATCGTTTTACGCATCAAATAAATTACAACTTTTTCTATAAATCCTATTATTATGTTCAAAATATTTTCTACAAATTAAGTAAATAAATATTTTTATAGAGTCAACAAAAAGTTACGCCAAACTAACCCTTAAAGGCAAGTTGATCCAAAGCGGGCTAAATATTTTCATCACTCGAATTTTCTGCTTTCAGGCGTTTTAAAGGCATTTTTCGTTAATCAAAATTTATTGGAAGGTCATCCTCATAATTTCATTACACTAAATTAACTTTTCACATTTTCATCGATTCCTTAGAGACAACCTAAATAAAATTACTGGCACTTTAAATGCAAAGGTTCGCTACGAACTAAAGACTTTTTTTATTAAATTTAATTAAGTGTCATGTTTAACGATACTCTGCTTTCATAACCAGCGTGTCGTGGCTTATTGACCGTTTTCTATGACTTCCTCTTTACTAAATAAACATTTACAAATTAGATACGTACTTTTTAATGCTAGATAATATTATACAAATAGGTTACTTACTCCTCGATGAAAATGTATTTACGACAAGTGATAACTGCGTTAAAAACAACCGACTTCAAACTTGCACTTGCAAAATTTACAAATACCTACAGACAAAAATGCTCATAAAATAAAAACTACTAGGCCTATCCGAATAAAATTTTTATGGGACCAATTCGACACCATCCCGCATCGAACAAAAAAAGAATCACGTAAATCGGTTCAGAAACCTCGGAGTAATCGGTGTACATACATAAAAAAAAAAAATATACCGGCCGAATTGATAACCTCCTCCTTTTTTTGAAGTCGGTTAAAAACCAGAAAAGTCTATGAATTCTATTTATAAATATTTAATTGGAGAAAAGTTATTAGATCGAAAGGATTTATTATAGAGGCGTTGAAGCTAAGCGATCATTATCAATAACCCCAAAAGGTTTACTCATTTGTACGATGAAAAATAATAAGGATCAAATTATAAGAGCCGAATAATAAATCTGCGGCAACATCGCTCCAAAAACCCTATTAATTACAACGTAACTTAACGCTTTACTAAAATACAACACAATTAAAAATTTAGCAAAATACTTCCAAAGCGTTCAATAGCTTTCTTTGTTTATAACATAAAGACGTTTTGTGTAAAAAGTTTTAGCGAAAAATTAAATTTCCTTGACACTGACGTGCCCTTTTGGTGGGGACCGCGAAGTGAACGAGATTAAAATATATAAACATTTTACCTCGCGAAAATTTGCCCGCCGTTGCCGTGTAAAACAAACTACCATATTTCAATGGGCCCATTATTCCCAATTCCCAATTATCCCTTTCAAAGTTAGTGAAACAAAGGTGAAACAAGTTATCGACTTAATCAGTATTGTGGCAGAAAATTCGGAAGGTGTATTCAAAAACGTTTTCATGTGTCGCCCAATGGGCCCTTTGTCGGTATTGTTTGTCGAGGGACCGGCGTTTATTTTGTAAGTTAAAGCGTAAATTTAATATGAGGGCCCTTCATCGCGTTTGTAATTGTAAGGTTAATAACATGATTACCCGGTGGAATGACTCATTGCCTCCACCTGGCGTATATTAAGGACTGCAGTATAAACGCAATCTGGGACGAATTTCAGATTTATTGCTTACTTACTGTCACCAGCGACTCTGTATTGTTTAAATTAAATATTCGCAATCTCTTCAAACATAGTTATTTATTACTGAAAGTACTTTTGTTACGATTTCAAACAGAAACTACTTAATTAGCAATAATTGGCAATTAGTCGGTGGTAAATGTTAAAAATACTTATGTAATGACGATTCGAAAGTGCTACTAAATAGTAGTCTAATTGAATAAATGAATGTTTGAGTTTGAGTTTGAGTTTGAAATAGCAAAGGTATAAATAAATCTTGAAAGTATAGAAAAAATATTGAATTATGAAGCGGAATACTAAAATCCATTTACATAAGCAATATATGCATATCTTAAAATAATGTATTATTGTTATTTTCATAGAAATCAATGTATGGATTTATTCACAACACAATATTAAATTGATTTGACTTATTTCAATTCACATTTGGGCGCATTTCGGCATAATTAATAAATACCAATTGTATTGACCCTCCAGGTTCCACTCCATAATACAAATAAATCAAAGGGTTTACATTCCATCCGAATAACCTTCACCGAAAATATGTTTATAATTTGCTTTATTCATATCATTCAGATCATTCTAGAATATTCCCAATAATGCCGGTAATCTGAGAAAAAAATTGTAGAGAAAATTGCGATAATCACATCAAATACACATAGAATCGTGAAGTAATGGTTCCAATTGAGTATCATGGTAATGTGGAATGTGCTCTTGTTGATTTTATAAACATTAATAATCTTGATCAAATTAATAATGTTCTTAATCACAATGATAAAATGTTAGACTTAGCCCTGACAAATATCTCTTGTTGTAATGTTTCCTCGGCGATTGATATATTGACTAAGCCAGATCCTCATCATCCTAGTATTTTGTTGTGTGTCGAATCTAACGTACCCTCTACTTTGCGATGTAATGACTTTGTTAGCTATAACTTTTTTAAGGCTAATTATGATGATATTGTGCGAGAGCTGGAAAATATTGATTGGGACTCTAAATTTCTACTTGTTAATGATATCAATAAGAAGTTGGAGCTGTTTTACGATGTTTTGCGAGGCGTAATTGAGCACCATGTACCGAAAAGTTACATTAAAAAAAGCAAATATCCTCCCTGGTTTTCTCCCGCTTTAGTTCGTATCATTAAAGAGAAGGATAAAATTAGGCGTAAGTATAAACAGTTCAAAAACCCCCGCGATCTGTTCGAGTTTAATGTTTTGCGAGAAAGATGCAAAAAAATAATTTCACGTTGTCATCAAAACTACAAACAAAAAATTGAAGAAGCCATCAAAAGAGATAGTAAAGCATTTTGGAAATATGTTAATAGTAAGCGAAATAATTGTCTATCATCGATACCGTCTGTTATGTGCCTCGACAATCTTACCGCAGTAAACGGTCCTGACATTGCGAACCTCTTTGCCTCTCATTTTTCATCCGTTTATTCTGATTCAATAATAAAAGCGCTTCCAATTTGTTCAAGTAAAATGACTTGCTATAATGATTCTTGTTCCAAAATCAATGTTACTAAAAAAGAGGTTCTTGTCAAGTTAAAACAACTTGATGTTAACAAAGGTGCTGGTCCGGATCTTATCCCTGACTGTATCAAACATTGCAACTATGCTCTTTTTGCTGACGACTTAAAAATCTATAAATCAATAAAAAATTTATCGGACGTAAATGCTATTCAGGATGATTTGGACAACATAGCAATCTGGTGTAAAGCTAACTATATGGTCATCAACTCTAAAAAATGTTCTTACATAAGATTTACGCGAAAAAAATCACTACTGCATTCTAAATATAATATCGAAAATGTTGCACTCAGTGAAAATTCTCAAATTGTAGATCTTGGCGTCACTTTAGACAGCGGACTTAGGTTAACA
The DNA here is from genome assembly GCF_905220415.1 of Colias croceus. Lineage (NCBI taxonomy): Eukaryota > Metazoa > Arthropoda > Insecta > Lepidoptera > Pieridae > Colias > Colias croceus. Next base: position 3,374,389 of record NC_059540.1, on the reverse strand, counting down.
TCCCACTTAGACAATATTATCAAAAATGCAGCACGGATGTTGGGCTTTATTAAAAGACATGACTCACATTTTAAGACATCAACTAAAATAGTTCTTTATAATTCTCTGGTTCGCAGTCACCTCGAGTTTGCTTGTGTGGTATGGAATCCCTACTATGCCGTACATTCGCAGCGTATTGAATCTATTCAGCGTTCCTTCACGAGACACTTGGCTTTTACCTCTCGAGGTATATCACATCGCTGCCCATATAGTGAACGCTTAGATTTTTTTAAAATGATTTCGTTACGCGACCGCCGCAAATTACACGATTTACTATTTCTCCATAAATGTGTAAACGGTGCTGTTGTCTGTGAGGACATCATTTCTAACATCGCTTTTCAGATACCGTATGGCTTTCCCAGAAAACCGGTAAAAAACCTTTTTTGTGTTCCAGCTTGTAAAACTAACCTAGGCAAACATGCTCCATTATCCAGAATGTGTGCTACTTATAACCAACAAATAATGCTCTTACCAGATCTTGACATATTTTTTGGATCTCTCGCACAGTATAAGCATAAAATTATTCACAGTTTTTCTAGCAGCGTATAAAATAATGTAGTATATTGATTATGTTTTTCTTTCATTTATGTTTAATTGTATAAGTGTTATTAATGCGAATGTTGTGTACACCTATAATTGATAAATACATCAGATACAATTAATTAGATAATGTCTTCTTATATATAATGTAATGTGTATTTATTGTTGTGTGTTCCATAAATAAAATAAATAAATAAATAAATACTCTACCTTTAAGTACACAATATAGATACAGAAGATCTAATTATTATATTTACCAATTCACATATCATTTTATTGAAACGCTTTTAAATTAAAGACCTAATTATAACCTCAAAAAGGCGAACTACTTCTAAAGCGTCATTCATTCCACAGTTCAAAATAGGATCAAATAAATGAATATTATCTCGCTCATTTAAATCTCAGAGGAAAAAAGACAAATACTTGGCTAATTCTTTTCAGAGCAATTTTATTCGTGAAGTATTTGCGGTATCTCCAGATTAACGGCCTAGAGGAAGTTAGGTAGCTAAGAAATTCATGTCTCATGAATAATAAATTTTCGCCTATTGTATTAGTCGTATACCTTTTTCTTATAAAACCAACTTACCCTTATCAATAAAAAAATAACCTGAAAACTGCAGTGTCTATGAATGTGCATTGACCATAATAAATCTTATAAGTAGGTATGTCAGTAAGATAACCTATAAGATAAGTTAAAATTACCTTTGTTGTACTAAGTTTTGGTGTAGTAAAAATAGGCTAATGGAAAAATGGAGGGATTATAATATAATCTAGCTGCACAAAGTTTTCGGTTCGGTTCTGCATTAATCAGGGCTCCTATAAGGGTCATAATTTATCACTCTTGCTAAATACAGATTGGAACATGTCATTGATCTATTTTCATAATTAAAGGCTTTGACTACTGAGCTAATACTATGTCCATCTTAAATTTAATAGAGAATAAAAAAATGTTTTGCAAGAAAAATATGCGTTGAAACTTTGTAACTAGATGCTTAAAGTTCAACAGAAAACAAACGAACATTATTTTCATAACTAAATCCTTCCGCACTATCTTCGACAAACTTTTGGCTTTAATTGCGAAATCCTCAAATTCTCAAGACGTCAGATACGAACGGAGTTGCACCTTTGAGCGGAGAACTATGCAATTACAGCACAAAGTTTGGAAACAGTATCTGATTTTTTTGAGAATTTACACCAATATTGTATTCGTAGAACAAGAAACATAGGAATAAGTACTGTTATAATAAAAATGGAATAAATATGAACATTTCTTATAATCGCGAATTTTTTTTTCATATGTATACTAAGTTATCTCTGTCTCATTTCAATAATAAAATCGAACTAAATACATAGTAATATGTAGTTTGTTTAATTATCTGTATTCAATTCAAATCTATAAAACAACTTCTGTAACTTATATTATTTTTAAGCTTTTCCTCATGATTGTCCTCTACATTTCGGAAAATCTCTATTATATCCAGAAAATCTCTATTATAAATAACAAAATCTTTATTATTTTATATCATATTGTATATAGTACTAATAAACTTTCGATTGGATTAATTATAAAAACAGAGAGCTCAATATGTACGTGAATTATCAAACTAATTCAACTAATCTCCAGACAATACAAGCTTCAAAACCTTTAGATAATAATCCTGAAAATCATAATCAAATTATAGGATTGAATGTATTTCGAGTTAACCATATTTCATTCCGTATCCAAACTTTTGACTATAAAAACTTTGTTCAGATAAATCCAATATTTGTATGCAAAGAGTTTAATTTTAGGGGCAAATTTTTAGAATAGCATTCTTTACAAACTTTGGACGTTAAAAAAGAGTTTATAAATATTAAATGCCTGGTAAGCAAATCCTCATTTCCTTTTTATTTAAAAACTTTTAGTGTCATTAATTTTCCCCACTTTTTCGGTATTTATAGACATTATATTAATTTAAAGAAGACAGTCAAAGTGTTATATGCATCGATTTAATTCACTTTCTTACATAATATCAGAAAGATACAGGCAGATACGGCGTCATACCCTAATAAAAGATAAGAGTCAATACTTTGCCAATAGTGCGTAATCGATCTTCTAAGCAAAGTTTATCAAAATCCTTTTATTTCATAGACTTGTATTCCTATCACTTCAGGACATCATTAATTCTAAGAATCCTCAAGCAGAGACATTGCTTAGTACAGCAATAAATAATCCAGCTTCATAAACTCGTAACTTATTGTAACAATTTGTTACGTAGCTGTCTTTGTTATTTTGCTTATCATTATTTAATAATACAGCTTAATTAACTATTCTAGTACTTTGATAGATTACTCTGGGGTGTCGCATTATCTTAAAGTAGCAATGTTTCGGTTGGCTTCGTCGGTTTACTTTGACACAATTCAATTTAGGAAACACTTCATCTAGACGATAATTACTTCGTTAAGAAAAGAACCATTTTCAAACCAATATTGAATCTATGAAAATATTATCAAGTTATTTTAGATGCCGTGGCCTTACGCACGTCGATTCAAACTTTACCTTCTTGCTAAAATTGTAGTATTTTTTCGCAAGTTTGTAATAATTTTAAGATTAAATTGTTAAGCAAGCAAGTAACAGTAAGTACACATAGGAATAAAAAGTTTTTTGGAGATTTAAATCTGTTATTGTAATAAATGTTATATTGTTTCGTATTATTTACTCACAAATCATGAAGTAACAAAACTTATTTTTACTTTTTATTCCCAGAAAAATAACAACCTACATTAGTTTACAGATTGATTCCAACGACTCTATAATCGCAGTTAATCGCAGTAATCTCCAATAAATTATTTCACAGCCGCAAACTTAATCGAAGGCATATTGACTTGGTTAGCCATTTTAATCACATCATAATTGGAAGTTTCAGTTGAGTTTAGTCACAGTTCTGAAGAGACGATTTAATGTTTAGCCTTACAAGTTACATACTGTAATAATCAATATGTGTATTGTATTGAAGTGATATTATATTGCTAAATATTACTAAGTAAATAGTAAATAGTGATATACAAACATATATAGTAGTTTCCTTTTTACTGTATTACAATACCAATTTTTATTGGTATGATAATTGAAGCTCTAATATAAAAACAATATCATTTTTAAATTAGAAACCAATTAACTTGATCTTTATAATAAAATAAAATAAATCGAAAACCACCTACTGCATCAATACTTAATATCAAAAATAAGGTTATGTCTGAAATAAAGTAAAACGTAAACACCTACCATTAATGCTTAAATCCCTAAACATCTATACATGAAATTCGCATCCTCAAATGAATTTTAACTGAAAACCTGCTATTAAACGTAATTATACCGACCACGATTGGCCCTTAGAGGACACCCCGATATTCGTATTAGACCGTAATACAAACCAAAATAAAAGGGCCCATAAAATAAATAATAAAAGCTGGACAACCAAACGGATGTGCCGTTAAATTTTATTTTATTACACGGAAGCTGTTACAACTCATTTTCAAGGGAGAATATTAAAAAGTTAAAAACTAGTTAGTAATAGTAAATTATGAATGTACATTACAAACTTTTGGACGGTAATTTATTGAGGTGCAACATTGTAGCGTAAAAACTGTGTCCTAACTAAAAAAAATTAACAGACTATTTTGTTAAATACTTACCTTGTTTTAACTTTTACTAATTTCCATATTCATGTGATGTACTACGAGTAGTATCCGTGTACTGTTTATGCAAATAACTTGAACTGTTCGAAACTTTTCTTAGGCCAAACTTCTTGCAACAAAATAACAACGTATGAACTACTAGAAACGGAAAAATAAAGCTTCTGTATTTTTAAACTTTCGTTGCATTAACGTGATTATAATACTAAAGTATTGCAATGTTCAACAAAATTGATATAATAATTAAGATTTGCATATTAAAGCACAATTATTTAGTAAAGAGTTTTGACACTAGATACATTTATTAATAGTCCATTTTCCATAATACTAGTTATTTATACTAGATAGCATTGTGTAGAATACTTAGGAATGTTTAAAGTTAAAGACTTTAAACATCCCTGAAGACGCTAGAGTAGATAAATCAATTATATTTCAATAAGAACGCGTTTAAATAGTTATATTTCTTTTAGTGTACTAGTAGCAAAGTAGCAAGCTCCCCCTTATAAAAAGTTATTACTCTGGAGCCATTCTTAGCGCGTTATTTACACACAGGTGCACAAACATACGAAGTGTTTCATAGGAAAATACAACGAGTGTGTATCCGCTGAAATTCAAACCGTCCCAGTTTATTTAGGACAATTCAAATAAGTATAACTCGAACATACACTGTGGTTTTATGAAGGTAGAAATCAGTAGCGGGGAGGCTATTTTTATACGGCATGTTATGGTCTGAATTAAACTCACTTTTGCATGTAAAGACTAGTCTCTTAGGTAGTAAAGATTTGTTAGCTTTATTAATCTAATACGAGTGTAGTTAGACTACTGAAAGTCGTATAGAAACTATAAATACTATACGAATAGTCAAATATATGAAACATTTCCATATAATAATTGACTCAATAAATATAAATATGGTAAATAAGCACCAGCGTAACATCCTACTCGATAACCCAAACATCACCGATCAAGAAAATTCTTCACTTCAGCTTCATCTTCTCATAATATACAAAAAACCTACATAGGAAAATACCAGTACGAATTTCCTCTAAAATTTGACATAAAATCTTAAACAAGCGGTACCAACAATTTCATTTTCATCTATCCCGTAACAAGAGTCCCGTGGGCCACACCCGCGGCAGTCCGGCAGTCGCTCCAAAATGCATTACCTCCACGTTTTTGCATCCATACCGTATGTACGTTTATTAGATTTTATTTAGAGCATGGGTTTTGATATGATAATGCGGGGATACGTTCCATTGAACGTTGGCGTGAATATCATGTTGAACCGATATCAATATGAATTTATGACAGTCATAACCGTGCTCAAGTAGCGTTTGATTAAAATTAATATACATGAACATTTTATTTATTAAGGATTATGTTTACTAATACACTATGAAAACGTAAATTTGATTCTATGCAATTTTAAATACGCGACGCACGAGACCACAATATAGGTTCATAGAATACTTTATTATTTTATTTTCCTACGTGATTTTCCAGAAAAAATAACTCATTTCCTATAATGTTATACCTACCAGTGATTGCTCACTTAGAGAAATATGATTTTATGTATAGAGATCTTAGTTAATATTACTTGGTTATTAAGGCGTTAGTATAAAAATATTAACATTCAGACAACAGAGACAAACGCTAACAGGTAAATTAAATATTACAGAGAAACCATCCGAACAATGTGCAAGTTTAACTCGTCATTAAAGCTCCAAAACTCTTCACTAACTTACATTTCCTCTTTATAATTTCTGTTTCATTCATTTATAAAAGGTGAAAGATAAAATTATCTTTTTATGAGCGGGCAATCGAGCTAGTAGATCACATTAGTAGGTATGTACATACAATATTATGACAAAATGTGCTTTAATTTTACAAATGAATGTCAATATAACGAAGCAATATATTTTTACCGTTCAAATAATAAATTACGAAAATAAGGTCACCGTGAGTACGACATAATTCCGACATTATTTTGATTACAAAGGGCTTATGGAATGACATATCAGAGATATCAACGATGTAACAAACCACCCTTATTGACTTTGAATTAATTATTTATCAAAAACAACTACCTTTAACCGATTCGTGGAAACGTTGATAAAGTGTAATTGACAGCTCTTTAGAAAAGCTAACATCAAATCATATCACATGTCACTTAGAAAGAAAATACTCATTTACATGTAGCATTTTTAATATGTTTTTCCAGCATTGTATATTTATTCTGTCCATTTTACCTAAGTAAAATCGTAGATAAACAGATCGAAGAAAATAAAGACAGCAAAATATCTACCCATGCGCAGCTGGTGTAAGCATACAATAAAACACATTTCTCCTATCCTTAATTTTAATCAATTGCTTTCTTTCACAGTAAGACTCCACAAAATAAGCCTGAAATAAGAACCATCCTCCTACAACCTCCAACCTACAAATATCTTACTATACAGGGTGTCCCATTATTGGTATACTAAGCGCGAAGGGACTTGTAGTTTTAAGGGCCCTTAGTAGGTGAACCCGGCAAAATGGACTGTTTTCTATGAGCTATAATTAAAAATATTGAAGTTTTTTCGCACTGAAATTTCTAATATGTATTACGGAACGTATGTGTGATGGGATGACTGTTTCCAAAACACGATTGGAAAAATTTTGCTCGATAAAAAAAATCCTGAAGTTACCTCTAAAATATCATATAAATGCTCATTACAACCGTATTTTACTATAATATTTCGTATAAAATCACAAATACATAGGTACATTTACCTTCTCGATTTCGTGACTGTTTTAGATTTAGAAAATACTAAATATTTTCTTTCACTTTTTGATAAAAATGTGAATGGCGCTTACGATTTTTAGTTTCGAGCACGTTGATTCCATACTAAACGCGGATCCCCTCACCGCTTACCTCAGGCCCGAATAGCTGAATTTTCGCTGACCGCCTAACCCCCCTTAAATACACTGCTCACGTAAAAAATACTTAAACAACAAAATTACGTAAAAATTTGAAATCCTGAAAATCCATGTTTTCCTCTCTAACTTCGCGCAGCCGGCATATACCGCTTCTCTAATATGAACATTTTGTCTATGAAAACATAATCTTAAACGATAGCTCACGTGCTGGTGGCAAAGTTGGGCGGGTTGCTTGTTATGGGTGTACACAGAGAGTTTTAAGAATTCATCTATTTGAAAAAAAATGCGTCTGGAATTTTATAAGTATTTTTTAATTAATATTAAGATTAATGATTAATGTATACTAACACAAATATGGATGAATATCTGGAAATAAAATATTATTTATTTATTTTTACGTACTCAGCGTATGCAAAACTATTACCTCCTTTGAGCTTAGTATACCAACTGTGGGACACCCTGTATAACAAAACATACTTAACATCCGTTTGCCTTATTTAAACCTAAGACAAATTTTGTTTTAATCTAAGTGTTTGGCAATAAATGTCTTTTCTTCCTTTTTGCAATTTTCTTTCTTACTACGTAGGTATCCTTCGTTATAAGCACCAAAGTTCATTACAATTTCCACCTACATCTCAAGACTCAAGTCTGAAGAGTCAGCCATTCCAACTATCATGTCCCAACGTAGCATTGGAGGCTTAATAAATTCATTGTCAGAGACCACAAACAACTGTAATGAAAGCCTTATCGACGCCTGTCACAGATACCAGCGTTGTAATGGGGAAACCTTTTTGTTACGGTAGGAATTAAATGTTACTGGTTTACAGTTGTTTTAATGTGTTCTTGTAATAATTATTATTTTAAATTGTACTTATAAGAAAATAAATGTTCAAATTTTTAAGTGGGGCAATTTTATTATTAAAGTATTAAGCAGCTATGTAGATAAGATTCATACTTTTGTGTAAGATTAAAAATAAAACATAAAATTTTAATTGGAGAAAAAAAACGCTTTTACTAGAACACTCAGTTAAAGATAATCGTATTATACCACACAATCACATCATACCTATATACTAAACAAACAAATTGCCCAAAATACATAATCTGTACTCCTACAAATTATATAAATAATATTCCACACACCGTAAAACTTTTCATATCGAGACGCGAATACGGGTTGAGTTCACCCGTCCGATTAGGGCCCTTCTGGCCTCCTCCACTCAAGCGACAGTCCAAGCCGAGGTTCGAGATCCCCGTCAAGGGGGGACGCCCTTGCGCATGTCGCTACCAGGGTGAACCTTCAGTTCACCCCCGCGTCCGCGTTAAAATGTAGAAGCCCTTCTGGCTAACATTGAGAGACACCACACAAAAAAAAAAAAAAGGGTTGAGTTCAACTACTAGAATGGCTTAACTATCTAGAACTACTTGATCGGATTTGTAAACGTGACACGGCTTACAAACGGAAATCTAAGAATATGTCAGATATTTTCTCCTGCAATTTACCGCTCTCATATCTATGAATTTTATGCACTTGGAGTTAGTTTGAAGGTGAAATTGTGACCACGTGTATAATTTTAAAAGTGACGAGCTAAATGAAATGAATCATCAGTAAATATAGTTTTAAAAAACTGACGCTTATTCGCAATGACAAATAATATTGCTTTGCTGGTTGCTATTTTACTTCGCTGTTTATAATATGCAATAGTTAACCTATACAACACGGATTCTATCATAAAAACAATCCATATAGTGCCTATTGATAATAATATTCAAAAGCACTCCTCACTAAAAATATGAATGTCGTGTAGAATTCATGAAGACGCAATATTATGATTCCAAGGAACGAGACATTTCTTTGCATTTATATTATACTTTGAGAAATTACACCCGCGTCGGTTCTCCTGGCTCTATGATATGATGACAACACTTGAAAAACATTTTATCTGACTGTTTATTAGATCATTTTTTATAGATATACACAATACAGACCTGTTAGTTTATTTGAATTCGTGAAGAAATACGTACAATAATTATTTTTCAACAAAAAACGAACCGCCTTCAAATTTTCAGAACATACCTAACCTTTAAGTGGCATATGGCAGGTAAAAAAGTATAATCAAAATCGATGCATCCAATCGAAAGTTTTGAGGTAACAAATACAGTTGAATCTGTACTATTAACTATTCTGTGGTTGAATTGAGAACATCCTCCTTTTTGCACTCGATTGTAAATAATATATTATACTCACATAGAAGCATACCAAATAATATACAAATTACATTTGCTATTACAGTTTTATCTTAAAATTAGCATCAAAATATGTATTCAGTACACAGAAAGCTCTAATATTAACTCATAAACGTTCGGATAAATTAAATACTTAATCAGGCACAAATTAATAACAATTATCAATGCAGTGGATTTACTTGTAAAAGCTAATTGATTGGATTACACTCGAACCATTGCTATTATTGAATTATTGTTGTTAAATGCATTTAATTTACACTTTGAGATAACACTATATTTGAATAACCACAATGATTAATTAATATTCCCGCTAATGCTGTTGTAGTTTTTGAGTTATTAAAAGGAATTTCACGTTTCCAAAAATACAATCATAAGGCTATTTCCTATTAATTCATTCAATTAATTCATTTTAAGTTCGACATAAACAAGATAACATAGTATACAGATAATATACTATAACATATTATTTAATGAAATAATATACGGGTCTGGAAAACCGTATCCATTTCCCTTCCTTTCCTATTAATTCCATACATGTATCTAAAAGATCTTGCCAATAACGAACTTGCAAACTTTTAGTTCATAGTATGTAGGTACTTGAATTTTGAACGTTACAAATTAGAAGACTTGTAGAAGAAGTTCAATAAATCAGCGTTCTTTCTTCATCCGGATAAAGTACACGAGAGATTTAAACACGGCTCTTTATTTGTATAGTCGTGCAATTTGTCCCATACGTTAGGAGCTATTTGCTCACAAATTTATTCAGTGCAATATGTGTATATTTACGTGTTCACGTATTGCTAATTTGTTGGCGACATAACTCGTTTGATGTTTGTAGGACACTTCAAATCAGGGATAAAAATGTATTAAATATTTATCCGATATTGAAGATAAATTACTTTCTTAGTTATTTAGATAATTAGAACAGCGGATGGAATTTATTTTCTGTGTTATTTTAATTTGCGAATCAACTACAATACATGAAAAGTATCAATATTTATTTAAATATAAATACGTACCACCAACTATAATTTTATATACGTTTTTGTGTGTGAATAGGGATGTCTAAAACTTTATATGTAAACTTATACTTTAACTAAAGACTTCAAAACTACAAAATTTTTTATATGTAGATAGGTATTATAAGATTGTAACAAAGTTTTTGTTAGAGGTAAAAGAATGCAAATAAGAATAGTAAAATATAAGTATAAGAACTCAGACCTACAAAGAATTATTGCTCAACATTACAAGTTAAACTTACATCAGTTCCTCTTATATTCTTATATTTTACATAAATTTAAATGAGAAAATATATGAAGCCCTATTAAATTTTATTGATATCATTTCTCTAAAAAGAATGCTTAAATCCATATTATGTATTTAAAACTACCTACGCAACGGATTTTGATGCAGTATTTTTAGGGTTCCGTAGCCAAAATGGCAAAAACGGAACCCTTATAGTTTCGTCATGTCCGTCTGTCCGTCTGTCCGTCTGTCACAGCCGATTTACTCGGAAACTATAAGTACTACAGTGATGAAATTTGATGGGAATATGTGTTGTATGAACCGCTACAAAAATATGACACTAAATAGTAAAAAAAAGAATTGGGGGTGGGGCCCCCCATACATGTAACTGAGGGATGAAATTTTTTTTTTCGATGTACATACCCGTGTGGGGTATCAATGGAAAGGTCTTTTAAAATGATATAAAGTTTTCTAAAAAACATTTTTCTTAAAGTGAACGGTTTTTGAGATATCAGCTCTCAAAGTCGTAAAAAGTATGTCCCCCCCCTCTATTTTTATAACTACGGGGTATAAAATTCTAAAAAAAATAGAGGTGATGCATGCTAATTAACTCTTTCAACGATTTTTGGTTTGATCAAAGTATCTCTTATAGTTTTTGAGATAGGTTGATTAAACTGTAATTTTGGTTAAGTTATTGTGCTTACACTGAAAACGATGGCTGAACCTTATAAGATAGATCAAAAAATATACTACAGTATTGTACACCTTTAAAAATCCGCGATGATATAAAATCTTTATAATGTAGGTACTTTTTACGAGAAATATTAGCTTATTCAAGCAATACGCCATTAATCCTTATCCAGTAATGTACCTTAAATACATTGTGCATTTGATAAAGTTTAATATTACAAATGTGATTGTTGAGTAATAATAGGTTAAACATATCCATCGAACCAATATTTTTAAAACGCGTTAATCCTATAGATTATTCAGTTATCACAAGCCGATTTGGGCACGCCTATAGCACGGAATATTTATAAATACATATATAAAATTAATATTCATACATAAAAGTACAAGGCAAAATATCGGGAGAGTTTAGGCTCCATTCACCAGGTGTATAAATTGACATAATAAGTTTATTATATTTGCTGCTACGGAACCCTTTGTGCGCGAGCCCGACTCGCACTTGGCCGGTTTTTATTATTAGGGTTCCGTAGCCAAAATGGCAAAAACGGAACCCTTATAGTTTCGTCATGTCCGTCTGTCCGTCTGTCCGTCTGTCCGTCTGTCACAGCCGATTTACTCGGAAACTATAAGTACTACAGTGATGAAATTTGATGGGAATATGTGTTGTATGAACCGCTACAAAAATATGACACTAAATAGTAAAAAAAAGAATTGGGGGTGGGGCCCCCCATACATGTAACTGAGGGATGAAATTTTTTTTTTCGATGTACATACCCGTGTGGGGTATCAATGGAAAGGTCTTTTAAAATGATATAAAGTTTTCTAAAAAACATTTTTCTTAAAGTGAACGGTTTTTGAGATATCAGCTCTCAAAGTCGTAAAAAGTATGTCCCCCCCCTCTATTTTTATAACTACGGGGTATAAAATTCTAAAAAAAATAGAGGTGATGCATGCTAATTAACTCTTTCAACGATTTTTGGTTTGATCAAAGTATCTCTTATAGTTTTTGAGATAGGTTGATTTAACTGTAATTTTGGTTAAGTTATTGTGCTTACACTGAAAACGATGGCTGAACCTTATAAGATAGATCAAAAAATATACTACAGTATTGTACACCTTTAAAAATCCGCGATGATATAAAATCTTTATAATGTAGGTACTTTTTACGAGAAATATTAGCTTATTCAAGCAATACGCCATTAATCCTTATCCAGTAATGTACCTTAAATACATTGTGCATTTGATAAAGTTTAATATTACAAATGTGATTGTTGAGTAATAATAGGTTAAACATATCCATCGAACCAATATTTTTAAAACGCGTTAATCCTATAGATTATTCAGTTATCACAAGCCGATTTGGGCACGCCTATAGCACGGAATATTTATAAATACATATATAAAATTAATATTCATACATAAAAGTACAAGGCAAAATATCGGGAGAGTTTAGGCTCCATTCACCAGGTGTATAAATTGACATAATAAGTTTATTATATTTGCTGCTACGGAACCCTTTGTGCGCGAGCCCGACTCGCACTTGGCCGGTTTTTATTAATAGATGGAGTGATTTGAGAGGAAGGTTTTAGTATATCATTTATTAGGTTTTACAGTTTACACAAAGCGGGCGAAGACACGGCTGGAATGAAAGTTTTACCTATAATTTAATCGAAGATACTAACCTAAAACATAAAAAATTGTGATTTGCCCGATTATTTTGCAAACCAATTATTATTTGTTTCCTTTCCGAATGAATGAATGTTTATAAAGTAACCATTAAAGAAAAAGCATTAGGTATAATGATCCACTACTAACACTTATATTGAATATCTGTTCAAACTTAACGACTATAAGCATTTGTTGAAGCCAAATAGAGTGAAAAGTATGTTGACATGCAAGATATATTTTCACTAAGGTTCGATTTGTTTTATTTCACGAGGAAGTAATACAGTTGAATCATGTGGGTGATATTTGAAGACGATATTTCTCAAATCTATACTGATAATATAAAGCTGAAGAGTTTATATGTTTGTTTGTTTGAACGCGCTAATCTCAGGAACTACTGGTTCGATTTGAAAAATTTTTTTGGTGTTAGATAGTCCATTTATTGAGGAAGGCTATATCATCACGCTAAGACCAACGCAACAGGAGTAGAGCCACGCGACTGAAACCGCGGGGCGCAGCTAGTTAGTCATAAAATTGCATATATAAATAATGTATATAAAGATACAAGTTTATAAATGTATCTCATCGAACATATATAAAAAGGATTTGTTTTGGCTCTACTTCCTTTTTAATCTCACCTAATTTATGAAAATTTATTTGCGTTGTGTTTTCCAAGTTAACAATTATTCTCCGTACGAATCCATGAAATACTCAGAAATATAATATACCTAACTTTATTAGCAACAGAGTGAACTATTTTATTTCCTGCACTTTGCAGTTGATTGTGTTATTATTCTTGAGCCTAACTAAATTGCGGCAGTCCAAGCTTAGTTCGACTCAGAAATTGTTTGAAGAAAGTAAATAAAAGGCAGGACTAATTCACTTTGTTCATAAGCAAAATAAAAAGCGCTTAATATTCAAACTTTTCTGCTCGAAGGCTTTATATAACATTTTGATGTAAAAGTAACAAAAGTATTCTGGACTCCCATTACAAATAAATCATTCCTTTTTTATAAAGTATCGATTATCATTCGGCTTTATCCAATCATACAATGCTACGAACATATGTGTTTGCCTATCAGCTATCTGTGATTTAAAACTTTTTATTTTAAACTGTTAAGGCTTTATAGTGTACTAGCCGCCCGCGGCTTCGCCCGCGTTATCAAAGGAGAACCCGCAAGACCCGCATACTTCCCGTTCCAGTGGGATTTCCGGGATAAAACCTATTCTATGTGTTAATCCAAGTTACCCTCTATATGTGTGCTAAATTTCATTGTAATTGGTTCAGTAGTATTTGCATGAAAGAGAAACAAACACACAGACACATCCTCACAAACTTTCGCATTTATAATAGTAGTAGGATTATCATAGTCTACAGTCTTGCCGTGTTAGTAGTCAGTCAGTACCGTGCATACCTGTGTCAATAATTGGCACCATTTTATCAGTCCCACGACAAAATAGAGTAGATAAAACTAAATTCTATCACTAAAAATCAAATACCTACTAGGTATACAAACCTTCATACAGCAAATATAACAATAATTATTGTAACAGTTATTTAATTGACAGTCCCAGAGGAAATCTTTGGAACAATGTTGACAACACCTCCGGCTTCTCGTTTAAACGTATTTGTAGAAGACGGCTTAAATGTTCATTGTTTTCCTTTCTTTCTTTGCTTTGTATGTGTAGAACGTTTTATAGACTTTTTGGATTTACAAGAATTTTGACAAGAAGACTATTCTTAGTATCATATTTATGCGTAATAAAGCTGTGGCAAAAGTCCTGTTAGCAGACTGTTATCTGAGTAAGATAAAGGGGAGTCCTTTCAGCGAAGCGGAGTAAAATTGGTTTGCAAGATCAAATTTTTCATGTATTTGCAATTATATGACGCTTCTAGAAAAAATAATCAATACACTTCAAGATATTTCCTAAAAAGTGTGCTAATTTGTTACACAACCACGTGTATTTTGGTCGATCATATAAAATCATAAAAATAGGCTAAAATAAAGATCGAAAACGAATTATTTATTAATGAAATTTCTGATTTTGGAAATAATTTTTATATAAGGATATGTATTTTGATGTACTGCAGAAAACGTGCTAAATTTTGGTTTTCTACTGAAGCCCTGTAATTATTAAATACATATTATATCTCAGAACTTAACGTTGCCCAGCGTTTTCTTTACAAACCGCGCTGCCCGCTACCCCGCCAGTCCTGATCAGGCGCTTGCTAACGTAGGACCTGTGTCAAATTATCTCCGCTCGATTTTACGTTTTGAGTAACGATAAATTATTGAAAATGGGAAACAAAACAAACAAAATTCGGAAGAAAGCAGTGTCAGTATCAAAAAAAAGAGTAAACTATAAGAAACGGTATGTAAATTGAGTAATATGATAAAAACGTAGTTACTTGATGACACAGAATAAAAATATCAGTTGGTCATAAAGTTTCACCTCGTATGTTTTTATTTCAAAACGATAAAAGCTGCGTTACTGTGAAATAAGAGTTTAGTTTATAATAATTTGTTTTATATATATAATACTAGTGGTCCGCCCCGGCTTCGCCCGTGGTACATATTTCACAATAAAAGGTAGCCTATGCCCTTTTTCGGGTATCAAAATATCTCTATACCAAATTTCATGCAAATTGGTTCAGTAGTTTAGGCGTGATTGAGTAACAGACAGACAGACAGAGTTACGTTCGCATTTATAATATTAGTATGGATTATTATTACGTAATTGGTGTATTATTTGCATAATTTTGGGGTATTATTATTAATTACAGTTGTTTATTTTAAGGAAAAAAACAATAATGATTATTAGTTAAAAAATAATTGATAATAGTCAAATAATAATGATTATTGACTTATAATAATTATTAATCACTACAGTAAAAGTTCCTTATTGGCGGGGTATATGTTCCATAAAATATATGCCTCGAATACAGAAACCGTAATTATTATATGGGATTATAGGTTTTACGTTATACGTTCCTAGGTGACGATTGAGATTTTTTTCGTGTCTCATTTTTTTTAGTTGACATTATAAACTAGGAAGAGTGCAGTAGACGTTACTCGATCACAATTTTTGTAACGAATGTGAAAGACGAAACAATAAAACACGCAAAGCGGCTTTTACTATAAACGGAACTACATTTAAAAATATACTTTATTTATTGAGTTATAAGGTTGCTTATTTACGCTCCTTCTATGTCTCGTTTCAGCACCATACTATGCCTGATTAAATAAATAGATATTAGATAATAAATACAAGGGGAAGTGGGAGGCGGACACACGCAGGCTCGCTCGCGCACCCTTCGCACACCTTACTGCCGCCACGTGATCGTAGTGATGTGACTTGACCAACGCTGTACTCGATAGTTTACAAGAAAAACTATATTTTAACATAGGGTAAACGCAGCTATCAACGACCCATCGAAAATCTGAAGGTATTACCGACCTATAAAAGTAATTCGAAATTTAAACGTTTCCAGAACTATTCTAGCTATAGGTAGGCAAAGTTATACACGAATGTATTACTTGAGCATCGTATACTTTAACGTTAGAGTGAGTAACTGAGCAAAAAAGAGTTAAAATGCGTAAGTTGCTGCGGGGTAGCGTGGAAGCAGGACTTGTCGTACTGTTCCCTTGTTCCTTCGGGTAAGTACTGTGAGTATCTTTTTAAGACATTTACAAACAAATGACATCTATACTTTAATTTATATTACTAAATGTCAATGCATTTAAGTGTCAACTTTTCATTTCTTACAACATTTTATTAATAAAAAGTAATTTGAAACGATAAAACTTAAAATTAAAATGGGACGGTGTTAGCTTCACCAGTTTAAGCCGCGGCAGGTATCAACGACCCGTAAGTCGGCAATGGCAGCAACGTAACTTTTTGTTTTATTTTCTTTTATGTTATTATATCACACTAACACAAGTGGTTTTATGGACCAGTTTAAATCTAAGCTATGAGTCTTCATAAAAATCTATTAGCGACTAAACTTTTTTGTCTAGTGTTGTGTCTTTTAGCGTTGTCAATTTATACAAAGTTATGATACTTTCGAGGATCCCTATCGAATAGTTACAGAAGTAAATCATTGTTTTTTTTGTTTAAACAATATGCATTTGTTCATATTTTGTATGACATTAATCAATTATAATCTATTTTATAGTCTGATGATCAAATGAATTAAAATAACCATTTTTTTATGGGTCGGTAATACAATTTAGGTTTATACTTACATACTTTAATACCGACCCATGTGGGTCGGCAATAGCAACTATAGGAAGCTATTACCGATCGAATATAGATTGTTTAGTTTCTCATCTACAAATTCAAATTCAAATTGCTTTATTTGCAGAATGTAGAATAAAGATGTTTGTATATACAGATAATATTGATCCTTAAACATTCTGCTCGTAATTGAGCGTGCAAATATATTTTTATTACTTTTATGACATAATAGGTGCCTATTAAAAATTATATTTTAGGTTAAATTTAAAAAATTAAAAAAAAATATATTTTTAGGTTTTTAGGTTAAATTAACATAAAACATATAATTAGGTATATTTTTTCCAGAAATATGGAGCCACGAAAGCGGCGAAAAGTATTCAGTAAAACACAACTCGCCGAAGCAATCAATCAAATAGCATAACGAAATATCCTAGAGTTTGAAATCCTTAATTTAATATATGTACATATATTAATAGTATTATGTTGATTAATTTAAAAGTTTATAATTATTTAGTTCATTACTAAATAGTACTCATTTGTTTTATTAAAAATAACCACAATTAAAAAATACGAATATATTTGCATTTTTATTTCATTTTATTAAGATCGGTAATCATCATCATCACTAGCTTCTATACATTCCATTGCTGTAAAAAGGCTTCCTCTCACATACGATCGGGAATAGCTGCATAAAAATCGTTAATAGCTTCACAGCCGTTTTTATGGGTCGGTAATATCGACTAAGTCACATTGTAAATTATTTTTTACAAGATAATCCTTTATTAGAATGTATTTGCTTCAATAAATACATTTTTTATACATAACACTAGCATATAAAATGAAATTATAAATCTTTAGAAGAACCAGTATACTTAAAAAATATGGTTGATTTTGAAATTGCCTTAGAGGGGTCGTTAATACCTGCGTTTACCTTATTAATATTTGACTTTAATATTAAAACTCTTTTAAAAATATATTAAAAATAATTTTGTGTTGTGTTTTGTATCATACACTTTCTAATATTATGAATGCGAATGTATTATAGTGTAAATGTAGAGTATGTAATGTTACGATATTATATTTTAACCGCTAAATTGATTTTTGAAGGTTTTGGTAGGTATAGAATTGATATATATTTATATTGTTTATTATTTCATTTTAAATTATTAATTAATTCTTATTTTTATTTAACATTAAATACTATTATTATTTGATTTATTATTAAAAAATAGTACTAAACCCGATCTTTTATTTTCTTAATTTTAATAGTTAAGAAGTCCACACGTTTTTTCAGATATTTCAATTATACATTTTTTTTAAACTACTTATAATTAATAGAAGACTTTACATTATTATTTAAAATTACATATATTTATACTTTCTTCATACATTTCTCCTTTAATAACATATTGAACAATATATTTTCTTATGTTACATATTTATTTACATAACTTATCGATAGCTCAACACGCAATTGATACCTACCCATCCCTATTTGTCACACACACATTTATATAGTATCTATAGCTCATCTGCCTTCGATGCGCACTAAGCAATTTGTGCAATACACGCGCTCTATACTATTCTAATATTATAATACTCTAAGCTTCTACTGGTAGCAGCAAGTGATATTTATTAGTTACACCAAGTACTTCCATAATTATGTTGTGCTAATTAATAAATTCCTAGTACCTACTTATCTCAGTTTATAAAGTTGTAAATGCTTACTTTATTTACTTTTATATTTACAATCTGACACAAACACTTTTACATTGCTTACATAATAAAAATTGATCACAATTTACTTTTGATATATTTTACACTGTGGCATAGCGCACGTTACGAAAAACAAACGACGCGAGGAGCGCGAGGAGCGCGAGTCACGCGAACGGCCCCCCACACTTCACATCCTAAAATCTTGCCTCGCGTTGAAATACCTCGCGTTAACTATGGCCGGTCAAACACAAACCATTACAACGTAATATAAATTACAATCTGAAGGTATTGCTTTTTTTCTTATAGGAAACTACCAAATTAAATTGAGGCTAACTATTATGTAACTAATTCAAAAAAAACACTACAATAATAAAAATAAATACCTCATTGTTAAATAAAAGCATTCTTCGACTCAATTCATAAAAATCATGCATAAGCGTAATACAAATTATATAAATAGGATAGGACGTAGAAAGTGTTTCCAACAAATTCGTATAGATAATTCAGGTGGGTTCGTCCAATTAATTTGGAAGAGGAAATAGCCATGAAATTTTTACGAATCTCAAAGGATTTCGTGAATCCAACATATCCAGTAAAGCGGCAATAAAAGAACCCAATAAAGTCTAAATTTACTCGTTCGAAAAAGTTCTGGAAAGGCTTGAGGACTAAATCAAATATTTTTATGAAATTAATATGCATTGCTTTTACATCCGGGGGTTTCATTTCTACGATTTAGTAAAGAGAAATTTCCTCAGAATTATAATTACAAATAACAATATAAAATAAGAAAATCGAAAGTGGTATAAGAAGAAGAGAAATGCAGTTGTATCTGAAAACAACAATACAAGTACTTGTTAGATTTTTGGGTAAAATTAACTTATTAACCAGAACTCATTAATTAACTTATTAAATTAATGAGTTCAATTTCAAAAAAAAAAGTAAAATAAATTATTAATGTGTAATTTAAAAAAAAACCTTGCTAATATAACTGCAGATTTACACCTAGGTCCTGAGATACTTCTCATATCTAATGCATGCAATACTACTTGTGCTAAACCTTCTTGATCTATTGCCTAGTTTGTACCCTACTAAAAACATTATTACCTGTGCTTGGACAAAGTTATGGTACTGTTTCATAAGTTATGGTACTGTTTCATAAGTTATGGTACTGTTACAAAAGTGCCTTGTAACGAAACTTCCACTTATAAGAACAATTATTTAGTTAAAAATTTTCGTACTCTACAGTTCTATACCAATAAAAAGTGTAATTACTGTCTCGTACAATAAATATGAATTGACATAATACATTTTATACCTATTAAGTAAAAAAAAATGATCAATGATAATTTTTGTTCATTTTGCGATGACCAAATATATAATTTGTACAATTTTCATGCAAAGGTTAAAGATAAACCACGATGCAATAACATAATATTTTATAGCAAGGGTCCATGTGGCTTAAATAGGGTTAGATTTGGAGAGGATCAATAGGTTTTTGATAAGAGTATCGTTTTAAGTGATGTTGCAATAAAATTGAGGCTTTTTAGTACATTCTGTTTATATAATAGTAAAGAAAGAACAATAAGATTCAGATGATTATGACACTTGTTTCGTAAAAAGTGTTTACGGTTAAATTGAAAAATTACCTTTATCTTATTCAAATATTTATTTGTTATTACCATTTTGTTCAAAGTATCCTTTATAAAAAAAACTATAAAGAGAATCATGCAAATGCCCATGATAACAAACACACAGCTCCATTTAATCTGCAGCCTACGAAGTTTTTCCAATCGTAAATTATGATAAACCCGCAAAGCAATAGCCTATCCATACGAAGTGAAAAGGCGGGTCTACACAGAGCAAGCAGCCTCGCGAACCATTTTCCGAACTAAGCAGCGCGATACAATACAATACAATATCCTTTACTTAACACACTTGTAAAGAAAAATAGAAAAAGAAAAATGGAAAACATATAAGATATAACATGCTAATAGGCGGCCTTATCGCTTATTCCAGTCAGACAAACAGTCTCTACCAATCTGTGTGGCTGTGTGGCCTTAGCTGGAGAAAATAGCGGCTCCCGTGTTCTCGCGTGTGTTCGCGAGGCTGCTTGCACTGTGTGGACGCGCCTTATGATGTTGCAAGTCACGTGGCACTACGTGATCCCGCCCTACGAGCTGTTAGTGAAACTTACTGATAATACAGATAATAAAACACTGTCCTTTTACGTGTATTGCTTTATCTACTTATCTTTTAGCCATAACAGAACTATGAACACGAAATACTATGACTGGACACAAGAGAAGTTTTTTATGCCACATTTGTATGAGTTTGGTGAATTTTACTGGAATTTTAAAGATTGTAAACTTTTTGATTTATACTATTAGTATATTATCTAGTTGTCTCATACGATGACACATTATGGGTCCATAATGCCCAAATATTCAATACAGTTTAACTTTTATGAATCTATGTTTGTATATTTGATATGAGAGAAAACTTTTCTTTATGATACGATATTTAAATAAAAGTTATCTTCACTATGTTCATACATTCAAGAATGCAACTGAGATGATAAAATTAAATTCTGATACTTTTTAATACTTTAAACTCTTATAAAAGAAAATTGATACCAATTTCATATCGCATTTAAATTATTCGTGTTCTAACAAAAATCTTCGATGGAAAGTCTCGTCTGCTAGTTTAAAATTATTGAATTTCTATTTTATTATCCTGTCATTTACAACAAAGAGTGATTTCGTGTAATCAATGTTGTTCGAAACTTTGATGTCCTTAATAATCAATTTTATAATAAGCCAAAAATGTAATTATTTACAACTAGCGGTCCGCCCCGGCTTCGCCCGTGGTACATATTTCGCAATAAAAGGTAGCCTATGCTCTAAAGATTTTCTGTGCCAAATTTCATCAAAATCGGTCCAGAGTAGTTTATGCGTGAAAACCTTTATACATACATACATAATTACAAACCTTTCCTCTTTATAATATTAGTATAGATGTAGGAGCTTACGAATAAGAAAAGTGACTGTTGTTGATTATGTTTGTCCTTCTTTCACGACATATATGAAAAAGTACTTGACGAGGTTTTGTGTGAATATAGTCGAAGGGCTGTAGAATCCCATAGGCTTATAAACAAACGAAGAAGAGGATGATATTAAGGATGGTATTATGTAGGGGAAATAGTTTTAACTTGAAGTGCATGCGAGAAAACCGAAGGGCTGAAAGTTGTTTCTAAATATGTCGAAATATATGCTTATGTGTATAGATAATGAGTGATAAATTGAACAACGTTTGGCAATTAACTAATCTTCTCCTGATAGTACTTGATTATAATGAAAGTGATTTATGTTATTACTCAAAATTTACAAGAACCTTATATATAGCTTTATATTCTATATAGTATATCCACTTACCAGTGTGCTATTCCCATACAGAGTATCATACGACTCCGCCTTCGAAGCAACGTTGCGCAACTTGCACGGTTTCTTCAGCGGCGGCGGCGGCGCCTGCTTCGGTGACTGCGGATTCCCCACGTGATTAGCATTCGTCTTGTTCTCTTTTTCCTTCATCGACTTGCTGTTTGGCGTCAAATTGTTCTTTGTGAAGTTGCCGAGCTGCTCGAACATGCTCGTTATGTGCTGGGACATCATTTTGATCGATTTTCTACACACTTAGCCGAGATCGAATACGCGCACTTTCATGATAGTCTCAAAATAATGTAACTACATATTGATTTGTATTTGTTGTTAGAGTCAGTATGGAAATTCGTTTTTTATTTGCTGAAAATATTTAAAACGTGCTTAGATTTAGTTAAACTTTATATTTTGTTATCAACTCTACATTGTTAGTTATAATTATTGCGTTCATAATAACTTTAACACATGTATTTAACGAGATTATATAATCACTTTCAACTTATAAACTAGTTGTTATCTACTTTGCCTAGATTCCTTACCAGTGCTACTACACTTTCCAAGAAAATGAAAACTGCTAAGTCGTGTCTCAAATTTCTCATTAAAACCTAAGTATTTTGCGGACTATCTTCCGCAAGATTTCATTTTGCGTTCACTGAAACACTTATTACTGGTTCTACAATATTGTTCTAACAATATTATTATTTGTTAACAAGAGACAATACACAGGGGAAGTTCGATAGTTTATAATTTATATTCGATGTCGTTTTCGAGCAAAATTTAACTTGTGAAATTGACACCAATATAATTTCCATCTTCACCTTGACATAATTTTCACTAAATTCAGTTCTCAAGTTGTAAGAGTGTCAAACATCTGGGACAGTGGAGGTGTGAAACATTGAAACAATGACGTCACAAACATTGATACTGTCTCCGCATCCGGCGCTCACTAACTTGGGGTTTAAACTAAGATATGAATTTCAAGAATACCTACGCAATTTGCTTGTATTTTTTATTGTGATAAGTTGTACTTAAATTATTTGTATATTTAAATACTATAAACTACGACTGTACCATACTTTTACGTGTGTTTAAGAACAGAAATATAATATACATATGTAAAATACTATAGATGAAGTTAACTTAATAAGATTTTCCATAACTATAACAACCTTGACTTGCTCTTGGTATCATTAACTTTGAAGTGTCATTTAAAAATAAAACAGTTTAACCTTAAATTCTAGCTGAATGATTAATTTTTATTACAGAATAGAAGTGTAGCAGAATGGAAAATATCAGACTTAGCGTAAAAATATTACGAGCCAATGAATTTTTCCCAAACGAAAATAATATCACGGTGTAGAGACACAAATGACTAAAGGTAACTCAAAAATTTGCTGTTCCATACATTTGATTTAACACTCATATAAATATTAAATGTCATCTAATAATAGAATAGCATTTAATCAACCAATTACCGTATTGATATAACGTAAAGAATATCGTACTAATATTATAAATGCGAAAGTTTGTAAGGATGTGTATGTGTGTGTTTGTTTTTTACTCTTTCACGCAAATACTACTGAACCGAACACAGTAAAATCTAGCACACATATAGAGGATAACTTGGATTAACACATAGGATAGGTTTTATCCCGGAAATCCCACGGGAACGGGAACTATGCGGGTTTTCCTTTGAAAACGCGGGCGAAGCCGCGGGCGGAAATCTAGTTCAATCTAAATGTCATCGTAATAATCTAAAGGAATTTTAAATCAACCTATCAGGTAAACGTAAAGTAAAGACGAATAATTGAAAAGAATAATTGAAATTCCCTTTGTATCATGCACTTATAAAAGTTCGCTTTATCTTCGAGTTGTTATGCTGAAGTAGTAAGAAACAATACCAGAGCAAACTACTTCTAAAACGGTAACACT
The DNA here is from genome assembly GCF_905220415.1 of Colias croceus. Lineage (NCBI taxonomy): Eukaryota > Metazoa > Arthropoda > Insecta > Lepidoptera > Pieridae > Colias > Colias croceus. Next base: position 3,350,048 of record NC_059540.1, on the reverse strand, counting down.
CTACAAAACCTCTCGAGCATGTAACAACAATTTCATATTTATTCCCATATTTCCTGTCCACTGGCTGTAAATCTTATCTGTTCACAGAAGCACATGAGAGATCAACCTTATTTCAAATGAACGAATTTGTCCGCTGTTAAAGGAACACGAAAAATAATGAAACAATATTTTCTTATGGGTTTAGGACAAAGCTGGGCTACTAAAGGGCGGAGTTCCAGCAAAGGAGACATATCGCTGGCAAAGTTGCCTTATCGGGAGTAAGTTTGAAATGACACTTATCCATTTTGTCACGAATCAATTGGGCACGTAATGGAATAGCAGATCCATGCTGCGTAATTGTTATCTTAATATATATAAATCTCGTGTCACAATGTTTGTCCTCAATGGACTCCTAAACCACTTAACCGATTATAATAAAATTCGCACACCGTGTGCAGTTCGATCCAACTTGAGAGATAGGATAGGTTTTATCCCGGAAATCCCTCGGGAACGGAAACTATGCGGGGTTTTCTTTGAAAACGCGGGCGAAGCCGCGGGCGGAAAGCTAGTATAATATATAGAAAGTAGTAAATATATAAGAAATGACGATATGATTGAAGAAAATAAACGATATTTTGAACCTGTTGTCTTTACTTAATTCGAACTAAATCTTCTTTAGATATCGTGCACGTTTTGGATAAAATCGTACTTAATAATTGAATACCTCATTGAAATTGTTGGTTTCAATATTTTAAAAAATACATAAGCGATGATAAAAATACATTTCTGATCTCAAAAATACGAGAACAATTATATAAAATATGCAGAAATTCAAGCAAATTGTATAAAGTTAGAACACTGAACATAAAGTTATCTGAGTTAGAACTCCCTTTAAATGTTCATTATCAGTTAAGACTCGAAGTCGAAATTTTAATCCATATTAAATTTGACCTTTTCGAAAGATTATGATGAATAGTGACATTTTTCACTAACTTTGTAGTAAAACGCCAAAATGTTTGTGACAAAATTGCAATTCTTAAAGATTTTGCTTGTTAGTAATCACAGCTCTTATCATTTTTAATTATTTTTAATCTAGTAATAACAAAATCGAATGTATTGGCAAAGATTTGGTTTAGATTAGTTAAAGAGCTTTTTCACATTATTTTTTAGAATTCCCAGAATTTTTTACCCCCCGAATCACAGACACAATAGAAAATCTATTGTGTCGTGGCCCGATCGGGCCGCTCCGGGCTCAATGGGATAATGCGCTACACCGGGGTTTTCTTTATTCATTTATTTACCTCATATGAGTTATGTTTAATATTACCATTTTACCCATGGCATCTACGAGCTATCTTAAATTTGATTCATACGACAACTTACCAAAGGAACTAAACTCAATTATTTATAGAAACTATGCAACTACACGTTACGACAGAAATCTCCATACCTAATTCAATAATCTATACCTATTAATATTAATATATAAAAATGAAACCCGTTTCGCGCTGTCACGGCATCACGCGTGAACGGGTGGACCGATTTCGATAATTATTTTTTTATTATATTCCTTGAAGTACGAGGATGGTTCTTATGTAGAGATTATGTACCAGGGGCGAAGCCGGGGCGGACCGCTAGTTCTTGATAAATATCTTTCAATCATGTGTATCGATTGACCGCTGACAAAATGAATTACTTAGTTTGTGCTTCGTTTACATTACTCGAATAAAGTATTTACCTATTCAATATTAAACTCCTGATTGACATATAAGATATTATTATTTATTTTGTAATAATATTGGATTATTAAAATAACCTCCGATGTAGGTTACGAGGTCGGGGTGAACGATGATTACTGTTTAAAAGTACTGTCATAATAAAAAATGGAGCCTTTTATTTACAGTTAAAAAAATAAAAATTCACTTTGTAATCGACTTCGTAAAAACGTTTGACTCATATTAACCTTTCAAATTATTTAAATCGATAAATTAATTTCCGAATAATTATTATGCATTCAGTTAGAGGATATTTTGCAGCCTAAAATTGTAGAATTTAATGAAAATTTGTAGGCTACAATTTAGTACTGAATCTTACTTATAAAAAGGTCTTTAGGTCACTTTACGTCATTCTGTGCTGAATGTATCAACAAGTGATGGACGTATATATCGATAATATGTCTCATTCGATTCTATCTACGTCATATATCTTTCTTTCCCTGGCGTTACAAAATGTGCGTAAACACGACGCTTCTTAAAAAATTACTCGATAATCTCATCACTTATCGATAATAGTCCAAGCTCACTTCACTTAGGAAATTCACTTACTTACACTTAGGCATTTTTATTTAAAATTCTAAAGGCGAAACCAACCACTCTACCTCTCTCTATATAAGATATATTATATTGTATGTAAAATAATTTGCCACAGGACAAGTATAATTCAATACTTATATATTGTAATATTCTCGTATATTTCGCTTCAATATTATTAGTTCCACTATCCATTTCGGCTTGGGAGTAATTTTGGTTAAAATTTACATCGCCTAAACCACATTAAATATAGCTCGCAAAGAATGGGTCGTTGTTTACGCTAAAGCCCTCTAGTGCCTCTTTAAGTCAATATAGTGCATTCTACCGTAATTACTTTAGATAATTTTAGTTTTAATATCCTCAATTAAACTCACTTTGTTAGAATCAAAAACTTTGGACTGAACCAATTTTACTCATAATTTCATTACAGTTTTTCATCATTTCGTATTTATTATATTTCCCTTTTTAATGTGTATTATCTGCAAGTAAATTGGAAATTTATGTACTACCTTGCTAATTATTCTTGGAATAAGATACATTCGTAATCGGTTGTCTTTTAAAATATAGGTTATTCCTAAGCTCTTACTGTTCCATCCACGTGTTTATAAAGTTAATTGTAATTGTAAACACTATATTTACAAATAATTACGTATTTATAATTATCTTTCACAAGAAGGCTTGCGGCTATAGACCGGAGTCTACTTGACCGACAGCTGTCGTTACCAGTGTACCACACCCTTACAATTCCTAGTCAATGAATTCTTTTGTTAACTATACAATAAATTCTCTAGCCATCGCAAATAATGGGCCTTGTTATGATGGGAATCGATCAATAGATTTGCATGTAACTGGGATATAAGTAAGAATGACTATCGGTTGTGCATAAAATTTTCATAAATTTTCATATAGGTACACTTCATCCCTTTGTATTTTTATTGGGTGTTCATTTAAGTATTAATAAACAAATAATTTACTTCTTAGGTATATTTTTTTAACGTTTCTAAATGAAAATGTTAATCGCTTTTTATTTCATTGGTTTATGTATGTCGTTTATCTAAAATTATACTCCGCTGAATCTCCAATTTTAAACTTAGATTTAATAAAATGCTTCGTCGTCCTAAAAATTCAGACTAGTGTCGTGCTAAAAATTCAGAAATTTTAAATTTGCTCAAATATTTTCATAGCGTGAAGTTAAAAATTTGGAATTTTCTTCGTAATTACTCACACAGCCAAGCTTACTCCTAACGAAGGTGCTAAAAGAGTTTTTATTCATGAGATGTATTTTTAAACGACTTCATGCCTTCAATTTCAATGCAATATCTATATTTTTATCAGTAGCCTTAATTTAGTTAAGGTTAAGAGACACTTACTACACCTGCGGAAAATTTACTAACTCTACCATTATGAGCTTAGTATATTTTTCATAATAAAAAATAAACATTTATGAAATTTAATTTAATTCAAATTTCAATGGATTTAATATTCAATAAAACTAATAAATAATAATAAATAATTAGAAATGTGATTTAGTTGTAATTTAAGCAATATTTTTTGTATTTACATCCTACGATAAATTTTTGAAATTTCTCATAAAATGCTGAATTAATTTACTTAAAATTTGCATTAAGCTTTAGCCTTGAATAATATATAGACTACAGGTATAAGTAGACGACGCGTGGAAAACTATGAGCTGGGACTACGAGTACGTAAGTTATTTTTTGTAATTCTCTTACACTATTTAAAGTTATATTAGGTGTGACTGGGTAAAGAAAATTGAATATTTATCGCCATTTCTTCTGATTAGTACATTATTAGCACACATAGAATAAACTATTATACAACCATTTCAAAATTGTATTCTAATTGCCCATCTTTTGATTATTTACTATAGAAAAAAACTTGTAACTTTACCCACAATAGTTGAGGATTATCGATTTTTATTTCAATACAAATTTAAATTAATTAAATATCTGCTATATAGAAATCTTAATTACGACTATAAGTTATCAAGATGTAGAGAATGCATTGTGTAATATAATATATTTCTGAAACGTTCACTACTACATACTACACTTCTTTTTATATTAGAAAATCTATCATCATTAAAAATAGTTTGCTAATAGATAGAGCCTTTTTGAACATACTTTTTGAACATACATACTTTTGAATATCAGCAATATTTAGCGTAACAATTGAATTTACAATAACAATTTTATTGGACAGATTTATTTATGAGCATAAATAAATCTGTATCATGCAATATATTATTCAGTACACGTTGCATTTTCAGCCAGTTTATGTAAATATATGAATAGGACCCCAGTTTGCATACTTAGTCAGCTGTCTAAAAATTAATTGACGCCGCAGTTAGCCTGTGTATTGCTACGTAGGTGTAATAACCGTATTTATATTTTGATATGCTTTCAATGTGTATTTTATAGTAATTTTGGATTTATAATAATTAAAGAAAATTAAAAAAAATAAAAGATTTTTTTTGCCTAATTTAGAGGTTAAATTTTTTAATAAATTATTATTCTTAATTAAATATTTAATGTGTAAATACAGTTTATAATTATTTGATTAAATATCACTATATTAGGACACTGTTTGGCAATTATTCTCATAATTATCTCTAATTTATTTAAAGATATCTAATTATTAAGTCATATTTTTTAATCAAAACGAATTTCCATTCGACGAAAAAAGTTTTAAAAATTCTCAAAAAAGTTACGGCAACTTACAAAGTTGGAAAGTAATCAAATATAATTCCGAATTTTGTTACGAATTATTTTTACGATTTTCCCGTGCGGACTCGCATCCCGGGACGTCCGCTTATCTTGAGGGATACGTGAATACTGCTGAGTGCTGCTTGGTCATCCACCGTCGACGTCGAAAGCATGCAGCAAGTCTTCAGCGGCCGCTCTGCGCATGCGCGGTTAGGCCCCGCCCACTAAACTTTTCATTGAGTAAACGAATGCCGCGCTTTTCTCGACCAACTTTGTTGACACTGTGATTAAGCCCACGCAGTTTTCGAATGCTTTTATATACCTCGTTTATCGAGTAAGTATAGGACGTTTTCAATACGATGAATAACCAGCAATGTAGAGCAAATGACAAATAAAGCGTTTTGCTACTTCTTGAAATCTTAGTTCGAGTTAAGTAATAGTTGTTGACTGTAGAATGCTTGTGTTCATTTAATTAGAAAAGTTTATCCATTCTATTTTTCATAGGTTCAAAGTTAACCTTAGAAGTTAACCCACTAAATGCAACCAGGGGTAAACTGTATGTTGGCATGTTCATTGTTCGAGTGTCATTATTGAATCTTAAAAATATTTGTTAAATCTAATAATCTCTCTATCTAAGTATATAATATCTAAAAAATCATGTTGTATAAGGATGTAGTAAGGATGTTAAACTACATATTTAAAATTTGGAAAAATACTAAAAAATGTTACCGTGTATTCGAGGCTAGCTGCATTTAAATATTCTTCATAAAAACATATACAACCAACCAATATTATAGAATTATCTATAGGATTATAGAAACTGACCAAGAATAAAAGAGGGTATGCTGTCTGTACGTTCATCTATATATACGTACTTATATATTAATCGTATTTTATGGTAGAAGGGTGTCATTCAAAGCTTTTCAAGCTCGCTTCTTGTCAACCCGTCTATCGGAAATGTTACGGAACGTTGGTAAATACAAAATAAGGTCACCATAAAAATAAACTAGAATACAAACTGTACAAATAATTTATATTGAAATCTACGATTGAAATGATAAATTTGTTAAATAAATTCTAACATTATGTTTAAAAAGGTAAAACTGTATGGACTGGTGTTTTATAAACGGACCAAATATTCAAATAAAATATATTCAACTATAAAACAAAATGTGAACTTTACATTTTACGTCGTTATTTTTACTTTTTAATTGAATAATAATAATAATATTGACAGCAGAAAATATTTCATGTATTTCCTAAAAGACTTGTGCACACTTCACAAATTCAGTCAGTAATTATTTATATAACCTAAATTTATGTAATTTTAACTCTATAGTATGGATTATAAACCAAACAAGATGGATTAGAGACAATTAAATTGGTCAAATCTAAATCGTGGGTCGTCACCCGAAACTCAGGAACATCTTTAGGCTTTAGCGGCCAAGGTCAATTAATTAATGACATCTATAAATTCGAACTATTATATTTTTAGCTAAATACAATTTTGCTGTGAATTACATTAAAATGAGACAGATAGATTAAGTATGAGTAGATTATACGCTACTAGATGTGCCCCGTGGTGTTACCCGCAATGCTCCGCTCCTGTTGGTCTGAGCGTGATGATATCTTATAGCCTTCCTCGCCTAAATGGGCTATCTAACAACGAAAGAATTTATATATAGACTGAGTACATGTGTATTGGGTAGGTAATAAAAAGTAAAGGCTTGAAAGAATCTGTGAGGGCGCTTCTTGTATGGATGTAACGCAATCGTAGAACACTCGTCTATTTTTTATTTTTTTATTCTCATATACGGTTTGTAAACAAAAACAAAATTTGAACCAATTATGCCCCTCACATATTTCACATATTTCACAACACTTTATGGTGTGAAGGTTCGAACCTTCACACCAAAAAGTGTTACACGGGCGAAAATAAAATATGAAAAAAAGCTGTAACATTATGTGACGTACAATTTGCAGGTACTTTATCTTGTGGTTTATCCGAGATCACCGCTGACATTGTTTTTTTATGATGACACACACGCGTAAACCGGTAACGGATTAGGGACGGTCCCCGAACACCCATCTACCGTAAAAAACCCGCTTGTCCATGCTTTATTATGTGAATGAGTGTGAATGTGTACTTTCTTCTTTGGGATGTGTGATTTGTTGCATAATCTATGTTTCGGTTCGAAAACGGAACACAGATACACTTATGAATTTGGATAAATTAGTTGGTATAGTGAGCATATTCGTTTAAAGTTTCATATGTTTGAACTGGGATGCCTGGCACAGGTTTTACATAGCGATAAAGCTCTCTGTATTTTATTCTTATGAGTTTTTATGTACACATTTATGGTCGTATACAATGAACTATTTATTCATTCATTCATAAGTCATAAAAAACAGTGACAGGTCTAACGACATCAGTTGGACAGTTCATTAGACTTATTAGGCACGCTAATCCTCCATATTACGTAACAGGAACAAAAACACTCGATAAACAAACGTTTATATTACCGGTAAAACGGAATCATTGCATGTAATATTTCGTTCGTATGTGTCCCTGTATCGCTTAATTCCCACATAACACTCCGAAACGGTGTAACTCCCGAGCTAAAGTACCATTGTCTGTTGTAAACCGTTTACAGTTTACATTTATGGGTTTTGCCCAATACATGATGCCAAATGTTGTTAAGGCTGTTCACTGTCGCAAAATAAAGGTGCAAGAACACGAGATAGGTTTAGATACGTATATTATGTATGTTTCTGATAATAATCAGAAAACGTTCCTTTTCATTCATTCATTCCGTTTCTCTCATTATTTCATAATGTAAAGATTCAGGACAGACTCATACTTAATTGAACATCTATCCGTGCCCTACATCGATTTTGTTTAAAATAGATTACATCAATCTCCTGTGACTGAGTAAAAAAACTTAAGGAATAATAAAAAATCAATAACCTTGCTGAGTTTTTTATTATTTTATTAGAGAGGCTAAAGGTTACGTCTATAGTTAGAACATGAATGTGTTGATGAAGAAGACGTCTAAAATAGATCCGCATAATATAAAACATCATGTAATTGACAAATTCCTTTCTACTAATTAAAATATTTTTAAAGCATTAAATTGCAATAACATAACAAATACTTTCAAACTTGTCTTACACCTATAAAATAATATAAAAGGCATTTTTTATAGCATATAAAAATATAAAGTTAATAACTACACCGTACCTATTTATTTTAACACAAAAGAAAGTAGTTATTTCTTCTTTTAGAGGTTATTTTAGAAAGCTCTCGCTGTAATGTTTCGGTACATTTCCTAATGTTCAGTTTCATCTTTCATGTTGGACATTACTACATGAGAGGACAATGCCCCTACATTTTCTAATTATTATATCTTTAGTACGTGCTTTAATGCGTTTACAACGTATTATACGTTGTTTTTAATACAAGAAAATGGTGTTTCTACTACGTAATATTTCCTGGTGGATTACATTATTTTAATTAATTAAATGCGATAATGTTTATAATAATTTTGTTTTAATCTTAATAAAAATTAGAAAAGTAATTTTGTAAATGGTGTCTATTACCCTTTGCTTTTTTATAATATTATATATTTATTTATAAAGTGAAGTTGTAAACATGGAAGCTTTATATAGTAGATATCCATTATGCATGCAAATACTATCTATCGAGTTGGAAAAATAGAGTCATAAATGTCGGAGAAAATCATACTTAGCTACTAATTTTTCACGCAGTAACTTGTAGCTATAGTAAATAAGGAAAATTTTTCTTAAGGCAAAAGTACTTAACATTTACGATGAAATACTTGATAATATCAAAAGAATACAACATACAGGTATACATAATCAACGGACAATAAAAATATTCTCAATGTCACGTACCAGCTTCATTTTTGATTATTTATTATATTCTGTGTTCCAACAGGACTATTCTGTATCTGTGGTATTCCACGTGGGTTGTAAACATGGTACGTACAAATCTGATTGAACTATAAACATGAATTACATGACATGATGTTCGTAGTTGTACCGTGTGACATGTTAATACCCGTAATGATTATTATGATATTGTAGTACATATTTAAATAATAATGATGAAATGTGCACTGTATGCTTAAGATGTAAGGTAATTCTAATTTATCATCTGTATTATAATGAAAGAGACATTTGTTTAATTCTTCTCCATAAGTATATCTCATAAATACACATATTAAGCATTATTAATTTTTGGAGACTTGCTTCTAAATTTAGAACGTGTTATTTTGCCTGCCAAATTTTGCCATGTAATAAAGAGAAGAGAAATTATTTATACTCAGGGGAGACTAATCTATTAGTATAATCTTCTTAATTTAAGTTGGCTATTTAAAACAAGCTGTTTCGCAGCAAAAACAATATTACACAAATTTCAAACTTACGACTAAAGGCTTTAACACACAGGAGTAAATCCGTAGCGATTACCTACGTTTAGAAATGCTTACCACCGATTTATTTAGTATTTAAAATTAAAACACAGTTTTCTTCCTCTTTATTGATCAATTATGCTTGTTTTCTATACCGATGCCTACAGTGTGTATTATTACAGAGAAGATTGAATATCTGAAATGAATATCACGTGAGAAGCTTTAATCATGGACATGCTCGTGACAAAACTTAATGAAAAGACATATTATTTAGGGCTGATTTTTCAATCCTTTGTTAAAACTTATTCATCGAATAACGTATTAAACTACCATTTCAAATGTATTCTAATTGTCCGTATATGACAGTAATTTACAGATGACATTTTAAAATGTTCGTGTAATACTTTATTCGACGGATAAATTTTAACCAAGGATTGAAAAATCGCTCCTTAGTCGTCAAAGCCATCTCACAGATAACAATGAGCATAAGCTCTAGCGCTGACTCTATAAAAATTGCATGATTAAAAATAAATAAATAAACACCAAAAATACGTCCCATATGGGTAACGTTTTATACAAAAACCCATTCTAAACCATTTTTTAATTAATAGTTCATTACAGAAATTGCAACGCATTTATAACTTTGCGATTCAGTGACGCATTGTATCAGATCTGTTTGTTTGAGCCTGAAGAAAATTGCGGACTAAATCGTGTCATTTACACTTAAACGACATCGCTTCCAAAATAGCTTATTTTTTAAAACAAATTATTGTTTCGGAATTACAATGCGGCCCAGTCGTGCGGGATTTCGGACAATGGAAGCAATTTTTGGAATAATAAGTCGGTTAAGAAGAAAATTGAATTTTTGAACGTAAACATGAAAATATTACAATCTGGGTATTTTTTAGGATACGGAAATAAAGTGATGAGGGACTATGATGCAATAATTTTGTTAACAATGAAGTGTCTTGAGAACATAATTATTACAAAATGTATTACGTATATTACGAACAATCATTTTAATCATCTATGAATTTCAAAGGAATACTTTCATTAAGATTGAAAAATGAAATATATTCTAACTAGTAGTTTCTATTTTTCTTTCAACAAAAAATGTTACACGGTATCATAAATATGATCAAAGTATAATATGATCGCCTCAGTTTAATTGTTTAACCTGATTCTTTTAAATACGACAGAATTTTATCTGATGAAATAGAGGACAATATTGACTTTTATCACACCTTGATCCTATCCTCTTCAATTTCTTCTAAAATCTATCACAATTAGCAAGGTTTCAAATTCAATCACAACCTTCAGTAAACGAATTGTGCTTACAATGTAAGCTGTTGGATTTATTGCCAATAAAAATTTTGCTTCGTCAGAACTTTTGATCAACGCTCGAGAAGCAATCGGGCCAACGCTGCAATATTGGTTTAAGTCAACAGTACAACTATTTCCTGTTTGCTTTAAAATACTGAAGTTTATATTACCTGTACGCATATTCAATATTTCTCTGTACAAGTAATTGTATTTATTTCAACAATAAGATTTAAGAATAAACCATAAAATGTACCATTGGATCATGGATGACCTGCCAGGTTCAAACTTCAAAGTTAGCCTGATCAAGGTTATGCTATTTTTGAACCTTATTGCGTGACTTGGTTAATGAAAATGAAATTTCAGGCTATATTAACAGCTTATTTATTATAAAACCTTCATAAGGTTTATAATCAATTAGTCCATATCATAATTATAAGCAAAACAATTTCTTAATTATTATAGATACTCCTATGCTCCTAAGCACTTTATTTATTTTATGTACCTAGTATATTTTCTTGAACATAAGAACCAACCAAAATGTACCACGATTATTCAGTAGTAGGTAATTATAACGCCAAACGCCAACCAGAATTAATGAACAAACACCTGACCTCGCACCGCTTTATTCCCCATAGTAACAAACATTGACCGTGCTAACTGAATAAATAGATCAAGTGCATTATTCAGTCGGTATCGTAATCGTATGATGCACTACGTCTCGAAAGTTGCCGCTCCATTACGTGTGTCTATTTTCCGCAACATGTAGCAGTACGCCCCAGTAACACTACTCGCTGCAGGGACGTCTATCTATAATTTGGTCTATGCAAAGACAGTTTATAGTTTACTACTAGAACTAGTAATGTCGGATATTAGGAGATAGTTTGGCCAGTTAGTTCTGAAATCGGTGAGAGTAACAAATATATATATTTACAACCTTTTTTTGTATTATGATCTACAGTCTCTACTGCTTCTGCCAGATTGAAAAGTGGTCTATTGAGTGATCTAGATTGAAGTTAAAATGCCCTTGTTTGAGTAGGTTTATAAATATATGTCTATCGACGTCTCATTGTCGCTCAACGCAACAAGTATCGATCAACAACTTCTGTTTACTGTCTTTTACTTGCGAAACAACATAATATGAATTTATATATGTAACAATAAATAATGTCATATTTTGAAAGTTTGAATCAAAAACCTTCAAAGATGTAACAATGTAACATTAGTAGAATTGTTACAGCTTAAGGCTCTCCCGATTATTTTAATATTTGTGTTATACTAAATTTGATTATAAGAAAGTTATTCAGTTAAATTTGCCTAACATGTGCTAATAAATGCGACATTTAAATAAATTAACTATAATGCCTGAGGTACGGACTCGTCCTAGTTGAGTTTTGATCATTTAGAATTGCGTTTGGAAGGATACAGAATGTCTGATTAGTTTAGAAACTTCATGTAAGTATTTAGAGAAATTCATGTTACTCCTTATGTTCAGATTTTCTTACACGTGTATCTAAGTTTATGAAATTAAACTAAAATATTATGTAACAGTTATTTAGTTTGAACATTACAATGTCTTTATTAAGGCATCATTATTAAGGCACGGCCTTGCCTGATTTATAGAAAATATCTATGTTTTTCTTTATTTACTAAATCTCAAAACAAAATCAAAAACAACCCCATTGCTAATAGTTTACTGCATAAAAATAACGGGACCTTTTTTCATAAAATATAATTTCCATATTTATCACATTGCACTATAAATATCCCAAAAAGTGTCACTTGTAAATGAAATTCCGGTAATAATTTATTGACAGAGTGGACTTAACATACGTCGAAATGTGTTATTTACTCCTAAACCAATATTTGAGCAGAAAAGGCTATTTGAAAGTGAATTCTTTAAACTTTTTTTTTTCATCAATTACTTTAGTTTTTTTTTTAATGTATGACTTTATAATTAATTACTTCAGGACTATTTTAACATTATACCACTGGGACAAAGGAAACTCCTAACTAAACTATTTTTGTTGTTGTTGTTTTATTCATGAACATGAACATATCAGAAAGCCTACAGTAAAGTATACCAAAAAAGGTGTATCCTTTACGTTCGAACTGAAAGTGACTGAGCAGCATGCTTGAATCATTTTTATTCGACATTCCCAAAACGTCAGAAGGTCAATTGGTACTAAATATCTAATTTTTATTTTATTACTAATTGTGCATATCTTCTCCTAGCCTGATCAATGATCAATAATTATGAGATGTTAAAAGGCTTCAACAGTCGACTGAAAAGGTGTCAAAAGGGAAAGAAAATTGACTGGATTATATTTACCCCGTCGCTACATCAGTAGAACTAAAAAACCATCAGGTCGAACCAAAAAATTTATTATAGAATAGTACCTATAGCTGATGAACTTCATTGCCATAGAATATCGTTTTAACCCAAATGTAAACGAAACATTTTAAACCTCCAAATCAAGCAATTTAATCAATCAAAATATTGGTATTATTCAGGTTACCCTATATACTAAATTCAGTCTGATTCAAATCCTATCAGAGTGCAGATTTGTTCGCACATCCATAAAGTACAAATAAAGCTTTCAATTCACATGTGCACAGCCGATGGAACGGGCCAATCGGTTTAGCTCGGGCGCCATCTTGGCGGAAAATTAGGAAATACTGTTACCATGTGGCTCTGCAGGAAAAGTTATTTTATAAGACTATGATAAAATAAAATAAATTTTATCGATATTTCAAAAGCCACATGATTAGAGAACGTCGAAAATATATTACTCTACAGCAACTTAACAGTTACCTTTTACAGCTTTTATAATTACCTAACTAATATTGCTATTTCACTCAAACAAGTTGGTATCAAACATTCTTGATACCTGCTTGTAATAATACAAGTCGGAAAGCTAGCTAAAATATAAATTTTAGCTAGCTTTCCGACCGCGGCGTCACCCGCTTTATCTAAAAAAACTGCATCAAAATCCGTTGCGTGTTTTAAAGATTAAAAGCATACATGGACATAGGGACAGAGAAAGCTCCGCTCCTGATGGTATTAGCGTGATTTTATATAGTTTGATAAATGGGCTATTTAACACCGACAGAATAATTCAAATCGAACTAGTAGTTCCTGAGATTAGCGCGTTCAAACAAACAAATAAACAAACTCTTCAGCTTTTTTATATTAGTAGAGATATGTAGCGATGTATGCAGTATGCACAACACAGACATAATATATCGGTAACCGCAATCTACTGCAATGTAACAAGGGTGACCAGAGAATCGTATAAAAAGATTCTGCGGTCATATGACCAAAGCAATTTATGTTGTATCGATTGGTGATACGAACAAAAGATAGTGAATAGAGAGCTGTAATTAAAAGCAAACAAAACGTGGTAAGAAGCCTCACTTCGAGGAATATTCGTTCAATTTGTTACGGTATAATGAAATGGGTCATATCTAATTATAGTGATAGGCTCGTAATTATTATATACTTACATTTCATCCGAGTGTGCAGGAACAAGTCGAAATATTTGATTGCTCTCTTTTTTTATCAATATTTAGTGTATTGGATTACGCAGGTAAGTTTGTAAAATGTAAAGAAACGATCCAGATTCCAAAGTAACGATCCTGGGAAATTAATTAAATGTCTTTTAATAAGTTTAAATCGCATATCAAAAAAATAATTCTAAAATGAATGAATGTGGGAAAATGTTATCGTATAAATGAAACTCTATATTGTGTTATTTGTGTACCTTTTTATTTGAATCTTCACTTGACTAACGTTTTTAGAAGCTGTCTGCGGTCAAGTTATTTTTTTCGGGAAGGGGACGTTGATAGAGGGTTTGTTATGTAGGTATTTTTACGTTTTATACATTTAACACTCTCCTAATGTCTATTTACAGGATATATCAATTTTATCGGTTATTTTATACATGTAGTTTTGTACACTTTTGTCCAAAAAAACTTTAAAAACACATTGAGTTGTGAAAAAAAAACTTTTAAGGAGAGAACTTTTAACTTTTAAGATTACATATTTTACTATACCTATACAAATAGAGCAAAACAAGAGCAACATAACAATCCATATTCTAAAGCCCAAATGCGGGTAGATATCTCTTTAATACTATTTTTAACCGACTTCAAAAAAAAGGAGGAGGTTATCAATTCGGCCGGTATATTTTTTTTTTTTTTTTTTTTATGTATGTACACCGATTACTCCGAGGTTTCTGAACCGATTTACGTGATTCTTTTTTTGTTCGATGCGGGATGGTGTCGAATTGGTCCCATAAAAATTTTATTCGGCTAGGCCTAGTAGTTTTTATTTTATGAGCATTTTTGTCTGTACTCGATGACTTAATTTCAATGTAGCAAGTAACTTTGATTCACTTCCCGGTAACCGATTGAGCTGAAATTTTGTATACGAATGTAAATTGGATAGCGATGAAACATTATCATGACATGGAGCTGATCTGATGATGGAATCGGAAGGTGGCCATAGGAACTCAGTAATATATTGACTCAACTTTATCGAGTTTGGGCTCGTTTGATTCGTGTTGAATATACACTAAAAAGTATTAAATAAAAATAACTGCGTTAAAAACAACCGACTTCAAAAACGGAAAAGTAAGAAATAAAAAAGATTTGATATTATTAATTACTACATATTATTTTTATGTGCTATTTATTAAATAGGTTTGAAGTCGGTGCCAAACACTAAGCACTTAGTATTAAGCCCATGCACCGACATCAAACCTTTTTAGTAAATAGCACATAAAAATAATATGTAGTAATTAATAATATCAAATCTTTTTTATTTCTTACTTTTCCGTTTTTGAAGTCGGTTGTTTTTAACGCAGTTATTTTTATCCTATTACACCGTATCATCACACAATAATAATTGTCATGCCTGTCACATGTCATTCAGCACAAGTCCCCACAATAAAAAGAGATAAAAGTCTTTGAGATAACGATTGTACCAGCAAATGGGGCCTAAACCGGGATATCCTTTACCCATAATATTTGTCGAGAAAATAATGTGGCGTTGAGTTTATATAAACAACATTTTTCCGCCCAAGGAAACCGCTCCCCATACAATATTCCATCGCCTATTACTCTTTTCATAAGAACTGTATTAGTAGTTTGTACTTAGAAGTAACCAAAACTAGTGCCCTTTATCTATGATTTCATCCATCTGTATTCAAATATAGAGCTAATTCTAAACATTAAAAATATGTTTGTAAACTATTTATTGCTTTGAATTATTAATAAGTGTGGACACAATTACATTTACTGAAAGGTTATCACAATTTCCAATCACCAATCTACTTATAAACGTTCATAATATTATTATCTTATACTTATTTTACTTAACATAAATCTATTTTTAAACCATATTAAATATAATTATATACCTTAAAACTTTAAACCATATATATATACCTCAAAAATGATATTTGAAATCTAGACCAAAAAACGTAACCATCAAATCAGGCTCAAGTGTGTTTACTCCATCTGTTTATACATTTATACCTTAAATTCCTTAAGCAAATATAAATGTGCGATATTTTTCATACATTCCTTGTTATTGTTACCAGTACCTTCTTCAACTAAGACGGGGTTAAACCCTTATTAAATTTGGGTCTGGCGAAATCTCAACGGTATATCGCTACGGACAATTTTTCACATAGTGTTTAGTGTACTGTGTAATTTATTTTATTAAGTAGTTTTGTTTCTTGAACAGTATATTTTTACCAATTTTTGAGCGATATTTCTGGTATTTATTTAGACATAGGTAGAGATGAATGCATACAAACTTAACATAAAGAACAACATCCTTAACTGATAAACACATCTGTTTTATATCATTATCATTGTTATTTTTTTTTTGGTCTACCAACGTTTGTTTACATTACTTACATATAAAATATCAAAATTCACATACACAATTTGATCAATGGAAAAAAAGCACTAATTATAGGTAAACACAGCATGCGAAAATTAAATTGTAAAGTATACAATTACACAAAACAATTAGTGAAGTACAAAAAAAAGAAAACCAATGATTATATATTAGTAGTGTTATAAATTTAATAGTAGCAATTATAATACTTACTAACATATGTTTTTAAGGTCATCTTACTAACAACTATATGGATATTAAATAATAAATTCATCTGAAATAAATAAAATAAATATATTCTCTTAGTAATACAAAATTTATAAAAACCATCATTTTTGAGACTATGCAATGGCCGTGCATAAAAAAATAAAGTACTAAGTGAAAAGCAATATCAACTAAAAACCACATTCAAAACCAGCCAGTAATCTCAATAGAAGTGCCCAAAAATAAAACCGAGTACATCACTTTTTAAAAGCAATAAGTTAACAACATTTCGTCAGCACACGCACACTCCAAGTAATTGCCTCTCAGAGATCGAAGCTATGCATAGATGATGCGAGATTTTAGATGGATTCTGAACGGGAATGCTATATTATGTTCGGTATATTTAATGAAAATGTGTGCGTATTTTAATGTAATTTGCTTCTTCATGTTACGTTTTATTTGGTGTAATGTAATTATAGGATAAGTTTTTTACACTTGTAAAATCTTTCCCACACATTTAATTTGTTACATTTCAAACGGTAAATTTATATATTTACATTTACATTAATATATTTACATTTCTATACTTACAGAATACTTTTGTATTATAAAAATTACTCATATAAAAAGCACGGTAAACATGGTGTTTGACATAAGTTATATTATATTACTCACATCTATTTTTAATAAATGGTTAATAACCAATACATAGTATAAAACAAAGTCGCTTTCTCTGTCCCTATGTCCCTTTGTATGCTTAAATCTTTAAAACTACGCAACGGATTGTGATGCGTATTTTTTTTAATAGATAAAGTGATTCAAGAGGAAGGTTTTAGTAATTTATTAGGTTTTAGACAATGCGGGCGAAGCCGAAGCGAGCCGTGGGTGGTAAGCTAGTAAATAATATAACTACAGAATTTACATCTTTTATCAGTTAAGTTTCACCGCTATAAACTAATATTTGTATATAGAATTATCATTACAGATCAACATTAACTGTTACTTCAATCTTATTCCACTCCCAGTACAGTACCTCCAGACCTGAACCCAACTTTATAGTCGGCAAACTTTACGAGGCAACCCGTACTGTCCAACACTCTCCAGGGAAACCTCATTGTTTTATTTCGGGGAAAACGGGCCCAATTTGTCGCTCTATCTGTCACTCTTTGAGGAGGATGCAGTGAGAAAAATGATCCAGACGAAATAGTTGAAAATAATATGGAAAAAATGTGAATATTTCTGTTGTTATATAAATACATAGAAGCAATATTTTGTTGAATAGAGTGAAAGTGAGTATTTTATTATGCATCATGGCAGATACGTTTTAAATACATGCAAAAAAATTGCACAGTAATTTCAATGACCATGACCGAAAGATTGATATTGTACTTTTTGTATTGTAAATATAATATAACAGTACAATACAATACTACTGAAAATTTTAAATTGAAACATTTCCCCAACATAAACAAGAATTACTATATTTTAGTATCTTTACGTTCTGTTAAGTGAGCCCTTGTCGAAAACCGGGTGTATTTCCAACAATTTCGCTGGAACAAATATTCTTTATTCCAATACGCAATTTTATACTGCTGTTTTATCTCTAATATTTCTTGAGTGTTTGTTTGTATAAAAGCCAGACTTGTTTAAACTCTTGTAGGGGATAAGCTTTCAAGCAAATACAGTAAAGGGTGAGTAGCTTTACAACAAAAAGACTACGAATGTATTGACAAATTAGCTTCTCCTTGTATAAGAACTTAGCAAAAAGTATTTAGTGCACAAATGTAATAAATCTTTCAGGCGCCATTTATTAAACCCTTTAAGTCAGAATCATTAGTTAGATGACTTGTGATCTTGATAGTCTGGATTTTCAAGATTGATACATGTGTGCAAAATTTTTCAACTTTCTGCTGCGATAGTTTGATAATACTTTATGTCGGGAATGACGATTAGTTGATTACCCAATCAATTATTATTCTTATAATATTTAACACCTAAAAGTATATAGGTATTATATCATTAGCTACACTATACAATATAGAGTAAACTCTATAGTCCATAGAAATAGAAAAAGTCTATTTCTATTTCTTTCTACTTGTATGGACTATATAATAGAGTAACTACTTACTCCTACCTACGTAGGAGAATAATTCCATATATTTGTATCTAAACAAAAAACAGAGTACTTATGTAATTATACATTTTTGTATAATAATACCTAGCATGACATAAACATCTGTTAAAGCCGTATCACCGTAGTGTATAAAAATATAATGGTAATAACTACTAAATAAGTAAGTTAATCCATGAGTCATGTTCTACATAAGATAAACCTCATATCACTTTTATGAGCAAACAACAATCAAAATTTGTGATTTGCGAGGTCAGGGAGTAGAGTATTTTCGGACACTGTCAAAGAAATAATAACATAAAGGCAATGACATAATTCAATAGGTACATATAAAAGCAGGACGTATAGTTAGGTATCTAATCTCTAGTCGTTAATTAAAAAATAACAGCAATACTATATGATTAAGTTCTGCGTCTTATTTTTGTATTTTTGCTGTGTATACTTACAATATACTTTACTTATAATATTTGCAGCATAAAAAATATATTTAATACACTGACATTTGTGCTTTCTAAATCTAACCCCAAACAGATTTGCTATCACAAGGAGCACTCTCAAACAAATACAAAGCTTTCCTTAAATCATACATCAGTGAAAATAACCAGTAACCAAATCAAGTCTAGATAAAGATTTATTGTCACGGTGTACATTTATCACCCGCAATTTGTTTACGCACATTTGAAACATCATGCCGTCTGCGATCTCCCAAAGATCCGTTAGGTGACCTCGAATCATTGATTGATGTTCCCGCTGACACTTGCCCCAAATAATTTTTGTATTAAGTAATAGTTGACATAAATGTACTTGCAATTTGCTCCTGTTTTGCGTTACATAAGTTGTTGTTTTGTTTATGTGCACAATTTAGAGGGCGCGAAACGACGCAATAGCTTTTTCACATTTCATAAATACGGTACGAATAAGCAGATGTAACCGTTGCTCATAGCAACCAAGGAGAAATATAACAGTAGTTGTTCTATAATTCCATAAATACTTACTATGAAAACTTAACTGTTTCTGTAATGAAACTAAGTGATCTGAAAAAATGTAGAGCCAAAAACACAATTACAAAGTTATTTAAATAAACCTCTATTATAGTTATTATCGCTTCTATTTCTAAAAAGTTGAAAGAAATGAATACATAATGATTAAACTACTTACATTTAATGCAGTCTAATTTAACATACTGTATTTTCAGGACATCATCAAATCTACTCTCTTGCACGTTGCTCGAGTATGAAATTTTATCATTACCGGCACTGACTTTCATTTACCTCTAAAGATAACAACGTTCACTATTGCACAGCCATCGCATACGTCGCGAAACCCGATCCCACTCATCGTCGTAGGCGGCCGAGACATGTCTTGGACGACTCCGACGATGATATTACCAAAGCTAACGCACGGCTAGACTCGGCGATTGAAGCCCAACGTCGAACAAACCGCGACACCGCACACACCACAGCAGAAAGCGTACACCGTCTTCGCCGGCGAAGACGAGGTCCCTTGTTCCGCGTTCCCGCGCCCACCCGGGTGAGCGCCCGTCCGATTAGGGCCCTTCTGGCCTCCTCCACTCAAGCGACAGCTCAAGCCGAGGTTCGTGGTCCCCGTCAAGGGGGGACGCCCTTGTGCATGTCGCTACCAGGGTGAACCTTCAGTTCACCCCCGCGTCCGCGTTAAAATGTAGAAGCCCTTCTGGCTAACATTGAGAAACACCACACAAAAAAAAAAAACTATTGCACAGACCACCATAGAACATGATGCATTACTACAAAGCGTAGTGACCGAAATATGCCACTAAGGATTACACGTAATATGCTAAATGATATCATATTATCACTAGTATGCTATCTAGTTTCACTGGGAAAGGCCGGCTTAGCCCTTCTCTTCCTATGCAATCTAGTAGAGATAATTTTGTTGTAAGGTAAAAAGCCGTAACTCAGTTTGGATACATGTTACGAGTTGACAGAAGCATTTGCTGGTCATGGTGACTTATTAGAAGACCAGCAATTTGTCTTATTATAACAATAAGAATGGGTATACATCTTCAATTGCCTAACTAAATCTTGTCATAACAGGCCCCAAAACTTTTTTAACAAAACTAAACTTTAATGTATTATGCATAATGTTTTAATTAGATTTTTTTCTGTTGCGTAATATTTAAATGTACGTTACATTAGTCAATTCCGGGGACAAGAAGATCGGTACTTTACTTGTGTGACTAATACAATGGTTTAATCACAATTTAAATTCAAACACGAGCAATAAATATTTATAAGCGGGATGTAAAACAGGAAAATTGAACAAAACACAAGTCCAAGGCTCGAATTACGTTTTGGCATTACATAATTAGCAATATGAATTCAATTCACCTATAATTTTGATAAAAAAAAATAACCAAAATTATTTTTGAAATATCCATCATGTCTGTCACAAGGCTTTTAATGATCTATTGAAAACGACGGTATTTGAATTTAAAGTAGTATAATTCTATAGCCATAGCACACAGCATCATAGAATAGTGTTTTAAAAAAATCGCGACAAAAAACAATGAGTAGTAGGTAATAAATAAACATTAAAAATCTATGTGAAAATGTTTGGCGATACTATTCAAAGTATGTGAGTGGAAATAAGTACCTATATATATGTATTTGCATATTGGCTTTTTGATCAGTTAAGTTTCCCTTAAGAAAATAGGCCATTAACCTACTACTAAGTAATATTTTTAAAATCCTAGTCCTATTATTACTTAAAACATTACATGATACATAATGTCGACTAGGTAGGTAATATAACAGTCATTGAAAGTCAAAACTGCATTCAGCTCTTCATTTGTAGAGCTGAATGCATACTATACCTATTTTCATTTTTCATCAACATTAAAATTTACCACAATCTCATTATGAGTGCAGCACATTAAACAGTATTTGCAAAATACGAAATATATTATCAATACACAAACCTCTACCAATGGTAGTAACTTCTAACAATTTAAACCTTTACTCAACATAATAGTATAGTATATAGCAACATATAGTAGCTTAGGTCTAAAGTTATTTTACCAATAAGTATTACATCAAGATAAAGTTTTGTTAAGCTTCCAATATGGCAATAGCCAATAGGTCGTCGAATACACGTGAAAAGAGAAGTGCATTCGCTAGCTAAATGCCATGAATGTGTACTAATACTACACAAATAATATAACAATGTACTAGCAGACTAGTTAATAGAATTCAATGCTGTAATTATACATAAATACATTGATTTACATTCAAATACTAAGGTTGACTTGTAATGAAAAAATAGGTGATCATCACGACAAACGTTATTGTTGAGCATTAGGTCATTATATCATTTTACTGAAATACAAATAAAATTATGATTAAAATTTGCACGCTGATATTTTAATGCGACGAGAAGGTCAATTAATGAAAATAAAAATTCCAGCTTACTTACCTTCTAGGTAAAAATAACAAAATATAATGTATCATACTGAATTGGAATTATCAATTAAATTATTAACGAAATCCATAACCTAAATAGTACAGTGTACAAAATAATATTTCAACCATTTTCATCAAGGTTAAATTGCCTTTATGCGCCACTTAGACACCTGTTATAAGCAAGACAGCATGAAATTACTATAGGTTATACCTGCTTATCTATACAAATATTATGAAGAGTTTGTTTGTTTGTACGCGCTAATCTCAGGAACTACTGGTCCGATTTAAAAAATTCTTTCGGTTTTAGTTAGCCCATTTATCGAGGAAGGCCAATAGGAATGGAGCATTGCGGGTAAAACCGCAGGGCACAGCTCGTAACGTATAAATTTGAAATATACGCTTTGAAATATAAATATGCTGAGTGGCTTCCGTTTTGGCTCCACTTCTTAGCTTTACTTATATTATGTATTTTAATTTTACTGTTTTTGAATTATATTGTAATATTCTAATTGTATTGTGTGCTAATCGTGTTATTTCAATTTTGTGGAGTCAAATAAATGATCTTTCTTTCTTTCTTCTTTCTTTCAAATAAATATGTGACTTTAGGTCCTAGATAGGTATGTACCTATCTAGACATATAGACAATTCCACAGTTAAATTATTATTGTGCTGCTCAGACATTTTTTTTCGCTATTTGATTTTCTTATAAAACTTCTCAGGGTAGAAATAGAATATAATTTCAGGAGGAACTTCCACGCGTTTGAACATAAAGTTGACGCGAGTAAAACTGCGTATTTAAAACTAGTCTACATAAAAGTAACAAGACTTTAATATCAAATATTCTCAAACTACAAATAAATGAATTGGTCTAACAATACACCCATTTTTAATGGAGACAATGTTAACAGTCCCGATGATGTCCGTCCCCTCAAGCGTTTTATCAAGTTAATGAGTAAACCAGCCCTGCGAGGCCATAAGGTCTGGCTGACCCTTTGCTCCCTCGCTAAAGATAAATCTCTTTATAAATTAAACGAAATTATAACTGACTTGTCATACTACAATTTGCTACGAAATTAATTCGTATTGATGGATAATAACCGACCAATGTGAAGGGAATCGAGAGCTAATTTTATACGTTTATTTGAAACTAGCTTCCGCCCGCGACTCCGTCCGCGCGGATGTCGGTCTTCGCGTGGATGGTTTATTTCTCCATTTTGAGTAGGTACCTCTGACAATAAAATCTTATAAATATCTATTGGACCCAATTCCCAAATACGGCTAGGCCTATAATAATACGCAACGTGTGTTCGCGGTTCTACGGAACAACGTCTATGGATAAAACTGAAAAATTAAGATTAATTTTTTTCTACGTATTTTTCCAGGATAAAAAGTATCCTATTTTACGCCCAGGATAATAAGGTATAATTATACCAAGTTTCATCGAAATCGAACCGCTAGTTTTCACGTGATGCCTTCACATACAGACAGACAGACAGACAGACAGACAGACAGACAGACAGACAGACAGACAGACAGACAGACAGACAGACAAAAATTTTTTTAATCACATATTTGGGTTTGGTATCAATCCAGTAATACCCCCTGCTATTTATTTTTTCAATATTTTCAATGTACAGAATTGACCCTTCTACAGATTTATTATATGTATAGATGTTTATTTGTATCGTACCTGCCTATGATTATGTTTGGTAAGCCGCTTATAGATTTATTGTTGTTGAAATAATTGCTTCACGAAAATAACTTTATGGTTTCGATAACAAATTATGCGTTTTTTATTTGGATTATAACTATCAACTGTTAAATAATTATTATCAAATCTTTGTTTTTACCTTTTTACATCTTCTAGCCACATAAAGGCCTCTAAGCTTGAAACAAACGCGACTAAAATAACTATTGCATAAATCTTTAAGTCTATTATAATTTTAGTGCTTGACACTACTCTGTTTTGTACTCTGTTATTAGCTGTAAGTAATTCTAAGGTTTCCTATTTGTACAACTAATTCTGTGTTAAATAAATAAAAGGCTGGAGAGGCGGTGCTAAAAATTTTCATCGACGTTTTAGATTCATTCCATGTGCACAGCTGTCGATAAATTAGGTATAATTTTTCGTAACCCAGAGCAATTTTGGGCGGGCGGGTAACTAAGAAATGTATATCTATAATAAGTTGCATACATTATGGTAAATCATGTACCGGTCAAGACCGCTGTTAATTTATAAAAGATCATATCTTCACTGCATATACACATTCGCATCATCATCATATTAGCTTATTTTAAAAGCTTTGTATTTCTTTAATTAAAAATATTTATTTGAAATTTACCCAAAAAAACAAACGATTAATTTCAGTATAATTTATTTATAACTTAACTATATGTACAAACAAACTTACAATTAAACCTAATGTATAACAATAAGCTGTATGTTCC
Source organism: Colias croceus (assembly GCF_905220415.1). NCBI lineage: Eukaryota > Metazoa > Arthropoda > Insecta > Lepidoptera > Pieridae > Colias > Colias croceus. The sequence goes on along the minus strand of NC_059540.1, from coordinate 3,325,147 downwards.
AAGCTTTGGTAAAATTTGACAAAATATTACACTAACAAAGTGTGATTTCGATAAAACAGATTTTAATTTTATTATTATAAAGTCTTTTTTTTTTTTTAATTTTCATAAGAATGCAGAATAAATGTGACACATTGCAACAAATTCGATCAGATTGGCGTTAAATTTCGCTAAGTACAAAAAGCCAATTAAATTACGGGATCATCGCGTGTTCTATGCACTGTTTGTTTGTTTATAAAATCACTAAGGTCACCTAAGTTTCGATACGTATATCACACTATGAAACTATCACAAGGTTATCACGCAAGTCGAATACACACACAATTACACTATGTACACGTCACATACACGTCACACCTATACTTATTGTAACAAATTGGAGTTGGAGATCACAGCTTTGTTTACAAATTACTATAGCAATTAAACCGAAAGGTTTACAACGCCAGAAAGAAAAGGCGTGGGGGATCAGCCCATCCGCATTATGTGTCGCCGGCGGAGGAGCCTCTCCATTGCGTAGAACACGCGATCTGACCCTCAGTAGGGGCACACTATCCCGCCCGCCCCCGGGGATGCGACGGCGTCGGGGAAATGTACCCTACATATCTCCTTGTACGTCTTTCCTTGTCTCTGCGGCCGCTCGGCGTGTCGGTAGCCGTTGTACCCGTTGTTGTAGCCATTGTTGTACCCGTAGTTGTACCCGTTGTTGTACCCGTAGCCGCTGTACCCGTACGATCTCCTGCCGTTCCCGTTGATCGCATCGTAGATCGCGTCGAAGAACGGCGCGGCCTCGGTCGCCACCACGGCAATAAGCAGGACGATTATTAAACTTCTCATGGAAGGCATCGCGGAAGGGTGCTAAATGGCAATTGTATCAATTCAGTTGACGGTCAATACGGCCTCGCCGGAGTGTCGGAGCCCGCGGTGGTTAAATCGCGAATGATACCGGGTGTCTCACGTTGCCCGTTTATATACCGTCCTCGGATCATCCGGAGATAAATATTATGATCGCACGCGCCGGGTTCACGGTCCGTTCCCGGGAATCGCAATGAAGTGTTTACCGGCTAGAAGGGTATTACATAGCGATAAGACGATATTTGGCTGGAGCGGCTGACGCGATCGAATTGGCTAATGGGGTCACCCTGTTATCAAATTTAAATTATTTCCGTATGCGTTGACAAAATGCTTTTCGTCTCACAATCGCTGGAAATAAAAAGAATTACTTAGTTACAGCTTCCGCATAATTCAAACGAGTTTTTAATAACATAAAACATAAGTAGAGTATTACATTCACGGCTGACAAGAAGAGCAATTTTGCAGAGCGCAATGTTAAGGTGTATTGGAGTCAAGATCAACGGCGAGAACGTTCAACTTTGGCCGTGAATTTCTTCTGAAGATGACAATGCATAATAAAAGATTTTAATTAAAATCTAATAATTATACAAATTTGTACAAAAAATAACAAAATATTATAAATGGTATGTGTTTATTTATTTTGCACGCAAATGTTATTTTTAATTAAATTTAATTTGTTTCGTGTACCTGATACATAATTGTTCTTATATATTGCTTAGTATAAAAACATGTTATTTTTAAAGTTGTAGCCATAAAGAGACAAAATATCAATTTAATATCTTTAAATTATGGTCTTTCTTTTCATTTTACAAAAATAGTTAAAACTAACCAACCATAATGTAGCTACTAGGATATTATCACACATATTACTTATAGCCATAATCAATTTGCATATACTCTAAACATTAAAACATATGTTCACTTTATCCTGCAGAAGCTACTTTATCTTCAAGCTCTAAATACAATACATATTACTTTCATTTGTGTAACTCTATTCATTATACCTTTAAAGGAACTAACCTAACTTCTACTAAAACGAATGAATATTACAAACACAAAAACGAAAAACGAAATTAATACACACTGTTATTTTATTAATGAAGTGAAACTTGGAAAGTGAAACTTACTTCTTTAAAGCGTTGAAAAAAAAAATAGTGTAACATTTTTTCGTTACGCGTGACATTTTTCCGTTACGCGCCATCTTTTTCTTATCTCTACCACGCGTGATTCGACGTATTTCTGTAAAGTTGCATAAAGTAAAGTTTTTTTTTTGAAAAACAATGTCTTATAGAAGTTTCACTTCTTAAGTGTGTACTGTGTACACTAGTACACGCACACATTTTTTCTTATTCTCTTTCATGTAACCAAGCGCAGCAAGGGCCAATACTAGTTAAAATAAACCTTTTAAAAACTTACTTAATTATTATATCAAACAATGTAATAATACGCTCAAACAAAAATTGCATTAATTAAAATTAGAATCCAATTCGTGTAACTAATGTTTGCAATCAGTTTATTTAGGCCAAGTTCGTTAAAGTAATAAATTTAATCTGTTTGTAAAAACATATTATTACGGGAATAATATTGATGTAAATAATTATTGAAGGAAAACATTGGCTCATTATTCTTCGAATATGGGACAGATAATTCAATGACATCATAGGAAATACTATAGGCTTACTAGCAATGATTTAATGTTCTTTAAATCCGTTCTTGGCATTAAATATAATACATAATTTGTGACTGTCTAATAACTAATTGTTTAATGGCATTAAATCACTCGCATATGAATATGTTTTAAAATAACAAAAGCATCGTCTTCTATTCGTTGCGAGATTATTAATTATAACGGTTATTATGTATCTTCAAAGATTACATAATATATTATGATAAAACAAATTACACTTGTTAATGTTACTGGTATACAAAATCACATATTAAATTGAATGAATAAAAATCTTATATAATAATATATATATATAAATCTCGTGTCACAATGTTTGTCCTCAATAAATAAAAACGCATGATGATTCTCCAGAGCAGGAACCAAGGTCACACCCCTGACGCTATGCTATAAAATACAATGCTAGCACTGCACCAACAAGTTTTCTAAGAAAAATATGTATAATAGAATAGACAAAGAAGCATTAATTACACACAATAGTAAATTATTGTTCATTTACTTTAATTAATGTTTAACAAAGATTTCCTTCTTCCTACCTATCATTGCATTTTAATGAAGCAGATTGTATATTTTTCTATACATGTGATGTGTATGTAGGTATTGACACCAAACATATGAAATATCCTACAAAATACATAAAGAAGACACTAAAGAAAATAGGTAGGATTATGAAAAACCTCGACTAAGCACTCAAATAACCGCAAGATAATAAAATGACATGCACACTTCAAATTAAACAGAGTTTCTCAAACTTGCACAATTCCAAACTGTTTATAGCCTAACCGTATTTTATAATGGACCTTATACTGCATTTAAACATGAATTTCGACAAGCATGAAATACTATTACAGCCCAAATAGATTGTCCCAATGTTTGTGAACTTATATGGCTGAATTATGAAACGCCGGCCAGGTGTCCTCCAAGAATAAAATAATTGTTTTAAACAAACTTCATTAGTAGCATATTTAACATTATATTATTTTTTAGCTTATAAAGATATATCGCTACTGTATTTTTTTGTTTTATTCATACGGGTATAAGGGAGACGAGGGAACTAAGCTTTCGATACAAATTACAAAACATAACGTGAAACTTGAACTCAAGCACGCCCGCAAGTGGAATTCAAGCTCTTTATTCCAATACATTACATTAATTTATTTTGAATTTTATATATTATGTAGTCAATTTTAAAGTAACATTTTAATTTTATTTGTTTAGATTTCAAATAATTTTATTTCATTTTGATTATTATATTGTTATTTAAATTTTATCAAGTGATTATTTTAAAATGTATTTTATTAAGTTAAAAAGTATTTAATGTGCAGATTTTAATTATTTTTTTAATGTAATTAATTTTTGTAGTGCATGCAGTGCTCATTTTTTATTAGTTGTCCATCATGTTCTATATTTTTTGTGTATTTTTATGTAAAACAATCGATGTACCTACAGCTGTTATTGAGCCTTAATAAAAAAAATATAAATAAAATAAATACATTCAATGTTATAGTATTATTTATTGTTAAATGTTAAAAATTCAAATTTGATATTAAAATTAATTAATTCAACATAATATTAATTAATTACCTCATTTATACATTTCCTACCTTGCGAAGATAGTACCTATACAAAACTTTTGGTCACTCTCATAGATCGACTACTGGTCCACTTGGTTGCAAAATAAATGCGTTATAAAAAAGAGACCTTAGTTTAAGTTAGTATAACATGATGTTTGATCAAATGGATGATGTTTATAATAATGATCGACTATTAGAGAATATGTAATTATTAATAATTCAACCGGTATCTTTAGTTTATTAGGGCTGACGCAAAACATATTTATGGTAAAACTATTTTGTTATATTTTCTACGCATCATTCCGGATAAATAAATCGTCAATTACAATTATTATTATTGGTACGTTTAGTTTTATTCATAAGAAAGTAAGATTCATCAAAATAGTAGATATAGTATAAACAAGAAAATCAGTTCAGTGGTTTTTGACCATCGCGTCGTCGTAGTTCAAAAAACGTAAATTAGGTTACACAATTTCAATGTGTATCCTAATAGGAATCAATATTACTAAAATTGAAGCTAAAATTACATTGGGAATAGCGAACGTACTATGTTCGCCAATTAGGCCTTATCATGTTTCAGAATCCCGATGTAATATCACGTAATATTGTATTAATAAGAGCAATGTTATCAGGGCCGTCTTAGACTATGCCGGGGCCCTTGGGCACACAAGAATTGGGGGATAACCTTTTGAACCTTTGAAATATAAAGAAATCAAACAAGGTACGCAAATTTTTTCCCACAATTATATATGTTTTTGCCCTAAATTGAAACTTAAAGAAGTAATAAGAAAACTTAAAGAAAATTTCTATGTAAAATTTTTGCTCCATTTTTTTATACATTTTACAAAAAAGTTACTTATGACCAATCTTGTATTATAATATGGTCTTTTGAGGAAACTTTTTTTCCTTATTTTTTTTTATATAATTCATTTGAAACGCTGCTGCTGTAATGGCGCTCCAAAGTTGACTTTAATTAAATTTAATTAAGAAATATTTTAAGAATTACTTTTTCAAATTACCTTTCTCTTTGAATTTATATTTTAGGTTTTATGGCAGTCAAATGCTTTATAAATAAAATATAAATTCAACAAAAAAGGTCGTGTTCCATCGTTACAATATTGTATTCACTGAAAAGTGCTTCATATTGGTTGAGATGGTTGTTAAATCATCTCAATAGATGGCGTGCGGTGTGTCCCTTAAGACACATAAAACTGAAGGAATAGAATAAATTCGGTTGCTCCGGCGGGTCACGAGTGGCTGAGTTGGTCAAGCATCCGCCCCGGAATGGCGCGAAGGATGCGGGTTCGAGTCCCGCCTCGTGATCGAATTTTTTCTATTTTTTATAAATTTATAACTTTCTCTTTTTCAAATTTATCTTTTTAATTTGCATCTGGATTTTTTCTTTCGTAGCCGTTTCATATTGATCAAAATTATTGCGTGCGTTATTAACATAATTTATTCAAAGCCTAGGCAAATGGCAAAAGTCAAAACGCTTGTCATCTATTCGTATAGAAATGGTCCGGTGTGAACAGAGTTCACTAAATTCTAGGACCTTCAAAACTACAAAATTTCATATCCAGCAGAAAATTAGTAAAATTGTTCAAAGGAATAAGGATTACTAAAAATAAAATTCAAAATTAACTGTCATTCCGGTACGTGAATTAAAAAACATATTCCAGGTTATAAATAAATAAAAAAATAGGTGATTTCGCGATTTATACTGAAACGATAAGTTTTATCATAAAATCATTTAGGTGTGAAGTGATTTAAGAAACGTGTGCATATTATAAGGATGGGATGAGTTTATAAATCGTTATATCTTAGAAAATGGTAGGAAGCTACATCTTAGGAAAATAATGTATTGATTCTTTTGTATAGATAATTTTATGATCTACAATTTGGGTAAAAGTGGTTATATGATAAAACTTACCGTTTCGGTAAAAATCACGAAAAACCTATATCTGTTGACTTTTAGGAAAAAATTTTTTCGTAGTAACAGAAGGTCGGGAAATTTTAATATATTTTTGAAGTGAAACTTCTTTAGGCGCGTTGAGAGTAAAATTTCAAGGTCGCATCATAACAATACCGTAACGTCATGGAGTAATTCAACGATTTTGGTATCTTATAATCTTGCCAAAGAAGTGGGCTATTTAGCACCGAAATAATTTTTCAAATCGGACCAGTAGTTCCCGAGATTAGCGCGTTCAAACAAAAAAACAAACTCTTCAGCTTTATTATATTAAGTATAGATTGTGTTTTTAATAATTTCACCAAATTTCGACTGGATGGGAATTTTGGTCGTGGTCGTCGTCGTCCTCGGTAGTGTGACCGAAACATTAGCAAAACGTCATAAGCTTATATCAATTAGTATCAATAGTGGATTCTATTCTCTAGCGTTTCTGCCACTTGTCTAGAGGCCCAGAGATTAAAGTTTTGTCACAACGCCCTTGTATGCTATTCTGTAAACTTAGACTTGTTAGTAATTTTCATAAATCTCAAAATAATTCAAGTAAAAATATATTATATTACGTTAATAAGTAAATAAATAATTCGAGTAAATGTCTGATAAGTTAATTATAATGGTGTTCGAATCACTCGAATTATTCCATGTAATAACCTTGTAATAACATAGATGTTTTGATTCGAATAAATCTGAAAATGATCTGACGTTCTGGCATTAAAAAGCTGTATTGCTTTTTAATAAAATATTTTGAGATTTATGTGAGAAAAATGTCAGTCCTACATCTCCTCCAGGGGGGCCCCCTGACGATGGGGGGCCCTGGGCACTGGCCCCCTGTGCCCCTATGGTAAAGACGGCACTGAATGTTATTGGCATTTAATGGTCAATACATGGACGTAACAACATATTAGAGATACTTGCAAACCTACCTTTAATATAATTCATTTCATTTGCTTAAAAAAGCTCCGCTAATACACGTAGCGCACATATAAAGCGTTATTAAGATAAGAGAAGTACCGATTTCTATAACTTACGAAACCTTATCCGCTTTATGAAAGAAGTGGAACATTAATATGCATAATTCAAGGAAGTAAAACGTAATAATTTTATTGCTCAGTAACGTACTTACAACAAAGCTCAAGTTTACTTTCTACAGAATAAGACATCGGGTTCAGTCACGAGATGTAGGATGCCAAAAATGCAATCTAACACGAAAATTGTACAAAGAATTATCAGTTTCAAGCTTAGCCATTAAGGGCCAAATTCCTGTGAAGATAATTTGCAAATAGAGAATGGTGTATGCATAGATACAATTGAAAATATCAGGCCTGTGCTAATTCCGTTCGAGCAGACACCACCGCAGTACAAACCATTTCACAACAAAATACCACAAACGCATTGATCAACACCAGCCGAGCCAATAATTAGTGTCCACGAATTGATCCGTTAATGACCAAAATCCTAATCATTCTGGCAATTCTAACATCTGATTTAATAATAATGCCTCGTATAATGATGTTAATTTTGAAAGGTATTCAAGTATGAAGGCCGAAGGGTATTTATGGTCCTATCGTAAAATTCATGTAATAATCAATTTTGTAAAGATCTCAATTAAAACTATTGCAAATTTATTGAACTATGGTCTATGTAATATTGTATCTTTTGTAAACCTAATAATTTAAGAAGTTGACCAGTGAACCCTCATAAAGAGTTTTGTAAAAGTTTAACATTAACTTCGAGCTTCAAGGTTTTTTATTCCATATAGAGCTCTTCATAGAGTCATCGAGGAATATATTTTATATTTTATATATTGTATATTCTTATAACACTTATATACAAACTTGCTGAGAAATTATATTACACTAGACATTTCATCGACATCTTTGTGTCGCAGATTATACGTGATAAAATTATATTATATTTTAAAAGGCCCATAAAGTTGCATCACTTAATAAAATATGCATTGCACCTACTTCCTTTATGACATCCTATTATATATATCTATCACAGCCATCCACCAGTACGATTTATGAGATAATAAAGTTATTATTTTACTAACAGGTGTATATGTTATTTCAACTACTTGTAACATATTATAAGTACACTTTTAACTCAATCTCTTCTTTCGCAGAGCAATACAATAAATTGTTCTATAAATTAAATCAAAAATAGTCTCCAAATGTTCCATCAGTTGAAACGCACATTTCCTTTAGTCTATTGTATCATCTTATTTTCATAAACAATAACTATTAAAGCTGCATAATATTTTCTTTAATCTTTCTAAAACCGCGCTGGTTTTCAAAGAACTGCAAAGAACTGAATTTAACGAGATAATCAGATTTGAAAGGACGATATTACGGTATTTTATTAAAGATATGTTGTAAAAAAGGAAGAATTTGTAAGGAAGAATTTTTTGTAGTGTGTTAAAGCTTATTAGGAACAAGCCTCTGACGAATTTCCTTTTCCAATGATGTCAAGGTTTAAAAAACGTAATGAAGCTATAAGTTAATAAACAAGGAAACAATACAAACACCACATACTAGTAATTAACGGTATGTATCCGAGTTCTGATCATTTTATTATACACTAAAGCACTTCTTCTAATGGCCGGAGATCACCACTCCGCAGAGCTATTAAAACAATAAACTTTTGCCAGCGATACGATACCTTTGAGCTTTGCAATCTAAAAATGCATTTACTGCACGCACGTGTTTTCGTCCGTTATTTTAGAATTTCGTAGAAAATGTACATGTATATTAGAAATCCAATAAAAAACCTTAAACTAAATAATAACTTATTTCTTAAACTCTAGCAACTGTAAATGTAAAACGTAATATAGTAAACTTAGCGGTAAAATATAGATCGGTTGAAAAATATGTATGTATTAACTTGAAATAGATTAATGTTAGGCACTATTTTTTTTTTAAAGGCACCCGTCATCACAGGGTGTTCGCGCCACCTCTGGATTATAGTCCAGAGACTTTTTTTTTCAGTTGCTTTTTTTTTTCAATTTTTAGAAATATTAACATACTGGTTACTTACATAATATAAATATAAATAAGGTACAATAAAGTTTTGATAATTTAGGTTTCGTGTAGTAAATATTTATTACAGTAAATTATTTAAGGTTTACAAAAGTACGAACCTATCAATAGATATTGGTAATAACCAACTAAATAGCACTGGGTCATTACTCATAACCACTTCTGTCAAATATTGGAAGCGTGGGAATATAATTATCGAGTACCTACTTCGACGGATCGCGCGTAAAATTGATTGCTTTATGTCTCTGAATGTTACAAATTATATTAAAATCTTTCTTAAAATACCAGAGATGAAATTGCAGTGATGCGGGTTAAACACTCGCTTCTTTCACTCAACCGTAATTTATTTAAAAATAGTACATTCATAGTTGACCTTTAATTTAAAGAAAACTTTTAACCTTCTCATAATTACCACTTCTCGCCTATAAATCTGAACCTTTTCTCGACGTAATTATGTACAAATGAGTTTATTTCATTAAATAACAATTCATAATATTTTCCATAGTCTAAAAATTATAAAAATAATCGAAACTCTACGTTATTATTGCTATAAACGAGAAACTTTTTACGTATTTTGCTCTAGAAGCTTTCATGTCCAACATCAATTTGCAGCAGAAATTTCAAAGTAATAGAAGAAACCGAATGGGCTGTAAAAAACACGAGAGCACACATAACGACGTATAAACATAGCGTAAACATCGGTTAGAGCATACGCTATACAGCCTAGACTTGAGATAAAAGTCTGCTTTAGCTCCGAACCGCGCGTTCAAGCGATAAATAGACTTCTTTTAAAGCCATAATTTAAATGGAACGCCAACAGCTTCTTTCACTCCATTCATGAATATTTTTAATAGAATAATCAATTGCGTCGTTGAAAACGAATCTTGTATTTGTTAGAACTTAGGACAGATTTTTTTATGTTGGTTTTATTTTGCTGACTATATAAAATATATAAACGCTACCTACATTAATACCACTGTCACATAATATTTCGACTGCTTGAAATGTCGAGATATGTTAACTAAATCATTTTAATTGTTAATATCATAAAAATCAATTACAATGCGGATCATCAATTAGGTAGTATGATCATCAATTAGGTAGTTAAAAAATTGAGACGAATAAACGAGGCCTTTTTCTGAAATAACCTGAAAATGACACAGATAAATACAGTTAAGGATTACTGTAAAGTAGGTTAATTAAATTTTCCTTATAAATTTGATAAGGTACTCGTATAATTAAATTAAGTAATTTACAAACAACAAAGCGTTCATTCGGCTTCATTACCATTACAATAAATACAATCTCATTTTATTTTGAACTCCGTGCATATAATCAAAATATTCCACTCATATGCTAATATGAGGAAGCGGGCCCTGAGGTAAATTTATGCATATTTTTGTTAAGATAATTCAAATCTTTCTAATATGCATAGATACTTTTATTACTTTTTTCTAAAGAAAATTAAATTTCCGTATTCTTCATTCATACATTTACCTAATGTTCATGAGACATCTAAAGTTTCTAGTTCAAGGATATTTTTCAAAGTTCTGTTTGAAAAATATCCCTCTTTATTTGATTCAGAATCATAGTTGGGAATTTTTTCCAAATAATTACTATAAACTTCGTTCAAATGTATATTCTAAGAACTTCGTTTTTACTCAAAGCACAGAATAGGTACCTACATTGACATTTGACACGCTCCGTTTGGGACCTAATCGTGTATAATCTAATAAGACAATACAAATTTGTTTTCATTGAATTCCTTAGTGTTCCCAATCGACATGAATTTCATTACATCGTGTTTTAACCTTTATTTAAAACAAATCTTTATAAGTAATAGTTTGAAAATTATATATGAAAATTAAACGCATTTCTAAAAGAAACTTGAATGCGTCAAACGCTGTAACTTTTTGTGTGAGACTTTGAGTGGGACTCAATTTGTATGAAGAATTTAAACTTTTCTTATTTATAGTATCAAAATAAATATTTCCTGATAAAAAGTAAACTACGTACATATATTTCATAATGTCCCATAAAAGTTCCATTGCGGGACCGCGATGGGCCACAAATAGCATAACAAACAACATACTGGTTTAAAATAATTCAATATAGCTGAGACTGTTTATTTTTAAATCCATTATGGTCTTTGTGGGTAAATGCATCATGTATATTATCTTTCTTATGCGTGCGTTGGTATACCCAAGACAATATGCGTAAATAATATGCATAATTTTATGTTCTCATTCAATAGTTTATAAAGCTCGGTATTCAATATTATAAATGGTGTTCCGCATTCTGGATTCAATTCCTCAATAAATTTAGAAATATTACCTACTTACTACAACGCGTTGGTAACAAAGCCGTTGTGTATTGCATTCATAATAATTTCATTTTATGACCTTAACCACTCCCGACTTCTTTTATAAATAGGTAGGTACCTCATTTTATATCTTGCGTTCTAATAAATAATACTTAACTACTTTCATTCAAATTTTACTTAGTTCGAATTTGACCTTTACAATTTGATATCTATTACGGTAACTATTATGTGTAGGAAGATGAGTGATGTTATCAAAATTCTCATAAAACATCACACTTTAATGCATATTTTCTTCTAAATTAGGCTTTATAAATAACTTTTTAACCTTAAAATATTTTACAACAAAATTAAGTTTGACAATGGGTGCTACAACAGAGACTTGATGTTCTATAATAAAAATATTTTACCGCTTCACGAAAGCTCTTGCTTTTTAATTGGGTACGATAAACTTGTTGAGATATATAAATAAACACAGTGGCTGTAACAAAGCTAGTGAAAAACAGTGGTAAATAGATATTTTAATTGAGTTTAAACCATTTTCTAAAGCCATGAATACCTATATCAACATAGAGCTAGCTACAAAATATAACCTGCAATAGAGTGATTACTCTTGTCGCCAAATATCGCTATCGCTACGGAAGCTTTTGGGTTTATTTTCTGTAAAATATCAATACCTAATATACTACCTACCTACTACCTAATATATATAAATTATTTCTGTACACCTGAAAGCATTTGTAGTCCAATTAACTACCTAGAAATGTTACAGACTTAGTAGATACAATTTGTTCCCGATCAATCATCAGTTTATAGACATCATAAATGCAGTAGGTAAATTGCCTTGATATTTTTAACTTTTACTGTAAGAAATTTACTCTGATAGTTGTTTTTCAAATAAACAAAAAAAAATTGCCATGCTCACCGTCTTTGATTCTAATACTTTTTTTAATATTAACTTGACCAGACCCTTTATAGATTTCTTCACTTCCCACCAACAATGTTTTTTATTGCCTACAGCCTAATGCCTACGTTTTGCAATCCCTTCGCTCCAAAGCGAAGAATATATAACGAGATTATTATAAAACAAGGAAGACAATACTAATAGCGGTATTCCTGGTCCAGAACATAACATCGGTTATTTCATACGGCCTCACAAGTTCATTGGCAACGCATCCATAATCACCTTTCAGGGATTTCCCGGTTCGCATGAGATATTCACCTCGTGTCATCAATTATTGTGCCAAAATAGTAGGTATTGATGAGTTCTTGAAATAGCGTAATTATTGTAAGGCAAAAAAATGCATAGATACTCCCAAAAAAACTTGAATTCTTTAATGGATAATTTGAGATAGGAGGGATAAAAAGGAAGGTACTAAATCTATGAAATTAAAAAGTCAAAACTGTTCTTTGCTAATTGAACTTTTATTGTCATCTACCAAATACTAAAATGTATATTTAATGTCCTTTATATGCATCATGGTGTTATGAAAAAATGAGCTGTTATATTTTAAAGCAAACATTACACGCGCCATTTAAGTATCGTACTTAGATCAAGGTTTCTAAATTGTTATTCTATTAATTAATGACTTCGATAAAATTAATTTCGGCGTACACAGCTCGAACCCCTTAACCCTTACGTAACTGATCATGCGGAAAAACATATTATCACTCGTTGCCAAATGAATTTTTGCGTCAATCATCTTAACGGCCTTAGGCTATAATCGATGAATTCACTTCGAGGCCATTACAGGAGTGGTTTTATATAAAAACTGTATGTAGAATGTAATATCGAATATCCTAAGGTTAGGCACTGCTATTATTTTGTTATGAAGGTACGCAACTAATTAGTTCAGATATCTTTCGTAGGTACCTATAAATAATATAATAAAAAATAAGCCACATTAGCCATGAAGCACTTGATTTTTAATCGATCAATCTAATTCCATTGAAGATTGAAATTTTTAATGTAGGAGTTAAAAAACGGACACACCTCGTCATTACCATTTATTTTCAAGATAGCTTATGTTGTACATTCTAGCACGTGATATTTTTATTGCAAGAATAATTTTTCAGCATGCTTAGAGCGCAGACTCCAATGTGTGCTACGACCACTATAAAATATTAAATCGCTCGTTTTATGGCGGCGTCTAATATTCTGACCTTAGTCAAATATTATGGTTAATTGAAGTCAATGCCGCCCTGAGTTGAGGACAATATTCACGAGTCTGATTCTTCTTCTTTCTTCATCCGTAAACATAACTTATTTTTAATCCGCCATTTAACTAGAAATGTTCGTCATTCATCTTCTTAGCATTATAAGCGGTGCTTCCCGCATTTGAGCCGACATGCAAACCATACCTATATCATAGGCATGTAAAGATATTTTACGTGGTATGTCTATGTATTTAGTAATCTATGATATTATATCCAGTAATATTAGTAGGTGATGAAAAAAACTCCCTCAGTCTTCCACTTTTTTCAAACAATCTAAATACTTTGCAATACCTAGATACCTATCTATGATAATTATTTATGAGTCTACACACAATATTTACATGTGAGTGAAGTCCCGTGTTCTCTTCTGTCTCATCACTAATTATGCACATTACTCATCATCGGTTTAAATAATTTGTGTTATTTATGAACAATTAGGTGATAAACCTAGAACTCCTAGGATCTACACTCACGCATTTACCTCTAAGACAAGGAGGAGTTCGCATATATTATGTATATTCAAACACATAATAAAATGAAATACAATAAAGTAGTTTTAATTCATTTAATCATGGAAGTGATTTAATCCTTTTGTGTGTCGCTAATTCAGAAGTTTGTTTTGTACAACAATAATACGTAACAATATCTACAGACCTGCAATAAATTATTACGTAGTTCCTAACTGAATATGGATAAATACCTAGTAAAGTGTTGGAAAAGCCTATATTCATTTCACAATAGTTTTTTCCGTCATAGGGTTAGAACTTAGAACATTCTCAGTCGCAATAGTACCTACCTACGCGTTATTAACTACTGTGCCAACCATGTGCCAGTTGTGTGATCAATGATCATCAATGTAAATTATAGGTGCCGAAACGTTGAAAGCTAAAAGCTAATAGGCTTTTAATTTTATACAAAGGAAAGTACATTAATTATAATACAATATTTTATGAAATTATCAGTAATTTTAATAAACATTTTCCTAAAAATAAATAAATTTTTCTCTAGATAGGTAGTCTACATGGAAAAGATTAATAAGAAAGCTAGCTAATCCTTTTTCTTTTTTACTATAAATATACCTAAAATCCTTCTCAATAAATAAATAAACAATTTAACAACAACATAAAATAGTATTAAAACCGCTAAAAGTGCAGCAAAAAGAACACTATAGACATCTAGAAGCGAACGCTGGAACCACGTGCTACTTTTCGACGGCAAAGATGGTGGCGCTGTTCTATGACGCGCTACATACTCCGTCCAATAGATGGCGCTGTCTAAAACATCCATTGGTCTATCGTGCCATAGTTTAGAAACAGAGCGCGCGCTGTGTTGCATCCTGGAACATTAAATTGTCATTAATTTAAAAATAAGCTGGTATAGAAATAGATATGACCATCTGTTTCAGATAACAGAAAAAGACTTGTGCTCATTTATACCCTATTCTAAAAAAACCTTAAAATATGAGGGTAATTTACTATGCCGAATTTTCAACAAAAGCATCAGCGTTAGTAAGTAGCTTTATTATATTTTCTTTTGTTATACTTTCTTTAGATATTTACAGTGCAAGAAAACGAAGAAAGGAAAAACAAGACTTGTTTCTATTCTCGAACCAAATCGATATTAACCCATTGAGCCCTGAGCCCCGATCGGGCGATCTGACCACGACACAATAGATTTTCTATTGTGTCTGTGATTCCGGGGGCTGAGTTATTAAAATTTAAATGTAGAGAGAACTTCAAAATACAATCCATTACTCGTAAGAAGCCCGAAACAAATAGGTACTTAATCACAAAACCTAGTTTTGTGAGGATGAGAGTAATGTCGAGCATGTTGCAATTTTAAACGTGGTTAAATCAAATTTAGAGATTAGGTATAGGATAAAGTATATCTCTTTAGTATCAAAGTAGGTAAATACTTACTTTTCTGAAGTCAAATATTCCATGGAATCTTTTAAGGTTTTCACGCTGACATGGTCAAAGTAAAGAGTACTTCCCAAACCAGAACTTTCGATGGCCGCAGCGTTAGAAAACTGGTCTCCAAAGAACGGTATTGCTAACAACGGTTTTCCACAATGTGCCGCTTCGGAGAGACTGAGCATACCACCATGTGAGATGAATGCCAGGACTTTTGGGTGACCTAAAATAATTAAGTGCGATTATAGCAGAGATTGGCGCGATGCCCGATCCGTTGATTACTAAGGGTCCTTTAAGTGAAAAGAGTCCTCGACTACAAAGTTTGAAAGAGGTTTTACCAAGGATCCTCATTATGTCCATTATTATCTATGCCAGTTACGCTTGAAACATTGTTGTTAAGTGTATTTTACTCGAGTAAATTTTAATTTAGCGCATATCCTATCACAAGTAATGTATGTGTTACCTATAGATAAATAATGTTTACAAACTATTACCTACCGTTACATAAATATGTTATTTTTGTAAAAGTTTTCAAATTCCGTTCCCTTGAAGTCTACGTTTGATGCTTCATTAAGCTAAGTAAAGATATCATTATTTTTTTCTTTATCATGCATGACAAACACGCTAGCAATAGTTAATAACCGGTTATGAAGTACAGTTATGTTAACGCCATTATGAAGATATCAATTTATATCTAAAAATATTATAGGTAATTAGTTAGGCTACGAAACGTATCAGTAAAATCGATATTATAGAAATATGAACAATACTAATATTCTTAGAGCATTAAACCAACCTAATATTATAAATACGAAAGTTTGTGTTACGTCCGTTCTAATCCGGGGCAACAAGAAACCATCAGCATTAAAACCGCCACTTCTCTGTGTTCAAATAGAACGCGTATTTGTTTTTCACACATATCAAAGCAAACCAGAGCCAAATCATAGAAGTTAGAATCAAATACTTACACAAGATATCACGTTGAGGAAACCAAGGGCGAGTCAATATGTTCTCGTAATCCTCGTTTAACGTAATATTCTCCAGTTTCCATAGAACTTTCTGTGGTATGCGTTTGAAAGCATCTAAGAACTGCTGCATTTTTTGTGCACTCATAGTACTGGCTTTTAAATTAGAGCCGAAACTTACGTAAATCACACCATGTTTGGCGGATGCGAGAAATTTTTCCAAGTCCTGTAATAGTATAGAAATGTCTTTAAATTCAATCCGGGGGTGATTTCGACTTAAGAACAAATTGAGGTATTACAATAAAAAGACAATAATCTTGACTATAAATGAAACAAACATTATTAACTTTACTGTAAACATAACAGTGTCTTGAAAATACCAGGAAATGTATTTTATCCGCCTCAATGCGCTCTAGTCATTATGACTAGCGAACTTTGTTAATTGACTTAGTAATAACAAGTTACAAATTTACCTTTTTGTTCATATAGAATGGAAGGATAAACTAAATATATTTAAATAGTAACTAATACATGTTTGATTTTATTAATAAGTGAGTTATTGAAACTTGCCTGTGGAATTGGTTTGGGTTTATCAATATGTATACCCCCGATTTCTAGAACTTGGGGTGAAAGAAGTCGGGCTCCAGTCACAGAATAATGCTGATACGCAAACATCATCTTCATTCTTTCTTTGCCAACCTTTTGCATGTCAAGGGGAACATCTGGGAGATATTTATTAAAAACTTTATACACATTATCATGAACCAATCGTTGTGCAAGATACGTTATGTAGTAGTCCGCTAAATACGCTTCTACCTTATCATACAATGAGGGATTCGGCCCTGAACGAGAAAAGTAGAACGCATCAGCCGAAAAGTCAAATGGAATACCAAGACGATAATAAGCCCATGGCAGCAAAGTGTGAGATGTGATTCCAATAATAGGCGCATCGTATACAGCAGCTGCAAATGCAAGCCCGCAATCGCTCATAAATTGTTCCACAAATATAACATCAATATTCTGCTTCTTAGCTAAGAAATCTTGAACATTCTTATTTATGAATAAGTTTTCACAGTCTTCTATCGTACCAGGGATGGTTACCACAAAGTGTCGGTACAAATTGATCAAATGAATATAATTTGAACTGATAGGTTCATAATCAGATATAGGTGGCATCATCTTCTTCCTGTCTCTATTGAGCGATAGATCTATAAAGGTCATGTTCGGTGGCGGATTTGTTTCCAAGTAGTTGTTCATGACCGTTACAGAGTGACCTCTGGAAGCCAATTCTCGGAAAAGCCTTTCGAAGGCCATATAGTGGCTTTTGAGTGGTAGAGTCACGATAACGAGCACGTTCAGCGCGGTAGCATAGTTCAATACTTGAATTAAAGTTAAACTAAAAAATAAAAGTACGAAGAGCTTTCGCGGAATCATTATTCGCACGCGGTTTAGGGTCAACGCTCTCGAGTGGCGTTGAATCACAAGTCACACTCGGACGAGGGCCTACAACCAACTGATTTATTTAAAAGCAAAGCTCCGTTCAGTAATAGTCCAACGCAAAATAATGTATTACTTGATACGCTCTATTGTTTGTTGTATAAATAGTGAATATTGATAAAGTAATCTGTAGTGTAAATAGGACAATGTGATCGTACATCACAAAATGTGTTCTTATATTGTGTAGTAATAAATAAAGTTAGTTTTAAACAATATTTAAAATCAACTATCCGGTTCCGATAGATCACATTAATAAAATTATATCATCTGCATGTGCATCTCGTCAACTAAAATTGTTCGCAAATTACCGATGTTGTACCTACCTACGTACCTTGTATGAGTGTTTAAATAAATAAAATATGTAAATAAAACAACAGAAATGCTTCAACATTTTTATATTAGAAATAAATAATTACCATATTTACATTTGGTAGGTTTAAGATTACATTCATTAATAATTACAATTTAATCACAAGCAATCAAAAGAACTGATTTATAAGTGACCATCAATATTTATAAAAAAGCTAATACATATCAAAATTTAGTTTGAAACATAGAAATAGAATTTTATATCTCTCGAAATAACTGCATACAAACGTAAAATTTATATTATAGGTAGTTACATATTTGTCATGTATCCAGTCCTTGTGCCCTCCAATAATCTATTTAAACATAGAAATACATCAGAAGTGGGATCTAAATCCATAAAAAAAAGCCTATTAAAATCTATACATATAATAAAATCGTAGGAAAGTCAAAACTGTACATTGAATATTTTTTCAAAAGAATACTTGATCCATGATCTATAATCGATATAGAAGCCAAAAACATAGTTTTTAGAATTTTTGTCTGTTTGTCTGTTTGTCGGTTTGTCTGTTTGTCTGTTTGTCTGTATGTTTGTCCGAGCTAATCTCGAAAAGTACTGCATAGATTTACTTCAAATTTTGCATGGATATTACTAACAGGTCGGGTGAGGCTTTTTTAAACATATTATCATGCTATCACCTCTGGGGGAGGAGCTGTGAACCTTTTTTTTTCTTACGTATTTCGTGTATTACGACAGCGTACAATCTAAAGACTCATGTTTAAATGTTGGTTTCGGGTAAGCCATGCTATTATCTAGCTTTACACAATAAAAACTGTGTCAGTAACGTAATTTGGGCAGAGAATCAGTTTAATGAATTTATTAGTATATAGTATAAAAGACAAATTTGAAACAGCGCCATCTATGAGATTTCGTAAAAATCAAATCAATTTACACGTTAACTATTGGAAATTAATAATAATCAAATGACGCATAATATATAAATGTTGTTTGACAATATCCAGATTGACACTATAAAAATTATGCCATTTAAGTAACTTGGGAAGAGAAACATAGTTTAAAGAATGTAAGTTGTATAATGTTAATTTTGTAACAGCGCCATCTATGAGATTTCGTAAAAATCAAATCAATTTACATGTTAACACTACTGAACACAATGTTAAAAATTAATAATTTAAATATAATTATGTTATTTATTTATTTAACCCTTTAACTCATATCTTCCGTTCCCTATAAGATATATTTCGTGTAAATAATAAACTACATTTTTTTTAAAGTGATTAGGTAGATTATTATTTTAAGTTTATTATTTTAAGTAAAAATAGACACCATTATCTACAGTTAATCTAATGATTGTGTTCATTAGTTACAATTTTAAAAATCTTCGTGTTTTATAAATTTACTAGCTTACTTTAAAGATTTAAGCATACAAAGGGACATAGGGACACAGAAAGCGACTTTTTTTATACTATGTAGTGATATTTATAAAGCAATTGAATGCCATAAAACCAAAAATATCAAATGCAATCTTCATGTTTTGTGAATTTTCACCATCATGCGTTCCCACAAAAGGTAAGTTGTTACTTATAGGTATTTATTGAAATGAAATGAAATGAATGATTCTTTTATTATTTTGAGGTGCATTGGGAACAGAAGTTTTTGATAAAATTTTATTTGTAAGTAGCTTTTTTTATAGATTTACAGTTAACTTTTGATTTTTTTATTTACAGATCTAATGCTCATAAAATTATATCGCCTTTGGACGGCGATTTCTGCTGATATTTTTACTACACCACTTGAAAATTGATGATTTGATGATAAAGACAGTAGCAGCGAGGATTAAGTGGAAATTAGTAATCATCCGCTTCGTCAATTTTTGACTGAAGTTAATGTCCAACGTCCAATGGTTCAATCATTGGAAGTATCTCGGGAAATTTTGGAGGATATTTTTCAGGAAGGAGAGGAGGGGCAGCCAACCACATATCAAACTACTACGTTTTATAGTACCGAAAAAAATGTTATTGCCAAATGAAACGTAAATTTTGCACTCACAACTTTACAAGTAATGTTTTTATTTTGACTTTGCGGTTATCTGATTATAATATTTATCGTTATGGCTATCGACGTACCGACCGTACTGGGATCAGAGTACCTACGTGATATACAGTTCATCATCCAGGATTGCTAAGAGCATTTTCACACTGAAAAAGATGTTTCTTTGAATCGTAGTTGCTTCATTTATTTATTTTTAATCATTTTACATAATATGTTTTATATTTTATAAATATATCATTTTCATTATTTAAGTAGATAAAATAAATTATGTAAAAGAGTGTTAATAGTGTAAATCATAATATATTTTTCCACAATTAAAAATAATCCTTTTTTCTGATGGTGTTGGCATTGAATTAAACCGCGCTGTCGTTTCGTTCACAAAAAGTGATGTTATGAGGAGCATATTCAGTCCTCATATCATAAAAAATCTGTGCGAAAACAATAAACACGTGTGAGGCCCTCACGGCAGATCGGGGCGGTCTGACGCGAAGTGGGGACAGGGTTGTCACTGTATCACTCTTGCCACGCTGGTCACCAGACTTATTCGATAGTTCAGTTTTGTATTAAGACCGCTGTGACATCCAACCCGTGAGACAACCAAACCCGGTCTCCCCTACTATCCCGTGAGACCGAAACCTTCACTGAGAGGGTATGACGTCTCACAGCTGATCGCAAACGGCATATTGTACTATCCCGTGAGACCGAAACCCTCACTGAGACGGAATTACGTCTCACTACTGATCACGACAGTCATATTTTATCTCGAGAATCTGAAACTTTACTCAATATGAAGACCGTTTGACAAATGATAGGATGCATCATAATAAGATGAACATGAGCATAAGCAATGACTAGAGTAGGGACGCGAATATTACAATTATATGAGACAAGAACGATTAATAAGTTTGTTTAATGAAAGATTAAGAATTGAAACTATTCGGTCTCTGGAAACGTACGAATAGCGAGAGGCCCGTCTTACTGCAGACAGATTTCGTCATAGTTCATGTCTTGAGGTAAACAATCTACGAATTCGGTGGTGTGGTCTGGCAAATATAAAAGTGGGTTTGCTTATAACCTCACAATTGATTACAAATCATCTTCTGTATAGGCGATATTAACGTAGTATGTAAGGCGAGTCTGCTTTCGTTTGAAGATACACCGGAACCTTTGAAATCACTACTTTTAGAGGAACATACTGTGCAATTCGTTTAGATACTAATATGTATTCTGTGGTGCAATGTAAACTGTTATTAGACAATATTCGCTCTTATAGTAGTGCGTTTCAAATGATCCTTTGGTGCTCAATAATTATCAGAAGATCCGTTCATGCTTACTTTTAAGATACAAGGTCAAGTTTACCATTTGATAGGATCCCTTTTGCCTGAAGGCCAACCTAAGTTTGTTTAAATATATTTTGTATTCGACTACAACGAATAGTGGAATACAAGAAATCAATATTTCTCAAATTTAAAACTGAACTCATTTCACAATTTTAGAACAGGTTAATTCGTATGTATGCAGTTTTAAATCGACATTAGAAGCTTTTCCTCAAGATGGTGATATCGGCTCTCAGGAACTCCCTGGACGTGTTATAACGCCCAGGCCACAGTATTACAATTTTTCCTACAGTAGGGCGACGAATGTATTTTCGCATAGCAACGAAGGGGAACTCGCGGGGGGTCAAGTGACGCGGGCCACGTATCACAAACATGCTTAGTTTGTGGTACCGAGCGCGAAAGATAGTCATCGTGTTTTTAGTAAAGTTACTATGTAAACTAACGTAATTTAATATTTGGGTACATATTCTATAATGGTGTGCTCAAACTGTTAATCTACATTTAATTTAGATTATTATTTGATACTAAGTAATGTAGAATTTAAATCATATTCATTCATGTTTTCTTCAGATTTTAAGATTTTCTTATCAGAGTGTTCAATTTTAATGTAGTTAAATTTTATAAGAGACAATAATTAACATTTTAAAATAAAGTTACACTTATTTTTTTTAAACGACGAATGACGAAAAACGACCTAATCGCGGACGAAGTCGCGGGCAACAGCTAGTAATAATCTAAATTAAAATAGCCTTTTCTGCAGTATATATAGACAAACAGCTAGAAAGAATAGAGCAGCAAAGAAAATGATGACTTTATCTGTGAATTCTCTGCGGCCATACTTCTTGAGAAGTTTGCTGGATTGCTGGATTGTGCTACTGGTGTTTTGTAACTCTGATTGTGTGCCCTGTAAGAGATATTTGTTATGCTAACTCGTCCTGTACTTATATGGTTTTTTCTATTTATAAATATTTATCTATATAATTTACAATCTATACATATAATAAATCTGTAGAAGGGTCAATTCTGTACATTGAAAATATTGAAAAAATAAATAGCATGTTACTGGATCGATACCAAACCCAAATATGTGATTTAAAAATTTTTTGTTTGTCTGTCTGTCGGTCTTTCTGTCTGTCTGTCTGTCTGTATGTGAAGGCATCGCGTAAAAACTAACGGTTCGATTTCGATGAAACTTGGTATAATTATACCTTATTAACCTGGGCATAAAATAGGATACTTTTTATCCCGGAAAAATACGTAGAAAAAAAAATTCTTATATTTTCTTAATTTTTCCGCGCGGACGGAGTCGCGGGCGGAAGCTAGTATATAATAAAGTTATTTGTAAATCTAATTTGAATTAAATAAATATGTATCTAAATGTATTGAACCTTAACATATTATATGGGGCATTTCACGCGAAGCGGACACAGATTTCAGGGTGAGGTTTCAGATTTCGATTATATTTTAGTATGTTTCACCTGTATATATCCTCGGTATGTATACGAAATATTTTTGCATTTAGAAGCTTAGTTTTCAAAATACAGGTCTTTGAAGATGTCAGTAAGCGCGAGGTATGGGCGACTTCGAATGTAATTATCAGTACAAGAAAAGTAATTTTTAAATAAATTGATGACTGAATAATATACCCCATTAAATAAACTTTTTATCCTCATATTTTGAATTTCGAATTTATATTTAAATTCCTTAGAAAAATAAAAAAATATTTTTCTTTGTCATTTTTTTACAAACGACGGTCGCGCTAGGCGCTAGTATGGGGATATTGCCGTGCTTCGCCATTATAATACATGTAGCTTCTAAACTACTGCGATGACCACTCTAGAACTTTGCACGAAGTTTAAGCATAACATAAGCCATTTATTTAATGATCTTAAAAAAAATTAAAAAATTTTTAAAAAATGACAAAGAAAAATATTTTTTAATTTTTCTAAGGAATTTAAATATTAATTCGAAATTCGAAATATGAGCATATAAAGTTTATTTCATGGAGTATATTTTTCAGTCATCAATTTATTTAAAAATGCCTTTTCTTGAACTGATAATTACATTCAAAGTCCCCTATACCTCGCGCCTACTGATATCTTCAAAGACCTGTATTATGAAAACTAAGCTTCGAAATACAAAAATTTTTCGTATACATACCGAGGATATACAGGGTGTAATCGTTAAGTGTGCACAGGCGATTATTCCGTAACTATTACAGATATCAAAAAACTTTAAACTGATATCGAAAGCATTTAACCTAATGAGTAAAATGGCCATAATAAATTTTAAAAAATAAAACGAAAAATATCTAAAAAATTAACTTGAAACCCTCCCATACATTTAGTATGAGATACGAATATCCCATGTACATGGGTTAATCCAAAAGTAATGATAATCAATATTAAACAAGGTCATTACAGTTATAATAATTATTTAGTTCTCTAGATAGTCTTCTAACTAGAAAATATACTTCAATATTTTTTTTCCTAAACTTAAAAAAAAAACTTTGACTTCATACACAAAAACCCCTCCACGCGGCCATCACTTCACTGTCGTCTTAAAATAATTTATTGCTAAGAAAGTGTTTCTTGTGCCGAGGAAAGAGATAAAAGTAAATAGGAGCTAGATCTAAAAAAATAGGGTAGGTGTTCAAGCATTTGGAATGCCGATTTTTGAATGGCAGCCATCGCAACTGACACTTTGTGATCTGGTGCGCTGTCTTGGTGAAACAGCGTTCAGGTCCGCAGTTTGCCATGTCTCTTTTCCTTACTAACCTACCGCAATCTTTTAATTTGGTCTGTTTAGTAAGAGCCCAATAAAGTGGCTACCTTTTTAAAATATTCCACCATAATTATTCCTTCAGCGTCCCAAAAAACTACCGCTTTAATCTAACCTACTGATTTTCACTTTGAATTTCTTCATCGTCACTTTGGAAGCTCGCATCCAGGACATTGTTTTTTGGTTTCAGCATAAACATGGTGAACGCGGGTAATGTCCATGATCACAAAACGTGACAAAAATTATCCTGATATCATTAAAAATTTAGAAATTTACCCTCTACATGTCGAATGGTTGTTTCTTCTCGTCGAGAAACATTCTGGCACGCACGGTTCACATTCAAATTCATGTAAATAATTGGAAACGTGGCCTGTTGATATGATTTTTTGTGATTACTTAGTGAATACATGAGCAAGCAAAAAACATTTATTTTATATTTTTATGTGCACAGGAAATACCCAATTATCATTACTTTTGGATCAACCTAGTACATTTAATATGAAAGATTTTAGCTTTTTCTTTCTTTTTTTGGTTTTCTGCTTTAATTACTTCGCAAATTTGAAGGGAAGTTCATTTAGAAACTCTAAATAGAGCTCCTCATTGTATTGAACAATGTGGACATCACTTCGAAAATCTGCTATGAATACAAAATGTATGGGAAATAAAATGTATGGGAGCGTTTAATGTAACATTTTTGGATATTTCTCGTTTTATTTTTAAAAATTTATTATGGCCATTTTACTCATTAGGTTAAGTACTTTCGATATCAGTTTAAAGTTTTTTGGTATCTGCAATTTTTTTTTTTTTTTTTGTATGGTGTTTCTCAATGTTAGCCAGAAGGGCTACTACATTTTAACGCGGACGCGGGGGTGAACTGAAGGTTCACCCTGGTAGCGACATGCACAAGGGCGTCCCCCCTTGACGGGGACCACGAACCTCGGCTTGAGCTGTCGCTTGAGTGGAGGAGGCCAGAAGGGCCCTAATCGGACGGGGGTATCTGCAATAGTTACGGAACAATCGCTTGTGCAAACTTAACGATTACACCCTGTAATACAGGTGTAACATACTAAAATATAACCGAAATCTGAAACCTGACCCTGAAATCTGTGTCCGCTTCGCGTGAAATGCCCCATATATAATATGTTAAGGTTCAATACACCTTAATATATTACATATTATATAAAAAACTATTATTTGAACTTAATTTTGACTCACATGAACAGTTGTGCTAGATGAAACAAGATTATCAAGTGTGTCCTGACTCCTCTGGGTTGTGGCTGCTAACTGTCGGCTTATTGTTAGCAGCTGTTCTGTCACACCTTAACAAAAATTTTACATAATAATATAATATGTTGTATGTGAATATTAAAATAAAAACAAACAAAATAAAAAAGATACTATCCAGAAACAGGAAATATGAATGAATCTTGCACATGGCATGATCTGATGATGGCTGATAAACATACATATATAATTTTAAATAAATACCTATATAGATAAATAACACCCAGACGGGCCAGACACAGAGCAATCATCTATGTTCATCACACAAATATTTGCCACGGGTGGGAATCAAACCCACAACATCTGGCTTGGAAGGCAGGGCCACTACCAACCAAGCCGGTCAGTCAATGAAATGAAAGACGAAATATGATATTGATTACAACTTTAAACTTACCCGTCGACACTTTTAGTAATCCATCTCTATCAACTTTTTTATTTCTCAATCTCAGCACAGATTGCTCTCCCTCTGGTGCATTCATTAACTCTTCTCGCTGCACCTTTTCTATCTCTAGCATACTATTTATATTGGCTTCCTTGAACTCTTTGAGGAGGCTTAAAAATAAAGAAAATTACACAAATTACAGTGTCAATTTTTGAATGACCGTCAAGACATATAACTTCTTAGTCTCCCCGTGACCAAACTTGATGTAAAGTGCATGAACCGTGGAGTTGAATCCTTATTTATGCAATATAGAAATAAGCAATTACAAAAATTTATTTCATGATATTTTTTTTAATATTGTACATATTTTGTTGGGTGCTTGTGTTGTGATTTGTTAGAAAATATGGGCCATATAAAGTTAAATTTGCTAAAAAATAGGAATAGCTTTTTACATTAATTTGAATGGTTAACTACTCTCAAAAACGTTTTTTTTTTACAACAACCTTTAACTACAAGAAATCATAGCAATGGAAAAGGAAATATGAATCAATATAATTTAAAGTGATATAGAGAAATCATAAAATTTACCATGCCTGCAGATGCCGCTGAGAAACCAATTCAATGCCAAATTTCTCATCTCCAGTTTCCTTTCCATGTAAGTCTAATTTGTCCAAGAGATCTCTTAAATTTGTGATAACTTTTCTTCCCTTTTCATTCAGTTCATTCAATTTGTCCATTGAATTGGTACATTTTGATATATCCTATATTGAAAAATATTCTGACATAGAAATAATAAGGCAATGAAAACAAAATAATATTAAGTGTATATTTTCTGGGTTAAAAACCTAACTAAACATAACAATTACATGAATAAAAATCTTGTAGTATCGATAATAATAGATGTAAATCTTATACAAGTGCAAATGAAAATAAATTCAAATAATTATCTTATAAAAGATAACTGATGGGGTTAATATAATGTCCAAAATATGTATTTTCTTTGTATTTACTTACGTGTATAACAGCTTTCAATTGAAAGTGATATTTTGCTGCTGTTTTTACAAAATTCTGATAAGTTATATCCGCATTATCTAATTTTTCAGTATATTTTCCATATGCTTGCTGACTGCTTAGATCAATCATCATTAAAATATGATAAATCAAGCCTTTAAATTATAAATATCAACATCCAAACGCAAAATCTGCGATTTATTTATATTTATTTTGGCAAATGTGTTGCAAATGTTCAAATAGTGACAGTGATGACTGAAGTCTGAAAAATCAAAAGTGAACGTCAACCTCAAGTCTCAACGTCACATTGACGGGATATTTTCAGAACAAATACATGCCCATTGGACATAGTACGTTTTTTCACGGATCCTAGCCTATTGGCTTTGCACCCATAAAATTTATTTAATTTAGAATTAACAGTATATCCGTTGTTATTGTATATTTTATATATTCATTTCACGCAAAATAGGCGCTTGATATATACAATTATTTGATAGGTATACAGGGTTACTTGTAAAACACCAGCAACCTCGCAGGACATGATAGCTAACATCCTAAGTAACAACATTTGTTCTACGACTTTTGGCATAACGCAATAAATTATTTTTAAATGATTTTTTAAACTTTTATTGTAGTCTCCTAAAATTTGTAAGTCTATGTTCTATTCATTATCGGATGGACGACGCGACGCCCCCCCTTCCCCCTCTCGTTCGCTTCTTGGTTACAGAATTTTTGGGAGGCGTAGAGTTTATAATATTCAAACGGAAAATTAAATGAATATTTATTTTTGTATGAAAATAAAATCTAACAAATTATCAAAAGTCGTAGAACAAATGTTGTTGCTTATGATGTTAGCTATCTTGTCCTGCGAGGTTGCCGGTGTTTTACAAGTAACCCTGTATAGTTTTTGAAAAACTGTACGAATAACCAAAAAGAAAAATGTTATGATATCTAAAACATTTCTCATCAATGAATATGGTATGGGTAGGTATTACAAAGCTTAAAATTTTTGGGATTATGTGTAAAAAAAATTAATAAAAAGCTTTTAAATTAAGAAAATTTTATTGAAACACCACACAACATTTAATTCGTTACATATACATGACGATTTAACCTACCAAAAGCATTGCAATAATTATTCGTGATTCAAAAGAAAATTTGTACCTAAAATCCATGTGTCTATACTATTCAAAACGAAGTACCTATTCAAGATCTATTCCCATTCGTCAAATACGCAGTTTTCAAGATACAATAGATGGTGTGTTTTACTGCTCCTCAAACTTCTTCTACACGTGGGACAGGCTGGTCGCATCTTTATAGCTCTAATTAGACATTCCGTGCAAAATATGTGACCACATATGGTTGAGGATACGGATTGCTTTGCAAAGTTTTCAAAGCATATAGGGCATTTAATTTTTAAGCATCTATTACGTTTAGATTTTGTCTGAAAAAGTAATAGCAGAGTCAGTTTTATTAGATAGAGAATAATAAATCTAATGGCATCATAACAGCCTAGATACGATTTTTGTTTTAACTAAAAGATGGTCACAACTACACAGGAAGAACTATAATTGTATACGTGTTGTTAGTATACAAACAAATTCAATAATTGCTAGTTACTTTGGTAACTTTCGTTTTATTTCCTTCTCTCTTAGTTCTTTTCTTTTTGCCATAAGTGGGTTTAACCACTTTGTTATCGGGCGTCATCACCAAACATAGAAGCAATAAAAGTTTTGTTATAATAACATTATATCACCAATAATTTTATACATATGACACAATACTGCAGTTTTTGACACAATCCATTGATACAATTCCTTCTTTCATTCCCAATTCCTTTCATTTTTGCCATCACAAGCTCTACTATTTATGACCTTTCCACGGAGTTTCTTTAACAAGAAGAATCTTACATACTCACATACTCAATAAAAGAAGGAGCACCTTCTCTAATCCACAACATCATTAAGCACGGCAAAAATCGAGTAGGCGTTGTAAAGTGCCTGAAAATTAAATAATTACATTTTCAAATTGATCGAAAAAAATGGTCCAATCCTCTAAAGGTTCAGTCAATCTTTTTTTATAGAAATGTTAAAGGATATGAAGAAATTGAATCAGTCAGTTAGTATTTTATTATATAAAGTCTGACCATTTTCTCATTATCATCTTGTAAAGGCCCACAACCAACCTGACTATACGTTTGAATGCACATAATAGACATGCCTCCGGCGCTGAGCTTAAGCGGTTTTTGTGCGGCTCTGATCACAATCAACAAATCTTTTTGAAGGTCCACAGGCCAAGATGTCCACGGAGATTCGTAAGCGGCCAGCGCTATACCTTCACTCTTTGCGTAAAATATTTTAGGTTAATAATTCACTTCTTATATAAACATTATTCTAATTATTGTTTAGAAGGTAACATAGACTTATCGGATGTACTATCTAACAGATTAATTATATCAGACTTGAGAATAGCAGGTTAAAAACTGATAAATACGACCAAATATGTATAACGTTTCTTTCAGATAACACATTTTCCAAAAATTCAATTCAGTTATGGGAATCGAACCCACACCCTCTCAACAATTGAGTTGACTAATTGCCACTAGGCACGATTGTTTGTTTTTTCCCTATGCGCATCCATATGCTTCGTTATGCTTTTAATGTTAATGATGCATTGAGACGCATATGTCGACTTGTTTGCTCACATCAAATCCATTCAAATATTGTAGGAACTAACAAAAGCAATGAAATCTAAATACTAATCTTACTTTTGCGATTAACTCATCCCCCAAGTAACAAAATATGTAAGCATTTAACAATGCAACGAATAAAAATGCTACAAAACTTGCTAGTAGAGTTTTCTGTTCAAAACCAACCTGAAATTAAATAATAATCCCGGAAATGTTATCATTGATACTTTCTTCTAATTGCATATATTTAGTAAATAGTA